>NW_028327176.1:103741002-104991002 GCF_987537825.1 Furipterus horrens | reverse complement strand
AATGAAGCAGAACTTCCCAAACTTGGGGAAGGAAATAGACTTACAGGTCCAGGAAGCACAGAGAGTTCCCAAAAAACTGGACCCAGGGAGAACCACACCAAGACACATTATCATCAAAATGTCAAAAATTAAGGATCAAGAGAGAATCTTAAAAGCAGCAAGAGAGAAGAAGAGAATTATGTACAAAGGGGTCCCAATAAGACTCTCAGCTGATTTCTCAAAAGAAACTCTGCAGGCAAGAAGGAACTGGCAAGAAATATTCAAAGTAATGAAAATCAAAAACCTACAACCATGAATACTCTATCCAGTGAAGCTGTCATTCAGAATAGAAGGGCAGAGAAAGTGCTTCCAGAACAAAGTAAAACTGAAGGAGTTCACCAGATCCAAACCACTGTTATATGAGATGTTAAAGGGACTTGTTTAGGAGAAAGAGGATCAGAACTATGAACATTAAAATAAAAACTGTATCACAATAACCAACAACAGAAGCTAGGGAATCAAAACGAAGGCAAACTAAGTAGACAACGAGAGTGGGAAAAGAATTATAGGTATGGGGAACATTATGGGGGGAGGTCAGCAGGGAGGGGGAAGGGGGGAAAGGGAGGGAGATGGTACAGGAATTAAGAAGCATAGTAGGAGGGAGTAGAGAAGATAGGAAGATGTTGAGAAGAACTATATGCATAACCAATGGGTATGGACTAAGTGAGGGGGACAACTGGAGGGGCATCACTGACTGGGTGGAGGGGAACAAAGGGAAAAGAAATTGGGACAACTGTAACAGCATAATTAATAGAGCGTATTTTTTAAAAAAGATTCAATTCTTGTCTCCATTTATTGGTTCTGGTAGTGACAGGCAGCACGGATGCCAGCTTTTCTGGTTTTACTCTTTGCACTCACCCCAGAACTCCGCTCCGGGAGCCCAAGGCCTGGTCAAGACAGAGGGATACTTTGCACAGATGAAGGCTTTAGAGGTCACTGAAGATCAGCTGTGTCACCTCCTTCATCCCCTTACCTGAATCCAGAAAATTTGGAGATCTTTCTGAATACCTTTGTAATTAAGGGGAAAAAAATATCACAGCATCACCTTATGGAAGTGCCCAAGAAGTTACCTCATTGCCATAATTTTTCTGATTGGGAAATGGAGACTTGAAAAAAATTAGCATGGCTGGCCTGAAGTGATTCACCCAAGGAGTGGCAGAGAAATCCAAGTCCCCTGCTACCCCCAGGGCATGCTAGGAGGGCATCCCCAGGCACACTTCTGTCTCCCTCTTCCTAGCCTGGGATCTTAGCAAAGTTCCTTACCATCTCTGGCTTCCATTTTCTTCTCTGTAAAGTGGGGCTAGTAATAGTGTCTGCTGCAGAGGGTTGTTGATAGGATTCAATTCATAAGTCCACAAGAAAGGCTTAGACAATTGCCTGCCAGCCAGTAGTTGCTCCATAAAGAGTGGCTGTTGCTGTAGTTCTTCTGTGCAGTCTTAGGCTGTCCTCCGATCTACCCACCCATCACCTCACTCCTCCTATTAAAGGAGGGCTGAACTTTGAGGCGTAGGGACAGAGGCATCTGTGGCATTTTCTCCCCTTGCTAATCTGGCAAAATCAACAAATAATTTCTGTTCAACCCAGAGGAGGCTCTGGAGATGTTGGGTCATGACAGAACAGTTCCACGTGAGAAGCACCGAGTGCTGGATGGAGGGAGGTTCTGAAGGCAAGAGGACGTGAGAGCTGGGGGCAGCCAGAGGAGTGTGTAGGGGGAGGAGAAGGGTGCAGCAGCCAGGAGGCTCCCGGGTTGGGGCACTTGGCACTGAACAGAGTGCAGAGGGCCAGGACAGGGGGTGTGATGCGGGCCTTTACAGCTTGAAAGGAAGAGGACTCTGAGCCTATGAAAAGAACCATTTTCTGTGGTGCTCAGGAAGGGCCTCTCATGGGGGATTTCCTATGCAGGGCTCCAGGCCTTGGCTGCCTTCCCAGGGAAAGGTGGTGTTTGTCGTGGGGATCCTGCACACTGCTCGGCTTTAGTTCAGTGACTAACGGTGCCCACTCCTGTCTCTGGCACTGCCGGCCTCCCTGAGCCTTGTTCAGCTGGGAACAAAATGCTCTTTGCATGAATCACACACTTCAGATGTCTTAGTGTAAGACAGGGACATTGAGGTCACAGCAGAAGTGGAATAGAGGGGAACAGAAGTTATGAACAATGCTGGAGTAAGGAGAGGTGAGGGCCACAGAGGGCATGCCCTCAAGATGGAACACAGGGGGCTATTTCAAAGAAATGGGCCTTGGCACACCCTTTAGTGTGGCCCAAAGACCACTGGCAGGCCCCAGGTTAAGCTCAGGCTGACATGGCTATTCAAAGCAGCTCAATGTGGCCTAAGGCAAAACCCACCTAGAGAGAACAATTTAAACATTATTTTTTTCAGAAGTACAATCTACATCCTTTTCCTCAACCCCAATCAAAAAGTACAGTATAAACTATTGAAAATCACATCTCAGAAGCAGCATGCACCTCCTAACAGCATCTGCCAAGATTTCCGATGAGGCCAATAGAAACATGTTCTATTTTCATGTTGTTTAATGAGTAGATGGAGTTCTTACACACCTGTTCAGGCGGGATGATGATGATGCTAAAGGCATTGCGCTGCAAACACAATCTACCCCCTGCCCATATCCAACCTCACTTCCTCTTTTTCCTCTCTTTACCATCCTAGGTCTCTTTTCTTTTCATGTTTATTTTTTTGCTCTCACTTTTCTTTTTTCTTCAATTCTTTCCTCACCTCAGTGCCCTGCCCAGAGACAAAAACCTGTAGGACAAAGTGAGGAGTTCACATTATGTCAGGAGGAGGGGCTGCTGAGGAGGCGGTGTGGCCCGGGCTCGTTGCCAAAATCAGGAGAAAGAAGAGTCTTTGGGTTCCTCCTCACAGCCCTGGTGCATCCTACTGGGAAGGGCCCTTTCTGACTTCAGTCCAGTCACAGAAACATTTGCACCTACCCCCTGTCCAACCTCATCAGCAAAGAATCAAGAGAGACAGCAATGTGGACAGCTAATTCCTGCTAAAGAAATAACAGATGGAAAGGGTTTAATACATTTAACATCCTGGAGTATTTTGCATCATAGCTGGACACTTTCTGGGTGCATAACTGATTGATGAAGGAATGAAATTTTAATGTTGGAATATAAGCACAAAAAGTTAAAATGAAGGGGATAAATTTCAGGGTCAAGAAGAGCCTTCCTTATTTTTTAAAAATCATTCATTCATTTTTATCAACAAATATTCACTCAGTGCCTAGATTAAAATGTGTCGCACAGATTAAAATGATTGCTAAAGCACATAGATGGAAAACTATGATTCTAGCCTTTCAGGGCCCTAAAGTCTACCACAAGGCAAAGCTCTACCCAACCTAAATAGAGCTTTGGTTGTGAACCTACCTCCTGTGTGAAGTAGAATGCCCTTCAGAGCTGAAAAGAGAAATCAGGGAGCATTGGTTAGAACACTCCATTGTCTGGTTCCCACGTCTTACTCTGCCACCGAGTCACCAGCTGACATTGGACAGGGAATTCAGTTTACTGGGACTGGGACTAGGTTTACTGAATTATTGCCTGTCTGCTAAAGAAGAGCAGGCATGGAGTCTAGAGTCGGTGTTGGGAGAGGCCCTTGTCTTCACCCCAACTAATTAAATCCTTATTAGCTTTCCTTTCTTTGTCTCTAATATGAGGGAAGAGGATATATGATCTTTAAGGTCGTTTATAATACCTAGAATCTTAATTCCACTCACTCTGGTACTTTGCATATGTAATACATGGAGTGGATCATTTCTTTTATTTTTTCCCTTTTTAAAGATTTTATTTATTTGCTTTTTTAGAAAGAGGGGGAGGGATGGAGAAAGGGAGAAAAACATCATTGTGAGAGTGATATATTGATCAGCTGCCTCTCGCATGCCCCCAATTGGGGAACCTGGCCTGCAACCCAGGCATGTGCCCTGATGGGAATCAAACTGGTGACCTTTAGGTTCGCTGGCCAGCGCTCAGTCCACTGAGCCACACCTGCCGGGCCATAGAGCCAATCATTTCTAACACCCTGCTCCTCTAGATGGAAAACATTTCCCCAAATCATCATGATGCATGATATGGCATTTTGCACTTGGTTTCACTGTTTTTAAAATGTAAGCACAATAGAAGCTACAAGTGGTTACTAGAATGATGGAATTAAAGTAACACATTTTGTTTCTTCATCTTTAAAATCACTGTGCTATCATTGTTTCAGATTTTTGGTTCAAATGCAAGATTTTGCAGTACTTAGGGTTGGAAATATGACTGTGCTGGGAATAAGCTCGGACAATTCCAAATGAATATGAACTTCAAACAAATGTGTGCAACTGAGAGCACATATATCAGGGGTCAACTGTATAAATAGCAGTTTTTAGGATTAACTTGCATATAGAATGCAAAGTTTTAAAAAAAATAAATGGTAAAAATATGCTAACTTAAACATTACATATATATTAAGACTCAACAGTAACTACAAATGCTTAGAACTCAGACCAAATGATTTAGGGGAGGGAACAGTGTTTTCATCATTAACATTGTTTAGAATTGTCATGGTGATAATAAAAAAGCAGACCAATATTTAGTCAGTTTTATCATTTAGAAATTTTTTAAATTGTGCAATAATTTTAGATTTATGGGAGAGTTTTAAAACTAGTGTAGACAGTCCTCTCATACTTTTCACTCAGCTTATATAACCATAGTACATTTATCAAAACATAGAAATTAGTAGGTACAACACTATTAACCAAACTACAAACTTTATTTGGATTTTAACAGTATTTCCACTATTGCCCTCTTTTTGTTCCAGGGTTCAACCCAAGCTATGACATTGCCTTTAGAGGTTTATCATTGTTTTAAAATTCTTTACAGATCATGCAAGCCCCTGGTGCCTGCCCCCATGGTTGCTGCTCCTACTCCCTTGCCCTTGGTACCCAGTGATTCCACTAAACTGCTGTGACACTGGGGGCAAGAAGATCTGATGGCTCTGAAGTTTCATCTGGCAAAAGGTGCTGTCGAACCAGACATAATATGCTGGACTGTCAGAGCATAAACACTCCACTTTGTCAAGCTGGGGTCCCTTCAGCCAGATACTCCAACAGTGGTTGTTGGGTTGGTGACATTTGCAAGGCTCATGGGCCTAGTGTCTAGAAACCAGAAAGGAAGATTTCTTTGGGGAAAAAGCATTGTGTATCCTGTGAGGGAAAGAAGCAAAAGTATAGAGTAAAAAGCCATGAAAAAATTCCATTGCAGATGCTTCTGGATGCCTGCTCCACACCAATTCTCCTCTTTTTCTGGCTATCAATTTTTTAAAATTAATAACTATTTATTAAATCCTACTATTTTCCAGGTGCTGTTCTAGGCACAGAACAAAGATCTCTTCATTTGAAGCCCAAGTTCTAGTAGGACAGAACCAAATAAAGTTTCTCATCACAGGGTGTGTTGAACATGAGTGTGGGAGCTATTGATGCACACAGACAAGTTCACATTTAAACTACAGCGAGCTTCCAGTAGCCACCTTTGGAACTTGCTGTAGATATTAATCACATACTGGGTTGGCTAAAAACTTCATTTAGTTTTTTCATACAATGGCTCTAGTAGTGCTTAGTTGTCTTTAACTTCATTCAAAACAATTTTGGTAGATTGTATTGTGACAGCTGTCATATTAATGTCAATTTAAAAAAAAACAAACTCATCCAAATTGGCAGATTTTTGTTTAGCCATTTTAATGTTGAAGAAGGAAAAATATGCAACGTTTTTGGCATATTATGCTTTATTATTTCAAAAAAGGTAAAAATGCAACTAAATGCAAAAAAGGATTGTACAGTGTATGGAGAAGGTGCTGTGACTGATCGAACGTGTCAAAAGTGGTTTGCGAAGTTTCTCGGTACTATTGAGATTTTGGCCAAATAAGTCTTTGCTGTGGGGCTCTCTTATACATTGGAAGATGTTTAGCAGCACCCCTGGCCTCTACCCACTAGAGGTCAATATCAGGAGAAAGCCGCCATACTAAAAATATCCAGGTCAATAACGTTATGGTGAAAATGAAAAATGTGTCTTATTTTACAGAATAAAAACACATGTACGTTTTGATCAACCCAATACATTCACTTATGAGGATTCTTATATCAGTTGTGTCATTAGAATTTTTATTTTGTCCAGGTAAGTGGTTGCTAGGATGTTAAAAAAAAGGCTGCAACTCTCTTCAGTCCCTCTGAGAATGGCTTCCAGGTGAAGTTAATCAAATCATGTCAGTTCCGCTCACCTTGCCAATGATTGGTTTAGGAATGGTCTTTTGATGCAATTCTGGCCCATGAGACATGAGGGGATTCCAGGGTTTCTGGGAAAGTTTTCTTTACACTTTAAAATGCTCCTCCTCTTATTGTCTGAACTTGGGGTCTTTTTTTTTCTCTCTTTTTTTTTTTAAAGTAAATTTTATTGATCATGTTTTTACAGCAGTTCCAATTTTTTCCCCCTTTGCTCCCCTTTGCCCAGTACCTCCATACCTTCCAGCAATCCCTCCCCTCCTTAGTTCATGTCCATGGGTTGTACATATAAGTTCTTTGGCCTCACCTTTTCCTATACTGTTCTTAACTTCCCCCTGTCTATTTTGTACCAGCTGATTACGCTTCTTAATCCCTACACCATTTCCCCATTTCTCCCCCTCACCCCTCCCAGCTGATAACCCTCCAAATGATCCCCATACCTATGATTCTGTTCCTATTCTGGTTTGCTTAGTTGGATTTTCCTTTTCTTTTTTAGATTCAGTTGTTGATAGTTGTGAGTTTGTTGTCATTTTAGTGTTCATAGTTTTGATCTTCTTTTTCTTAAGTAAGTCCCTTTGACATTTCATGTAATAATGGCTTGGTGATGATGAACTCCTTTAGCTTTACCTTGTCTGGGAAGCACTTCATCTGCCCTTCCATTCCAAATGATAGCTTTGCGGATAGAGTAATTCTAGTTGCAGGTTGCCTTTCATCACATTGAATACTGCTTGCCAGTCCCTTCCTGCCTGCAAAGTGTCCTCTGAGAAATCAGCTGATAGTCCTATAGGCACTCTCCTGTAGGCAACTCTCTGCCTCTCTCTTGCTGCCCCCAGGACTCTCTCTTTATCTTTCATCTTTGGCATCTCAATCATGATGCGTCCTGGTGTGGTCCCCTCTGGGTCCAGCTCACCCGGGACCCTCCGTGCTTCCCGGACCTGTATGTCCATCTCCTTCACAAAATCTGGGAAGTTTTCCTCATTTTTTTCAATTTTTGCTTCCTCATTCTGCACTGGTTGACTGTTTGTTTGTTTTTTTTCTTTCTTTCTTATGTTCCAAATCATTGATTTGAACACGAGTTTTCTTCCCTTCACCATTGGTTTTGTGTGGACTTTCCTTCATTTCAATTAGCATAGCCTTCACTTCTCTTATGTGTTTGCTATATTCAAGTATATCTGTCAAGCCTGTGAGCATCTTTATCACCAGTGTTTTGAATTCTTCATCTGTTAGGTTGGCTATCTCCTCGTCAATTAGTTCTCCCACTGGAACCTTGATCCGTTTCCTCTTTTGGGCCATACTCCTCTATCTCCTCATTCTGACAGGCTCCTGTGTTTGTCTGCTTCCATGTCCCAGGTAGAGCTGTCGCTCCTGTTACATTATAAGGGGAGGAGCCTTAGGCATTTGTCATACAGGTCGACCTGTTTCACCACATTGTGGCACTGTTTGTAGGGGAGGGGTCTGAGAGGGAACAATGTTGCATGCCCAGCACTCGCCCCTTTTTCCAGGCACTTCTCCCACTTCTGCACTGGACTGACGCCCCTCTAGCTGTTGCCCCGGCCATCATTCCCAGAGTGGGTGGGTCTGCGGATGTTCTAGGACTGTGGGGGCCCTTTAAACAAGCGGACTCTGCTGAGAGAACAGCAGTTTCTGCCTCTATTCCAACCCCCACTGGTCTGCACAGCCAGAAACAATGAGGCTTGATTTTTCCTGGTGCTGCGACCGTGAGCTTCGAGGGCTGGTGAGGAGCTGGGAACAGTTCTGCAGGTGTCCCTCACCATTTTTTAAAACATGTAACTGTGCTTTCCGCTGGCCTGCCACTGCCACCGCTGCTGCCACCACCACACCGCATCCTCTCCGCCCCTCCTACCTGTCTGGATGAGTACTTCTTCTTTATATCTTTGTTTGCTGGACTTCCATGCAGTTTGGTTTTCTGGAACTTCTGGTTGTTTTTAGTTTTGAGGTGGTTGTATTCCTTCTTAGTTGTGGAGGGAGACACAGTGTATCTGTCTACGCCTCCATCTTGGCCAGAAGTCTCCTGAATTTAGGGTCTTGTATGAAAGATATGCCTGAAGCTGCTGTAGCTACTTTGTAACCAGAGGGACAAGCAAGCCTGAGACAAAAGCAAACACACAGTGGGAAAATGAAAGGATATTAAGATGCTGGTCTTCGATGAATCACTTACCCCTGGAAATGCACTAATCCAGGACGTCTTGTTAGGTGAGAAAAGACATTTTCCACTTTGGAGGATAGTGGTCACATTTATGCCAACCACAGCACAGCATATCTCATTCAGTCACTCATTCAACCAACAGTTGATGAGAACACACCATGTGGGACATTTGGTGCTGTTGGAATATAAGTGTGAGTGGATGGATTCCTGCCCTGGAGGGTCACACTGTCCAAAAGGGGGTAAAATTTATAAACAAACACAGGTTGCAGGAGAACCTGCTGCTACCTGAGAGGTGTGGACAGGGTGCGATGTACACGCCTCCAGCCTAGTGCCTTGAAGACAGCTTTACAAAGGAAGAGTGACACGTCCTTTCTCTTGAAAGATGGTTACCTTTCAGGCAAAGGGATATGGAACAAGGGCTTTGTGAGTGGAAGACAGACACAGAGAGGCGCGGATGGTGCCTACATGATCAGTGCTATGCTTTAGGAAGCCTGAAAGGCTACAGTATGGCCCAGCAAAGGGAACCTTGTGCTGATCTGCTGGTCTGAGTTCTGGTTCAGCTACCCACTAATTATGTGGCCCTTGGTCATTCATGTGTCTCAGAACAGCTACAAGAAGGGGTTGGTAATAATTGTCTTGCCTCTCTCACAGGGCAACCATAAAGCGCAAAATAAAAGTGAGAGGTTATTATCTCCTCCACCTCTAGACATAACTATATACTCACCCATTCCTAGGTCCCTGCCCAGCTTCTGAGGAGTCTTCTATTTCCTGTTGTGGGAGCTCCCATCTAGTCTCCTCCTTAGTTTCATCAATGATCTCTTATATTTCCAGTATTTTCAGTATTTTAAATCCTCTAGCTCTCTTCTGAGTGTTTCTTCTCTGTCTCCAAACATGCACCCATTTCAAAAAATAACATGTAATTTAAAGATCCTTCCTTAGATCTTCTATAACCCCCAAACACGAGCCATTTCCCTTTTCTCATCAAACTTCTTAAAAGAATAGCCTGTGTTCTCTCTTCCTTTTCTCATCTTCTACCCACTGTTAAGCCTGTTCCAATGTTCAATTAAGAGCGGGCTCTTAAAGGTCATGATGCCTGCATGTGAGGCTTCATCTTATTTTTGTCCTGCCTGATTCAACCTGTGCTTGTGAAATGCATGTGTCAGTCATGGTTTCCTCCACCCCACCCTTTCCTTTTCCTCCTCCTCCCTTCTCAGTGTTGGGGTTACCTAGGATTATGTTGACCTAGGTTTTTTTGTTTTTTGTTTTCTCACTCAGCACACTCTCCAGGGAACACTTACTTAAGCTCATGGCTTCAACAAAGAGCTTTAATTCTGTTTTTTCCTCCCTAAATCCAACCCAGCAGCTTCCGACTGACCTGTGGAAGTGTTGATTTAGATGTCCTGTGACTCTTCAAGTGCAGCTGGTTCAAAGCCGAGGCTTTCTTCTTCTTCCTCTCTCTTAAACCTACTCTTTCTCTGTTGTTCTATTTAGAAAAAAATGGTCGGGCCATCATTTATGTTATCCTAGCTTAAAATTTTGACTTCTCCAACTCCTGTATTACAGTAAAGCAGTAACCAAAGCCAAATAATTAATCCTTGAAATGTGTCTGAAAGAATTCATCTCTTTTTTATTCCTATCAAACTATTCTTTGTGAAGTGTTTGTTTGTTTGTTTTTTACTGGATTGTTATAATAGTTTCTCAAGTGGTCTTCCTGATACCGCTCTTTAAATCAAAATGCTATTTCATATTTCTGATAATTCTCTATAAACAGATTTGATCGTGCTAAAACTACCCAATCCATTCCATTGTTGGCAGAATAAAGTCACAATTCTTTAAAAAATTTTTTTTCAGCTTTATTGATTTATAATTGACAAAATTGTAAGGTTATTTAAAGTATACAATGTGATGGCTTGATGATATGTATACATTGAAAGTCACAATTCTTTATCATGACATTCAAAACCCATTACAATCCTTAACTCTTCACAATTCATATCCCTACCCTCTTCAGCATTCTGTCAGTAAAATCCTTCTAGATAAAATGTCCGCCCCAAATCTCCTCTTCCCTATACCCCAGACAGAATTAAGTTACCTTTTCTTTGCACTCATAGGTGATATATTTCAAGTTGTTCTTAGATTCACAATCATCACATTGAACTGTAATGAAGCCTCTGTTTCTTCTATAAGATTATAAACTCTAGCAGGGCTATTAATTACCCCTTCCTTCATAACAAATGACAACAGTATTTAGTGACTTAAAATAGCAAACATTTATTATCTCACCATTGCTCTGTGTCAGGAATGTGGGAGTGGCTTACCTGGCTAGCTCTGGCTCAGGGACCCTCATGACTTTGCAATCAAGAGGTCAGCTGGGTCTGCAACCATCTGAAAGCTTGACTGGAGCTGGAGGATCTGCTTCTAAGATAGCTCACTCACACACCTGGCAATTTGGTGCTGATTGTTGGCAGGAGGCCCTGGTTTGAGCCATCAGGATCTCTCCATAAAGCTGCTTGGGTATCCTTACAACATGGTGGCTGGCTTCCCCAGAACAAGTGATCTATGAGGAGAAAAAACCAAAGTGCCTTTTATGAACTAGTCTTGGAAATTACACCACCACCTATCGCATATTCTATTTGTTAGCAGTGAACTACTAAATCCAGTCCACACTCAAGGGGGTGGAGGGACTAATTGCCACCTCTTGAAGGGAGTAGTATCAAACAACTTGAGGACATGTTTTAAAACTATCACATGGGCTGTCTTATCTTTCTGTTTCCAGTAGCAAGCACAGTGTCTAGCACTTAGTAGGTACTCAATAAATGTTTCTAATAAAATGACATATTAAGGCGGGAGGTATTGAAGGAAGGGTATCCATGGGTAACGAGTGTGGGCCAGTTGAAGAATGGTAGACGTGGGAATTGGTGGGAGATATTCTGAGGTAAGAATTCATAGGCTCCATGACTGATTAGGTGAGAGGGGCTGGGAAGAGATCCATTTTGGGTTGAAGATCGTTTTAACATGAGGACTTACGAAAGGCTGTGATGGCTGAAGGGAGGCATTTAATACTTACTCCATGGGGCTTCAAGGTATTGAAATATCAAACCATGTATCTGAGTATGCTATGCCTAATTGTTCAATTATATATGAAAGAGCCCACAGCTGGCAGTCAGCAATATAAGCACAGACTAAGCCATTGCCTTTACTTTAGGTTTCTCATTTATAAATGTGGAGGTGTAATGCCTAACTATCTCCAGTACTTGTAGCCTAAACTCAGAGGTTGACAACATGCCACTTTTTGCAAAAAATTCCCACAACATCCTTTACAAATGGTCATGGGGAAACAGTAGGCAACTATTAGGGTGCATCATCTGAAATGCTGGTATTCTAGTTTTGATCTATAATGAAACCAGTTTCATAAGGTTCAACCTTATAGATGTGGCTGCAGTTTGAAAATTTGAATAGCGAGGAATAGAGTGAATAAAATGGAATCACTAGAGTCAAGATGCTAACTTACTAAAATGAAGTAGGTTGAGGTATGAGAAAAGGAATTTAAACCTTTGATCATTCTAGTCCTGCACCACTGCCTAGATTATACATCAAACCTGGAGGACTACGGAAAGAGTATTCACATATTCACTTGACATCCACTATCCAGACCACCTGTCATCTAGAGGATTACCTTTTTGGACCATAACCAGAGGCTAAGAATGCAGGACTGATTCTTCTCAAGAATGTACTTTTTACTGTAAGAACCCTCAGCTTTTCTTCCTTCTTCGAAACTACTCTGGGTATTGCCCAATTGTTTCTGATTTGCAAAGCCTACGACTCTTGAATAAATCTTTATCATTTATTTCTAGCCAAAGCCTCCTGATTCATTTAACTCAATTGACAATACCTATTCATAGTTGGAAAAATGAGATGCTCCAGAGTTCTTGGTCTTTCTATATCTGGTAACATTAAGGTCCAACTTTAAGAAAGGTCAGTCTTGAAGCAAAATGAGGTTTAGTCTAAGTCAGGTATCACACTCCCATTTCCTTAAGTTAAAGGAATTAAAAACCAAAGACATTATGCTAAATACTGAAGAGCCAAGAAACTTTAAGATGTGAAACTTATCTAGGAAGCCCAAATAAGTCCAGTCTCAATCACATCTCAAACTGTGTCATTTTTAAGAAATCATATTTACTTAGAAGTGTGAAAGGTTTTCTAAAGTTAGAGCAAAACTGCACCCATCCATCCACCGCCCCCCCCCCTAATTTGGAACCAGGGCTCCCCAAGGGCAGGGTCTTTTTTTGCTTGTTCGCTGCATAATCCTAGCAATATGAACCATGCCTAGTCCACTGCAAATTCTTAATAAATACTTGATCAACCGTCTGTGCAGGGAGCAGTGGCCAGCGAAAAGGCCGGTCTGCAGCTTCCCTTCCTCTACTGAACCTGCGCTGCTCTCAGCGCCCCACTGACAGAGCCTGCACCCCAGGGAATATCCGGCTGCCCGAGGGCGCAGGGGCCTTCCTTTTCCGCGGAGGAAGGAGCGGGCCCCAGGGAGTGGGAAACCCGGGCCCACTTCCTGTCCAGGCAGGGCCGGGCCAGGCGTCCGAGTCCCTCGCGGCCTGCTCCGTCGCTGTCAGAAGCGGCCGAGCCGCATACTAAAAATGCTGCGGGTGCGGGCGCGCGACGACAGGGACCCGGGGCTAAGGGAACCCAGAGTAATCGGAGCGGAGAGAATGGGGAACCCGGGCCGCGCACGCCGGCTCCGCCCCCGCAGCGCCGGCGGTCGCTAGAGGGTTAAGCGCACGGGGGGGCGGGGCCGGATCGAGCTGGCGCGAGGAGTGCGGGCGCCAGTGGGGAGGGGGCTGCTGCCGGCTGGGGGCGGTTCCGGGTGGCGGGGGGCGGGGGCGGGCGGAGGAAGGGGGCGGGCCTCGAAGTTGTTGGGCGCTAGGCCGGCTGGCGGGAGGACGAGCGGGCTGCGGGCCGGCGGGCGGACCGGGCTGGGGCTGGAGAAGTTTGCGCGGCGGCTCGTGAGCGCAGGGTGCGGGCCCCGCCGGCCGCTGCGCGCCCGCTGCCATGGCTTTCCGCAGGAGGACGAAAAGTTACCCGCTCTTCAGCCAGGAGTTCGTCATCCACAACCATGCGGACATCGGCTTCTGCCTGGTGCTCTGCGTCCTCATAGGGCTTATGTTCGAGGTGAGCGAGACCGGGGAGGGGGTACGCTTTCTCGTGCGCAGCCCGGCGGAGCCCTGCGGGTCCCTGGGGTTCTCGTCTGAGCTGGGTCGCGGGGCTGCCATGTACGTTATCAGAACCCCGGCTTTGTACGTGGTACCCCCGTGGGTCTCCGAGTCAGCCCAAACAAGCCCCCACCCCCACCGCCCAGCCCCGCTCCTTGCCAGCCGTGCCCAGCTCAGCCGCCCCTTGGGCACCCACCATATCCTGCAGCTCTCTCTGCAGCCCTGAATCCTAAGCCTGGCCTCGAACCAACCGCAGTGCTGCCACCCTGGCCCGAACGGTGGGGTTTCCTTTCTGGTGTCCGGGAGCCAAACCCGGAGACTCCCAGACCCGGAGTCATTGCACAACTAACTCCCTCTCCCAAGCGGCAGCGGCCACCTCTGCTGAGCTTTCCCAGTGGGAGGGACCCCGGACGCTTTCCCAGCCTCCCAGCTGATTTTTCTGGGTCTTTGGAATCTTCACGTGTGGCCCTGGCCCCGTCCCAGCGGTGTCCTCCCGCCCGCCCCCTCCCTCTTCTGCCCTTGCCTAAAGGCCAGTTTTTATGTTACCCGTTAGCACTCTGGATGATTCCCTCGCTCCATCTGTGGCGGATCCAGAGCTTTTCCCCGTGACAGGGCCAATGGAGAGGGAGGGGGTACGCTGTGCCTTTAGGGGCAAGATGATTCTCTCATAGCGGTGGATACAGGGGAGAGGATGGGGTCCTGCTACTGCCCCCCGCACTGTAGTCAGGCCTTCACGGGCCTCACAGAGCAGAGACCTGTAGTAAGCCTCACCTGGTCAGGATCCAGGGGACGTGTGGGGAAGTACTCTCAACACCTAAGAGAGAGCGAGAAAAATGTGGCATTCAAAAGTGAGAAGACCTGAAAGAAAGTGAGCATAGTAGGGCTTGCTGTGGTGTATCTTGTCTGGAGTGAGACCGCCACACTCCCCTGGCTCTCAGTGTGGTCTCCAGTGAGGCAGCGCCTGGTCCTCCTCGCTGGGTAGGGTTGCTTATCTGCATTCCTGGGAATGGATTAGGAAGCTGTAACCATTTGTCAGCTGCCTTGGAGATGGAGGATTCTAGCGGGGCCAGTTTCTCCTTCTGGGTCTGTCTCTCTGCTCCTCTTCTCTCTAAGGATGACAAGGGTCCTCACTGGCTCATGAAGCTGCCCTTAAGCTGGGGACATTTTTTGTGATGGCTGAGTCAGGGTTAGATATGTGAATGTGCCCTTGTTTGGGCGTCAGGGTCTGTGGGAAATACACCTGAGTCTAGGATTGGGTTCTGCACACCAGCTTTTGGTAGTTTCTCTTCACTTCAGTCCTTCCCTTCTTCCCTCCACCCCTACAGCTCTCGGGGTGTGTTGGAAAGGGCTGTAGCTAGGGTCACCCTTATGTCCCAGTCCCTGCTTTGTCACTATCTGACAAAACAAAAAACAAACACAAAAACTGAGTGCAGCCTCAGTTTTCCCATCATTAAAGAGGTCAGTGAAACTCATCTTCCTCATTGGGTTATTGTAATTGATATAAGCAACAAAAGCCATAAGATTCTACCAGTGTGAACGCAAGTCGATTGTTCCTGAAGCCCTGTTATTATTTAACATAATAATATCTCAACAAAGTAAGAGAGCCAAGACCCTCTATCCTGTTTGTATCTATTTGCTGTCCTCCGTTCTAAGAGGCCTCCCAGTGCCGTGTCACCAGTCTTGGAGGGTGTGGTTGGAAAGACACACGTGACAGCTGTGGACCTCAGAGCCACACGCTCTGAAGCCAGTGGAGTCTCTTGCGTAGCCTTGTGTCTCTCTTGGCTGTGCCTCTGGCACTTGTTAAGGTTTGTGGCTCTACCTGCTTTCTTGGCTCAAAAGGAGGTGGCTAGTGTTTGAGCTTGGTACCTCCTGACCTCCCTGCCTCTAGTCTTAGAAAGTCCTGTGTATTAAATCTGGCACTCTGTGGGAGTTGAAAAGTGCTAGGAGCCCTTAACTCCCAGCACCTAACAGAAGAGAGAGAAAAAACTCCTCTCCCCCATCTTGGGATTGGACTGGGGGTGTGGAAGGGACCTTGGCTGAAGTGCCAGGCTTCCTACCACCCTCACCCTGTAGAAACTTACGTAGACCCACACCTCTGAGCTTACAGGGCAGGAATCTCCCTCTGGATGGTGAAGAGAAGGTGCCGAGAAGGCACATTGTGGGATTGCGGGTGTGTGCTGGTCTGGGAGAAGGGGGGCTGTGCTGAACCTCCCTTACGGAGGATATGTGCTGGGTACCTAATAGGTCTTCGCTCTCTGTACCTCCCAGCTGACTGCACAGAGATAGGTATTTTGGGGGAACTGAGCGTTTTGGAACTCTGCTCTCCCTACCAGATGAGAGCAGAAACAGCTCAGTTACTTTTAGGGACCTCAGAGAAACACAAGTGGGCATCTTCACATTTAGAGTAAAGCTGGGGGTGGCACCTCATAACCCAGCCCAGGACATACTAGATGTCACTTAGGGTCTTCTGAGTTCTCCTCTGGAGGTGTAGTGTGTATGTGTCTGTATGTAGGGATGCACGTGGGGGGCAATCCAGCACTTAACACTTTTTCCTAGAAGTGTGGATAGAAGAGGTAGAAAGGGAAGCGGGAGATGGAGAGAGAGAGAGGACAGCAGTCTCTTAGGTTTCTAACTTGGGCACAGCCAGGACCCCTTCATTCAGAAGCTTAGTGAAGAGAACTCGTTTATAATTCTTCCTACAAAGACTCACTCTACGGGCCATTCCTCCTTCTGGGGTCCCCTGCCCAGTCTCTGCCAGTGAGCTGGGCCCCTCTCACCACCCTAGGCAGCCCCTGCCCTTGCGTCCTGACTGGTCTCTTTCTCATTCCTTGCCTCGCCCTTTCCCCAACTCACTAGTCAGCTGCCATCATTCAGAAGGGCTTTCGTTTCCCCCGCAGGGACCCCAGGTCTTCAGTTCTGTCCCCTGGAGATGATGATGCCAGATTCCTTCCCTTGGGATCACTTTCTTTGGGGAACACATATGAAAGAGTGATTCTCCCTTCTCCTTTTGATTTAGTTTTGGGCCATCCTGAGATTCCTTCTCCTATTTCCAAGGCAAGGGGCAGGTCCCTTCCCCAGAACTCAGGTTTTCTTTCTGTCCTGCAGGCTGTTTGGAATAGAGCTGTTCTGTGCAGCCACAGCACTTGGCTAAAAAATGTCAGGAATGTGGAGCTTTATTTTCCCCCTCCTTCCCTTCCAGCTTTCTCTTTCTTAACTCTGCTTTCCGGAGAGGTGGTGCACAGGGAATTTTCTCCTCAACAGTGTGGCCCTTCAGTCCTGTCTTAGGGGGAGTCCGGCCTGACAGTCCTTCAGGGTGTGGGCGGCCACTTGGGGTGTGTATGGTGTGTGTCAGACTTAAAAGCAGTCTCTCCCCCACCCCCTCTCCAGTCACTTTCCAGTGTCCCTTTCAAAGTGCCACGTTTCAAACAGACAGGCAGGGAAAGAAACTCTCATCAGTGAATGAAACTCTCATCAGTGAATGGAGACTGAGAAAAGGGGGGTACAACTTATACATAACCTCTAAAATGTCATTTTGCACAGAAATGTTGCTTGTTTATTTTCAAGCTCATTTGAAGGCTCTGCTGGCCCTGCAGCAAGGAAATGTTTCTGAAATTCAGGGCCCTCATTTGTTTGGTCTGGGATGACTTAAAGGTTGTGGACTTAGAAGAATTTTTGGGTAGTGGCTGGTGTTTGGTTTTTGTTTCAAAGCCAGGTGTGGTAGAGCTCCCTTTCTCCAGGAACTGACTGTATCTGACTTGTCGGGTGATGTGTTTGCACCACGGACAACAGGAGCCCATTGCGTCACGCCTGTTAGCACGTGGGTTCTGTGGCACTGGTTCACATCCTCCCAGACATACCTCCGGTCATCGTAACCAGAAGTGAGACTGCTGGTCCTGTCTTTTAATATTAGTGTTATAAAATAGTCCCGCTTATATTGTGTTACTACAGAAAGGTATGTAAGTGGTACAGACGGGCATCTATAGACATATGTTATCTTTGACTAACTTCTAATGAACTTTAAAGATGTTCTTTTGTCAGTTATTATACTTCCTGCTTTATGCATCTTCCTGTCCACCTCTGATGAAGTCTATCAGTACTGTAATGTTTTAGAGAAATTAGGGGAAACCGGGAAGGGTCGCTGACGCTCTTGGGTGTCCTTGTTCTGTGGTTAGATTGCTACATGCATCACTCGGTGATCTGAGCAGCAGAGCAGAACTCTGGAACTCGTCTCTTCTGGTCAATCCTCAAGCGTCACCCATCTATGGAATGTAAGGCGCGTTGATGATCCTGATTTCTTCCCTTAGTAGTGTGATACTCGGAAAGGTGGTGCTGAACAGTCAGTGAGGTTTTGATCCTCACTGCAGGATGAAGAAGCTGTCTAAATGCCCTGCACTGTGCCTGGCACACCAACACTTAGCTGATGGTTTCAACAACCACGCTGATGGTGGTTGTTTGGCTTCCTTGTTGGGTCTGTGCGTACATCTTCTGCCGTCACACCAGCTGGTTGGGGACTCCGGCTGTATTTCATTTTAGATGTGCTCTGCTTTGCCATGAGACTTTTCCCTGAAGCTCTCCCGTGCCAGCTGTCCACTTTCCAAAGCGTTTGATTGTTATACACTGGGTCCCTCTTTGCCCCAGGGAGCCTGTGGTGTGGCTGCTCCACATCTGTTTTCTCTGCCATCCATCTTAATAGATCACAGGCTGTGGGTACGGGAGGATCTTACTGTTGCCGCTGTCAGCTGTGTGGAGAAGGAAAACCATGAGGAGGCTGCCTGCAAGCTATATAAGGGCCACTTTTCTCTTGCTCCCTCTGTTGTCTGAACCCTCAGTTGCTGGTTTCTTGGTGGCACTCTCCAGACGGGTCGCAATAGAGCGCCTTAGTCCTGACTGTTTGTGGTGTTGCTATGGTGAAAACTTCACTCTTGCAGGCATGAGCTCCTTTTTGATCTGCTTTGTTGTGGGCAGGGGCCCAGAAATCCCTCTGTGGCATAGCTGATGTACTACCCCCTGTTCCCACCCTGATAAATGATGACGAAGCCAGAGGGTTGATAAGACTGGATTAGAGTTTCCAAACTACAGAAGTGCTTTCTAATCAGTGAGCGCACTATTAGCAGGCTTTGGTGGGAAACTTTCCTGATATTATCTCTTAACCTTTTTATCCAGTGCTGTGTATCTGGTATCCATTGGTACCTAATAGTTAAAGAAAGGAAAAGAAAACAGTAAAACTACTAACGTGGCTCCTGACACAGCTTCTTATTTCATGGGCAGATCTTTATCTTTTATACAGTCTAATGCTTTGCCTTGATTTACCTCTACTGTCTCAAATGTTCCCCATAGAAGAGAACCAAACCTAACTTAATCATAGCTGGTTAACGTTGCGAGTTAACTGTGTGGTTTAAAGAGCTTTGCAAGAGGCTTTTCCGGGCAGTGTAGGTTCACACGGCTTCCCTTGATTTTCAGCGGAGGAAATGTAGCCAGATTGTGAGTAGAGGGGGCTCCAAGTCCTCTAGAGACCTCTGATGAGTTTGTGGGAGCCCAGGGTTAGAGGAGGTGCCGTTCTGTGACTCTCCACCCAAGCCACGTTGCCTCTGACAGTTTCCTTCATTTGTCTTGAGGGGTTGGCAATCCTTTATATCTGTGAAATGCTTTACTAGCTTCACCCTGTAATCTGGATGGTTTATGGGGGTTGTCATACCCATCCAGAGCCTGGCTTCTAGAGGAGAGACTTGGCCAAGGACCATCCACTCCGAGTAAGGGTCAGAGCCAAAATAAGAATTCAGCCACGTCTGGCTCACATTTAGAGCTCAGCCCTGCGCTTCCACGAATGGGGTGTCAACGGAATGCAGCCACAGGCTGCTTTATTTTTCTTCCACTGAGTGGAATCTGTTTATTACCTGGAAGTAATGTCTGCGGGTCATTGTTCCACTTGGAGGCTTTTCTGTCTGGAACAATCATTGAAATTTGCATCTCCCTGAAAGAGGCCCAGATGTGTGTATCACATGTGAACATAGGCAAATAGGCAGAGGCTTTACCTACTGTTAAATTTGCTCCCTATTATTAGCCAGCATCTGTGTGAAGAGTAGTTGCCTTGGGCTATTACGTTTTCACTGCCCAGTATCATCGGGTTAAAATGTGGATAGCTCAAGGGCACATCTTTTCTTCTGAGTTTTACAAATTTAAGGGCTAAAGGGAAACCTAGAAGTCATCTGCTATGTTCATGGAAGAGGAAAATAAGGTTGGGAGATTTGCCCAGGAAAGTAGAGGGAACTTTTGGCAAACGTGGGGCTTGAACCCACATCTTCTGACTGAAGTCCAGTGAATTTTCTACACATCTGCCCACTGGAATTTCTTGACGCTACCTTTAAATGCCAGTGTATGCGTAGAAGC
Organism: Furipterus horrens; assembly: GCF_987537825.1. Lineage (NCBI taxonomy): Eukaryota > Metazoa > Chordata > Mammalia > Chiroptera > Furipteridae > Furipterus > Furipterus horrens. The sequence goes on along the minus strand of NW_028327176.1, from coordinate 104,970,926 downwards.
CTTGAAAATGACACATCTTTCTTAAGTGTGCTGCACTCATTCATTTGGCGACTTTATTGAGTGCCTGCTGTGTGCCTGTGTTGAGCTCTGGGAATGCAGATGAATAAGGTGGGGTCCCTGTTCTCAAAGAGGTCCCAGTATGGTAGCTTAAAGCTGATAAACTATTTGTGGATAGGAGTCAGATCTTGAACTTGATGTTTGTGGCAGGTGCAACTCACAGACTTACAGAATCTTGGGCCTTAACCTCAAGCCATTGCTATTGGTGGAAAGGGAGTGGTTTACTGAATTGAGACCTAACACCCTGAGTGTGAGGTTGTCAGTAATCAGAGGACAGGAGTGGTGGCCACTCCCAGAAATCCTGGGCAGCACAGCTGATACTCTTGTGCCTGACAGCTTTGCCAATAAGTGAACTGACCAAAGGCAGTGTGTGTGTTTGTGCGTGTGTGCATGTATGCCCAGGTGCAATTTCTAGTACTAGGAGGCCTCTGTTGATGGAAATCTTGGTTTAGGTTAGGAGAACTCTTTCACATGGTTTCTTAAGATTTTTATCAACAAATCCAACATGATCTGAAATGTTCCTTTTCGATTGGTGGAGGTGACAGTCATACCTGGGGTGAGAAGGCCAAAATTCTTTGAGTCTTAGTTGCCCTGTCTTTGAACTAGGGGGAAGGTTTCTTAATAAAGTTCCTGAATTTTGCAAGGGCAGAGTATTTTTAGTTTAATCAGTTTATTCCTTCACATTTATTGTAAATGTGTAGCTACTCTAGAGAGAATTTTGAGAGACTTTTTAGTGACTCACCACCATTATGAAGACTTATGTGACTTATGAGGAGAGGGAAGAGTGTGAGTACCTCAGGACAGAGGGTGGTGACCTAATTTTTACACCCCCCCCCCCCCATTGACCTCCCTGCTCGCTTTGAGAAGTGCCCAGGACCATGTTGTTAGTTAGCAAGTGTTTACATCTGGTCTCTGTGCCCACTGTGGTGCTGGAATGTGCATAAAGATAGCCTTATGGGTCAGTGAGAACGTAGACTGTGGCTCTAGGTTTAGTGGTGCCAGGGGTGTCTTATCAGCTCCTTTCCTGAAGGGTAAGAGCCGTCTCGGGGCTCCTGACCTGGAGGAGCATTCCTTGGATAAACAGGCCTCCCCCTCCAGCAATTCCTGGAGTCCTGCAGGAAGCCAGGAAGTCGCAGGGCCTGCTTCACAATGCTTGGTTTCCTGCGGAGAATTCCTCAGACCTTAGAGCAGAATTGAGCTTTTTAGACGCAACACTTCTGGAGTTTTGAGTGTGCTTAGTTTGTAGTCTGACTTTGTACTGGACCAACTTCTGACCTCAATGGGCAAGGAGTAACTTGCTGGTATGGATTTTGTCATTGTTGTTTGGGAGAGGGATGTTGAGGTGGCGGAGGGTAATAGTTGATAGCCGATTTCTTTTGAAATTGCAATTTGGTCTCTGATTTGGATCGGAGCGTGAACATATGCTCCTCTTCAGGAGTTTGAGGCATGAGCTGTGGCTTGGGCAGGGAGGTGTGTGGTGGCAGGGGCGAGGACTGGGACCTGGGAGATCTCCTCCCCAGGCTCTGCCACTAAATAGCTGTGTGGCCCACACCAGCCCGTGTACCTCTCAGCCCCCACTTGTTTCCTGGGGGTGTCAACTGTCCTGTGCCTCAGTTATGCCTTCTGAACATGGTTATGCAGACCACAGTTGGAAAATGTGTATAAAGCTTAAGTTGCCACTCAGAAATTGGAAGGAAATGGAAGGAAGCACCCTCCCCCCAGTCACAGAGATTTACGATGAGTCAGAAAAAAGTTGCATCTCCATTGGATTAGTGTCTCAATTTCAACTCTTGGTTTCATTTCTTTTTTGAGTTGAAATCAGTTTCTAGCCTAAATTTGGGTTTGACATATAATACAGCTTAGCAGAACCAGTGGTGGGGAAGGAAAAGAATTTATATAATCAGAAAGCAATCGTTGAGGGTGGGGGAGGAGGTTGGCTTGGTTTGTGACTTCTGTGTCAGAGGCCATATGGCCTCTGCATGGCTGACCAGGGGACCCTGGATGAACAAGAAGAGGTCACTAATCTGGACAGAATGGCTCATGCCTTATGCTCTGCCAAGTCAGATTTTATCATACCAGTTCTCTGAATGTGGTTGGGGCCTTGGGCTTGAGCATATTTTCATATTCAGTGATATGTTCATCACACACACATACACTTATCTGTGTGTGTGTTTTTTTTAAGGCCAATAGAGTGAACCTAGTGTCTGAAACCTGACCTGTGATCTGCCATTCCCAAACCCCACAGCCCAGCAGTGCTCTTAGGGCTTTGCCTGGGCAACTAATACTGTTGCATTTGTAAGCTCCCACTTCATCTGCAAGTCCTCTACAGCTACTGTGTTCAGATGGCATCCTTTCTTCCTCAAAGTTATGAGAATGAATGAAAAACAGTACAGAGGTGGAGAAGATGTTGAGAGGAGATGCATCAGTATTTAATTACATTCTTCTGAAGCCTATTTCAAATAGGAATTATCCATTATATTTAATATTTGACATATGGTAATTTTTGACTCACCCAAAGTAGTCTTTACCTGTGTCAGCTATTAGGTAGCTACTAGCCATATTTTGCTATTTAAACCTAAATTCATTGAAATGAAATTGAAAATTTAGTTTCTTAGTCACACTAGTCACATTTCAAGTGCTTAGTAGTGTAGGTAATAGAATATTTCCATCATTGCAGAAAGTTTTATTGGACTTTGCTGGTCTAAACATTGCTTTCTGAGTTTTTTTTTTTTTTTTTTTTTTTTTTTTGTAGAAATAAATAGAAACAGATCCTTGTGGTGTGGTTCTGTTAGGGAACCGTTAGAGGCCATGGCTGCAGTGGCGAAGGTCGTGGCCCTGTAGCCAGACTGACTGAGTTTAAATTCTGGTTTGCCCTGTCCAAGCAGTGTCATCCTGATAAATTCTGTAACCTCTGTGCTGCAGTTTCCTCATCAGTAAAATGGGGATCATAATATGTCATAGAGTAGTTGTGAAGATTAGAAAGGTTAATACAAAATGTGTTAGAAATGTTAATACAAATACAGCACTTCCAAGAAGGCCTGTACCTATTGTTCTTATTCCATTTGAAAGGGCTGGAGTTAAACCTCAACGATATGGGACTGCCCTTTGTGGCTGTCCATCCATTTGGAACATAACTGAGAAATAGGAGGCAAAGGGGAGGTCCTGGAGCAGCCTGGTAATGGCCCCAGACCTGTGCCCTGGTGCTGTGTATGCTCTACCTAGGCTAGTCTCCTGGGCCTTTGCTCAAAGCCCACAGACATTTCTTTACATAGAATTATATGAGGCTTGGTTATCTGGTTCCCAAGATTACAGAAGAAGAAGTTAACATGAAAGAAGAGTTGGGGTAGGTAGATAAATGGTAGCTGACAGCTGGGAGGGCTTTTCATTATTAAATACTTAAAAATTGTAAGAAATGAAAACAAAACAAAACATGAATACCAGGTGTCAGTATATGAACAAACAGCTTCAGTAGATTTTGAGGTTATGATAGACTAGTATAATACAGTACACGATCATAATGATTATCTGTTGTTTCATGAAAAAGTGAAGGTGTGCAGTGTATTCAGGACGATTTTTAGAAAGATTTCCATCCAAAGTGATTAATGTTAAAGTTTCAATACATAAGTCATTAGCAGTATGGAAAATTTGGCTCTTCAGAATGATTCAGTATGGAAATTTCTGTTGAACCACAGTAACAGAGCCCCGAAATTAAGGGCAAAGTTGGTTTGCTATGCAGCGTACTTTATTACCCAAGAAGTGAGAAAGAAACATTATTTTGCCATTCTTATCCAGCCTGGGAAATATCTTCATGCAACAGTATTCAACCACCTGTCCATTCAATTTTCTTATTTTTTAATCATTCAATAAATACACCTATTCTGTGTGAGACTAAAATCTGAAATGGAAGCCAACTAACAAATTTGTTGACATAAGTTGTACAACTGTGGTCAATTTTAGAGTTTCAAAACAGAGATAATAAAGCTCTTCTCAGCCACTTTCCTTGAGTTTTTTTGGGTCCCATACATCAGGCACGACAACTATGGTCTATCTTTTCAGATTGTCACTGGCCACTGACCACACCTTTAGCCTGTAGCTGTGGCCAAGTGTAACTTGACCGATGTTACTGGCTTTTCAGTCCCACTGATGTTGTTGCTCACATGGCCCAAGGGATGTGAGTCTGAGTTGACTCTAATCTTTTGCCCCCTCATTCTACAGATACTGATTAATCAGTGCTTTTGTGCAAGGCATTGTTATGGCTTCTGGGAACCTAGGAAAAGGAAACATTCCCTGATCACAGGGAGGAACTTGACCGTCTAGTAAGGGAGACAGATGAAAGGACAAAAGTACAGTCACTTGACGGGAATACGTACTCTCCAGTTGAGCTGCACTGCTTAGTGGTGCTCACTAAGTAGTGCTCGGCTAGAGACCGTGCTTTGGGAACGTGGAGGAGGGGCTCCTAGCTCAGAGTAGGGGTGAGGGTGCCGCCTAAGGCAGGGGAGAGAAAAGGATGTGGGATGGTTCTAGACAGAGTATCAGCTTGTCCCTGTGAAAACACAGAGGTGCAGCAGACTGGGGCTGGTGTGCAGCACTAGGGTACTCAGTGGGCTGGTATCATAGGATGCTTCAGAGGTGGGTTGAATGTGGAAGGAATGGGAAAGAGAGGAGGAAGGGCGAGATCACGGAGGGCCTCATAGGTCATGCCAGGGACTTGAGACTTGATCCTGGAGGAATTGGGGAGGGAGTTTTGGAGAGGACAGTGACATGATTAGTTTGCTCTGGAGATCATGAGATTGGAGTTGAAGAGTGTGATCGGGAAGCTGTGGTATGATCCACATGAGAACTCCCTCCTCCCCACCCCTCAACTTTTGGTCTCCACCCCCAACCAGGAAGTATGTCCAGAGACCCCCATACCGAATTCTCTGGTGTTGATACAGAGGCTGCTGACACTGGGAGGCCTCCTGTCTCCCAGCTCTCCCCTCCCATACACTTCAGGTGATGCAGGTGAGCAGTAGGGCGGTGTTGGGGTGGCAAGGACAGCTAAAGCTGCAGGGAGACAGCTTTTCCTTACACCTTATTGGAACCCTGAGGGCATGCTGTGGTGCCGTGTTGTCATTGAACATGCATGTCATTTTGTGTTGCTGTAATGCAGTGCCTGTGTGTGACGTTATCCTTTGGGTTTATTCAACAGGTATTTTTTTGCATCTAGTGTGATTTTTAATTTTTTAAAAAGTAGGGCCTCAACTAGATGGAATATTTTTTTCTCCGCCTTTTATTATTATTTTTTTAGCTAAATAAGCCATGTATAGCCTTGTATTCAAGTACCCTTGTCTTACCTGAGGAAGCTGGTATTGTATTAGTGTTCAGAGGAGGTGGAGGGAGAGGGACTTCTTTGTCATGTGCCATCTCTAAACTTTTGCCAGACCCATGAAACAGATGCAATGAAATTTTCCCCTCAGCTGATTTCTAGCACCCTCATCAAATCCCTCTTGTTGAACACCTGTGGGGGGGAGTCTTCCTATCATGATTTTATTAAATACGCTCTGCCCCTGTGAGTGACTATCGTTAACGTGGTCTCCAGAAGAGGGAAGTAAAACAAGTGCATTGCCTGAATAGAAACCCACAGTCGTCACTTCTCCTTTGCCTCGTCCTCTACATCTGGTCATTGTGTCCCACCTGAACAGTTACAGTGGGTCCTAACTTGGTCCTCAGCCTCTTGTCTCCTCGCTGGGCCATCTTCCCCATAGCTGCCACTCACTGATTGCCCTCAGACGCAAAGCTAAGCATGAGTCTCCCTTGCTTCAAATCCTTCCACACTGCCCACCTAAAGTCTGGGCCGCTCAGCATGGCATTCAAGGCTCCCCCCAGTCTGACCAGCTTTTGTCCTCCGCACCTTACTCAGGCACTGCCTCTGTCCTGACCCCTCATCACAAACCAATGATCCTGCTTTTGTTCCTGCACCACTCTCAAGTCTTTCCCTTTTTCACCTGACTTCTCATTTCTTATCCACCTCTGCTACCACACGGGCTGAGAACGCTTGCCCTTGCTCTTCTTCCCAAACAGTTCATTCCTACCTTCTGCCTGCCTCAGTGTGTCTCTTGTTTCATTCAGCCAGACTTAGACGTAACATTTGCTCTCTGCCAAGCATTGTTCTCGGGGCTAGGATAAAGATGAAAAGGGGAAGATTCTGCCCTCAAGGAGCCAGGAGTCCTTAGGGAGGTGACAGTGTCATTGTTGCTGGAGGTATAGAGTCGGGGTCAGGGAAGGAAGGGAGCATTAAGAACCCTGGGAGTGTTAGGGACTGTTCATTTTAAAAGGATGTTTGGGCTCGACTGAGGCCTGAGGGGCATTGGCCAGACAGATGTGCTGGGGAGAGTGTGTTCGGGCAGTGAGAGGACATGGGTAAGAATAGAGACGTGCGGGCCAGGGTGCGGTGTGCGTGGTTTGTGGCTGTGTTGCCAAAGGGGGGAGGTTAAAGAAGAGAGCAGTGAAGTTGAGTCTTGACTGTCAGGAAGGGTTGGGGCCATGGAGGCCATGTTTCAGAAGTGAGGATTTGCTCCTAAGCTTAGACAATCAGGAGCCATTGAAGACTTCTGAGCACTGGGAGTGACTCGATCAGATTTGTACCAGGAAGGTCACAGGCAGTAGGGCCAAGACTGTGTCCTTGTACTTGCTATTTGCCTTTCAAAAGGAAGGAGTTGCTTTACATTTTCTGCGTATCCCCTGTGTGCCTGACACATAGTTGGTGTGAATTGATCGAGGATGATCCAGTGCACACACAGTATAGTGTGTGTCTTGCTTGAGTCACCTTTCTGCTGCTGGTCATTGGCAGCTTTCTGTCCGAGTTGTCTCTTCTGGGTTCTCAGGTAACCAGGAAGAGATGCTTATGAGCACATTAGGGATGCTGACTAGTTTATCATCTTAGCCTTTTACAGCTTAAAAAAAGAAGTTTTCTGAGTAGGCAGTCTTTGGCAATACAGTCACATTGTTCAAAAATCAAAAACATAAGAAAGACCACACTGAGAATTGTCCCCCACCACCACCTCTTGTCTAGCTCCCCTCCACTGCCCTCAGGTAACCACTGTTATTAATTTTTTTTTGCATTCTTCTTGGGTTTATTTATGCAAATACAAGCAGCTATAAATATATGATGGATTTTACCTATGTGTGTGTGTTTGTATGTGTATATTCTTGCTTCATTTCTTAGCTACAGTGGAGCATATTATCTACACTCTTCTGCACCTTGCCTTTTTCAGTTAACAAAATATCCTAGAGATCTTTCTATGTCAACACACACAATTTCCTCATTTGTGTCAAGGTTACGTAGTCTTCCATCATGCAGGTTCACTGTAAATCATTTAACCAGTCCCCTTTTGATGAACACCTGGGTTGTTTCAATCTTCTGCTTTTATAAACAACACTATGATGAATAGTTTGGTGTGTACATCAATTTGTACCTATGCAGGCATGTCTTGTGGCACGTTTTCCCAAAAGTGGGGTGATTGGGTCCCAGTGTAAGTGCCTTTGTATTTTTGATAGATATTGACAAATTGTCTTTGTCCTTTTAAAAGTACCTCAGTTAGCTGTGGACTATTTATCATCTCCCCGAAAATATACTGTTATGTACAGAATGCTGTACCAGGGTCTGCTGCTTGATTTTGTTCGCTGCTGTATTCTCAGCATCCAGTACAGTGCCTGATTCAACAGGAGTCAAATACTTGTTGGATTTTAAAAATCACATTGTTTGGCACATTTGGGCATCAGGGCTTTTCTCTACTGATTCTCTTTCAGCCCCTCCATGATGTTTCTCTCTCACCTCTGGCTCTTCACACAGCTTCTTCATTCAGGACACTCTCCCGTCTTGCCCTTGGGCAGCTGCTCCTCATTCCCTCAGCCACTCCCTGGACATTACTGACTTCTGCCTCAGCGCTCTGAATTCCCTGTGCTTCCCAGCCACAGTTCTTATCGCCCCACTTCAGTGGAGTGTGGCCCTGTCACTCCCCACGACTTGGTTCTGGGGCAGGAGCAGGTCTTGCTCACCATGTGTCTCCAGCATCCAGCACAGCACTTAGCATTCTGGTAGTTCTCAAGGAATGTTCTCTCAGTTTACAAGTGATAAAGTGGAATTACCAACTGACAACCAGTTTTCAAAGAATTTTTTTCCATATTTAATTGAGAAATAATCCATCTATTATCAAATTTACCATTTAAAGTGTACAGTTTTAGTGGTTTTTAATATAATTCATCATGTTTTGCAGCTATCACCATGATCTCACTTCAGAATATTTTCATCAACCCCTGCCCCCTGCCAAGAAACCAGTTTGCTGTCACTTCCCATCACTCCCCACTCCCCAACCACTAATCTCCTTTCTGTCTCTTTGCATCTGCCTATTCCTGGACATTTCAGGTAAATAGAATCATAAAATACAGGGACTTTTGTGACTGCCTTCTTACACTTAGCATAATGTTTTCAAGGATCATCCATGTTGCAGCATGTGCAGTATTTCGTTCCTTTTTATGGCTGAGTAATATTTCACTGTGCAAATGCTAAGTTTTGTTTATTCACTCATCAGTTGATGGACACTTGGGTTGTTTCCACTGCATTACATAAATAATGCTGCTATGAATACTTGTGTACAAGTTTTCGTGTGGGCATAGTATTTTCAATTCTCTTGGGTTTATACCTATGAGTAGAATTGCTGAGTCATCAGATAATTTTAGTATGGGAAAGAAGCCAACATTGAAACTGTATTGAACAGTTTGTGTTTTTGATCTGAGAGTTATATCTCAGGGCCAGTAATGCAAATATTGCTCCTTATTATTCAGGGCCGAGATTTCTATTTAATAGACTGTGGCCTGATAATCATCTGTGATTCAGAGGCAAATATGGTTAGAGTTTACACAGCAGAACTTACTGAATATTTACCACATGCACCATGCTAACTCTATGGAGATGCCAAAATACATAAGACACAGCTCTTGCCCTAAAGTCATCATTTATTTGAAATGACCTAAATATCCATTTGTATTGAACCAATTAAATAAATTATGGTATAGCTATACAATAGAATATCTCATAGCTGTTTAAAAGAGGTTCAAGTCAATCTTTATGTATTGATGTGGACTTATGTCTGAGAAAAAAATAGGTTATAAATTAGTATATATAGAATGAGCCCATTTTATTAAAAACTTGTTTATATATATGGTCAGGCAAAATCTGGAAAGATCACAGCACTGTCAACATTGGTTATGTTTCTAGGAGGTAGGTTGTAGAAGTCTTTAGCTTTTGAGATTATATGTTCCCCTTTAAACATTTTTACAACAGGTATGCATAGCATTTAAATTCATTTAGCTTCCCCAGCCCTGGCTGGTGTGACTGAGTTGGTTGGAGCATCATCTAGTAAACTGAAAGGTCATGGGTTTGACTCCTGGTCAGGGCATATTCCTGGGTTGCGGGTTCAGTTCCTGGTTGGGGTCCATGCGAGAGGCAACTGATGGATGTTTCTCTCTCTCATCAATGTTTCTCTCCCTCCCTTTCTCTTTCTCCAAAATCAATAAGGATTTAAAAAAATTATTTAGCTCCTCCAATTCCATTTTGGAAAAAAAATAACTTGAGATAAGAATTATATCTGAAGTGTCACTGGTTTGATTCCCAGTCAGGGCACATGACTCGGTTGCACATCAGGTCCCCAGTTGGAGGCGCAAGTGAGAGGCAACCACACAGTGATGTTTCTCTCCCTCTCTTTCTCCTTTCCCCACTCTCTGAAAGTAAATAAATAAACAAAACAACAAACAGATAAATAAATTGTTAAAAAAAAAGAATTATATCTGAATCACTAGATACCAATAGAGGATATAATACTATGTATTAGCATATGACTAAATGCGAAATAAATTTATGGCCAGTATATTAGTCTTACAAACTGTGTAAGCCCAGAGGTGAGAGAGCTTTGGGGAAACTTCATGAAAGAAGAGTGGGACTTGACTTGGACCTCAAAGGATTGTAATATTTATATAGCACTTCACAGTTTATAGAGTCAAAGATAACACACATGTATTGAGTGCTTACCTGGTGCTAAGCACTTTAATAAGAACTTTTCCTATGTTCTCTCCATCAGTCGTCAACAGTGGAATAGATTCTATGATTACTCCCATTTTACAGATGAGAGAACTGAGATTTAGAAAGACTAACCTGACAAGGTTTCCCTTGCTCTGTTTCACTTGCTCTTAAATGCCAGAGACAGGGTTCCAAGGCTGCCTGACTTCAGAGCCCAACTCCTATACTCTATTTAACAGGAAGACAACTAAGGCCTGGAGAATTCAAATAACTTGCCTAAGAATTGGGGAGCCAGAATATAAACTCAGGATATTCCAAGTAATCTGTCATGTTTGTTGCACCGATCTTTCTTTCTTTCTTTCTTTCTTTCTTCCTTCCTTCCTTCCTTCCTTCCTTCCTTCCTTCCTTTCTTCTTTCTTTCTTTCTATCTTTCTTTCTTCCTTCCTTCCTTTCTTCTTTCTTTCTTTCTTTCTATCTTTCTTTCTTTCTTTCTTTCTTTCTTTCTTTCTTTCTTTCTTTCTTTCTTTCTTTCTTTCTTTCTTTCTTCTTTCTCTTTTTTTCTTCCTTCTTTCCTTCCTTCCTTCCTTCCTTCCTTCCTTCCTTCCTTCCTTCCTAAAATAGAAAATTCACAATATTATTTTTTAAATTCATTTATTTACTTTTAGAGAGAGGGGAAGAGAAAAAGAAAGAAACATCAATGTGTGAGCGATACATCGATCAGTTTCACGCCCCCAACTGGGGACCCAGCCCACAGCCCAGCCTGTGCCCTGACTGGGAACCAAACCAGTGACCTTTCAGTTTGCAGGCCAGCACTCAGTCTGCTGAGTCACATCAGCCAGGGCTACACTGTTGGTTCTTGACTTGAGTTCCAAGCTATTGAAATCCCCAGGGATGTGAAGTTCTGGATCAAAGAGGTATGTGTAAGTCTTCCTATCATGCCCTCTTTCTTAAATATCATATAAACGTATTAGACTAGTGTCCAGAATTTCTCCAACTTACCCGACCATCTCTTTCAAATGGTATTTAGTAACATCCCACAGATCTCACTCTGTGAAGTGCCACCCTCCCATGCTGTAAGGAAGTGTGAGTGAAGATGGGGTCCTGAACAGCTTTCTCTGTCTTCTTCAGTAAATAAGAGTGTGGACTCCCAAGGTCAGGGTTGGAAGAGTGTAAGGAAGATTGTATTGGAATTTTCAGAGTGGAGTTTCCTGGATGGATTTGGGGCCACACCTCTAACTATGTATGCATTTTACTGACTTCTACCTGAAAGTATCATCTTTGCCATCTCTGTGACTTTTTGTCTCAGTAAGTCATGGTTCATAATGATCATAGTTTTATAATTGAGCCCTTTCCCACACTTCTCAAACTCATATTATTCAGCTCACACTTCACGAGATTTCATACAGGGAGCATCAGAAGTTTCTAAGTGCCACCACCTTTTTTTCTGTGATATGTGCTATTATTATTTTTTGATTGTGATAAAATATACATAACATAAAACTTAGTGTCTTAACCATTTTTAAGTGTGTAGTTCAGTATTATTAAGTTACATTCATAATATTTTTGTGACCAGTCTCCAAAACTGTTCTAAATTCATTCCACAAACATTTATTGAATGAGGAACATGGATAAGGAAGCCAGTGGTTACAGGTCAGTGAGGCCTATGTCCTGAGGTCCTCCTTATGGGATTAGATCCTAGGTGGACTTCTGTGCTTCCGGATGGGACCACCATTACCACCCAGTGTGTCAGGCCTCCTCTTCTGGCTTCTTGTTGGCTACTTGAAGATTGTTCCTCTCCCTGTCACTGCCTGGAGTAGTTGTGCCACCTCTGTTCCTAGAGCCCAGGAAGAAGTTGGTGGATGTTGTCCATGTGAGAGCCAAGCTCTGTAGCCGAGCCCACATGGCCTTGGGTGGGGGCAAGGCGGGGCAGGGGCGCTGCTGCCAAACCCAGAACTTCACCAAACCCCAAGCAACTATTTGCCCAAATAGAGTATCTTAGACCTTCCACCCGTCATGTGTAAGCTAAACATACTGTCCTTCAGCTTGCAAGCTCAGCTTCCTCCGGGAATGCCTGCCTTCTGTGATTATTCCTAAGTGCCTTTAGTCTGTTTTACTTCTGAAAAAATGACCGTGGTGACATGGCTGAAGTCCCAGACTAGGGGCATGTGTAAAACTAAACAGATTAGTGGGGGATGGCTCCAGGTCCCATTTGGTGTGTTCATTTCCATGGAGACCTCTTGAAAGTGAAAGACAGTCATGGCATTCTTGTATAGTACATAGAGCTCCTTATAGAGGAGAAGGTTTATTATGATGATTAACTTGCAGGCTCTCTTTCCTTTGAAAACTTGAGGCCTTAGGCATCTGGATGTGGACCCTGATTCTCCATTTCACGGTGTCAGATTGTATGGGGCTTATAAATACCACGAAGTGGGTACAGGTTAGGGGTGCAGGCTTTGAATTCAGATTTCATGTTTCCAGGTATATATCTTATAGATTGCAACTAGAGAAAGGTGCCCTGGCTTTTTGGTCAGTAGAATGAGAATGAAAAATAAGTGAGCCTTTTCCATTGAGTTTTTGGAAAGATCAAGTGATAATGCATGCACAGCACTTTCACATAGCTTGACATCATGTCATGACTCCATCAATGTATTCATGAATGTTAATTAACTAATTGCGTGGCTGTTGCAGCCATCATTATGCAGCCATTTTTCTGTGCCTCTCATTTTCGTGCTGTAGTTATGTAGGGTCTGTGTATCCATCTTTTACACTCAAATGTTGCTGTCTGAGCACCACGACCATGAAGCACTGTACAAGTTTGAGTAGTTCATTTGCTGAAGCCTTCTCCTTGGTGAGCTGAGCCCAAGCTCCCAGCCCGTGGTTTTCCCCATGAATGACCCCCTCAGGTTTCTGAGGCCCCAGAATTACCTCTCACCGTTTCTCTTTCTCAAAGATCAAATGGCTTCAGTACTGCTGTCTCCCTTTCCCATGTGAAAGAAAACTATGAGGTTAAGTGAAGTGAAGATCACCTGCTTGAAATGTTTTATTCTAATGCATGACCTCACTGTCATTGCATAGTTTAAGAATAATGGGAATTTTTATATTTTACTAGTTATTTTTGTTGAAGGACTTTCTTTGCTATTTGAATACCACTTTGATAAAGTTTTTCAAGTTCTTCAGCTTAGCACAGCTGATTTAATTTCTGTTCTGTTCTTATATCTAGACACTATGGTTTTTCATGATTGTACTAAAAATGCACAGACCAAATTCTGCTTTTTTACCTCTCAACATTATATCCAGGTATTTTGAGATATATTCTAAAAAGGTGAGGTTGTTCCTAAATGCCTGCCATTGAAGGATTTGTTAGGTCAGTTTAAAATGGGGACATCATTCCATATGCAGTGTCATAGAGTGATGTCCAAATCATATGGTTGTAATTTCTTTTAAAAAGCTGATTGCAGAATGACATATTGTATGGGCCTTTTTCTATAAAAGTTTGGATTTGTTTTATCTATTTTTATTTTATTTGTTACTTGTTCCTGAGGATATATTTGTTGATCTCAGAGAGAGAAGGAGAGAGAGAGAAACATTGCTGTGAGATAGAAACATTGACCGGTTATCTTCTGTATGCACCCTGACTGGGGATCGAACCCACAGTCTAGGTGTGTGTCCTGGCCAGGAATTGAACCTGCAGCCCTTTGGCACACAGGGTGATGCTTCAACCAACTGAGCACCTGACCAGGCTGGATTTGGTTCATTTTTCTAAAAAGATAGCTCTAAGGATAATCATTAAGGTATAAACAGTAGTTTTCTTTGCGTTGTAGAATTTCAAATAATTTTTATATTTTTCCATGCTTGTATCTTATATGTATGTGTGTGTATATATACTCAGTGGAATGTATAGCATTTTGATAATCAGAAAAGGCACATTGAAGCTGTCTTCATTTCGGAAATGGAAAGATGGAAAGTTTGGAGTAGTTGACAGACTGTTGCCGGGAGAGCAGGAGGCTGAATGGAGTGAGGGAGGGAGAGAAGCTGGGATATGGGAGAGAGCAGAGAGAACACAGGAGCAGCCAGGAGATACTAGGAAGATAAGTCTGTGCCCTTGATCTTAGAGCTGTCATTCCCACCTGCTGAAAATAAAACCTTGGCTTTCCAGGAGCCTTTTGAAGAGTGGCTCACGGAGCGAAATGGGTATATTTTAAATCAGTGAAGACTACAAAAAGCATCAAGAAAAACTCAAGTCAGGATCAACTAGAAGTTGAAATCAAACATCTCAGTTCCAGAGAGTAACTGAATAAGTCACTTGAATGAAATGGCCTGGGGTAAAATTTGAAGCTTTTAAAAACAGCAATTAAAAATATAAAGTTTAAACCCTGACACAGCAGCCTATTGTTGCTCCATTGTGGGGCTGGGGAAATGGGCCACCTAGTCTGCTTTTGGATGAGGCATATCCACTTGGGTCTCCAAAGGGCCTCTGTATCCTTCCAGAGGGGTAGTAAGCAGCAGGTGGGGGTAGGGTTGTATGGTAACATTTGGGAGCTTCTGTGAAGTTTTGGGACTTGACTGCCTTGAATAATCTTTGCTGGCAGTTTCTTGCTCAGTACTGATAAACTTGGGCAGATGGCTTTGCTTCCCTGCCCCAGGTAACACATTTACCTGCTGTCTGGTGAAGGAGAAGCTGCTGCTGGTGGGTTTCTGTAGGTGGAAGGGTGGGGGATGGGCAGTGCTTAGTCCTGGGTCCTCCAGTGGCTTCTCACTGGAAGATACACAGGAAATGATAAATGACAAAGCCAAGATAAAAAATAAGAAGAAAAATGACTAATTGTTACTCATCGAATACTACGATGTGCCAGGCCTTGAGCTAGAGTTTGACCTTCTGATCCCACTAATCCCCTCAACAATCTTCTTTAATAGTCTGCTATCTCTGTTTACACCAAGCAAGCTGGACAACTCTATCTCAGATGTAGTGAGGTCAGAATTTGGATTTTAACACAGGTCTTTCTGAATTCAAAATTAGACTCAACCATTGTGCTCTCTTGCCTCTCAGCAAGGAGGAGCAGGTAGCTGGTGCTTCAGGTGTGAGGGAAGGGAGCAGCAAAAGCACTGATGGTAGGGTGGGGGCAAAGGCTTCCAGAGAAGCGAAGCCAGAGCTGGCCCTCATGGGAGAGTCAAGGTGGAGACACAAATGAAGGCAGAACAGAGGGTGGTTGTTCCTGGCAAGAAAAGACTTTCAGAGACTCTTAAGAAAGTAGTTAATAGGTAAAATGCTAGAAATGCTTCAAAAAGTTCCTAGGCGAGATGGACTTAGGAAATGCTAGGCTAAACAGGTTTCTTTACTGCAGGACTTGTCAGAGCCTTTAATAAAATAGTAATGTATATTGTATATCTGTACCAAATGTATTTGTTGACCTTGGAGAGTATTTCATGGAATAATATCTAGAATATCTTTTAGGGCACCCAAGGTTGTTGTACTGTTTCTTTGGGAGTTGTGATAATCAAGGATGGAGAGGGAAGGAGGTTCGGGCATGTCAGATTAAAGAAGTATCTGATCAGCAGTGGGCACCATAAAGGGGGTGTCTGTTGTTTATATTATCAATAACCTGGCTATTCTGTCTAGTATGGTGGGAGGGGAGGAAGGAAAGTTGAGTCCTGAGGCAGAGAATCCAGTTAGATGCTTCTTCTACAGGCTGCTGAGAGTTGACAGTGTGAAGCTCTGTAGTAGCACTGTGAGTGGAAATAATGGATTTAATAACATGATACAGGAAAAAGCCAACAGGTGGCTATAAGGGAAGGTGGGGAGTCCTTAACTGAAGCCTGGGACATGGGCAAGTACAGGGATGTCTCCCAGGCACCAGCTGTTGAAATAAAAATGCCAAGTTTGCTTACATAGTGATGTTAACCAACGTTACCCCCCCTCCCCAATTTAATTTTTGAAAAGATGCAAAGAAAGATTTTTGCACGCCGAATGGGAATTGATGATGCACTGTTTGTGTGAAGATGCAGGACTGTCCCACAGGAGGAAGGTCTGAGTAGGAAAAGTAGAGTTGAGTCACTGAAATAGAGACAGCCACGGTGGCAGGGATTTCAAAGGGAGCGGGAAGGGCCGGCCTTAAGCCCTGCACCTCTGGGTGAATCCCCATCCTGGAATCGTGTGGAAGACTCCATGGAAACAAAGGGACTTAAGAGAACACCCTCTAAAGAGATAGGAACCCTGAGTCCCAGTGAAGGAGACAGCAGTAGCCTGAGGTTCCGTATTTGGTTTGTGGCTGAGCTAGCTGCCCAAGAGCAAGTCACCTGCCTCCTGCCAGTGCTTTGTTTCTTTTGCTCCTCAGCACTGCCTGCTTCCTCTTCTTAGGAGTATATATAGCATCTGGGGTTTAGATGCTGCAGGTGCTTCAGGAGGGCTACAGGTGGCCTTCCTAGCAGGTGTGTCCACCGGTGCAGATCAGGACTTTTTGACTTCATTCTGTTATTGCTTCCCTCCTGCCTCCATCCCATCCCTACGCCCTCTGCAGGGCAGCAGAAGGGCCTGATAGCCTGGTGGTCTTGTCCTATGGGCCAATGGCTCTCTCCTCTGAATCCTTGTCCTCTGGGCCTGAAGTCCCTTGTCTGTAAGGCTGAAGGCCAGGATGGCTGCCTGGGACTGCTGGCTCTCTGTGCTCTCCCTTGCCTGGCCTCGGTCTGGGGCTGAACATGGCCCAGGTCCTGCTTGTCAGCACGTGCCTTGGGTTCCGTGTTAACGTTCCCAAATTGGGGTTGCAGAGGATTGAGTGTCCGTGCTGAGCCTTCTCAGGCAGCCAGCTGCGAAACCTTCAAAGGGCTGTGTGTAATTGGTTTGGGAGATGTGTGTGTGGGGGGCGGTGTGGAGGGACTGAGATGGGGACAAAGAAGTCAGTTTTTAAAAGGAAAAAAATAAATGAACATAACAGCTTTGGGCTGTTTGGATGGGGTGTGGTGCTTGGGCACATTGAAACCGCTTTCTTCTTCCCTTCATATTTTTCCACTTCCAGAGGCCCCTTTGACCAGTGCCTTACTGACCCCTGCAGACCCCCTCTGTGTAAATACAGCCTCTGTCTCCCACCCCCTCACTCATTACGCATTCCTTTAATCTGACCCATCTCCACGTCCCCAGCTGGCAGAGACTCAGCAGATTCCAAACCCCAGCTGGTGCCGGAGTGTTTACACGGGCGGGGAAGCTTGGCAGACAACTTGCCCCCAGGCTCCTCAGCTGTAGGAAAAGGTAGAAAGACATCCCAGAGATAAGTGGCCTGTTTGTTTGTGGACTGTCCCTCCTCCCTGGTTCACTGTCCCCCTCGAGCCCACCCTCATTCCAGTTCCTGCTCTAGCCTGAAAAAATAAAAGGGAAAAGAATCTCTTTGTGTCCCAGGAGTACGGGGCTAGGGACTCCCTGGCTCATCCCTGCCACCCAAGTAACCCTTTATGGAGCACTTGGAGTGCACAGAGAAAGAGCCTTTCACTTCACTAGAGCAGATCAGATATTATTTAAAAGACATTATTTGTTAGTATAAAATTACTCCCTATTCATAGTGGGTATTGCTTTTCCAAAATCAGTACTAAAGGCTGTGTGGCTGAATATTCATGAAACCAGGCCTGGGATTCATTACTGCAGCCTCAGGCCAGTGGTGTTCTCAAGGGTCTGTGTCGCCACCACCTCTGTCCTCAGTGCAGGCTCTCCAAGACACTCAGACAGGTGGTCACTAACCCCGGAGTGGAGGTTTATCTTGACCCGAGTTTGTGAGAAGCCAGTCTCAGGGTGTCCTGCACAAAGAAAGCCTTTTCTCGTCCTGGTTGTCAGCACCGGTGATCATTTGGGACTTAATTGGCCCTTAGAGAGTGGTAGTTTGTCCACCTCCCACTGGTTTACCCGTGTGTTTGGGAGAGACCTTTGCTGATTTGAAGTGCTCTGTCCTTAGCAGTTGTAGAGACCATGTTAATTATTATCAGGTGGTGTTAGTGTAAGCCTTTTATTTGAGGAGCATGACTACATGAGTCGGGTCCCACAGGAAACAGATGGGGTCATTCAGGAACAGTTACTGAAGGCACAATGAAGAAGGGTGGAGACAGGATCAGGGGAAACAGATAAGGGTGGTGAAACATCCCAGCTCTTGCAAAAGGGGGTGATAGCCCTAAGCCTGAAGGGCCAGGGATGGAGTGAACCCAGAACTCACTAAGATGTCAGGAGAAGGAGAGAGGAGGAAGGCAACGTAATGCAAGTGAGCTATAGCCAAAAGAGAGGGGCAGGACCTTTGGTGGGGATTAGTCCCTGGCCTATCTGCCCAGCAGGGAGGGCGCCAGGCGATGAATGCCCTAGTCTCCTGCAGATTCAGTTGAAGCCAGAGGTCCAGGAAGCCCATTGATGTACTCCATAAAGGTCATCCGCTGTCTGCTCTGGGACGAAGAGCAGGGTGGAGAATGGGCCTGGAGGGGCAAGTGGAGAGTTATTCAGCTCAGTAGCACTTAGAGCTGCTGTTCCATCTCCTTTTTGAAACCTGCCTCATTCACGCCCATGGGCATCGGAAAGGGTGGCACAGCGAGCCTGATGCTCCGAAATACTACAAACTCTTGACAGCAGGCATTTTTGACAGATGTTTCCTGACTGCAGTAAGCCAAATAGTGTAACACAGCTACATTAAACTATGTGTTGCTCTGATCTCTGGTGAGAGCAGGATCACCCGTGCTTCTTAAAAGTGGCAGCACATTAAATGCCTCCACTCCCATCTTTTGGGGCTAGTTCACATAATACTCAAGTACCACTTAAACCCATTTCCCTCTCTTACCCTAGTGCTTTGCACACTCAGCCCTCAGGGACCTAGCTGCCCTTTCCACTGTAGTGTAAATGGGATTCTAATCACTGGGTCCAATTACCACTAGTCTTTGAATGTGTGTATCCAACAGGAAATTACTTTCTTGACAGTTTCACTTGGAGGGGCTTAGACTTACTTGTCCATTAGGTAACTGATAAAATTTAACTGGTAAGTTATGAAATATGGGGCAGCTTTTAGAGTTGTGTGGCTGGAAACAAAGACTTTGAATTTTTGTTACAGTATTGCCTCTTAATTGCGGGAAGCAGTTTTTTCTTGATCTGGGCTTGAATCACTTTGAGAAGCAAGGTTTGAAATGCACAGTGTGCTGGAATCGAGAACATCTCCATGAACACAGTAGACAAAGACAGTTGACTTTGGGGCCCAGTAGCTTTTAGAATACTCGAGTGAATGGATGAGTGAATAAAGCTTTAAGGGGCCTGAAGGCTGGATTTGTTTTCCTTTTCCCATTTTAGACTAGCTTTTTTGAAACAAATGGAGACAGCTGTGATCTAAAGTTGGCCACACAGTAGATGGTCCCCCAAAGCTGCCATGACTTCATGAAGCTAGACCAGTGATTTTTGAACCAGTGTGCTGTAAGAATTTTTAAAACATGCAATACCCAGCTATTTAGTTGGGTGCACTGACCTCTTTTCCCTCAGAATGTCAAATAAGAAAAAGACAACAGCCAACACAACAAGGGCCATCACGTGTGAATGTATCAAAATTATACCTATTTTTTGGTCAGATTGGCAAAAGATTTACTTTTTGGTGTGCCACAGAATTTTAGTAATTAGTGTATGTGTGCCATGAGATAAAAAAGATAGAAAATCGCTGAGCTAGATGGCTCCAACTGGAGGCCTCCTCTTGTACTTTCAGAGCACCTTAATGGTATGCTCAAACCCTCCTCTCCCCTCCCCCAAGAAGTTTTCCTGGAGGAGAGCCATAGGTCTCCAAACTCGGAGGAGGCAACAAGGACCCTGGGGGTGCAGAGATGAGTAAAACCCTGGTCTCTACTTTGGGAAAGGAAAAGAAACTCTCCTTGTTCTTTGCCTAATTGTGTCTTGATTCATGAGATCTTGTCTGAAAACTAATACTTGTCAGAGTCTCACTTTGATCATTATTAATTTTTAGGCACATTGTTCAGGTAACATGGTGCTTCAGAATCCAGACATCACAGTCCATTGTGAGTTCATCCTGCTTCTGGGGCTTATTAGCTGTGTGCCTTTGGGCAAGTGTCTTAAGCTTTCTGAGCCTCACTTGTTCAGTACAGTAGGGCCCCTGGAAGGGTTAAATGAGATAGTTTCTGTAAGTGTTTAGAGCAGTTCCTGGCACATTGTAGGAGTTAGTGTCAGTGTTAGTTGACTTTGGAGCTGGAGGTTAAATGAGGTGATCTTGTCTGGTATTTAGCACAGTGCCTGGCAATTTATAAAATCTCACACATCAGTTGTTCCTCACAGGGTTGTTGGGGGTTACATGAGGTAATCATGTAAAGGACCGCAGCCTTGCCTGGCTTGCAGTCAATGTTCAATAAAGGGTGGTCAGTTTTATCATTTCCAAAATAAGGGAGTTGGACTAGATTGATAGCTTAGCTCCTAAATTTGGTCTCTAAGACTTTGAGGGAAGGAAGCGGATTTTATAATTTTTGCATCTCCTGTAGCACTGTGCCTTGCCCAAAGCATGTGCTCAATAAATATTTTGTGATTGAAGAATTGATTTAATATATATATTTAAGTATAATTTATTGATTATGTTGTTACAGTTGTCCCAATTTCCTTTCCCTTTGCTCCCCTCTTCCTAGTACCCCCCTCTGTCCAGCAATCCCACCCCCCTTAGTTCATGTCCATGCGTCATGTGTATAAGTTCTTTGGCGTCACCATTTCCTATATTATTCTTAACTTCTCCCTGTCTATTTTGTACCAACCAATTTTGCTTCTTAGTCCTTGCACCATTACCCCATTTCTCCCCCTTCCCCTTCCCAGCTGATAACCCTGTTCTGGTTGTTTGCTTAGTTTGTTTTTGTTTTTATTTTTTAGGGGTTCAGTTGTTGATAGTTGTGTTTGTTGTTATTTTAATGTTCGTAGTGTTGATCTTCTTTTTCTTAAATAAGTCCCTTTAACATTTCATATAATAATGGCTTGGTGATGATGAACTCCTTTAGCTTTACCTTGTCTGGGAAGCACTTTATCTGTCCTTCTCTTCTAAATGATAGCTTTGCTGGATAGAGTAATCTTGGTTGTAGGTCCTTGCTTCTCATCACTTTTGCCGTTCCCTGCTTGCCTGCAAAGTTTCTTTTGAGAAATCAGATGAAAATATTAATAGGCAACCCTTTGTAGGTAACTCTGCTTTTCTCTTGCTGGTTTTAAGATTCTCTCTTTATCTTTCACCTTTGGCATTTTAATTATGATGTGTCTTGGTGTGGTCCTCTTCGGGTTTAGCTTCTTGGGGACTCTTTGCTTTCTGGACTTATATGTCTATTTCCTTCACCAAATTTGGTTATTTTTTCTTCATTATTTTTTCACTTAAGCTTTCAATTTCTTGCTCTTCTTCTCCTTCTGGCACCCCTGTGATTCGGATGTTGGCACATTTAAAGTTGTCCCAGAGGTTCTTAAGTCTCTCCTTGTTTTTTTCAATTTTTTTTTTCTGGGTACTGTGAACTTTATTGATGGTGCATGACAAGGTAGGGCTCCCTAAGCCCCTCCCCTCTTTAAGGGGTCTAGGATGGCAACTAGAGGTCAGGCGATTCACAGTATGTTGGGGGATCGGTTTGGGGCAAGGATTCCCCAGCAGCTGAGGGCCTCTCTTCCTCTTGCTGGGGCTGGTGGTCCAGGGGGCTCTTATGCATTGGAGGCCATGTGGACCATGAGGTCCACCACCCTGTTGCTGTAGCCAAATTCATTGTCATACCAGGAAATGAGCTTGACAAAGTGGTCATTGAGGGCAATGCCAGCCCCAGCATCAAAGGTGGAGGAGTGGCTGTCACTGTTAAAGTCGCAGGAGACAACCTTGTCCTCAGTATAGCCCAGGATACCCTTGAGGGGGCCCTCTGATGCCTACTTCACTACCTTCTTGATGTCATCGTATTTGGCAACTTTCTCCAGGCAACAGGTCAGATCCACAACTGACACATTGTGGGTGGGGACACGGAAAGCCATGCCAGTGAGCTTCCCATTCAGCTCAGGGATGACCTTGCCCACAGCCTTGGCAGTGCCAGTAGAAGCAGGGATGATGTTCTTGGCAGCCCCTCGGCCATCACGCCACAGCTTCCCAAAGGGGCCATCCACGGTCTTCTGGGTGGCAGTGATGGCATGGACTGTGGTCATGAGCCCCTCCACGATACCAAAGTTGTCATGGATGACCTTGGCCAGGGGGACCAAGCAGTTGGTGGTGCAGGAGGCATTGCTGACAGTCTTCATGGAGTTGTCATACTTGTCTTGGTTCACACCCATCACAAACATGGGGGCATCGGCAGAAGGGGCAGAGATGATGACCCTCTTGGCTCCACCCTTCAAGTGAGCCCCAGCCTTCTCCACGGTAGTGAAGACCCCAGTGGACTCCACAACATATTCAGCACCAGCATCACCCCATTTGATGTTGGTGGGATCTTGCTCCTGGAAGATGGTGATGGACTTTCCATTGACAACGAGCTTCCCATTCTCAGCCTTGACTGTGCCTTTGAACTTGCCATGAGTAGAATCATACTGGAACATGAGACCATGTAGTTGAGGTCAATGAAGGGGTCATTGATGGCGATAATATCCACTTTGCCGGAGTAAAAAGCAGCCCTGGTGACCAGGCGCCCAATACGGGCAAATCCATTCACTTGTGTCTCAGGGTTGAGGCTGAACTGCACAGGAAAACACAGCAGTCCGTTGAACTGGAGGAGCAGAGAACTCATTTTTTTCAATTCTTGTTTTCTCATTCTGTACTGGTTGACTATTTTTTTTTTTCTTCCTTATATTCCTAATCATTGATTTGAACCCCTTCACCATTGGTTTTGTGTGGATTTTCTTTTGTTTTATTTAGCGTAGCCTTCACTTCTTCCCTTATGTGTTTGCCATACTTAAGCATATCTGTCAAGCCTATGAGCATCTTTATCACCAGTGTTTTAAACTCTGCATCTGTTTGGTTGGCTGTGTCCTTGTCACTTAGTTGTCCGACTAGAACCTTCATCCGTTCCCTCTTTTGGGCCATACATCTCTGTCTCCTCATCTTGACAGGCTCCTGTGTTTGTTTGCCTCTGTGTCTTAGGTAGAGCTGTTGCACCTGTCTGGATGAGTGTTTCTTCTTTATATCTTTGTTTGTTGGACTTCCATGCAGCTTGATTTTCTGGAACTTTCTCTAGTTTTGAGGTAGTTGTATTCCTTATTAGTTGTGGAAAGAGACGCAATATGTCTGTCTAGGCCTCCATGTTGGCCAGAAGTCAATATATTTTTTAAAAATTCTCTTTTTTCTATAGACAATGCTAAACGAAGACATGTTTCTGGGGTATGAAAGTGTCTTACCCATCAGCTTTGCGCATGTGCAAGCACACACACACACACACACACCCCTCTAGTGCTTTCTTTGACACATCTGTTTGAAGTCCCAGTATGGCCATTGTAATATCCAAGAGCGAGCCCTGGAGTCACCTCTGTGGCTGTGGTGGCTGTCACTGCAGGCCTTAGATCGTGGACCCTGGACCATGCATGGCCAGATGCTTATCTGCATGTCTGCAGGTTCCGATTCTGAACCCCATCAGTTCGGCCACAGACAGCAAAGGCCGATAGACTGATAGGAAGCTGGAGGCCTCCTGTTGGCCTCTGGCTGGCACCGTGACAGTTTCGCCTTGGAACCCACAGAACAACTACCCTCTTGTCAATTCATCCAGGTGGCCCTGCCTTTCTTGGGACATGAATGGAAGTAAAGTCATGCTGAGAGTGGCAGTGTAGCACTGGTTCAGAAGAATTCATTAAATAGATAGCACAAACATTTAATAGCCATGTTGTGAATGTAAAGGGGGGGGATGTTAATTTTGTTTTTGCCCCTCTCCCCATGTCCTCCATATTCTTCTTCCACTTCCTGTTTCCTCCTCGGAATCACATCAATTCCAGAGCAATGAACTGAGCATCTTCTCTGTATCTAGATAAGTGTCAGAACTTCAGAGGGAGCAGAGACCTTGGGGTATGCTGAGGCAGTGGGGCCTGACAGGCCAGTGGTCTCCCTCAGGCACCCTCTTCTGTGGTCCCAGATCTTACTTCCTAAGAAATACCCCTTGACTTGATGTATTCCTCCCTGGTTCCCCCCCTTACTTTTCTGCATACTCAACTGTTTTTTATCTTTGTAGTCTTACTCTTCACCTCACAGAGGTTCAGACTTCTCCCGTTCCTCCCTGACCGCCTGTCCCCCTAACTTCCGGAGTCCTGAACCAGCATCCAGACTTCGGTCTCCATTCTGCCGCTTTGAGTTCACCACGTCCACCAGCTCTGTTTTCTTCTTCCCTCTAGTGTTTACTTAGCAAGGTCCGCAGGGACCTTTGGTTTCTGAATCTGATGGACTCTTCATGTTGTCATTCATTCGACAAATATTTATTGAGGCCCCACTGTGTGCTAAGCACCATTCCAACCACTTGGGACCCATTAGGAAAAACACTCTTCAGACCACTGCCCCTGTGCAGCCCACAGGTCAGTCCCAGGTTGGCTTGTCCTCCCTGGAGTCCCCCTGCTCGGAGCACGGACTCCTTACAACACTCCTTCCGCACTGTGGTTGTGGGGACCCCCTGACTGGTCCTACTCAGTCTCCTCCTCCTCCCCCTCCCAGGCCCTGGATGGCTGCTGTTTTCTCTCTCAGGTTGATGATACTCCCATCCACACCACTCCCTGAATAACCATCGTAAGTCCTAGCCCATTTTATTTAATACGCTTATGCTTGTGCATCTGTTTTCTGAACAAGACCAGAGCACCGCTCTTGACTGCTCCCTCACTTTAATTGATTGTGCCACTGAGTCTTTGAAGATCACCCAGCGCTGCCCTGTGTCTCTTGCTGTTGCCTTCGTCCAGGCCTGATTATTCCTTCCTGCAGCAACCTCCTTCCTAACTGGCCTCCACGCTGCCTGGCTCACCTCTCTTTCCCCAGCCTATCCTGTAAGCAGAATGGGCCCTCTGTAATGGAAACCTCATTGTGTTATTCCCTGCCTAAAATTATAAGTGGCTGCCTCCCACATGTAGGATAAAGTCCAATTTTTATACCTGCCATAAAGAGCCCTTCATAGGCCTAGTTCCTGCCTGCCTTCCGGCCTCACCACCTTTCACATACACAAACCATTCCTTTTCTCTGAGAGTCTTATTTCTCCTACTTCTTACCTTAGTGCATGCAGCCCCCTTCCTGCCTTCTTGGACCTGTCTGTCCCTTCAGGATGTAGGTCAGGCAGAACCTCCTTGGTGATGTCCTCTGTTGGGGGTGGGGGGGTGGGGCTTAGTCCCTGTCTCAGTCAAGGGGACCCCTCTGGTCCTCTGAATGGCCTATCTGTACCCTCTAATAATGACAATGGTGTTGTGTTGTACAATCAATGAGCGTTAGCTTACTGGTTTGTCTGACTGGTCTGTGAATTTTTGTGGTGCCTTTCCTGCCTGGGGTGGTGTTTGGAGTGGAAGGGGGGTATGTTTCTGTGTCTGGGAGTTGAAGGGGCAAAGCTTGGAAAGGCATGGTTGGGTACCTATGGAGTCCCGGGAAACCACGCAGGGGTCCTGCTTCTATCCTAGGCACTAGGGAGTCATGGAGGACTGTGGAATGGGTCTATGGTGTTTTAGGAAAATGATTGTGTTCTTTCCCAGGATGGTCAGGGAAGATGGCAAAACAGCACTTGAGGATAGTGCTTTAATCTGTCTTCTGCAGGCCTCTATGAGGTCTTGGCAGGGAGTGCCCTCCCCTCCTTTGTGTGTGCCTAGGTGTGTTACCCTTTTGCACAAAGATTATCTGTGCTTCATGGCCAAAACTTGAGGTCGCTGGTGTCCCAGGCAGTTCCTGTTCCTTCTAGTTCAGAGGCATCCCTGAAATAGAGTTGCCCAGCAGGCCCAGGGTTGGGGACTGTAGCCCCAGGCTGTTGCTCTGGCCTGGATTCGTCAGCAAGTGGGTGGTTGTGCAGAGCCTGGGTGAGGGTTCCTGCATGTCCCCTCCCTCTCCAAAGGCCGGCTGTGAGTTCAGACTGAGGCCCAGCCTCTCCCTTGGATGGGTGGTTTTCTTCCTGAGCTGCCTTTTCCCTGCCAGAGCTCCCATCCAGCCTCTTGGGGTGCCGAGAGGCTGAGAAAAAGCACTGCATGTGATGTTTAACACCACTTTCAATTAGTAAAATGAAATTTTGTCATGATGTGTATTGCTCTGTGTGTGTGTGAGAGAGGGGGGTGGGAGAGAGAGACAATCTTGGAATATGGCATTTAATAATATATCTTGACATTTGACTAGATTTTGTTTATTCGGTTTAGGGGTATGGAGGAACTGGTTTGTGGCAGAATGTGGATAATATTTACCTCAGGTCATGCCTTTGGGGTTAAAATTGTACTTTCTGTTTATCTGTAGCACAGTTTTCTGGCAACTTTTGCCTTTTGTGTTATTATTTTCCTTCTCCACTTTGAAGATGACTTGGAATATCCCCTTGTGAATATTATTTGCTGATGAACAGGGATATCTGATGCTGGATGTTTTCCATTCACCTTTTTGGCCTTGATTTAATTCGACTGAATCAAATCATCATTATTAAGTTCTACTTATCAGGTGCCCTCATGCAGGCAGTCCTTGGCAGGTCTTTGTGAACTCATGCAGCCTGGGCTGGAGGGCGGCCTAGAATGGGGTTCCAGTGCCTGGCCCCCAGGAGCTGGATGCAGTGTTGTAATTCCTGGTAGGAAATAAAGGCGAGTCAGAACCAAGATGCGCATAGCAAGTTCCTGGGCCTGACCCCGCCTTCCTGCTGTGTGTGCAGAGTATAGCTCTTAGGGTGGCACCACAGTGGCCGGTTCATGGGGACCCATCACTTAATCTTTCATTAACGCCCTTCAGTGGAGTCGGGGTGTCCAGAAAAGAGGGACAACAGACGTCCCACATGAAAAATTCCTACAGAATAGCTTGCTTTCAGAACTCGTTTATTTGCCTCCAGCCCTTGTTTGGCTCAGTTTAAATGTGGGCGGAGGTGGACACCCTGGGTGAGCGCCTCTCTCTGCAGGGCCTGACACAAGCGCCCAGAGGGATCTGAAGGCTCCCTGTGCAAACAGACATAGTTTATGGCCCCAGGAGGCGGCTCACTTTGCTCTGTCTCTGTGAACTCAAAGTTCATTTTTCTAGCAATCTCTTATCCATATGCCTGGGCCTTCAGTCAAAACGTGAGGATTGACATGCTGATGTTTTGAGTAGGAGACTTTCCAGATGGTAGAGAATAATTAAAAGTAGTTGCAGTAGATCATCATCTGCCTATCCTTTCCTTTCCTAAGTGTAAACAAGCAAATGAAGGCAAATGGCACCCTGCCTGGTCCAGCCATCCCGGGCCTTCAGAACCCCCGAATAATCCTCTCATTTCCCCAAATGCAAGTTTATGCCATGAGTTCCTTGGGCCCTGGCACCCACTCTTGATGATGGCCAGTGATTAGTGACTAATCATCATCAGTGCTGATTAGAATTACCTACTCTCTTTGTGTTGCTGCCTTATGGAGCCAAAGCTTCTTTTGAAATGGCAACTAAGGTGACTGATGTATTGGTTCGGTGGTTCCTTTTCTGAAATCAGGTCTGCATTGTTACCTAATCTTAACTCTTCAAAAATCACTTGCAAACTGAAATTCTACACTCTGAAACCCTGTCTTTTTCCTCCCTGTCTTTGATTTTTAATTTGTTTTTAAGATATTGCATCTGAACAGCTGGCTGTTGGCCAAAAGTAAGAATAATTTGTCTTGACTAATGTGTGTGTTCTACGAATATCTACAAAGCAACCTGTAATCTGAACTCTGCCATGAGAAATACATTTAAAAAACAGTTTTAACAGTTATTTTGTGTGAGCACTTTTTAATTTTTATTTTGTTTTTGGCCTCTGTGAGGAGCGGTTTATGAGTATGCTATGCTATCCAGATAAGGGGAAAGCTACCGGAGGAAGGTGAAGAAGAGTAAAGTATATAATCAAGTAAGAGTATCAGATATAGTGATCCAGGGCTCTTTTGAGGGAGAAGATGAGGTATATAAAGTTTTTCAGAGAAGAAACATACTTATTTTATGAGAATGTATATATCTTATTTAAGGTTCTCTGTAAGGCACATGGTAGGCCCAATACAATCTCTGCAGCCTTTTTAAAGTTATAATTAAGTTGTGGATATGTAGGAAGTGGGGAAGGGCTGTCCCCAAGCCACCTCCTGTTTTCAGTACCTCATTGACTTCTCAGATTGGAGGTGAATAGCATGGTAAATTCAATCTTCATGTGGATCTTTAAAGTCCAAGTTCAAAGTGTTTAAAACTCCGTGACTCTTTCTAAATTCCTCTCTATCCCAATATGAAGTTTAGATTTTGGGACTGATGAATATAATAAAGCAAGTAATATTTTATTGTGACTGTTCCAATTAGGGTTTTTTCCCTCATAAATATATGTTGTCACTTTTTAATCTAAATAAAACTGTGATCATGGCGTTAATAGTGGATCTATTCAGCATTGTGAACATGGGCTTGTAGGGAATCTGTTGTGTATTTAGCTTTGCTTAATTCTTATATCAAGGCAGTTTTTCAAGTGAGAAAACCAGAATCTCTAGGTGTTGCGAAAAGCCACATAGAAAGGTACTGTCAGAACTCAGCCCCCTGGTTTCAGGCGCCTGGCCCTCCCAGCAGCTTCTGGTCATCCAAAATGGAGAATTTCAGAAGGCAAGAGTGAAAAGCATCGTTGTTTCAGCTGTATCTGCCTTTTGTTGAGCAGTGGAGGGGCTGCAAACCACGCACATCAAGTCTCAGCTGTAGACACGCTTGTGCAGGTGGCAAGCCGCACTCGTGGGCTTCTCCTAAAGCAGGAAGCTCTGGAGCAGACACTCCAGGAAACAAGGGCTAAAAGACTCTTTTTATTAAAAAAAGGAAAAAGAAAACCCTCTTCTCCACCAATTGGGCGTAACTTTCAAATGTTTTCCTGTCTGACCAAAATTTTCCTATCCACCACCTCAGCAGAAAGATGCAAAATCAATTTGGGGAAAGCTGGAGTGGTGGCTGTTTGGCTTCCTGAGAACAGGCTGAGCTGGGAGAGGTTTCACTTGGCTTTACCTGGGCTTCTAAGGAAGAAGGAAATGGGTGTCCTTACTATCAATTGGGGCGAAGGGTGGGGGTCTGGGTTGGCCACATGCTGCTCATTGATTTCAGCCCTTAGATTGTGTTCAAGGAGCAGAATAGATGTGATTTGCTGCAGAACTGCTTCTGTGAAAGCCAGGTCTCATATGCTGTCCTGTTCTTGGTGGCTTGTCTGCCAACACAGCCCCTCCCAAGTGCCAGCGCATGGCTATGTCTGCCAAGAAACAGAATAAACCAAACCAAAGGACTGAATGCTGCCTCAAAGGATAGTGATGAGTCTGCTTTCATCGCAGTTCTTATCTTTTCTCTTTGGTGCCCAAGTATCAACTTGCAGGGGAAAGAGAACAGATGGGGACATTTGGAACCCTGGGTGTGCCCAGTGTCCGTGGCTGGCAGGCTGGTACCAATCCTAGAGGTTAACTTACTTTCTCTGTCTGTCAGATGTAGGTGATACCCAGAACTCGTCTTCACAAGGCGGAGAAGCAGTAATACGGTTTGAATTTTTGGGAAGACCTCTAAGTGAGGCTGTGTTTTAGATGTTGACAAATAAATGGAATCACAAAATGAGAGAGCCTTTTGCTGCTGAGGCTGCTGAGGACCTTTAAGGACATCCATTCTAATAATTTCAGTTGGCCCTGTCCTTCCAATGTATCTGTAAATGGGGATATTATTAGTATGTAGCTTGCAGCGTCATTGTGAGAACTACATGAGATAATTTCTGTAAAGCACTGAGAACCATGCCTGGCACCGAGTAAACACTTGATAGCATTAACTGTCATTATTGTTGTTGTACTGGATGAAAAAAATGGGTCCAGAGAGGTAAAATACCTTGCCTGAAGTCACCCAGCTGCCCTGTAGTTGAATTGGGACTGGAGTCCGAGTTCATGATGCTTTGCTGGAAGCAGCTGTTTCACCGGTATCCTTGGTCTCCTTGTAACCAAGAGCTCAGATTCATGTGCCCCTAATAGAACATGGCATGTGGAATGGTTTTGGTTTTGTTATGGCTACACAAGCTTGTTCAGTGTCACTGCCTTCGTTCCTGATGCCCTATTTTAGTTAAAAAGTTCAGTGAAACTGTGTGTGTGTGTGTGTGTGTGTGTGTGTGTGTATGAGAGAGAGAGAGAGAGAGAGAGAGAGAGAGATGGCCCCTCCTACATAATTTAGTCTTCTCCCTTTGCATTAGTGTATTAGCACATTGTCACTTTTGACCTTTCACCCACTGAGCCTGGCATTTAAAATGCTATTAAACTCAATCTTGTTTCCTATAAACAGCCTTAGAGGGGTGGGAAATAATTGGAGTGACATTTTTAATAGGCTCCTGTTTGTCAACCTTCTGTGCTTGCAGAGATGAGCTTGTTCGGTGCTTTGTCCCTGGTCTGAAGTGGGGAGAGGGTTACAGAGTGAATTTTGGGGGTGCAACGGGTCTTTTACAACACAGAGAGTGGTTTTTATGCTGGAGCTCTAGAGTTGCTTTTTCTGATAGTCTTTTTGTTTTTTTAATTAATGGATGTAGTGAACCCAAGAGCTGATCACGTCTTCTTCCTTCAGATGGCTTCAAGAAAGCCCAGAGCCAAATTTCTGGCCACCGTTAGCCAATGAGTAGGACTTTCTGTAATGCATGTTTGTGGATCAGTCTCATTCCCTGCTTCTTCCCTTTGCCTTCAGTATATATATTTTGATCCTCTCCTGCATCTCTTTTATTTGCCATTCTATTCTATGTGCTGTATTGTATGCATCCTACGTTTGTTTTTAGAACAAACTTAAAAAATCAAATTGAATGTTGTCTTTTCTGCTTGTAAGGTTGTGAGGTCTTGGAGGCCAGTTTACCTCTCTGTTTCCCAGGTTTAGCTTCTTCGTCTGTAAAACACGGAAACTCACAGTACCTTGTTCTGAGACATGGTAGAGTGGGAATAGGCATGGCTGCCAACAAAGGAAGATGCGTGATTTGAAATGGTTTCTGCTGCTACTACCAGGGGGTAGAGCTGGAAAAATACTGGAATCTAGTGTTTTTGCCTTAATCAGAGTCCTAGATTCTTTTTCTCAGAATCATGTTGAGAAAACATTTATTAACCATTCACCTAAGTTACTAAATACTATAGCTGCTTGCAGTATTAGTTCAACAAATACATGTTGTTGAGCTACCTACTACATGCTTAGCACTGGCTTGAGCCCAGGGAGAGAGAGAGGACATGCACAGGAGTATAAATGTGGGCAGGTGGCAGGCTGAGGTCAGGTAACTGAGCACAATCCTGCCTTTGCTACTTTATTGCATATCCATTTACAAGTGCTTACTGAGCGCTGGCCATGGGCTAGGCCCTGTTTTAGGTGGGGATTGAAGATAATCAAGGCAAGTAAGATTCCTACTTTCTAGAACTTCTGTTCTAGTGAAGGGAGAGTTTAAAAACAAGTAAAGATAAACCCCAGAAAGCTGTGTACTTACAATGGGTCAATTTTATGGTGTGTAAATGACACCTCAGTAAAAGTGTTAAGAAGGAAGACCTCTGGCCTCATGGAGCCAGCCCCAAGGCAGTTGATCCTTTCTTCACAGTTGCACCTCCCAGTGTGCTCACATTCACTATAAATTTATTTGCAACCCCAAAATCAGCACACCCAGTGGTGTTGGGGCCTCTCATAGACACACACAGAGCAGTGAACAATGAGAGTGACCAGCTGAGTTCCAACAAGATGACGCTCATCTCTCCTGTAAGCAAGTGTCCTTTTTGCAGTCTATTTAGTGCCACTTTTTCTGCATTGTGCGTTTTTTGGTGATCTTGCTATTGAAAATGGCCCTCACAGCGTGGTACTGAAGTGCTGTCTCATGTTCTGAAGCATGGGGCTGTGGTGCGCCTTACGGAGGACATGCACATGTTAGGTCAGCATCCTTCAGGCGTGAGTTATAGCACCATTGGCTGTAAGTGCAGTGTTCATTCTTCAACAATATGTATCAAGTACAGCATCTTAAAACAAAAACACACACAACATCAGCTTATGTATTGATCCGCTGATAGAAGAGGTGTGACCAGAGACTTGTAGAAACCTAATTGTGTTTCCCCTTAGGAGCAGTGATTCAGTATCTGCTAATTCAATGTTCACAGCAACTTTATAAAACAGAACTACTGTGAATACCAAGAATTGACTGTCTGTGCAGGGCTGGGGCAAGAATGTATGTGGAGCCCATATAGCAAATGTCTTGTCTTCCTTAAAAAAAAAAACAAAAAACAAAACTGGGATTATTATTGCAGTAGTTAGGAGTGGCAGACTCCATACTTGAATATACACTCCCACAGAGAACCTGTCTTATCTGGGTGAGATTTTCAATATTAAGCATTAGAGGTAATAACCCTGTGGGAAGTATTAGTGGAAGGCACTAGTATGTACGAGGAAGTTTTTATTATATAACCCCTTATTTATATGCTGGCATTAGTAAACAGAAGGTGGGCCTACACATTTCCCATGTAGTTATACTTTGAATACATTGAAGAGATTTGTCCCTAGTCTCTATGATACTGAAACAACCATTTGATTCATAGAGCTAAAAAGGTGATTTAAATACTATTTAATAAGTTGCAGCTTTCTGAAACTTTTTTTTTAGTCTTTAATCCCTTGGGTCAAGTTGTGTAGTCACAGTTCAAGTTGTGATGTCAAAATAAAATGAATATGTAAATCGCAAATGGAAAAGCTAAGAGAACTGGCCCCAGACAGTGGAGGGAGGCATGGGAAAGGAAGGAAACAAGGGTATTCATTTTTTTTCTTCATGTATTTCTAAATTGTTTCACGTTTTAAAAGGATGTGTTTTGAAGTTGAAATAAAAATTTACTTAAAATGTAAATGAATTTTATGAAGGACACAGAAGTTTCTGAGACAGAGACAGGCAGAGAGGCTGCTTTGAGGGGATGACGAAGGACAGGCTCTGCATGTGTGGCTCTCAGACGTGGCTGCATGTTCCAGCACTCTGGGGAGCTCACTGACATGCTGGTGCCCCAAAGGATCAGGCTTCACTGGAGGATGTCCCAGGCATAGACATCTTAAATAAAATTCCTCCAGGGATTCAAATGTGCAGTCAGGGTTGAATACCAGGCTCTCTACTCATGGGATTGTAAGGTTTAGCCTCAAAGGAGTCATGGCAGACAGTATGGACAGGTGGTCAGGCCAAGGATGACCAATGCGAGCAGAGTACAGGCGGGGAGAGGCCACCATGGCTGGGGTGGCAGTGGTGGCGAGGTTCAGGTGGTTTAGCAGCTAGACTGCTCTCAAGGAAAAGGCTATGGGTGACAGATAGGTGACCAAGGCCAGCTTGAGGGACCATGAGCCAGCACCGACTCAGTTTTTGATTTTTCATCCTATCCAGTTAGCAGTTACTGAGCACTTCCTGTATGTGTGTTGTTAGTTACTTGAGAAGGGTGTGAGGACAGGTGAGCCAGCACAGCCTCGCCCCCAGGAGTGCCACCTGAGCAAAACTGTGAAGGAGTGTGTGGACGTGATGGCATGGTCAGGTGTGCAACAGCGCGCTTCTTGAGGAAGAATGCATCACACCCTGGCGGCAGGTGGGGAAGGTTTTGGGGCTTACAGTTGAGCTGGGTTATGAAGGATGAGTGAGATTGTGATTGGCAGGGGTTTTTTTTGGGAAGGGGGGGATACAAAGTAAGAGAGACTAAAATCCCCAAAAGAAAAAAGTGAGTAGCACGTTTTGCTGAAATAGAGTACATGCATCTGTTCTAAATAAATAGAGGCAGTTGGAACGGAAGGGTCAGTGGCACTCAGAAAAGGTCTGGGGACAAGAGTGATCAGATTTTGGGTGGGGGTAGGAAACACCTGTATATGTGGATAGGGCTTTGTGTTTGCTGGAATGCCTTCTCATGCCTAGTCACCTGACATTTCCCCGCGAGCTTGACAGAACATGTCTGAGACAACAGCACACGTGAGAATGCTCGTGCCTTGCTGCACACAGAGAGCAACGACAGCCCTTGGAGAGAAACGGGCCTGGTTAATGGGGAGAGTTTTGCTCTTCACTGGAGAGAGAAGGCCAAGGACAGTTAGCTGTCTCTGGGAACAGCAGGCGTGGACGCACATGGAGGGCTGTGATACGACATTCCTGCTTTCCGTGCTGCATTTGCCACGTCCATTGCGCTTCCCCACACTCATGGCGCCTCCTTTAAACATTTTTGTTTAGAGGAGAAGCAGTTAACTCTACTGATGAGCTGTTTCCAGAGGCTTCCTGGAGAAGGCCTGGGTCTGGCCTTCTCCCCTGACCTCCCACGTGCTCCAGAACAGTGTGTGTGGGGGGGTGCTGCTCCGCCCCGCTGCACATCAGGAACACCTGGGGAGCTTTACACAGTCACCTAGACCAGCTGGGGTACTGCAGATATCCTTGATCTTAAAGACGGGGAAAATGAGGCTCAGGGGTCAGATGACTTGCCCGTGGCTGCACGGGCCAGCAAGGCAGGTTGGAAACTAGGCAGCTGATTCTTGAGTCCAAGCTTTGAATGTTTTGTCATCTCTCCCCTGCTGGCTAAATTGCCAGAGTACTGATCTGCTCCGTGGCAACCACAGTTTTTTTCACAGCACAACTGACATTTTAAAGGCAGCTTCTGAATAAACAAACCAGAAGTGTGGGGTGTTATGCCTTGTCCCATGGCCCACAGTAGGGCAGATGTGAAATCAGCACCTGGAATTCTCCATTTCTGAAGCTCAGGTTTAGGCTTTGGGGCTGCTGTTTGCAGTGTAGTTGACCAGCATGCTTGGGGAGGCCTCAGCTAGGTCTGTGACCTCCAGAAGGCTAGCACTCATCTTTTATTAGTTCCTGCCTTCCCCGTGCTAATAGCTAAACTAATTGAATGAGTGCATGCATGAGTGAATGAGTGGCAGACAAACTTGTACCCTTAGCTGTGAGCTCTCAGCTGGCCAGGCACAGCTGATTTCATTCCATCTGCAGTGGGTACAAGTCTAGATACCTGCAGGGCCCAGGGTTGTTCTGTTTGCTTTAGATGCAGGCATTGGGAGGGATGCTGTTAAGTGGAAGAGAAACAAAGCCAGGGCTAACTATGCCTTAGGTAAAACCCTTCATTGGAGGAGCCTGTGGTCTGAGATGTAAAAGGGGTGGACCCTGGGGGCTGGTGGCAGGCTCCCCTTGATTCTTTGGATGTCACCAAGAGACTAAAATGAAACTACTTTTCTTTATTTTACAGGTCACTGCCAAGACTGCCTTCCTATTTATTTTACCTCAGTATAATGTTAGTGTGCCTACAGCAGGTAAGCAAAGCACTAGTCTTATCTTTCCTTGGCCCTGATAACTCTGAATGACTTACAGAACTTCCTTTTTCTGTATACTTGCATGATCCTTTTAGATTTTTAAACTCAGCACCCAATCTCCTCCTACTGTTAAGATATAGCTGCAGGCCGCATTCAGCCTTAGTGGGGCTCTGCAGGCCTGGGTTCTCAGGGCACACCACCAGGACACGCACCTGTTTTCATTGCAAAGCCCTGAGTACCCTCTTGATGAATAAAGAAAGAATTTTTAATAGCTGAATCTGATTTTCTCCTCTTCATTCTGTAGTAGAGAGGTGAGTTTAAGGTGAGATTCCTTACTTTGCTGGGTTTCACTCATGACTAGGTGAAAGACTTTGGGGACAAATTCCTTAACCCATGGCTCATGGAGGATGGAGCTTGGAATCTTTTTTGGACTGCCTGCCCCCTACAGTCTATGTAGCAGAGGCGGATTAAGGTCGGTTGAGGCCCTGGGCACAGAAGAAAATATTGGACCCCTTAAAAAAAAGAGAGACAGGGAAAAAATAATACATGTTAACCATATTTTTAAATAAATAAAAAATATTATGTACTATTAATGTTTTATTTCCAATAAAATTTGAATATAACATATGTATAATATAATTAATAATAGCATAATAATAACGAAGTTTTGATATTGTTTCATTTTTCTAGCCACCAATGAAAAGAAAAATGTAAAATTTAATTGTCTGAATGATTAGAATACTAGAGAAGAGATTTTTTATTATAGTGCAATAAATTAATGATTAATTAAAATTCAAACATTATTCATAAACTATGAAAATCCAGGTGCTGATGTAACAACAGGAATTAATTTTATCTTAATATAATTTCAACTTACCTGAATATTTATAGGCACAGAAAACTATTTTTAAAACCGTGAATGAAACAAATACATACCCACAAACTAATTCACGTCCCTGCGTATTTGCATATATCGTAAGTCTGCACTGCAGGAGAACCTTTGTAAGTACAAAGTAGCAAATATGATTCTATTGCCCTGATGAGTGATAGCACAGCTGCACGGGGCCTATGCAGCGTAGTATGTGTATAATATGCAGTGTAGTAATGAAATAATGAAAATAAGCGAATATAAGCATGCTATCAGGTTTTACCTCTGATTGTAAACTTGTACGTAATTAAAATTGCACATATGAATCCAAACTTCGTATCATTAGAAAAAAGTGTAAAGTTGGGGTTTTGCGGGGCCCTTCAGAAGTTGGGGCCCAGGGTGCGCACCTGGTGCGCCCGCTGTTAAATACACCTCTGAAGAAGCCATGCTTCTGGGACAGCCAGATCAGTTTCTCCTTAGGAGAATCAGCTAAGGGATGCTGGCAGGAGAGGACGAAAACTCCATTCTCGTGTAAGAAGGAACAGAAAAACTGTGGCCAGCACCGGTAGACAGGAAACCAGGCAAATGCCTGCCCATCCCAAGGCACACTCACAGCCCTGGTGGGCACAGTGGGTTGTCTCTCTCAGTGCCATGTGGCCCAAAGTCAAAGTCAGTCTTCTCTACTGCCAGCTCTTGAAGGTCCTAGTTACTAAGACATCTCTAAACCTAGCTCAGCTTATGATTAACTAATTTAAAATTTATAAGTTTTTTTTTAATTGCGGTAAAATATAGCCAACATAAAATTTATTATCTTACCCATGTTTAAGTTTACAGTTCAGTGGCATTAAGTACATCCCCACTTTTGTGTAGTCATTACCACCATCCATCCCAGAACTCCTCATCTCGCAGAACTGAAGCTCTGCATCTACTAAACAGCAGCTCACACCCCCTCTCCACCCTGGCCCCTGGCAGCCACCCTTCCGCTTTCTGTCTCTGTGAATCCAACTGTTCTGGATACCTCATGTAAGTTTAACCATATAGTATTTGTCTTTTCCCAACTGCTTAAAGTTTAATTTTAAATAAACAGTTTTTCCAAATACATTTACATGAGTGATGCATGTCTTTCCGAGGACATTTATAAAACGCAGATAAACATAAGAAGATAACAGTCATAAATGACCCCACCAGCCAGCAAAAATGACAGTTAACATTTTGGAGTATGGATTCTTAACCTACTTCTTTCACTGTTAGTGTACAGTGAACCTTTTTTACATGTCAGTAATGGTTACTTTATTCAGTAAGACATTTTGAAAAGCTATAGAGTATTTCTTAATAAGGATTACCACAAGTTATGTATTCTATCTAGTGTTAATGGATATTTAAGTTTCCAGTTATTTTTGTAAACAGGGCTATAGTAAACATTTTTGTGACTAAATTTTTGAATGTATTAATAATAATTTTCTTAGCATAGATTCCTGTTACTGGAATTTCTGGGTCAAGTAGTATGTAGAAGTTAAAGGTTTTATGTATGTATTGCCAAAATACTGTCTGCCATCTAATTCTCAGAATTTATAAATTCTAAGGTTTTTTTTGTAAACATAAAATACATAAGCTTTCCTTTTTATTTAATGTTAGAATGCCAATTTACTAATTTATAAAGAGAGATTTAGCTATCAAATGTTGTGCTTGTATTTTTGTTGCATTTATCCCTGAAGTCAATTTATATGGGATGCCAGATCATGATCCAGCACAGCTTTGTTAATTTAACGTAAGCAAGGATTGTCCTGGGGACCGTAGCAGTTGATGTGCATGTGACCAGATGATATGCCTTTATTACAGGAAGGGACTATTTGTAAAGCCAAATCGTGATCAGGGGGTTGATTTTTAAGTTTGGAAACGTTCTCAGAGAAATTTGTAGGCAAATAATATCTTAAAAGCATCCCTTTCACAGCCAGGATGAGAAGTGTAGACTTTATGCTCAAAAGTTGAACTCAGAGCCTCTGAGCATAAAGAGCATCCCACTGTGATTTAGGGGTGTGTGCCAGTATTGATCATATCATGCCTTCATTTGTTTTAAGTAATTAATTGATCAAGCCAGATAAATATTTGTGTGCCTCCTCTGCACCAGGCCCTGGGTGTAATTTATAAAACACATCTGATCTCTGATTCATGGAACTTACCATTTGATTAGGGAGGGGTTGTTAATAAGCAAGCAAACAATAAGTAAGTCGTCGGCAGCCGTCCGTCTCGAGAGACGATGGTGTAGCTTCTTAAGAGTCCATCTGCACCGCCGAGAATGGCTGTGCAGTCCGACTCGGGAGTGACATGGTAGTATCTGTCTCCTCCCGTGTTGAATCGACATCTTGCGATGACGCTGAAGCTACAGAGCCTGGGCGGGGTGATATGGAGGGTCTGCTGTTGCCCATGCAGCAGACCCCCCCTCTCTTCGCAGCTGAAGGGTCCAAGGGAAAGACGGAGTCAATACAGCTTGGCTTCAGGTGCGCCGCAGGAGTTGCCGGTGTTGACTACAACGTCAAACTGCCTTAGGGACTCCGGCTCCGGATTTTCTGTCGGGGTTTACTCCCTTAGCCTTTCCCCTGAAGAGGTATGCCGCAAGGCAGCGGAGGTTTTTTGGAGTCAGAGTTTTCCTTCTCTGATGTACCCTGACTGGAAGATCGAACCAGCGACACTTAGCTCGCAGGCCGACGCTTAATCCACTGAGCCAAACCAGCCAGGGCAGAAAGGGAGGATAAAGGATTGTTAAATAGCCTGTCTTTTGTATGAATCTTTCCATTTGGGGCTATTCAAAATATGACAAGCAAATAATCAAGAGAGACAATGAAATCAGAATAGCCTGCAGTTAATTTTGTTTTGAGCTCTTTAATCACCGATAATATTTGGTTTGTAAGTACTGCAGGAAAGCAAACTTCTCATGGGAAAAAACTTGTTCACAATAACTGGTCTGTTGAGGTTGCGAATTTGAAAACCCTTCCTACAAATCTGAGGCTGGAGGTGCTTGGGAATGTATCCTTTTTGTGTAACTGGGGCAAATTCAGATTTCTGAGATTTCTTCTTTATACAGCATGTAACTTGTTCAACTGGATGTTTAAAATTTGCATTTCAGTACAGTCTTCGCTTGTAGTGGCTTACCATTTCTAAATCCCTGTGTCTCCCCTTGGCTAAGGTTTTTAAGTTCCACGGAAGCTAGCTAATGGTAATGGCGATGAGTTCTCTTGCTTGTTTTGTTTTATTCTCTCGTCTCTGCTGTCTTCTTCCCAGCTCCTAGCAAACTAGGCTTAAACAAAAGAAATATATTGTCTCACAGTTCTTGAGGCTGGAAGTGCAAGATCAAAACCATCAGGGCTCTGCTCCCTCGGAAGGCTTTAGGGAAGGGTCTGTTCAGCCTCTCTCCCAGCTTCTGGTTGTTCCCTGGTTGGTGGCAGCACGAGGCCCATCTTCCCGTGGCTTTCACTCTGCATGCATGTCAATCTCTGTCCAGATTTTCCCTTTATACAAGGAATCAGTCATACTGGATCAGGGGCCCATTCTGCTCCGTGATGACCTCAGCTGATGGCCTCAACAGCCCTGTTTCCCAATCAGGTCACATTCTGGAGTGCTGGGGGTTAGAACTTCAACATATGAATTTTGGGGGGACACAATTCAACTCATAACGCCAGCTCTAAATGTAGGATTTTGTCACTTTATAGGTTAGTTAAGAAGGTAAAGCTCCGTTCAGAGAGAGGAACTAAAAGAGGAGATGGGCACAGTCATTGCAGTAATAACTTGTGCCTCCTGATTGAGTGTCTGCCATGCCAGCATCCTTGCGGTTTTCTTTAAGGTCAACAGCAGTGAAGCAGGAAATGTTCCTTGTTACCAAATCCTGACTCTCCTTATTCCCACTTACAGCCCTGTTAGGGTTGTTAGACTTAGGGAAAAAAGATCTAAGATCACCAGTTAAATTTGAATTTCAGATAAACAAATACTTTTTTTTTTAATTATCAGTATATCCTAAATTATGCATGGGACATAATTCTACTAGAAAATTATTCTTTATGTGAAATTGGAGTTTAACTGGCTGTCCTGTGTTTTGTCTGTCTGCCATGTACCCTGCCCAGCTCTGGCAAGGAATAAAATGTCAGGGTTCTGGTCTTACCGTTAGATATTCTGAGTCTTCTTTTTGATTAAAATACCACAAAGCATCTGGTATTATGGTAAGCAACATATAGACTGTAAAAGGTCAGCAAAGACTAGAGGTTTGATTTTTTTGTTTTTTTCCCCCCAGACAGACTCAAGGCCTGCTGGCTTCCTTTCTGATATAGAACAGGTGACTCAAACAGGCTAAGTGTTTGCAAGGTTGTTTGGCCTTATGCCACTAATTTGCTGAATTGTCTTG
The DNA here is from genome assembly GCF_987537825.1 of Furipterus horrens. Taxonomy (NCBI): domain Eukaryota; kingdom Metazoa; phylum Chordata; class Mammalia; order Chiroptera; family Furipteridae; genus Furipterus; species Furipterus horrens. The sequence goes on along the minus strand of NW_028327176.1, from coordinate 104,930,208 downwards.
GGCAAACCACTTAACATCTGGGTCTCCACCTCTCATGTGCAAGATTGAAAGTGGTGGTCCCTGTCTCAACCCCAGTGTTTCCTGAAGACAGGAAGCCCTAGGAGCCTCCCACGCACTTGCCACTCATGTAGTATCGCCATGCCCTGGAAACTTGTTAGAGGTGCAGCCTCTCAGGCCCCACCACAGACCTACTGCATCAGAACAGGGTTTCCTGGTTAAACTCTGAGAAGCAGTGTTCTTAGTTCCCTGGGCAGAAAGCTCCCACATAGACTTTCAAATGACCCCATCCTTCTAACCCCAAAGGTATGACAGGGCAACCCATGAAATCCAGTGACTCATTTGCATCTTTCTGTTGTCTCTGAACCTTGGTTTTTCTACAAGTGTTTGGTCTGCAGGGTTGGGGAGGTAGGGAGTACCGCTGGGTGGATGTGGTTTCAGGCTGGGGCTGCCGTGCCCTCAGAAGTCAGAGACACGTTTGCAAGGCACGATGGGTAGGAATCACGGAGCTCCGCTGTCCCTGAGCCTGCCTGCTGCTGCACACCTAGAACAAAAGGATGACGGTGGGGGACCTCTTCCAGAGAAGGGTTTGTTTTCCAGTAATGAAAGGTGACAAGGACCCATCCCTGGGATCTGTTGGGCCCCATCTGGTTTTATGGCCACCAGCTGTTGTGTGGCATTTTGAAGCTAGAGATGAAAAGCCCAGAAACCTCCCATACCATAGCTTTGCCATTGTTCTCACAGTCCCTTCTAGGATGAGACTGCCCTGCACTGTAAAAACAACCTCAGACAGATGGTTTTAAAGCCTCACTCAGCCTAAGGCCTTTGTCCAAGGCTCCGAGTGTGTTTCTGTTCCCTGCACTGGCTGGTCGGAGTTGATCTTGTCTTGTGCTTGTATCATAGCCTTGAAATACTGGCATCACATACCACACGAAGCCCCTCTTTGTAAGCTGAGCCTGTGAGGGATGAAAAAGGGAAGAGACAGGTGGGCAACAGTGGCCCTGGGGATGGAAGCCTTACTTGATGACAGATGAAACTACCCCACCCAGACCTGTGGCCTGTCCTACTGGAGGAGACTTCAGACTCGTGTGGGCTGGCCCGGTCCTTTTATAGCCAAGGGAACTAGGGGTGCAGAGAGTTGATTGACTGTCCCAAGGATGTGCCAGTAAGGTCAGAGGAAGGGCTAGGTTTGCTAAATAGGCTGGTGGGCAAAGGGGGAACCTAACTAGGGAGGCAGAGACCTGGCTCCATCCTGGTCCCTCAAGCCCAATGTCAAACAGCCACCGAGATCCTCTTTGGACCCAAAGTCCTGTCTGTACAGATAAGAGAAACCAGAGACCTGGCATTATTGGAGGCCCTCTTTAAAAGAGTGGGAGCCTCTGATCCAGGACCTACAGCCAGCTCTGGACTTGATTTTCTTGTTTTCCAGTAAAACTTACTGTCTTAGCGCATTCAGTCTGCTATAACTAAACGCCACGGACTAGATAGCTAATAACAAAATTATTTCTTGTACTTCTGGAGGCTGGAAGTCTGAGGCTTCTTGTTATAGCCACGTGGTAGAAGAGGCCAGGGAGCTCTGCAGGGTCTCTTGTAAGGCACTAATCTCATTCATGGGGGCTCCACCCTCATGACTTAAGCTCCTCCTGAAGGACTTATGTCTCAAACCATTACAGTGGGCACTAGGATTCGAACATGTGAATTGAGGTGGTGAGGGCGGGCCACAAACATTCAGAGTACAGCACTTGTTATTTAAGTCTAACAATTGTGCAGAGAAGTGGACAAACCATAAAAGGTCAGCTCCATGAGTTTTCACAAAGTGAGCACCCTTTATTCATATAACCAGCACCCCTTCCAACCCAAACTTCATTTTATCCGATTTCTTGTTACAGCCCAGAGAATTATCCCATTCAGTGTGGAACTTCCAGAGATTTAAGGGAGGAGAGCCACTGAGTTGGTGTGTGGCGCACTGTTAACCAGACTGAAGTGCTGGAACAGGGGCCAGACCCTGCTGGTGACATCTCTGACCTGTGGCTTCCGGCTGCCTCTTCTCCTTCATCACTTCTGAACCAGCTCGCCCTTTCCCTTCCCTCACACAACCTCTGACCTGAATCCCACCCCACCTTTCTTCATGTTGTTTCTCCTGATCAGATCTTTTCTTCCTTCTAGGTAGGACAGTCTTTCTTACTCAGCTGTTCTTTTGGAAATATTTTTGCCCTTAATTTAGCAATGGGCTTGCTTACATTATTTTTATCCAAGTTTTTTTCTTTTTTTGAAAAGCCATGATTTTAGGCATTTTTTGGTATGTGATCTTCAGAAATTATTTTTCCTTTATGGCTTTCAATGAATTAAACAACAAAGTTCACACCCTCTGCAGCTGTAGACGTTCTGTCCCACTGCATGTGTTCTGCCCAGGCTGATTGCGTGGCGAAGCCTGAGGTTTGCAAACTTCAGCGGAGGCGAGGTGCGCTCCTGCCCCTAGGGATTGTGCTCTTTGTTTTTTGAAGGCCACAGGGAGCGTTCTACAACCTTATAAAAAGGGATGGCACATCAATGGAAACAATTTAGAAGCTAAGCACTTTTATTTTCAAATTCTCTTTAACACTTCTCTTATTTTTGCTATATCTTTGTACATCAGAAGAAAAGTCTTTTTCTTGTCTTCCTACCTTACTGTAAAATTGGGGGAAATATGTTCCAGTCATGCAGTATGGGGTTAAAATGGTAACTTTGAAGATCCCTCAGCTATATCTTTACTTGTCTGGGCACCCTGAAGGGTGCACGGCATGTGTGTGTGTGTGTGTGTGTTTGTTTGGGTTGCCATGACAAAGTACCACAGACCAGGTGGCTTAAACAACAGAAATTTACTGTCACATTTATAGAAGCTGGAAGTCGGCAGCACTGGTTCCCTTGAGAGCTGTGAGGGAAGGATCTGTTCCACATCTTTCTCCTGGGCTCATAATGACTGTCTACCCCTGTGTGTGTCTCTCTCTGTGTCCGAATTTCCCCTTTTTATAAAGACACTGGTTGTATTGGATTAGGACCCACCTTAATGTCTTGATTCCCCTATCTCCAAATAAGGTCCTATCTGAAGTACCGTGGGTTAGGACTCCAATATGTGTTTTTCTCTGTTAGGTGGGAGGAACCACAATTCAACCCCTAACTGTGTGCATGTGAGAACCACGATGGCACTTGTGGTTCAAATGCCACAGGCCACGTGTCCAGGTTGGGAGGTTAGAGAGGATGTGGCCTGCAACCTTGGGAGAGGGGCCAGGGTGGAGGTCAGAATGCTGCTGGGTGTCCTGCGCTTGTCCGTAGCTCCTCTTCTCTCCCTGGCACCTTTGGGGTTTAATGGATGCACTCTCTGTGTGATTTGAAGGGGAGTCGGCAAGCAGAGAGGCCTGGTGGGCAGATGGTGGGCCTTGGCCCCTGGCATCTGCGTGTGGTTAGAGTTACTGCTGGCCTCCAAGCCTGGGCTGCTTGTCTGTAAATGGGGCTAATACTCAGGATTACTGTGAGGAGTTAATGATGCCACTTACAAGACGTGCTCACTACAGCGCCTGGCACAAAGCCAGTGCTCAGTAAATGGCTTGTAGTTGTTTGTATCGTTCCCCTACATGTGCACCCCAGTGGGAGTATTTTTGTGTGTGCAGGGCGGTAACTGTTCTGTTCCTTTAGCTTCTGATTCTTTCTGTTGGAAGTAGTCATAACGGTCTCACCGATTTGTGTAACACTTTACCCTACAGTTCCTAAGGCAGCTATCTGTATAGCTTTGAGAGAAAAGATAGATAGTAGGTATCCCCATTGTCCAGAAGAGTTATATGAGGCAGAGAGACCGTGGATCACATGACAGGCAGCTGGCATCTCCAGACATGAGCTTCAGGTCTCTTCATGTCTGGTCAGGGCCGTGATGGGAAAAACAAAACAAAACAAAACAAAACAAAAAAACAGTGTGACGAGGTAGGGAAGACACCGCTTTTAAAATTTGATTTGTACAAAGCAGGAGGAAGTTGAAGAATTATTTATTTAAAAATTTTTGAATAGAAAATACACTCACATGGTTCAGATAAAATCTGCACAAAAACTTAGAGTGGAAGTCTTGCTGCTACCTGCCCCCCTTCCTTTGACACCCCCACCCCCTGTGTGCAATCACCATTATTCCCTGTATGTGCTTACAGAATTTATGTCACCTGCCAGTGTTTCTTCATGCAAATACACATACATAGTTCTCTTTCCTTCTCTTTTTCACATAGTAAGTGAATACTGTGTGTTCTGTCTGTACCTTGCTTTTTTCTTACACTAAATAATGTATTCTGGAAATCATTTTATCACTATGTAGAGAACATCATCATTTTCTTAAGGAATTGTATTGAAGTTCGTATAACACGTGCAGTAAAGCACACATGCTTCTTGAGAGGACAGCATCATGGATTTTTACATATGTGCACGCCCATGTAACTAACTGCCATCTAGAGCAGGGCACAGCTCCCGGCTCCCTGTGCTCCTGGCCAACAGTCCCTCAACGCAACCACTGTTCTGTTTTCTGTCTCCTGATTTGTTTTACCTGTTCTTGATCTTCATTTCTCCCTGATTTTTAAAAGCAGCTGCTTTGTTTACATCAGTGCTTGTTAAATTTTAGCATGACTCAGAATCACCAGGGGATGTTGTTAAACACAGATTCCTGGGCTGTTATTTTGAGTTTCTGATTCAGTAGGCCTGGGGCAGGTATGCAGAATATGCATCCCTAAGCTCCAGGTGAGGCTGATGCTGTGCGTCCACAGCCACACTTTGTGGAGTATTGTGGCCGTGGCTTGTTTAACCAGTCACCTACAGATGAAAACAATTCGGGTTGCTTCCATTAGTTTATTGTTAAACACAGTGCTGCTGTATGTAACTTGTACGCATGTTACTTTGAACAAGGCAGGTATTAGCTGTAAGGTAAATTCCCGGAAATGGAATTTCACTGTTTCCGCATCAAAGGGTCAATGCATTTGTAATCTTCATAAATACTGCCACGTTGCCCTTCCAAAGAGGTGGTGCGTTTGCATTCCCACCAGCAGTGTGTGAGAGAGAGCCTGCTCCCCTACAGTCTCAACAAGAGTGCATTGTCAAGCTCCGGAGTTTTGCCCATCTGATAAGTATAAAATAGTATCTCATTGTAGTTTTAATTTACATTTCTCTTCTGTGTAAGGTTGATCATCTTTTTAAATGTATAAGGGCCATCTGTGTTTTCTTTTTCCTGTGAATTATCTGTTCATATCCTTTGCCCATTCCATGTCTTTTTCATCCCCAAGTTCTAGGAGCTATTTACATATTAGCAAGATTAGCCCTTTGTGAATGATCTGAATTGAAAATATCCCGCCCTAGGTGATCATTTGCCTCTTGAGTTTGCTTATGGTAGGTTTTTTTCACACTTAAGTTCAGATTCATATAAATGAATGAATGAATGAATGATTTGAAAGAGTGTGAAGACAGTTGGCCGTAAGCACAGAAACCAGTAAAAAATAAATTTTACAAATGCAGACTTGCGGGGCTTAGGCAGGAAGCTGGGCAGGAGAGGAGCATCTAAGTTGTGTATTGATGCCAGTTTTTCAGACAGAGGCAGGAGCCTCACCAGCAAATGCTTGGACTCTTAGATATGAAAAGCACACCAAGTGGCCACGAACGAGCTCAGGCCATGGGAGAAGGTCAGAGCCTGCACAGTAGTGTTGAGATGACATCGGAACACATAAAGGCAGGCAGGAGAGTGCTTATGGGTGATACCAAAGGGAACAGAAAAATCTCTTTAGTCAGAGGAAGCAAAGCAGGAGGTCAGTAAAAATGTTACTCCTGAGAAGGGACAGCTGGTAACAGAGCTCATGAAAGCCACCAAGGCTCTTATTGATTATTTAAGTTGTCTTCTAAAACTGTGATCAGAGATAAACAAAGCAAGTGTTACTTTTGATGGGAGATGAGCTAACTCCTCTACAGTGGGAAAATGGTTATTGAAATTGAATGTGCTTTCTTCCAAAAGTAGATGAATTTCTACAGTAGGGTTTATTGCTGTACTCCATGGGGTTGTGTGTAGGAAGAAGACTCATAGAATGTTGGTGTTGGAAAAATGTCAGGGGTCATCTAGGCTGGAGAGTGCAAATTGGTGGCCTGTGGTCAGAATTGGCTTCAGACGTGTTTTCTTTGGCCAGTTTGGTGTTGGCCCATAAAGTGTTTTGAAAGTTTTTAAATTAGTCACCAGTATTTTAAAATTAGATGATTTCATGTAAAGATCTCTGTCTTTGCTTTTGAAATATCGAGAATCTGGCCACCCTGAGCTGCAACCCTTCGATGGCCACAGTGGCTGAGAAGCACCTTCCCACACCTTCCTTTAACCCCTGGGACACATGATATGCAGTTTTCCACAGTCACCACTCCTCTCTAGTGTGTCCTTAACATTGAGACTGTCAGTTGCCATTTATCCCAGTTTTAACTGTTGTTTTTGTTTTAATAAGGTTAAAGGAAAGTGGGTATTTCTTCAACTTGTTCCTCTCCAGGTGGAAATGAGAAAGATAGACCAACAGGATGATACGTTGAAGGAAAAACAGTGTAAAGTGGACTGTGGAAGAATGACTTTTTCTATCCCATGCAGCAGACCTCTGTGTGCAAAGGATTTGCCTTCAGACACCTTGACCTCTTTGCTCATTTGTGTTACCCACCTGGTCTCTGTAGGCATTTTGCTGTGACTTATGACCAGAATCACCTCTCTGGTCTAATAGCTCAGAGATGTGCTGATGCTTTCTCATATAAAAAAATATGACATGTTACTTACCGTCAAACTTCTGTTATTCTTTATGAAAACTCATGTGAGACAGGGCAGTGCTTACCAAGTAGGAACTCAAATGGGTTGGGAGGGGATTTTTATAAGAATTAGTGAGCAACCAAAAGTTTAAAAAGAAAAAAATCAAAAGCATTAATTTGTTCATAGCCTCTTAGGAGAACACAAATTTCAATCTCCATAGCTCTGTTGAAAGCAAATGGGGGTCAAACCAATTTCCTTTCCTGCTCTGATCAAAAGGAGAATACCACACAGGGGCAGTGTGGAGAAAATGTGTATGAATCAGAGCACAGCTTTGGGGTGTTTGTGTGTGATGCTACTTGTTAGGCTTGTAGGAGATAGGGATCAAAGGAGTCGCTTCTTACTAGTAAAGATTCAGGCCTGGGGAGGACATGAGGGGGCTGGGTTGACCCCAAAGTGGCTTTTGGACATCGGGAGACCTGAGAAGTGGCCCATTCCCCTTAACTCTCCGAATCCTGTTTCTTCATTCGTTTTCCTTCCTCATCTCGTGAGATGGTTCTGAGGATTAAGCAAGACAGCACATGCTGAAGAATCGTGAAACCAGGGAGGACTACAGATTACAGATGAGATTCCGGAAGGACTTCTAGACTCATTCCCCACAGCTAGTCTATCAGCTGGTTCTTTTGACGTCATCGCCCACATCTCTCTAAACTTGTAGTCTCTCCACTGTTCTGCCACAGTTCTCGGGGCACCTGTCACCACCGCAGTCCAGTCCCCTGGCCCGGAATGCCTGTAGGCGCCCTGTGACTGCTCTCCCTGCCTCTCTAACCATTCAGCACATGGCAGGGAGCGATCCATATAAATGCGTATTCAACTAATATCCATTGCCTTTCAGATACTTTGCCGTGACCTGTAAGGGGGCATTTGGTCTCATGGCCCTCACCCTCTGCTGCCTGCCCCACCCTGCTCTCCAGCTTCATCCGTTCCTCAGTTCACCCACTCTCACCAGCTCTCCCCCATGCACTCCTCGGCTTCCCTGGCCCCCCTTCGACCACCCTCTGTGAGGCTTCTGCTCCTTGTTATTTCCCCCTCAGCCTTTGCTTCATGCCGGAGTACTTAATCACACCTGGTCACTGGTATTTGTTTTAAATTGTGGTAAAATACACAAAATATAAAATTTACAATCTTTACCATTTTGAAGTGTCCAGTGCAGTAGTGTTAAGAACATGCACATTGTTGGACAACCAATCTTGCAAAACTGAAACCTTGTACCCATTAAACAACAAGTTTCCATTCCTCTTTACCCAGCCCCTGGCCACCACCACTCTATTTTCTGTTTCCATGAATTTGACTACTCTAGAAACTTCATATGATGGAGTCATACAGTATTTGTCTTTCTGTGACTGGCTTATCGTATTTAGCATAGTGTCCTCTAGCTTCATCTAAGTTGTAGTATGTGACAGGATTTCCTTCCTTTTTATAGCCAAATAATACTCTATTATATATGTACACCACATTTTGTGTTTTCCGTTCACCTGTAGATAAACACTTGGGTTGTTTCCACCTTTGGCTATTGTGAATAATGCTGCTATGAACCTGGGTATACAAATATTTCTTCAAGATCCTGTTTCTAGTTCTTTTGAGTATATATCCAGAATTGGAATTGCTGGATCATATGGTAGTTCTATTTTTAATTTTGAGGGACCACCATGCTGTTTTCCACAGTGAGTGTACCATTTTATATTCCCACAAGCCATACACAATGATTCTAATTTATACACATCCTCACCAAGTTATTTCCTGTTGCTTTTTTTTCAAATTGTAACCATTCTAGGTGTGTGAGGTGGTGTCTCACTGTGGTTTTGATTTGTAGTTCCCTCATGATAGTGATGTTGAGCACTTTTCCATGTACCTGTCGGCCATTGATATGTCTTCTCTGGAGAAATATCTATACAAGTCCTTTGCCATTTTTTAGTGTGGTTGCTTGTTTGTTGTAGAGTTCTTTGGCCTCTGGATTTTCAGTATAGGAGAATTTGATGTGTGCCCTGTAAGCGCCAAAAGGGCAGGGCTGTTCCTACCTTGTTCACTGCCATCTCCTCAGTGCCCAGCATGGAGCCTTGAACATGGTTTATTGGTCGACAATCAAACATGCATGTAGTTCTCAACAGCTAAGAAACAAAAGACTGTATTACTTCACACATTCATTCTTATTTCAAGAAGGATTTAAGGCTATGGTCACATCTCTGGAACCATGGCACTTGTGGTGAAGAACATTAGGTGACTCCCAATATGCTTTAAAATGGATAATCCAAAGTCTTGGCAGGTGTTATTTCACTGTTTTTGAACTGCTTTTTAACTCCCACTTTGCCTAATAATGCTGGTCTTGATGATGAGACTTTGCACGTGTTTAGTAATTTTATAGTTTCAAAATATGCTGCCGTCTAATTAGTCTCCTTTAATCCTCCCTTCTGGAAAAGGCAGAGGAAACGTAATTTGAGCCTTACACATGGAAGGGAGCAAGAAGAGGCCGAGCCCCACCCCCATGGCCAGTGTCTTCTCCTCTGCTCCCCCTCCCAGGTCTCAGCCCCTTCGGAGGGGCAGTCACCTGGTCTTACCCATTCTCTACCTCTGACAGCCCTGTCTGTCCCCTCATGTCTCTCCTCCTGCCCTTGTAGTTCTTTACCTCCGGACATAATGCTGTTGTTCACTGCTGCCAGACAGACTTTCCAAAAACCCCAATTTTATCATTTTCCTGTTGAATCTGAATTTTTCGATCTTTCCATGTAGCCTTCAGAGTAAAGCCCACACCCTTTCATATGGCACCCAGGCCGTTCACAGCGTCCTTATCACCTACCATGACTCCCTCTCCTGTTCCTGTAGCTTCCCAGCCTCATTCCCTGCATGCTTTTCCGATGCCACCTCCTCTGCCTAGGATGGCCCCCCATCACCCCCTGACCACCCCTACCTGTTCCTGGGCTTTCTGTTCGCCCTGACCTGCTACCTCACCACCTTCACCCCAGCTGGAGTCAGGCCCTCGCCTGCCTTGGCTCTCCGGGTTGCTGTGTTTACTTCTTGGTACTCCATGCCTGTCCGTAGGTAATGGTGCATTCATTTGTCGGTCTCCTTGCAGGTCTGAGCACTCTGAAGCCAGGGCATTGTCTTCTGTCCATATTTCAACAGGTAGCCCAGTGCCTCTCACAGAGTAGGTCTTTGTGGAAAGGAGGAGGGAGAGAAAAGGGGAAGTTTGTCTGATTCAGGTTTCATGTGTCCCCTGTCCTTGCTGTCCCCGTTCACTCCATCATCACTGCCCTGTCACATTCTCCCAGTTAGGGGTGGCTGATGCTGTGATTGACTCTCAGAGAATTGGGTCTACTTTGTTTGGTGGCCACCCTGAAACTCACCTGCCTTCTGGTAACTGCGTCTCAGCAAAGAGATGATTTATGCATGTGACTCGGCGCGAATGCAGCGCAGCTGGAAAGGTGGCCAGAGCGTGTGCTGGTGGGAGGAGGTTTACCGAGCAGCAGGAATCCAGACCCAAGTTCACAGCTGCCTACAACCATGTAGCCTGCTAACTCAAATGCAGGTGTAAATGCTCTGCCCATGGAGGAGACTGTCCTAGCCAAGCTTTATAAGACTTACATATTTGGGATTCTGATTAATTACTGTTAAATAATATTTTTGTAAACTACCATTTATTGCATCCTTACAATGGCTATAGGCACTGTGATAAGCACCTTGCCTACAAATTAATCTCATTTTATTCTCACAATAATGTAATTCTCCCAACATCAACAACAAAGATAGCAAACACATATATAGCAGTTACTTTGCTACAAATACAATTCTAAGCACTGCATTTATTGAGTCATCTAATTCTCACAATAACCCTAGGATATGGAAACTGCTGTTATCCTCATTTTACAGATGAGGAAACTGAGGCACAGAAAGACCGCCCCACACACACATTAGAGAAACCCCAAAGTCACATAGGAAGTTAATGACAGAGCTGTGAGTCCAACTCAGACTTCTGAGTCCACTCTCTTAACCCTTGTGCCATACTTCCTTGATGAAGTGGAACTCAGTCCCATTTTACAGAGGAGGAAGCTGCGGCTCAGAGAGGTTGTCCCTTCTCCACTGTCACACAGCCAGGGAGTGATCCAAAACCTGGCTTGTGACCACTGTGCTCTCCTGCCCAGACTCAGGGAATGGAGCTGGCACAAGTTGGGGTCTGCTTTGTTGCCGTGAACCCTCCCCATCGGCACTTTGTAAAGGGTCAAGTCCACAGGTAGGATTCTGGGGAAGATGCTCTTCCTTCTGAGGCTAGGGTTTCCAGCAAAAGGGAAGCATTGAAGCCACATGCTCCTTCAGATCTCCTTTCAGTTTGGGGTCCCAGAACATTTCCTTACCTCAGGGATACTGACGTGGCTCTTGTTATCTCCTCAGACAGCGAGACCGTGCACTACCACTACGGGCCGAAGGACCTGGTCACAATCTTGTTCTACATCTTCATCACCATCATCTTGCATGCTGTGGTTCAGGAGTACATTTTAGATGTAAGTGATGTGTCCAGATTCCAAAATCAGAAACTGAGGAGATGCCTTGGGTTGCAGGAGCTCACTCTAGAGAAGCTCTGAACCTCCTCACCCTTGAATTTTGTGCCCTGGTTGGTGTGTGGACTGGATGTGTCTCACTGCTCTTGGGTCCCTGACCCTGTCACAGGCTTCTTTAGCCAGCACATGACAGCAATATTTATTACACAGGAGAGAGCTGCCTGCATTATGACAGGTCAGCGTTCGTATGGTCTATCCAACATGGTTTGGTTGGAGGGTGTTTTCTTAATATCTAGGCTGAGAGCATTAATCTTGCTGCTTTCTCAAAATGCTTGCTTTAGACTAAGCACTTTATGCACACAATAGGCTTACACTAAATAACTTGGATTACAGCTGGCTTCAAACTTCAGCCTTTTCATGGGAAGAAACAGGACTTTAAAACCTGCCCGTTCATTACCAATTCACTGGTATATTAATATGTGGGATTCTCTTTATTCTTTAGAAAATCAGCAAACGGCTTCATCTCTCTAAGGTCAAACACAACAAGTTCAACGAGTCTGGACAGCTGGTCGTCTTTCATCTCAGCTCAGTGATATGGTGCTTCTACGTGGCGGTGACGGTGAGTGGTCCTCGCCGCTCTTCTTGGATGGCTAATAAGATAACTGCTGAAGGCTTAGCGGGGGAGGAGAAGAGGAAGGAGCAGTATGGGAATGTAGGGGCCATTTCTTAGAACTGAAGCTATTTTTACATCCTCACGCTATTGTGAGAGGGAGGTCAGATAATATAAATACTATTTTATAGCTGGAGAGAGTCATCTTGTCTAAAAATAAGTGCTTGTTAGTTATTATGTGAGGTTACTATAATGGTACTGGGTATCTAGATAGCCCTGTATCATTTCACAGTGCCCTCCTACAAATACTCTCCTATGAGACAAGTTTGTCCTCATTCAGGTGCCTGTGTTACAGATAGTAGAAATCCAGGCTCAATTTTCTAAGTGCGCCCATAGGCATGTACTTTCCAAGTAGCAAGGACAGGCTTGGACTGGGGATCTGGTTCTGAGTCCAGTATACTTTCTGTTTTTTATTGGCCTCCTGCCAGCAAGGCCAGCATCTCCCTGTCTGCGTGCCCATCAAATCCTGAGAGTCAATGCCATTCCCACAGATGCCTGGCGGAGCAGACAAGTTATCTACCTCCCCATTCTACACAATAGGACTCTTATTTCAAGCAGCCTTTGATACAACAGAATTCTTTCCAACAAAGGAATGTGGATGGTCCTTTGGGGTTCACTGTAACAAGACCCTGCCTGTTCTTGCTAGGAAGTGTTTAATTAGCATCCCCCTACTCCACCCGCCCCACCCCCACCTGGAGCACCACCTGTCTGAACCTGGTCTCTTTCTTAGGAGCTGGAATTGCCTTATGGGAAATTCAGGCCTGGGATTAGAAAATTCAGCAGCCCTATGACCTTTTAGAAATTTCTTTTGCTGCCTCCCCCTTCCTCTTCTTCCTTCAGTGACAGTGATGAACTTTCACATCCTAAGGAACTCTCTGTCTCCAGAGATGAACATTCAATTCATATTCTCAAAGAAGTCAACATGTTCTTTTGTACATTGCTTTTAGTTCCATTATCATTTAATCACAGAACATTTATCCTAAACAGAACACTAGGAATTTTAAAGATTTTATTTATTTATTTATTTATTTTAGAGATGGGGAAGGGAGGGAGAAGGAGAGGGAGAGAAACATAAATGTGTGGTTGCCTTTCATGCGCCCCCCAACCAGGGACCTGGTTCTACACACAAGGAATTTTAAATGCGGGACCTAAGATGTCTGTCTGCCCAAGCAAGGCTGTCCTGTTACCCTGTTTGTGGGGCAGACTTACAGGTGCTTGTGTCAGTAGCACCCTGTGTTGTTGTGCAGCGCACATCCGGGCCTAGGAAGTCTAGGTGCTTCTGGATTTCAGGCCCATCCCCAGGAATTGGTGTCTGGCTCATGCCTGCCTCTAGAGACCCTGAGCTGCTTTGAGGCCAAACAAACTAAGAGACCACATGTAACTGGTTTCTCAGCAGAAGCATTGCCTCATCTCTGAATGAATCACTTTTACCCTTCCTACCTCACCCCCTACGCTGCACACAGCTGTGACACATTTAGACCAGACTGGAGGCCAACAGCCAAGTTACCTAACACCCCTTCCCGAGTGTGAAATGCTCAATTGCTCTGTCTTTGCTTCTTTCAGCCTTTGGCTTGAAAGGGATGATGCTAATTAGGCTGTGAGAATGTAGCACTTTTGGGGGGACCCTCATAACAGGCTTTTATTACCTAGACAGCCAGCTCCCCACTCAGCATCTTCAACAGGAAATGGAGACCATAGGACCCAGAGACTCCACCTCTAACACCTTATTGCTCCTGGCTCTCACCTACCCCATCTGTTCCTCTCTGCATGAACTGGAAGTGCAGTTTTGTAAAAGGAGTGAAAGCAGGGTTTTTTTTTGTAATCGTATTTTCAGGTTACAATGCACATTTTCCTTGATTCTTCTCTTTCTTTCACCTTCTACAGTCAGTTTGTCAGCAACTCCTGTCATTCCAACCCCCAGAACACATTAGGTTCTTTTGGCTGCTGCCCACCTGCCCTCCCCCCCCCCCCCCCCCGGCCAAGTAGCCCTCTCCAGGGGAGAGTCTGCCCCCTGGGCACATTTGGAAATATGCTACTGTCATCAAGTAGGTGGAGGCCAGGGATGCTGCTGACATTGTACAGAGCACAGGACGGTTCCACAGTGAACAACTATCTGGTCCCCAGTGTCATTAGTGCCAAGGTGGAGGAACCCTGATCTGCAGTCCAAGCCACCATCATCTCTCGCCTGTATCATTGTACACCTTCCTTCTAGAAGGATGCTGTTTCCTCTCCTGACCTCTCCTACCCCAGTCCATCTTCTGCTCAGCCAGACAGAGCTTTTTAGAATGTAAATCAAATCATGTATTTTTCTGCCTAAAAGCCCCCATCCCACTTGCAGTGAAATCGTTTCTGTCCTGATGGCTGTGCTCTTGGCCCTGTGACCATGCCCACCCCATCTCACTGGTCCCAGCTGTGCCGTTCTTCCCTGGGCCCCTCTAACTCTGCTGGCGCTCCTGCCTCCTGGGCCTTGCTACGTGGTTCTTCTGATCAAATGCTTGATTCCCTGGCTTCCCACAGCTGGTTCCTTTTTGCTTTCCAAGCCTCCACCTAAATGTCACCTCCTCAGAGACCACCCCCTGTGTGAATATGTATTTTCTGGACTATGCCCATTGTGGTGGTGTATTTCTTGTTCATGTGTGTATTCTCTGCTGTCTCTCTCCCACTGGACCCTGAGCTGCTTGCTAAATATTAGTTATGAGAATTAATGAACTACAAAATGCATCTTCTTGCTCTAGCCTCCAACAGTTCTGAAGTAATGGATCGTTTTTGTAAACATCACAGATGATCATTTTTTTAAAAGTAAGCCATGTGTAAAAGTTGAAAAAAGAAAGCAAAAAGTTACTCCAAATCCCTTCTTCCAGAAACAACCAGTTTTATTTTGGTGTTTGATTCAGATGTTTCTCTCTGCATTTATGCAGCCAGAGTGATGGGAGTTTGGCTGCGCCAACCAACGAGTTTATAAGAATGTCAACCTCGCACTTTTAATTGACCTTTGAACTACTATTCATTGGCCAGGACCACACACACACACACACACGTGTGTGCACTCTACTGAGGGGAGCAGCGTGAGGGCATTTGGTCCTGCTGCCTGACTTCATATTTTAAAAACTCAAGCCAGTGCCCAGTGAGAACCTGGTGGGAGGAACACCTTTCACGCTGGTGCGTGGGGCAGGGCTAATTTCTGGGTGAGCGCTGTTCACTTAGAGTAGCACTTTAGTACGTGGTGGTTCCTGAAGGACAAGCGTTATAAGGGACGTCTGAATCAGGTAGCAGCTGGCTGTGTTGTGACTGGATTCTGTTGTGTCTGTGGTTCCTTTTGTTCCTCCACCAAAAAGGATGGCCGTCGGGGAAAGGGAGAGGCTGTTCCAGCCTGCTCGGTCTGGCTTAGCTCGTAGCTTGATCTGTAGAACCAGAAGAGGACAAAGGATTTCCAAAGCTCCCCAGACCCTCCGCTGGTGCCTGTTGGTGGGTGGGGTTCAGGGTGGGTTACAGGTGCTGCCTCCGCTGCACTCAGCCCCCGGGGCCCTGGGGTCCTTGGTTGCCTGAGCGCGGAGGGCGCCCCAGCCCCGGGTCCCCTCCGGCAGCTGCCTGGCTGTTCTCAGGGTAGCGAGTCATTTGTCCTCTGGCTCCCCCTGCTCTCCTCCCCCACCGCCTCCTGCACAGTCCTCGGGGACTGGACATTCACAAGCCAGCAGCATTCTTCTCTGCTTGTTGGCTTCAAGGTTCTGACCTCCTTGTCTCCCGAGTCAAGGGGCCAAGCCGAGGAGGGTTCCTGTTTAAAATCACGAGGTCAGCTGGACTTTCCTTCCTCTCAGTGCTGCCTCTCTTGGCCAGTCTTTTTTTGGGCAGAAATGCCTTTCTCACCTCAGTCCCAGAAGTACCATTTCCCTCCTTAAATACGCTGTTGCTCTCTAGAAAGGAACGTTCTCACCTCTGTGATTTCCGTGGAATGAGGTAGAGAGAGACCCTTTCACCGTCTGCTGTCACAGCGTCTCGCTGTGGCCCAGGTGTGACGTTGTAGTGAAGGCAGGCGGGGAACGGCAGGGGTGGATAGCAGCGGTGTGGGTGTAAGAAAGTGTTTCTCCCGCCCCCAAAGTGCCCAGAACCGCCTACCTCTGTGCCCCAATCTGTGCGTGACTGAGGGAGAAGGGACGCTGGTCGCGAGAAGCGGCTAGGAATGAAGCCGCGAGGGTTTGGGGTAAGACCGACCGGCCTCTTCACATTGACGCTCCCATGGCTACACTGGTGCATGTGCCTGATTGGACTTGGGTCATTGTGCTAATGAGGCCCCAGTTCGGGGATCAGGACTGAGGAATCTACAGAAATGTCCCAGGACGTTTAGTACCACCAAGGTGCTGGGTCGGCCCTCACATGGACATAAACTGAGGATCCAGTGGATGGTAACCTGGAGTGCTTCCCGTTACAGCCCGCCGGCCTCCTCCTGCCGAGCACTGCCGCCCCTGCCTTTAGTACCAGTGTGAGCACTCGAGGTCCAGCCTCATCCTCAAAGCCACCAGCTCTATTTATTTTCTGACTCACGGAAGCAACTGGCCCAGCTCAGATATTAGTCATGTTACTGAAAATCCATCTCGTATGTCCCAGTGGTATCACTGGCCAGCAGTACTGCTCATACCGCTGGTCCCTGGACCACACAGGTGGTGTAAATTTGAACTCCAGACCCATGTGCAGGCAAACCTCAGGCAATGAATTTTCAAGGAGTAATATTTTTGTTTTCATCCTTAGCTCAGGATGAGCAGACGTCTTCTTCATCTCCCTGTGTCAGTCATCAGACTCTTCCTAGTCTACTTCTCAAAGGTGGTAGCCCTTTCAGGATCCTCATTTTGCACGTGGGTGTTGGGCTCCACCTCCCAAGGCACCATCTCCTGTCCCCTCATGGGCACGAACGCCCCAGCCCCACAGCCTCACCTTACTTCTGTGGCTTTCAGTTCCCTATTCTATTTGGGGTCCCAGGGTTTTTTCCTTCCTTATAGTAAGCGCAACTTTGCCTTAAGGGAATACTTGTTAGATTTCATCTGTCATTTCTATATGTTTTGTGATCAGAGGTTTTTAGGCTTACACCCCCTACTCTGTAAGAGGCCCTGGGTGCCCGCTGTGTATGAGGCCCTGGGCAAGTTGCTAGAGATTTAAGGAAGAGGAGGAAAAGACCGCAGCCTGAAGAACCTGCAGAGCAATGGAGGCAACTGGCCATTGTGACACAGTGTGATAAGTGTCACATATGCGAGGCCTATAGGGTGATGTGAAAAGCCAAACTCAGCTTTTTGTTTTTCCACTGGATGGTGATTCTGGAGTCCATTTGCTTATTCATTCTACAAGCATTTCCTGAGCGCCACATGCCAGGCATAATACTAGACCCTGTCACATAAACATAAACTGTCACATTCATTTCTAACAATAACTCTGGGAGGCTAAGTATCTTTATTCTCATTTCACAGAGGAGCCAGCTAAAACTTAGGGACTGGCTTGCTCGGAGGCTGGATGCAGCTAGTAAGTGCCAGGCCCACTTCAGACACAGGTCTCTGCGCCCTGCAGAGCTTGCTGTCACAGCAGAGACCCCGGCCAAGTGCCAGCTGGTCTTGCTTGGAGAGGTCCTTCATTTCACGTTTCCTGTTCCTTCCTCTTCCTGGCAGCTGGGGAGTAGATGCTTCCCTGACCCCTGACTCCTGACCCCTGACATTTCTAAATACTGCCTCTTTTCGCCTACTACAGGAAGGATATTTAACAAACCTGAGAAGCCTCTGGGAAGACTACCCACACGTGTACCTCCCGTGAGTATTCTCATGACTTGGTCTCCAGGGAGGAGCCAGCTGGTCCTCTGGCTTCCTCATCCCAGAATGCGTCCAGAACACCACAGAGCCAGCTGGCATGAGGAGCAGTCCTACCCCAAGCCTGTTAGGGCACCGTCTTGTGGAAGACAGACTCGTCTGGGTGCTTCTTCCTCCCAGTCTGCTGGACTGGAGAATCCCAACACAGAGTGTTGCTGCACTAGCCCCTGTCACAGAGGCGATGTCTTAGCTCGGGTTGTGGTAACAGAACACCACTGACTGGGTGGTGCGTGAACAACAGAAACTTATTTCTCACAGTTCTGGAGACTGGGAGGTCTAAGATCGAGGTGCCGCAGTTTCAGGGTCTAGTGAGGCCCACTTCCTGTTCACAGGTAGCATTGCTCTCTGGGTCCTCACAAGGCAGAAGTGGAGGGGCGCTCCCTGGGGGCTTTCTGGGGCCTCTTTTACAAGGATGTCAGTCCCCCTCATGAGGGCTCTGCCCCTGTGGCCAAGCCGTCTTCTGAAGGCCCCATCTCCTGACACCATCACACTGGGGCTTAGGATGCCAACATGCGGATTCTGACGTTCAGCCTCGGAAGCAGAGCACCTCCATGCAGGTTTCCGGCTTTGACCTTCCTGGTGACCCACACATGTTCACTGCGCATCTTCCCTTCTGACCTACCATGGCGGGTGCCCCAGCAGAGGCAGCGTCCCCTTCCCCTCCTGCTCTGGATGAGATGCAGGAAAGCAACAGCCAGGTCCGTCCCTCAGGAGGCCACTCCTTGCTTCTCCAGAGGCCCTGCAGGATAATGACAGAGCACTTAAGCTGAGTTAGGTCCTTCCTTTGCTGTGGGGGCCCATTCTTAAGTGTATTCCTGCCACCCTCTTTTCCACTGACACTTCTCTAGAATCAGCTCCCTCCTCAGCCTTCCTCCCCAAGCTGAGGACCCTCCTCATCAGCACTCTTTTTACCCTTTTTATTTCTCTCAGTGGACTTTCTGTGTCTAAGTGGTCTTGTCTGTGTAGCCGCGTCCCCAGGCTCAGGAGCGTGGAGCTGGCTGACCTCCCTCCCTCCCCGGCTCCTCGCACAGTCCTGTCCCTCACTCTCTCCTGTGCGTGGCTAGCACCACGGTCACATTTTTCTCCATCCCTCCCATGTGACTCGCTCTCTTGTCTCCAGCTTCCAGGTGAAGTTTTTCTACCTGTGCCAGCTGGCCTACTGGCTGCACGCACTTCCTGAGCTATATTTCCAGAAGGTACGGAAGGTGAGTGCTCACTTCTCCCTGTGGAAGCCATGTGTCCTCCCCTTCAGCACCCCTTCCTCTAGAAGCCCAGAGCGCTGGGTGGTGATAGGGGTGCGTTGGTGGGTTGGGAAAATGTGGAGTTGGCTGCTGTTGAAGTCCCCAGGAAGACCTTCATGAGTGAGGGTCACCAGCATCATTCTCTTGCCTGCTGCCCATGCTGGGCATGTATGTGGCTTTGAGGGAAATCTAAGCCTTGTCTTCTTCACGGTGGATAGAGAGGTTCATGCCTTTCCCACAATCTTTTTTTTTTTTTTAAATAGCTTCACTCTGAATCATTTCCAAAGACCTGTTCCCTAGTCCCTGTCCCTTCTTTCTCAACCCAACCCCGCCCTCTGACTTTGGACCCGAAGCTGCTGCCTTGCCCACAGACTTTTCAGCGATGGGCTTCTGGCCTGACCTGGGACTGTCTTTGTTTAAGCACTAACCGCACAGCCATGGGGGAGGCAGCCTGGCACACCCTCACCCCTCTGTACTCTCCTCTGCCCATGCACCTGCAGTTAGGGAGCGGGCACACTCACTCCTCGCTTCTCTTGTTTGCAGGAGGAAATCCCCCGCCAGCTGCAGTACATCTGCCTGTACCTGGTCCACATAGCCGGGGCATACCTCCTCAAGTGAGTGAGACCGGGTCTGCCCCCGTGTTCGCGCGTCTCTGCACACATTCATTTAATTAGCAGGCATTTGTGAGACGCCTTCTGTGTGCTGAGCACCAGGCTGAGACCTGGGAACGCAGAGAGAGATGATAGAAGATTCCTTTGTCTTCAGTGGAGCATTCGCAGCCTGGTAGGAGAGACAGTTACACACACATAAGGAGGAGGACAGTTGTGTCATCTGTCAGGGGAACCCAGAAGAGTGACCACTAAACCCGAGAGAGCCAGGGGAGCTTGCCAGGGATGTTGGCACTTGGTCCGTGGTTCTGCAGGTGGAGGGCGGCCGAGGCTGGGCCTGTGCCTCATGTGTCCAGTGGCTGCCAGAGCGTGCAGCCCTGGAACCCCCATCCCTCTGATTTGTAACAAAATACAGAGTAGTTGCTGCTGGTTGTTCCGATGTTGAAAAGTGTTTAGCCTCAAGCATCTCTTATGAAAAGATTCCTGTTGATGAACAGAACGTGTCATTGCCAATTCGGGTTTTTCTTGAATGTTATCCACTCAGTACAGGGGAACACCCAGGACTTTCTCTGAGCCGTCGTTTTGAGACTTTGTGAAGTGTAACTTGGTGATGTGTAATCTGCTAAGCCACCTGGAGGTCCTGGGGCCCAGCCTCTCCCAGGTCCACGCAGTAGGCATCCAGGAGAACGGTGGACTCAGGGGACTGAATCGGGAGGAAGGCAGCTCTCACACCCATGCTCCTGTCTCAGGAGGCTCACAACAGTGAGGGTTCCTGGCTGGTCTGGAGAGGGTGAAGGCTGTGTGGTGAGGGCGGCTCTGCTCTTGTGTTGGGTGCTCACGGTCACATGCAAAATGGGTCTGGGGAAGCCAGTCTGTGCTGCCACCCCAGTGGTTTGTGACCATGACAGGGTAGAGGTATAGGTAGGACCACGTAGAAGAGCTGCCTGCTGCTATTGGGTCCTTTCTTGCTCCTGAAGATGCAGGATGCTCCAGGATTCACTTTTCTGTGCATCTGACATCCCCCAGGGAAGGACAAGGGCAGGTGTCTGACCCTATTCGCACCGAGCCCTCTGGATTCTTGTTAAGGACTGAGAATAGGTCTGAGAGGGCAGGGAGCAGCAGATCCTCCAAAGTCACGCCCATCCTGTTCCCAGAGAGGCTGGCACCAGGTCAAGGGGCAGCCGCCTCTCTGCTCATTTAGGGAATGTGAGTGCTTTTTCCCTCCATCTTTATTCTAGTTTTCTGAAGTGAATGTGGGGAAAGGGGAGGCTCTTGGCCACAAGATTTCCCAGGAAAGACAGATCTTTGAAATGCTGAATGTTGTGGGGTCCTGTTTTGGTGAAGAGCTTGGCTTTTGGAGGCCTTTGCTCACTCCGCACAGACCTGAGCCCTCCCATTGGCCGGGCTCCGCTTCAGGCTGCAGTCACATCTGGGTGAAGGCAGACAGGCCCTGCTCTCCTGGGCTGTCCATTCTAGTGGGAGGCAGAGCATAAACGAGGAAATAAGTAATTAGTTTTCCATGGTGGTAAGTGCGATGAAGAAAATAAAGAGCAGGGCAGTGTAACAGAGCGGCGTGTGCACTTGGCACCTTTGGTGTGGAGAGGGAAAGCCTCTCTGAGGAAGTGCCTCAGGTGGAGGCATGAATGACAGTAGCCAGGTACGTGGAGATCAGGGGTGGGGAATGCTGTACAGGTAGAGGGAACAGCAGGTACACAGCCCTGAGGTGGGAGCAAGCATAAAGCCTGGTGTGGCTGGAGTGCAGAAAATGAGGCTTGAGATGAGGTCGGGCAAGATCAAGTTGGACTTTCTTGGCCATGTGAAGACATTGGGGAGTTTTCACATTATTCTGTTGACCATTCTCAAGATCCATTGATCATCCTGATTGATTTTGCACTTCTTTGGCCTCATTGGGTGGAATTGGCCGGATTCTTATTTATCACCACCTGTGGGGGGGTGGGGGGGGCTCCCACATTATCTCATTGACTTCCTGAAGCCCCGTGTGTTCAGCAAGATCTGTTGTTTCCCTCTGCATTTGAACAACAGCTGATCCTCTGCAGCAAACTGCTTAAGAAAGGCAGTAACAATGTAATGCCTGGAACTGACAGGAAGGGATGTCTGAGTGGACGCTCTGTTTTAAGAGTTTGGTTCATGAGCACAGATTTTTGCATTATGTTGAGTTTTGCTTCTTTGTATACCTCTGAGCTGTGAAGATTTAGCTAATGAAACATTAGACAGCGGGAATCCCTGACTCTCCATGTAAAGTTCAGCAACTTGTTCTGAGCACCTTTTATGTGCTTAGTCCCCCCCAGATGATGCATGCATGGGATGAGTGCAGTCATGAGCCTCAGCCGGGGTAACTGTGGGAGTGGTAGGGGTGCCCGACCCAGACAGGACAGGCGGAAGGCCAGGGGGTCAGTATTTGGAAAAATTCTGGAGGCGTGACAGCAAAACTGAATCTTAAAGGATGAGGCAGAGCCAACCAGGGAGTAGAGTGGAGAGCGGAGCCCAGGGTGTGGGGCCCCTCGTCTCTGCTCTCCATGCACTGGGGGGACCATGAGTCTTGTCTCTCCCCCGCAGCCTGAGCCGCCTGGGCCTCATCCTGCTGCTGCTGCAGTACTCCACTGAGTTCCTCTTCCACATGGCCCGGCTCTTCTACTTTGCAGACGAGAACAATGAGAAGCTGTAAGTGATGAGGCTGGGAGGCTGGCCTGCTCAGAGGCACAGCGGGCAGGGGTGTCCTCTGACGGGAGGGTCCTGCCCTGCATGTCAACTGTCCCCTTACCTGCAGGCTGCACCCGAGGCTCTTTTTCTCCTGGAGCATCTTATTCTAGATATCTCATCCCTCAGCCGCCCTTGAACCTCCTTCCCACTTGAATCGCTTCTGGAGAAGTGGTGAAGGTTCCTCATGGGCCTAAAGGCTGATGTGCCTTTCCACCTCTGTGAGCAGGTTCAGTGCCTGGGCTGCTGTATTTGGGGTCACCCGCCTCTTCATCCTCACCCTCGCCGTGCTGGCCATCGGCTTTGGACTTGCTCACATAGAAAACCAAGCTTTTGACCCCGAAAAAGGAAACTTCAGCACCTTACTTTGCAGGTGAGTTGGGCAGAAGGGCAAGGCAATAAATCAGACTCCCTGGGAGCTGCCGGGAGCTCTGGACATTATGCCTGAGGGAAAAAAGATACCAGTCCTTTCTTCCCATCAAAACCATCCTCACTTCCTGGGCCCTGGCCCCAAAAGACTAGCCAGGGCCTCAGTCCACATGGGAATGCCCTTACCTTTGTGGGGCTCAAGAGGCTTCTCACCCAGTCTCTTGGTGATCATTGCAGCTCTGCTTGGACTCTTCACAGCCATGTTCTCAACGGATTGGCCAGTGGCCTCCCATCGCAGCGAGGAAGGCAATGAGGAAGCCGATGTGTTTCTGTGAGGCCTTAGGGCCTGCATGGTGTGTGACTGGTCCAGGGTGGCACAGCTTTTTAAGTGCCATGCTAGTTGAGAAGCCACAAAAGAATTATTTCTGCTGTATATAATTCAGTTTATCTGAATTCTTCCAGTATATACGGAGCTAACACGAGCTGGGGTTTGCGTTGTGGGTACAAAAGGGACAGGCCATGGATCCCAAGGTGGCACGGGAACAGTGTGACTATGGAGCTGGATGCATGTTTGTTGACAGTCTCCCTAGCCTGGCCCATCCGTCACCCCCCCTGAAGTGTGCTAGAGCAGAGATGGGCACTGGACCCTGAGCTCTTCCTGTGGGTGGTGGCGGGGTGAGGGGATGCTGGGACTGGCGGTGATCTGCCTCGGGAATTCCCCTGCCCTGGGGCTGTGGGCCTGAGCCCCCGTGAGCCCCCACTCTGCCCCTCTGCAGGCTCTGCGTGCTGTTGCTGGTGTGTGCTGCCCAGGCCTGGCTCATGTGGCGCTTCATCCACTCCCAACTGCGGCATTGGCGGGAGTACTGGAATGAGCAGAACGCCAAGCGGAGAGTCCCAGCTGCCCCCAGGCTACCAGCAAGGCTCATCAAGAGGGAATCTGGTGAGTGCCAGGGCCTCGGACAGTCAGCGGCAGAGTCTCTCTGGGGTAGGGGGGCAGGAGTCCAGGCCAGGCTCCTTGGACTCTACCCAGACCATTCCTGCGGCCCTCCGTCTGGACTCCTTCCCTGGGCCTGGGGCTCCCTGGCTCCTGCCAGGACCTGACTGGCACGTGGCTGGGTGTGGGCCAGGGATGGACTGTGGGAGAGGCTGGCCCTGACTAGGTGGGAGCCCTGTGGCAGTGGCAGGCAGGGCAGGAGCTGGGCGGGGAGCTCTGGCAGGAAGTGTGTCCTCAGGGTGGCTTCTGGCCGCCCGCCAAGTTCTGTGCCTGTTCTCTGGGCTGCACAGCTACTCTGTCCTCACCTGCCCTCTGCTCTGTGTACATCGTGGCCCGCCCCTGCCTCTCAGGCTACTGGCTCCTCTTCTGTCTTCAGGAATGACTCAAGATGGCACTATGCTAGGTGGGCGGCAGGGGTGGGACACCCACTTCTCCTTTGGCCCCTGCTGCAATTCAGTAACCCCTCCCCTCCCCCGTGGGCCCTGGGGCACTACTAGCCCTGTGCTTTCTGTCCATCCTAGAGGTCTGTCTGCCTGCACCAGGATGTGTTCTGACTCACCTGCCTTTCTCCAGGTGTGGCCTGCTTGGCAAGGGCTCATGTGTGTTAGGTCCAGACACGTGTGCGGCTAGGTGTGTCGAGGAGCCAGGCCTGGCTGTGGTGGGTATGCGGTGTGAGGTGGCAGCCAGATGTGCCTCTCTGACTTGGAGCAAGCACCTGGACATATTTTTGACAACAATAAAAAGATTTCTTTTCTGCTCTTAATTTTTCTGCCAGAGGAGGGTCGGGCATCTGAGGAAAGTCTTGTCCCTCCAGCCTCTCTACCCCTCCCCTCTGCTGTCACCTTCCTGTGAGTTATTGCTGGAGTGAGTGACTGCTCACTGAGGACACTGGCAGCAGCTGAGTGATTTCAGCAAGGATCTGACCCTGGCCTGAGGCCCGGGCGGCAGGTGTCTCCTGTTCCTGGGTTACTCTCTGTCATCCCAGCCCTTCCACCAAAGGGTAGTCAGAGACCAACCACCTCAAACAGAGCCACTAGCAGCAAGATCCTGGGGGGAAGCAGGAGCCTCCGGGGACAGTCTCCCGGGTCCCCTCGGCTCATCTTGTGGGCAGCAGCTGGGCCAGGCTGCCTGGGCCCCTACCCTCCTCTCCTGCTCTGGTCCCAGCAGAAACACCATGTCTGTCTGTCTCCCTTTGCTTCCTAGGTTACCACGAAAATGGAGTGGTGAAAGCAGAGAATGGAACCTCCCCACGGACTAAGAAACTCAAGTCTCCTTAAGGCCAAAGTGCTGAGAATAGGAATCCTCTTGGGGGGCCCAGCAGGGCAGCGGGGGCCCAGGCCTCCATCACTGCCTCCCCTTCCTGCTCGTGATGCTCCATCTCAAACCGCAGGAACCTGTCTTTAAACGGGGCTTTTCCTCTTTCTTACTTCTTGGCTTTTTCTTATTCTTCCATAAACCATTCTCAATAAAACCAAAAATCTTCCTCTTGCACTCCCTCATGCCACTCATGTCCTCACCTCTGTCCTGTGTTGTGTTTTCTGGAAGCCCAGGTTCTCCCGGTTATCTTTCTGCTGGCTTCCTTTCTTGTCCGTCATGGCTGCTCTTTGTCCTTTTACTTCTTTCAACCGTGTTGTGCAATTTTTCGGTGTCTTGATTTTTTACCATGAGAGGGAGCCAAGATTGCAGCCCGGGCCACCCAACCCCAGTGTTGGTCCCTGGGACCTGTCAAAGTGTAGAAGCCTCGTGTGAGGAGCCTCTGCCTGGGGCCCATGGTAGGCCCGCGGCGGTCCCCGTGCAGTTGGGCAGGAAGAGGAGAGAACACCCTCTTGATCATAATCTCCTAGGTGCTGAATAATGGACGACACTTAATGATTCCAGTTCTGCACGCACCATCTCGAGGCCCAGCAGGCTGCTGCTCCTTGTAAATGCCAAAGCGTTTGGCTTTGGGACCTGGTGACTGGTCCAGAAGGATGGTGTTAACTGTGTTGGGTCCCATGACTCAAGACCGCTTGCCAGCGGCTGGTCCTGCATTGGACACCAGCCTGCCCTTGTTCTGCCGGGGAAGTGCTGGAGATGGGACAAGTCTTCCCACTGTCTAGAGTGGGAGCAAGTCTACTGAGCATCACGCTCTTCCGGAAAGCGATGGCAGAGTCAACCCAGGACTTTCTTCAGCAACCCAAGCTGCACCTGCTTTTCTACCGTTCACCAGCATTCAAAACCAAATCCAAAGGCCGATGGGACCGGCTGTGCACAGGCTGGTCTAAGCCCCAGACCCAGGCAGTCCTGTCAGGCCAGCCTTGCTGCCCAACTTCATCTCTCTACCTGCAGGAACACCAAGCCCCCACTGGCCTCCCTTGTTGAGTCTTCTTTGGAATTGTCATTGTCACCTGCTGATGTTTGTTGAGCACACCCACAGGGCTGTAGACATTGTGAACCAGGACAGGCTGCTTAGGTGAGCGGCACAGCGTGCCGAGGCTTCCTGCCCTGTCTCACATGGTCTTTCCCTCATGTCTCCCAAAGATAAGGTCCTGTTTTGGCCTTGTGAGGACTTGCACAGAAGAGTTAGGCTTTCAGAGGTCCTGTTTTAGAGCTCCTGGACTCTGTGCTGCAGTGACTGGGAGTGGTTCTTGGTGGGCACAGGATTGTTAGTGTCACTGATAAGCTGGTCCTCTTTCTGACATCACAGTAGAGGCTGAACTTGGGTCATCCAGAGTTGAGGAGATGGGTCTTTCCATCAAGGCAACACCTGTTCTCCACATCACTTGCATCAGAGATCAATTTTAATTTCCTAGAGACTGAGGGATTTGTTTCCTAACACTATTGAAGACCCTCATCTCTCTGTCAGGATAAGGTGACTAAAAAGGAGGAACTCCCCTTGGCTGCTTCAGATTACTCCTAGGAAGTGGGACTGTTTTTGAAAGTAGGTATCCCCCATCCTTCTCTGACTCTCCTCTGGCTGTGAAGCAGAATCTTGGTAAAAGGCTGACTGTCCGGCCAGCAGCCTCCTGCACACGTCCTGGGCGGCATGTCCCCGCAGGTGGCTGCTCCCCCCAGGCGAGCCCTGTGGAACCATGGTGACATGCTTTCAGCCAATACACGCATGCTGTGGGCTGGCCTGGAGCTGAGTGGCAGCCCAAGGCCCGCCCTCTAGTAGCTTCCCTTCTGGGCGTGGGTGTTCTGGGTGTTCGCTGCCACAACCACATGGCTTCGTGTCCTAAGTCTCCTGCAGGCACCAATGCTATGTACAGAGTCTCAGAGATGGGACCACTGCCCCAGTTAGCTTTGGCTGTTTCCTAAAGCACCGGGCTTGTTCAGTGATGAGAGTAAGTCAGATCTTTTCTGCTCCATAAAACCCCCCGAGACATGAGTAAGGCTAGCATCTCACCAGCTGGGCTTCAGGAATGATTTGAAGGAAGGGCGGGTAGGAGGGTCATTGTAGGGTGCTTTGTCACCCCTTTGGCATCCCTGGCACAGTTCTTGGCAGAGCAGAGCCAAGTCTTTGGCAGGTTGGCTCAGACCATGTTGCCATGTTGCCACTTTACCCTGTGAGCTCGTTGGGCTGGTTTGTCTTGATTTGGCCACTGATAGTTTTCTTCAGTCTGAAACACTCTTCTGGTCCCAGCTGTGCCAGGCCATCAGTGAGGCCCTGTCAGACACCTCCAAGTTTGGGAGGCTGGCTCAGCAGCACCCACCTAGGGCAGGAGAGCACATGCGCATCTACCTCAGCAACCATTGCCTCCCAGCATCTCTGACTGGCACCAGTGGGCAGCCAAGCAGCCGGCAGTGGCAGGAGAGGGACAGGGAGGCCATGTCCATGGAACAGGAGGATCCTGCGCTGCTGATTCCCCTCCTTGGAGACTCAGTGATGGGAAGGTTATTTTTACCATCTGGGCTCTGAGAGCTGCACTATTAATAAGTTACATGTGTCTCTTCTGAAGATAGGGGACAGTTCTGGGGGAGGGGGAACACGCTGAGACAGCAGGAGAGCTGCTTCTCCCATTCCAGTCAGTTATAACCCTGTGTGCGTCTGGGCCACCAGACCAAAACTAGCAGAGAGAACTTTTCCACTTCAGTCTGAAGGCAGAACTTACCAACGTTTCAGAAACCAAAATAGTCAGATGTGCTCTGCTCCCTTTGACTAGAACCCCTCAGACCCCGGAAACCCCCAAAGCCTGGGCTGGCTATTCAAAGGGTGTGTGCTGCTGGGTTTTCTTGGAGGAACTTCTTCCTCAGTACCTATTGACCTTTTTTCTAGTGGTGAATAAAAGGTAGGGGCGGAGAGCACCCCCTCCCAAGATTCCCGACAGGAAACGCCATTCCTTGGCTGCCTTTTTAATTTGATGTGGCTGGCTGACCATGCAGCTGGGAAGCTTGGTTTGGATTTATTTCATAGACGTCAGCTTTCCCAGGTGGTTTTTCCAAGGCCTGGGGGTGGGGGTATCAGGACATGACTCACTCCCTGCGTAAGGGCCTCTGTGTCACATGTGAACAGACTTCCATTCCTTGTCTTCACAGGCCTCTTTAGAGGAAAGTGCTGAGGGCTTGTGAGTTGGGACCACTGAGTGGTCTTTATTCCCTCCCATGGCCTTCCCAGCTCATAGCCCCATTTGCCAGGAAGGATGTTGGGCATGACTGGAGAGCTGGGTCATTGTCGGGTCACTTGAAACCGGAATAGAAATCGCTCTCTGGCCCATGGCTGGCCCAGTGAGGAAGCCTTTACTAACTTGTCACTACCCCAGTTCTCCCGTGAATATCAATTCCTTCTCTGCAAAGGCGGAAAAAGACCTCAACTGCCTCACATCCCCCACACCCCACTCAGCCTTACCTTGGAGGTCTTTGAAAAGCATGGGGGCATTGGGACCTGCTGGCTCTATGTGGCCTCTTGTGCTGGACAACCTGTGCATGTTTCTGTCCTAAGCGGATTCTTACTCTCTCTGTGTGAGAAGTGCCTTACTTGCCATGTAGTCTCGGCCTTCACTGCGGTGTACAGCCAGCCCCCTGCTGCCGGGGCTCCTGGGCTGTTTGCCACGTGTAGCCAAAGACACTGGCCCAGTATAGTTACATGTAAAAGGGACACGTGTGACAGTTCTGTCTCATTTGTCTCGACCTCCCCCACATCCCCACCAGTGCGTGGGGTGGTGGTGTTTCCCGTTTTGTTTTTGGTCTCTCCCTGGAGTCAGTTTTCAGGCCTGCCTGGGTGACCATGAAGGCCCATGCAGCACCTGAGCCCCATACCCGACAAGGGAAGTGCAGAGGGCTAGGGGCACTGAGCCCTGTCTGTGCCTCTGGCCCCAACACAGTGAGCCCTGCTCTCCCAGCAGCCCCACCGCCCAAATTATAAAAAGGTACCCTTGCTATAACTTCTGATCTATTTTGCTTTCCATTCAACCCAAAGGTGTTTACTTTCCAGTCATAAGTGTTAAATCACAGATACTCGTTTGGCAGTGGGTCTAGGTTGGCCATTGCAGAACTTCTCCGAGCTCCTGGTTTCAGTGTTACCTTGTGTTAGCAGCAGCCCCTGTCTCCCCTGCCCCTGGCCTGCTTGCCTTTCCCTTGCTCTTCCGGGTTGTGCAATAGCCCTCCCAGCCCGTGGTCCTTCCACAGGCCTGCTGTCCCTTACAACCCCCTGCAGTTGGGAAGGGAAGGGACCCACGGGAGGGGCCGTCATCACCCCTACAGAAGAAATGTTAGCCACTTCCCTTGTTGCTGTCATTCTTGTGATTCTGGGTAGGTTTCTGAGGTACTCTAGTAGAATATTGTAGCATCATCTTAGAAGTCCACTTAATTTTTTAAAAATCTGTTGGAAAGGAAATACTATCCTCATGATGGGGCATTAATAAGAGGAGTAAGTCAGTGTCTGGGAATAAGATCTGTTGTGACACCTGAGGTTTCACCATCACTGCCTAAAAGCATCATAGTTTCTTGTTTATGTGGAGAGGACAGAGCCACGTGTGGGCAGCCCTGTTCGCCTGGCAGGGTCTGCCTGTGATAAGTACCGCCATTTCCTTGGGTACGGAGTCAAGTGTTTATGCGGTGAGACTAAACGTCATTTTTCAGTTCTTGTTTAGTAAACATCTGAAGGATGAGCTGAGGCTGCTGGCGCCCTGAGCAACTCATAATGCAAATGTGGATAAAAAATGTCTTTGTTTTTCTACTTAGCCTGTTCATGTTATGGACCAAATTTCAACAAGGAACTCAAGGAAAATTTGTACCTGCCGTATTTATGCTCATGTAAAAGGGTTTTTTTTTGGGGGGGGGGCTTTTTACTTTCAGTGAACCTTTTTTCAAAATCCTTTTTTCACTGTTTCTGTCTGGTTTGAAAACAAATTACAGTTTTGTATGGATTTTTTAAATGTACATTTTGAAGCAAATGACCAGCAAATATTTTTGAAATAACTGAATAAAAGGCATAGAGTTATCAGTCTACTTGTTTCTGGTATAATTCCTTATATATCTTTTTGATCTGGATGTTTACCTTTGCTTTTACTTGAAAAACGAGTGAATTTTAGTCTAATATCTCAAGTTTTCACTATATTAGTCATTTCATGTAGGGAACTGGAATTAAGGATGGAGAAAAAGTTAAACCGAATAGTAGGTAATTACAAGCATCATTTTTATTTGAGTCTATAACAGTAAAGTATAAAAGTGGAAAGGTATTTTCTTGACAAGGGGTTTGCGGCTTGGAAGCTCCACCAAGCTTGGTGTCTACGATATTTTGAAATCATTTGGCTAGGAGAAGATGGGATTAAGTAAAAGCCATCAAATAGTTGTGTTGGTAAAGAATAGATGTCCAAGTATCAGTAACAGAGGTGGACGGCGGGGATTGCTGGTGTTGGTTAGATGGCCTGTGGCCTGCAGCTGTCTGCTGTGTTTTCCAGAACTGTCTTCAGAGAGGGCTCAGGGATGAGTGCAGTCACAGGTGGCGGTTAGCCAAGGACCCCCACAGGGGGCGAGAACTGAGCAGGAGACCTTTGGCTGAGGCGCAGCAGGTGGCACTGGGGGACGGCAGGTCCTCTCTGCTGGGAGAGGCTGGGTGACCTCGAGCAGCGAACCCTGTGGAGCCTGTTGGCTCATCCCTGCTCTGCAGTTTTGGAAGTTGGTTGGTTTACTTGTTTTTGCAGGGAGTGGTAGTGATTTAGGATGAGTGAATGCAAAATTCATGGTAGACATAATGCATTCAATAAATAAATTTTTTAAATGAACATCATGTGCCAGCAGGATATTCAGGAGTCACTCATCCAAGTGACTCTTGATTCTCCGGAAACGTTCAGAAACCCCTTTTCTACCTGGTCTCAAATACCCTCAAAGCCTGCAGGGGAGTCTGATACACCCTAATTAGATGGTATTTTCAAGGCACCGTGGTGGTACCCACAGGACAGGTCTAGGGTCCAAGTAGTGGTGCCTCGCAGCCAGTAGTGACACAAAGGCAGCGTTTACTTGCCCTAACGCCATAAGCCACCTGAAACCATCTTACACTCACCCTCCAGTTAGGTCTCGGCCTCATGCACAAGCACTAAGAGGTGCCTCTGCTTCTCTGCCGCAAATGCTCATAGTGATGCTAATTCTTTCTGTCTCAGCTCCCTGGCGGCCCAATCAAAGGATGGTTATTTCTATTCACAATACAGCTTACTGCAGGCTAATGCTCAGCTCTCCCATCCCCTGAGCCAGGACTCCAGATGCATGTCAGGTGAGACTGGAGTGTGAGGCAGCATAAATGACACCTAATGGCTGCACTGCCATTCAGGATCTCCTAGGAAAACTTATCTGCGCCAACCGGGGCCTCCTATACCTGGAGGCTTTGCATAAACTGGTGGCGGTGAGCAGTGAGTGTGGACACCACAGAAGTGACCTCTGATCTTCTGTGAAGTAGATTTTAGACCTTGTGATAGTGCCGGTGGATCTCCACTTCTCCATCTTGGGTAAACATGGAGAATGGGGCAGACAGCAAGCTTAAGGCACATATGGGAATGGTGCCAATCTTATTCCGAGATGCTACTCTACTAGAGTGTGCTGACTTTTAAATCCTGGTCCCCATCACAATGGAAAAGATAGAGGAGAATAAAGGGGAAAAGATGTCAGAACTGAGGTTAGAACGGCTATGAGCACCTGGATCTCAAGGTGTAGGTAACAATATTAAATGAGACCTTTTCCCTGATGTGTCCATTTTGGTCAAGGACAAAAATCGGCATGTGTCTCCGTATACTACAGATTGCGGCAGCTCTGTGGAGACTTGCTGAAGAGGGGCCCAAAGCTGTTGCAGACCTCCCTCCTTTACAGGAGGCAAGGGCGACGCAGACATCACCGGGGGAGCACGGTGGCTTGGACGGGACCTTCGAAGTGCAGCACTTTCATCCAGGGCTGACCTGTGCCCCCTGGAGTTGGAAGGGCACTCAATTTTGGGTGCCTGATTCTCACCTAAAACAAGTATCAAGGAAAGGGACTGGCTAAGCTGCCTAACTGCACAGCCCAGAGAGTGTCATGGAGGGAACACTGGGCAAGAGGGGGCACCTGGAAGGGCGAGCCAGCCTGAAAGGCGCCCTCCAAGAGGACCTCTTGAGCAGTGAGGAACCTGGAGGGGGTGTGCTATCAGAGCTGGTGGTCAGCTGAGAAAGGTGCCCTATGAGAAAGAGCTGGCCTCTAGGGCCCTGACCCCAGCTTATGACTGCCAGCCACAGTAATACTTCGCCCTTTTCCTCTGGTTTCTACCCCTACCTTTCCAGACACTATAAAGACCAGAAACAGCAATATGGCTGAATGGGGGCAACAGGAACCAGAAGGAAGAAGAAACCCACTATATTTGCCCTGATGACTCCCCCCCCACCCCCCGCACTGCCTCCCGAAACACACACATACACACACAACAAACTTCCAGGCTTGGGGCTGGACTGAGCTGGGGCAGGCAGGATAAAACTTCGTGTTTTTATTTGACACTGAAAATTAGACTTTTTAAATAGTTACAAGTGACCTGGGAAAACAAAACAAAACATGGATTCTTCTTGGTATAGCAACCTGGGGCAGAAAAGAAGGAGTCAACACAATACATTACAGGCCTTTTATGAAGCTGGTCAGAGGTGGCTTGGCTCATTAGGGGGGGTCAAGCCAAGGGGGGGTCCCTGCTAGTTCAGAGAGGGCCAGGCATCCCCTGCCGTATAAAGTCCCATCCTCATTTATACCACTTTTTGGGCAGCAGGGAGGAATGAGACAGCAGTTACAAGGATGAAGTTGGTGGCTGACTTTAAGAAGCAGCTCTGATTCTAGAAAGTACATCCAAGCTCATTAGAGAAACAGTAACTGCCGCTGGCCTTTTCCTCCTACCTCAAGGCGGGCTGTGTAAAAGCAGTTCTCCTAAATGTTCTTTTATTTTTTCTTCTTTTTTTAAACTGCAAACCACATCAACAAATACATTTTACATAATAACCCAGTAAATACTCTGCTGAAATGAAGTTTCATGAAACAGTACATATCCTATTATGTATGTTTATCACACTTCGATATTTTAAACTATTTTATTTTTAAAAAATGCAGATCTACTAATGGTCCTAGAACCACAGTTTGAAAACACGTGGTGTATTTCCCTGTAACACTGGGGCAAGCAGGCAGGTGGGGAGTGGGGCGTTGGCTGAGCAGCAATACCGGTACTGTGTGCTTATTTCTAAAATTCCAAATGATGCTTCAAGCAAATTCTATCTTTTCTCCTGCGCTTAATCATGTTAGTCAGGGTTCCCAGTGAAACAGAACCAATGATATACATATGGAGAGAATGAGATTCATTATGAGGAACTGGTTCACGTGATTATGCATGCAAACGAGTCCAAAGACCTGCAGTCAGCAAACCGGAGGAGACTCATGGAAGCTGTTGGTGTAGTTCCAGTCTGAAGGCCGACACGCTTGAGACCCAAGAGGAGCTAATACTTCCGTTTGAGTCAGAGGCAGGAGAATGCTGATGTCACAGTCTGAAGGCATGCAGGGGGATGCACTCTTACTTAGGGAAGGGTCAGCCGTTTTGTTCCGTTTAGGCCTGTAATGAGTTGGATGAGGCCTGCCAACATGGGGGAGGGCAGTCTGCTTTACTCAGTCCACCAACTCAAAGGTTAACCACATCCAGAAACATTCACAGACACCCAGAATAATGTCTGACCAAATATCTAGGTACCCTAAGGCCCAGTCAACTTGACACACAGAATGAACCATCATAGCTCCCCTACCCCCACCTCCCTAAATAAGGCAACAATCTTAGCTCCTACAAGACCCAATTTAATTTAGACTTCAGAAATATAAGAATGAAAAAATATATAATTTCAAGAGCTCTGTAAATGCCTCTACAAAGAATACAAGGTATATTTCAAAGTGTAGGTCCAACCTCAAAAACTGTACTGCATTCCCCCATCAGCCAGGTCAGTCTGAGAAAGCACGAATGAAGTTATAGTAGCTGATCTTGTCTTCCCCGTGAGAGCACATCCTGATGAGCTGCGGAGGAGAACGAGAGCAGGTGAGCAGATGGGCAGGGCTGCCTTCAACGTGACTGCAGTGTGCGCATGGCAATGGGGTCCCCTGCCTTTGTGAACCAGTTCAGAGTTTTTCTGTCCCCAGTTGGCTTCTGAAATGATCCTGTCAACCCAGCAGGTAGGTCAGATATTATCCCCTTTTACAGTAAATAAAATCAAACCTCAGATGGAGTAAATGGCTTGCCTGAGATTTCAGGATTAACATTTGCATGTACATATAAGGGCACTGTTATTTTTTAAATGTTAAAAAAAAACAACACAGCACTTTTAATTATTTTTATATTCAAACTGAAGACTTGGTCCACCCAGCCTGTGAGGGTTGCTGTTATCACAGTCTAACAGCAGGACCTAGTTATGTCACTGCTCAGGCCATGGCCTCTGGAATCCAGGTGTGAATGGTAGTGGTTACCTCATAAGACACGTGCAAATCCATCCCACCCACTTTCCCTGGCCCACTTCCCACTGACTGCAGTTCCTCTTATGTCGGGTCCACACATAGTACACATACGTGACTTAAAAATCAAAATCCGGGTGTGCTGTCAATTTGAAATGTGGGAAACTAAAGGGGCTTTGGCCCACGTGAACAAATACTCCTCTACCTGCCTCCCCCACTCCATGCTAATGTTCCTGTCTACAAAATATCCTTGTCTCCAACCTAGTCACTCGAGCCCTAAACTAAAGCCTTCCCTAAATGAATCTTAACTCTGAACATTTCTTTTCGCTAAAAGATCTTTAAGGTCTATAGCACCTCAGTGTTCTTAATCAGTGAGAATGTTCCCAATGAGAGTAAGTTGGTCATTGGCGAGGTGGGAGAAATTTTGTCTGATTTCTAGGGGAACCTTGGCTAGAGGGGTTTATAATGAAATGCCCTCTTCAACTCAGGAAACTGCTAGGAGGAGAAGGTCCATGTCTCCATGCGACCCCTCCTGACAGACACCACTGTCCCTGGGCCGTGGTCACGCCTTCTCCATGCGAGTCCTATAGACGGGCTAACATACTTTAACACTGCGAAGGGTGTCAAAGGCTGCCCAGCGGCCCGCTCAGTCCTGCTGCCTCTGAGCTGCCCCTCAGCGGCTGCCCCTGCAGGACCACATTCTTACCAGCTGCTCTGGCTATCTAGCCCCAAACTACTTTCAGAGATGCCTTTGCAACAGCAATTAGAAAAGAAGGCCAATGACAGCATCAAGGGGAAGACCATAATCAGGACTGATTAGGAGACCTGATTTGAACATCCTGGATCTTCCCCAGTTAAAATGAAATACATATGCAACCGTCTAGGAGAGAATGAATGGTGCTCAGCCTCTGCAATCAGCCTGCAAGAATAACTCCTACTGACCTCTTTAATCAAGGAATCGTCAATTGGGACGTTAAGAGAGCCACAGATTTTAAAGAACACTTCTCTGTCCACATATCCTGAAGCTTCCTTGTCATGAATTTCAAATGCCTCACGAATATTGTCTCTGCACGGGAGATCTTTCAGTTGCTTCTGGATTGTGTCTATTAATGCTTCCAGCTCTTGCACACCTGGATCCACTTCAGCCTGTTTGCTGTGGAGAAAGGAAAGAAATGATGGAACATGGAATTTACTCTTGACCAATATTAGCTCAGTGACCAAAGCTCTTGCTTGGTGCCATCAGGGAAGCGTCTAATGACAAACAGCTGTGACGGTGAGCTGACCAGTTGCTGAACACTCGCCTCCAGTGGCTGGCGGGTGGGTGACCTCCATGTCAAGGCAGCCTGATTAGGGGCAGCGTTTGCACTGAAGCTCAGCCTCCCTTGCTGCCATCTGTTAAATCACTGCCCCATGAAGAGCCAGATCTAACACCACCACCATCCCAGGCTCCCTGTTTGTGGGAGTCTCATGATCTACACCATCCATATTACATCATCTAAAAATAAATGTCTGAATTAAAAAAAAATTATCAATAACTATGCAGGGATCTCTTGTACTTTTAACATTCCCTCTCCAATTCACTGTGAATTTTGTGAAAGGTTATTTATGGAAGTTAAGAGGCTGCTCTTTGTGGTGGATTGAAAGGTTCTGGCTTTGCATTTGCTGAAACGAAGAGAGATTAGTGACCCAGAGTATTAGGAAAAGGGAGGTGTAAACCTTCAAATCACAACCAGGATAGGCAGGAGCCTGATTTTTATTTCCTCTGAACATGAAAGTACAGTGATAAAATTAAAGAATTTTAGAGCTGGAAGAAACTCTCTCATGTTTCATTTTCACAGATCCGTTTTGGAATAAAAGGTGGCTCAAATAAATGCAGTAAGCACCCCTC
The DNA here is from genome assembly GCF_987537825.1 of Furipterus horrens. NCBI lineage: Eukaryota > Metazoa > Chordata > Mammalia > Chiroptera > Furipteridae > Furipterus > Furipterus horrens. The sequence continues at coordinate 104,893,668 of NW_028327176.1, read as the reverse complement.
CCTTTTCAACGATGAGAAAACAACCTTGGAGACCTTGGGGACCTGCCCCAGGTTTCATGTCAGAGGCAGATCAGAGCCGACACTTCACCCAAGCGCTCGTTGCTCTTTCCAGCACGCCTGACCCCTCTCACTGGACAGGACTTAACAGGACCAGCCCACCACTGCTTTTTGTCCCTATTTTTTCTCGTATATAATGTTCAAAAAGTCCAGTTCCAAATAGCCTTTTAATTTATTTCCCTTTAATATGGTGGCAACACTTGCTGGAAGAGGTATAAATTGTATAACCTTTTAGGAATAATTTGGAAATATGAAACAACAGCCCAGAAAAGAATTCCAAATAATTTATGCTAAGGAAATCATCATGATTTCTCGTATAGAAAAATGCATCTATAAAGCTATTTTGAGAAAGCCTAGATGTAAAAAAACTTTTCCTAAAATCAAGAATTGGTTAAATAATATATACTACAATCAGGCAATGTAGTAACAAAGCAGCATTGACAATGTTGAAGAGTAGAGAGAGGGGTATATATTGTTAGCGAGAAAATAAAGGTGCAAAGGTGTATATAGAATGCTACCTTTTGTGTAGAAGTTGTGGGGGAATAATATATGTTTAAATATGCTTATATTATATTTAAAAACTCTGAATGGATGGTAACAAGTAGGTAGAAGGAAGATGGGAAAGATGGGGAAGATGGGGTGGGAGCAAAACTTTAATATATATATATATATCTCCCATATGAATATAATACCTACTCAAAAAAATCAAACTACCAATATACCATAAAATATTTTATGATGTCAGAAATGTTCATGATATACCATAAAGTGAAAAAAGCTGATAAACAGTATTACAGAATTACTCCATTTTATATGCATATTAAATAAAACAAAATATTAGCACTAGTCACTTCTGGGTTTTAGGATTTTACAAAATATTTTTACTCATTTCTATTTGTGTTTCCTAATTTTTACTATTTAAATATTTTCCCTCTATGCATGTGTTACTTTTGCAGTAAGACAAAAACAATAAAATTAAAAATCTCCACTACCTAAATGCTGTCTGGAATTACTTATTATACAAGCAGAATATGTTTAACTCCAACATATATACCAAATCAAATTATGAAAAACTGCCAGGGAACTATTTCAGTGTCAGAAAGCGGTCAAACCTCAATCTTCTATTTCATCCCAGTTATAGAAGAGCCATGGAGCATATAAATTTAAGATGTGGTCACCCAATCACTTGGGGGAAGAGCAGATAACTCCCCATTCCCTTAAGAAACCAGGTACCCACACTGCTTCACACGACAAGGAAATGCCCATGGCATCTGCTGCCTTTGAGTAAGATGGAGCAAATGCAGAGAGCCTGCAACAGGTGATACTGTTTAAGACAGAGCTAGTTAGAGTTACAACCCCTACTTTATTGCAGGGGCCCCAGACAGGAGAGCTGCAAGCCAAGACTTGTTCCATGGGTTAACAGGAACGCAGGGACTGCTGATTATCCTTAACAGGAACTGCCAACTGAGGGAGGTGGCTGGGTTCCCAACATGCTAGGTGTGGACTCTGTGCCAAGCCCTCCAATACCCTCCCTTTACTTTCTATAAAAGCAAATGTGATTTTATGGGGTGATTAATCTCTCACGGGAAAGGGAGACGTCATGGTTGTCAGTCTGTTCTTATAATATTTTTCTATGAGCACTCTGGCAAAGCCTTCCACTTAGCAAAAACTAAACAGAATTCACATAGTTTCTTAAAAAGCAAATAGTCTGCAATCTTGTACTTTCCTTCTTAGGTATTTTTGTGTGCTTTTTTGGGGTGTTTTTTGAGGGGTGGGGAGGGTTTGGTGATGGGCATTCTTTGATATCAACAATGTGTTAGAGATTTAAAGTGTGGCCACCTCAATTGCAAAGGTTCAGCAGTGACCCCTTGGCCTGACCTTAGCTCATGTTCCATGATCTGGGGCCTCCACTCTGTCCACTGAAGGTAAACCTACTCCCAGGACAGGCAGTCACTTGTTTAGAGACCTTTAGGTAGTCAGGAAGCTGAATTAAGAACATCCCTTATTTCTTGGTGCTTTTCCCCAGCATGGCAGAATAAATTGTAGGTAAGAGCAGGGGCTCTAGAATCTGGCTTTCTAATTCAAAATCTCAGCTTTGCCACTTAAAAGCTGCATGATCTTGAGTATATTACTTAATTGTCCTGTGTCTCAGTTTCCTTATTTGTAATATGAAAAAATTTTTAAAAGATTTTATTTATTTTTAGAGAGAGGGGAAGGGAGGGAGAAAGTGAGGGAGAGAAACATTGATGTGAGAGAGAAACATCGATTGGTTGTCTCTCCTATGCACCCCAATCAAGGACTGAACCTGCAACCCAGGCATGTGCATTGACTGGGAATCAAACCAGTCACCTTTCGCTTAGTGGGATGACACCCAACCGAACTGAGCCACACCAGTCAGGGCTATAACTACGGAAGTTTTTAAGGGAAGCCAACTCATAAAGATTGCTGTGAGAATTAAATGAGTTATTGCACATAAGCACTTAGTACCTGACATAGCAGACACACTCAAATGCTAACTGTTTAGTTCTTTCGACAGTCCCAGTATCGATATTCATTCACTCAGCTAACAGCTATTGTATGTATTGAATATGTATGGCTCAATGTTAGCTTTAGAATAAATGGTTGAGTACAACAAGCAACGAGTCCCTAGTAAGGATCTCTGCTCTCCAGAGTGGGAGTTAAGACACAGACTCTAAAATCACTGACAGAGGGAGAAAATGACCATTAGCATTTAAGAGAGGTACAAACAATGAGAGGATCAGGAAGGACCCAACTAGGGGATAGCATATGACCTAGGCCTTGAAGGATATGAGAGTTTGGACCTTCAGAATAAAATAAACTAGACAATGGGAACAGAGTGTGGAAAGACAGATGCCTGAGGTTAACAAAATAAACCCGTTTGTCTGGAGTGCAAAGTGTATGAAAAGGTACTAGAACTCTTAAGTAAGATGGTCATTTGGATCTGTGCTATATAGGATGTAGCAAAAGCAGTTCCAAGGAAGAAGTTTATAGCAGTAAATGCCTACATTAAGAAACAACACAGATCTCAAATTAACAACCTAACTTTATACTAGAAAGAGAAGGAACTAGAGAGAGAAGAAAATACTAAGTCCGAAGTCTGAAGTTAGCAGAAGGAAGCAAGTAATAAAATCAGAGCAGAAATAAATGGAAGACTAGAAAAATGATAGAAAAGATCTACAGGAATGAGGTTTTTTTTTTTTTTTTTTGAAAAGATAAACAAAACTGACATACTTTCAGTTACACTAATTAAGAAAAAAGAGGGAAGACTGAAAAATGAAAGAGGAGACATTACAACTGATAATCACAGGAATACAAAGGGTCATAAAGGACTACTACAAATAATTATACATCAACAACTTGGATAACCTGAAAGAAATGAATTTTTAGAAAGAAACTAAATGAAAAATTCATTGAAACTTACAACTTACAAAGATTGAATCATCAAGAAACAGAAAATCTGAACAAGCCAATCAAATCAGTAACCAAAAATCTCCCAGCAAAGAAAATCTATCGCCAAATGGCTTTACTGGTGAATTCTACCAACACTTTGAGAATTAATACCAATACTTCTCAAACTCTTCCAAAAAAGTGAAGTGGAGGGAACACTACTAAATTATTGTAATACTACAAGGCCAGCATTATCCTGATACTAAAGCCAGACAAAGACACCACAAGAAAATTCAGGCCAGTATCCCTGGGGAACTTAGATGCAAAAATCTCAACATAATACTAGCAAACCAAATTCAACAGTACATTAAAAAGATCATACACTATGATCAAGTAGGATTTATCCTATGGATCAGATATGGTTCAACATACCCAAATCAATAAATGTAATATATCACATTATAGAATGAAGGATAAAAATCACGATTATTTCAATATATGCATAAAAAGCATTTGATAAAATCTAACATCCTTTCATGATAAAATCTCTCCAAAAGATTAGGTAGAGAAGGAATGTACTTCAACATTATGTATGCCATATATGACAAGTCCACAGCTAACATAATACCTCATAGTGAACAAGACAAGGATGCTCACTTTCACCGCTTCTATTCAACACAGACCTAGCCAGAGCAATTAGGCAAGAAAAAGAAGTAAAAGATATCCAAATAGGAAAGGGAAAAGTAAAATTGTATCTGTTTGCAGATTACCTACATAATCTTATATATAGAAAATCCTACAGACTCCACCGAAAAACTGTTAGAACTAGTCAATATATTCAGTAAAATTCCAGGACACAAAATCAATATACAAAGATCAGTAAATTATCTGAAAGATAAGTTAAGAAAATAATTTCATTTACAATAGCATCTAAAAAAATAAAATACTTAGGAATAAATTTACCGAAGGAGGTGAAAGACCTGTATGTTGAAAGTAGTAAGACATTAGTGAAAGAAATGGAAGACTTGTGTTCCTGTGTTAGAAGAATTAATATTATTAAAATGTCCATACTACCCAAAGTAATCTACAAATAATGTAATCCCTATCAAACTTCCAATGGCATTTTTCACAGAAATAGAAAAACAAAACAAAACAAAAACACTTCATAGGGAATCATAAAGGACACCAAATAGCCAAAGCAATTCTGGAAAAGAACAAAGCTGGAGGTATAACAGTTCTTGATTTTAAACTTTATTACAAAGTTATAATAATCAAAACAGTATGGTACTGGCATAAAAACAAACACACAAATCAATGGAACAGAACAGAGAGCCACAAAATAAACTCAGGCATATGAGTATACAAGTATATGGTCAACTAATCTTTGACAAGGCAACCAAGAATATGTAATGGTAAAGGGTAGTCTCTTCAATAAATGGTGCTGGGAAAACTGGATATCTACATGCAGAAGAATGAAAATGAATCCCTATTTTATTCAAATCATAAAAATTAACTCAAAATGAATTAAAGACTTAACTACAAGACCTGAAGTTATAAAACTCCTAAGGGAAACAAACAAACAAACAAAGACCAGAAAAAAAGCTCCTTGACATAGGTTTTGGTAATGATTTTTTTTTTATATGACCCCAAAAGCATAGGCAATAAAAGCAAAAATAAACAAGTGGGACTACATCAAACTAAAAAGGTTCTTCATGGTAAAAAATAATTATAAATCTACCTTTGAAGCCTACATAATTTTATTAACCAATGTCACCCTAATAAATTTAATAACAAATAAATAAATAAAGGACTAGCAAAAGAAAAGAAAAAAGAATTAACAAAATAAAAAAACCTAGGAATGGGAGAAGTTATTTGCAAAAACTGTTTTAGTCCATTTGGAGTTCTATGACAACATTCCAGAAACTAGGTGACTTATAAACAACAGTTCTGGAGGCTGGAAGCCCTAGGTCATGGTACCATGGATGCCAGGTGGTAGCTAGTGAGAGTTCTCTTGCTGGTTCATCGCCAAAGTCTCACCTAGAGAGCCAGCTCTCTAGGGCTTCTTTTACAAAGGTGCTAGTTCTATTCATGAGGGATTTGCCCTCCTGAGATAATCACCTCCCAAAGGCCCCACCTCTTAATACCATCACATGGAGCATGAGAATTTCAACATATGAATTTTAGAGGCACACAAATATTCAGACCATAGTAGAAACCATATATCTGATAAGGGCTTAATATCTAAAATATGAGTATATAAGGAACACATACAAACTCAATGGCAAAAAGTATCTGATTTCAAAATGAGCGCTCTGGCTGGTATGGATCAGTGGATTGAGTACCGGCCTGCGAACCAAAGGGTCGCCGGTTTGATTCCCAGTCAGGACACATGCCAGCCAGGTCCCCTGTTGGGGGTGCATGGGAGGCAACCACACATTCATGTTTCTCCCCCCCTCTTTCTCCCTTCCGTCCTCTCTTTCTAAAAAAATAAATAATTTTTTTAAAAAACAAGCAAAAGATCTGAATAGACATTTTTCCAAAGAGGACACACAAATGGACAACAGATACCTGATAATGCAGTCAACATCACCATCAGGGAAATGCAAATCAAACCACTATATATCATTTTGTACCTGTTAAGATGTCTGTTATCAAAAAGAAAACAGGTAGTAAGTTGGTGAGATGTAGAAAAAAGGAACCCTGTATGAGTATTTTCCCACTGTTGGTAGGACTGTATATGGGTACAGTCATTATGGAAGACAGTATGAAGGTTTCTCAAAAAATTAAATAGAACTACCTATCATATAATCCAGTAGTCACAGCTCTTGATATCTATCTGAAGTAAACAAAATTAGTATCTCAAAGAGACATTGTTACAGAACCCCTGGGCTGCTCCAGTTGAAAACAAACCCACGGGCTCTTTAGTTAGGGGCCCGATTGCCCGCCGCCAAAATTATAACTCTCAATACCAGAGTTTGGTGAAAAGAAAAAGAATTGTTTATTTAACAGTTATATAGATTTAGTTATTTGCGGATTTCTGTTGTTAAGTCTTATGCTCTTTAAAATACCCACAAACACATATCCTTGCCTCCCCCCTTCCAAACCAGGCTAGTTTTAGGAAAGTCAGAGAAACCATTTCCCTACTTTCCAAACACAGTTCAGCTTTACCAGCAGCTGCCAATCATTCAATCCTGATTGGGGAGGTCCTTTCTGTGCTGTGGTGCCCTCCAGCTCTCAATGCAGAACCACCTGGATTCTCAGCCTCCTTGCAAACTGTCTTCTTCCTGCAAACTGCGCGGATCTCCTTTCCTTCTCAAAACCGCATGGCGAGAGCCTCTTAACGCAGCCTGGAGACCCCTTCACCAAGCCACGTGGAGGGAGCACATGAGAGCGAGAGCAAGACCCCGAGAGCGAACGTGCGAGCCAGAGCGAGAGCGCGAGTGAGAGCCCGAGTCAGAGCGAGAGTCTCAGAGTGAGAGCACGAGCGAGAGCCAGAGAGAGTCCCAGAGCGCCAGAGCCAGAGCGCGAGTGAGAACCCGAGTCAGAGAGCCAGAGTGTCTCAGAGTGTGAGCACGAGCAAGAGCCAGAGAGAGTCCCAGAGCGCCAGAGCCAGAGCGCGAGTGAGAACCCGAGTCAGAGAGCCAGAGTGTCTGAGCTAAAATGTCTGCAGCTGCTTATATATCCCTGACTGCGTCATCTGACGCAGTGGACGTTGCAAACAGTTCTGACCATTCACAGAACCTTACGTAGGCTCTGTGTGCTTTCCATACTGTCCCCTGGTTCAAGACTCCTCCCATCTGCCTGAGGCTTTGGATGCATTAAACCATTTGCATAAGAAAGACAGTAGCCACCAGCCTCAGGCATGTGGAAGCATTTGAAAAGCTGCTTACTTCTCCCCATCCCCCAGCAGCAAACTCTGGGGATTTTTGGACTCCCTTGTTTCTGTAACAACATCTGTATTTTTGTGTTCAACAGCCAAAATTTGGAAACAAGCTAAGTGTCCACTGATGGATTAAAAATGTGATTTTATTACATATATGTGAGTGTGTATACATATGGATATATGGACTATAAGAAATATATATATATAATGGAATATGTGGATAATTTAGCCATAAAAAGAAGGAAATCCTGCTGTTTGTGACATAAATGAACCTGAAGGACATATCCTTAGTGAAATAGCCCTGATAAAGACAAGTACTGTATGATCTCATTTATGTGTGGAATCTTAAAAATGTCAAATGTACAGAGAGTAGAAGTATGGTTGCCGGGGGCTGGGGTTTGGAGGAAAAGGGGAGATACTGCTCAAAGGGTAAAAAGTCGGTTATGAGATGAAAAAGTTCTAGGGAATCTAATGTCCGGTATTGTACCTATAGTTAATAATACGGTACTGTATACTTGAAATTCACTAAGAGAGTAGATCTTAAGCATTCCCACCATATGTACAAAAAATAAATGGTAACTATGTGACATGATAGATGGGTTAATTAACTTGATTGTGGTAATCATTTCACAATGTGTATGTACAGATATATCAAATCACCACATTGTACACTTTAGATATATACTATTTTATTTGTCAATTATGCCTTAACAAAATTTGTGGGTGAAGACTATTATGATTAGTTTGGAGCCAAGTTCCAGGATGACTTGTTTGGTAAGTGTGTGAAATGGATTAGGGAAGAGTGTGGAGGTGGGAAGATGAGTTCAGATACACTGCGGAAGCCTAGGTGAGCAGCAATAGGAGTACAGCAGACCCTGGGGGTTACCTGCCCAGTATTCACCCTCCTTCTTCCCAATAGAGCCCTCATCCTGTTTGGGCGGCAGTTACGACGAGTGGCCACGTGACACAGCCTGGACGGTAAGATGTAAGCAGAAGTGGCTAGGTGGGGCTTCCAGATAAGCCCTTGAGAAACAGGAAAGACGCAGTGAGATTGGCTTTTCAGCATCCTACCCTTTGTCCTTCCCCTTCCTCCTGACTGGGACGGAGACATAATACTGGAGATGGATCTGTCACTCTGTGGCCACAGAATGACAAAGTATGAGGACAAAAGCTGCTTGCTAAGGACGTCTGAGAAGAGAAATAGAAAAAGTCAGGTCTCTGTTGCCACCCTAAAGCCACCACACCAGCTCCAGACTGCTCACCACCAGACACTGTGTTCCACGAGAAACAGAAAACTCCACTGGGTTGAGCTAATGTCAATCTGTTATTGTTGCTGTTGTTATGTGCAGACAAATGCAACTCCTGATTTTCTTTAAATTAAGAAATGATAGTGAGAATGAAAAGGAAAAGTCAGAGGCAAAATATAGGAAAAAAGTAAAAAGAAATTAGCAGCTTGTTGAATATGGTGCAAAAGAGAAGAGGTCAAAGCTATCTCCAAGGTCTCAAATCAAGGCAAATAGAACTCTGCTATGACTGAGAGAAAGAGAGGCATTAACGTTCGTTGTTTGCCTTCTGAGTGCCAGACACTATGCTTGGTACTTTATATCTGTTATCACAACTCATTGTTGTCACAACTTTATGCAACAGATAAACAGAAGAAAGGAGGAAGGAAGAACAGTGTGCTAGGAAGATAAACATAACAATGGTTTCATTTTTAGTTGCAGGAAGTAGAAGATGCTGGTGACTCAGCTGGATGAAGACACAATAGGCAAACAGGAATCAGGAATAGTCAGGAGATGGTCAGAAAGGAGAGCAACTTATTTAGACACTTGCAATGAGTTGAGATGAGATTTCAGGAGAATTTAGAGAAAGCAAACTATAGGACCTTGAGAAACACCAACCTAGTAGACAGAAGTAGGAAAAAAGAAAAAAGAGCAGTAGGAAAAATAACAGGCTCTGACTTATTAGAACCCGAGAGATTCAAAAAGAAAGTGGTAAAGAGTAATATATATGTAGATGAAAAAGCCTAAACACTAGACCAGAGTGTTGGCAAACTACAGTCCATAGGTTAAAGCCAGCCTGCTGCCTGTTTTTCTAAATAAAATTTAATTGTAATACAGACATACCCATTTATTTATATTTGTCTATGGCTGCTTTCACACTACAAGAGTAGAGTTGAATAGTTAAACAGAGCTGGTATGACCTACACAACAAATTATTTACTCCTACTTCTTCACAAAATGTTTGTCAACTCCTGTCCTAAACTATGAACCCCCTATTTTTTCATATATTTGCTCAAGCATTTATTAAGGTCTGGCAGATGGTGCAAGCTCAAATATCTGTTGAAGTAACGAATAAATGACAAGAGACCATTGGATTTGGAAACAATCAATGACCTTCAGGAAAGCAATTTATGAAGAGTTATAAGGAGCGGTCAGAAAGGAGGCAGTTACAAACATAAAATAGACCCTGTCTAGGTAGCTCAGTTGGTTAGAGTATCGTCCTAGTAAGTCAAGGTTGCAGGTTACATTCCTGGTCTGGGTACATACAAGAATCAACCAATGAGTGCATAAATAAATGGAACAACAAGTTGAAGTCTGTCTGTCTGTCTCTCTGTCTGTCTCTCTCCCTCTCTTCCTCTCTCTAAAATCAGTAAATAAAAAATAAAAACAAAACATAAAATAGAAGAATGAAATGAGCTACTTACCTCTGATAACAAGAGAAAATGAGTGATTGTACAAAAACGTTCTAATGTGAAGAGTGGGAAAACTGAAGAAGCTCACCTTGGATCATTTGTTCTCCTAATTGAGACCAACTGCAAAGTGAATGTGGAAGAAACTGGGGTGTGAAGAAAATGGATAATGAAATGAGAATGTTTGGAAGTGTCTATTGGGAAAGGTGGCTGGAAGTGAGAGGATTAAAAGGATGCTTGAACAGGGAAGGAGGGTCCTCTTGAAGCTGAAAAGCATGAAAGGACATGCTAACAGAACAAGAATAATATATATAAACGTGTGTATTTTTACACTATTTACACATGTAGATTCCCTGTAAAGGAGTTAATGCGCATTTGTTATCTATAAGTCTGAGTTCAGTATATTGCAATAAGGACCCAAACCCAAAAAGAACTTCAGATAAAGGTAATACTCAATTGCCTATGCATTACTTTAATCTTCTGGCTCAGAAAAAGAAAATGGCTGTCACCAAATTTCACCATCCTGTAATTGACATTTGATATTAAAAGTACTTAGGCCTGACAAGTACTTGGGATCTTCCTTTCATTACTCTTAGCAATGATTACTCAGAAAAAGGACTTGTGTTTCCTTAGAGTGGATGGGTGCTTTACCAGATGGAAGGCATTGGAGGCCAAGGACCGAATGGCTAGAAGACATGGAAGGCATGACAGTTGGGTTCCAAGCATTTTCTCTCTCTCCTCTCTCTGACTCATCACAAGAGGGAGAGAGAAGGTGAGGCTCAAAATAAGATAGCAACGGATCTCTTAACCCACAGCTTGAATTTCCCTTTATTTGTATTGGTTATTTCATTCTAAGTGCCACAGTAGCATGTTTTTATCATTACCAAATCAGAGAAAAAAAATAAAAAAGGTTCCACTGGGAGTATGACAATATAAGAAGTTCTCCAGAGTTGCTGGTATTTGCACAGACATGAAAAATTTACAGGAAAAAATTCTGAGAAGTGCTTGAATTACATGAATCTCAACTCAGCTCTTAATGCTGCCCAGCCACCAAACTCTTCTTCTCTAGTCCAGTCACCCTCCCACTTTCCTAGACAGTTGTCATATTTTATCAGTGTGGACACAACATTGTTCCCTCACATTTTTTACATCTCTGGATTCAGGATGCATTTTTAGACTAATGGTGAATATCAATTATAATTGACATTTTTTCTTTTTTAGTAGTATACAAAATAATGCAACATATTTATTTTCATTTTATTTTTATATTCATTTATTTTATTCATATAATCAATAGAATAGAGCATTCACAAATTTCCTCTCTCTTGAAACCTCCAACATCTCCCTGACCTTGTTCTTCCTACTGTACAACATCAAAAACAATGAGACAATCAGCAAAACCCCTCAACCACATCTCCCCACAACCAGCATCTGTACCTACACAGCCTACCTGCCTAACTGTTATCACCACAGACCAAGGTTTCAAAGATTAATCTCAGGACATCTGGAGGTTCCTGAGACCCTTTTGGGGGGTCTGTGAGGTCAAATCTATTCTCATAATAATACTAAATTGTTATTTGCTTTTTTACTCATTTTCTCACAAATACACAGTGGAGTTTTCCAAAGGTTACGTGATGGATGATATATCACAGTAGGCTCAGTACAGAACCAGGTGAAAATATAGTTGTTTTCCAGTAATAAAGTCAGATAGTAAAGAGATTTGCTGAATAATTTGTAAAACAATGCCACTCTTGTCGCTGAATTTTTTGTTTGGGAAATACAGTTATTTTTTATACAATCATGTTATTTGCATTAAAATGAGTTTTTTAAACCAATAAATATTTTAAATGTCAAACATAATTTCTAACATGGTACATATTAACAGATATAAACCACGTAAACAAAAACCCTTTCAGGTTTTTAAGACCAAAAAGTTTGAGAACTACTGCCCAAGGTCAAGGGTTGGTGCTTCTGTCTAAAACTAATTCCTTGGCTTGTGTACTAAACCCCAGCCTCTCACATACTCCACAAATCTCCCCTCTCACACACAGTTTTCAATGATTTTCCCGCTCCACAGAATCATTTCCATTTACAAATATACGTGTATCTTAAAAACAAACAAAACTCTAATCTTAACTCTACTTCCTCTTCTACTAGTGACTGCCCCATTTTTGTTGCCCTTTGCACCAAGCTTCCTCAAACTATTTGTCTATCCTTCCATTCTTGAATTCCTCTCCTCCCACTGTCTCTTAAATCCACTTCCATCAGGTTTCTGGTTTTCCTCCCATTCAACTGAAACTCTTCATTAAGTTCCCAATGTCCCCTACATCGCTAAATCCGCATTTGACCAAATGAATTAGTCTGTCTTCCTTAATATACAGGCAATTTTCTCTTTGCACAGTTCTGATACGGATGAGTTTCAGTTACCACTGTTTAAATAAACCAGTCTCTCAACAATATGGTTCAAATTCCAGTTACCACAGCTTATTAACTGTGAGAAACTGCATGAAGTACAAACCCACTGCCAGGTTTTCAGTCCACTAAGTCACTACATAAGTAACAGATGCATACATATCATGATCACAGACAATCATATCACTTCTTTCAAAGTCTGTTGGTGACTGGTCACTGGGCACCTGTTTTTCAGTTCACACACAGACAATGCAGTGTGTAGCTAAGTGGCCTCCTCGTCTATCAGTAATAGACACATGTGACGTTTTACAAAGAGAGAACTGACCGACAGAGATGGAAGTGCAACAAATAAAAAGTGATAATGCTAGAAGTAAAAACGGAATCAAACCTAACGGGGTGACAGAAGAAACAGCTGACTGTGGGGACGCCAGCACTGTTGCCGTGCACGTGACCCTTGGTGTGAAGCCAGAGGCACCTAGTGAGGGCCGCGTACCGACATTAAGTGAGGGAGTGATTGTAATGAAAGGATGGACATATCCCAGATGCCAGCAAAAACCTGCACATTCAGAGGAATTTCACTGTCATTAAAGGAGCGCTAGGAGATAGTTCACAACATTGAAAGTAAAAACAATAAAATTTGAGAAGCTGATCCAAACTTAGAAAGGAGTATGACAATTTGCCAAGGCATAGAAAAGATGTTTGCTCTGTAGAAGTTACACGATGACAAAAAGGCAAGTACTGTTTAAACTACTCTTGATCAGTTTTTCACAAAGAAATAAAAATTTTAATTCTCCATATTGCCCATGTTTTAAATTACAGTGTACTAAATAAAAATTTGTGTTACCACTTTTTAATTTCCCTACAGTTTATAACCATCAGGGTTTTTCATGTTTATGCAATAATTTTTATGGTGAATTTTCCCACTGATTATTAAGACTGTTTAGCACAGTCATTTTCCTAGTCCCATACTACTGTGCAAATGGAGACTATACTCTCCTTAACTTGGTTTCCAGGATACCGCACTCACTTGGTTTTCTTCCTTTCCCACTAAGTTGTCTTACCCAGTTTCCTCTTCTCCACTCTGAGTGTTGCAGGGCCCCAGAGATCAGTCCTTGGAGCTCATCTTTTCTTTATCTATACTGACTCCCTTAGAGATTTCACCCAGTCTTGTGGCTTCAAATGCCATCTACATGCCAACAATTCCTGCATTTATATCTTCAGCCCAGGGCTCTTGTCTGAACTCCAGATTTATCCATCCAGTAGCCTGTTTAAAATCTCTACTTGGATATCTAATAGCTATCTTAAATCTAGATATCCAAAACTGAAATCCTCCCCTCCCCCCAAAACCTCCTCTACCCCAATGAACATCTTCCCCACCTCAGATGATGGCAACTCCTTCCCTCCAGTTGTTCAGGCCAAAATCCTTACAGTAATCCTTAACTACTCATTCAGTTATACCCTCTAAGTAATCTACCTTCAAAACATATCCAAAAATCAGACCACTTCTCCCACCTTCTTTAATACTACCCTGGTCCATGTACCATCATCTCTTGTCTGGATTACGGTAACATTCTCCTGACTAATTTCTCCCCCAATCTATTCATAACACCCTTTTTCACGAACCATGGGTATGGACTTGGGGGGGGGATTGCTGGGGGAGGGAGATGCTGGGGGGAGGGGAGTAAAGGGGAGAAAATTGGAACTATTGTAACAATATAATCAATAAAATACAAAAAAAAAAGAAAAAATAAATAAAATTAATTTAAAAAGTAAATAAAATTGATGATGCTAAAAAAAAAAAAAAATATGTCAAATCTTGCCACTTCTTCTACTCAGAACATCACAGTGGCTTTCCATTTCATTCAGAGAAAAGCCAACATCTGTCCAAGGACTTAGTAGGTCCTACACAACTGGGCCCCTTGTTAAATCTTCTACCTCAGCTCCCCTTCTCCGCCCCTCACTCACTCCATTCCCGCTGCTCTCACTGGCCTACTTCTTGCCAATGTTACTTGTGTAGTCCAGGCATGCTGCTCCTTAGGGCCTTAGCACTCACCATTCCCTCTTCCTGGAAAGCTCCTCCTCCAGACACCCACAAGGCTAAGCCCTTTACCTTCAAGTCACCTTTTCAAGGTGTGACCTCCCCTGATTAATTGCAATCCACCACCACCCCCTAGATACCCTTAGCACCCTTCTTTTGTTCCATTTTTCCATAGCACTCATCTCCTAATATACTGTATAGTTTACTTGTGCTGTTTATTGGCTATCTCCCACTGCTTAGAAGGTTCACTCTATGAGGGAAGCAACTTCTTTTCTGTGTATTTTGTTTACTGAAAAAGCCCAGGGGCTTGTAATTGTATCTGACCCATACTAGGCATTCAATAATTATTTGCTATGCTGGGTGGAGGGGAGCAAGGGGGAGAAAATTGAAACTGTTGTAACAATATAATCAATAAAAAAACATTAAAAAAAATAATTATTTGCTAAATAAACAAAGTTGAAAATGTTCTAAGCTGCTATAATAATTGTTATCTTGGACCCAGAAAACCTTTTGTGTATGACCAATAACTCTACTTGGTGAGGAAAATCTGGAAATCTAAAATGTGATTACCCAATCATTTCATCAAGAACTATTTCCTGAATATCTCATATGTGCCAAGGACAATCAAACATACTTCTCTAATTCTGGTGCAGGAGCTTCTCGCTTTCGAATATGGTTCTGAATTGACGAGAGTGCTTCTGGTGAATACTGGGCAGCATTGCTCTCCATGTATTTCAAAGCGTAGTCGTCTATATCAAGGATGGTGAACCGGTGGCCAAACACTGGGGAGAGGGTAGAAATATACTTAGCTTGGATATGTTTTTATCATGCAATCAGGAGCAAAATAATACTTACTGACCCTCCAATGAGGAATTCACAGACATGCATTTGTGACCTAGACTAATGAACTTTCAATAGCTCCCTAAACTTATATGCAGTCATTTGCTCAATGTTAGGAAGCTCAGGGTCTTTATTTATAGACAAAAATAGCAACCAATTTATAGATTAATTGATAAAATAAGGAAAGAGAGTAAAACAAATGACTACATATGCAAGAATACTAGCTTTATCTTGGCTAGAATGCAGCCCAAGTGTCTCTTATAGAGATTAACTGAATTAATTCACTTGGCTAGTTGGAGAGCCTAAACTGTGCTTAGACCTACCCTCAATCACAGCACCAATGAAGAAGTCACTAGGGCCATAGTAGATGGGGTTTTCCACCGAAGAGTGTGGTTTGACAACCTTTGTTCTGCCAAGGTACTTGCCCCCAATGATACCAGAATTGCGAACAGGAGGCTCAAAGATGCTGATCATGTCAGTGGCTAGAAAGTAAGAGAAAACAAATCGGCGGTCTTTATCTTCTCGGATGGGGGATTCCTAGAAAAGTGGAGAGAAAAAGAATATTCTGAATGTACATGAACTATCCAGGTGCCCCCATATTAAATAATTAGAGGGACAAAGTTTCTAATGGAAATCTACTGCATAAAGTATAATACAAATGAATAGTATGGCGGAGGGGTCAGGGGCATGGCTGACGCCCTGGAAAGGACATCCTGCATCTAAAGGAGGCTGAACAACTCAACTCCAGTTGATCACTGCCTTGTGAGAAGGTAGGCCCAATGTTGCTAGATTACTGTACAAAGCCCTCTTTTAGAGCACTATGCCAGCCACACAAAGCACGTATGTTGGACACGTTCTGCCCACACACAGCCAGTTTGAAACCTCTTGGCTGACACCATGTTCAACTTGGTGGACACTAGGATGATTACGGAAATATTTGTTCTTTGAACAAATCCATTTGTATACATAATTTTAAAAAGAAAATTTAAGAAGGGATGAATCATAGAGTTGAAAGTGATTCTGAGAAACGATCCTGTAGACAAGACTTTTCCTAAATCAAATTGCTGAGAATGATAACATAACCCTTAAGCAACAAATTCCAGATTGAACAAGCTTAAACACAGACATGCTTATTCTTGACTAAAATCTTCTCGTATCACAACTTCTGCACATACCTTCTCATTCAGACCATGGACTTATTTGTGTAATAATTTCTTGTTTATTGAAAAAAAAAAAAAAAAAAACCATTGGATTTCCTCATACCATTCCCTAATCTAATAGTCTCCAAACTTTTTTGATCAAACACCACTACAATATTTTTTTAAAAGACATCCATAAAACAGTTAATAAAAATCAAACCACATCACTCTTCTGTTCTCAAACTCCCACAGAATACCCATCACAATAAGAATAAAATATAAAGTTTTGAGCAGTGCTACAGGCAGAGGCATACCAAGGAGGTTGGGGACTCATCTTTCAGAGCTTTTGTGATGAACTGAATGAATATACCCTCTATTTTACCAAACAGGTCAGGGAAAAACCTTTGAAAATTACCAAGACCAGAGCATCATTTCTTTTTTCTTGCTCATAGGAAGACACACACCCCTTCTTTACTAATAGTCTTGTTGGTGTCCTACTAAATATTTATTTTACTGTGAACTCTAACAAAGAGAAACAGTTCAAAATTTTTTCATAAAGTTGAACACCCCTGTAACCACCACCCAGGTCAGGAAACAACATTGACTGAGACTAGAAAGCACCTTCCCAATCAATCTCTTACCCCTCCCTGACCAAAAAAAAGCCACTACCCTGTAATTCATGGTTTTCTTTAATTTTACTACAAAGAAGCCATCCGTAAACAGTTTTGTTTTGCCTGGCTTTTTAAATCTTCATATAAATGAAATTACATAATATGTATGTATACTTCTGTATCTGAATTCTTACATTCAAAATTATGTTTATGTGACTTATCCTTGTTATTTGTAGATGTAGTTCATTAATTTTCATTGCTGAACAGAATTCAAATCATTGTATAAATATGCCATAATTTATTTATACAGTCTCCCATAGATGGGCATCCAGGTTTATTTTTGGATATCATGGGGTCCTATTATGAACATTCTTTATCTTTTAGTGCACATATGTGTACTATTTTGGCACAACCTGGTATATTTGATTTTACCACACTGTTTTCCTAAGTGAGTGTGTCACTAATAGTATGAGATTTTCCCATTGTTCCATCTTCTCACTAACATATTGGTGAGGTAAGGCAGGTAAGAAGAGGCAATTCATTGTGGTTATAACTTGTACTTCCCTGATCACTAAAAAGGCTGAGCACCTTTTCATGTTTATTGGCCTTCTGGATATTCTCTTTTGTAAAGTGCCTGTTTCAACTTTCTAGCTTATTTTTAAAAATGATTTTAATGCTCTTTAGTTATTCTGGATATGAATTCTTAGTTGATTTATGCAGTAACATCTTCTCCCACTCTGTCCTTTCCTTTTTTCACTCTCTTATTGGTGTTTTTTGAGAAACATAAACTCTCCATTTTAAGGTCAAATTTATCAGTTTTTGAAATCACTACTCCTTTTTGTGTACTATTAAAGAAACCTTTCCCTAATATGAGGTTAAAATTATAATTAAGAAATTTTATTACTTAATAAATGGATAGCAAATTGTTCTGATATGATTTATTGAAAAGACCTTCCTTCAGCAGTGCCATAATTGTCATGTATGTTAAGTGTGTGTGGGTCTCTTTCTGGGCTATCTAATCTATTCCACTGGCTTAATTTTCTATCTTTTCACAAATACTCTATTGCCTTACTTTATATGACTTTTTAATAATATATTGTGATATTTTGTTAAGCAAATCCATTAATCTTGTTCTCCAAGAATGCCTTGGCTATTCTTGGAAGTGCTTTGCATCACCACCTAAATAAGAGAATCAGTTTGTCAATCTGAAAAAATAAAAACCCTTTGGGGTTTTGACTGTAATTGTTTTGAAATCATAAATGAATTTGAAATCATAAATGAATTTGGGGCAATTTTTTAAAAATATTGAATTTCCTAACGAGTTAACATGGTATGTCCCTTCATTTATGTAGGTCTTCTATAATTTTCTCTCAGTAATGTGTTAGGTACTATATAACTTTTGTTTGATTTACTCCTAGGAATTTATTGTTTTTTGATGCTATGGTAAATGACATTTTCCTAACTTTATTTTTTGTTGGTTGCTATTTTTATATTGACTCTACTAACATAAAATGTAGACTCTTTCATTTTCTACATATAAATCATTCATTTAGATAATGACAGTTCTAGTCCTTCCTTTTCATTCCTTATTCCCTTTATTTTCCTTATAGTTCTACTGCTAGGACCTCCAGTACAATGTTGAGTAGAAGGTGATAAAAGTAGTCTTGCCTTGTTCCTAATCTCAGAGAGTTCAGTCTCAGCATTTCATTACTGAGTATGCTGTTTGCAGATTTTTTTATCCTCACCCAAGGACCTTTTTTTCTTCCTTCCTTCCTCCCTCCCTCCTTCCCTTCCTTCCTTCTTTCCTTCAAGAGAGAGAAAGGACAGAGGAAAGGAGAGAAAGAAACATTGTCCTTGAATTGATTGGTTGGTTTCCTTCCTACGCAATCAGACCTGGGATCCACACCAGGGTTGAACTCACAACCTAGTTATGTGCCCTGACGGAGAACTGAACCCACAATCCTTCGGCTACAGAATGACACTCCAACCACTGAGCCACACTGGCCAGGGTTGTTTGGAGATTTTTGATAGTGATCTTTTATTGGAGTAAAAAAATTCCATTTTATCCCTTATTATTAAGCGTTTTGTTTTAAAGTGATAATAGATGAATTTTATCAAATAATTCACTGCACCTAATTTTTTCTTTTATTCTATTACTGTGATAATTTATCAAAACTGAAATACTTTGTTTTGCTTCTAGTTATCTCCTAAAATTCTCAGTCTTATCCTTTATCTCCTTAAATGTAGTAAATATAGTTTTGTTTTTTTTAAGTTTGATAACACAAGTATGCCTCTATGGATCTATTTCTATTGTCTGTTGTTTCTTCTCACTTTCCTTCATATCATCTTGACATCTGTCCAGATACTGTATTATTAATATTGTTTATTTTAAATGAGTGCTATACATTGTATTAAATTGTTTACAGAAATAATTTGTAAATTTGCAAATGAAGCTATCTTCAGAATATTTGCATTTGCTTCTGCAAGACATCTGGGGGTATTAGTAATCCAGGATCACCTTAATCTGATTTTTGGAATGGAGACAATTCAAAGCCAGAAAATAGTCCCTTCAAGGATTAGCACATAGAGTTTACAAAGTGCTTCTGTCTTTAATAGGCCCAAGAGTCCAAAGTTTGCTATCACAGGTGCTTCTTCTTGAATCAGCAAACTTTCCCAGAGAAAATATGGCCCCATTTGCCAGGCTCAACTCATGGTTTTCAATATTCTCCTGGCTCCTGCGCAGTGATTCTTCACATCTTGTTAGTTGGTCAGCACCCTCAAGCAGTAAACACACACACATACACACACCCCAGTTTTTCTATTTGTCTGAGCAAGGGGCTGATTCAGATTATTTACTCTTCTACCTTTTGTGATATATCAAATTTCCTGGGTCACCTGTGAGTACAAAAGACTCCAGTCAAAATACTGTATTCTTTCTTTTCACTTAGCAATGTCTAACATTATTCATTGCAATTTTTATAACCAATTATGCATTGATAATAATTCCCCCAGGATTTTCAGGTAGGGAAAGCAAACCTACAATTATGTAGTTTATAAATTCATGTGAGTCCTTTTCCCTTTTCACAGCCTGAGCAGTATTCCGGTTCTTGATCGAAAGAATGCTGGGTTGAGGATTCTCACAGATGCAGGAGTAAAACTTTTTTCCAAGTTACCTTCCTTCCTGGTGGTGACTCCTCATGTCACTTACTTGAGGGTTTTGGTAGCTATTTCTCTGTAGTAAAAGTATCTATGATACTCTTTTCTCTATTGTTTCTCTCACATATAAGATGGCAGTATTAGAACTGCTTAGACTGAATGTACTGTCATATTTCCAAATTATTTACATTGTGAAATAAAAATATATTCTTTAAATAAAAAAGGATACTGTATTGAAAGTTAAAAAGTTGAGTTCTAGTCTTGCCTCTGCCTAAGCAGCACTGACATCTCTTAGCCCCTCTGATTCTTGTTTTTAAAGATAAAATGGGTATAACATTATATTGTCTAACTCATGGATAATGTATGCATAAACAATTCATTTACCCATTCTACCGACAGCTATTGATAACCCACAAAGTCTGGGAAGACATGCTCCCTGCCATCAAGGAGTTTATAGTTACTACATCAAATTTGAATTTTGAATTTTAACAGTAAGTCGAAGAACTTAAGCATAATGTGAAACTTTCATTAACCAGAATTTTTATGGTATGGAGTGTTCTAGTTGGTATCAAATTCCCTTTTTATTTAAAGCTTTGTTCAACATTTTTCTAAAATATATTAGTCAACTGTTTTCATTTCATTTTTCTTTTTTCACATACATGGACTACATAGAGGCACACTTTGTTTTAGTGTGCTTTGCTTCCCTGCACTTCACAGGTGTTGCATTTTCGAAAGCAAGACCCTCCATCAGCAAAATGATTACAGCTCACGTTACTGCAGTGCTTGCTTTGCTGTGGTGGTCTGGAACCGAACCCATGGTTTCTCCAAAGTCTGCCTGTAGTTTGTAAAATCATGTGACTCACTTCTCCCCACTCCCAATTCCTATTCCCACAAGTAACTTCTTTCAATTTCTGCTATTTATGTCCATAATTCTAAATAAAATGCTTCTATTCCTTTTTCTATATATTTTTTAAATTTTAAAGACATTATCCTTTGAATTTATATCAGTAATTTACCTCAGGCTCTCAAGCACTAGCCACATGACCTCTCAAAGGCAACATCAATTCAGCTGATGCCAGTAAATAATTCCATTTGTTATATTTAATGAATATAAAATACATCAAGCTAGACATAACAGGTAATGTTAAAAATTAGTAAGACGTAAGTCCCTTCCTTCAAGGAAATCATAAGACACTGGAAAGGCACACAATACATAAATTAAATATAAGTCAGGCTTTCAAAACTACTTAATAAACAAGGCAAAAAGGTCTATCAATATTTGAGGAGTAGAGGGGGAAATTAATGATCTAAGGGAGATTTTTGTGGAAGATTGGACTTGAGATAGGTCCTGGTTCAGAGGCACCATACTTAGTACCATCCAGCCTGCCTGAAGACATGGTACTGAGGACAGAATCTTAGTTTATAAACATTATCCTTACCAGTGAAGCCAAATAACGAAGCACCTTGTTATCATTCATCAGCATTTTAATAACATCTTTTTTTGGAGGTTTTGGAATGAGTGCAAAGCAATTCTGAGCAGAGTCTTCAACTAGTCCAAAGCCATTATAGGGAGGCAATTCCTGAAGAAATACAAGAAACAAGAAATAAAGAAGATGCTATTTGTATTAAAAGTTACAAAGTAACTAAGTTTCTTTGAAAAAAATCTAGAAAACATTTATTTAAAAGAAATTTCAATATTTAGAAATGTAGTCATAAAAAATAACACATGGCATATTTCATTCCTCTTTGTTTATAATTTTATACCATGATCATTCCTCACAGAAGTGACCAATGATGTTACAAAGTAACTCTCAGGGCCACAGTGAAACTATTGCTGAGGTCCATCGACCTCTTACTTGCCAAAGTAGAACCTGGCCCTACTCCCAGGCCCAATCCTGGCCCTTGTGATCATCGTAGTGTGACTTGGTTCATTTTTTAAATTTACCTCCCGATTTCTAATATTTTTATTTCTTATATTTTATATAAATAAAATATATTTATTTTTTGCCTTACAGAAAAGGGATGACAGCTGTACTTACTGAGAACTCAGATTCCTTGTTCATAGAGAACTCTCCTTTCCTAGTGAAGGAGCAAACTCGACAAATTTCAGATGCGAAGGTTATTTGGTGAATAACATAGAAGTATAGGACGAGCTTATATTTCTCATTCAGGCTCCCTGAAGAGCTAAAAGCATCACTTTAGGGTGCACGGATTTGTTTGTCTCAAAACTTTAAGTGGTTTAGGGGCTGATTTCCTCCCTCTCATCAATGCTAGCTAGAAGGCAGCAGAGTTCTTTTCCTCTGACTCCTTCTTAATATACTTTCTTAGCAAACTCAGCTTGTACCTTGCTTTTCACTTGTGGATACCTTCCCCAGATCTTTTTAGAAATCACACTCAGGCACTTGAACAAATTAGTTTCTATGATACCTGGTCCATCTGTAACAGGATACTTCTCCAACCAGACTGCTATGTTCATTCCAGGTGCAGTGATTGGAACGCTGACCCTGCACCCAGTCTCCAGGGCTGTGGTAATGTGATTGTCATGGCTGAAATGACTAGTGGATCCAGTGGATGGGCAATGACCTAATTTGCTCCAAGGGCAACACCACTGCTCAATGAATATACAAGTTGCCATGGGCAGAGGGACTTTGGGTGCAACCCCCAATACTAATAAGCTTTGCATTACTCTGGAGGCTAGGCAGAAATGTATCCGTGTCAACACACAGGGACAGCCACACAGGGACAGCAGCCTGGCTGAGGGATGGGGGTGGAGGTTAAGAGATTTTGACGTAGGGAGGTAGCTGTAAGCCTCTGAGTGCCTTCCTCTCAAATTCCTTTTGTGTTTCAACAGGCTTCTACCTGCTTTTCCCGCACCACACCTCATTTGACCTGCTTGGAATGAAGACCTTCCCTAGATATGAGCCCATATGCTGTGAGTCCTGGCACCAGGCTTCTCGTACTACACTCCAAGCCTCTGCCTGGGTCCTGTTTCAATCTAGATGAACCGCTCCTCTGAATATAGACATTATCACTCCTAGATACTCCTGCTCTTATGACCCACCCACCAGAGCTTCTGCCCAGGCTTTCTTAACAAAGCAAGTATGCACTGAGTGTCTGAGGCCCACAATCCCTCCCATACTGCTTTTAGGGGGCAGCTACCCAACAGATTAGCTCTCCCAGTCCTGGTTTCTTCCTCTTCCCTACCAGCATGTCTCCATATGGAGCCAGCCTGAGGCTGAACACCTCTGGCCTTTGGGTCCGTGTTTACTTATTCCCAATCTAGCAGATCGGCCTGACCTGTGTCATGATTCTCAAACTGAATATATCCACCTCATATCTGCTTCAGTCCCTGACGATTGGCTTGGCTCTAGCTTTATCCCTCTAACCTGGTACAGCACCCCATCCCTGCTTTACAGCTGCGTTGTTCTGGGTTTAAATGACTGAAGTGTAAAGACTAAAAAGAGCTAAACTGTATTTGCTGTTTGGTAAGTGGAGCTCTCCTACTTATTTCCAACACAGACTTTTATGTAGGAAGAGAGAATTTATTTGTAATAGAATTATTTGTCATAGAGAATTTCCTGAAAAGAAAAAGACCTGAGCAAACACTATAATTAATGTGTCATATGTATGGAGGCAGAATTAGTTTTATTATACAGAGTGGCTGAGATAGGGCAAAACAAACCAACAAATAAACGAACAAACCAAACTCCACAGTGTTCACTTCTTTCTCTCTGCTCTCTCTCCAAGCCTCACCCCACTTTTATTTCCTTGGAAGACAAGTTAAAAGATAAAAGACTATGGTGATGAAAATGGATGGGGAGAAGTATTCTAGGACTGAAAAGCTTTTATCAGCTCAAAAGATGGACCAAAGTCATTCGCTAAAAAAGTTGCACCGCTTTGTTGCAATCTCTCCCCATCCTACCTCCTGGATGGGTAAAACTCCTTGATGTTTAATAGAATCACCCTTGCTCTTTTCAATATGACCTTGGGCAAGTTCTTTGGACTGCTCTCTTGCACTATACTTATCTATAAACTAAAGTGATGGAACAGTTTGCTTGACCAAAATCTATATCTGTCCCCACAGTATTTTTTCTTGTGTACTCCATCAGACGCTGCCAAAAAATTTGAGGGTGAGGCAAGATTTTTCTTACGTCTTAAAGAGCAGATTCATTGGCAAGGAATTCTATCAGGAAAAAAATTGATAGCAAGAGGTACACTCATGTATCATTTAATGACAGAACTACGTTCTGAGAAACGCATCGCCAGGTGATTTCAGCATTGTGTGAACATCACAGAGCACACTCACACAAATCTAGATGGTGCAGCCAACAACACAGCTACGCTATGTGATACAACCTATTGCTCCTAGCTACAGACCTGTACAGCATGGTACTGTACTGAATACTGTAGGCAACTGTCACACAATGGTATTTGTGTAAACATTTCTAAATATAAACAAGGTACAGTAAAAATATGGTATAAAGATAAAAATGGTACACCTGTATGGGACACTTACCAAGAACGGAGCCTACAGGACTGGAAGTTGCTCTGGGCGAGGCAGTGCATGGTGGTGAGAGCCTAGGACACTACTGCAGGCTTTACACACAGTGTGCCCTTAGGCTACACTAAATTTATAAGAAAATATTTTTCTTCAAATTTTTCAAATTAAAAAAAAATTTCAACTGTTTTGTAATAACACTTAGCTTAAAACACAAACACACTGTACAGCTACACAAAAAATATTTTTCTTTATATCTTTATTAATATAAGCTTTTTCTATTTTTAAATTTCTTCAAAACTTTTAAACTTTTTTATTGAAAACTAAGACACACCATGCACATTTGCCTAGGCCCACCCATGGTCTGGATCTCCACAGCACCGTCTTCCACCTCCTCATCTTGCTCCACTGGAAGGTCTTCAGGGCAAGCACACGCATGGAGCTGTCATCTCCTATGATGACAATGCCTTCCTCTGGAATCCCTCCTGAAGGACCTGCCTGAGGCTCTTCTTGAGGAGGAGTCACTCTCTTCAGAAATAGGTCCATGCTGGTTTGCTTGGTTTGTTTCTCTTTTACATCATGAATTTGATTCTAAGCAGATAATGCATCATGAACATTCCTCTCCATTAATGAAAACCTTTCAGTGTTGTGGTGCATGTTTTCAAACTTTTAAAGAAGCTTATTGAGGTTTGCAAAAGCTTCTGCTAAACTCTTCACTGGGATTTTTCTTGGGGGCTCTTTTTCTTCTCCTGCGGTTTCCTTTTCTCTTGTGTCTTCTTCGCCTATGCATTCCTGTTCCAGTTCCAACAATTCTTCATTAATTAATTCCTCAGGAACCAAGTCTAGGAGCTCCTTGATGTCATCCTCATCCACACCACAGTCTTGTTGGTTTTTGTAACCTCCTCAATCTTGATAAATCCTCTGAAGCCATGGATGACTCTCTTGAGTGTCTTCTTCCAGATGCCATTCACGTACTTCTTGATGCCATCACCCCAAGCTCAAGTAAGGTTCTTGATGTAGTCATAGCTGCTGTAATCCCTCCAGAATGGCACCAGTGTCTTCTCAGTGTCTCCCTCCATTGCAGCAATAGCCTGGTCAAAGGTCATCCTCAGGTAGTAGGCCTTAGAAACTGCGATACCTCCTTGATCCACTGGTTGCATCAAAAAGAGGGTTTTAGAGGGAGAAACACCACTTGGATACTGGGATGAAGGTTTCCAGTAAAAGGAGGACGTGCAGAACACGACCAATAAGCAAAACCCATGTTATTCTCCCAACAGCACTTCCTCATTTTGCTGGCACAGCAATCCAGGGGGCACCTTGAAAGAGGAGCTGGGTCCTCCACGGGGTCCTCCATGACTTCCTCCTGCCCCTGTAGCGCACTGGCCGTGTGTGCTTACTGATAGGCTTGAAGGCCCCGGTTCTCACGATGCTAGACCAAAAAGGGTTTCAGTTTGTAGCTGCAACATTGCCCCAAGCAAGTCTGTTATCCTGTCCTTGAAAACCTTGAAACCTGGCATTGACTGGGTCTCCTAATAGATCAAAATTCTTTCAGGCATCTGCTTCCAGAAAAGGGAGGTTTCATCACATTGAATATTTGCTCTGGCGGGTAATTTTGTTCCACAATTAGTTTTAGATCTAGAGTTTCCAAAAATTCTTCAGCTGCCTTTGCATCAGCACTTACACTTACTCAACAGTTACTTTCACATTATATGATAAATAACAATACTTAAATTCAATTGTTTAAGCCACTAAGAGCTAGCAGTAAATTCACATCATAGTCGGGATCAGCCTTTTCTTTCAACATCACAAACAAACCTTTTGCTTTGGCTGTGATCCTCATGATGCTGAGAAGGAGACACTTCTGTGTCTGCTCTTCAGTCCAGGTCATTAGTAGTTTCTCCATGTCTGACAAAGGCCCTTCTCAAATTATTGTTAGACTCGTTGCTATGTTCTTGTTCTTCAAGATTGGAGCTATGGTGGAATGGGACAATCCTGACTGGAGAGCTGTAATTATCACTAATTTTCCACCTTCATTAGTCAATTTTAATTTTGTTTCCAGATCAGTCACTTGATGTGGCCTCTTACTGGCAACATCAGCAGTGGATTTGTATGCTTGGAGGCCATGGTGAACAAAACAACACAACATTAAATTAAACACAAGAGAAAATGGTACAGTCACTTAGCAGGCTGCTGCTGGCATAACACTGTTTTACAACAACCTTTTTTAAAATTGGTAGGATGAGTATACTCTAAAATAACAACCAAAAGTATAGTATAGTGAATACATAAACCAGTAACATAGTCGTTTATTATCATTATCAAGTATTATGTCCTGTACATAACTGTGTGTGTGGTACTTTTACATGATTGGCAGCGCAGGGGGTTTGTTCACACCAGTGTCACCACAGACACGACTATGAATCACTGGTTTTCGCCTCCACTATAATCTTACGGGACCACCACTGTACGTGTGGTCCATTGCTGGCCCAAACACCATCATGTGGCACATGACTGTATTACTGCCACCCACACTTGCTTGTAGGTGAAAGTCACAAGCCCTCTGCCGGGGGGCCTGCAAGCGCCCCTCTCCCCACCTCCCGCCCAGGTGTCCTGTGACCTCAGCTTGCAAGAACTCACAAACGAGTCTTGCCGGGGCCATGGGCCGCACACAGCTCCTGGGGGTTGAGTCACGGAATCCAGGGAACAAAGAGGACTGAAGACCTAAGCCTCCTTTCCCATAGTGATAACATCGGATGTGGTGCAGACCCTTGGACCCTTACTCGCACATGATTCTTGGGGGCCAGTTTACAAGTCTCTAAGAACAAAGAAGCTTGAAAGTTAGTGTCTCCTCTCCCCTAGCAATTATATCGGATGTGGAACAGACCCTTGGACGTTTGTGATTTACCGCTTTGCTCTGTAGCTCTATAGGTTAATGTTTATCCCTCTTAGTGGGATCACGTAAGCCTTTTAGTTCTGTAGCTCTATAGGTTAATGCTTATCCCTTTTAGTAGGAAGAATGTTTGTTACCATGTAAGCCTTTTTAGTTTCTATTTAGTTTTACTTTAAAAAATTTTTTTCTGCAACCCAATAAAAGGAATGGTCAGGCTATTAGCAATCACTGATTGCCAGAGAGAGCTTCAGCCCTCTGTTCGTTGTTGGCCACTCACCCTGCCTGCTGGAATTATCTCTGCATCTCTGTTCCACAAACTTCACGCAACGCTTACTTCCAGAAGTTTCACTGCCCCTGAGAACACATAGCATACCAACCTCCAGATTCTTCTTTGTAACTGTTTTTATGAAACCTTGGTTCTGAAAGGCTACCTAAGATATCACTTGTCTTTTGGGGAAGCACATGCAGTGGCACCTTGGCACTCATTATTAATTCATTGCGGAAGTCATGACAAGTGCTGAAACTGACACACACTGAGTGATGAAGCATCTTCTGTTGCAGGGCGATGATGTGACTCAGACAAACTCTAGCAAGTGCAACAAGTCCCGAGAAAGCACCTAGTGCTGACACATATTTTTCTCGTCAAAATGTGATGAGTACCTGGTTTGACGAGGTCTGAAGTGGACGAGTGCCGAGGCATGACTGTACATACTTCACAGGTAACTTTCTTCAGCTTACCTCAAGAGACAAACTGTATAAATACCTCCTGTTTGCTAGGCACTGTGATAGGTACTAAAGGCACAAAGATATCGAATATAGTTCCTGCCTTCAAGGAATTTACAGTCTAGTAGAGAAGATTCATGAACAGGCATTTAAAGAAAAATTATATGCATATACTGGAAAATACCATACAAACTAATTTTGCCCAAGGTAGGCTTCAGTTACTAGTAGCTTTACAATCATGAATAGATATTTTAATGTAATTGATAAGTGTTAGTGGAGAGAGGCAAGCACTGCAGGAACACAGAGGAGGTGGCCAACCTGCCCGAAGCTCAGAGAAGCCCTCTTGGAAGAGAGAAAGCCTATACTGAGTCTCGAAGAATAAAAAAAGAGCCATAAGAAAAAATAATGGAAAAGTGGTTTAAGCAGGTGGAAGAGCATCAGCAAAAGTCTAAGGGAGTGAAACAGGATGTGGCACCTGCAGAACCACCCCAAATTCAGCATAATGGAGGCTAAGTGCATGCAGCATAGGCAGCCAATGAGAAGAGGGCAGGGGCCTGGGCTAGAGCCATTCAATAATTCCATCCTTCTTTTCATGCCTTGCTTTTGAAAAGAAAAAGACCAGTGGCATTATTTTACATACACAGTGGCAACATGCAGATGAGCTAGAGGTATTGACACCCTACCTTATACACAGGCAACAAAGAGTTTGTATGAGTTGCTCCCAACCCAAAGAGGCAGGAAAACACCAGTGCTTTCAGCCCATGATAGTGTGATACCTTAGTACTTCAGATCCTTCTTGAATTTGTTGTATAATGTGTAATTTTTAAAATGTGCAATTCTCATCTGAAACTCTAAAATACACGGCTGAGCCACTATGAAGGCTCGAGTTTATCAGCTTACTACTTCAGTGCATTAACAGCACCATGAACTCACTTTCAGACCAGAGTAGACTTCGTGGCGCTCAAAACGAAATTTTTTAGTTCAGTGTAATTCTAAGGAAGACTATATTCAATGAAAGACAGTTATCTTCCAACATCTTCAATTAATTGATTTTTGCTTTGCTGTCACCTAGTTTTTAAGTCAAAGGGTTTGATAAACAGGCAAGAAACAATGAAATGACCCAAGGGTTTGAAATTTTAAAAGATGTCTTTTTAAAAAAATTAAAATGAAAAAATATTATAAATGTAATACAAGGTTTTGCATAAAAAGAGAAATTAAAACCACACAGATTATAAAACAAAGATCCTTTGTCCCCTCCCACTTCCTTCCCACATTTTAAATTAACCACTGTTAATGGTACAGGTGGATATTCATCCTGTTCTTTTCCTCAGTATATATAAGCAAATATTGTGAAAAGTAATTTACAAAAATAGCACCATATACACATTCATTTAAAAATGTTAGGGGCAGTCTTTCATGTTAATATGCATAGCTGGACTTTCTCTCTCTCTCTCTCTCTTTTTTTACTGGCCTTATAGTCTTCTAATTATATGGATGGATATACTAGTTTATTCTGCCAATCTCCTTATACTTTATTAAAAATAATGCTACAGTATAATCATTACACATATCTTTTTATAGTCCTCAAACCAGGTTTTCTGAGTCAAGAAATACATAATACTTTATTCTGAAAAAATTAAAATGATGACTAACTGCCCTTCAGAAAGGCTTTTCTTATTGGCTTGCCTATTAACAACATATGAACATGCCCATTTCTTGCCACCAGGGCAAACATTATGAGCCTTTAAAATCAAATAGATCCCAAACCTCATTATTTCATTCTACTCTTTATCAATTAAGTTGAGGGTCTTTTCATGTGTTCATTAGCCATTTGTATTTCTTCTTTTGTGAACTGCTCTATTTCATATGCTTTGTCCATTTTTTTAAAACTGGGTATTCACATGAGTCTTTCCTCCTCCCCTTTTTCTTAGACTTTTACAACAAAAGATTAATTCTCTCACTACACCCAGATCTAGTGTTCATTACCTGTTTTATGGGAGGTGGTTCCTTCTTGCTCACATCAATACATGGTAAATCGGAGATTCCAAACCTTTCTTTGTAATATTGTCGAGTAAATGGATCACAATCGTAAATGAAGAAAGTTCTCCCAAGGATGGTGAGCGGTTTCCCAACAATGAAGTCTTTGGCAGTATACCATTCCAACACCTCTTGGTCAGAGATTTCCAGCACGCACTGGGGGAAGTTCTCTAACATAAAACAGCAGAGAGGGAGGGGAGAAGGAGGAATAAGGATGAGACACAGAACAGCAGGGCGTTCTTGAGAACCTGAGGGAGTGTGGTCAAGGGTCAGGGCCTCCTCTGCATTCCCAGAAAAACATAATGCTGTGTATTTCCATCTGTTAACAGGACACATAAACAACATCCCGGATGGTTTTTGTAAAGTCTCTCTCCCCTATTCAGCTCCAACTATCACCACAGGCCACTAGTCTTAGCAGAAAAATCATCCCTGGAAGGAAGAATAAATATCTTCTGTAGAGTATTACAAAGGAGGAATCCAAGTCATTTAGTTCAATCTCCCGCCCATTTATTCCTTCATCCAACGAACCATTAGTGACCACATATATCATGTACTAGGTATGCTACTGAGTACTGAGATTGCAACAATTAACAGTAACATTCCTGCCTTGATGAAGAAAACATTCTGTTTGGGGTGACAGATATTAACAATTACACAAATGATGGCTCAATTTCACTTGTGACCGCTGCTATTCGGACAGTCGGACCTAATCCTATGGCAGGAAGCAGGGACAGTCAATAAGATGATTACAGTATTTCACACATCTGGGGGATCAACACAGTTTTCAAATGTAGAACAGAACTTGCATTTTTGGAATAAATCCAATTTTATCACACTGTATTATGAGAACTAGGGATTGACTTCTTTAAGACCTCCTGTAGGCTGGCCTCCATAGACACCCTAAGGTAGTCAGTCAGTTCTGGTAATGTGCCACATTGTATGGCTTTAACGACAAGCTTGGCCCCAGAACTCTGATCTCAAGGGGCATGAGAAGTAGGCTGGCATTCTCCTGTTAATTGCTAAGTCAGGAAAATAGGGAAGGAGCCTAAAGTTTTGTTATATCAGACAGAAAGGTGTGCACTCCAGCACTTCATCATGCTAAAAGAAAGGCTGATAGTTTCTCAATAGAGTATTTGAAAAGATCCTCCTGGCAGTGTCTAGTACCTAACCCTACTAGATTCCTTTGAGTTACTCCAGGGAGTGATGGGCAAGGGGGTACACAGCTTGTGACTCCGTGAGTTTCCCTCAGTAAACAATGTTCCAGGGGACCTGGTGTGTGCGTGCGTGCACACATTGTCCAGCCATTTGTCTTTGCTTGCTAGATAATTATCTTTTTCATATAACACTGGATTTCACGTACTGATATGTTTAGTTTTTTTGCATTTATTTTCAAGAGTGAAAGACTGTAGTTCTTTTTCTCATGGTGTCTTTTTTTTTTTTTTTTTTTTTTCAGATTTAATGTGTTTTATTGATTAAAATATTACATTTGTGCCAATTTCCCTTCCCTCTGCTCCCCTCCACCCGGTGGCCCCCCCTCCCTCCAGTTGTCCCCCCCTTTTAGATTATGTCCATTAGTTGTGCATACAGTTCCTCCCAATCTCTCTCCGTCTATTCCATTCCCTCCTACCATGATCCCCAATTCCTATTTCTTCTCCCTCCCTCTCCCCACTCCCCCTCCCTGTTGACCTCCCCCCACTATGCTTCCCTTACCCACAGTTCCTTTTCCACTCTCGTTGCCTGTTTCGTTTGCCTTTGTTTCATCTCCCTAGCTTCTGTTTTTTAAACCAGTCCCTTTAACATCTCATATAACAGTGGTTTGGATCTAATGAACTCTTTCAGTTTTATTTTGTCCTGGAAACACTTTCTCTGTCCTTCTATTCTGAATGACAATTTCGCTGGATAGAGTATTCGTGGTTGTAGGTTTTGGATTTTCATTACTTTGAATATTTCTTGCCAGTCCCTTCTTGCCTGTAGTGTTTCCCTTGAGAAGTCAGCTGATAGTCTAATTGGGACCCCTTTGTACATAATTCTTTTCTTCTCTCTTGCTGCTTTTAAGATTCTCTCTTTATCCTTAATTTTTGACATTTTGATTATAATGTGTCTTGGAGTGGTTCTCCCTGGGTCCAGTCTCTTGGGAACTCTCCTTGCTTCCTGGACCTGCATGTCTATTCCCTTCCCCAAGTCTGGGAAGTTCTCCTTTATTATATTTTCACTCAATTTTTCAAGTTCTAGTTCATCTTCCTCATTCTCTGACAAACCAATGATTCTTATGTTGGGCCTTTTATAGCTGTCCCAGAGGTTTCTGATCCTCTCATTGTTGCTTCCTATTTCCTCTCGCTGCATTGGTTGACTGCTTGTTCCTTCTCCATATTCCAGTTTGTTGAAATGAACTCTGGATTCCTCACCATCTGTCTCGTATGTGGTTTTGTTCCTTTCGTTATGAAAGTTTTTCGCTTCTTTCATATCTTTTTCCTGCTCTTTTGTGAATTCTGTAAGCCACCTGATAACAATGGCCCAGAACTGAGCCTCTGACAGGTTTCTTATCTGTTCATCTGTCAGGTTCTCTATCTGCTGTCTGGTGAGTTGTGCCACCGGGATCTCTATATTTGTCTGCCACATTTTGACAGATGCGTTTTGTTTTCCTGGGCTGGCTGTCGGGGGCAGTGCCTGTGTACGCGTCACAAATCAGCGACCGGCCGGCGCCTGCCTGTCCGCGACCTATTTCGCAGCCCTGTGGTGCTTTCTTTGGGGGCGGGGGTCCAAGATGGATTCACACAGTTATTTGGCTAGGAGACCGGGATCCGTCCTCCCGCCCCCCTGGGCCTCACTGTTCAAGGCGATGCTGCGGCTGCTCTCCCCAGCGCCCGGAGTCGCGCAAGCCAGGGGCTTGATTGCCTCCAGGATTTTTCGATGCCCCGCCCGCCGCTCCGCAAACAGCTTTGCCTTCTTTAACTCTTACCTGCCCAAATGGCACCGCTGGTTTATAACTTCATATGTTGGGCTTCCGTGTAGTTTTATTTTCTGGAATTTCTAGTTATCCTTTGTTTTGGAGTAGTTGTACTCCTCTATAGTTGTAGAGGAAGACCTAGCGTGTCCGTCTAAGCCTCCATCTTGGCCGGAAGTCTCTCATGGTGTCTTTAGTTTTATTGGCCTTTTTAAATGAATGAAGTTCTTTTTCATTTCCATGAAAGAGTCTGTATTAAGCTTGAAACTGTATGTTCTTGAAATATTTGGCAAAACTAAAAATTATCTGGACCTGGTGTTTTATTTGTAGGAAATTTTTAACTGATTCTATTTGTTTAATGTTAAAGACATTTTGATTTTTATTTCTTCTTGAACAAGTTAATTTTTTCTAAAAATCTGCTCATTTCACCTAAGTTTTCAAATGCATTGGCATAAGGTTGTTAGTATTATTCCCTTATTTTCTGTTTAATTCCTATTGCCTCCTTTTTATTTTTAATATTGGGAATATGTGCCTTCTTTCTTTTCTCCCTTGATAAATTTTGTTAATGGTTTGTCATTTTATTAGTCCTTTCAAAGAAACAACTTTTGACATGACAAATCTGTACTTCTGTTTTCAATTTCATTATTTTCAGGCTCTTATTTTATGATTTCCTCCATTTTAATCTCTTTCAATTCATTCTGTCACTCCTATTTTAACTTTTTAAGAATGTCTATCTTATTTTTTCAGTCTTTGTTCTTTCTTAAATAAACATTTAAGACTATGAATCTTCCTCCAAGTACCACTTTTGATGTATCTAAAAGATCAGAGAGAATTTTTGCTATCATTCAGTTCTAAGTATTTTCTGAATATATTTTTTTACTTGTGGATTATTTAGAAATGTGATTTTCAATTTCCAAATAATGTTTGTTATATTTCCAAAACTGAATGCTAACTTGTTTTGAAATCAGAAAAATTATATAAGATACCACATCTTTAAAATTTGTTAAGAATGATCAGTTATGTGTTCTATTTGTACTTTAAAAAAGTGGAAATTCTCTAGGTGTTGATGCATTTACATATTCATTAAATGAATAGTGATAATTATATTGCTCACATACATGCGTATTGATTTGTCTTTTTGATCTAAGTTATTGAAAGAAATGTTTTAATGACTTCCACTATTTTGATGGATTTGTTCATTCTCTACATAAGAGTTCTAAATTTTTGTTTTATATGTTTTGAAACCATGTTATTAACTACATACAGGTTTAGAATTATTACATTTTCCTAGTAAATAGAATTCTTGTGATATGTAATGATCCTCTTTATCTCTAGCAATGGTTTTTGTCCTAATGTCTATTTGTATGATACTAATATAGTATTATCAGTTTCTTTTGCTATTTGCATGTGCATCTCTTTTGACCTTTGTATGTCCCTATATCTTAAGTATGTTCTTAAAATAACTGTTTCAAATGGTTTTTGTTGTTGTTGTTGTTGCTTTTTTTTACAAACAAACTCATAGACACAGGTAACAATATAGTAGTTTCCAGAGGAGAAGTGGGGTAGAGGAGGATGAAGGGGGTTGAGGAGGTCAAATATATGATGACAGAAGGAGACTACCTTTGGGTGGTGAGTACTCAATATACAGAACATGTATTATAGAATTGCACACCTGAAACTTATAGCTATTAACCAATGTTACCTCAATACATTTAAAAATGTTTTTAAATGTTATCACCCCCTCCTATGCCATTATTATAATATATTTCAATTCTACCTTGATATTTTTAACCCCCATGAATTCAACACTGTTACTTCAGTTTGTATACTCAAAGTTCATTTAGATTTGTCACACTTTGCCATTTTATTTATTTTATCACTTCTTATATCTTAGATTTTACTTCTGGAGTAATTTTCTTTCTACCTGAAGTGCACTGAAGAATTTTCCTAGTAAGGATCTGTTATTAGTAAAATCTGTTTTGTTTGCCTGGAAATGCATTTCACTTTCTTGTTTTTTAAATTTAAATTTAAAAATTTTATTTATTTTAATTGTTGTTCTATTAGTTATCCTATTTTTCCTCTGTTGCTCTTCCCTGTTCCACCCCCCTGTTCTTCTTGAAAGATAGTCTCTCCAGATATCAAATTCTATTCTTCTCATACTTTTATTATTAAACTGTCTTCTGGTGACTATTATTGCTACTGATAAGTCAGCTGTCATTATAACTGCCATTCTGAATGGGTAACTTAGTTCTTCGGGGCTGCTTTTACCATCTTTTTTAATTGGGTATTCTTAAGTTTGACTATGATATATGTAGGCATGGATTTATATTTTTACAACTTTCTTGGGGTATAATTTACCACAATAAGCTGCACATATTTAGAATGTGAATTATGATGTTGTTTGACATACCCATTTATCCAGGAAAAGGCAAGATCAAAGAATGAAAGCCAGTCTAAAGGAGCATGTACAGACTTTTAGAGCTAGTGACTTCGGTGCAACAACTGAGTAGCAGAAGGCTTCTGGGAGCCAAAGGCACTGTTTGGCATTAGGCACCACATACTGGTAACCTGCAATTATCTTGGACAAAGAGCTTTTAGAATGTGTGGAATTAGAACTTTTAAATATTTTAACTCCATGCAAAATACATATATAATTTCGATTTATCTTTATCTAAAAGAAGACTCCGGCAGACGGAACTTTGGAAACATACTCCCATAATTTCCAGCACAAACTCTCTGCCTACTCACTGTCTCTGGGATACCCCAAACATACCATACTTATTTTTACTCCCCAATCTTTGCTCTTATTCACTCTAAATTGCTCTTTCCCTTCATTCTCTGCCATTTTAAATCTGGGTCCAATCCCAGCTCTGCGAGAGTCTTTTTTTTATTCATATTAGTTCACATCTCTTCTGTGGTGTCTAGATGACAAATCTAGTTATATAATCAGATAATCTGGTACACATGTGATATTGTTTAACAGCTTTGTTTACTTATGTGACTTGTCTCCTCAGTGACTAGAAGTAACTTAAGGACAGGGATTCTAGGTCTGGAAGTTACACTTTCATTTTATCCTCCAGAGCACTTAGCACAGGAACTAGTTCCCATAGCATATATTTAACTCTTGTTTAATTGAATTTAGTAAAAATCACCCATTGGGTAAATGCCTTTAAGAGTCAATTAAATGTCATCTCTTTAACACCACAGTTCTAGTCAAAGGAATTATTTAGCTGATGGAAACTTAGCTTCTTCTGTCCCTCTACAGCATGACTAACAACAAGTTTCCCAAAAAGATATGTTTCCTATCGTTTAAAAGAACCATACATATATCACCACACTGCCTCTCCATATAACTGATGAAAAGTTGGCTAAAATTTGGGAAGTTATAGAATAGGATGATTATATATTGAAAGCTTTAGGCGTAGGCCACATTGATAAAGGCAGAGACAAATATGAAACCTGAGATTTCAAGGAATTCAGGTTTAGTGACACTTTTTTTTCATGTTACCCTGACTACATTCCCACTCTTTCTTTTAATCTACTGTAAATCTAACTTTTATTAGCTCCAGATGGAAGGAATTTCAGGCTCATTTAACTAATATGAAAGGCCAAAATTAGTACATTAGTTCCAATGTCTTAGAACACCGAGAGGGTTGTATAGGAGGCTCAGTATTAAGAATATGGTAGGCAGCAGCTGGATGCTGAACAGATCCAGTTGTTGCTGAGAATACAAACTGTGTTAGCAATTACTCTCCTTTTGCAAAAAAAGAGATTTTTAATGTTAACTCTCTTAATTTAAAATGACAGTTTTTATTCCTTTTTATTCTTTTCCCCAGTCTCATTCTTCTTTCCCTCACTTATAACCATTCTAATATGCAGTTTTTGGATTATATTTGTATTACGTACATTTTTTGTGTGCATTTTACTTTATGTAAATGTTATTACATTATACACCGCTTTACTTCCTTTTTTCTATACAGAACTATGCTTTTACGATGCATCCATTTGCTTTCTTGTGCATTTTATTTATTGCTTCTAACCACTACATATCTATCAAGGTATACTTTCATCAAATCTTATTTATCCCCCCTCTCAATGGTAGAAAATTTTAATCCCTTGCCCCAAAATAACACTGAATTTTTTTTTAAAATAACACTGTCAGGCCAAGAAATACATGTGAGTAGGTTGAATTTAGCCTTCAGACTGCCACTTTGCTCATAGACTCTTATCTCAGTTTGTTTATAATCTCTAAGACAAACTTCTTGCTTAATACCTGGAATTTCTTAACTCCTAGCTCCAAAAAAAAAAAAAAAAAAAAATAGAGTAAGGGGGAAAAAAAATCAATGAAAATTTTACAGAGTTCTGCCAGCCATCCAAGCATGAGAGATATCATTCCATGGCACCAAGACGACATTTTTGTAAGAGAAAATTCTTAAACTACTAAGCAAGCCTACGTATCCCAGAGAAATACTGATGGATGGCAGGTGCCACCTGCACTTTGTTGCATCCTTCTTCTCCAATCCACTAGGCTATTTTGTATCAGCAAAGAAAGAGCAAGTGTTGACACAACTGGGGCTGCACCTCTATGAGTCACTGACTTGCCTTTTCCAATCTTAAGTTATCCCGCACAGAAACTTCCTTCGCCACACAGTTGAGGCAAGAGGCAAAGTCAAGAAAGCCCATAAGGAAATGGTCAGCAATATCTTTGGGTGAAAACAAGCTTGTTTTAGAAATGCACTAAAAATCTGATATTAAGTTGCCTCAGCTCAGAAGCCTTGCTCTTCCACTCTTTAATGAACTTCCCACAGCTGTTTTGGTTTTGTCTCCTGATTTGGGTATTAGTCATTTCCACCTGACCATTTCAGAGGCAAGCCTGGACCAAGGGGACAAGTGAAGGAGAGAATATAAGAAAAGCAGTTTTCTGAGTCTCTACAAGAACACAGCAAGAGCCTCCTAAGTGTAAAGGGGAATGACCACACTGATAATTAAATCCTTTGAGACCCAATTATCAGAAGATAAACCGAGTCAAACATACTTCCATTCTCCACCAAAAGCTTGGGCATGCGCCGGCGGCTCATCAGGAGTGGGAAGGGATCTCGCCCATTATTCCGTTCATGGACCTCTCGAATTTCTACTGTATCATCCATAAGATAGTAATGAATGATGTAGTTCCGACATTCACCGAACAGGCTGTCTGTATCGTCCCAGATTGCGTAGAATCGAAGAACCTTTGAGAAATCCAAAGTAGTGACTTGTATATGAGTTCTACAAGTGGAGAGTTTAACTTAGTTACTTTGGCATTTAAATATCAGACAATAATGAAAAGATTAGCTAGAAAGACGATGAAGCAATCTCAGATAGTTAAAAAAAAGTATTTATCAAACATACAAAACATCTGAAATTACATATCACATTTCAAAAGCTGGAAAATATTAATAGGCTTATAAATTTGTGCTGAGAAAGAATTCACTTTGATCCAAAAAATTAGTCAGTGAAAGAGAAGATGAATTAAAAGAGCAATGTATCCTGCCCTGTATATAGTGGTTTATGTGTGTTAATAAAGGTACACGTGAATGGTTTATATATAATTATCTGGAAGGAATTCTCATTTACCAGTATTTTTTCTAGTTCCATCAACACATATCTTCTAGTAACAGTATCAACAACACAATCTTTAAGTACAAATAAAAGGTTTATGATTGATTCAAAGAACGTCCTTAAAAAACTATGATAGTGCTAGGTAAAATTTTCTAAACTAAAAGGAATTACATTTCTGAGAGGAAAACAGCAAAGCAGCACTGAGGGTGATCTTTCTGTTTTCTCTTTCCCTTCAGTGTGCAAAGGAAGACTGAAATCTGCTTCTCTACCCAAGCCCGGGGGGCAGGTGGGTAGGAAGGCTGGAACAGAGTTGGAAAATACCTAGAACATTCTGTACTCATACATTAATAGAAAATTTAACAAGGAAGCATCTGCAATGGGATTTCTGTGACTTTATTATTTTAACATTAAACACCTACATATATGCAATATCTTTGACATTTCCCAATAATTTATTTAAGGTTTCCCAAAAGATTCTATGAGATTAATTCATATTTGGGAAAGAAGTAGCTGGTTGGAAATGTAAAGTGGGAAGCAGATGTAGCTCAGGAATGCTTTAAGATTTAAAAGTCTGATGTAACTCACAAGACTTAACTCCACCATCTTTTTTTAGATCTGTAATACAAAAGGGAGGCATTCCTATACCTCTGACTCAGATGAAACCAGAAAAATAGCACTGTATCCAAATGGTTACATTATAGATGTAATGTTTCAAAACACTCATCTACCAAAACAGCTTGATAATCAATAGTGCCACGTTTGGCAAGGAGTAAACTTACTAAGGTCACTTACTTGTTTGTCAAAGGTGAGAAACTGCTTGAGCTGATCAAAGTCCGATGGAGTGACATACTTGCGAAGGGGCTGTTTCCGGAGTTCAATGTAAGGATCGAGAGCCATCTTCTCAGGTGGATTTAATTCAATTCCTTGACTTTCCAAAAATACCTAAATATTTCAAAATTAACACTGATTATCTTTCTAGAACCTTCTTAAAGCAAGCTCGACTGATAAGAGTAAAAATAAGAGTAGTAATTTCTATACCACTGCCCAGGTTAACCATTCATTTGTAGTTTGACCATGTCTTAGCCTCCAATCGACCCAACTCAATAATGCAGATAATAATTGATAATTACCTTAAGTGTTCTATATTATACAATTGATAGGCAATAGGATATGCTTCAAATATGAACTCAGATCAATGACGTTTAGTTAGGGGCCCAAGTTCAGAGTAAGGCCTACGATTACCTACATATACCAATCTGAAACCTAACCATAGTTTCAAACAATATGTAATTCACATCAGGTATAGGGACGAGCTGCACAAAGGTGAAGCTAAGCTGAAATCAATTTCCCACTTCCCAACTCATTTAAAACAAGTATATGACTAAGTCTCCCCTGCAAAATAAGAAAA
Organism: Furipterus horrens; assembly: GCF_987537825.1. Classification (NCBI taxonomy): domain Eukaryota; kingdom Metazoa; phylum Chordata; class Mammalia; order Chiroptera; family Furipteridae; genus Furipterus; species Furipterus horrens. The sequence goes on along the minus strand of NW_028327176.1, from coordinate 104,853,334 downwards.
CATACCCACTGATTTAGACCAGAAAATGTTTTAGCAAAACAGGAAAGGCAAGTTGAGTGTTCAAATCTCCCTAGAAAAAATTAAGGAAAGCATTTGAACTTGACATGATCTTGAATTTTATTTTGCTAATTATGAATAAATGTATTATTTCCAGAGTCACTATATCTTTTAATACCTCTTGACATTTTTTCTTCTTAAATCACCACAATGAACTATGCCTTTTTTGATCATCAGAAAAGAATAATTTCATGGGATCTACTTATATTCTGGTACTGGAAATTAACCTGAAATCCGGGTTTCTTATGGGAATTATGTGGTTTGCTTTTGGAGAATTCAATAGAAAATATACAGAACACATGATCAAAATATTTGGTCCTAGTATCAGCTCTGCTAATTAGCTTGTAATCTTAGTATTTAAAGTTTTACTAGGAGGTCTCCAATATCCTTTCAATATTAAAATATGGTTTTTAATGCGTATTAAAAGTACTGAGCTGGAGATAATGACCTTGACATGGTGTGATAGTGTTAGCAGGATTATTGATTTAAGTATTTAATGGGTGTTTTACTCCTTTCTGTTGCTTTCAACAGATAACCAGGCCCTCTGTACACCTTACCTTAGGGATTTGGACAGGAATGGAGAAGCTTCCTGAAGATGACTGTTCTTCCCTGTCTCTTAGATGAAGCCTAAACTCTTTGAAGAGGTTGTTCTAAAGTGTCCCAGGAGGAGGAGAGAGAATGGAATGTCCTTGAGGGAAAGAGGGGAGAAAGGCAGAAATTCCCCCAGACTGGAAACAGACACAGGGGTCGGTCTCAGAAACGCAAGACTCTCCACGTGGTCGAGGAGCTCCGAGAAACCAGTCAAGTGCGTTCAGTATCAGGCATTTGGAGTCCTGGGGTCTTCTCAAGCACCCTAACATCATGGTGGTGTCTTTGGGTATCGGACAATCTGTGAACCCTGCCAAATGACTCCTTTAGGTCTGCGGATGCTGCCTTGTTCTTAGGGCTTGAAATCTTTGGCAAAGCGGAGGGTGAATAAGGATATGAGCTCAGACGGACTGGGGCTCAAGTAGTTTTTAAGTCATTTTTTAAAATAATATTTTTGCACTGTGCATTTATAGAGTAGGATTCACATCTGGTTTACCAGCAGAAATACTTCAGTGAAGATAATAAATTCTAAGTCTCTGATTTCTGGAGCTTTATTTTTTAATATGTTCAGTTTATTCTGTCTATAGGACCAAACATTTATTTGGTGTAATGAGGAGGGGGTAAGAAGGGATAGTGGTGATGATATATTGAAAGAGGGGTGGTTCGTTGTTCAAATCACACCCTAAAGACAGCTATCTTTGTTAGTCACTCATAGGTCCAGCCCTAATGAAAACCATCAAATTAGATAAGATGTGCAGAATTTTATACTGTTAATGGAGCCAACTTCTAACCTATTATTGAAAACATTAATTCAATCTAATCATCAACACCTGAAATAACAGCTTTAGTCTATTATCCGTCATTCGCCTATTTCCCAAAAGTTATTGGTAACCACCAAATCAGTCCTCAGTGCTTTTGAGGACCTCCACAGACGTGCATGGAATGGTGACAATGTGAGTTGCCTAATGAGCACTTTCCTAGCTGGGGTTGAACAAGATATTCTGCGGTGTTTCAGCTTTTGTACTGAAAATGTATCCTTTAGTGCCACTTTTTCTCACTTTGTACTTTTTGTTGATTTTGCTGTTTAGAATGACCCCGACCTTAGTGCCAAAGTGCTTTCTCATATTCTACATGAAAGAAGGCTGTGATATGTACTCGATGCCACTAAACTATACATCTAAAACATATTAAAATGGCAAATTTCATGTTATATATATTTTACCACAATTTTTTTTAAAGGCCTCTGTGTTGTCCCGAAAGGAGAAAATGTGTGTGTTAGATAAGCTTCATTCAGGCATGAGTTACAGTTGCAATGCTTTTGGCCAGGAGTTCACTGTTAATGAATCAATGATATATTTTAAATATGGCATCTTGAAACAAACACCCATAAAATAAGGTTATATATTGATTAGTGGATGAAAATGTTGTGACCAGAGATCCCTAACTCTGTATTTCTTCTGGGAGCAATGGTGCAGTGTTTGCTAATTAAGTGTTTGTGGCAACTTTAAAGAACATAACTACCATAAGTAATAAGAATTGACTAACTGGCTTAGATCAACTGCTCAGTGATTAACTTGCAAATGTTCAAATTGTCCATAAAGACACAATCATAAAAATAATTTTAATACCTCAACTTAATGTAACATTTTATAATTTCTCATTGTTGGTATAATTCTGAAACTCTTTAATTAAAGGAACCTCAGAAACCTAAAGAATGACAGATCAAAGTATGTTTGAAGGGGTCATATCTCAAAGATGGTCTAGCACTTCTACCTTCTGTATTATTTTTCTCTGTTGCTTTGGGATGACACAGATGCCATGGTTCCTCTCCTTACTTCCTTGAGGTTTTTGTTCATGTGTTGTCTTACCTGTGAGGCCTCCCTGATCAGACTTCATATATAGCAGCCTCTTTCAACCCCCATCCCCTTTACTCTGCTTTAGGTTCTTCTATAGCTCTTATCAGAATCTCACATATTATAAATTTATTCATTTTTTGTTTTCTTCTCCAACGAATAATTCTTTAAGAATAATTCTTTATACTGAGCACCTAGAACAGTGCCTGGCCCATAGCAAGAACTTGGTAAGTATTTGCTAAGTAAATTACTAAATTAAAAAAATTAAATGAATTCATAGGAGCTCAGTGCATGGTAAAGATTAGTCTCATCTGGCATTAGTTAACATGAGATTAAAGGCATAAAATAATTCAGAAACTATCTTTGCTTTTAGAAATATTTTTAACTAAGACAAATTTTGAACTGCCTATTACCTACATTTTGTGCTAAAGAAAAAAGGTTTCCCTCTCTCAATGGTAAGAAAATCTGTATTTATAAAATAAAGAATGTGGAGGATTTTTGTTATTATAAAAAAATGTTTGACTTCTGGCCAAGATGGAGGCCTAGACAGACATGCTGCATCTCCCTCCACAACTAAGAAGGAATCGTCGTCGTCGGCAGCCGTCCGTCTCGAGAGACGATGGTGTAGCTTCTTAAGAGTCTATCTGCACCGCCGAGAATGGCTGTGCAGTCCGACTCGGGAGTGACACGGTATCTGTCTCCTCCCGTGTTGAATCGACATCTTGCGATGACGCTGGAGTGTCCTCTCCAGTGGAGCTGAAGCTACAGAGCCTGGGCAGGGTGATATGGAGGGTCTGCTGTTGCCCATGCAGCAGAACCCCCCTCTCTTCGCAGCTGAAGGGTCCGAGGGAAAGACGGAGTCAATACAGCTTGGCTTCAGGTGCGCCGCAGGAGTTGCCGGTGTTGACTACAACGTCAAACCGCCTTAGGGACTCCGGCTCCGGATTTTCTGTCGGGGTTTACTCCCTTAGCCTTTCCCCTGAAGAGGTATGCCGCAAGGCAGCGGAGGTTTTTTGGAGTCAGAGTTTTCCTTCTCTGATGTGCCCTGACTGGAAGATCGAACCAGTGACACTTAGCTCGCAGGCCGATGCTCAATCCACTGAGCCAAACCAGCCAGGGTTTAAGAAGGAATACAACTACCTCAAAACTAGAAACAACCAGAAGTTCCAGAAAACTGAGCTGCATGGAAGTCCAGCAAACAAAGATATAAAGAAGAAATACTCATCCAGACAGGTAGGAGGGGCGGAGCCAGGGCGGAGAGGACGCGGTGTGGTGGCAGCAGCAGTGGCGGAAGCAGTGGCAGCAGTGGCAGGCCGGCAGAAAGCGAAGTCACATGTTTTAAAAAGTCAGGAGGGACACCTGGGGAGTGTTCCCAGCTGCTCACCAGACTGTATAGCTCATGGTCCTGGCACTGGGGAAAATCAAGCCTCATTGCTTCTGACTGTGCAAACCAGTGGGGATTGGGGTGGAGGCAGAAACTGCCAATCTCTCAGAAAAGTCCACTTGTTTAAAGGGCCCCCACAGTCCTAGAATGTCCGCAGACCCACCCACTCTGGGAATGACAGCCAGAGCAACAGCTCGAGAGGCGCCAGTTCCATACAGAAGTGGGAGAAGTGCATGGAAAAGGGGCGAGTGCTGAGGAAGCGACATTGTTCCCTCTCAGACCTCTCCCCCACATAAAGCGTCACAATGTGGTGAAACAGGTCACCCTATACTGACGAATACTTAAGGCTCTGCCCCTTACAACATAACAGGAGCGACAGCTCTACCTAAGACACAGAGGCAAACAAACACAGGAGCCTGTCAAGATGAGGATATAGAGAAGTATGGCTCAAAAGTGGGAACGAATCAAGGTTCCAGTGGGAGAACAAAGTGACGAGGAGATAGCCAACCTAACAAATGAGGAGATAGCCAACCTAATAAACGCAGAGTTCAAAACCCTGGTTACAAAGATGCTCACAGGCTTGACAGATATGCTGAAGTAAGGCAAATGCATAAGGGAAGAAGTGAAGGTATGCTAAATGAAATGAAGGAAAATTCACACAAAACCAATGGTGAAGGAAGTAAGGAAAGGAAACCGGGGTTCAAATCAATGATTTGGAACATAAGGAAGAAATAAACTGTCAACCAGTACAGAATGAGGAAGCAAAAGTTGAAAGAAAATGAGGAGAGGCTTAGAAACCTCTGGGACAACTTTAAATGTGCCAACATCCAAACCATAGGGGTGCCCGAAGGAGAAGAGGAAGAGCAAGAAATTGAAAGCTTATTTGAGAAAATAATGAAGGAAAACTCACTGAATTTGATGAAGGAAATAGATGTACAAGCCCAGGAAGCACAGAGAGTCCCAAACAAGCTAAACTCAAAGAGGACCACACCAAGACACATAATAATTAAAATGCCAAACGTGAAAGATAAAGAGAGAATCTTAAAAGCAGCAAGAAAAAAGCAGAGAGTTACCTACAAAGGGGTGCCCATAAGACTATCAGCTGATTTCTCAAAAGAAACTTTGCAGGTAAGAAGGGACTGGCAAGAAGTATTCAAGGTGATGAAAAGCAAAGACTTAACAACCAAGATTACTCTATCCAGCAAAGCTATCATTTAGAATGTAAGGGCAGATAAAGTGCTTCCCAGACAAGGTAAAGCTAAAGGAGTTCATCATCACCAAGCTATTACTATATGAAATGTCAAAGGGACTTACTTAAGAAAAAGAAGATCAAAATTATGAACACTCACAACTATCAACAACTGAATATAAAAAATGAAAACAAAATCCAAACCAGAATAGGAACAGAGTCATAGGTATGGGGGTCATTTGGAGGGTTATTAGCTGGAAGGGGGAAGAGGAGAAAATGGTGCAGGGATTAAGAAGCATAATTGTTTGGTGCAAAATAGACAGGGGAAGTTAAGAATAATATAGGAAAGAGTGAAGCAGAAGAACTTAAAGGGGAAAAAATTGGAACTACTGTAACAATGTAAGCAATAAAATATACTTAAAAAAATGTTTTCCTCTTCAAATGGCTTTCAGGAATTCTTTAGACAGCAAGTTTCCCTATTATATAGCAAGTATGATTTACAGAAAAAATATAAATTTCACAAAAAATTTAGGCTCATATCTACTAATAGAGGGAGTGCTATTTTTGTGAACTCAAACTTCAGATAAATTGTCCAATGCCTCTTTTATAGTTTCACCCCATAAAGGGTGTTGCCTACCCTACTCTCTATTTGAACTGGCATGTGAACTGGTTTCTTACCAAATGATGAAGCTATGATAGGAGTTCAATTTTATTTGAATGGCTATGTACCAATATCATTTTGCAAAAATGATAATGCATACTGCATAGTGTTGGCACATAGCACATATGAGAGCGGAACCCCCAAAACGGTATTTATAAAAAATCTGTTTTTATTCTTACATGTTTAAACTTTATTCACCTTCAAAGTACCCTCCATTTGATGCAATACACCTACCAAGACATTTTTTCCACTGTTCACAGCTAGTTGATTTTTATGCCTTTTATTGCTTATGCAGTTTTTTTGTTTTACCTTTTCCACATCAGAAAAATGTTTCCCTTTGAGGACATCTTTTATCCAGGGAAACAAAAAAGTCCCTTTGGGCAAAATCAGGTGAATAGGGAGGCTGAGGCATGGGGATCATGCCATTCTTGGTCAAAGACTGCTGAACACTCAGCGTGGTGTGGGCAGGTGCACTCATAAAACACCCATCATAAAATAGGCAAATACAGTGGAAGCGTCTTCAAAAAAAATTCACCAAAACCAAATGCAGCCTTTCACAACAATGCCAGCTGGTACACTGACTTAGTGTCCTAGAATACTCACCTAGTGGAGAAAGCCTATACTACAAGAGGCCTGCCCTCCAGAAGATAATTCTGTTTCTTCTTTTGTAGCCCGCCCCCTGTATACAAATACCAATCCAATGTATGTAATAATCTATACAAGACAGATTGTCTGACCCAAATAAATGTATCCTTCATAACTTAGAATGCCTCAGAAACCACAACTTCCAAAAATATATACTATACCTGTGTGAACTGGTCACAATCAACAATGCGGAAAGTTTTTCCGTAAATTGTAATATTTATCCCTCGATTTAAGTCTTTCCAATGGTAATGGTCTCCCCGGTCATTCTTGGCTAGCCGCTGGCGTTTGATTAACTTGCCTTGAGGAATCCCAGAGTTTTCCACAATGGGCTCTATGATTGACATGCTGTCATCTTCTAGATAGTAGTAAATGTTCACTTGACGGATCCTGTAGTGTTCCTCAGCTGACATAGGAACATCTTCTTGGAAATAGGCATCAAATTTCAGAACCTATAACACAGCAAGAAAGAAGAAATGGTCTGCATTAGTTTCTCATCCAAACAATATCAAGTACCTCTTGTAAAGAGACTCACTCAGGGCCATTTGAATATTCATCATTCCTATCTTTTAAACCAAATATTGCCAAATTATGGTTCAGGGGACAAATATACCCCTACCACCTATTTTTATATACAAGCTAAGAATGGTTTTTAACATTTAAATGGTAAAAAAAAAATCAACAGAATACAATTTGACAACATGTGGAAAATACATGAAATTCAAATTTCAGTATCCATGCATAAAGTAATTACATAAATAATTAACACTTATGAGCTAATGGCTGCTTTCCCATTATGAGAACAGAGTTGCAAGTCACTGTGATAGAGACCATTTAGGCTTCTGTTATGGTCTGAATTCTGTCCCCCCCCCCAAAAAAAAAAAATTCATGTTGAAGTCCTAACCCTTGATGTGACTATAATGGGAGACGGGGTCTTTACAAGGTAATTAAGCTTCAGTGAGGTCCTCAGGGTGGGGCCCTAATCCAAGAGAAATAATGACATTCATTCTCTTTCTCAGCGCTCATAGAGGATAGGCCATGTGAGGACATAGAAAGAAGGCAGCTCTCTGCAAGTCCAGAAAAGGCCCTCACCAGAAACTAAATCAGCCGAAAGCTTGACCTTGGCCTTCTAGCCCCCAGAACAGTGAGAACATAAAGTTCTATTGTTTAGGCCACCAGTCTGGTATTTTCTTATAGAAGCTCAAGCAAACCAAGACAGTTGCTAAACCCACAATATTTTCTATTGGCCCTATACAGAAAAAGTTTGCTGACCTCTGCTCTAAACACTCCAACTATGTGTAGACTATTTACTAATGTGTTCCTTGATGAGATGGCTTAAAGACCTTAAGCTTCACTTCCATATCAAAAATTCCTCTGAGAATTTTTGGGAAGAGTAAGAAATCTGGATGAGACTATGACTTTTTGGTTAAAAATGAAAATGAAGGTTCAAGTCCATTTCTTTAGAAATGGAGTTCCTTGCAAATGCATACCAATGACATATTCATTGTTAGAAACTTCATATGAATAACTCTCAAGTCATAAATCCACAAGATAATCCACCATCAGTGATATATAAATTGTGCTCAGAAATACACGTAAATATGATAAAGCAAAACCTAGGTTCTTTGGAGAGCTTCAGTATCAGTGTGAAGTCAAAATGGCATATCTATAATACATTTAAAAGCATTTAAAAACATTATAAAAAGCTTATGTTGACATGCTTTGGGATTAATTTTTAAATTTCTGCTATTCTGTTTCTATTTTTAATATTTTTTTTTAGAGAGAGAAAGTATTAGAATAATGTGTTAGGTAGGCAAATGTTAACCCAAACCTAACCTACAATAACAGCAACAAAACAAAGAGACCCTTTTGTAAAGACACAAAAATGGCTCAATAAATAAAAAAGATGAATTAATTTTATACATGAATGCTGTTGCTAAAAAAGGTATTGAGTCTGCTGTGGAAGAACAAGATAAAAACCAAAAGAGAACAGGCAATTGCGCAAGGGAAACATGGATATAATGGAGTGAAGTCTGTAAAACTCATGATAAAAAGATGAAATGGGTTAATGTAATAGAATGTTTATAGGAAAAAATAACATGGTAAAAGCAAAATATAAAAATCATTTTAAAGTAACATTTTAGATCAACTGCAAAGAAGTGAAATGAAGACATGATCACTAGATGTGGACAGAATCAGTAATTCATATATGAAATGATCTGTATTTGAGCTGCAGATTTATAAATACACAAAATGTTAGAACCAGAAGTAATCAGCTATTCAAACCTCCCTGGTTTTACAAAGGAGGAAACTGAAAGTCAGGGTGGTGGAGTGGTTTGTCTGAGGCCACAGACGGGGTTAGGGATATAGCTAAGATTAGTCACTACTTCTTACATACAGGTGCTATAGTGGTTCATAAAAGGAATCTGTGTGAGCTAAAGTGGTCAGAGAGTGTTTAAGATGAGGGGACAAGACTGGGTTCCAGCAACAGAAGCAGAGGAAGGAAACTCAGCAGTAGTATGCCGAATATGATGAGGAGGAAAGTGCTCTAGGCATGATGATCAGACTGAAAACCCCTCCAAAAGTCCTGGCCTACAGTAGTAAACCAACCAGAGGTGGAAAAACAAAGAGATTAATTGCATTGATAGTGAGGAAGTAGGAGGATGGGAGCCAGATGAGATATTGAGAAAGCATAGTGCTGGGAATAGAGTGGTGATTCTCACAGAAATGGAGACATTAAGAAGATAATTTTGTAGGGCAGATGGTGAGCTTGATTTTAGACTTGCTGACTCTTAAGTGACACCACAAGTTGATATTGCAGGGGCTAACTTGGGATGCAGAATTGAGCCTGGGAAAGAAGTCAATATTAGAGAAAAATCAGGATGACTCAAACATTTTGAACCAAGCAAATGAAAGGATGGAATTGCTATCATATTGATATGAGAAGAATGTAGTGGAGCAGATATGGGGATGGGGAGACAGATCAGGAGTTAAGTCTTGAACATGTTCAGTTTAAGATGTCTGCTAAATACTGAAGAGGAGATATCAAATAGGCAATCACAAATTCCAGACACAGCATATCATTATGTAAAGGACATTTCAAGCCACGAGTCTGGACCAAGGGAGGAAGCATAGACAGGGAAGACCAAAGACCGAGCTGTGTGGCACATTCATGTTCCGATGCTGTTTGTTTTCTAAGACTGGAAGGGATGAAAATGCCTTTGGCAACAGGAACCTGGCCTTAGAATGGGAGGCAGGAAGGAAACACACATGTACGTTAAAGATTAAAATAACCAGAATTTCTCATGTTCTATTTAAAAAATTTAAATGATAATGAGTTATTTAAAAACAAATCTTCTGTGCCATATGATCATTACAGGTAAGTCCTAATCTCCTACCTTTGTGCATCTACAGTAATGAATTGTGGCCACATGATAATTTTGTAAAATCTAAAAAATTCCTTTTGAAGCAAAAAGAAAAATTAAATAAGGTACAGTTCAGTTTTTGCTTTATATTCATTTTAGTATATTCAGACTGTGTAGGGAAAAGAAGTAGCTGATTATGTGGACATCATATATTTGACTTTAATTGAAGAGACTGTTATTCAGTTAATTAGGGCACTAAATTCTCAAGTTCTCTGGTTATTTGGGAGCTTGTTGTCTGACATAAATGGTAAGTGGTAAAATTTTTACCTGTTAAAACACCCCCTAGAAGTTTCTTCTGTCTTTATAATTACCTTTGATCATTCAATATGGAATAGTTTGTCCAATAAACACTTGGGTTTCCTCTGGCATATGATCTACACATATAGCTAAAACTACTTGTTTTCAATATATAATTCAGTGTTACAGAGAACAAAACTAATAAGTGAGGTCTCAGGTAAATAATACTCTAACCCCTAAAGTACTTATTTATTTCATTGTTAATCAAAAAGGCACTTTTTCATTAAGAATAGAATCAAGAGTTTTGTGCTCCTCCCACAAAGAAATGACTGGGAAAGAATATAGGGAAGCTCTTTAGGAAGTAGGATAACATTAGCTTTCAGATAACATTAGCTTTACCCTGGCTGGTTTGGCTCAGTGGATTGAGCGTCGGCCTGCGAGCTAAGTGTCGCTGGTTCGATCTTCCAGTCAGGGCACATCAGAGAAGGAAAACTCTGACTCCAAAAAACCTCCGCTGCCTTGCGGCATACCTCTTCAGGGGAAAGGCTAAGGGAGTAAACCCCGACAGAAAATCCGGAGCTGGAGTCCCTAAGGCGGTTCGACGTTGTAGTCAACACCGGCAACTCCTGCGGCGCACCTGAAGCCAAGCTGTATTGACTCCGTCTTTCCCTCGGACCCTTCAGCTGCGAAGAGAGGGGGGGTCTGCTGCATGGGCAACAGCAGACCCTCCATATCACCCTGCCCAGGCTCTGTAGCTTCAGCTCCACTGGAGAGGACACTCCAGCGTCATCACAAGATGTCGATTCAACACAGGAGGAGACAGATACCGTGTCACTCCCGAGTTGGACTGCACAGCCATTCTCGGCGGTGCAGATAGACTCTTAAGAAGCTACACCATCGTCTCTCGAGACGGACGGCTGCCGACGACCAGGTAGAATAAGATCTTAATGTATTGCATAGGAAGGAAAGAAAAAATAGTATTTTTCATGGAATTTTACAGTTGGATGGATTCCTAGTTATCATGTATTCTAACCTAATTTTATAAACAAGGAAATTAGAGAATGTGACTTCCCACAGTCACAACACTAGTTGGTAGAAGACCCAGAATTAGAATCCAGATCTCCCAACACCAGGAAGTGCTCAGAATGTCACAATAAACATGGAAATATTTGTAATTACTTCAAGACTAAACAGAAAAATGCTGAATAAATATTTTCATAGCACGTACAATTATGAAACGCCGAATCACACTTTTTATTATTTGTACTTTATTCTATTATATATGTGGGTTACATGTTAAGCTTCCCAATTTTTAGCAGTGACACAGATCATAAGTTAAATTAATTTGTTAAAAAATAATTCATCTCAGTTTTTGAACTAATATGTATTGAGTACCAATCACAGGAAAGCTAGTCCAGGTAGGATGAACAGCATGTGCAAAGGCCCTGTAATGGGGGTGGGGGAATGTGCTACAGTTTCAAGAAAATAAGGAAACTAAATCTATTGTGATTGAAACACAGTAGGTGAGGAAAAGATAGGCCCAAGAAGCTGGAGAAACAGCAGGGAGGGCTGGACCCAGTATGACTGTGAGGAACCTGTAAAGCTGGATCTTAGTCTACCACTGGGAAAGCCATGGAAATGTTTTTGCTTAGTATGTGACATAATCTGATACCCATTTATAAAAGATAAGCCTGGCTGCTCTATGGAAAATAAATTGTAAGCGTGGAGATGGAAATAAAAGAACAACTTACCTATATATTTTAGAGATGGAAATGACCGAGCTTGTTAAGTTTGGAGTTGGGTTGTGAGGGAAGGGAGGAATCAAGGATGACTTTCAAGCTGGGGGATGAGAGCAGCTGGGTGGGCGGTGGTAATGTTTACTGCACTGGTTAAGATAGTCTGGAGGCATTTTCACAGAAAAATGACATAATGTGTTTTTGGGAATAAACCAAGCACTGGACACATTATGAGCATAAAAAATAAGTACAGGACTATTACAGCAGTTAACAATATGTTTACTTTTAACATATTGCTTGTTTGAACTATGATAGTGGGAGAGGAAATGGAAATGGGAGCTACCTGACTTGGCAACTCACTGAAGGGGAAGAAAAGCCAAAAATGGCTTGGTCTTCAGGCTTTGATTCCCTAGTGGAGCCGTACAGAAACAGCATACCTATGAGAAAAGGTGAAACAGCATACCTATGAGAAAAGGTGATGATCTGGGTTAAAGACAAACAGGACCTGAGGTGCCAACACCTCATCCAGGAGAAGATATTCCATGGCAGTTTCAAAAAGGTCAGAATTGGAAATATTGAGAGTTGTCTACATTGAGAAGATAGTTGAAACCACAAAAGTGAATGAGATCTTGGAAGAATATAAAATAAAGAATGAGAACAGACCTTTAAAATACCTACAGTTAAACGTGAAAAAAGAGGGAGGCCAGAGCAGAAGCAGCTAGATAGAGCAGAAAACCAGGAGAGTGAAGAGGAGTCAATGGAGCAAAAGAAAAGCAAAGTTTCAAGAGGGAAGAGAGGGTCAACAAACATCAAATGCTGTAAACGGGTCAGAGAGAATGCTGACAAAAAAAAAAGAAAAAAAAGTTCTGGGCTTGAGGGCAGAGAGAAGTCAAATTGTGAGTGATCTGACAGTTAAGTGAGAAAGAAAGTTGCTTAAAGGGGTCACAAGGTAGAAAGGTTTTTTAAGATAGGATAATATGATCCCGGGTAAAGAAGTACTCACTAGCATGTTTGAAATGGAAGTTGAAGATAAAAAAGATAAAAGAAAAATAACATCAGAAACACAGAGAGGCACATGAGCCTGGGCAGTAGAATATAGTAGGTGACGATGAAGAGAAATGCATGGCAGCAAAGAGAAAAGGTGAAGGCGCTCACAGCAGGTCGTTATCACCTGCATAAGAAATAAAGTTATACTCTAAAGACGAGGGACCATGGAAAGAATGTCCAAATTATGGACAGTTATGTTGGCTATTAAGTAGACTCTGGGTATTTCTAGAAAAAATTAAATAGATATAATTCAGAAAAACTATAATTCCTTACTGTAAAAAATAATCTTAATTTAAAAACCATGTATTTAACTACTCACTCCCTCATTATCTATGGTAAGGATCTTTTATCTAGAAATTTTGATGAGCCAAGTAAAATGAAGTATACTTCTTCATGCCCACTATCTTTTAAAAAATGAATTGTGAATTCTATTTTAAAAGCATAAGTTAAGTAATGACAATTAGCATAAAATAACACACACACACAAAGAAGCCTATTTCCTATTTGGTCACAAGTTCACCCTCTCTGCATTTCATTAATACTTTCTCATGACATATATGACCTTATACACATTAGAGTTTATAAGAGTTATTTGCTATTCTTTTCCATAAAAATTGAACCTGCCAGGATTTATATCTTGATAAACTGTTAAATACCTATCCCACTGCTCTCTTTTCACCGCTCTCCCTTATCTACTGATTTTGCAGTGTCTATCACAGCTGTGAATGAAGAAGAGAAACAAAGAAAGAAAAAGTAAAGAAATATCCAAACGTGCAACTGATACCATTTAGTGGATTTTTAGGTTTAGCCTACAAATTGGTAGGTGAATCAAATGTGTTAATTGAGATGGGGAAGAAAAGATTATATGGATTCTGGCTGATAGGTTAAAAATTGTTTAAATTAAGTGATTATTAATGTAAATGACATAGTTCTACCACCGGAGTATTTTGTATCTTCCAAACTCCAGCTTCAATAGCTACTCAATACAGGCTGACTAGCTCGATGAAAACGGCATAGGCATTTAACAAAAACAATAAAATTACAAGACAAAAAACAGGCTATCAGTAAATTAGAAAAGGTAACTTATGAAAACTGGTCAGTAGTTCTCAGACATAACTAAAAATCATCTGGAAATCAGAATAGTTGAAGATTGGGGAAGCATCTAAGTTTCTTAAAAGTCCCATCTGTGATTCCACCGCAAGCCCAGAGCTAGGGCTACCTCACCTTAGTGAAAAGAGGAGACTCACTAACAAGGAAACTCAAGGATGATGTGGAAATGCCAACAGATGGAAATAAGGCAAATCACATTACAAAAAGGGTAGATGAGACACAGGCAAAAAGGTTATACCACACCTTGGTTATGCTATGCCAAGCCCGAAATGTTCCCTGAAAAACAAAAACTTGGGAAGACAGCCTGGAGAAAACTGACAACAAATGGAGCTGTTGTCATGATGACAGTTTGCATTTCATGGAGATCAAGGACTTGTCATCATTACAGAACAGAAAACTTTTAAAAAGTAGAAAACACAGAGCAGGTAAACATAGAACAACATGAACTCAAGAATTCAGAATTCATCCAACTTTTCTTTAACTGTATTTGGAAAACATTTCAGTGAAGTCTATGGGGAATTAGTTTCTGTATTCGGCTTCCTGACTAAAGAAAGGCCCTTTCAATCCTGAGTTCAGCTGTCTGTGACTAAGGGTTGAGGCATTTGAACAATTTTCTCCTCAAAGTACTCTGGAAAACCTGTAGTTTATTATTGACTTTTCTGGAAACAGCTGGCTCTCAGAAATTTGAATTCATGGGGTAACCTAAAATTCCAGATGATACCTTTTTGTCAAAGGCCACATGCGCAGGAATAAAAGCCGCAGGTGGGGTCTGCTTAGGTGGGCCGTAAGTTAGAAGTGATGCCTTACTGGCCAGCTCATCCAGGTCAGCCCGGGACAGCTTGTTGACCGGGAGCCAGTCTCCACCTATCCCAGTCGCTGGACGTCGAGCAATTGCATAGCCGTTCCTGTAGCCCAGCGTCTGGCTTCTATGAAATGCTGTTTTCTGAAGAAGAAAAGAAATGTGTCATTAATAAAATTTGTTAGGTAAAAGGGCTAACTTTCAAAAAAGTCCTAACTTAAACCCTTGCTCATAAATATCACAAATGTTTTATCAAAAAGTGTACCTATGTTATAAGGTTCTAAAACATTTGGCTAGAAACAAGGAGGAAATCAGCATCCTGAGTTTAAAACATAAAGTCCTGCTCTAGAACACCCAATTAATAACAGCTCACTTCTCATGAGAAACTAAAATATTAATTTTAGTTTCTTAAAATAATAATTTTTCACTAGTCTTCCCATGTTTTAAGTCTTATCTAGTGGTCAGAAACCATGGAACCTAGAGGAGCTGGTTCTGTGAAGTCAATTTTTATCTGAAATGAAAGACCTTTCTTATTACAATGACACTGATACATTCACACAACTCTTTGAAAAGAAAGTAGATATTATATACTTGAAGTGTTGAACACAGTAATTCCACCTAAATCCTTTAAGGATGATAATCCAAAATTATAAGCAAAAACAATATGCCTAAAGTGGTCCATTATAATGTTAGTTACAATAGTAAAAACATGGGAAACAACCAAAAAGACAAACATAAGTAAATGATGGAAAATTCACTTAGTGGACTATTACACAGTCATTAAAGTATTGGTTTTAACAACCATGTGGTGACCTGGGGGGAAATGTTTGACTTAATAAACCACCAAAACAGCATATAAAATTGCATGTGTACTACAATTACAAGCATGAAAACATGTGCCTGAAAAGAGACTAGATTTGATGAATGCTGTCTGTCTGTATTATACATTTCTGAATTATGTTGACTTTTTTTCCAATGGACTAATTTTTATTGGTAATTGGGAAAAAAAACAAACCGTTAAATAAAAAGGAAAAAAGGGTAAAGGAAATAACTTTGAAGACAGCGGGGATCAAAATGATGACATAAAAGGCCCCAGTCTCCCTGTCCCTGCACAAAGATCAATGACTAGACAGCTATCCATAAACAAAAATCAGCTCTGGAAGAGCTCTAGAACCTACTTAGGAGGTTTTGGCAACATGGTGGAACAAAAAAATCTAGCAATAATCTCACAAAAAGAGAAGGAAGAGAACTCCATTTTGCCTGCATCATCCCATCCCCCAACTGGACTTGTTCAGTGCCAAGAGGGAACTGCCCAGCTAGAAAGAGTTCCTCTCACCAGGAAAAGAAGAGAGGGTGAGCAGCTGACCCCCACTGCTGTGCATGAGCCTGGAGTTAGCTCCTTCAGCTGTGTACCTGCACGTAACTGGCTTGACCCCCATTAGGGGCCTCCACTGCGATGTGCATGCCCAGCAGGAGTGTGCATCCGGAGAGGGTGTGCAGCCACGGGAGAGCACGCTGACAACCAGGGCCTTTGTAGCTGCCAGGGAGTCCATAGTTGGCCCCAGACCTTGCTGCTTTCTCTGGCCCCTACCACTTTGCATGTGTCTGCAAATAACCACTACATTGCCACCTGCATCTGGCCCCTGCAGCTGAGTAGGTGCACATCACTGGAGCTGGGTCACTAATGCTGGCTGTCCTGGTCCCTAGCTGCTGGACCTGGAGGTGCCATTAAAGACCCAAACAGCCCCTGCAGCCACTGAAGAACACCTACAATGCTTGCCAAGGACTACACAGTTGTCAATGATATAGACCCAGTGGCCTGAGCCAAAGTGACATCATGCCCATCCACAACCCTGCCAGACCCAGTAGTGATACACACATCTCCATTTGGTCCCCTGCAGCACTAGACCCAGGAATGAAAACCCAGCAACTTCCTGATTTAAAAAAAAAAAATCAAAATAATTGTCCTAAAGATGTTCAAAGAGCTACAAGAGAACACAGATAAATGGTTTAATGGTATTAGGAAAAAAACACAAGAACAAAATGAGAAGGTCAACAAAGAGATAGAAAACATTAAAAAAACAGAAAGAAATTTTGGAGCTGAAGAATAAAATGACCGAACTGAAGAATTCAATAGTACCTTTAACAAAAGACTGGAACAAGCAGAAGAAAATATATGAGCTAGGAGGCAAATCAATTGAAATTACCCAATCAGTGGCGCAAAAAGAAAAAAGAATGAAAATGTATGAAGAAAGCCTATGAAATTTATAGGACATTAATAAGAGAAATACTGTATGTATCTTGGGATTCCCAGAGGAGGATAGAGGGAGAAAGGGGTAGAATGTTTACTTAAAGAAATAATAGTTGAGAACTTTCCAAATCTAGGGATAGAGTTGGATATCCAAGTTCATGAAGCTAATAGGTTACCAATTATTTTCAAACCAAAATAATCTTCTCCAAGACACGTGATAATAAAACTGTCTAAAATCAAAGACAAAGAGAGAATTTTTAAAAACAGTAAAAGAAAAAAGAAATCTCTCATACAAGGGGACCTCCATAAGGCTATCAGGAATTTCTCAGTAGAGACCTTGCAGGCCAGGAGAGAATGAGATGGCATATTCATAGTGCTGAAAGAGAGCAGCTACCAACCATGAATATTTTACCCAAAAGAGTTGTGCTTCAGAAATAAAAGTGAGTAAAGGTAAGCATACAGTCTGATGCAGAATACCCTAATACTGTAATATGGTGATATGTTAACTACTTAACTTTAGTATAAAGGTAAAAGGACGAAAGTATTAAAACAGACATATGTTTTATGTAAGTCTCATGGTAACTACAAAGCAAAATATCTACAGTGGATTCACAAAAGATAAAGAGAAGGGAATCAAAGCAAACCACTATGGAAAATGATCAATTCACAAAGGAAGGCAGCAAGGGAGACAGAAATGAAAAAAGGAACTACAAAACAGCCAGAAAACAAAAGATAGTATTAGTAAGTCCTTATCTATCAATAATTACACTAAATGTAAGTTAATTGATATCTCCAATCAAAAGACAAGTTGGATTATTATTTTTTTAAAGACCCAATTATATGTTGCCTACAAGAGACTCATTTCAGCTTTAAGGACACACATAGGACGGGAAAAAAGATATTCCATGCAAGTGGAAACCAAAAGAAAGCAGGGGTAGATGTACTTATATCAGAAAACTAAACTTTAAGCTAAAAATGGTAGTGAGAGACAAAGATGGCCATTATATAAAAACGAGCCAAATCATTAAGATATGACAATTGTAAATATATATGCACCCAACATCAGAGCACCTAAATATATTAAGAAAATACTAAGAGATCTGAAGAGAGAAATATACAAAACAACAATAATAGTAGGGAACTTCAATAGTCCACTTTCAACAACGGATGATAGATCAGTCAGACAGGAAATCAACAAAGAAACATTGGACTAGAACTAAAATCAAATGAACTTCATAGACACATACAGAACAAGCCATCCAACAGTAGCAGAATACACATTTTTCTCAAGTACATATCGAACATTCTTCAGAACGGATCATATGGTAGGTCACAGAACAAGTCTCAACAGATTGAAATTACACCAAGTATCTTTTCTGACCACAATAATATGAAATAACAGAAAGCTGGAAAATTCACAAATATGACGAAATTAAGCAAAACACTCCTCGAACAACCAATGAATGGGTCAAAGAAATCAAAGGGAAATAAAAAATACCTTGAAACAAATAAAAATGGAAACACAATGTATGAAAATCATGTGGATGCTGCAAAAGCAGTTCTAAGAGGGAACTTTTTAGAGCAATAAATGTGTGCATTAAGAAACAAGAAAGATCTATATGTATGGTGTCAGAAGGGTACTAGACTTATCAGGGTAATTACTTCATAAGGTATATAAATGTCTAATCACTATGTTGTACATTTGAAATGAATATAATATTGAATTCTAACTGTAATTGAAAAATAAAGTTTAAAAAAGGAACAAAACATCTCAGATAAAGCACCTCACTTTACACCTCAAGAAACTAGAAAAAAAGAACCAAGCACAGAGTTAGGAAGGAAATAACAAAAATCAGAGCAGTAATAAATGAAACAGAGACAGAAAAATGACAGAAAAGATCAACAAAACTAAGAGCTGGTTTCCTGAAAAGATACACAAAATTGGCAAACCTTTAGGTAAACTAAGAAAAAAAGAGGATTCAAATAAATAAAAACAGAAATGGAAAAAGATATAACTGATACCACAAAAATATGAAGGCTCATGAGAGACAAGCATAAATACCAACAAACTGGGTAACTGAAAATAAATGGATAAATTCCCAGAAATATACAATCTATCAAGACTGAATCATGAAGAAATAAAAAAATAAGAACAGACCAGTAATGAATAAGATTGAATCAGTAATCAAAGAGCAACCAACAAGAAAAGCCCAAAACCAAACATTAAAAAAAAAAATTAATCTGAATCCTTCTCAAACTCTTCCAAAAAACTGAAGAGGAGGGAACACTCCCAAATTCATTTTATATGGCATTATCCTGATACCAGAACTGGATAAGGACAGTACCAGAAAATTACAGACCAATATCCCTGATGAAATAAGATGCAAAAATTATCAACAAAATATTAGTAAACCAAATTCAACAGCTTATTAAAAGGATTATATACCATGATCAAGTGAGATTTATTCTTGAAATGCAAGGATGGTACAACACAACACAAATCAATAAATGTGATATACCACATTAATAGAATGAAAGATAAAAATCATATGATCCTCTCAAAAGATGAATAAAAGACAATACAACATCCATTTAGGATAAAAGGTCAACCAATTGAGTATAGAAGGAACATACCTCAACATAGTAATTGACATATATGACAAACCCATAGATAGTTAACATCATACTCAACAGTGAAAGGTTGAAAGCTTTTCCTCTAAGATCAGGATGAAGACAAGGATGCCCACTCTCACCACTCTTATTCAACATAGTTCTGGAAGTCCTAGCCACAGAAATCAGGCTAGAAAAAGAAATAAAAAGCATCCAAATAGGAAAGGAAAAAGGTAAAACTCTCTTTGTTTGCAGACAATACGATCTTACATTTAGAAAACTCTAAAGACTAAACGACAATAACAAAATACTATTGTAACTAATCAATAAATTCAGTAAATTTACAGGATACAAAACCAACATACAAAATTCAGTTGTATTTCTATTCATTAACAATGAAATATCTGAAAAATAAATTTTAAAAAATCCCATTCACAATAGCACGAAAAACAATAAAATACTTAGGAATAAATTTAACCAAGGAGGTGAAAGATTTGTACACTGAAAACCACAAGATTTTGATTAAAGAAATTGAAGACATACACAAATGGAAAGATAACTTGTGTTCATGGCTGCAAGATTTAATATTATTAAAACATTCATAATACCCAAAGCAATCTATATATTTAATGCAATCTCTACCAAAATTCCAATGGCATTTTTCACAGAAAAAAAATCCTAAAATTTGTATAGCACCACAAAAGACCTGAATAGCCAAAGCAATGCTGAGGAAAACAACAAAGCTAGAGGCATCATATTTCCTGATTTCAAATCACAGTGACCTTTAACAACACAGGTTTGAAATATGCGGGTCCATTTATTTGTGCCCTTTTTTCAATTGACCCCTGTGGTTTGAACTGGTGTTGTCCAAGGGTCAATTCTGTGGTTAGGAATCCATATATGCAGAGGGTCGACTGTAATTATACGCAAATTTTCATCTGTGCAGGAGGTATGAGCCAATAACCCTGAATCATTCAAGGGTCAACTATAGTTTGTATTTTACAAAGCTATAGTAATTAAAACAGTGGTAGTAATCGTTGTGCAAAATATGTGTATCAAATCAATCAGTTGTACATTTTAAACTTAGACAATGTTGTATGTCAATTATAGCTCAATAAAGGTGGAAAAGAAAATGGAAAGAAAATTTAGAGGTTAATTTGATGGAATATTTTTTCCTTTTTCTGTTTTTTGTAATGGTAGGTTACTTTCAAAATCATGTGCGTATGTAGGTATACACACACACAAATACACATACATATATACACATATACATAAAATTTAGGCTAAATCAAAATATATTTTTAATGAATAAATGGCAGCTCATGCTAACATTTTCAAGATCTGTACTAACATAAAAGGTAAATGGAGTACATTTCCTTTGCTAAAAGAGTTATGGACTGTAGTTTTTTTTTGAGGGTCACAAATTCAGGGTCATAAGTCAACTGACAAGAGCTGCTCCAGATACATAACACACATGACATAGAACAACATGGACTCAGTTGACTTCTTGACTGGGTGATTTGAGTAACTTTAAGCTCCTCCTCTTCCACCTCTAAAGACAGAAGCAACATCAGGTGCCTCATTTGCTTTCCCCGTTTCAGACAGACATCCCTACCGTCACTCAACATATGACCTTTATTAGTGGATCCTCATGGCCATCCCAGGCAAGGCAACCTAAGGCCGTCCCACCCTTCTTAGTCATTATGGTTCTGAATGCTGTGAGTGTTACACACATGTAGTCCTTCAGTGCTGAAGACAGTGACCTTGTTTTTCAAATTTCAAATAAGGCAAATCATTAATATTGCCCAATGTGTTTAAAATATGAAATATGTCCAATGCACAGCTCATCTTACTTGTAGTATGGGAATATGTTCTTAGAGCTTGGCACCTCCAGTCTATACCTCTATGATCAACCCTGCCTTGTGGGTAACCTGCACTAAGTAATGACAAATGCTCAGGCTACTCCTGCACAGGGCAGCAATGTGCCCACAACATTTTCTAAATCACATAAAACTTAAGTCCACTGAAGCGAAAAATCTACAATGCTGTGTCTTAATGCAGGAATGATTTAAAGATTCAGAATCCAAATTTCCTCACCAAACTTTCAATTACAATTCATTCTCACCCCCACCAATAAATTGACTATGTATTTTATCTTACCTTTATGATCAGGAAGAGGAAGTCTTAGCTTAAATTACCAACCTATTTAAATATAAATTGTTATTGTCTCATCTATGAAATCAGACTACTGAATCTCAATATTGATCTTCCAACATATATTTCAGTAACCGTGTTAGAGTGAAAACAAATACTAAATAATTTTGTCAAGGGCTAAACTATGTTAGAAGAGACAGCTTTTTCTCTCTTCAGTTTTGTCTAGGAATGCAACTAAATATACTTAAGGTCAGGAAGGGGCAAAACAAAATCTAAACATGAATATTTTATAAAAATGTTAGAGTGAAAATAATAGCACTTGGGGAAGAAAAAAATTAACCGATTGTCGTTAAAGGGACTGAAAGAGAACTATCTTCTACAAAGCAGGGAAGGTTTGGGAGGAAGATGGGCCTGTGTTGAGAGCTTAACTTTTGGAGAAACAATTGAGAAAGAAGATAAAATGGGAACAGGGAGAAGGTGGGACCAAACTGTACAATAGGAAAGGCACAGAAAAGGGAAGGGACTGGGTAGAAGCATAAATGAGAAGGGTGCAGACTGTGGAAAAGGACCTGGTGGAAAGAAGAGGAGGAATTCAAATAATATATAAGACGGAAATGGAGCTGGGAGTGTGAAAGGTTACTTGATTCAGGATTCAGGATTAGAAGGTTGCAGGGAGAGAGCGATGTGCCTGGGGAGAAAAGGTGGGATGGGAATGAGGATGAAGGGGTAGAGATGCTTACTGGGAGAAGGGGCCGAAGCTAGGCGGGGAGGTGGGTAAGGGGTTAAGGATGGAGCTGCGAAGTGAGGGATATAGTGTGGGAGAAGGAGCATGGGAGAGAACCCAGAGAGAGAGAGAGAGCTTGGTAGGAAGGTGGGGAAGCAGTGATCTAGAGAGAGAAGCAGAGGCTAGAGCAGCAAGGAAGAACACGGCTAAGCCAACGGACTGATCCAACGAGGCCAACAGACTGCCCAGGGCAATGGAAAAACTAAAAAGGGATGGAGCGCCGGATAACGGATAGGAGAGAGGATGAGGCTTAGAGTGGGAGGACGACAGAATTGCGGCGGGGAAGAGGGACAGGGTCCGGGCACAGGACGGGTTTCAAGGGAGGGAGGACACTCTTGGGTGGAGAAGAAAGAGAGGGGCGGTGAGCCCTCCGAAGGCTCCGAGGGCGGAGACAGGTGGAGACAGGTGGAGGCAGGGTTTGGGCCGATAAATCCTCACCGTGGAGTCCGTAAAGGACATGCCCGGCATAAAGGGCAGGCCATGTACAGGATTGGACACCATCGCAGCCGCCAAGCCACCGCCACCTCAGACGGGCTCTTTTCCTCCCTGGTTGCCCGGGCGACCAGCCGCGTTCTACTGCCACCTGAAGCTCCATGGTAACGACAAACATTCCGACCACCCTTGAATGGAGGGCGGGGCCTGAGGCCCAAGAGGACAGATCTGCGCGTGCGCTGCTGGCGGGACTTCGCGTTCTCGCGGTAAGATTACAGCGACAAAAGGGGCGCGGTTAGTGGGCTTTGCGGAACTGGCCTTGTCCCTCTTGTGTAAAGTCTCTGTGATGTGGGAACTGGTGGGCGGGGTGGGAGGAGGTGACTGAGAGGACACAAGTTGTCGCAGTGAGGTCCAGTGGTCGGAGCGGGCCCTTAAATGAGTTCACGTAGAAGGGAAGTTCCTTCTTTCCCGCCACACCGGTCCTCGCCGCGCTCGTCGGCGTCCTGAGCTCAAGCGCTTTCTCCCAGCGCTGGGAGAAGGGCCCTCGTCCCAGTTCACGATGAAGTGTAGATGGACAGAATAGTCACAGAAATGCAAATTACAGCATAAAGACTATAGTCCGTTATATCGTAATAACTATGTATGTAGCCAGATGGGTTCTTGAAATATTGGGGGACCACCGTACAGAGTGCTTGATTGTCTTATGTTATACATTTGAAACTGATACAGAATAATGTTGAATGTAAACTAAAGTTGAAAAATTAAAAAAATAAAAAATAAAAAAGGTTGTTACCTACCCTGATGGCGCTTTTGGGGCAAGGGCTAGGATTATTCATGGTTATCTCTCTGTTGCTTAAGGATGTTCAATGAACTAATGCAACCATCTTGTCCCTAATCTTCCCTCCATTACATTATCTTTTTTTTCACATTCGTTTCTGTTTCTTTTACTGTTAAACCATGCAGTTCTGCATCCTCTCATCTTGCAGGCAGGATCTTGCATATTTGCCTCAGGACACTCAGTATTTGTTGACTGAAGACCTACAGGATGCTCATCTCAATCCTGATCTGTAGTTTATGCCCACCTGCAGCAGCAATGAAAAGAACAGAACCACAAGGGGAAACACATCTTCAAAGAGAAAACTATAATACATCAGAAGACTACAAATAAATGAGGTGAAATACTGTCAGAACCATAGCTATTCTCACCTTTGGTGCTTTTTACAAAATTTAAATGATTATTCCTTAAAAGAAAATGTAACCCTCTTTTTGAAAGATTTGCAAAAAGAAAAAACAATTCGTTGGCACTGTGAAACTTAAAAATAAAAATAAAAAGCAAACAAAACCCTGGTGCCCAGACGCTGTATCATTAGGTCTGAAATGGGGCCCAGGAACCTGATTTTTATAACAGCTGTTTCTGTTCATGTAAACAATAACATAAACAGAGCCACTTTAAAATGGAGGTGGAGCTGCCACGTCAGAGGAACTGCCTTGCAGGTCTTATATCTCAAATCTTTGGAATGTTAAACATGGCAAAATAACCTTTGGATGAGGCCTAAGCGACCTTGTGCCTTGCAAAAGAACTGTTTGCCAAGATAACAAGAAAGCTACTGAACTGCTAAATTACTGGACAGAAAAATTAAAAATACTGTTTAGGATTAACATGACTATGTTATCTGCACCAATAGAAATGCTTTCCTTCTGTTGATGTAATTGTTACCCTTCCCTTTCTCATAAATACCCATTGCCTTTGTCTCCTAGTCAGAACAGTATTTGGGCTTCTGCCTCAAATATTGATTCCTGAATAGCTACTCTTATTGATCTCAATAAATGCTTGTTGCATCTCACTTTGAAAGGCCTTTTTATTTTTAAGTTAACAATAAGGAGCCAATTTAGGAACATGATAGAGTAGCAAGCCTTGCACAGAAGGCATATCTCTATGTCACAAGTAGGTTACTACCAATAGAGACAACAGCTTTAGTTTTATTGCTGCTTGTAAGAGCAAATCCCCCTGCTGGGTTTCCTAATGGGCATGAAACTCAGGAGGCCCAGGACAGGAATCCACTCGTGGCACCGGAAATAGTTACTGGTGGCTTTCTGCCCCACCCTTCCCTAAGAATTTCTTTTCTACTAACTATTCCTCTCCCCTCACTACTTCTGTTTCCTGTCCGCCCCCCCCTTTTAAACCTTTTTAAGTTTTAATTTTCTATTGGTATATTACTTAATGCAGGCATTTAATACACTTTAAATATTAATGAATTGATTAGCATTGATGAAGTTACTGCAAACCTTCAAGAATCTGTCTATTGTATTATATCTTAGCCACTTACCTAGGATGGAAGCCAGCCACTGGGAGAATATTTTAAGTTGGCAAGTTCACACTTCAAAGAGAACACACCTCTCCCACTTCTCTCTGCCTCATTGAGGCTGAGTACCTAGAATCACTGATAACTAGAATCATTGCTGACTTTTCATGGCAATCTGAAAGACTTATCATATGATCCCTCTCTGCTCTCTTAATAAAAGTAAATCCATGGCATTAGGATACACTTTGAGGAGCCCTTCTGGACTAAGAGTGTAATTGCCCTGGGGTCTGTATTCCCTGGGTTGTGTAGGGAAGAAGCCCATGGGGTCTGGAAAGGGTGAGTCATGCCTAAGCCTATTATTCATTCTGTCTTCTGTTTCTATTTGAGGAGTGCCCTCTGCTCAAAAGCCTTTCTTTCCAAGAAAATTACACCAGTTAAACGGTCAATGAAGTGCTTTTAACTACTTTCCGATCCTAGAAAAGCAAGGTGAAGAAAACCTCTTTCTATGATGTCATAAAAATGCCCTCACCTCTGATGAGGGAAAGCCAGGCAGTGTTGCATCAGCACTAAGAAGTGCAGGTACAGGGCTCTGATTGAATTTTAAAAAAGAAAGAAAGAAAAATAAAAAATGCAGGGCTTTAGAAAACTGCTTGCACCCTTGAGAAGGTTTGCCGTGATTAAGAGTTTATATTTCATTTCTACCAAACATGACTTCTGAAGATAGATTGCCCTTCAGTCTGAACTCTCCATTTCCCACTTTGTAGACCAAATAGGAAAAGGCAGGAAGCTGACCATTCCTGTTAGCTAAAGTAGAAAAGTGCTGTGGGTTGCATGCAGACTGTGCATAAAGCTTGGACTGAGACCACAGAGGCATTGTATGACCTTAGCAGGTAGTTTCAAAGCTTGGGGAATGGAAAATACGGAAACATCAGGCTCCCAGAAGGCCACACCTGAACTGGCGTCAAGCTGGGTGACGTCTGTCAAGAACCCACTTAAAATAAACATGTCCTTTTTCAGTATTTTGCCAAGAGCTGACTTTACCCAGAATTTATTTTCAATCTTATGACATTATTCTTCAGTACCTAAAAATCACTGAATAAATACCAGACTGAATAGTGTGTGCCTGTCTGTGTGTGCACACGCTGTCGTTCTGATAGCTCTGCACTGATTTGGCACTCTGTCTCCCTCTGGTGGGTGAAAATGGCACAGCACGGTTTCTGAAAAACAAACCCAATTACATACCTTAAGTTTGAAAGGGTTGGGGGTGTGACTGGTGTTTGAATATGGACACTTGCAGGAAAGTGTCCCTGAGTTGGAGTGCTCTCTACCATTCATTTCCATCACTCCTCCGTTTAGCTCTGCAATCTCTTATCTAAAAAGAGTGTTATATAAATAATAAATAAATAAATAAATAAAGTGCCCAGGAAACCACTTTGATCTTTCCAAATTATGAATCCATAGTGATTTCCAAACAGATTCTGGAGTAGATTTAAGACCCACAGAAAATCTTCATTTGACACAAAATCACACAATGTGGATTTTGACTATTTTAGTCTTGCCATGGGCTCCTGCCAAGCATTTGAAAACTTGTATTTCTGTTGCTTTTTCCTCCCTTAAGTCAAACCCCCATCCTATGACTTTAGCTGGTTCATTTGGAATTCCCTTCCTGCTGAAAAAGCCTCTCAAATTTTACCTGAGTTTATTGTGAGAGCTGAGGAGTAGAGAGGCAAGAATCCAGGTGAGCAGGTGCCAAGATTGGGTCCAGGAACACCTGCTTCAACAGGGTGGTGTCAGTTAGGAAACTGACTGCTCTGATTTTTTTCTCTCTGTATTTAATACCCTACCTCAGAGGTTCTACCGCATTCACACATGTGATAAGCTGCCCGTCAGTATGTCCTCTGAGTTTATGTTCGAGACCAGCAAACCCCAGTTCTCTCTTTAATGAAGTATAGGTGAGGGGAGGAAGGTGTCTGCTGATGCTGGTGATAGCCTGCAACATGCAAACAGTGTTGAAGAAGGAACGTGGAGGAAAGCAAGAAATTCCCCACCGCAACACATGCAAAACTCTGGCAAAATAAAACCCATCTTAATCTGTTGTGATTGGAGAGAAATTCCTTCCAAGGGCAGAGAACACTCACTCTGGTGAGAGACTTCCTGGAGCCCACAGAGTGGGTGGATGTGTTTCTATGGAACCCGCAGTACCCTGCTTGTAGTAAAGTGATAGAAATAATAATAATGACAGTGATTGCCAGGGCACTTATTGAACACAAACTTTGTGCTAAGGTATATTCTCACAGTAAAATTAGTCATATCTGGAAATAATTGGTTCTTGCTTGAAAAAGAAAAATCGCTGAGTTGAAATGTTTTGCATGCTGCCATAACTGTCTTTAAGAAATTGTTTGAGCCCGAAATAGTGCTCAAGTGCACTTGGATTAGGAATAGGCTGTATTTAATAGGTCCTGAAAGAGGAGGAAAGACTCACTAGAGAAGTGTAGGGAAATAATTTGAGGATAGTTGGTGGTTCTTAAAGCTGGTTTTGAGTTCTTGAAGCTCTCTCAGGTGGTTACAGGTGGCTTCTGAGACTAACATTTGTAATGTAACTAGGTCTGTATTGAATTCTAGCACAAAATACAGTTAAGAATCTCCCCATTGGTAATGCTTCAAAAGTAACAGCCTGAAGACTTTTGCTTTTTGCTTGGCCAGAATGTCTAGAAATAAACCAGGAACTGCATCTTTCGGTTTATTTCATTTATCAGGGAAAAAAATCTTATTATATTTCCCTCTCCTTTCTACACTTCTAGTTCACACAATTAGCAATGGAGAAGTTAGACCAAAAGACCTTGTATAGTCACTTAATGTTGGTGCTTCAGAATATGGATTCTGGATTCCAGGGCCCAAGTTTCTGTGAGATTCCATGACTTACTAGCCATGTCATCTTGGGCAAATTTTTCTGTCAGTTTCCCCATTGGTAAAACTGGGGCAATAATAGTACCTGCTTCATAGGGTTGTATGAAGGTTAAATGAAAGAATCTAAGACAATGCAGACTTAAAATGTACCAAGAGAAAAAAAAGGAAAAGAAAGAAAGAATCTAAGGAAACAGCTCTGCTAAAGACTTGGCAAAGAGTGAGCACTAGATAATATAAGTAGTTATTATTTTTATTCCTAGTTTACAGACACTGACCTGGATGTTTCATTGCATTTGGCCCAGATGTTTACCCAAAGTACAAACCAGTGCTGGCAGAACAAGGAAACATTCACCTCCTGTCTGGGAGGTGGAAGTCAGCATTCTGGGCATTTAAAAAATGATCTCTGAGAAAAATCTGGGAAGAATCCCTGAGTATAATGTGTCCACAGGCCAGGTCCACTGATAGAATAGCTTGATGATAACCTAGTTTTGTGTGTGGAGTAGAATTTGCTCTGTTTTCTAAAGAAAAGGTAATGATGCAGTTAATAATTAGTCCATATATTGGTAGATAAACAGCTATCCTGAATTTCGTGGGTCAGAATTCTTCCCCAGCATTTGTCTTGAAGTCACAGTAAAAGCTAAAGTCCTTATAAGGCTTTCACAATCTATCCTCATCTCCTCTTCTCACCCTCTGTTCCTGCTGACCACAGGGCCTTTGCACTTCTTTCCTCTGCCTGGGAGAGAGACGGTTGGCTCCCTCTCTAACCTTTGTCTGTAGTCTTCCCTGATCCTATTTAAAACTCCACACTTACCCACCCCTCTGGCCTATCCTTCTTTATTCTGAATTTCTCCTTGGCACCGTCATCTTCTAATATACTATATCATTTATTGGGTTCATTGTTTATCTCACCCCCTCACCAACCCCCAATGTAAGCTCCCGAAGGGCAGGGATTTGTGTGTTTTGTCCGTTGTTGTATCCCTGGTGCCCAGAACAGGAACTGGCACCGAGCTGTGTTCAGGGTTTGTGGAGTGCCTGTCAATGAATCCACATGCCAATTCAACAGGCTGGACCTTGCCTCCAATGAAGGGCTTTCTAGTAGAGTACTCTCAGAAGGCTGAATTCAGGAGAGGCATTTCAAGGAATTCTTTCAACAAGAGATAATGTTATCATTGTCTTTGTTTCTGAGCCAGTGTCTAAACCACAGCATCATCAAATTGCCTACATAATGTAATGTCAGAAGAGAGTGTAATTTAACCATCTTGGTCTTCCTGTACACTGAGAGCCAAACAAAGACTGTTGATTTTATACTTTATAAAATAAAAGAATTAGGTTGCTTAAAATTTCTACTTCCCAGTTCATGGTTTGTCACTGCTAATTTACATATCATTGACAATATTTTGACATAGCCTTACTTTTCTCCTGAAGGTGTTTTAGTGATGAGGTCATGGGTTATTTTTTTCCCTATTTTTCTGCATTTTCTTTAATAAGCATACTTTGCTTAAAAATGAGGAATAACCAATGACTTTTGGGGGGAGGGCTTTCTACTAAGTCTGCATGACTCCATTATAAAGCAGAGTTTTCTTTCTTTGTTTTCAAATCTCATGTTCAAAGTTCTGTCAGTTATCATAATCCCTGGAGAGCCAATTGTTTTAAGAATTGACAATCCAGTGAGGAGGGCTTGCATAATCTTGGCAAGATTATTAATAGTAGATGAGTTTCTCATCCCAGGATTCAAAAGTATTTTCAAGAAGTCATGACAAGAGAGTGAGATTTGACTTTATAATCTAAGGCCAACAAGGGCCTGTGGCCAATGGAATTTATGGGCTTCTGAGAAGACTGTGAGGTGCAAAGCATGCTTTATTTGGCACCCTAGGAGATGGTTTGAAGTCACTTTCACTCGAAAAGAAATTAGACAACCCTGGCTCTTCAGAAGATATTTAGGATCAAAAGTTAAAATGAGATTAAGTTAAAGTATACACAACACATAAAAGTGCTTTACATACTGAAAAGGACTCTGCAAATATTTGGTGTTGATGTTTCTGATTAGCTAAGCCCTGAATTTATCTGAAGAAAAAAAGAGTTGGAGTTTAAACATTACAACTTATCGTGTGCTTTAGGGCCAGTCATTCAATTTTTTAAGTGTTTCCTAGTGTAATGGAGATCTTTTTGGCTTTACCTCGATGACTATGTAGAAGTTCAAACGAATGTGGAAATGTTCTGAAAAGCATGATAGGATCTGAGGTGTTATTCTATATATATATTTTTTAATCCTCACCTGAGGATGTGCTCACTGATTTTAAAGAGAGGGGAAGAGAGGGAGAGAAGGGAGAGAGAGAGAAGTATCAGTGTGAGAAAACATTGATGCCTTTTGCACATGCCCTGACAGAGGACTGAACCCACAATGTAGGCATGTGCCCTGACCAGGAATTGAATCCACGTTCTTTCAGTTTACAGGACAATGCTCCAACCAATGCAGCCACACTGGCCAGGGCTGAGGTGTTATTCTGTAGCCTTTGAGTTGATGAAGGCCTCTTGGAGTCTAAAATACACTGCATACCTCTTCCCATGAGAATCATGTTAGATAAGAAAAGGCTGTATCTTTGAAAAATATGCTCCCAAAGTTAATATTTAAATGAAATTTTTAATGCGATTATTTCCCTTCCATATTATTTACAAAAACAAAAACAAAAAACTCTTAAGGGGGTAAGGTGGATTTTGTTTTTATTTTTTAAAAGGCAGCCAGAGTGCATGCAGCATGCTATTTGAAGTGTATCAGATCAGAAACCGCTACACAGGTTGACATGGCCTTCCTGAAGATGGGACTGTGTACTTGGGAAGTCCATACTGCCTGTGGGAATATAGGGCTTTTCTGTGTCTGAATTATCAAGGATACCCAAGATTTAATTAAAATACTAGAGGACAGTAAGAAGGGCTGGAGAAGCAGCAGGATTCACAATAAGGGTTGAGATGGCTATAAGATGATTGCTTCGCTGGGGCTGAGCTGCATGGGTAAGAGACCTTTCTAGCCTCTTCCGGGAAAAGGTTCTGGCCCAAAGCAGATCCCAACCTCCTGTGGATTTGGCAGGCCATCTGGCCCCCAGGCTGTGATTGGGGTCAAGACCTGGAGAGGGGAATCCTGTCACGGCCCTAGGTGGGAAGATGCTCATCCTCATTCAACAGACAGCAAGCTCTCCACGTGCAGTGCCCCTGTTTTTTTTTCACTGCGGTACTGCCAGGGCCAACATAGTGCCTACCACCAATAGGTGCTCATAAATGTAATACTTGATGAATCAATAACTGAAGAGTGATTAAACTATTAACTGTGACAACAGATGCATTTGCAAGCTTTCTAGTGCCCTTGCTGGTAATGAAAAGGGTTTGTTTGAGCAAGAGGGACCTCTGTAGTTCTACCAGTGATACCTAGAGCCAGGGAAATGCTGTCTTCTTACTATTATTGATAGTAGTGTACCTGCAGCTAGAGTAGTCTAGAGAATCACCTTTTTAATAGCTATTTAAATCTAATAGTTAGGCTACAAGGTCTTTGGTTGATAGGTGCCACATTTTACAACACATACATTATAGTATTGTGATAATTATAATTCATAATTTTTTAATTTCAAAGATGTAGTCTATCAATTCAAAAATTTTAAATCTGTGACACTATGATCCATGAAACTAGGAGTATTTATTCAACTAGAATGAAATCCTCAGGGAAATCCACTCCATAGCTTTTGGGGGGGAATATTTATTCTCACAAATGAGGATTTGGGGTGTGTGCAGTTTGGGGGGTTTGAAGATTTTAAAACTCTTTTATCATTCCCTACTTCTAGGTAGATATAAAGTGACGTGACCTCTTTCCCCCGGCAATGATTGTGTAGATAAAACCTTTCTCTAAAATGGCCCTTGGCAAAGTAGCCCTTGTCAGGGGCTGTGTCAAAGAAACAAGGTAGATGTAGACAGTCCAACGATCCATATACAAAATCAGTTTAATGGTCATTTTTGTAAGTAGGTTTATATAAACAGAAAATAGTTCCCATTTTTCTTTGCCAAGCAATCAAGCAAAACGCTAGGTTCAACACATTTAGTAGGCTGAGACCTTGAGGACAACGGCTGGGCCCGCTCCGAGTAACACACGAGCGCCATCTAAAGGGCCTACTTGAAACGACAGTGCAGCAACTGAAGAACCTAATCGTTATCAGCATTAAGGTACAATTTGTGAACAGGTGTGCAACACAGGCAGGAATGAACGACCTTCATCCTTCATCGCGTGGCCTGCGCTCCTGCTATTTTTCAAGCTTCCAGTAGAGGATTGAGAATGTTATTGAATGAGGTACTTGCGGCTGAGGTGAGAAATGAATCCCTAACATCTGAAGGGTGTCCACATCAGCTTGTTAATGACAGAGAAGTCAGGAAGTACCAGGCAAGAGGGAAATAGGCAAACGTGTCCCGTCTGGTGCACCTGTCTGTCCCCTAGCCCTACTGAGTAGGGCCTGATATAAATCTATCAGAATTTTATTTCACAAGATGATAGTTTAGTTTTTCCAGAGTCATCTACATTTTAATAGGTTTAAAGTATTAGTTTTAAAAAAAGGAGATTAAAGAGCAGAATTTCCAGTACACATCAACTGTTTGAGGGGGTGTGGTGGAGAAAGATAAATATCTCCTTTATCAAATGACAATTATTCCTTTTAAAAAACTAGGTCTGTTCCATACCAATACACTCATTTTAATGAAAATGTCTTAAAGGGAATATTTAACTCCTCATAAGTCTGAGTAGTTAAAAACACCTGCATTTCCTCTGTTTATATATTGCTAAAATGAGGTACTAGTATTTTTAATGAGATATTAGTCTCTTACCCCAATGCTTCTCAAATATCTGTGGCAAAAACATTCTTTTAAAAAGCTTCCAATCACTTGAGGGACCAACATTTGTGTAAATTAAACTGAAAATTTTATGGCAATATCTAAAAATTTGGTCTATCTCATACTTGTTGCAAACTGTTTACAGTGTGCAGGCTGGAACTGGTATACATTTGAAGACCACTGCTCTACTTCCTGTTTTCTCTTTTTAAAAAATCTGCATTTGGCCTAAAGATATCCACCGCACAGTTACATTCAAGAACTTGACTTACATCTTCCTTCCAACTTTTAAAAGAACCTGCTCTTTGAATCCATACTCATGGACATTTGAAACACTTTCTATTCCCCATTTTAAACTGACCCTCTACTTGGAATGTGTTTGCGCAACTCCCCCCATTCCCTTGCTTAGTTCAACCTGATTAAGTTTGCTAACTTTATTTGTGGTGAATATGGCCTAGACACCAGAAGATTGTGTGAGACACTTGGGTAGCACAGAAGTTCACGTATTTGAGGATTGACAGGGGAAACCCAGCCAGGAAAACTACATAGCGGACAAGATATACGTTTTCTTGATATGAAGGTTATCAGAAAGCTTCAGTTGAATGTCCCCCCCACCTTTTTTTTTTTTTTTTTTTTTTTTTTTTGCCAAAATAAGCAGGTTCAAAGAGTCTTTTGATGGATAAGCAATTCTTTCATCTACTGGTTGAAAAGCAACGGATTCTTTCTTATCCCAATAACCCCAAACTGTAAATTCCACATTGTCATATATATAAAGTAGTGTTCATAAATTTCCATTTATAAGGCACAAAACCCAGAAATATCTCAAAGAAAGAAAGAAAACAAAGATTTGAAGACAACAAAATAATCTAGTAATAGAAGATATTCATCAAACCCGAGTGACAACAAACCACTTCCCTTTTCAGTAAATAGGAACCTTATACTACTGATAGGAATTGTAGCCTCTGAGAAGGCCTCCACAGCTCAGCTCCTCTGTCACTGCAGCCCCTTTCACTGGATTAGTGTGAAATTAGTCCTCAGAGAGACTGCGTGGCCAGAACTCATTAGTGGCAAGTACCACCTATTCCATAACAGCTGCTGGGTAGTGATATAGTGATGCCCTAAACAGAACATTCTAGCTACAGGGTGTGCCATTCACCATTCTTACCCAAAGGAGCCTTTAGGGACAAACCCACAGTGAGCACACATGCTCACCTGTCCTGGGGTTTTATTATTTTAAGAGTTCAGCTCAAGTTGTGGCATAAGTGCCTGCCAGAAGACCCTGAACTAGGGTAGTTATGTGGGTCCTTTGTGGGGTGGCATATATTTAAAAGGCTGGATCTTAGGTTCCTCTTAAAATAATTAGCTTCCTAGAGGGACCCTTAGAACCAACTCACTCTGCCAGGGGATTTTTGAACACACAGGCCAAAATCGGGAGAAGATTCCCTAGAGCAAGCCCCACATCTTCTGGCCTGTAGGGCAGCCCTAATCTCAAGTAATCCTCCAGTCCATGGGAACAAAACAGAAGGGTCCCCTGATACCAAACAGTATCCATGCTTGTGGGCCGGGCCTCCTGGTGGCTCTTGGCACTGTACTTTCTAGTACCATTTGCATTAGTATTATGAGAATAACCTTCCTGGATTTCCACATGGATCCAAGCAATTACTGAAAGTATGACTACTTCACAGTCCTGTATATTACCAAGGTACGGATGGAAGTGAACAGCACTTTAAATAGCCAGGAGTTGTCATCCTGAGAAAAGGGTCAGGGTTAGAGGGAGTGACAGAGGAGGGACCAGAAATTATATGAAAGGAATAAACCATTGTTTAAGGGCTTCACTGAATCTTGAAGATTCTGAATTCTCCACCCTGGACAAGCGGAAATCCAAGGGAAATTGAGTCCTTGGGTCAATTTATTCAATCACCAAAGACCAGCATAGTAGGATGGCCATTCCAATATGGTGTGGAACAATCACTTCCTTATCTTCCAGCCTAAGTTTATCATCCCTTCAGCTCCAGGACTTGCCCCTGGAGGCCACAGTCAGAATTCCATTGAATTTTCAGGTATGAAGATGATCCTTAATTCAGTGTCCCATGAACCTTAGCCAAAGTCTCTTCCTTTCCTGTGTCTTGAAAGGCTATGACCTAGACGGAAGAGGAACACTCTTTTTATTAACTATAACAACATAACTCTTGAATCCTTTGGCTTCCCAAGGCCAAAGCCATGGCACATACTTGGAAATATGTATTAATGTAAAAGCCACCTCTTAAAAATGAAAAGTCAACTCCTACTTTGTATCGCATTTTCCTCCGAACCACAATGGGGTGCCTCCATACCTGGCTGCACCTGCCAGCCTCAGGACTCTTTCTTCATCAGCCTAGCCTTGACTTTGTGTCTCAGGAGGGCTGCAGTGGCAGTGCTGCAGGCGGTCAGGAGGAAAAAAGACAGACATGCCACATAGACAGACAGGGGACTGTGGCGCTGCAGGAAGATCTCCTGCCGCCCCTGGTAGTCCAGGAGGATGGCCTCCAGCTGGGAGAGTGTGCAGATAGATAGAAACACGTGGAAGAGCTGATGCCCATGGCCCACAATGTCACAGGAGCCCGGGAAGTACTTCTCAGGGACCGGGCAAGAGAAGAAGTAGGCGCTGACCAGGAAGAAGAGGATCTGGAGGGTGTGGTACCAGGCAGCCTGCTCCTGGCAGCCAGTCAGGTGGCACAGGACCACCCGGTGTGCCACGGGGCTGATGTCTAGAATAAAGGCCAGCCCTGAGGGCACCACCTGACATATCTTCTTCATGATGGGGTAAGGCCTTTGGTAGCGATACTTGGCATAACAACAGCCAGCGCAAGACAGCCAGCCACAGAAGGCAGCTGCTGGCAAGAAGAAAAGCCAGAAGCGCTCATACCAGGCCTGGTCGGAGGTGTAGAAGAAGTGAACCAAGGCGCTGCCATACTGGTAAATGCTCACGCCAATGTAGTCCACAAAGTAGAACGTGTAGTGGGAGAGCTCCGACTTGGACTGCAGCAAGTGGGCCAGAACGCTGAACGTGAGGTAAGTGATGGAGGACAGGACATAGAGGAGCAGGGGCAGGGTGTTGGCTGAGGTCCACGGCAAGGCCTCGGCCTCGGCAAAGGCCCAGAATCTCAAGAGGACGGCCAGAGCCGCCAGCAAGTGGGTCCACACGTTGACCACCTCATTGTGTTTCTGAAAGAGGCTGAAGAAGTAGTAGCGCCACCTGTGTCCCGTGGGGCGGTAGCCAGTGTGGATGTAAGGCTCCCGGAAAAGCTGGGGCACATCTGTCTCTGGGACGGTGCAAGGCATCTTGGGAAGCCCATTCTCCAGGATTTTGGGCAGGCGACGCAGCTGCTGCCCACTGACAGACAGGGTGCTCAGATGCTCCAGGATGGCTGTCGTCATGGCTGCCCAGCACGGCAGGATGGGGTGCAATCTAAAGAAAAGAAGGGAAAATCAGCATGAATGCAACGAGAGAGGGACTGAGCTAAACCGTTCTCTAGTGCAATAGCGGAGGCAGGGAGCTGCAGACAGCTTCTTTGAGCTTTTTGAATGATAGAGTTGAACCAAGATCCCTTACTACCGTAACACTCTGATTTTGTCTCTACTGCCCACCACAGTGTAAGGCCAAGTCATTTCTTATAAAATGGGAATGTTAGCCACTCTGTTTTAATGATATTTAGAAAGTAAGTAAGGGTAACTTTGAAGGCTTTGGAATTTTATAGATGTTATTAAAATGTAACCATCAGACAGGCTCAAATAGTATGAAATATTATACTGAAATATAAAAATTACAAATATTGAGATTACTAATACTAGCCTACATTTCCTAGGCACCTAATCTTAAATTATCCATTGATTTCACTGGTAACTTGAAAATCTGAGATAGGCAATAGTTAACTTGAACCTCAAAGTAAAGACAAAGAAATGAACATCAATTAGGTTTGTAAATACCAGTGTATATTCTGGGAAATATTTTAACAATTAAACAAAAGTAACACATGGCCTAAATTTAACACAAACTCTAATTGCAAAATTAGCTGTTTCTGTTTTGTTTTGTTTGTTTGTTTTTAAATCATGCTCTGGAAAGGAGGTAGAGTTTTGGATTTGTCTCTCCTGGGTACCTAAATCTGTGATCAATGAATTTCAGGCCTTAAAAAATGTTGAACTTATACTTGGAATCTTTGGTTGGCATATGAGCCAGATAAGCTCAGTGATTATTTCACTGAATATTTCATAAAATAGCTGCAAAGTTTCATGTAAGTTATTGAATCAAGAAGTGGATTTTTAGCATGTCTCCAGTTACCTTCTGTGCTTCGTATTTCCCAAACCCCTTTCCTCAGAAGGGTGCAAAACCTGAATTATTGAAATGGCCCCTGCCTTGGGAGCCCTTCTGCTGGGAGAGACACAGCAAGTGCTTCTCAGGGCACCACTAATTTTAATCTTCCTATCCACACATCTTAGTCAACACTGAAAAAGAAAAAATATCTAATCAGGACTAAAATCTAGGGCATGAAAATTAATAAAATGTGGAAAGAGTTCAGGGAGACTTGGAGTCAAGCCCTGTTTTCTGGCCACTTACTGAGAACCTTGGGCAAGCTACAGAACTCACTAAACTTCAGTTTCCTCATCTGTGAAATGTGAATAATAGTTTTATGTTATCATATAGGTGGTTGTGATGGCTAAATGAGATATTCTAAAATATAAAGTTCTTAGCACCCTGCCTGGCCCAAGATGGGTGCTCAGTAAACATTAAGTTATTGCTGTTATTTTATTACTATGAGCTGGGCTCTGTGCTAGGGATACAAAAACCAATAAGAGATGCTGTCTGCTTTTCAAGGTCAGAGTCTGCAGAGTCAAGTGGGGAAGTCATGACCAAAACATGGGATGAGTGCTCCACTGGAGGTAAGCACTGGGTCACAGGGTCTTTGCAAACACCAGTAAAATAGAGAGCAGGACAGGGCGGGGTGTACAAGCTTCTACAAGTGACCTCTGAACTGAGTCTTGAAGGAAAAATCAAAATCTGCAAGAGAAGGTGAGTGGGAAAGAGAGCTCTAGGCACAAGGCAAGGTCAAAGCACTTATGCCAAAATAAGGTCCTGTAAAGCCCAGAGCAGCTGAGGAGGGAGGTTGCACTGTGTGGTCTGAAGGAGGACACTGGCACCAGAGACCTGAGCTCCAGCCCTGGGCTCCGCCCTCGACAAGACAAGCTACAAACTCCAGCCTGGGCTTTGTCATTTGAGAAGCAGAGCTAATGATAAAGAGAAGCTGCCTCACAAGGCTGATGTAAGGCCTATTATGACGCAATGCCTGTGAAGTGTTTAATGGAGTGCTTGGTTTCAAGTCCGCAAAAGCATCTGCCATTATTATGACCAACACCGGTGGCAGAGGCAGGCGCCGTTCACAGGGGACGATCTAATGCCCCCTCCGCACCTTGTACCTACTTGCACAGCAGCCTCTGTAACCCTGGACTAAGAAGCCATTTGTTTAGCCAGGACTGACCAGTGGACTGACCAGGAATGGGCCATCAACTAGTGCTCGGTATAAAAATTAGAGAAACTTACTAAGAATTACAGTGTCAGTCAGGAAGACAGAGAATGAGTGGGAGAGAGAAAGAAAATTGTCATCAGAATACCTTAATGCATTTAAAAATGAACCGAAAAGAAAAAGCTAAGCGGTGCTTTTGCTGTCAGCCAGCAGGGGGATCCAAGAGCCTGGGCGCTCAGTTCTAGCCGGAGACTCCAACTGACCTAGGTGGCAGTTGGTGACAGCAGGAGTAAGGGAGGAGGACACTGAAGATGGGAACAGGTAGGGGGCATTGGTCCCAGGGTCACGTGGATCCACTGTGGGGCTGGGCCTGGGACATGGAACGACATTTCAAATTGTCCCATTGCTGGTGGCCGAAGAGCATATAGTCTGTGAAGCTGGGCTTGCAGGAGCTCTGGGGAATTAAGGGGCTCTGTCCTTCAGACACGAGCTTCTACTATCTCTTGTGAGACACAGAGGGAAATAAGGTGAAAATGTCGGTCTAATTTTGTGGTTGGGTGACACAGAGGCGAGTCCCAGGGGATACAAGCTGTCGAAGGCCCTCCCTGGCATGCCCCATCTGCATTGATCAAGGGTGTTTCCATCATCTCTGGGCACCCAAGGCAATTGGAGACAATTCTGCATCCAGAGTTGAATGACATGTGATTGCACAATTTCTGCTCATCTTTGCACCTCCAAAATAGGGTGTCTAGCAAATAGCAGGCTCTTATTAACTGATGACACAACTGAATTTCTAAAGCTAAAACCTTGGGTTTGGGTTATCTGTTGGCTGGAACCAAGTCCAGTTCAGACCTGGGGGCCAACTAGCATCTGTTCTGAGGAAGGAAGGACAGCTCATAATGCTGCTTCATCGTCAATTTCCAGAGAACCCCAGCTGCAGAGCTCTGACCCTGAGTTCCTCCAGCCCTCACGTCACCAACCTAACCTCAGGGTTTTATGTTGACAAGACCTTTTCAGAAAATTATTTCCACTTCTCTTTTACTTATGGAAACTAAACTAGGAAGAGGTTTATAGAACTAAGGGGCAGAGAAGTATAAGACCAAAATGATATTCAGTTTAACTTCAGAGGAAAAGGTGCTAGGGAAAAAAAAATGGCAGAATCTTCATTTTCCTTGCAAATGAGAGCTCCTTTTTCAAGGATCCTTAAAATGCAGCCACAGCAGTCTCAGGGTCTCCTTAACTCTGTCCTCTGGAGGGTGTAACCCAACACCTACAGGGTGACCTGGAAGTTTCAGGGACAGGAACTCCATGGCCTCCAGCTCAGGACAGGATCTCTTATCTCCTTCAGCAATGAGGGTGATAAAAAGATCTAGGTCCTCTATCTGTGGGAGAAAAAGACTTCAATTTCCCTTTGGAAGCCCAGAGTCATTAAAAAATTCTAAACCAATGATCAGAAAGAGATGGGATTAATTCTTTCCTTTTCTTTCTTTCTTTTTTTTTAATCCTCACCCTAGGACATTTTTTTCATTGCTTTTAGAGAGAGAGGAAGGGAGAGAAGCATCAGTTGGTTGCCTCTGGTACCCGCTCCCACCGGGGATCAAACCCAAAAATCTAGGTATGTGCCCTGACTGGGAATCGAACCCATAACATTTTGGTTACAGGACAACACTTCAACCAAGCCACTGCGGTCAGGGTGAGCAGATTAATTCTTAGTCCTTTGTTTAGCAACTACCTCTTCCACTACCATAAAATTCTCCCTTTGTCTGAGAGCAGCCACCACAGCCACGAGGATGGTAATAAGTTATAATTCTTTATCATCATTAACTTCAGAACCCACTGTGAAGTGAGGTCTGGCCACCCCCCAGGACAGTCCTTCCTTTCACCAAACCACAGTGAGTAGTGTTTGCAGGTAGGCTTCAAAGGGCCAGCTGTAAAGTTTGAGAGCCTGTTTTGGAGGAAGCACATATTGGCATCACGACACTGGTCCTTCCCTCAGTCACAGCCTCTGTCCCCATGCACTCCTCCCCAAGCTCATCTGGTCATCAGCCAACTAAGATGCTCCCTTAGAATGGTCTCCCTTGCCACCTCCTCTGCTGAGACAGCTGAAATATAAATCTTTCTAAAGAACCCTTGTGAACTACATAAGCTCAAGTCTTAATCATTCTGCTTGTTAGGAGAGCTTTATCAGAGCACGAATTATCTGCTCAACAACATGCAGAGGAAGACCCCTTACCTCAAACAGCTTACAAGAAGAGTCAGACTTCATGAGTTAAGAGCCAAGACCACCAATCAAATGTTAAGTAGAGTGAAATACAAACAGGTCTCTACAGGGCAGAGGATGTGTGGGCACACCTGGGCACCCGAGGGAGAAACAGGGCTTGTGCTAGGCCTCAAAGGCTGGATGGGACTTAGGCAAGTGAAAGGCGGAGTTGTGGGATGTTTCAGGAAAGAAGCAAAACATGAGCCTAGGAAGGGTGTGGCTTCTTCGTGGGCCCATGAGCAGAGGGGTTGCCTGGGAGCAACGAGGAAGAGAGTGGGGTAGATGCCGGGGCACTGGCAAAGGGAGTTTAGCTTTGATGTTGCAGAAGGAAAGTGGGAGTTCATTTCTCATCCTTGAAGCTTTTAGCTTGTTCAGTCCTTATCTCACCTGAGCTCTGGGGGTTCATACTGCTGACCAATGCCTTTTGTCTTAGCTTGAGTGACACTACCCTCTTTAGTCTCTCTTGTTTTCTTCTCCCCCATCCCTGTCACTGTGGTGTTGTTTCCAGGGTTCCACCATCTGCCCTCTTTCCCTCATCCACGGTCCGCCTCACGCGGGTGCTTCTCCCACCCCTCTGGCTTCAGCTAGCACCTGTATCAGATGATTCCAAATACATGTCTCCAGCCAGATGTTTCCTGTGGTTTGGGTTCAAATATCCAACAGCTCTGGGTTTGTCCAACTGAATATCCCATGGGCTCACACCTCCTTCAGCCCACCCTTGACCCTCCTTCCCCTACGTCTAATCAGTCATCTAGACTTGTTGATTTTATCCCAGCATTTCTGGAATTCATTCATCCTTCCCGTTTCTACTGCTGCCCCTTAATTCAGGCCTTTGAAATGAACATATGTAGACAATGAAAACAGCTGTCTCATAACTGACCGTTCTTCCTCAGCTGAGGGTTCCCCTGCCTCCTGCCCGAAACCTTCACTTCTCCAAACCACTTCATTTAAAAATGGAAATCTGATCTCCTCTCTCCTCCTCAAAATCTCTCAATAGCTCACCATTGTTTGTTTATAACACAAACTGTCAGCTCCCAACCTGCAAAGGGGCCCTCCTTCTGTGGACCTCTGTGCTATCCCACCTCCTCTCCCAGGAGGAGTTGCACCCCCAGGTCACTTTGAGGGCCGGATCATAATACAGAAGTTTTCAAAAGGGCCACACTACCTCCAGTGCAAGCTTCTGCGCACCATGACGACCTCAGTGCTCTCTGGACCTGCAACCCCAGCTCCTTGCCACTCTGCCCAGGAGCCGGCGAGGCCAGGAAGGCTTTCCTAACCCCAGCAAGCATCAGCCCTGGTCCTGCCCCGCTCACTGGTTTGCTCTGCTCACTTCCCCAGCTCCTTCAGGGGCTGGAACTCAGGGTGTACACCTCCTCATATCTAAAATGCTGTGCGGTGTATAAAATAACTACACACTTAACAATTATTTACTGAATGGATCAATTCTTTAAGCCCAGACACATGGCACCAATTTCCTTCTGCTTGGCAAGATACAAGGATGAAAGAAATGATGGCTTGGGAGTTGGGGGTTCTGGTTGTTCATGTCTGTTCTGCTCACTTAGCTGTGTGGCCGTGGCCAAGACCTTCAGCTGCTCAATGTCGTTTTCCTCATTGCATAGGGTGGGTGGGAGGGGGTGACGTCCTGTCTCTCCACCTCTCAGGAATAAAAGAGAATTTTTTAAAAAGAAAAGAAATAATAATACAATGGGC
Organism: Furipterus horrens; assembly: GCF_987537825.1. NCBI lineage: Eukaryota > Metazoa > Chordata > Mammalia > Chiroptera > Furipteridae > Furipterus > Furipterus horrens. Next base: position 104,810,837 of record NW_028327176.1, on the reverse strand, counting down.
AGTAGTTGGATAGTACTTTGAAGAGGCAAAACATGCACATTTAAGTACTAGTAATATTTAAAATAAAGACCTCACAGAAGGATTATAAATTAGTAATATACATGTATTTTTTTCTGCCATATAATTGAGTTTAATGCATTACTTAAGAATGAAACAGGCATTCAATTTAATTTAATCCTCATAAAACCCATGCCAACTAATTTATAAAGAGTTTTTATTAGACCCAGATTGTAATAAAATCATAATTAAAAGTTCTATTTTAATATGAACTATTATTTAACTCTTTCTAAAATGAGTATGATATCTGTACCATGAATTCAGTTAACATTTATAAATTTTTATCTCAGATGCTCCTTCTAGACTAGAAAAATTAAAGATGATTACTCTAAGAAAAAATGTAAAGAGAAAAAGCAAGGTAAGACCTATGTTCATGGCAATAATTTGACATTTTTGCCCAAAATTGTATATTTAGATTTTTTTTTCAGATTTAATGTGTTTTATTGATTAAAATATTATATTTGTGCCAATTTCCCTTCCCTCTGCTCCCCTCCACCCGGTGGCCCCCCTCCCTCCAGTTGTCCCCCCCTTTTAGATTATGTCCATTAGTTGTGCATACAGTTCCTCCCAACCTCTCTCCGTCTATTCCATTCCCTCCTACCTTGATCCCCAATTCCTATATCATCTCCCTCCCTTTCCCCATTCCCCCTCCCTGTTGACCTCCCCCCAATATGCTTCCCGTACCCACAGTTCCTTTTCCACTCTCGTTGCCTGTTTAGTTTGCCTTTGTTTCATCTCCTTAGCTTCTGTTTTTTAAACCAGTCCCTTTAACATCTCATATAACAGTGGTTTGGATCTAATGAACTCTTTCAGTTTTATTTTGTCCTGGAAACACTTTCTCTGTCCTTCTATTCTGAATGACAATTTCGCTGGATAGAGTATTCGTGGTTGTAGGTTTTGGATTTTCATTACTTTGAATATTTCTTGCCAGTCCCTTCTTGCCTGTAGGGTTTCCTTTGAGAAGTCTGCTGATAGTCTAATTGGGACCCCTTTGTACATAATTCTTTTCTTCTCTCTTGCTGCTTTTAAGATTCTCTCTTTATCTTTAATTTTTGACATTTTGATTATAATGTGTCTTGGAGTGGTTCTCCCTGGGTCCAGTCTCTTGGGAACTCTCCTTGCTTCCTGGACCTGCAAGTCTATTCCCTTCCCCAATTCTGGGAAGTTCTCCTTTATTATATTTTCACTCAATTTTTCAAGTTCTAGTTCATCTTCCTCATTCTCTGGCAAACCAATGATTCTTATGTTGGGCCTTTTATAGCTGTCCCAGAGGTTTCTGATCCTCTCATTGTTGCTTCCCATTTCCTCTCGCTGCATTGGTTGACTGCTTGTTCCTTCTCCATATTCCAGTTTGTTGAAATGAACTCTGGATTTTTGTTCCTCACCATCTGTCTCGTATGCGGTTTTGTTCCTTTCGTTATGAAAGTTTTTCGCTTCTTTCTTATCTTTTTCCTGCTCTTTTGTGAATTCTGTAAGCCACCTGATAACAATGGCCCAGAACTGAGCCTCTGACAGGTTTCTTATCTGTTCATCTGTCAGGTTCTCTATCATCTGCCTGGTGAGCTGTGTCACCGGGATTTCTATAGTTGTCTGCCTCATTTTGACAGATGCGTTTTGTTTTCTTGGGCCGGCTGTCGGGGGCAGTGCCTGTGTCGTAATGACCCAGCGACCGGCGGGCGCCGTTTGGCGTCACAAGTCAGCGACCGGTGCCTGTCCACGACCTATTTCGCAGCCCTGTGGTGCTTTCTTTGAGGGCGGGGGTCCAAGATGGATTCACACAGTTATTCAGCTAGGAGACCGGGATCCGTCCTCCCGCCCCCCTGGGCCTCACTGTTCAAGGCGATGCGGTGGCCGCTCTCCTCAGCGCTGGGGTCGCGCACCGCCAGGGGCTTGACTGCCTCCGGGCTTTTTCGCCGCCCCGCAGCTCCGCAAACGGCTTTGCCCTCTTTAACTCTTACCTGCCCGAATGGCACCGCTGGTTTATAACTTCATATGTTGGGCTTCCGTGTAGTTTTATTTTCTGGAATTTCTAGTTATCCTTTGTTTTGAAGTAGTTGTATTCCTCTCTGGTTGTAGAGGGAGACCTAGCGTGTCCGTCTAAGCCTCCATCTTGGCCGGAAGTTCCTAGATTTTGTTTTTTAAAAACATCAAAACTAGAGTATGCATTTTCAAAGTTTGGTTTTGTTTACCTCATTTTGACCAATGATAGCTACCCAGAATGTATTTCTTTTTCAATGATGTTAAATAAAACAATGAAATGATCTGTTGCTGGTGACTCTTGTGGTCCCCTGAAAACACAGTAGAAACAGGTGAGGTGCCCAGAATTAACCATTTTACTTCCCAGGAGGAGCTGTATGGACCAGCAGAGCAGCATGTCTCCAGCATCCTACAAACAGAGTTAACCACCTATGCCAGGTCTGCCCATGGCCCTCACGGCTCCTCGAAACCTCTTCCACTTGCTGGGCTCCCCCTCAGTAGCGGCTCCACAGTGGTGGGGCCACTGCCCTACTTAGGTCCTCGTTCCTTCCCACAGGCACCCCTGCAGGATGTAGGCCTTTCCTTGGGTCCTTTCGGTGTGTCTCCATGACTGCCCCCAAGCACCTCCACCCCTGCCCCTTTTATTATGTGTTCTATTATTCTACTATCTTCTCAGGCCTTTGTGCTTCCGTACATGCCTGGAGGAGTGTCCGTGGCACTGATGAGCACTGGCCAACTCCTATTCATCCTTCGCGTCCCAGCTCAGTTTCCCCTGTGAAGCCTTCCCCTCAGGTGCTTCTCCACCAACACAGCCCACTGTGCTTGTCGTCCTCCATCATAGCGCTCTCCTTACTGAACGGCTACAGTGTTCTGGTTTATATTACACATCTCTCTGCCCACTTAACTGTAAAGATCCTTTGAGGGCTGAGAATCTGTTATCACCTACCACTGTGTCTAGCACATGGGAGATGTTCCAATAAATTGTTGCTGAATAAATGAATGAACGGAATGAAAATGTCAGAATAATAACAATAACAAACACTTATGTGGTTTTTATCACATGCCAGGCAGTGTCCTAGGCTCTTCAAATATTAACTCAACAACTATCTGGCATTGGTACTATTTCTTACCATCCTTCTCATTTTACACAGGAGGAAACAGAAGCACAGTGAGATTAATTAACTTGCCCAAGGCTACACAGGAAATCACAGAGCCAGGAAGTAACCTGAAGCACTCAGCCCTAGAGACTGGGCTGTTAACCATTACGTCTCCCAAAAATGCGCACTAACACTAAACCCAAGTATTTTTCAAAAATATGCAACTTCATAGTTGCTACTGTAACACTGCTTTGCTCCATCAACAAAGATAATTTGCAGTTGGCCATACAGAAGCAATCAGTATCGCAGATCTCAGTTCTTTGCCACTGAGATTATTTGTCAGTCAGATTTCAGTACTAAGAGAAGGAAATGTGACTGCCACAAAATCTGAGTGGCATCTCTCAGACAATCCATATGGATGTGTAGCCCAGATAAAAAATGGTCATCATCCCCATGAGCCTCTTTCATCTTAAAGAGACGTGCAGCTGGCTTTGCAGAGCTGGTGCAGTGAGCCATTCGGATCATAACCCGAAAGATAAGGTTGTTTATCAGCCAGTGGGAGGAAAGCACAATGACACCGAGAACAGTCACCAATTCGGCTGCACGGATAGCATACTACTCAAAAAGCTTTCCCCTGGTTAACAAAGCAGAGAATTAAATATAAAGCTCCACATTTGGGAAATGGACGAAGTTTGGTACTGCTGACATTTTATCTGATGGCCAAAGGGAAGCACTTCAAAGCAATGGTGTTCCCTGATCTAGCACAAGGACCCTACTGAATGGACCACAAACTTGGATTAGCTGATTCCCTGGGGGAGCACTGGATGAGGAATTAAAAGTGGTAGAGCTTCCAGTTCTAGCTCTACTCCTTGAGGCAGATCACTCAACCTCTCTGTTCCTCAGTGTCCTAGTCCGTAAAATGGGAGTATCATTTCTACAAACTCTAATACTGTACAATTCTGTAATTCATCTGGGCTATGCTTTGCTTTGTACGGAAGATCAAGCAGTGTGCTAAAATCACCAACAAACAGATCCTGTGACATCACCTCGTGTCACTGTGTGGCAGCTCACACAGATGTCAGGAAGGTGGCCTGCTGCCTGTTGGACAGAGAACAAAAGAGCAGCAATATCTATCAAAGAGGGCAGAGGAAATGCTTCCAGAATCCACAGCAGCCCAGCTCACACATCACTACACAATCACAAATGGCTGAGAAGGAACAGCAGCCAAAATGCCAACATGGTGTTCGTTTGTATGGACTGGAACCGTGCTTTGAGCAGCCTCTGGTCTAACCAGAGCCGGCCTCAGACAGGCAAATGGCCTCAGGCGCCGTCAGGATCTCCACAGTCATCCATCAAATGAGAGGCCGCTGGGCCCATACCACGTACATCACTGTTTATGAAGTCATATTTTAAAGAGGGAAACCACTAGCAGACTCTTATAATTATCAGAGATAATTTTAACATGGACTCAGATTCACCACTGGACACATATCCTCTCTATATTTAAGAAAACCTAACAAACATAAAGAGCATCTTGATATCCCAAAATGGGATATCTGTTCAATAAATTAAGATAAATCTATAAAATAGGATACTATCCACATATTCAAATAATTATGTAGATATATTTACATTTATTGTTGTAGAAAGATGCATGTGAAATATATGTGCTCCATTGTTCACTTAGAACTGTAGTGGACTAGCACTAGTATGACAGATGCTCAACAAAGATTTGCTGAATAAATAATGGAATAAAAGATATTGTTACAAGGAAGAAGCTAGTTAAAAGTATGTGTCCCATTTCCATAAGCATATACACATGGCACAGAAAAAGTATGGAGTTGCAGATAATCAAAATGTTAATATAGATATGGGTAAGTGGTGGGATATAGGGAATTTTACTTTTCTTCTGGGGTAGACAGTACTTTTTTAACAATGAACTTTCACTACTTTTGTAGTTGGAAAAACAGTTATTGTTATTCTACAAATAAAAATATGTGACATAAATATGTTAAGCTTGGTAAAACATGATTAATTAGCACAATGGATATGAAGACACTTTTCTTGCCAAACAAACAAAAAAAACCCTCGACATTATAAAGCAATGCATACTTATTTGCATTACTATGTGTATTTTGAGCTCAACTAGTTACATACCATACTAATAAAATTATTTTTAGGAGTAACCTAGCAACTTGTCATAATATAAGCTAATGGTTACGGGGGCGTGAAGGGTAAAAAATATGTAACTTCTACTGTGAAGACCGCAGCCGTGTAAGTCAGTATACACAATCCTGTCAAAAGACTTTTCCCACAGAACACAAACCCAAATGGCCTTAATAAGCAAGTCAATCCCTCACTATGTGGGGACCTGAGATGGCTGAACCCTGTCTATAAAAAAGGTACCCCTGTGTGTCACAGATGTGCCAGGAACACATGTGACCTCCTAGGCTCAGTGACCTTTCCACCTCTGAATTTTCTCCTCTCCTACTCCCATAAGATTGACAGTAGGAAGAAAAGATGATCTTAATTTGCGGCCGTGCCCTGGGGAAGATAAGTGAAACTGAGCAGTGCAGAATGTTCCCATACACCCCTGCCTCCACATATGCATAAGCCTCCCCCACTACTACCATCAGTGAAGCTACATTGATACATCATTGTCATCCAAAGCCCATAGTTTACATTAGGTTTCGCTCTTGGTGCAGTACATTCTATGGATTTGGACAAATGTGTAACGATGGGTATCTACCATTACAGGAGCATACAGAATAGTCTCACTGCCCTCAAACTCCTCTGTGCTCCCTACCTTCCCCTCTAAACCCTGGCAATCACTGATCTTCTTTACTGTCTCCATAGTTTTGTCTTTTCCAGAATGTCCTATAGTTGGGATCATATAGTATGTAGCCTTTTCGGATCAACTTCTTTCACTTAGTGATATTCAGTAATTTTCATTTAAATTTACCAGTTTATTTATCCATTCACCTACTGAAGCAGCTCTTGGTTGCTTCCAAGTTTTGGAAATTATGAAGAAATCGGCCATAAACATCCATGTGCAGGTTTTTCCGTGGATGTAAGTTTTCAACTCATTTAGGCAAATACCAAGGAGCATGACTGCTGAATCTGAATTTTCTTTATTATTACTTCCTATATTTTCCACATCTCAGCTCATCTCCTCACTTCAGCAGGTACTATTTTCCAAATGCAGCATTACAGACACAGAATGCACCTTCCATATGCAGTAAACAGTACCCGTATTCAATTCTAGTGGGAGAGTTTGGAGGAGCTGGGAAGTTTGGAACACACCTAAGTAGTCTAAGTTCAATCAACGGGTTAGCTGAAGGTGATGATCATTTTTTCTTCAGACTTCCTGTTTGGGTAAAGGTAAGCTCTGCTGTGTAAAATGCCTGTTAATTAAAGCTTAGGGACAGCAGTCGCCCTGGGCTTTCCCTAAGATCGTAACCACCAGTTTCGTTAACGTGGGTTGGCTTCCGTAGCACAGCCTCTCCACTTGAGCTAGCCTTTCTCCTGCAGGAAGCTCAGCTGCAAACCTCCTGGGGCCCGGGCCAGCCCAGGTGAGTGCTAAAGAGACCTGCAGATTTCCACTGGCAGGAAATCAATCTTGGAAATGTACTTTCCATAGCAGAAGAATCTGATAACAAATAAGTCTGGGTTGGAGCACTATGTAAGGAATGCAGTTTCCTAGCTATGAGAAGTTAACCCTTTTGCAGCTAATGCAGGGCACTCTCTGGGTGGTCTAAAAATTAAGACTTTTTTTTTTTTTTTTGCTACTGAGAAACAAGCAAGTCACTTTATTCCCTGGTTTCTGTTTAGATATTCTCAAGGCCTTAGCTGTATTCCACGTTGGCCACGAAGTCTTCTCCAAGCCATGATGATTTCTCTTCTCCTTGAACACTTACCTACTTATTCTACATGTTTGGTGTCAGAACATCTGGACTTGCGTGCTACTCCACTGCTGTGTGTGTAGAGAGCCTCGTCCCTTCTATGTATTGGGTTGCAAGCTCCTTGCGACAGGAAGGCTGGCTTAACTATTCTCTATTTCTCCTATCAGCAACTATCGGAGTAAAGGTGCCCCAGAATGTGTCAATAGATAACTGTTCAAACACAATGAAATAAGACTCTCCTTTGGCCCTCTTTGCTTCTAAAGGTAAAACTGGGGAGATCTGAGATAATGGAAATGTCAGGCATTTTTCAAAAGAACAACGTTTGAGTTGGATGTTGTTTATCTGTGTGAGGTTCACCTACATGGTAGGCATCCTTAACAGTATTTAAGTTGTTAACTGATTTCCAATCATCAGCTGACTTTTGGTCTAGCTCCTCCTATCATTGGTATTTTTGTGCCCAAGAATGCCTAAGCAGAGATGCCGGAAATAGAGAGGCCAGGAAGCAGGAGAAAAAGTAAAATAACATTGGAGCAGGAATCAGGAGACCTAGTTTTTTTTCTTTATCCTTGTTGCATAGAAGAAGGCAGAATAGACTGTCCTGGTTCTCTGAACAAGCCACACGCATCACATTGCCAATGTTAATTGTACCCCTCTGTGCCTGGCAAAGCCTACTTCTCTCTCACATTCAGGCTCAGATATAATCTCCTCTGTGAAGTTTAGCAACAGCCGCAAGCGGAACGAAACATCCTGTTGGTGCATTAAGCACATCCAATGCATTCCCTAGCCTCATGTTGTAACTGGCTATACATGCTTCTTCCTTTACAATATTTTTTAAAAAGTTCTTAGTTTGTGTCATTTGATTGTGAGAGTTACTGAAGCACAGGGAATTTAAATGACCTATTCAAAGCCCTGACCCAAATCAGCCCTAAAGTATGCACTGACCTCTCTGCTTCTGACTTCTGCGTCCCAAGAGCCCAGTCACCTGTGTCTCAGAAAAAGAATGTCCATCAGACATGAATGGAAAAGAAAGAGAGATGGGAAGTAAGTGTCTGTGTGCCTCTGAGCTGATGCTAGACTAGGAATCCTGGCTTGCCGTAACATCCTAGGGGTATTATCCAAGCTTTCATTCCCAAAACACTCCATAAGGGCTCTCTCCTAAGGGTACACCTGAAGACCTCACTCCACTTCCCAGTGCAGCTTTTTCTGCCATGGGCAGTGGTAATTCATAATCAGTAGCTGGTCTGGCTGAAAATCACTAGTTAGTCCATAACTGTGACCTGTCACACAGCTCCAGCTCTCACCTCCATTGTAGTACAACTACCCACCCAGCCTGCAAGTTCTACCACGGTCGTGATCACTCATCACTCGGGATTACTCTAACTCCGCTATCTCAGATTTGAAGTTCCTCCTTCCCGATCACAACACTCCTGACTCCCACCTATACTATTTCCTCACATCTGCTAACACACTCTGGGCTCCTCATGACCTCCAGTCCTTCTTCTTAGTCCACCTGCCTCAGGTGGCCCCACTGCCACCTCCACGCACTCTGGGCCCAGAGCCAGCCACTTCTCATCTACCCTGGCCCGCAGTCCTCACCCTCCGCCTCTCCACTGGGCCCACCTGCCTAACCCTGCCTTGCTTACACCTAACCTCTCTTTCTTCCTCACCAGGTACTGAGTACTATTATAGAACGCCATAAAACATGATGAGACCACTATGAATTCTTGCCTTTCAACATCAACCGAGACTTCACCTTATTCACTTGGATGTCCCATCAGCACCTTCAGCATTGTGTGAATAAAACCGAAGTTCCCCTGCTCTACCTCGTTCTGCTCACTGGTGTGACCAATCTCCCATCACCAAGCCTTGAAAGCAAAGTAAAATTTCTCCTTTTCTCCCTCTTTCTCTCAAATCCCAGACATCAAATCCTCTTTTTAAAAAAATGCAGTATAACCCAAATGTATTCCTTCTTTTCACTTCCCCTGTAGGCCTGTGTACTGTGCCAGATACACTATGGTGATAACCTCCTTCCTAACTGATGTTGCATCCTGCAGTCTCTGGCACCAATTCCAACTTATTTGATCGGGCTAAAGTTCGCGCCTGATGATGATTCGTCCCATAGCCGCCAGTTCCTGCGGCTTCCAGCTAAGCCCTCTGTGCCCTGGTCCTAATGGGCAGCTTCAAACATCACCCACAGCCTGATTTCATGAAGAACAAAACAGAGTACATAGAATAGAACATGTAAGGGTGCATCCCATGTATTAAAGTACTGTAATGAACCTCCTGGTTCCTAAAGTAAAATGTATTTCTTAGCAAGGGTCATGTTAAAGTTTGAAAACCACTCATCTACCCCATTTGTTATTCCTAAACATGCCCTGTGACTCCCACTTGCATTCTGAAATTATAAAATACTTCAAGTACACAGAAAATATCAAGGATTATACAACAACCAGTAGTTTGCCAATTCTTTAAAAAATTTTTATTATTTTTTTTAGAGAGAGGAGAAGGGAGGGAGAAACAGAGGGAGAGAAACATCAATGTGAGAGAGAAACACCAACCGGTTGCCTCTTCAACACGCCCCGACTGGGGACCAAACCCGCAACCCACGCATGTGCCCTGACTAGGAATTGAACTGGTGAGCTTTCACTTCGCGGGATGACACCTGAGCAACTGAGCCACACCAGTCAGGGCTGGTTTGCCAACTAGTAACGTGTCATATTTACTTCAGATTAAACACACACACACACACACACACACATATATATATATATGAATATATGTGTGTATATACATGAGTGTATGTATGTATGCATGGGTATGTATACACATATCTGTGTCATAAAACAGATATAGCCGAAACCTCACCACACATTCCCTCCCCTTCCTCCCCAGCAGCAGGCACTATACTGTACGCTGAATTTGGTGTTTTTCATTCTCATTAGTGTTTTCACATGAAAACATTATGACACCCTTAGAATTATATAACTACATGCAATGCTATAATAAAACCATCAAATTCAATATTTATAAACATATATTGTTTTATATTTTTAACCTTTATACAAATTTTGTATCTGAAATTCTGCAGCCTTCTTTAACACATGCTTTGTGTTTTTTCTGCATTAATTGCAACATGATTCTCTACTAGATTCATTTTCTCTGCTGAATATCTCCCAAATGCCACAATTTATCTGTCCATCCTCCTGTGCATTGCCAGGCAGGCAGTGTCCAGTTAGTTGCTGTGACAAGCAAGGCTGCACTGCAGCTGATACATGTTTTCTTGGGTCTGTGCCTAGAAAGGGATCCCTCAGCAGGTCTTGGCCCAGGAGGCTATTCCCTCCTCCCCATCTCTACCTCAGAAAACTTTATCTGTCCCCGATGGCATCTCTCAGATGCCGATTTCTCCACGCATTCTAATTCACCCACTCAGACCAATTGCCCCTTCCGTTCTCCCGCAAACCTCAGTTTGTATCACTTAAATGATGCCATTACGTATAACTTTGTCCTGTAGTTTTTTTTGGTACTTTTCATATGTCTCTAGCAGGCCATACATTTCTTATGAGCAAGTACTGTGTAACATGGCATTAAATTTCCTCTCCTCTCCATTTAAAGCCTAGCACATATATTTTCCCAGAGTGGACCACCAATGAATATCAAAGGAAAAGACTGTCTCTATCATCGACATGCTATGTTGGGAGAAATTGGAGGTCAGGGGGAATACTCTCAGCTTGATGGCCACCGGAAGCTAAGTGACTGCAAGCAGTTGCTTATGCATAAACGTCAAGGAAAACATTCTTCCTCTTGTCTTTATTGTCAAAGCACCCAAAATATTACAGTTATGCCAAACATTTTATAAGAATTTTGTTCAGAATTAAAGAGAAGAATGTTACCAAGAAACGGGGGGAGGAAGGGCATTTTCAAGTTTGGTGCTGACCTTGTTTAGTGGACCAATGTTTATTGTCATCAATGTAGACAGGACTTAAAGAGGAAATCCGTTCGTCCCCCCTCCACCTCATCCTGTGACCTTAGCAATTATTATACAACTTGAACCTGGGAACAGAGTTCCAAATAGCCACGTGTGCGTTGAATGGCTGTAGTGCAGCTTCAGAATCCTTGGCCAGGGATAGGCTTGAGGAGGGGCAAAGGTGCTTGTCTGCCCATAGCTGTTCATCTCTCTGCCAAGTTCAGTGGGGTGGGGGTGGGGACACGGCGGGAGATTTCTCTGTGATTCCAAAGTAGAGATTCATGCTCATTATACTTGTTTCTTATTAGATATAGAAAAGCTTCAAAAATTACATATGGAAAAATCAGTTCAAGAATCCAGTACTGCAAACGTCTTTCAATTTCTTCATGAGTACAAAGTTTTGGCTTTACTGATGGCAAGTTGATGTCTGTTTATCTCAGCCTCATAAATCAGTAATAAAACATGACCAGGTCACAGGATTTTTACAAGCAGTTCACATCCCAAGCCATATGACCTACCAGATGGAGAATAACTGAAATAACTATCCTTGAGCTGCCCTGTGTAGTTATGGGTTGACGAAAAGGTCAGCTGAAGCCTTGAAAATCCTGGTCTTAAGAAGGAGTTTAAAACTCATATTGGCAATGGTTTAAGCAACAATATACAAATTCAGGAGTAACTAAAAAGTCAAACTCCTCACTGTCGTTTCTACGATATAGAGTTTCATTTTAGAAAGGGCCAAGTACAAAAACAACCATTTCTCTTTACTGTAACATAACCTCAAGTCTCAGATGACATCTGATTATACTCTGTGCAAGTGCTACCTGAGGGCCCCGATTGTTTTTCCAGTGGAGTTGAAATGCCCATGGCCATGGTTTCTGCATCAGCTGCCCACAAATGTAAACTTTAAAGAGATACACCACGTGATCATTGCCCCAGCACTGCCACACACCACTGGCAGGCCCTGGGAGATTCAGACACTGATTATAACGGCAGCCAAGAGATAAAGAACTCCTTCCAGTCCTTGCTCAAATCTCACCTTCTCAACAGCCCTACTGATCTAATAATGCATTTGCATCTTCCCCAGCCCTCTAGAACTCCCCAGCTCTGCTCTTTTTCTTTGTTTCCTGTAGTGCTTTTTACCTTGTGACTTATTTTTCTCATACTTTAAAAAAATTGTGGTAAAATGCACCTAACAGAATTTCTTGTCTGAACCCCCTTTGCATGGATAGTTCAGTAGTGTTAAATACATACACATTGTCATGCAACCAGTCTCCAGAACGCTCATCCTCGAAAACTAAAACTCTGTACCTACTAAACACCTCCCTAGGTTCCCCTTCCTCCAGCCCCTGGCAAACACCCTTCTACTTTCTGTTTCTATGAATTGACTTCTCTAGATACCTCATATAGTAGAATCAATCATACAGCATTTGTCTTTTATGTGACTAATTTCACTTAGCATAATGTCCACCAGGTTCATTATATAACATGTGTCAGAATTTCCTCATTTTTAAAAACTGAATAATATCACATTGTAATATCTTGTTCACCCACTCATCTGTTGATGGTCACTGGGTTGTTTCCACCTTTTGGCCATCATGATAATGCTGCTGTGAGCATAGGTGTTCAAGTATCTCTTTAAGACCCTGCTTTCAATTTTTATGGGTATATACTCAGAAGTGGGATTTCTAGATTATTGGTAATTCTATTTTTTAAATTTTTGAGTACCTGCCATATGGTTTTCCACTGTGGCTGCACCATTTTACACGCACAGTTCTAATTTCTCATCACCCTTGTCAACACTTGTTATTACCTGTTTTTTAAATTGTAGCCATCGTAATGCATGTGATGTTACTACATCACTTTTAGTTATTATGTTTGTTATCTCTCTTCCCTAGCACTGCTGGTGGTCCAGAATAGAAGCCCCATGAGCAGATGAATCTTTGTCTACTTTGTTCACTGATATCCCCTGCACATAGTACAGTACTTGGCACGTAGTTTAGTGCTCAGTAAATATTCATTGTAAGAATGAATAAATTAATTGGTGAAAGAAAGACACACTGAAAATACACTGGCCTTTACTTTCCTTGTTTCTATGTCAAAATCTCAATCTTGCTTTGAACTAATGTGTGTGTGTGCATGCATGCGCACACATGTGTATATACATTATCTTTGCCCAAATTACTTAGGACATTATGAAAGCAACTATCCCTTTAACAAATATTTGCTGAGTGTCTACTGTGTGCCATTATTATGTTCACTATAATTCAGATGAAGATTCTGTAGCACATGAAATTTAGGTTTGTTTGTTTGTTTTGCAGAGCTCACAAGAAAACCAAAGACAGAATCTGCAGTACACAGAAAACTTAGTTTTTCTCTGACATGGGGTATATCCAATGCCCGTTTGAACACAACCAAAAGAGACCTGAGCTTCCCCCAGTGAAACTGCTTCTGTTCCTATCTCAGTAAATGGCAGCACCCAGGCGCTCAAGTCAGAAGCCAGAGATATACTTTTCTTTCATCTTACCCTGGTGCTCCTCTTTAGCTAGTTGCCAATAGTATTATAATGACTCACATACATTGAGCACTTGCTGTATGCTAGGCACAGTTCTAAGTTCTTTGTATGCTATTAAATAATTTATTCCTCACAACAATATGAACTGGAGTTGAAGGTATTCAGAACAGGCCTCCCAAAGATATGCTACTTTGCATGCGGATATTTTGAGCTAAAGGAAATCAAGACCCTTCTGGCTCATGAGACACTTTTATTTCTCCCTTAAAGAATTTAATTAGGAGCATTGTCCACCATTAAGAGTTATTACCAGAGAGAAGTTTTTACGACCTATGTATAGGGCAGGGAAAACATCTAATTACTGAACATCTGCTCTTCTCACTATTCGGGAATTACCCTCCACCCCTCTAAAGCCCCAGGGCACTTTACCTCATTCTCAGTATGTCATGTATAGCTCATGTTTACCTTTCTGTCTCTGAACTTCTTTTTTTACACAGATCACTGAAGTTGTAACTTTGTTTTAATTTTTAAAAAATGTTTTCCAATTATTGTTTACATTCAATATTATTTCGTATTAGTTTCAAGTGTACAATATAGTGGTTAGGCAATCATATACTTTATAAAATGTTCTTCCTGATATTGCCAGTAACCACCTGGCACCATATATAGTTACTACAAAATTATTGACTATATTTCCTATGCCTACTTTACATCCCTGTGACTATTTTGTAACTACCTTTCTGTACTTCTCAATCCTTTCAACTTTTTCACCCAGTTACCCAATTCCCTTCCCCTCTGGCAACCATCAGTCTGTTCTCTGTATGCATAAGTCTGTTTCTGTTTTATTTGCTTATTTATTTTGTTTATTAGGTTCCACATATAAGTGAGATCATATGGTATTTGTCTTTTTTAGACCAACTTTTTCACTTAGCATAATACCCTCTAGTCCATTCATGCTGTTTCAAATGGTAAGATTTCATTCTTTTCATAGCCAAGTAATATTCCATTGTATATATGTACCACAGCTTTTTTATCTACTCGTCTATTGATGGGAACTTGGGTTGATTCCACATCTTGGCTTTGTGAACAATGCTGCGTTAACTTCTTATGTATATGGGGTTCCCATACATACATATTAAAGTTGATTATTTTCTCTTGTCAATCTGTCTCAGGTTGATTTAATTATTGGACCAGCTGAAAAAAGCTAGAGAGTAGAGGAAGAATTCTAACTACCCCCCCCCACCACAGAGTACATATGAGGAAACAGGTTAAGTCCCTTGCCCAAAGTCACCTGGCCGTACAAAGGAAGTCTTGCTCCAAAGGCAATGCCCTGAACTACTACACTATTCAGGAAATGCTGTTTCAGCCTCATTTACTGAAAATCATTCTCAAATGTATTTGTTTACTTCCTTAAATGTGTAAGTGAAAGTAATTCTGATAATCAAGAACTGTCCAAGTCCTTCATCTCCTTCTGGATATTAGTACCAATGGTCAAGATCAGATGGAGTCTCTGGTGAGCCTAGAGTCTTACTACAAAGTTGTTTTGAAACAGAAGTTCCAGTAGGACTTTATTTTTTTGTGATTTGATGTGTTTTTTTTTTCAAAGTATATTATGTCAATAAAAATTAACTTAATTGAAGACTTTGATTAATCAAAGCTATATTATAGTAGATACACTGTAATTAATATCAATAAACGCCATTATAAACGCCATTTAAAAATGGACAACTTTTTTCTTTGAGGTTGTATTGATCTTGAAGGGAAAGCAAGCTAGAAGGGATAAAGCCTAAATCCTACACTCACCAAATTAAATGATCACATACTTAAAAAACAAACCACAATTCTTCTTTTATTAGTCTCATCTGTAAACTGAGACTAATAAAAGCCAACAATTTAAGATTTTTTAATTAAAGTTGAGAAAACAAAGAATGTAATTACAAGCCTAAGACAAGATGACTGCAGTCCAGAAAGTATCATTTCCAAGTTTTAAGCTTATTTAGTGTGTAAAAGCCAAGATTACTTAAGTTCACCATGAAGTTGACATTTAAATAAGATGCCTTTCAATAAGATGATTTAACCCCAACAGGTGCATTTTTAAAGTCCCCAGGGAATCTTTGGAAAACAAAAGATACAGTACCAGCCCGAAGCTATTCCGGCAAGTTCCACAGATCATATGGTCTTGGAAAGAGACAAGCACTTATTGTTACCAGAGAATTCAAGATCAGTACTTACAGTTTCATTTCCAACACCCTGGGACTCCCTTGGACAAAGGATTGTAGTATCTACTGAAAGTTGCAATTATTCCCCAACTGGCTATTTCAGCCTCATCAGCCATTCATCTCCTTCAGAGAGTTCAACTACTTTGGAACACTTGTTATTCCAAAGTAACAACAGCAAAAGATGTTCTTTTTCTTCCTTTTTGTATTACATCCAAAAAGGTGGAGAAAGTAAAGGATAATAGCAAGTCAGAAATGACTTCAACTTACGCATAATTTTTAGATAAGCATTGCTGGAGAAAATACACACTTAAGGGGAACGGGGGGGGGGGGTGGCTCTAAATCTAACCTGATTTTTAAAAAATACCTTTAAAGTACTAGACCAATCTAATGCTTGTTTGACCTGTATGGCTTCCCTTGTCTTTCCTTCTGCAACCCCAATATTCAGTTGAGACTTCTGAAATGGAAAAAATCCTCTGCCCGTCCTTGCTGGCAAATCAGAGCGTTTCACAATGCACCTTGATTTGACAATTTTTTTTGTTTGTTTGTTTGTTTGGTAAAAGCATGTTCTGTCAATTAAAACAGGAGAAACCACACTTGTGCACACACAGCCTGATCCTAACCACCCAGACAGCAGCCTAGCTTCCTCTGTCAATCTTCCTGGGGACCGCCACCAGGAGCAGCCCACACAGCTTCTGCCCACACAATTTATCAGAAGGTAGTGATTCTGGTGACTCCAGACTAGCCCAGGCCATTCCTACAGCCCAGTGCACTATCTATAATGCAGTCATGAAAACTTAAAACATCTTCTGTCAAGGAAACCCTGTCGCTTCATAGGCATTGTCTTAATATGCTCCAAATGTCTTCAGACAAAGAGAATTGTTAGTCATCTGAGAATGAGTTAAACGACACAGAATCTAAATTCAGCTTAATACAACTGCTTTATCAGATTAGGAACCCCTTAGGACAGGCTCTGGGCTTCCATTTCCTTTACGTTCCCCTTCAGCATTAAGCACTCCATTTCTCCCATAAAGAGAATGAATTTAATTAGTTTTAACCAATCTACAGATTTACTGTGAGCTGAAAAGAGAGAGTCACAACCTCCAAATCCTTCAGGAACCATCAACATTTAAAACATCTTCCCCTGTCATCTGCTTTCTAGAAGGGTTCAGCGTTCTTGGATGGCAATATTTCCCTCCTTTTGATCTGATTCTTGGTGAAAAGGAGAGTGTTGGTCCCTGGCTGTTAATGACCTGATGTGACCACATGAAAGGCTTTGGGGATTTTAGGGCAGGTAAGGGCTTTACAGATCACTTACTTAGGAAACAGCAGATAGGTTTCAACCCTCATGTTAACCTGGTTGGTAAGGGCTTCCTAGACTCCTGAACTGAGAGCTATTCCAGGCCAAGGCCGAGCTCAGATGAAGAGGTGCTGTGACGCACTTACCACGTCTGCCACAGGCCCTCGAGGGACAGCGGGCTCAGGAGAGAGCCGGCACAGAGCCCTGAATTTGCCGTCCCTGAGCAGACTACTACAGCAAGCTAAGCAACTTGCAGTCCACTGTTTCTTCCCCTTGACTTTTAAAAAAAGGTAGAAGTGACATCAATCATAAAAAGTTATTCTGAAATAGTCACAATAAATGTTTTTTTAAAAAATACACAACCCCAGAAAAAGGACAACAGCTGAGGTCCTCGCTGGCATGTCCCAGAGAGAGCGAAAGGTGGAATTTCAAAGCTCTTCCTGACAAGTGCCTCAACACCACCTTAACAAGTACCACTTTATTGTTCCCATGGGCAAGAGGGTTAAGAAGGAGCTGGGTAGTTCGCCAGCAGGTATATAGCTTCAGTGATGGGGCTGCCTGGCGGAAGGGGGAGGAGAAGAGACCTAGATTTCAGAATTAAGCAAATGTCAGCAATCAAGCAGGTAACTCAGTGCGATGCTTGTATTAATAGGAACATGGGAGATTCAGTTTCTTGAACTTGAACTAGCAAAGCTCTCTGGATCAATCCATAGTATTTATTTGCTTTCTGCTTTATTCTTAACACTGATGGGTCAAGCGGGTAAATACATGGCAAACAACATGATTCCGTTCATACCCAGCGTATATAATCCCTCTCCTCCCCTGAGGTGGGTTTGGACACCAGAGGCCAGGTCGGATGTCCTGGAGAGACAGGGTTGGCCTCTTAACATCTGCTCTGTGTTGTCAGCCACCTGGCTCCCAGGTGGGGAGCACATGTTGGCAGTCACAGTTGTACACAGCAGGCAAGAGAGACCTTAGAACAGGCAAGGGAGAGGAGGCAGACATGTGATTCTGGAGACAAATAAACACAATTAGCTGTGCTAGAAACACACTGAAAAGACTCAGTGGGAAGACTTTGATTCCTTCTGCCAAGAGAGAAAACCAAAGGAAAATTCATTTAAAAGAAGCCTTCGAATTCCCTTGGCAGCCATGACCCAATGACTGTCATTTTTTTCTGTCAAGTCCTTTCCATTGCGGGTTTCTCCAACATTTTGAATAGTCTCACAATCATGGTACTTTATCAGTTTTGCTGCTACTATTTCAGGCTGTTCCTTTTATTCTTGGAGATGACAATTCCAAGCCTTTCCCAGCCATTCTGTCCCTGGGTACCTAAACAGACTCAGTTTGCTGCAGTCGTCAGGCGGGGAATTCACAGAAACCAGTAGTTGTGTTTCTGGTAGCATGCACTCCTAACTCCAGAATCCAATTCCATCCTGTAGGATCAGCTGCAGCCAAGGGGTTGGTTGCAACCATTTGGCATGGTGGTTAATAGGATGAGCTCTAGGAACAGGCAACTTAGGCTTGAATCCTGACTCTGCCACTTATAAGTAGGGTGACCTTGGCTAAGTGTTTTAACCTCCTTGTGTCTCATTATCTTCATCTATAAAATAAGGATATAATGGTACCTGACTGATAGAATTGTTGCGAAGTTTAAAACCGTTCTTTTCTTTTAGAAATACATTCTGCCTGCGAGCACAGTGTTGGTGGTTCGATTCCCAGTCAGGGCACATGACTAGGCTGCACGTCAGGTTGGGGGGCGTGAGTGAGAAGCAACCACACAGTGATGTTTCTCCCTTCTCTTTCTCCTTCCCCCTCTCTCTATAAATAAAATAAATAAATGAACAAATAAATTATTAAAAAATAAATAAATACATTCTGAAATGCTCACAAATAATAATATAATGTCTACAGTTTACTTCAAAATCATCTGGAACTAAAGAATATATAAAGAAGTTGGCCTTAAACTGATAACTGTCGAAGTTGGGGGATGGGAATGTGGGGGTTTATAATACCATTCTGTCCACCTCTGTCTGTTTGAAATGTTCTATAACAGAAAATTTAAGAAAGAGAGAAGATAATCCAGGTAAACCTGCTAGCATGTGTTCAATACATGTAATCTGTTACAACTCAGAGATGTGCTTGAAGGCATTGTTCAAAAAAGCACCTCAACAGCAGCCTGTCTCTCTAGAGGCCAGCAATGTGTGTGTGTGTAGGGGGAGCAGGGGGCTGACGAAGGACTTCACTGTCACTCTGGGCCATCCATTATTGTCCGATCATTTCACCACCAAACCTGCTTTAAGTTATTATTATTCATTCTCTATGCTTCGAAAGTTTTCTAAATCAACCACATTCATTACATATTCATTTTCTCATATCTTTAATCAGATACACATATCAGAGTTTAATGAGGTGGTGGGTGGCTGCAAACTGAGCTTTTATCGCCCCAGCTGAAAGCAACGCACTTCCAAGTTTTAATGGCCGTGCAACTATTTGACCCCCATATATACAGTTTTGTAGGCATATGAAATAATGAAAAATACCTCAATGCACTTTCCCCCCCACCCCCTCCCCCTTGGTCCCTGCCCTCTGCCACCAGAGTCTATGCCTCCAACACGTACAGGGAGCCACATATGTAAATCCAGAGTCAGTCCCAGAAACTCCCAGCTTATGGAATTGCTTAGATAAAATGATGAGATGGAGGGACAGGAAATCCCACCCTGGACCAACTCCAGGCTAGATATGCACTCTAAGAGAGCCCTTAATTAAATCCAAACTCGTCTGCCCCATGCCCTTACACAGACATGGAACCTGCAGTCTCAGCTCTGACACTTACTAACAGTAATGGCCTTGGGCTAGCCACTCCATCTTAGTTTTCTCCAGGGTAAACCGGAATGTCCCCGCCTAAGGTTGTTTCAGGGATTAGAGAGAATGTAAATTAAATAGAGTGCATTGCACAATGCCTGGCACATAGTAATTGCTCTATACATTGTACCAATTTCATATCTTTGTATGCTTTCAGGCAAACATGGATGTATCATTATTACCTCTTTTGGAATTGGTTGATATATTTAGACACAATGGTTCTCCAGGTTGTGAGACGTTTCAGAGACACATAATTATAAATGGTATAAATGTTATAATTAACATTTCCTTTTTTATTTTCATGTGAAAATACTTTAATGTAGATGTATTCAATCTTCTTCACAGAGCTGATGTATAGATAACTATGTTACTGTCATTAGTTCATACTCTCCTATGTGGTTCCCTCTTCTCCTTCCATAAATGTCTTGTGACATTTAAATTAAAAAATTATAAAAAGTAAAAATTCATGAGAAAAATATGGCCAAATTCAGTTCTGGCAATGCCACCTGGTGAATGTCCACTGTATATACCAGGTCTGTCCAGAAAGTATCCAGCCATATACTATGAAGAAGGGAGACATTTCTGGAGGAAGATACAAGGTACAAGATACAAGAAACATTGTACACAGGACAATGATGCCTCAGTCCCCTTCAAAGTGGGCACCTTGAGACCTCACAAAGTTCTCCCAGCATTTATTTCACTGTTCAAAACACTCTGCAAAATCCTTTGTTTGAATCGCCATCAGCTGCCCCGTTGTATTTTCCTGAATTTCCTCAATGGTCTGAAATCTCTTCCCTTTCAAAGGTGATTTTCATTTTGGGAAAAGGCAAAAATCACAGGGTTCCAAATCTGAGCTGTAGGGAGACTGAGTCACCTGGGTGATTTGATGTTTTGCAAAAAATCTCTGCACAGGTCGTGATGCATGAGCAAGTGTTTTGTCATGATGAAGTTGCAAATCACTCGTTGCCCATAGCTGCAGCCTTCCGAATCATCTGAACAGTTTCTGCAGAGGAATATTCAAGTTTAACGCAAAACTTGATGCAGATTCATTGCTCTACTCACTGAGTCGTTTTGAATGTGACGGCCACACAGTACACATGCTCACTCAGTGGCATTTGTTGCTCCTACTGACTAGTACAGTGAAGTTGTCATTGTTCACCCATGTGTACTCCAGTCCATTCTCCTTGGCCTGCCAGGTTACATCGATGTCGTGCAAACTGTTTTTGTTATATTAACAATGGCCAGACTTTTTCTGGACAGACCTTGTACATTGTCCAGAGGATCAATGGATGAGGCGAGTGTAAATAATAAAGCCAGAAATCCATTACCAAAGACTCAGTGGTAATCCAGGCTTCTCTCAGGAAGTTTAGGGCTAATCTAAAATCTTTATTTTATTCTTACTTATCCTTAACCTTATCTAAAACTGGCACTTTCTCTGTGCTTATCCTGATTTACCGTTCTTCATAGTATTTTTTACTACTAAAGTTATACATTTCCTGATTTGTTTATTGTCTGTCTCCTTCCAAAAAATATATATCTCATAAAAACAGGGATCTTGATTATTTCCATATCTCCAACACCTAGAACTGTGACAAGCACATAGTAGGCCCTTGAAAAAGTATTTTAATGAATGATTTCATTTTCTTTTCTCCAGTCAACTGCAAAACGAAACATAGATCTGAAATCCTGCCATATGTATTCCTTATGTAGCTGATCACTATGACCCAGTGCAGAAGACAAAGTCTAAACAAACAAACATGTAACATGTGAAATCATGCATTACAATATGGAGAAAAATGAAGCATGATGAAGCCGTTTCCTTGGGGCCTTGCATACACATATGTCATTCTGACTTTTGGCTCTGTGCTGTTTCTTAAGTTGTTTCTCCATGAGAAATGCCCACCTCTTCATCTAGATGTTACCCCTCTTTCAACATCTCATGCAGGTTGATCCTTCTGACTTACACTCTGACTGTAGGAGTTCATGCTGACTTTGCTCCTTTCATACACCTACCACCTGTGCTCCAAGATCCAGCACTCAACTATAAATAGTCTAAAGTTTTCCTATTTCTTTTTTTATGTGAGAAAAATTTGATGCGCCAAATGTATTATTGGCTCCTTCGGCACAGAAACTATGCTTTACGCTGCTCTTACACCCCTCAAAGTGTCTAGCACAGTGTTGGACACTTATTAGACAGTCAAAAACATCTCTATGATGAACTGACAAACTTCCTATTTGAACCCCATCCCTGCTGCTCTGGCATGATTCCATTTACACTCTCAAGAACACCTATTTCTTTTTTCTAACTTTTCCTCCCAAGTTCTCCTCTGTCAGACTGACTCTCCAGCTGCAACAATCTAAAATGTTTAACATCCCAGATGAGACAGAAAATTATCAGGGATCCCGTGAATTGACAGCAGCAACTAAAAAAGTGGCATTACTTCTGGGGATGTAAGCCACAAGCAACAAGTCATCATTCAGGATGTTTTAAAGAGAGACAGAGAGAAAAGGCGATGCAATCCAGGAAATATCTATAACACTTTAGGAACTAACCTGAACCTCTGCACCAAACTGAGATTTGATGCATCAATTTCCAATTTCCTGAAATGCTGTCCAGTTTCAATGTCATAAAAATGACTTTTTTTTTCTTTTTGAGCTTTACCCGAACCTGGGTGACATTTGAGTACTGCAGCCAATTCCAACCTCAGCTGAGCCAGGCATAAAACTGACTAATTCCACCTTCTAAAGTGCTCAGGATTCCTGGAAACACAAGAGAAAAATAACAACAACGCCTTTATCTTGTTTAAGTGCAGGAGTGGAAAAGCTAAGATGGGACTCTTGGAATGAATTCTGTGAACAGAGTTAAATATACCATGGAGAACATAAATTTTCTAATTCAAGAACTGATTTATATCATCTTCCCTTTTCTTCCATATTTTATACAACTTAACCAATTCTCTATAGAATGAGCCTAAAGTGAAAATGAGAAGCTAGTTTCACCAGCAAAAAGTTCCATTTCTCACATAAGTATAATCTACAGGCAGTATTCGATAGAGTAAGTGTATTTTAATTCCATTTTCAACTGGTTTGGCTAACTGTAGCCATCATCCAGTTTCTTGACTACACGTATGTTGAACCCTGGGTATCCTCTTAGACTCCAAAGGGCAGGTGCTAAGAATAGGGCAAATACATAGTTACACTCTACTGGGGAAAGCAACTAATTCTCTATTTTTTTTTTCTTTGCTCTTCTTAATCTTGGACTACATCATCCTAGGAGGATAAATGTCACTGTCCTTAATGCTAGCTGTGTATCAAGACCAATAAAAATCTCTTAAATCAATAACCCTACTCTGACCTCTTTCAAATTCTTACAGTCTTAGGAACTGGGAGTCCTAGTCCTAGTTACAGACGGGAGCCAGTTACAGCCAGGAAAAGGGGGAGAGCTGGCCTTGGCTCTTCTCTGGATGTACAAATCTCAGAATCTTAGAAGTTTCCCATTACTTCTATTATATATTCACATTCATCATAACTATTATTAATTCACTCATTTGACAAATAGCATTCTGATACAGTATTGAATTCCCCTTATATAAGAAAATAGGGTCAGTTTAGCTATCTAGACAACTTGGAAGTTTGTACCCTCCCAGACAAGCAAAGAAAAGTCTTCCTGAAGTCCCAGGCTTAACTCAGCTTGACCATCCAACCCAGTTGACTTATTACAGCAGAGAGCAGTTCCCCACCTTTGATGTGTGATGATGTGAAGTCTAATTCTTACACTCTAACCTTATGACTAGGTAACCAACCAGTGTCCTCCTACTGACATGTGGCCTGAGCTTTGCTTTGGCCCTATGCACAAAAATTTAAAAGCCATGATCAATACTCCCCTGCCTATCTTTCAGGTGGAGGATCACCTCTAAAACTTTGTGCCAAACTATAACCTCCATAAGGGCAGAGATTGCATTTTTGCCCAACATTCTATCCCTAGTATATAGCATAGACCCTGGCCCTTAATATTTGATGAATGGATAGATGGATGAATGAATGGATGAATGAACGAATTAACAAATGAATGAAAAAGTTATGCTTTGCTTCCCAAACCACTGAGAAGCCCATCAAGATCTCACTGCACAAGGGTTAGTGCTCAGGTTCCTCTTCAGCCAGGACCATTAAGTATCACAAACAGCTTGAGCAAGTTACCATAAAGTAAGGCAGGGAAGCAGAGTGGGCTTTCCTCCCTTTATTGCTGGGTGGTAGGGGTGGGGGTTTCCAGCCCCTCCCCTCCCCCCACGTAAGGAAAGGTGAGTGGAAGCTTCAGGTACAAGGGAGTTAGGAACCGAATGTTTGTACCTCCCCCACTTCCCAGTGTTTATGTTGAAGACCTAATCCCCAGTGAGATGGTCCCTTAGTTGAATCTGGGCCTTTTGGGAAGTAATTAGGTTTCAATGAGGTCATTAGGGTGGGGTCCCAGGATGAGTTTAGCACAGAAAAAGGGACAGAGAGCTAACTCTTGCTCTTTAGGGCATTCATTCAGCACTTTCTCTCTCTCTCTCTCTCTCTCTCTCTCTCTCTCTCTCTCTCTCTCTCTCTCTCTGCTACATGAGGACACAGCAAGAAGGTGCCCATCTGCAAACCAGAAAGAGGGCCCTCGCAGGACCTAAACCTACTGGCACCTTGATCTTCCACTTCTCGACCTCCAGAACTGTGAAAAATAGTTGTCTGTTGTTCAAGGCACCCAGTGTGGTATTTTGTTATGGCAGCCTGAGCTAAGAGACAGGGCCATTTCAGTAATATTTAAACTGTCGCTAGAGATAGGAGTCTAGAATTTAGAGAAATGCCAACAAAGTAGCTACTGGGGCAACAGAAAGCACAAATAAAGAATGTGACCTTGCTGTCAGATCTCTGCTCCTTGGGCAAGTCACAACCTCTCTGCACCTCCGTTTCCGCATCTGTGAAAGGGGACTAATAACACGAATCTCCTTGAGTTGTTCTGAGAATTAAATGAGGTAATATAAATATATTTCCCTCAGTAGTAAGTGGTCTATAAGTAATTATTTTTACAATGCTGAAGCCAGACTCACGCAGTTTCTTCACACAGGGTCTGCAAAAGCAGAAGAGATAGAAAGATGTGGACAACAGAGCCCTATGGCCGTACTCAGAGGCCAGGGGTTTGAGTCCCTGTTTTCATCATTTTCTCATTGTGACTTTCACAAGTTTCTCGCCCTCTCCAGCTTCAAGTTTCCTTTCTTTGTCAAAAAAAAAAAAAAAAAAATCAGTATGATGATATCTGCTCTCTGTGCCTTATAGGATAGGTGCAAAAGTCATATTGCAGATGCTTGCACAAAAATATTGCAAGAGGTAAATTTGTCAACATTAATTAAATACCACTAAGGCTTTAAAACAATGTTTTTCAAACCTTTTTTACTGTAACCCATTAGGAGAAACATTTTTTACATTGCAAACAGGCATACATTCATCACTCAAAAACAAAAGCTTAATGAAATAATACTGTTACTTTAATATTTTTAATTTGGTTCTCTTTCTTTCTTTTTCTTTTTGTTGTTATATTTTTAATGCAGATCATTCACTTCACAAGGCATAGTCATGAACCTTGACTCTTACTGGACATCAGAATCATCTGAGGAGCATCTTAAAAATCTGGTGCTCCAGCCACTGTGATTCTGAATCAGTGGTTTGGAGTGGGGCCTGAGCACCAGCATTCTTAGATAGCCAGAACTGAGCAGCACGGAACTAATGGTTTCTGTCTAGCTCACAGCTAAAACACCACTGGATAAATTACTTATATCTTTGTCTGTTAAACACTTTCTGCACCGGGATGTCTCCCCACCCCCACCCTGTTGAAACTACTCATATGGCTTCAGTGTGCTCCAGGAAAAGAGAGAAAGGAATGAAGATCAATGTGGAGCCTGCGCTTTATGGGAGGCCTCCTCTCTCCTCCCAGATGACGGGATAACTCCATGCAGAGCAAAATCTGGAATGGATTTGGAGCATGGTGCTAAAAGTGAAGGGACCCCTATAAGAACTTTTTGCTTGAGTAGGAGGGGCTAAGTTAAAGTGAAGAGAAACTGCCAGACCTCCTTGCCTAATCTGACCATGCATAGAGAGGGGTTTCAGTAGGGCTTGCAGGTAAGTTCAGTAAGGGAACTTCATGGCCTGGCTGTCTCCTTCCAAGTACAGCCCAGATGAAACAGAAAGGTCCTCCATCTATGCTCTACGGCAGAGAGAGCTGGGGGACTGTCCTGGTCACCTGGTTGGAGTGATCTGCTGCCTACACTTAGCTGTCTAAGAATTAGGGCAGAACCTGGGCCAGAATGCAGAACGTACCAGAATGCTAGAGGCTGCTGGCCTATGTCCTTGTCCTTTTCTTGGACACACAGATGGGATCAAGAAACGTGTATTAGTTCTGTACACAATTGGTTAAAAAACAAAAACTGTGTCTGTTTGAGGCATATATATATATATATATTCCTGGATTTACTAAGAATTACCATTTACTGGGGTGCCTTCTGTGTTAAGTATCCAATTCTACAGTGTCTCCTCAGACATGTACTTTATAGATTCTCCGGTTTAAGGCACTCACCCTGGGCTGTGCATGTAATAACTGAGGGTGCTAGGATGCTAACGCAGGCTGATCCCCCACTCCAGATCCTCTGCTCTAGTTCAGGGTTTCTCAGCACTACTGACATTTGGGACTAGATAATTCTTTGCTCTGATGGGTTGTCCTGTGCACTAGAAGATGCTTAGCAGCATCTCTGGCCTCTACCTATTAAATGCCAGTAACATCTTTCTCCCCTCGAGTTGTGACAAACCAAAATGTCTCCAGATATTGCCAAATGTCACCTGGATGGGGGGGGGGGCAACATCACTCCTCCTTTACATTGAGAAGCACATAGTCTAACCCGTAGTGATGTATTGTTTCCTGGTACTTTATAAGGGGAACAACACCACATCACCCTATCTTACAGTGATATCTCCTTTTACAGCATTTGAGTGCATGGCAGGATTTAATCCTGAAAGTTAATCCACATCAAAATTATGAACACTATTAAAAGACCTATTGTATATATTTAGTCTTCTTCCAAAATTTGTGAGAAAAGAGCATGCATAAAACCCCATTTAATCTTTGGCCCCACAAGCCATTGGGAGAAAAAAGTTTAGCAAATGCATAGCCCTATGAGAGTACATTATGTGAATTTCTGGAGGATGAAGTCTGTTTCTTGTACATCTCTGTCTCCTGCACAAACTTGCCTAAAACAGAACTCTCACTAAATGTTGACCATTGCATGGAGCATCTGCTTCATAGCAGCCCTTAACCATTTGATAAAAATGAAATTAAAATTATATTCCCACAACTTGTATCTTTCTAATTTACATATATTTAAATAAAATTCATATTCTGAAAAAATTAATGGCAATATTTATGGAAGTGCTGAGAGCTTAGTGCCAGGTTCTTCTTCCTTGTCATTGAAAAAACGAAGAGTAAAACTCAAGTTCAACTTAAACAAATGTTCACCAGAATCATCCCTTTCAACACATGCCAAGAGAATTGTAGCTATTTCGTTACCGTAATATTTTATTGGATCAAGGAAAAAAATTATGGGAGAAGCTTTTTCTTTTCCTTCAGATTTTCACTAAACTATTATACTAATACACAATCAAAACAGGAATGTTTGTTTTTAAAAACATCTGAATTAAAAATAAAGTAGCTAGCCACAGTTGCTTTCAAAGTTGCTCTTTAAAAACTCCTGGGAAGCCAAGAGAGTAAAAGCAAAATGTTCTTATTCACATATCCATTTGCAAAGCCCAGCTGAGGGGAGTATCGTTATTTGGGAGATGTTAAATCTGTATATGGCTTCAAAGGAATTTTAAAATAACTATCAATAAATAATATTTATAACAAAACAAGCTAGACTCTGTGGAGCACTTATGTGCCAGGCACTGAACTCAGTGTTCTACATGCATAAATCTTATTAAATCTTCATTCCAGCCCCATGAGGTACATATTCATTAGCATCTTTTTTTGAGGTAAGAAAACTGAGGCCAAAAGAGATGTAATAAATAACTTGCCTAATATCATAGCCAGATCCAGAAAAAAGCATGGCTGTATAAAGCTTTCAATTATAGAACCTGAAAAAAAAAGGGGGGGAATTTAGGAAAACAATGGGAGAACAGGGAGATGTTAAGTCAATTTTTCGCACTGTGTGCCATGGAATCCCAAGACCAAAATGGATTTGCAGAAACCATTCCCTTCTTGTTTCTGTTTAGATCCCTTTACATAAAATCTCAAGTACAAGGCATTAATTACACACATGTGTTAAGTGGCTCTCTGGGTACCGTTTTTTTTGTATGTGTGTGAGAAAACAAATCTTTTGTTTGTTTTGTTTTGTTTTCTGTAAAAATGTACACTGATGAGAAGAGCCTGGTAAAGAGTCCCTGCAAGGGAAAAGAAAGTCTTGCTTTCTCCAGCTCAGTAGGCCATAAAGTACAACAATAAGGTGATAGGTCCAATATTTTAACACACATACCAGATCATAAACACCCAAGGAAGGTGCACTTCAATTGCTTTCAATCCTAAACACACACACATGCCTCTACTGGATGCCCATCTTGGAACTGCCAGTCCTTCAAGAGGACTCTCATTACTTTAGTGGGCATACTTCCTATTACAACCTCCACTCCCCACCTCAGAGGCCACAGTTGGCCCCACATGGTATTTGGCTCTTTCCCAACAGAGGAAGGTTTGCCATCAGGAGGCAATTCAGTTAAATGTGTTGCAAACTCTGAAGGCAGTGCCAAAGCACGAGCTTCAAAATTATTCTCAGCAATGACAGCATCACCAGAATTAGTACATAGCTTGCCAAGATGAGGCTTTTGAAGGGGAGAAATACTCCCTTGAATGTATAGATACTGGAATATTTCTTTTAACATTTGGATAAAGAATTGGGAGAATTGGCTAGCTTTACGTCCAAGTGAATATTCTGCTGCAATAATGACCATGCAGATTTTGCGCAAGGTTCTGACCACCCCCTTAATGAAAAAAAGCTTGTCCTGAAATGATACTTGTAAAAAGCATAAATCACTCCCCCATTAACCTGCATAATTATCGAAGAGATTTCCTTTTCATGAAGAAGAAAAAAACAAACAAACAAAGCGGGCCCAACAAATGCTAGTTGCCAAAATAGTCCTTGATCCTCCCAGGAAGCTCAAATCTCAGTGCTGTCAGAAGATGGATCTATAGACAGAAGGAGTGAGGGGCACCTTCCTCCCTTTGGCCCCCAAAGTCTGGTAACCTTCCAATAGAGAAATCCATATAATAGTATCCCAGACCCTGTGTCTTCCTGAATTAGCTGTTACACCTAATAGACTAATTATCATACATTAAAGGGAGCTGGCACGGAAGACAAACAACAGAAAACAAACAAACAAACAGACACTGCACTGGTCATGTATTTATTTTAGACACACACTTGGATAGCCATCTTCCAGGTCCTAAGCAGCCCTACTTCCTACCAGGTGACCTGGACATTTTATGAAGGCGAAGGCAGTCCACCTTCCTAGCAGACAGCTTCCTATTAACTTCAGTAAGGAAGCCCTCATCAGCACGAACAATCCAAAAACTACAATACTCTTGGTGTTTACTGGCTGCGGAATCCTGTGCATTTGTGAGCGGGTTTGTGTGTGTGCGTGTGTGTGTGCGCGCGCACATTGCTGATTTTCCTCCAGATTTTATTCAGAAACAGCCTCTCACCGAGTACAGAGTGGGGAGCAAGTAGCACATGAGGATCTAAAAATTACACACCCCTTTATCATGAGTTATGCCTAAGATACACACACAGGGAGATGTTACCTGTACAACTGAAATCTCACTCCTTAACTATTCTTTTAAACCTAGATTCCTCTCATCTGGTCTCTGACCAAAGTCATTTCTAACCTAGTTCAGCAATATATGGTGCAACAATGATCCCATCCGGGTCTCACCCTCGTCAGTCAGTGGCTGAGGGACCACAGCTGCCTTTGGGTCCCCGCGCCAGGTCAGGGAGGTGGTCCCCGCCCTAGTCGCCCTTGCCCAAGTCGCCACCACTCCCAGAACTTGCTGGGTGCGGATTCTCCTCCACCTGCCTCCTCTGGATTGCCCAGTCTTGCTCTCTCGAGAGGTTACCTTCTTGAGGTGCCCATGACCCCATGCCACCGAGGGGGCTGCATTCCCCTGGCGGAGACATTCCCCGAGTCCCTGCCCCACCGCTCACGCAGCTCCCCGCCGCAGCGTTCCATCCCTCCATACGGTAACCAGCCGCACCCAGGCTCTGCGCGCAACTCCGTTTCCCGCGCCCACCGTCTCAAAGAAACGCCTTCCATCTTTCCCGGGAGAAGCCGCAAGCCTCGCCCCACCCTATCCTTTCTGGGGC
The DNA here is from genome assembly GCF_987537825.1 of Furipterus horrens. Lineage (NCBI taxonomy): Eukaryota > Metazoa > Chordata > Mammalia > Chiroptera > Furipteridae > Furipterus > Furipterus horrens. The sequence goes on along the minus strand of NW_028327176.1, from coordinate 104,780,529 downwards.
TCCCCTTCCTCGGGCTCCCCCTCCCGCCCCGCCCGCCTCGGGTTTCCTCTCATCCACTGTCCACTCCCAGGTTCTGCACTCCGCCCAGCGGAGGGCGCCCCAAGAATACGAACAGGCACCCCCGGTTCCGCCCCCCGGGTTCCCGCACAGGCGATACCCCAGATCGCGGTCCTAACTCCTTAGCCCTCCAGGTTCGGGCTCTGAGATTCCCTACCGTGGTGATCCTGACCCGCCCCCTCGCACTCGGTGCTGGGGCTCTGGGAGTAGTCACCAGCATAGGTGCACCTACACTTCGGCCCCCGGGGTCGGGTTCCTCAACCTCGTGATTCAGAGCGCCCCTCTGGGCTCCAGTTCTGAGGTTCCCCTACATCGCGATCGTGACATCCCCGCCCCGCGTGCTCGCGCTTCGGGGCTCCCCAGTAATGCGGCCCTGATCGCTGGCCCGACCCACTCCGCGCCTCCCGCGATGGAACTCACTGTCAGTGGCGGATTGGGTCCGTGAGCGCAGCCCAGTCTGCCCAGCCCGCAATCCCACTGAGTTCCCAGCTACCGGCTTCCCGCAGGCGACTGTGACCCCGGCCCCGCGCTGCACTGGGGTGCGGCCGAGAAAAGGGGACGGCCGGGGGCGGGCATCGCCCAGCTCCGCCCCTTCCCGGCCCCCGGGCGGGATGCGCAGACCCGGGCACCCCCTCCTTCCACTGCGTCCCTGGCCTCCGCGGCGGAGGAAGTTGGCTGACGCGTCTTCCTTCCACTCAGGGCTCAGACCCGCACAGCCCCCTTTCGGCGGCTAAGGGTCCGAGGATCTAAGCGAGAAGGAGACACGTTAACCGCTGTCCAATTCTTTCCAAGAACCCACCCGGGGGCCTCTCCCAAGTCTTTTAGGAGAGGGAACAAACGGCAAACTTCGTTGTTAATCTCAAGACTGATTCAGATTCTGGCCTTCTCTCTACACTGGCATCTGCACATGCAGGGTCATTCTGCCTATGAAATCGTGTTGTAACACACCCAGGAGGGCCCTTGCAAACACACACACTTCGCACCCCTGAGTTACACTCATGAAGGGCTATCCCATGACTTGGGAACCACACAAACACACCCCTTACACTGACGCTGGGAATCCATATCTATATCACTATATTCTCATTCCACACTGCTCTAGGTGGTCCTTATATAGCAATGGCCTACGAATACAGGCAGCTGGGAGGAAGGGGAAATAGTCTATATTTTACCGTGACAAAAATATGCTTTCAGCTGTAGGAGCATCAGTTAACAAATCAAATTGTCTTTGGTGTTAAAAAAGCAGTTTTCATTACCTGGAAAATGAGAAGCTGATCAGATTCTGGGAAGATGGCTAGCATCAGAGCTGCTGTGGGAGGTTCATTTAATTCATTCCGTGACTTTTCTGAGATAATCAGGCCTATTTCTGGTCTGTTGATACCTGACACTTATCCATTACTCCACCCTGCTTCAGTGACATGTCTAGTAACACCTGGCATTTGTACAGTGTCTTCACTTTTCAAAACATTTGAAAATTCATTATTTTACTTATCCTCAGCAAAACATCATGTAGCAACGATAGTAGGTTATTCAGAGGTCTTCAGGGCCACGGTCTTCCCACAAAATCATGAGCCCAGCACACAAAGACACTGGTGGAAATGTCCCAGCAGGCCTTTGAAGATTTGCCCTCTCCATGCCAAACATGTCAATGAATTCATCTGTATGCACAAAATCTTGAGCCACCAATATTAACAAGCATTTATATTCCAGCCAGAGATCATAACTGTACAACAGAGCTGACTGAAAGGAAGTGAAAAGTCCCTTTTCTTCCTTTCTCTGCCCTCTTGAAACAAAATTACAGGTCAGCAAGTATGAAGTTCCAACCACAGGCTCAATCCAACTGAAGTGAGTGTTTGGGTGAGCAAATAAGTCTGTACAACACATGTTGATTATTCTTACAGCTTCTTTTCTCCCTGAGAAATTCTCTGCCTGGTGTGTGGAGAGGGTTCCCTTGTTTTAAAAGATCAACAAGTCTTAATGCTTTTTCAATGTCACAGTAAGAAAATGGTAAATGTTCCTTTCCCCTGAAACTTCATCAAGGGGGCTAGTGTGAAAGTGTAATGGGTACTAGGCATTTTTAGCTATGGGGGAGGGGTGCTGTCCAGAGCCACCTCGGTAAGAGTGGCAGTGTCTCATCCTTTATGCTTTGTTATGGTGCAGTAAAATATACATAACACAAATTTTACCATCTTAATTTTTAAATAATATTTTTAATTGTGGTTAATATGCAGAATATAAAATTTTCCCCTTAGCCATTTTTAAAATATACATTTCACTAGTGTTAAGTACATTCACATCCCTCATGCCTTTTTAAACCACTTGAATCTCACACTAGATCTTTTGGTGACTCTAGAAAAAAGAATCCTAAAGTGACCTTACTATTTTTAAATTATAAGAAAAGTCTGTTGGATCTTTTATAAAGGACAGTCAGGATGGCCTTTAGAATACGGGAATTCATAGCCAATTCCCTCCACAAAACACTCTCATCTGGCAACACAGTTTTGACTTGTGTTTTTCAAAAGCTGGAAACAGGCAAGATTGTGGACATTGGAATATTTCCTCTAAAAGAAGAATGCTAACCTGCTAATCCAATCAATATTCTCTCATACATTTTCCTTTCAGATTGCCCTTGAAAGCCACAGACAAAGGACAATGAGCAACATGATTAAAAAATAGACATGTAGGATTAAGGAGCTATTTTTGTCTCAAACTCTAACAAAATAATTTGATTCATTTTGTGTTGTATACATACCACACTGACACTGTTTTTCTATCACTTCTGCTTCATGTTTACATAGCATCCCTTTTTCAAGAAGCTCAAAGTTCATGTGATGCCATCATATTACTAAACTTCATATTTTTTTATGTGAAGAAGGAAGGGGGTAGGAACTGTTAGCCTGACTGTAACACAGAGAAATGGTAGTGTGAGATAGTTAAACCATTTCCTGAAACAGCTTGGTATACTGGTCTATACTGGTCTATTTTAAAAGACCTACTCACGATAACTCATATAAGAAACAGTTGTTTAAAAGCCTTAGTTATTATTGTTTTTGTTTTTCTACATCTTACAGAAAGACTGAAGGCCATTCTTCACCATCTTGGCAGAGAAAAGGAGAGGACTTTGTGGACTTGGGAGTCAGATCATCCTGAGTCTGAGCACCAGAAACGCCACTTGGAGCTCTGGTGGGTTACTTAACCTTTCTGTATTTCAGGCTCCTAATCTGTAAAATGGAAATAATAACCATATCCATTTCACATAGTTGTTTCTAGGATTAAATAAAATGATACATATTAAGCTCTCAGCGTTGTACCTACCACATAATGAGGGCTTAATGAATGGAAATGAAAAAGTACTGGCTTCATGTAAGTGGTTGTTTATAAGAGCCTTTGTTCCAATGCTCTATCCATGCAGTCTGCATGGGAAGAATTTGGAGAATCTTAAAGGTTTATATTTCTAACCCTAAACCAAATCTCTCCATTCCTTAACATTTCATCAGAAGATAGCCATCCATACTTAGCTTATCTGTTTAGAACACCCTGTCAGCTGGACAACTGGGAAAGCAACCATGACACTAATTTCACTCACAGGAAGCTCTACTGAGCTGTGGTTGAATCAGATAAAAAATAAAAATAAGAATAATGGTTTTCTTGTGTTGTATGTCTGTTATCTCATTTAATGGTGAAATGGTAAGGGTTTATTAAAGGCTCATTTGATTCTATCTGCAGTGATTCATTCCTTTTTTTCCTATTTTATTTCTTAATAATAATAATAATAATAATAAATTAATTAACAATTCAGGGAGCAAACCAATTAACACATGCAGACAAGAAAGAGAAAAAGCAGAAACTGTTCCTGGGCCTTCAGCAAACCTGGGCAGTGTGAGGTTGCACCACCTCGCGTCTGATCGATCTCCTGTTCTCTGAGGTAACTGGTCCCTGATTGAAGAGCTGTGGGTGGCAAACTGTTAAGGGCGAGTGATAAAATGACCAACCAGGAACCCTTTATATTATTAACAAAATGATGTAAATTCCTAAATTCTGAAAACATTTGATATGTCAAGTGTTATCACTTTTTTTTCACCAAGACCTACATATAAGTAATATAGTATCTATATAATTGCATTTTAGCAATTTAACGGCAAATGAAAGTGTGGATATTAAAATATGAGGCCTTTCCTTATTCTTCAGCGGAAATTTGCAACTAAAAAACTTCAATAATTGGACTTCCGGCCAAGATGGAGGCTTAGACGGACGCGCTAGGTCTCCCTCTACAACTAGAGAGGAATACAACTACTTCAAAACAAAGGATAACTAGAAATTCCAGAAAATAAAACTACACGGAAGCCCAACATATGAAGTTATAAACCAGCGGCGCCCTTTGGGCAGGTAGGACGAGAGAAAGGGGGCGGCACTGTTTGCAGTCGCACCTGGGACAGCGGCGGGGAGAACAATCCCGGCTGCAGTCGAACCCCCCGCAACTCGCGACCCCAACACTGGGGAAAGCAGCCACCACATCGCCTTGAACAGTGAGGCCCAGGGGGGCGGGAGGACGGATCCCGGTCTCCTAGCGGAATAACTGTGTGAATCCATCTTGGACCCCCGCCCCCAAAGAAAGCGCCACAGGGCTGCGAAATAGGTCGCGGACAGGCGCCGGTTGCTGACTTGTGACGACAAAGCACCACGGCACAGCAAGAAAGGCTGCCGAACGGCGCCGGTTGCTGGGTCATTACGAGTACACAGGCACTGCCCCCTACAGCAGGCCCAAGAAAACAAAACGCATCTGTCAAAATGAGGCAGACAACTATAGAAATCCCGGTGGCACAGCTCACCAGGCAACAGATGGAGAACCTGACAGATGAACAGATAAGAAACCTGTCAGAGGCTCAGTTCTGGGCCATTGTTATCAGGTGGCTTACAGAATTCACAAAATATCTGGAAAAAGATGAGAAAGAAGCGAAAAACACTCATAACGAAAGGAACAAAACCACATACGAGACAGATAGTGAGGAAAAAAAATCCAGAGTTCATTTCAACAAACTGGAATATGGAGAAGGAACAAGCAGTCAACCAATGCAGCGAGAGGAAATGGGAAGCAACGATGAGAGGATCAGAAACCTCTGGGACAGCTATAAAAGGTCCAACATAAGAATCATTGGTTTGCCAGAGAGCGAGGAAGATGAACTAGAACTTGAAAAATTGAGTGAAAATATAATAAAGGAGAACTTCCCAGACTTGGGGAAGGAAATAGACTTACAGGTCCAGGAAGCACAGAGAGCTCCAAAAAAACTGGACCCAGGGAGAACCACTCCAAGACACATTATAATCAAAATGTCAAAAATTAAAGATAAAGAGAGAATCTTAAAAGCAGCAAGAGAGAAGAAAAGAATTATGTACAAAGGGGTCCCAATTAGACTATCAGCTGACTTCTCAAGGGAGACCCTGCAGGCAAGAAGGGACTGGCAAGAAATATTCAAAGTAATGAAAATCCAAAACCTACAACCACGAATACTCTATCCAGCGAAATTGTCATTCAGAATAGAAGGACAGAGAAAGTGTTTCCAGGACAAAATAAAACTGAAAGAGTTCATTAGATCCAAACCACTGTTATATGAGATGTTAAAGGGACTGGTTTAGAAAAAGGAGGATCAAGATAATGAAATCTAAAATGAAAACTGCATCACAAGAAACAACAGAAGCTAGGGAATTGAAACAAAGGCAAACTAAACAGGCAATGAGAGTGGAAAAAGAACTATAGGTACGGAGAACATATTGAGGGGAGGTCAACAGGGAGGGGGAATGGGGAGAGGGAGGGAGATGATATAGGAATTAAGGATCATGGTAGGAGGGAATGGAATAGACAGAGAGGTTGAGAAGAACTGTATGCACAACTAATGGACATGATCTAAAGGGGGGGGACAACTGGAGGGAGGGGGGCCACCGGGTGGAGGGGAGCAGAGGGAAGGGAAATTGGCACAAATGTAATATTATAATCAATAAAACACATTAAAAAAAAAAAACTTCAATAATTGGTCCTTGTTTCCACCCCCCTCTTCAAAGTTTCTAACAATTGTGTTTATTCCTTTCACTCTGCTCCTGATTCTTAGTCATTATGTCCTGGGTGGGGGCAGGCGGTGGGCAGGGTGTTCAATCCCTAAGCATAGAGAAGATCAGAAGAATTGAACTTCCAAGATTGATGTCAAAAATTTTGAGAAGTAAATATTTTTCAGTCTGCCCAGCTCCAATTCAATGTGGATTGTGTTTTAAAGGAAGATACGGGAGGGAAATTTCTCAGATGTAGGTCTAGAGAAGGAGAGCCATGTGTGGGGGCCCAGGATGGTGTGCGGGAGGGAAAATAATTTTCCTTCTAAGTTCTTATATGTATCTAATAATCAAATTAACATGAGATGGACTAACAGGGGAAAGTGACCAAATTTATTGTGCATGTATATACGGGAGTTCCCTAAGAATAGGAGACCTCAGGACAAAGAAGGCAGTAGGGTTTATATGCCCTCTAGACTAAGGAGAGGGAGGCAGGGGTCTGGACTTCAAAGGGGAAGTGGGCAGGTCACTGGTAGATAAGAAAGAGCAAACATTTGGTAAACAGATTGTTGCCTGGCCACTCAGACACAACTGGGCACAGAGGGAGTCCAACAAACATGTTGCTAGGTTCCTCCCTATCTGCCACTCTTAGTTTATTTATACTAAGGTGGTATCTCCCTTCTTCCAGCAAACTTTTCTAGTTATTCCTTTAGGCAAGTAAGGGGGAGGGCTAAAGATTCTTTCTGAGTCTTTTGTTTCTTAACAATAACCAGGTTAAAATAATATCCCAGAAAGATCTATTTTGGGGTGGCAAACTCTATTCTCCCTCAGTGGAAAACGGAGGCTTGAACCTCTAGATTTCACCGCAACCCCCGTTGCTGTGTTGTTAAAGGAAGTGCATGACCCTTACGGCTAATCCCAGTCTTATCATCTATCATCTACATTGGGCTAATGAGTAAAGGCATAGACTGTCCTCTATTGAACAGTTTGGGTCAGAATCCCCAAGAGTGGGAGTGTTCTGTCCATAGCTTTTTAGGTGATGTCTGTCTGGAGAAGACCTACCTTGCTTGGTTCTTAGTTCCTTTAAGTAGCATGGAAAGATGAAAATGGCAATCTTGGACACCATGAATAACAACTGCATTATTCATGCTTGATTCTGGCTTCGTTTCAGGGTTTTAATGATTATAAAAAGAAAAAAAAAAATCAATGAACAATTGACCAGTTTAATTCAGCCCATGTTTACTGAGTCTGTTCTCACTGCATAGGGCTGAGCTAGGGGGCCAGAACTGGCTGTCCCTGTGGCCATCTGGAAGGCTTCTCAGAAGAGATGAGACCTGGGCTGTACCCCAGCCCCGGCCTCAGGACTGGGGGAGATAAATTGGAGTCTTTTCCAGTTCATATGTATACCTCTCTCTGAATGAGTTCAGGGACACAGATGTTGGGCCAGGTTTTAAGTTTGTCAGGAGTGAGTTAACCTTGGCTCTTATGAGACATAGCATCTTAAGCTGACCCTCTCTTATATCATTTCATCATTTTGTAATTCCCTGTTTCCTTCTTGGCTCCTCCACTAAACTGTAAGCACCTGGAGAGCAAAATTTGTGTACATGCTATTCATTGCCATACCATATGACCTAGTACATAGTATGTGCTTAAAAATATCATTGAACGAATAACCTAGTAATGTGAATGCTTAGCATATTTGGAATCCAGTTATTACAGAAGTCCATGATCATTTACTCCAGAACCCTTAGAGGACGCTAGAATAACCTAGAAATGAACTGGAAGAGAATATGCTAGGGTTGGAAATAATGAGGATAAGAAAAAACAGTAGAGGAGAAGCATGTTTTCCCATCTGGGAGAGGGGAGAGGGAAAGAAAAAGAACGAACAGGGGTGATTCTGGGTCCCTAGCAGGGTGTGCTACAGAAATAGACCAGTTAAATTTTTTAAGTATCAAAATGAATTGGACTGAAGCAAACTGATTGCAGGAATTTGGTCTCCTAAAAGGGCATTCTGAAGAGTCCAAACTAAAGTAAAATTATTCTCCTTTACTCTCCCTCCCAATTAAATTGAAAATCTCTTGTTGCCCTGCCCACTGAAGCTGGGATCCTTCAGTTCTGAGGACACCTGGGAAAGACTCTGGAAGCTACTCTGGGTGTGGAGACCCAACTTTATTGGATCTTTCTTCCCAAATGTTCCTGAGAGCCTCCAAGAACTACCTAACAGCCTGGGGGTTTTGGCCAGAGCCTTAGAATCCTGGCAGTGCCACTTGGAAATTCCAGAAGGAAGCTTAAGAGGCAAATAGTACCTGGGGTAAGATATAATGGCTGAGGCCTGACAAATTAGCTAGGGTCCATGCATGAGGTGGAATACCGTATGGTCTTTAAAAATTACAGAGACCGCATGGCATAGAGAAGCATGCAGTATGATCCAAATTTTTATTCATTTTTTGTGTGTGTGTGATCCAAATTTTTATAGAAGTAATATATGCCCTGAAAAAAAAGAAGAGAATTGAAATTGTATACTCACAAGGGTTATATCTCGATGTTGATATTCCAGGAGAGCTTAATTTTATTTTTTAATAATTTTCATTATTTAAAAAAAAATTCTTACTGAAATACAGAAACATGAATGGCTGTTGTTTATTGTCCTGTACCTAAGTATAATTCTTGTGGACTACAATTAACTGTAGATTATTATAGGCGAAAATAACATGCAGTAATTTATAGCATTTGTGATGTGTGCAGTGCTTTGTGAGCACACTGTGCTTCTGAGCTCATAAGAACAAACAGGAATCTTTATTCTCTTTATATTTTTAATTTTTAATAGAGTTTATTTACTTATTTTTAGAGAGAAGAGAAGTGAGGGAGAAAGAGAGGGAGAGAAACATCAATGTGTGGTTGCCTCTTGCACGCCCCCAACTGGGAACCCAGCCCACAACCCAGGCACGTGCCCCAACCGGGGATTGAACTGGCGATCCCCTAGTTCACAGGCAGGCCCTCAATCCACTGAGCCATACCAGCTGGGGCTATTCTCTTTTTAAAAGATATGCATGACCCAGGGAAATAGACAATGGTGTGGGGATTGCCTGAGGGAGTGACGGGACTGGGTGAAGGGAGACACAGGGGGAAAATCTGGGACAACTGTAAAAGCATAATCAACAAAAAATAATTAAAAAATAAAATAAATGTTAAAAGAGATAACCTGCTCAAGGCAACCATAAACTGTGTCAGGGACACGCCATCAGCAGTGGTCCCAGGAGCAGCTGGCAAAGAGGTCAGACAGCGTGCTCAGATTCCAGGAACCTGGGGTTCTTGGAGAGAACACTGAGTGTAACAGACAATGTGCCCCTTCTCTTAACAGCCACTAATGGGCATGACTGGCTGCTTCAGATCTGAGCAGTCTCCCTTCCTCCCACGCTCCTCTTTAATGGTGCATTCAACATCTCTTGTCCCTTCTATTAAATCAGGGCTGGAAGAGAACTGTGCGGCTGATCCAATTTTATGAAGATTGATTTCAGTAAACTTTGCAGTGAGGCCTGGCTGCTTTACATCTCTCTGTGCTTTTCTCTTTAGACAAACCCAATTAGCCACAATCTTTTTAAATTTTCTGACAAGGGGGTCAGCAAATTGTTTAGGTCAGAAGCAAAATACCTTATTTGGAGCCTGTGAGGACACTAAATAAGATTTAGCCTGGGGACAAAGGGACATGTAGCTATTATTCAATATGCAATATTCTATGATAAATTTCTTCCTCTATTCAAAAATACGTATTATATATACATAGTTATATGTACAACAATGTACATTATTATACAATAGAGTGCTACAGGGGCTATAAGAGAGGTACACTGGGTGTTAATGGAAAAACAGTAGACTAGTTCTCTAGTGACTTGGCTTTTTAGCGTTGGGAAGGTTAGCAAAAATTCCAATGTGAGACATGAAGAATGAGGTCTAAAAAGCAGTCAGCCCTGGTCAGGTGGCTCAGTTGGTTGGAGCATCATCCTGTACATCAAACATTGTAGGTTTGATCCCTGGTTAGGGAGCGTGCGGGGGGCAACAAATCGATGTCTCTCTGTTTCCTCTCTATCTCTCTAAAGTCAGTGAACATATCCTCAGATGAGGATTAAAACATACATAAATCAAAAGCAGACAAGAGGGGAGTGAAGCATTCCAGGCTGAGGGAACAGCGGGTTCAGAAGCTCAGAGGCACACCACAGCATGTCTCCCACAGGGAATGACAATGCTACTGTGCATGCAGGTGTGGCCCTGGCCTACAGCCCTCCTTGTGAACGGAAGAGATGCTACGGTTCCTAACCACAGGTTTTACCCACGGTAACACACAAAGCATATAAAAGAAAGTGAAAACAGGCCTTTGGTTTCGGTTCCAGTGGCATGTCCTGACCCATATAAAACCCTCAGGGGAAGAGGCACTCAGGGGAACGTCCTCTGGCCCCACCAGCCCCTCTCACTAGCACCTGCACTCCACCGGTGCTCACAGCGCCTGCGTGCTCTGCTCCCTGAGTAAGCAGGGGCCAGAGTTACCTCTTCTCTTTGAGTTCTCTTGGTCTCTTCTCTGCTGTCCCATTTCTTTGGTTCATTTAAATTCTTTTGTCCTCTGCTCTGGTCCAGTGTGCCACCTCTTCTTGTGATCAGTGTTAGGGAGGTTGTCAGCCACTCAGTTTCATCCCCTTCTGCTGCTGGACTGGGTCAGGGGCTTTAAAACCAAGTGGGGTTGGGGGAAGAATCCAAGAACTGGCCTCAGGGTCAAAGATCAGATAGGTCTTCAAAATTTTCATGTGGCCAAGTTTAGCTATCTGCTAAAGTTTTAGTGAATTATATATCAACTTTTCTGCCTTGGAGAGCATTCTAACTTGTTGATGCATAGGCCGCGGGGAGTGGGGCAAGTTGGAGAAAGAAAATTTATCTTACCGCACAGGAGGGACCATGGCAAGGAATGTTACGAGTAAGCAGGGTTCACATTATGAAGGACTTGGCGTGTCTCAGGAGGGAACTTGAAGTACACTATGATTCTCCACCAGAGCTGGGGAAGACAGGTAAATCCCCTTCATATCATCAATCATTGCTATTATGGGCTCCTATTCTGATGGAAGCATGCTATATAGCCCTCAGGTGTGTTGAGTCACTATAGGAGATAAAAATAATTATAAACAAGGAGATTCCGTGAAGAGATGGTTTGTTTCTGAAAGATCTTTCTAGCAGTAGTGTGAGAGAAGGATTTGAAACTAGTAAGGCCGGAGGCAGGAGAAACTGGGGCTGGGAGATTGCTTGGGAAGCAGTGGCAGCCATGCAGGTGAGCTGATGAGGACGTGAAGAAAGCAAGGGAGTTGTGGATGAAGAGCAAACACCAGATTAAGAGGAATTAGAAGGCAAAATCAATAGCAGTTGGTGACTTGGATCTCCATGCTATGGGCTTGCATATATATACAGATCCCTGTATTTCCTACATCATACTTCTCATCTCTGTATTGAAATAATTGATTAAACAGTCTTCTCAGTGTCTTCCACAAAAGCTGAAACCATGTGTGTCTTGTTCCCAACCATGTTTCCAGCGCATAGGAGTGTGTGATATGTAATAGGTCTTTAAAGAAGATTAGCTGAATGAATAAGCAAACGAATGAATGAATGACATAAAGAATGAGCCACACATGGGTGTCTTAAATGAATGAATGGCCATGGGAGCTATCAGCTAAGGCAGTAAGAACAGGCGGGAAAAAGGCTGGAGTTCAAAATGCAATTTTATTTCTGTCATGTTGGGTTTGAGATACCTATGGAATCTCCAGGGAAGGTGTTCAGCTGCAACTGGAGTCCAGGGGAGTTCTAGTCTGGCATTATAGATTAGGTAGTCATTGGTGAATAGTACATTCACATACAGGTGTAGGTAGGACAGGTATATAGAACGAAGCAAAGAGGACAAAGCAAATAAGTTATTTCTAACCAGAAGGCTGGTATGTTTTTATTTTGCTATTGTTTTTGTTTATATCTAATTAACATACCAAGACACAATTCACATAGCATAAAACTCACCATTTTAAAATATACAGTTACATTAAAAAAATTTTTTTTTTTTAAGAAATTGATTCCAGAGAGAGCAGAAGGGAGGGAGGAAGAGAGGGAGCAAATCATCAATGTGAGAGAGAAATATCAATTGGTTGCCTCCTGCACACACCCTGATGGGGACCAAACCCGCAACCCAGGCATGTGCCCTGACCAGAAATTGAACCTGTGACCTTTTGGTTTATGGCATGACACCCAACCGACTGAATACTCCAGCCAGGGCTACAGTTATTATTATTTTAAAAAAAATATTTATAGTGTTGCAAACTATGACCACTATCTAATTCCAGAATATTTCATCATCCTCAAAAGAAACTCCAAATCCATTATTAGTCACTCCTCATTCCCTGTTCCCCCCAGCCCCTGGAAACACAAATTATCTTTCTGTTTCTGTGGTGTTTTCTCTTCTGGATATTTTGTATAAATGGAATCATACAATATGTGACTTTTGTGTCTAACTTCCTTCACTTAGCACAATGCTGTTCGCCCACGTTGAAGCATGTATCAGTACTCCATTCAGAAGGCTGGTGTTTAATCTTTGGCGAAGTTCCTTGCAGCCTCATCCTGACTCATGAGGCTACTTAGGACCTTTTGAGTCCATTCCTCAAAGTCCAGATGGTGGGTCCCTTCATTAATACACAGAATTAAAAAAAATCTTTATGCTGAAAGGAGCCATGGAAAGAATCCTCAGCTATGCCCTGAAAGTGCCCCTAACTTCTCTGGCCCACACTATGTGCGCCACACGATCCAATGCCTGCTTATGTAGCTTCTTCCTATGTCTTCTTTCTCAAATCAGAGTGAAAGCTCCTGTGGGCAGAGGGTAGGGAATGTCCTGTGCCATATTTTTTATTTTATTGTTGCAACACTTATCACAATGGAGTACAGCAATCTTATCTACAACCAAATAGAAACCAAAATGACACTTAATCCCTCTAATACCAAGAAAGTTTCCAGGAACACTATTACTTTGTTTTTAAAGTGGGTTTGGCTTTTTTTTTTTTTTTTTTTTTTTTTAGTAGACTCTGTAGACCGCTCTTGGATTAACTGTCCAGTTCACAATTATTTCCTGTTTTCTGGGAACTGGTCCTCTTTTCCTATCCCAGGCTGATATCCTGCTAGAATGCCCTGTCCAGCTGTACTGGTTTATATTGGCAGTCTCCATTCTCAGTGGTTGGTGCCTATCCTACTCCAATTGTTAAATACTTTCAATATCACTCCTATGTTACCATCCACATTGTAACAGCAATCGGGTCCCAGTCATTTTTTTTTCCCAATATGACTATGCCACCCTGGTCACAGCTAGATGGTCCATGAAAAGGCATCTGACCCCAGCTTTGCCAATTAGACCCTTTTCAAAAGGAACTTGGATTTGGTTCTTTCACAGTTTATGTGATACTTTGAACAACAAAAAAGTAAATTCAGGAGCATGCAAACTGGAAAACCAGACAAAGCCAGTCTGAGCAAATGAGAGAAGTAAAACAGGGAGGGAGTCCCTGTTCATAGCAGTGCTATTTACAATAGTCAGGTGCTGGAAACAGCCTAAGTGCCCATCAGTGGATAAATGGATAAAAAAACTGTGGTACATTTACACAACGGGATACTATGCAGCAGAAGGAAAAAAGGAGCTCCTGCTTTTTGAGAAAACATGGACAGAACTGGAGAGTATTATGCTTAGTGAAATAAGCCAGATGATGAAAGAAAAATACCATATGACCTCACCTAATACAGGAACCGAATGAACAAAACTAACAAATTAGCAAAATAGAACCAGAGGCATGTAAATAAGGAACAGCCTGACAGTGACCAGAGGGGAGAGGAGAGGAGGAGAATAGGGAAAAAAAGGGGAAGGGCCTAGTCAAGGAACTAGTATAAATGACCAATGGACAACAGGGTGGGGACTGACTGTGGGAGAGGGGGGAGGTGGGCGGGGCAGGGGAGAGCAATGGGGGACAAATGGGACAACTGTAATAGGACAACAATTAAGAGAGAGAGAGAGAGAGAGAGAGAGAGAGAGAGAGAGAGAGAGATGGACCTAGAATCTCCATGTCATTTAAGACCTGATTTCAATTCATTTTGCAGGTTGGCCGAATCTTTGCCCTTGACTTCCATTAAATGACTATGCGTATTTATGTGTTGAGTTAATTTACTGAAACTCTAATATACTCATTTATTGGGGGAAAGAATCATAAAGGAGAAGAGCTATTTGTGTTTTATTCTTTTCTACTCACACCCCCTCCCCCCCATCCTACCAACTCCCAACCCCTTTTACCCAGGCTGATGCTCAGTTGGTATGCACCTTTGTGGTTGAAGCTGTTGTTAAATATTTTGATATCATCTCTGCTTCTCAAAACCTCATCCCCACTGCACCTGCACATACCCCTTCCTGCATGCTCCTGTCATGATGAGAGGGTGTGGGGTCAGAATCAGGTTTTGTTTGAACTGAAGGAAATTTACTAATGTGCCATGTCTTGTACACTAGGGCATCTAATAAATATCTCTTTTTGGTATATTTTATTGATTATGTTGTTACAATAGTTTCAGTTTTTTCCCCTTTGCTCCCCTCTTCCCAGTACCCCACTTCTCTCGAGCAATCCCACCCTCCTTAGTTCATGTCCATGGGTCGTGCATATATGTTCTTTGGCTTCACCCTTTCCTATATTATTCTAAACTTCCCCCTGTCTAGTTTGTATTTACCAATTATACTTCTTAATCCCTGCACCATTCCTCATTTATCCCCCTTCCTCCTCCCAGCTGATGACCCTCCAAATGATCCCCATACCTATGATTCTGTTCCTATTCTGGTTTTCTTAGTTGGATTTTGTTCTTATTTTTTAGATTCAGTTGTTGATAGTTGTGAGTTTGTTGTCATTTTAATGTTCATAATTTTGATCTTCTTTTTCTTAAGTAACTCCCTTTGACATTTCATATAATAATAGCTTGGTGATGATGAGCTCCTTTAGTTTTACTTTGTCTGGGAAGCACTTCATCCACCCTTCCACTCTAAATGATAGCTTTCTGGATAGAGTAATCTTGATTGTAAGTCTTTGCTTTTCATCACCTTGCATACTTCTTCCCAGTCTCTTCTTGCCTGCAAAGTTTCTTTTGAGAAATCAGCGAAGAGTCTTATAGGCACCCCTTTTATGTAACTCTCTGCTTTTCCCTTGATATTTTCAAGATTCTCTCTTTATCTTTCACCTTTGGCATTTTAATTATGATATGTCTTGGTGTGGTCCTTTTTGGGTCTAGCTTGTTTGGGACTCTGTGTTTCCTGGACTTGTATGTCTATTTCCTTCACCAAATATGGGGACTTTTCCTTCATTATTCTTTCACAAAGGTTTTTTATATCTTGCTCTTCCTCTTCTCTTTCTGGCGCCCCTCTGATTCAGATGTTGGCACGTTTAAAGTTGTCCCAGAGGTTCCTAAGCCTCTCCTCATTTTTTCTTTTTTTCTTTTAAATGTTTTATTGATTATACTGTTACAGTTGTCCCAATTTCCCTTCACTCTGCTCCCCTCCACCCGGTGGCCCCCCTCCCTCCAGTTGTCCCCCCCTTTTAGTCCATGTCCATTGGTTGTACATATAGTTCTTCTCAACCTCTTCCTGTCTACTCCATTCCCTCCTACTATGCTTCTTAATTCCTGTACCATCTCCCTCCCTCTCCCCCTTGCCCCTCCCTGCTGACCTCCCCCCAGTATGTTCCCCATACCTATAATTCTTTTTCCACTCTCGTTGCCTATTTAGTTTGCCTTTGTTTCAATTCCCTAGCTTCTGTTGTTGGTTCTTGTGATGCAGTTTTCATTTTAATGTTCATAGTTTTGATCCTCCTTTTTCTAAACCAGTCCCTTTAACATCTCATATAATAGTGGTTTGGATGTAATGAACTCTTTTAGTTTTATTTGTTCTGGAAGTACTTTCTCTGCCCTTCTATTCTGAATTACAGTTTCACTGGATAGCGTATTTGTGGCTGTAGGTTTTTGCTTTTCATTGCTTTGAATATTTCTTGCCAGTACCTTCTTGCCTGCAGGGTCTCCCTTGAGAAGTCAACTGATAGTCTAATTGGGACCCCTTTGTACATGATTCTTTTTTTCTCTCTTGCTGCTTTTAAGATTCTCTCTTTATCTTTAATTTTTGACAATTTGATTATAATGTGTCTTGGAGTGTTTCTCCCTGGGTCCAGTTTTTCTGGAACTCTCTGTGCTTCCTGGACCTGTAAGTCTATTTCCTTCCCCAAGTTTGGGAAGTTCTGCTTTATTATATTTTCACTTAATTTTTTAATTTCTTGTTCTTCTTCTTCACCCTCTGACAATCCTATAATCTGTATGTTCGATCTCTTATAGCTGTCCCAGAGGTTTCTGATTCTCTTCTCACTTTCCTTGCTTTCTGTTTCCTCTTTCTGCACTGGTTGACTGTTTTTTCCTTCTCTATGTTCTGGTTTGTTGATTTGATCTCTGGATTTTATTTCCTCGCCACTTGTTTTGTATGTGTTTTTGTTCTTTTCAGTATGAGTGGCTTTCAGTCCTTTCTCGTCTTGTTCCAAATCTTTTAATTCTGTAAGCCACCTAATAACTATAGCTCTGAATTGAGCCTCTGATAGGTTTCTTATTTGTTCATCTGTCAGATTCTTCATCTGTTGCCTGGTGAGCTGTGTCACCGGGATTTCTATAGTTGTCTGCCTCATTTTGACAGATTTGCATTTTGCTTAGCTTCTGGGGCTGGCTATAGGGGGCAGAGCCTGTGTACGCATCACAACCTGGCGACCGGCGGGGCGGCGATCCACAACCTTTTTCGAGGCGCTATGGCACTTGTGTGGGGGCGGGGGTCCAAGATGGATTCCTGCCATTATTCTTCGCTGGGAGACCGGGATCCGTCCTCCTGCCCTCTGGGCCTCACCGTCCGAGGCAATGCGGGGGCTGCCTTTCCCAGCGTTTGGGTCGGGAACTGCTGGGGCTCGACTGCAGCTGGGATTGCTCTCCCTGCAGCTGTCCCTGGTGCTACCGCAGACAGCACCGCCCACTTTCACTCTTCCTACCTGTCCGATGAGCGCCGCTGGTTTATAACTTCGCACACTGGGCTTCCATGTAGTTTTATTTTCTGGAATTTCTAGTTATCTTTCGTTTTGAGGTAGTTGTATTCCTTTCTAGTTGTAGAGGGAGACTGAGTGTGTCAGTCTAAGCCTCCATCTTGGCCGGAATTCTCTCTCCTCATTTTTTTCAATTCTTGTTTCCTCATTCTGTACTGGTTGATGGTTGTTTGCCTTCTTATATTCCAAATCATCGATTTGAACCCTGGTTTCCTTCCCTTCACCATCAGTTTTGTGTGGATTTTCCTTCATTTTATTTAGTGTAGCCTTCACGTCTTCCCTTATGCATTTGCCATACTTAAGCGTATCTGTCAAGCCTGTGAGCATCTTTATCACCAGGGGTTTGACCTCTGCATCTGTTAGGTTGGCTATCTCCTCATCTCTTAGTTCTTCTACTGGAACCTTGATCTGTTCCCTCTTTTGGGCCATACATCTCTGTCCCTCATCTTGACAGGCTCCTGTCTTAGGTAGAGCTGTTGCTCCTGTTACACTGTAAGGGGCAGAGCCTTATGTTTTCTCATCAGTAGAGGGCAAACTGTTTCACCACATTGTGGCACTGTAAGTGGGGGAGGGGTTTGAGAGGGAACAATGCCTCCCACTCAGCACCCACACCTCCTCCAGGCACTTCTTCCACTTCGTATGGGATTGGCGCCTCTCCAGTAGCCACCCTGGCCATCGTTCCCAGAGTGGATAGGTCTTCGGATGTTCCAGGACCATGGGAGCCCTTCAAACAAGTGGACTCTGTTGAGAGTCTGGCCGTTTCCTCCTGTGCCCCAACTCACACTGGCCCGCACAGTCAGAAGCAAATGAGGCTCTATTTTCCCCAGCGCTGGGACTGTGAGCTGCATGGTTTGGTCTGGTGCTGAGAGTGCTCCCCAGGTGTCCCTCCCGACCCCTTAAAACGTGTGACTGCACTTTCCAGCAGCCTGCCGCTGCCACCACTGCTGCCGCCACCATACTGCGTCCTCTCTGCACTGGCTCCGCCCCTCCTACCTGTCTGGATGAGTATTTCTTCTTTATATCTTTGTTTGTTGGACTTCCATGCAGCTCAATTTTCTGGAACTTCTGGTTGTTTCTAGTTTTGAGGTAGTTGTATTCCTTCTTAGTTGTTGAGGGACACACAGCCTATCTGTCTAGGCCTCCATCTTGGTTGGAAGTTAAATATCTCCTTTTACTTTAGCTAGATCAAGTGAATTTTTATTATTGGTAACCAAGAGTTCTAATTCAGATTGCTTTTAAGAGAGACATTAAATTTTTTCTTAAACGGAGTTGGAAGGGACTCTAGAAATTACTACATCATCTGACAGATGTAAAAACTGAGATACTGGAAGCTAATGAAACTTGTCTGGTATCATACAATGTGTCATATGGACATTGCGGTCTCCCTGTATTCACTCCAAGTGTCTTTCCCCTTCAACATTCTCTCTCTTCTTAGTCTCTTATCATGTAGATATCGATGCATTATTTAACAGCAGGAGAAATATTAATTAATGTTTGTGCTATTTATCCTGATAATTGTCACTCATAAGGAGAGTATAACTGCATTTTAGGGAGGGTGTGTGGCCATTTTGAATCTACCCTTGTTGAATGGCTAGGAGATTTAGACTCTAGCTGACAAGCAGAAATTGCTGCTGTGGTATGGTGGTTTAATTCAGTACTTATTAAATCAAATAAAGACAACATTCAACTAGCCAGATCACTAGAAGAGGGTTTCCTGCTCTTTGCTTTGCTGCTGCCGAGCCCTCTGACCACCCCCACCTGACAACTCTACCAGAGTATAACACACCCAGCAACTATCTTCTCATTCTGATTTCTGCTTTCACTCTCTGCATCCTCTGTCCTAGTCTAAATTTGGCACAGGAAATTGAGGAAACCCAGAATGTTTTAAGTCATCAAGGATGTCCTGTATCACTGGCTGTGAGAAGGTTATTTGTCTGGCTGAGTCCCAGCCAGGCTGTAGGTAGCATGGGTACTGCCTGGCACAGTCAAGCATCTCTGTTAAGCCAGATGCTTTGAGAGTGTCAAGGTGAGACATGATCCCAGTCTGTAGATACTCCCATGTTTGCCAGATGGAGTATTCTCATCTAAGGAAGTATCCTGAAAAGGAAAGCTGGATGGACTCAGGAGATTTAATCTGTATTTTGACCCCACTTTAGTTACTACTTTCACTGCAACTATAGATGGATAATATAAATCTTCTTCTTTTCAGTTTGGTTATGCAAAAGTATACCACTGACTTACTTCTGAGTTTGTTATTCAGAATTTCATAGCTTTGTGCTATTTATTTGGTTAATTATTTTTAAATTTGTTACCAAAAGAATTCAGCCAACTAACTGTTGTCTACCCCAGGCTGTAAATTTCTTGAAGGCAAATACTATTAATTGTTTTGTGTATTGCCCCAAATGCTGCCAGGATAGTAACATTTAAAAATCCATTAAAACTTTGAGTATAACTACTTTATAATAATCCTTGAACCCATTTAGCAGCAATGACTCACTTCTGTAGTGGATTTCTGCTTTGGTTGGCCTCTTTTCCTTTAGGACTCACCCTGTCTCTCATGGCAGAGCTGACAATCACATCACCCCTCTTCCCCCAGCCAGTAAGTCAGGAATGGTAGCTGGCCAATCATAATTTTCTAACTCCTTAGCAATAGGAATGAATATGTAACCCAAACTGGACCATTTGGTGTTTTCTCCGAGACTAGCAGGAATTATTAATAAAGAGACATATTTGTTCTGGCATCATCTGCTTAGTGAGATACTGCTAGCTTGAAAGACTCTGCCTGAGAGTGAAACTGTAGACCCAGTTTTGGTCTATGCAACTTATAGGAAATCTGCTGGACTTGGCTTTGGAAAAACTTCTGTTAGTAAAGGAGATAGTCATGGTCTCTTTTATTTTTTCTTCCTCATGACTTGAATGCATATGTTATGGTTGGAGCTGAAACAGCCATCTCTTGAGACCACAAGAGAAAGACAAAGAGAATCACAAAGATGTCAACCCAGCATCTTCAAGCCTCCCAAACTAAAACTAGCCATGCATTGACCAACTACAGCTCCCCAGCCAAATTTGTGTTTGTATGCCTCAGGGGCACCGCCTGAGCAGATTAGCACTATGAGTCATGGGGCCAAGACAGGGCGTCCTTTTCTGCCCTTACTTCCCTCTTTGCTCCTAGTACATGGCTCCCAGGCCAGCAGACAGCCACCTCCACATAATCTCCAGTGCCTAGGGGACAGCTGGTCACCACCAGCACATTGGTGACTCTACTGTTGGCAACTGATGGGGACTGAATGGTGGACTGTGTCTAGGTGTTGGTGACTGCATCAGTCCCCTTGCCTCTGACCAAGTTGATATGCCAAGTTTGACAGGGGTGTAAGAAACACTGGAGTCTGACAATGTCTGGGGCAGAGAATGAAACTGACCATGGAGGTTGCCATCCTCACGACTCACCTAACCAGGCCCCTCTTCCTTGGGCTGGTAAGCTCTTTCTCTCAGGAATAGCTGTAGCAGAAAGCAACTGGAGCATAGCTTACCCACCACCCAGGTGACCCACCCCAAGCAAATGGAGCAGGACAGGAGTTTTGTCTTTTGTTACAGTGCCCACAAAGTCTAAAATGTGTACTATCTGGTCTATAGAAAAAGTTTGTCACCGGCCCATAACAATACTTGTTATGGAGCAGGGGGAAAAACCCACAACTACTTTTTAAATTTTATTTTTAGGATACTGTAGTCAAGTTTCCTGTGATTTATAAGCAAACACATTCCTAACTTATACTAATATGTAGGACTTTACTAGACAAAGATGTTTCAGGGACAGCATCTTTAACACAAAGTACATAGCTTAACAAGGAGTAGAGAAATGGGACTTAGGAACCATGTGTGAGGATAGCTCTCTGGTGTGGCTTGAGAACAAGGTGAGTAGAGCCAAGTAACTGGAGACTTCTTTGCCCCTTAGTGAGTTATTAAATCAGTTCAGTAGGCTGCAACCAGCATTTGTTTAGTTTGGTCTTATTTTTTCACCCGACTATTCATAGAAGCTTCATTCATAATAGACCCAAACTGGAAACAACCCAATGCTCTTTAACCAGGAAATGCTTAAACAAGCTGTCATGCGGGCATGCATACCATGGAGTAACACTCAGCAATAAAAAGGAATGAACCACTGATATAGGTAACAGCTTGAATGGCTCTCAGGGGATTATGCTGAGTAAAAAAAAAAAAAAGACACTTTCAAAAGCTTACACACTAGACCTGGCTGCTGTGGCTCAGTGGATTGAGCATCGGCCTGCGAGCCAAATGTAACCGGTTCGATTCCCAGTCAGGGCTCAGGACTAGGTTGCACATTAGGTCCCCAGTTCGGGGCGCGAGTGAGAGGCAACCACACAGTGATGTTTCTCCCCCTCTCTTTCTCCTTTCCCCTCTCTCTAAAAATAAATAAAAATAAACAAACAAATAAATAAATAAAAAGCGTACACACTGTACGATTTCATTCATATAACAGTACTGAAATGACAAAAATTACAGGGATGGAGAACAGATTAGTAGGTGACAAGAGTTAGGGTGGAGGAAATGGCATGAGGTGACTGTGCCTTTAAAAGGGTAGCACAGGCCCCTGGCAATGGGCAAGGACACACCTGATTGGTGGTGTTGCTCTTATATCAGTCAGGGGCAAAGCACTGGTACAGTCCTTAGTTCATCCGAGCCTGTTGCCTGTGTTGTTGCCAGAGCTGTTTCATGCCTGGGGCACTTAAATTATAATTCCTGGGTCTTGATGAGGAGAAAATCAGACACACTGGTCTTGTAAGTAACTTGTGAACTGAGGCTTTAGGGGATATAGTTTTGAAATGTTTTGTGGAGATGTTATAATTACTCTGTGCTAATTTCTGGACAACAATAACGTAAGTAAGTAGTTATTGTAGAACTCCATTCTAGAGCCCTAATATCTAGAACAGGCTTTTTTTAAGAGTGAGCAAGTTCATCTAATCTTTGTGGCAGTCGGGCAATAGGACATGGATGTATGTAATTCCATACATCAGACTAGATGCCATAAGATCAAGTATAAGAGGGTCGCAATTGGCTTTCAGAAAGTTGGGGGGTCTAGTATGATAAGCCATATTGAAATTCAGAGGGTAGTTTTTAAGAATTATACATTATCATCAACCAGAATGAGTTCCAATCCTGAGTATTAGGTGCATTTAACCTGCCTCTGTTTTCTCATCTGGAAAGTGAGAAAGTGATATTGCATAACTGAGTTGTTGAAAAAAACTAAAACACAAGAAGCACTTAAAATGAAGCATGGCACAGTTGTAGCTAATATGTGAACACTTATCTTTTTCTGGGTTCATAAAAAAAAAATAAAATAAAATAAAAGGGTAATACAAGGAAGTCCCATGACAAAACTGTTCTGTATCTTCACAGGGGTAGTGGATACACAATCTACACCTATGATAAGCTGTAAAGAATGAAATGCACACACACATAAATGGATGCATACAAAACTAGTGAAATTTGCACAAGGTGGTTAGGTTGTATTCATGTCAATTTCCTGGTTGTGACATTGCACTCTAGTTATACAAGTTGTCACTATTGAGAGAAACTAGATAGAGTATATGAGCTCTTTCTGCATTATTTCTTACAACTACTTATGAATCTACAAGTACCTTCAAATAAAAAGTTAAAAATATATGAAAAAGAGAATAGTAGCTTGAGCTTGGCAGGGTTTATAAGAAAAGGGGACAAGATGTTAAAGAAACACGGAGGAATGCATTCATAACAGAGGTTGGGAGTGCTGAGAATCTGGATATGTGGAAAGCTGACTCGTTTCAACTGGAACTTGTTGCATCGACACCGTTGCACACTTTCTTTGTAGTCATTTAATTCTATTTCAAGTATTTGAGGGCCTATTATAGTTCAGGCAACTTAATAGAACATTTTCTACTGGCTTCCCTTGAATTAAATTATAAAATGAGCTCTTCCTAAGGAAAACTTTGAACCTACAAGTACATTGATTTATATTAAATATGCTAATTTTATTTCCTGTTTATGTATATAAAAGACTTTTTACATAAATAAAAGAGACTTTCCTAAAAATATTCAGTATAAGTCACTAAACAACCTATTCTTGGAAGTAAAGACAAAGGGAAACCTTATTACTATCATTTTCTCAAAGTAAAGGAGGTTCTCGTAAAGTTTTTATAACAACTGAGTGTAAAAGTTTGAAATGCTGAAACTAATCAATCATAAAAAATAGACCCGTCCAAAGGCCTTTCTTTCTTGAAGAAGCCAAAGCTTTTGCATTTTTTTACCTTAGTGACCCAAAATACTGCCTGCATAGGGAATACAGGTATTTTTAAAGATTACAGTAGTTCTTATTTGTGGTCTATATAATGGCTTTCTTACGAATTTCCAAAATTTCCAATTATTCTACACCATGATTTTAGAGAATATTAAATATCAGCTCAAAAGTTTGTCCATTAATAAAGTGGGAAAAATGTTTATGTATAAAGATATATATTCATGATTATCTTTAAAATCCAAGAATTCAAGAATGATATACCATAGCAATATATAAAACATTGTCTTTGCTAAATGACAGTACTGACTATATTTTGTTTTTCATGTTTTACAAAGGTTCTGCATTTTACATGCTTTGCAAAGGTGCTCGTTTGTTTTCATTGTGATTATTGTGCATGTTTATTTTCCTGTCTTCCAAACTTGCTTTCCGTTTTGAATGGATTTCTTCATCCAGGTGAAAAGCACAACTGTCCCACGAGAACCTTCTTAAAAAGCTGGTGGGAGCAGAAGATGGAGGGCAGGTTAAATGCATATTAAGGTGAGGTTATGTTCTCTCCTGTGTTGGAAACTTTGTATTCAGGGATAGGGTCCTAGATATCTTCCTCTCTCTGAATTCATTTTATCCAGAATTGTTAAAAAGGTTCCCAAGGAGCAGTGGTTCAATGTTTGAACATCTTGATGAGCCCTAGGGGGCTCATTGTAATCCATTTCTGAACCAGCAGGACTCACAGAACTCCTGACAAGGCCCAGCCTCAGCCTTCGCAGTAAATTTCCTAAGTCTGGTGGCAGGAAACCTGGGCTCTCAGGCCATTCCCCATAAGAAAGCCATAGGGCCCCTCATGGCATAGATCATTTTGAAGCCCCTACAGCCACAGACTGCAGCTCACAGCATCAAAGCAATTGTGTTTCTTACTCTTGTAAGAACAAAAGCACTTGGGCTGCATCCAGCATTTTTTAAAAGAATGAATGGATAGTAAGAGTAAGCATCATTTTGTAAAACATCATTTGGTTTAGTTATGTGTGTATGTAGATGTGTGTTGGGTCATAATGTAAAAAATATATACATATAAAACATATATACTATACAATTACAAATTAAGTATACATGTTATATATATGTTATAGTATATGTAGAATATAACTTATAGCATATATATAATTATACATTATATACTATATACTATATATAAATATATGTATATGTATTTTTAAAATATTTTGACCCTGTACATACATACATACATATCTAAAACAAACATTTTAAAAAGCAATACTTACCCTTACTATGTCAATACACCATCTTTTCTTTTCTATATTATAAATTATATACTTCATATATAATTTATAATATATAATTTACATAATCTTGTGCCACACCATTCAGCTCATGCTGATCAAACCCTTACGAACTGAGTCATCCTCAATTTCAAAATCTTCATCACTGCTGTCACTTAGTTCTTCACCATACTCCTGTTTTTTTGAAAGAGGGTAGTTCAATGAAAACTGACACTGGGATTTCAGCTGAATGAGGCACTGGTCATATAGCTGATGGTAGACTAGGATACTCTACTTTACATTTATTTTTCTTGTTATATCCTGATGTTTTCACTATACAAAAGGAATAGTCACTTGAATGGTCTCTGGGCTCTCGCCAAACAATAGGTATACCAAATGGCAATTTACCATATGTTCCCTTTGTCCACATCCATAAACTCTTGACACACTGCTTGCACACCTTGTGAGGGGCCCAAGACTTATCTTGATCACCAAGTTTTACTTTAAAATATAGCCCTGGCTGGTTTAGCTCAGTGGATTGAGCGTCGGCCTGCGAGCTAAGTGTCGCTGGTTCGATCTTCCAGTCAGGGTACATCAGAGAAGGAAAACTCTGACTCCAAAAAACCTCCGCTGCCTTGCGGCATACCTCTTCAGGGGAAAGGCTAAGGGAGTAAACCCCGACAGAAAATCCGGAGCCGGAGTCCCTAAGGCGGTTTGATGTTGTGGTCAACACCGGCAACTCCTGCGGCGCACCTGAACCCAAGCTGTATCGACTCCGTCTTTCCCTTGGACCCTTCAGCTGCGAAGAGAGGGGGGGTCTGCTGCATGGGCAACAGCAGACCCTCCATATTACCCTGCCCAGGCTCTGTAGCTTCAGCGTCATCGCACGGGAGGAGACAGATACCATGTCACTCCCGAGTCGGACTGCACAGCCATTCTCGGCGGTGCAGATGGACTCTTAAGAAGCTACACCATCGTCTCTCGAGACGGACGGCTGCCAACAACAACAATATTATGTAATATATAATTTTATATATTATGTTTATTAAATTATATATACTATTTCTTGAGGAAAGGATGAAGAAATAAAATGGAATCACTATGGTCAAGTTGCTAAATTATTAAAATCAAGTAGACTGAGGCAGGAGGAAACAATTCTGTTCTTGATTTAAGTAGCATGGGAATGTAAATGTTTGAAATATTCTGTTATGCCTAGAGATATAGCTATATATCTATATATCTATAGGCATAGAGGTATATAGATAATCTACACCTATAGGTATATAGATAACCCTCTAATTACACCCTGAAGGATTTAGGAAAGAATTCCCACCTGTCCATATTAACTAACATTCATTAACCAGACCACTGCTTAGACCAATATAGAGGTTAAGAATGCAGGACTGATTTTTCTCAAGAATGCACTTATTATATATAAGAATTCTCATATTTTCTTACTTCTTTGGAACACTCTGGGTATTGTATAGTTGTGTTTCCAGTTTTTAAATCCTAAGGTTTTAGAATAAATCTTTATCATTTATTTCTAGTCAAATCCTCCTGACCCTTTTGGGCTTGGCTGACATATTATTGTAGTGGTAAAAGAAGTGAAAAGTTTAATAAACACCATAACAGAATATGGTGAAGAAAAAGAGGTAGGTTGGGGTTAGATTGTGAATGTCAGACTGAGGAATTCTGGCTTACAGCTGCCTTCCATGTGGTGTGCTGGGGACTTTTAGGTGGGAAATGGTTTAACCAGATACAGAGAAAGAATAGATTGAGAGGTGAGAGAGGCCAACTAGTAGGCAGTAAATTAGGCAAGGGTACTGCAAGTATGGGAAGGGCAGAAGAAAGAGCATATTAGTTGAGATTCTGCCAGTGCAAGTGATAGAAATTCAACTCAAACCCAGGTAAGCAAAAGAGTTTATTTATTGTCTGACATACTAGGAAGAATGTGAGGTTATTTGAGAGAAACCAATGGCATGAGCAGGGAACAGAGCTTTGGCGACAGTAGAAGGACTCATTACTGCTATGTCTCTCCCTCTCTCCATGAATTTGGCCTTATTCTTTGTTGCACAAAGGCCCTCTGAATGTGGTGACTGCTTCCAGCAGTCTGGGATTCATTTCATCCCCCAACTTAGCAAGCTTACTGGGCTTTGTCCAGAATTGGGACAATCAATCCCAGCAAATGACTCTGAGAGACCCTGTTCTGGTCACATGCCCATTCCTTATTCTGAACTTTTTACAGGGTTTCAGTTAGAGTGCTTTTAGCTGGAAACTATAGAATACCTATTTAAAAGCGATTTAAATAATGAGTATAATGTAATTTTTTGCTTACAAAAAGTTCCAGGAAGGTTACTGTTAGTTAATATAGTGACTCGATGATGTCAGGGTCACAGGTGGGCTTTGCTGCTGTTCTCTTGATTTGCTCTTCAAGGGCAAGGTGGCTATTGCATTCCCAAGAATCATTTCTTCACATAATAAGGTCCAGGGAAGAAAAAAGCATGTCTTTGACTTGCATCCATATTTAGGGTAAGGAAATCTCAGGAAATGATCCCTTATGTTTCATTAATTGTGATTATGTCATATAACCATGGCCAGCCAATGACTGGTGAGGCAAATAGGGTGAACAAGGCTGGCTTAGGCCAGCTGACCTATACCCCTTAGGGTTGCAGATACTCATGAAGCACATGGATGCCCAATATCTGAAACACAATTAGTGTTCTGATAGAAACAACATAGAGGAAAATGATCAGTAGATAGGCAACTAACATTATTTGCCATGCAAAGAGAATGGTACACTATTAGTTTGCAATGGCTGCATACAAATTAGCCACCAACTTTGTGGCTTAAAATAAAACATGTTTCTTATATCACAGTTTCTACAGATCAAGAGTTTAGGCACAACAAAACAGGTTTTCTACAAAGCTTCAGGTGAAGGCTCAGACAGCACTAGGCTTTCATGTACAGGCTAAACTGGGACAAGGTCTATTCCTAAACTCAAGTTGTTGGCAGAATTTGTTTTCTTGCTGTTATAGGGCTGAGGTCCCTGACTTCTTGCTGGCTGCCCTCAGCTTCTCGAGACCACCCACAGTTTCCTGCCAAATGAGCTTTCCCAACATGGACACTTATTATCATGAAATCAGCAAGAATAATCTCTGGAGTAGTCCAGCAAAAGAGATCTTACGTGATATTCATAACATAAACATGAGAATGACAACCCCATCACCTTTGGCATAGGTCATAGATCCCACTGACACTCAAATAGAGGGGTATGAATGCCAGGAAGTGGGGATTATGAGAAGTCACCCTAGTATTAGTCTGCCACAGACACCATGCCTAGCCAGGCCTGCAAATACCCAGCTCACTTACCAGAAGAAGGGCAATGGGAAAGCTTGCTGAGAAATTAATAATATAAGCTCTTTCAGTTCACATGGAAATGAAAGGGACATTCTGAAAATAGAATTGTTGAGACTTGATGTAGGAAATGGAAGAGAGAAAGGTGACTCGGGGCTTAGAGACAGTGACTAGAAAGAGGACAATGCTATTACTAAATCTGGGGACTCCAGCAGAATGAGTGAGAAAGGAGGAAGATGAATAGAGTCATTTGAAGTTCCCATAGGATGTTCACCTGGAGTTGTGTACCTGGAAACAAGGATAGACACCTGAGGCACAGATTTGGCTATCATTAACCTAGAAGATGACATTTATAGGTGTGAAAATGAATGGTACATGTGTGTGTGTAGCAGCAGGGAACCATGTCCACACATTGTCCTGCTAAAAGCCTTTCATATTTCCATTTAAACTCCTTAAGCTTGCAAGGTCCTACATGTTTAGCTCTTGCTTTCCTCTCTTATACTCTTGACAGACCTCTCCCTAGAACTCAATTACACTCCTTACACGTCTCCAAAATTTCCTGTGCTCTCTGTTTACTCTGAGCCTTTGCT
Source organism: Furipterus horrens (assembly GCF_987537825.1). Lineage (NCBI taxonomy): Eukaryota > Metazoa > Chordata > Mammalia > Chiroptera > Furipteridae > Furipterus > Furipterus horrens. The sequence goes on along the minus strand of NW_028327176.1, from coordinate 104,751,770 downwards.
TACTATTTTCCCACTGCATGAAACACTTCATCTCTCCCCACATCATTACCTGGCTATGTATCCTTTGAGTCCCCATGTAGATTATACCTCCTGGAAAGACTTCCCTGATTCCCTGAGATAATTTAAGTATCCCCTCTTTGTGCTTCCAGAGCATGCTGTACAACCCCTTTCTGTAGTTCTAATGGAACTATATTGTCATTACCTATGTATTTGTCTCTTTATAGACTACAAGATTCTTGAAGGTAGACATGGGGTCTAGTCCACAATTGTGTGTCCAGTTTCCAGCACACAGCCTTTAGCACACAGAAGGTGCTTAATAAGCATTTGTTGAATGGATGAGTGAATGTTAACATATTTCTCTCTCAGTTAAAATCTATTTGCTTACACCTATCAGAAAACTCAATACCAAAGGAATTAATGCTTAAGCAGAAAGGAGGTCTAATGAATGGCTCATGTAAGCAAAGAAGTCCAGAAGTTACGTTGCTTTCAGGTGTGATTTAACACAGACGCCCTAATGATGTCCTCAGGTTTCCTTTCCCCATTCTTTGGCTTTGCCTTCTCTAGCTTAGCTTTATTCATGGGTTGGGTCTCCCTCATCATAGCAGGATGGCTGCATTTGCACCTGGTCTTACATCTTTACACATTCAAGCCCAGTGGGAAAAAGCACCTCACTCCTGGAAACCTGGGTAGAAGTCTCCTGGAGTCTCAGTGATTCTGAGAGGACCGCCTGCCCATTCCTGAACCAATCCCTGTTTGTCCAGGAGAATGCAAGACTCTTGATTGCTAGGCCTGGGTCGCATGCCATGCCCAGATCCGTTCTCCCAAAACCACTCAGACTGGGGCAGTGGATGGAGCTGGAGGTTGGGAAGGGGTAGACTCTCCAGACGGGAAGTCTTGGACTGTCCCTGGAATTTTGGTGCGGGAACTCCCAAAGAGCAAATTTTCCTTCAGCAATGATGAAGCAGGGAGATAGGAAGGACAAAGTTCCACAAAAATTCTAAGTGAGATAGGCAAAGAACTAAAAACAACAAATGTATAGTGTCATTCAGGAAAGGAGACTAATATTTGTTTAGCATTGACTATGTGACAGGAACTTTTTATACACTATTTCACTTAAACCTCACAATAACCCTGATACATAGGCTCTTTAAATCCCCAGTTGACAGAGTCTCGGGGTAAACTTAGTTTCAGGGAGGTTCTGTGATTCACCCAGGCCGCACAGCTAGTAAGTGGTGTAGCTCTCTGTGTTTAAAGAACCCTGTTGTGACAGGGGTTCAGGAGGAGTCTAATCTGCAAGAGCACTGAGATGAGTCAGCACTAAAACAAGGGCTGGACGTTTGGAAATAGGAAGTCCCAGCTGACTTTTATGATGGCTTTTTCAGATATGCTGTGAGGGCCTCAGGGACTAAATAATGAGCAGGTGGTTACTCATCCAGGAAGTTTGACAGTGAAAAGAAGGAAAAGGTGGCAGCAATATATACCTGCTTAAAAATGTCTCAGCATCCCCTGGCCAGCGCCCCAGCTCTTCCCCAGCAGACTGACTCAGCCAGCTTGACAAAGTTCAGCAGGCTGCAAAACTGACCACACCACCTCTGACCACAAGCGCATTCTGCCCACTCCCAAGTGGTCCCTGACAGCAGCCAGGTGAGTAAAACTTAGGGCTGCTCGGGGTGCTTCCAGCTGCAGAAGGTAGCCTGCCTTTGAACTCTAGCAGGGAAGATGGATGACTACTGATTAGAACAATGGTGAACTGAAAAAATAAAATAATCCACAGTGAAAAACTCACTTCTTTGTCTGCATTTAATCTCTAACAGGTATAATGATAAATGGTGGGGGTGAGGTGGTGGCATCAGTAGTCCCCTTTATGTATGTGTTAGGCAGGGAAGCAGGAAGAACTTACTGCTCACCTCCAAAGATTTCTGGTCCTCTTAATTGTATAAGCAGGTGGTTTATCTCCATGCAAGCTATTTTGGATTCTTACTTTGTACACAGTTGGTGTGTGCTTTCTGCTGAGGCCCAGAAGGGAAGGGACAGAGTTTGGCATTGGAACCAGCCAGAATGAAACTCTTGATATATGAATCTTTTACCTAATTTCAAGAAAATATATCAGCTCTCTTTACTCCTTCCACTCACCCAGCTCAGTGCGCACATAGTTTCCATCCCTACCAACAGGTACGTGTTAATCAACTGCCCCTTTACAGTGGAGTGTCTTTTATTGGAACAAGGGCCAGCCCTGGACAAAACTATTCAACAACTGAAATTAATCTTCAGCTCCTATTTCTCCTGGCCCTGCCCTCCCACCAACCTCACAGCACAATCTAGTTGTCAAGAAAATCAGTCTGTTTCTGGTTGAAGGGGTGACCTTCTCCTGGTGTATTTTTCTTTTAATAATAAGTCTTATATTTCATTTTCCTGTATCTCATCTATTTGGCCAGCAACTATGTAAGGAAGGCAGTGAGAGCCATTATTTCCCAAAATATATTTTTTGATCACTTACAAAAAGGAACTAACATTCACTGAGTGTTTTTACATTCCAGCCCCTGTGCATTGCAATGCCTTACATACCTCAATTAATCATCATAACCACACTTGAGGGTTGGTAATATTATCCCTATCTTACAGAGGAGAAGCTAGGTCTAAATAACTTGCCAAAGGCCATACAGCAAAGTGGCAAACTAGGATTAAGACCTGGGTCTGGCCAATTGCAAATCCTGTGCTTTTACCTCCTACTCCATTCTGCCTGTGCAAAAGGCAGGTTAGACTTGCATGCCCATTTTTAAAGGGGTTTTCCTCTTTTAAAAATGAAAGTTCAGAGAACTATTTTATAAAACTATGAGTTGGGGCTAAAGCCCCCTTGAATAAATGGTGCCAGAAGACAAATTCCTGCATCTGGAGGGACTGAATCTCATGTTGTATTTTCAGGCACAGTAATAAAAATGTAATAAGCTCCCCTGTACCTCCCAAACCATATAGCAATGCAGGTTTCTTCTGATCCAAAAGCAGAGTGTTCTATGAAACCTTTGGTAAGCCAAAATACCATAAAGTGAAGAAGCAATTACTGTTAATTTACATGGAAAAATTTTGAACATTCCTAGATCCAAAGGATAACCTACCAAATCATAGTGAATATGCTAATTGTGTCCAGTTTTACACTAAGCATAACACCCTTACGTGCTCTTTTTAGGCTTCTCTGATACCTAGGGCACACCTTGCTAACCGATGCACAAAATGAATTGACGTAAAGCACAGACGCTCGCAGACAGCTCTGGTGGCTTGGTGCTGAGATGCCGAGTGTGGTTCCTGGGGAAGGAGCTTAGCAAGGCCACTCGCTGCTTGGGTGCGCGCTGCCTCTGTAATAGCTGATTTTTTGCTTTGTACCTTTTTTTCATAAAAGTGAAAATCCTCTTCAGCTTTCTTTCAATTACCCAAAACAGGTACTAATGTAGGTCTTTTGTAAAAGCAAAGTGCCGAAACACAAACTTCGGAAGGGCAGGGAATCCCTGCACCTGACTATAATAGCTGAATCTTACTTCATAAATTGAGTCCAACTGAAATGCAAGAATGTCCCAAACCTCCTGAAATCTGGCTTCCTCCCCTACCATTTCACTGAAATAGCTCCTGTTGAGATCATCCGTGACCCCCTGGCTGGGTCCTTTTACTTTACATTTGTATCTGCAGCATTTAATTGCTGACCACTTATTGAAGCCTTCCCCTCCACTGATTTCCAGGCAGCAGTCTGCCCTGGTTTTAGGGCTATTTCTTTGGCCTTTCCTTCTCAGCCTCATTCAAAGGCTCAGGTTTCTCTGACTGTATTAGACATGGTTTAGATGCAAAAGGCAGAATCCACCCTGGCTAGCTTAAGCAGAAAGGAACAATTACAAAGTATTGATTGGCTTACAAAATCCAGGGATTGTTGAAGAATCAGACCCTAGGCTGAGTTACTAGGAACAAAGTCACACTCAGGAGCGAGTTGCCAAGGGAGCTGCTGCTGCTGCCACAGCTGTGAAGCCTGCTGAACTGGAGAACCGCTGCTACAGCTGCGAACCTGAGATCTCAGGAGCCTGCTGAACTGGACACCAGCCTAACCTCCTGCCCTGCCTGGCCCCTGACTCATTCAGTTCTTAAGTTGGAGTCTTATCTGAGTGTGTCTAATGGGCAGAAGCTGAATCCCATCCTTCAAAACTCTAGCTACAAGAAGTCCAGGGAAGTCTAGGAAATGCCGTTTTTAGATTTGCAGTACAGAAGGCACACTAAAAGAGATTGAAATAGATATTGAGTCACATAGTCCCTTTCAATTTTGGTGTTCTTCAGAATTATGTTCTTAGCTCTTTTCTTTCTGGTGCTAAGATGATCTTTCATCAACTCATGACTTCAATTGCCATGTGGACTATCTCTAATCCTGAGCTCCGGACCTGAATGTCTAGCTGACTACTAGATAGTTTCACTTCCTCTGAAGTCAGCATCCTCCCCCAGTATTTTCTCGTATCAATGAATGGCACTACCATCTACCTAGTAATCTGAGTCAGAAAGCGGGGACATTGTTCTTTCTCTCATCTGCTTCATATAAATGGCTGTTGTGGTATGAGGTTGATCTGTATTTCCCAGTCTTCCTGCAATTATGTGGGGTCATCTGACTACCTCCTGGTCAATATAATCTGAACATAGGCTATGTGAGCAAGGTTTAGGAGAAACCCACGCAACCTGTAACCTTTAATATATCATCTGCATTTTCTTTCACCATCTGCCAATGAATGGAGAGAACCTAAGGGACCTAATGGAGGACAGAGCCATAGGCTTAAGGAGGCTGGGTTCCTGAATGACTCAGTGGAGCTTTGCAGTTCCCAGAACTGATTTGCATTGTACTGTGAAGTTGGGGTATGGGGTCACAAAAGTGTGTTGTTCAGATATCCTGCTGGAGGGAACAAGATGTACTACTGCCCCACTGGATATATCACTTGGGTATTCATGTCAAGGCTGTACTTTGCATGGGCTGCTCCCAGCCAATGACTGAGTGTGCCAGAGATACAAATTCAGACCCTTTCCTACAAGACACTGGATGCCTCCAGCAGGTGACTTTGATTCATGGGTTTTCCACTGGCTTGGCTGAATTACAGTGAAGTCCAGGACTCTTCCTATCCAACCCTCCTTCCTTGTTCCTTTCCTTCGCAGGTGTCAGACCCATATTGTGGTCTGAAACCTCTCCTCACTTCCCTTAGCATTTTCCTATTCATCCTTCATAGGTGTCTCCCCCAATAAATCTCTTGCATGCCTAATCTCATCCTGGTATCTGCTTCTCAGAAGACTGAACTAACACAGGGAGAGAAATAAACTTTTAATGTATTATACTATAGAGATCTGGGTTTTTTCCTTGTTCCAGTAGTGAGCCTGCCCTAATGTGATAATCAAGTTTTGAATATTTCTAAAAGTTATTCTTTCTCTTCTTTGCAAGTGCCTTGGTTTAGGCCTCCTGAACTAACTATCTGTCTTCTAAATCTTGTCTCAGTCAGCAAACCAGCTTCAGAACACACCTCCGCATCACCTTCACAGTGACTGTTCTACTATTAACCACCAATTTTTAAACACCTATACAAGCACTGAATACATGTCCTTTCATTTATCCCAACAATCTTGCAAGGCACTAATTATTAGTTCTATTTTATATAGTTCATAGTTACATGTCTGGCAACCAACATAGCTGGGATTTGAACCCAAATCTGTTAGCAAAAATTGTGTTCTTTTCACTATCCCAGCATTGCCTGGATTAAATTTTTTTTTCATGTTGCAGTATACCATAACAAATGACTTTCACATACATTACCTACACCTTCAAATAATTTATCTTAAAAGTAAAGCAGACAGATCACAGACTATTCGGGGAAGGGCTATTATATTCATAAAAACATATTATAAATATGTAAGAAAACCATCCATTTAATAATACTGATACTCTGTGAATGTTTTCCTCATTTATATTTTTCTTCTTTTTAAACAAAAAATGTAATCATTGTAAAAAAATAAAGAAAATGGAAATAAATATAAAATTATAAGCAAACACAGTATTTTAATCTCCACTGATATGATAGGTTATATCAGATGCCTCTCTAAAAGCATGAAAAAAGATAAGCTAGGTTGTGAGTTTTGTGTACTATTCCCACAGCTTTTGTGATAACTCTATTCAAAATAACATAAAATAACATTTAAAAGCAAGTGGCTCAGAGTATATTGTATGAAGGTACAACGAAGTACCGGTTTTAATTTATTAAAAGCAAGTCATTTATAATTTCAATTCTTCATTATTATCTTTAAATTTTAAATGCAACCAATATAAACCACCTCCAGGCATGGTGTCAGTATCACCACACCTTACTGTGATACATACAAATCTTATTATGTCATGCTCTGCTAATAATATCTTCCAGAGGCTTGAAATCCAACTGAGGATAAAGAGCAAATCCCTCAGATCCTTTGTGAACTAGCGCTTGCCTCACTTTTTGTGACAGTCTCCACGTTCACACTTCACTTCTCCAGCCCTAGCAAACAAAGGACAAGCTCTCCAGTGCACCATCTCCCTCCTGCCTCAGGGCCTTTGCAAATGCCACCCCTTCGGGAGGGAACATCTTCCTCCCACTCTTGCCTTCTGAAAACTAAGAATTTCTCCATCTATAATTTATGTGTCACCTTCTCCAAAAAGCTCTCCCTGAAAACATTCTCAAACATACCCAGCTCCCAGGCTGAATTAGGCACCCTCCCCACTGCTATTAACATTCAGTTCTTCCCATAAACTGGTTTGACTCTTGAAGTTGGAGATTGATTTTATATAAATGTATTACTCCAAAATAGTAAGGGCTTAGCAAACAAATGTTTGTTAAATGAATGAGTGACTAGCAAACAGAGGAAGTAATAAATGATACAAATTTGGCTTCTCTAGTACACAATCTATGTATGCTTTATGTAATTTATAAGAACTATTCATTTGCCAATAAAAAATGGACTTTGCATCCTGTCATGGACATATAACTATATTATTATTTTTAAAATCTAAATTATTTATTTATTTTTAGAGAGAGGGGAAGGGAGAGAGAAACAGAGGGAGAGAAACATCAATGTGTGGTTGCCTCTCATGCACCCCCAACTGGGGACCTGGCCTGCAACCCAGGCATGTGCCCTGACTGGGAATTGAACTCGTGACCCTCTGGTTTGCAGGCTGGCGCGTAATCCACTGAGTCACACCAGCCATGGCTGTATTATTACTTTAGTTAACATTTTGGGGTCAGAATTTCAGGAACTGAAAGTTAGGCAAGGAAACTCATTAAGTGGTTATTAACTGGGACTTATTCATGGGTCCCTGAACTCACTGAAACGATATGCTGAATTGTGTTTTTGTGTATGTGCACAAGTGCTCACCTCAGATTTGTGTGTTCTTCCCTATCAGGCAGGTACACAAGGATTCTTTGAAATAACATGGGGAACACATCCAGGTCTATTTCAGACAAAATGCCATGGAAACATTGATGGAAAATGAAGAGACCGAGGATGGGGTAAGTGGCCATAATAATAAGGAGATGGCAGCTCCAAAGAAGGGGTAATTCATCATTATAATTTATTGTTGGGTTCTTATCATCTGGTGAAGTGTGTCACCATCAAATACACCATTAAAAAATATAATGTATTTACCGATTCAAGTATGACAGGGTCAGAATTTACACCTCCCCCTCATCAGTTAAGGAATCTGTGTTTGCTCTTTGCATGTAGTTGAGGGTAATGAGGACAGGAGAATTGAAAAGTTCAGATAAAAAGACTAAACTGATTTACATTCATAAAATTGATTTGCAGAAGTGAAGCTTTGCCAGCAGTAGAAAAGAGATTCAGAAAGGAGAAGACTGAATGAATGAAACCTAGGAATGAGCTGTCCAAACAGGATTTTTAGGAAGTGTAATTTTTTTTAGGAAGTGTGATGAAATGTCCTTGGCCACTTTTCCACCAGGCTTTGGTAAAGACATAAATTATTTTTCAAGGACCCGGGTGTCAGGTTTACATTTCTTTTTCTTGTGGGTGCCATGTGTCAACAAGCTTCCAGGCAGAAGCACATAGGCCTCAGTGTGTTTTCTCAGGTTATGCAGGTTCACCTGTTCTGCTGTGGAGCAGCCTGGAGTCGACACCTGACATACCTATTTTTAGTCTGGGTTGGGTAAGTTGAAGGGAGGTGAGTCATAGAAACTAATTGACTCCTATTAGCAGTTCCACTGACCAAGCCACTGCCAAGTTTCTATTTGTTTTGTGGGAGGTCTAGGCTATTCTTCAGGTTGGGAAACTTCCCCAGGAGTCTCTGAACAAAAGAATGTAAAGGGTGCCACCATTTTCTTCTGGGCAATTTTTAAAAAATGACCTCTTTTACTATTAAAACACAATTATAACAACGTTAAAAATACTTGTAGTGGAAGGGGGCAGAAGCATAAAGTGGAGAGAAAATAGCCTCTTCAATAAACAGTGTTGGGAGAACCAGACAGGGACATGCAAAAAAATGAAACTAGACCACCAACTTACACCATACACCAGACTAAACTCGAAATGGATAAAAAACTTAAACATAAGCCGTGACACCATAAAAGTCCTAGAGGAAAACATAAGCAGTAAAATTTCAGATATTCCTCGCAGCAATATTTTTGCCAATATATCCTCGATGGCAAGGGAAATAAAGGAAAAAATAAACAAATGAAACTACATTAAATTAAAAAGCTTCTGCATGGCTAAAGAAAACATCAGCAAGATGAAAAGGGAGCCAACCATATGGGAAAACATATTTGCCAATGATACCGCAGACAATGGTTTGATCTCCAATATATATGAAGAACTCATATGACTCAACACCAGGAAGACAAACAATTTAATTAAAAAATGGACAAAGGACCTGAATAGACACTTCTCCAAGGAGGACATACAGAGGGTCCATAGGTATATGAAAGAATGCTCAACATCACTAGCCATCAGAGAGATGCAAATAAAAACCACAATGAAATACCACTTCAGAATGGTCATCATTAACAAATCCACAAACAAGTGCTGGCGAAGATGTGGAGAAAAGGGAACCCTAGTGCACTGTTGGTGGGAATGCAGACTGGTACAGCCACTATGGAAAACAATATGGAATTTCCTCAAAAAACTAAAAATGGAACTGTCTTCTGAACCAGTGATTCCACTGCTAGGATTATACACAAATAATCCTGAAAAACCAATTCAAAAGAACCTATGCACCTTATGTTCATAGCAGCACTATTTACAATAGCCAAGTGTTGGAAACAGCCTAAGCACCCATCTATAGATGAGTGGATCAAAAAACTGTGGTACATTTACACAATGGAGTACTATGCAGCACAAAGGAGAAAGGAACTCCTGCCATTTGTGACAACATGGATGGAACTAGAGAAAATTATGCTAAGTGAAATAAGCCCAGTGATGTAAGACAAATAGCATATGATCTTACCTATAAGAAGAACCTGATGAACAAAACAAACAAATGAGCAAAACAGAACCAGAGGCATGTAAACAAGGAACAGACTGACAGTGACCAGAGGGAGCGGGGAGGAGGAGAAGTGGGGAAAGAAAGGGAAGGTTCCAGTCAAGGAACATGTACAAATGGGCATGGGCAATAGGGTGGGGATTGACTTGGGGAGCAGGGGGAGCAGGGCAGGGGAGAGCAATGGGGGAATAATTGGGACAACTATAAAAGAACGACAATAAACAAAGGCAAAAAAAAGAAGGAAAAGAAACTTTCGAAAAAGAAAAAAATGTTTGTAGTGGACACTAGATTGTGCTGCCCAGATCCGGGTCTGTGTTCCTTCAGCTGCTGGGAGGATAAATGGCTGACAATCCTTGCCTTGGTGATCATCCTCTGCTGCTGTGAGCCTTTCATCCAGGTTACCTGCTCTTCCCAGGGCCTACCTACACTCAATGACTGGTAAGGATCTTCAGCTTGAGGCCAACTTATCAGGGCCGTCCCAGGTACAGAAACCCTTCCGAACCTGCTCAGGCTGGTGTTGTGACAGCATCATAGCCAAACCTCTCTGCTCAGTCCTGCTTCTTCACACTCCTGTAGGTGTGTTGATTCAAAAACATCCTCCAGTAAAGCTTCTGTGTGTTAAACTCCACTGCAGAGTCTTCCTCCCAGGAAACCCAGCAAGCAGATCCTAGAGCTGGGACAACTATCAGCTGTTGGGAAATAAGGACTTCATCGTGGGTGGTTGGTAGAGGGGGACAAAGCAGGCACACAGCAGCAGTGGGATTGTTGGCATACCTTTGGAAGGAAATGCACTGGCTGGGGCAATACAACCAGTATTTGAGAATTAAGAGGGACTTAGTAATTATAAGGACAATGGTTTCATATGGCTGTGGAAAACTGTGTTCTGGAGAAAGATAAGGAGAGGCTGAGTGAGAGTGATTAATCAGCAATTAGAGGCTAAGTATAAAAGCCAGAGGGCTTCCCTGACAGAGTACAATGAGATTCTCATCTTCTATAGCTGGAGGGTAAATAAAGCTCAAGGCTCAGGGCTTAAGCCTAAAGTAGCAGAGCTCCAGGAAAGACTGAATTCCTAGTGGCAGATCTGCTATATGTAGGTCCAAACTCTTAACTGGGAAAGAGTGGAACACTGATAAATGGGATATGGATGTTTGGGTGGATGCAATGAAAATGTTGTATGTGCATATTCCCCAGAAGGATCCACTCCTTGTGAAAGACTAGTGCTCATCACTAGTGCTTAAGCCTCTGCCTTGCAAGACGTGTGACACCACAGATCTGCTGCCATCATTTCCCTCTTTGCCAATAGACCCATTATAATCCACTGTAAATAATAACACAGCCCATTAAGTCACAACAAACCCAGTCAGGACCTAATAAAAGGGACTCATTCACTGATATATGCATTGGGGACTATCCTTTGTAGTCCAGAGCTCATGGTAAGAGATGTCATCACAGCCCTGACCAGGTGGCTCAGTTGGTTGGAGCATTGTCCCATGCACCAAAGGGTTGTGGGTTTTATCTTGGTCAGGGCACATACATAGGTTGTGGGTTGGATCCCTGGCTGGGGCGCACAGCGGAGGCAACTGATCAATACTTCTCTCCCACATCAATGTTTCTCTCTGCCTCCCTCTCTCTCTTCCTCTCTCTCTAAAAATCAATAAACATATCTCAGGTGAGAATTAAAAAAAAAAGAGACATGTCATTACAGAACTGGTCTCTTTGATAATAATGAGGATGATAATAGCCTAAACTATTAGAGGTCAGGTGGCACTGCTTAACCATTAGAGAAGCAACATGGATTTAATTATGGCAGTGAGAGGCAAGGTTGGAAAGGCAGCAAGAGGAGCCTGACCCATAGAAGGCTATGGAGATGTTAAGAACAGAGCATCCTTATAGACAATATAGATGGACAACCAACAGGACAACCAATAAGAACATTGTTCAATCTATTTCCTCAAAATAGTCAAGGATGAATGATCAAGAAGTTGAGGGCAGCTTCCCCCTAAAATAGCTCATGATCCTTTGCCCAGTTTCCAGGAATGAGTCAGTTTTCACACCCAGAACTCTTGACTGAATCACAGAAGACGCTAAGTACTAGGCAGACAGAATGACTCAGCCAGTTGACACTGGCCAGTCTCTGTTTTGTGCCTCAGTGTTGCCACAAAAACAAAATAGCCATGGTGGATGGAGGGTATGCATGGGCTCAGCAGAATGGGTTCCCATTCACCAAGACTGCCTTAGCTACTGTGGTTACCAAGTTTCCAAACTGCCAGGCCAACCTTATTTCTCTAATATGGCACCATCCCTTGGGGGAGATCAACCAGTCATTTAGTGGCACATTGACTTCACTGAATTCCTTTCACCCTGAAAGAGGCAATAATTCACCTTGTCATCTTGACTGAAATCAATAAATATTCCAACTCTGAGTTTGCCTTTCCTGTTTATGGGGCCACAGTCAGCACCATTTTCCAAGGGCTTACCAAGAGATTGATCAGCTCACAGGGTGTCCTACAAAAGATCACATTGGAAAAAGAAATACACTTTACAGCAAATGAGATAGTGAGTACATAACCATGGGATCCACTGGCCCTTTCCCATACTGCACAGATAGAGCAATGGAATAACTTGTTCATGAGTGTTTTGTGCAGGTCTCAGCCTATAATAATAACAATAATACTATCCGCTAGAAACACCTGGGCCCTGATGCGCTTCCCAGAGTTGTCTTCTCCTTTACAAACCAATGTCAGACAAAACCTCAAGGTTCTTATTAGGACTGCAAGATGCCCTCCAGCAATAACCATCAGGGAACTAGGAAGGAAAGAAAAGTTTATTATTTACAAGCCCTAGAGTGTACAAGGCATGCATAGCAGAGTTGTTCATGGAGAGGGTGAGCATGGGCCTGGGGTTTAACTGAAGTTGTAAAATATAATATAAACAAACCCATTTCACAATGGAGTTGGAGCTGCCATCCCAGAGGAACTGCCTTGCATGTCTTACTCCTCAAACCTTTGGAATGTTAAAACTGGACAAAATAACCTTTGGACTGAGCCTAAAGCAGCACTGCATCATAAACAACTGCTTATGACTAGGACTGAAAATTAAAGACATTCTTTAGAATAAGCATCATTATGTTAGCTTATCAGTCATCGTATCAGGATAGAGGCACTGCTGGGGCTGCTGTTTGCTGAAGACTCCTGGCTAAATTCCTCCCAAGGAATCATTTTCAGTCAATGGGAACTGCCTCATCCAAAATTATACTCCTAGGGTCAGTTATATCCAATGACAGCTTGATGCCTGGCCATCTTCTCCCAATGTAAGATAACTCTGAAAGGTCAGTTCAGTCCAGAGCTCATAGAATTGGCTGAAGCTTTGTTGCCACTGCATTTCAAATCAATTTCTCCCTCTATCCAATTTTGCTTTTTTTACTCCCTTATGGGTGTGATCCCAGAAAATACTCCCCAACAAACTTCTTGCTCTCAAACTTCTGTCCCAGAATCTGTCTCTTGGGCAACCTAATCTTCAAAGTGTCTTTCTTCCTTGGTTTGAGGCAACCCTCACATATTCAACTAGAATAAATTTTAGCTGAATGAAATATTCAAATGTAAAATTAAAAAAAACTAAACTATACATGTAATGGAATAAACTAGAAAATTCTTTATACCCGTGATTAGTCTAAGTATCTGAGGAAAGAATAAAAATATCAAATATATAAAATGGAGTCACTTTAACCAAGCTGCTAAAAGTATTAACATCATGAAGGTTGAATAATGAGAAAAGAGTCCATTCTTGTTGTGACTACTCTGAAAACTTAAACTTTTTTGAACTTCTCTAAGTCAATGCCTGGACATATATTCAGGTAGCCCTCTAATTAACCCCAAGTACTCACATATTCACATTACCTAATGACTCCCTGAAGGACTCACATGTACATCCACCTGACATCCATTACCCAGGCCACGAGGACGTGACCAGACCATCTGGTGTCCATCATCCTGACTGCCTATCATGTGACTCATAAGCATGCCGGGCCATCCCTAGGTTTAAGAATGTAGGACTAATAATTCTCAAGAATGTACATTTTGCTATAAGAGCTTTTAATTTTTCTTTCTTCTTTGGAACACTTCTGGGCTTTTGCATGGCTATGTTTTCAGTCTATAAACTTTAAGACCCTTGAATAAAATTCTATCACTTATTTCTAGCAATACCTCCAGATTCTTTTTGAGTTTGTTTGACATGTCACAAACCATTTTTATAAAAAGGTGTATAATTCTACATTAAAGTAAAATTCTGATAAATGGATAAATAAAATGTGACATATCTATTTACAATGAAATATTGTTCATCTTTAAAGAGGAAGGAAAATCTGACATATGCTATAACATGAATGGACCTTGAAGACATTATGCTAAGTGAAATAAGCCAGTCACAAAAGACAAATGCTGACTGATTCCAATTATATGAAATACTTAGAGTAGTCAAATTCATGGAGACAGAAAGTGAAATGGTAGTTATCAGGGCTAGGGGGAGGGGAAAATGGAAAGTTATTGTTTAATGAGTACAGAGTTTCTCTTTGGGATTTCTGCCCTAGAACTGGGTAGGGGCAATGGTTACACAATTAGGTGATTGTTCTTTTATTTATTTATTTATTTATTATTATATTTATTTTTAGAGAGAGGGGAAAGGAGAAAGAGAGGAAGAGAAACATCACTGTGTGGTTGCCTCTCACTTGTGCCCCCAACTGGGGACCTGACGTGCAATCTAGTAATGTGCCCTGACTGGGAATCGAACCAGCAACACTTGGCTCGCAGGCTGACGCTCAATCCACTGAGCCACAGCAGTAGGTGACTGTTCTTAATCACTGAATTGTACACTTAAAAATGGTTAAAATGGCAATTTTTATTTATTTAGTTAGTTATTTTACCACAATAATAAATAAATAAAATTCTGTTTGGCAAACCCCACCAAAGTGGAAAGAAACAAAATATTTGATGCTCCTGTCAGAACAAAGGGTTAATTTATCTACAGAGGAATAAGGAAAAGATCCAAAGCATAATAGAAAAATGGGAAAATGATAGAAACAGAGAATTCATGGAAGAAATAAAAATGGCTCTTAGGTATGTAAAAAATACGCTCAACTTCACTCATAAAGAGAGATACAATTCAAATCACACTGTGATACCAGCTTATACCTATTAGGTTAGCTGAGATAAAAATGTTTGTAAGATAATAAATGTTTATTGTTTTAAGTAAAAAAAAGTAGTGAGATTGTGGAACAGGGGGCATTGCCTCTTTTATAAGCAGCAAACAACAGTCAAACCACTTGTGGTGTACACGTTCCTTGTAGATATCCTGAGAATGGGGCGAGTTAGACCTGAAGGGTGTGGCCAGAACCTAGACATGGATATCCAGAGGTCGTCTATTTCTCACCCTGGCTCTCAGATTCTGAAGCCAGCCCAAGGAAAGGCATCTTGGTGATTTATAACAACCATCTGCAGGGGGAACAAAGGTGCTTTCTGCTCTGATCAGAGGAAGAATTAATGAGCTGTTTTGTATTGCAAACTTCTCGGTCAGGATGCCAATATGGCTCTTTGCCTTGTGCCTGAACTGTGGCCAGTAATCCATCCTAACCGCTCTTAAATTCTTAATAGTAGCTTCAATGACTGTGAGAGTGTGGGAGGCAACTTTTTGAGCCTTTAATATGCACAAATAAATTAATTGGCTATTTAATATTGGGCATGTTGATCTGTATTTGTAATACAATAGATGGGATATATGCATTATTTACAATGTCCTGTGAATTCAATTTTGTAAGATTTATGAGATGGTGGATATGTTTGTACTTGAATTAAATTAAAAATAGTGGCCATCATCTATCATGTAAACTTAATTTAAACTTCAAGGCCATAATTTTCCATTTTTATAGCTGAGTATGCCTTTATCCCTCAAGATCATGCCAAAGTCACCGAAGTGTGCCTTTGCTAACCCAGGACATTTTGTTTCCACTAGGTGGTTCCACTTGGAAGGCTATCAAACGTAAATTTCATCAAGGATATCAGATCTACAGTGTGGCCTCTAAGCCCTGTTTTCACAGCCTGGAGAATTCTGTGACCTTCCCAGTATTTTAAAAATAAATCCCTCTGTACTCAAATCAGTCAGAATTGGCTTCTGTTGCTTGCTACAGAGAACCCTGATTGATATATACATATTATACACCAGTTTTCTCATGTAAAGTGTGAGTAGTGTTAATTACACATTACTATGGGTTATTATGTTAATATGTTAAATAGGTAGCCTAAATATCTTTCTTCCAAAAAATTACCAAGAAAATTAATGGAATTAATTGTATGGACCCACAAAAACCTCTAATAACCAAAGTCATCTTGAAAAAGAACAAAGCTGGAGGCATCACACTCTGTGATTTTACACCCTGTATAAAGCTATAATAATCAAAATAGTATGATATTGGCATAAAAACAGACACATAGTTCAAGAGAACAGAATAGAGAATCCAGAAATAAACCCACACATATTTGGCCAATTAATTTACAACAATGGAACCAAGAATATATGTGAGGAAAGGACAGTCTCTTCAATAAAAGGCATTGGGAAAACTGGACTGCCACATGCAAATCCTGTCTATCCCTCTTCTTCCTTGAAATGCTCTCATTTACTTCCTTATAGGTCCATATTTCTTTTTTCTTTTCCTTATTATTATTATTTTTTTGAAGACTTCCTTATTTTTTAGAGTACTTTTAGGTTCACAGCAAAACTGAGAGGAAGGTACAGAGATTTCTCATATATCCCTGCCTCCACACATGCATAATCTCCTCCACTATCAACATCTCCCACCAGAGTGGTATATTTGTTAGAATTTATGAACCTACATCAACACATTGTTATCACCCCAAGTCCATACTTTACGTTAGTGTTCAATTTGGTGTATATTTTATGGATTTGGAGAAATGTATAATGACATGAATCCACCATTACAGCATCATAGAGAGTATTGTGATTTCTTTTTAATCCTAGGCATTTTTACATTGCAATTTACCTGCTTTAGGAGTGTGTGCCCTTCCTCTCTCATTTATTAAACAAATGCTTAATGAACACTTATTGTCTGCCAGACAATGCAATTAACACTGGATATACAGCATTGAACAAAACAGACCTGTTTTCTTCCCTCCTAGATTTTGTAATGAATGAGACAAGATAGACTGTAAGTAAACAAACAAACAAACATAAAGTAATTTCAAATGATAAGTGCTACAAGGACAAAACACAAAAACTGAAGAACATCAGAGAGATAGAAAAGAAAAACAGAGGGGACCTAAATTAAATGGGGTGGAGAGTGGGAACAGGGTGCGGTCAAGGAAGGCCTCTGAGGAAGTGACATTTAAACAGATAAATGTCCATTTAATGAATGGATAGGAGTTAGGCAGTCTAGAGAAGGGAGGCAGGAAGAATACTCTAAGCAACAGCATCTGTCAAAGCCCTGAGGTAGGAAGGAAGGAAAGCTCAGTTAATACGAGGAACTGAAAGAAACCAGGGGTATGGACTGTGGGAGAGGGGATTGGGCAGTGGAGAGCTTAAGGAAACTGTTTTGTGTGGTATAGGAAATTGTAACCACCGCATAAGCCAGGCCCAAAAACAGGACTGTAAGACTTGACTGAAAACAGGAAGCAGCTGGTGGCATGCTCCTAATACCACACCACTGGTCACACACTAGGGGGAAGGAATCGGAATTCGATGTACCTTTTGAGGCCTGTCATGCTTTATCCAGCTTTAGATCTGTATCAGCAGGATGTTTAACTATCAACAGAATGCTTAACTCAAGGAGTACAATCTAATCTTTTGCAATGTGCTCTGACACCAGAAAGTCTAAACCAATTGTTACAATGTATTTATCTATGTGGTGCTGGCTGGTTTGGCTCAGTGGATTGAGCGTCGGCCTGCGAGCTAAGTGTCGCTGGTTCGATCTTCCAGTCAGGGCACATCAGAGAAGGAAAACTCTGACTCCAAAAAACCTCCGCTGCCTTGCGGCATACCTCTTCAGAGGAAAGGCTAAGGGAGTAAACCCCGACAGAAAATCCGGAGCCGGAGTCCCTAAGGCGGTTTGACATTGTAGTCAACACCGGCAACTCCTGCGGCGCACCTGAAACCAAGCTGTATTGACTCCGTCTTTCCCTTGGACCCTTCAGCTGCGAAGAGAGGGGGGGTCTGCTGCATGGGCAACAGCAGACCCTCCATATCACCCTGCCCAGGCTCTGTAGCTTCAGCTTCACTGGAGAGGACACTCCAGCGTCATCGCAAGATGTCGATTCAACACGGGAGGAGACAGATACCGTGTCACTCCCGAGTCGGACTGCACAGCCATTCTCGGCGGTGCAGATAGACTCTTAAGAAGCTACACCATCGTCTCTCGAGACGGACGGCTGCCAACGATTTATCTATGTGTCTCTTTGATGATCCTCTTTATGGTTGGGTGGAGGGCTGCTTTTTCAAGCAATGTACGTCTGCACGTAGCTAACTCAATAAAAGCTCTACTGAGAAAGGGATCAGCAGCATTCTCCTCTGAGGGGTGCTCTCCCTTCCTCCCCAGGTCATTTGCCTCTGGGTCAACTTCTTCATCTGTGATTGGGGGACTGCAGGTCCAGAAACCCCCGCAGAAAGCAACAGGGAGGGGGATTGGGACAACTGTAATAGAACAATAATAAAAAAAGAAATTTAAAAAAAAGAAAAGAAAAGAAAAGAAACCAGGGGAGGTAAAGGTTAAGTTTGGAAAGAAGAACCCCTTCTAACAAACTAGACCTTGAACTCCTTAAGCCTGGAGATCCCATTTCATCCTTTTTAAAAATCCTTACCTGAGGGCATTTTTCCATTGCTTTTAGAGAGAAAAGGAGGGGTGGAGGGAAAGAGGGAGAGGGAAACATTGATGTGAGAGAGAAACATTGATTGGTTGTCTTCATGTACGCACGCCGCCAGGGATCGAACCTACAACCTGGATATGTGCCCTGACCTTGAACTGAGCCCATGAGCTTTCAGTTTATGGGATGATGGTCCAACCAACTGAGCCACACTGGCCAGGGCTCATTTTATCTTTAAAAAATTTTTTTATATTAGACCTGAATGGTCTCAGAACTGTGCATATTACTTAACATAAAGTAGATACACCAGTATGTTGAAGGATTTGACTACCTGTTGATTTACGCTCTTACTAAGGCATCATAAATGACACAGGAAATTAGAATATCGTATCGTATCGGCAGCCGTCCGTCTCGAGAGACGATGGTGTAGCTTCTTAAGGGTCTATCTGCACCACCGAGAATGGCTGTGCAGTCCGACTCGGGAGTGACACGGTATCTGTCTCCTCCCGTGTTGAATTGACATCTTGCGATGACGCTGGAGTGTCCTCTCCAGTGAAGCTGAAGCTACAGAGCCTGGGCAGGGTGATATGGAGGGTCTGCTGTTGCCCATGCAGCAGACCCCCCCTCTCTTCGCAGCTGAAGGGTCCAAGGGAAAGACGGAGTCAATACAGCTTGGCTTCAGGTGCGCCGCAGGAGTTGCCGGTGTTGACTACAACGTCAAACCGCCTTAGGGACTCCGGCTCCAGATTTTCTGTCGGGGTTTACTCCCTTAGCCTTTCCCCTGAAGAGGTATGCCGCAAGGCAGCGGAGGTTTTTTGGAGTCAGAGTTTTCCTTCTCTGATGTGCCCTGACTGGAAGATCGAACCAGCGACACTTAGCTCGCAGGCCGACGCTCAATCCACAGGAAATTAGAATAAAGTGTGAAATAATGTATAATCAAGCCGAGCTGTTTTAAGACTCTGGTAGGTCCTAGGCACTCTCACTCTCAGATGTCCTACTACTACCACATGACTCAAAATATGCTAAGTTTACCTCAAACATTATTTTATGTTACACCTCAAAGTAGAGTTAGTTATAGTTGGTTTTCATAGTGTAAAACTTATGAAAATTTAAAGATAAATACATTAATTTTTGTTTTGTTAAGTTTAAGTCAACTTTCTTTTCAGCTCTCAAATATTTTTTTAGACCTTAGAAAGAACTTTAAATCCTGAACACTTTGCCTCGTTGGCAAAAAGCCCTGTAATCAAGGGCTGAACTGGGTAGAACAAATAGCAAATGCTATAGAAGTTCAGGGAAAAGAGACCATCAATAGGAGCAGGAAGGCTAACATGCTATATATCTAGAAACCTGTTGATTTGCCTGGCCAATGAGAAAACAGAGGAAGTAAGAGGGCCCTGTTAGTCAGGGCCTACCTTGGATCCCAAAGCAGAGATTAGTAGCTCAATTTTGAGGCAAGAGAGTAAGAAGCTAGGAAAATTCCTTGGCAAGTGGAATGGAGAAACAGACAGACAGCTGAACAAACTGGCTGAGGAATTTACAGCCAGATATAGAAGGTACATCCCTAGAGATAATATCCAGGCCTCAGTTGTATTTCAGCTCCAGGCCCAGAAAAGCAGCAAAACCAGGTGGGTGACGCTGGACCAGCTACAATGACTAACAACCCCCTGCCCTGGCACTGACCAATTAGTGGAGACCAGGACCCTGAAAGGAGACACCTGGAAAACTGATCAATATTCTATTGAGATCCTCCCCTAAAATCCAAGCCTTTAAAGACATTTAATAAATGAAGGTCCCAGAGCACTCTCCCTCTTGGAAACATGCCTGAGCCTTTTCCTTCCCCCTCTTCTTTCCACAGACATGCATCTCCTAAACTGCAAGACTTGCAACCAGGGGAGCATCAGGCAGCAGCAGCTCATCCTGGGCTAACCCTCTGAATCTGTCTCCAAGGCCCCCTCTTCTCTGACATTTCCATGAACCAAAATAGTTCTGCCTAGGCTCATTTCTTTCCTGCAATGTTTTTAGAGAGCTGAAGCAGACCCGCCTAGGCTTTCCTGTTGCTTCTACTCTAAGCCCTTTCTTGTTTCACTGTCCCCAGCTTTAATAAATGTACTCTCAAAATTACCTGGACTTGTGGGGTAAAATCTTTTCTGCATGAAGTCAAGAACCCACACACTACAGGCCAGTCCAAGGCTGATCTGCTCTGGTCCCAGTCCCCTTTCTGGTAATAAGTTGAAGCACTAGGAGTCTTAGTAAGAAATAACCACATCTTTTAAAGTTTGAAGTACCCAAGAACAGACAGATTTTATGTAGACAAATATTGGACCATTCAGGAAAAATATATAGGCCTGATTACCTGACTTGAGACACTGCACAAAAAGAGAACTGTCAAAAACCCAACACTGAGGATACAATGAACAATGGAAAAGTAGGAAGCTGAGAGCTGGAGGGACTGAGTCAGCCAAAATGCAAATTCATTAATGAGGTCAGATTTAGAAAGGGCCACGTTGGGAAAAGGAGGGTATAGATAGGATGAAAGTTTGGACTGCCAGAACAAAATGCTACAGTCTTGGTGGTTTGAATAGCAGAAATTTATTTTTCACAGTCTGGAGGCTGAGAAGTCCAAATCAAGGATCTGACAAAATAGGTTTCATTCTGAGGCCTCTTCTCTTGGCTTGTAGGTGGCTGTCATCTGACCGTGAATTCACATGACCTCTGAGAGAGAGAGAGAGAGAGAGAGAGAGAGAGAGAGAGAGAGAGAGAGAGAGAGAGAGAGAGAGAGAGAGAGAGAGAGAGAGAGAAAACGCTAGCTGTCTGGTACCTCTTCTTCTAAGAGCATTAATCCAGACATGAGCCATCATCCACTCTCATGACCTCATCTAACCTTAAGTACCACCCAAAGGCCTTTTCCCCACATATTGTCATATTGGGGGTTAGGACTTCAACATAAGAGTTTTGAGGGAACATAACCCAGTCAATAGCAGAAGGATACACCTAAAAGAGGAACAAGAAACTGAGCCAAGCCTTGAGAAAAGTAAGTACAATTCTTTTTTGAAAGGCACTGTAATAGTTCAGGAAAGAGCAGGAGTTTCCAATTAGATAAGCCTGGACTGAATCCTATTTACTTAACACCTCCGAAGCCACCATTTCCATAGCTGTAAAATGCAGATAAAAATGCTTGCATTATAAGTTTGCTATAAGAATTAACAGGATAGAGGGTTTAAAGTAACTGGCACACAGAAAAGACCTTTTAAAGTTTTGACGGAGCATGGGAGGGACAGGGATGTTGTTCAGGAGTAGCAGTTGTGATGCTAACGTGTGATGGAAGCTGTTGAATGCTGAAATGCACTGTTTCATGGGTACTGGTCTCACTGAGTCAGGGGTAGCACTGAGTAACTTCTCCAGTTCAATTTTGCAGTCCCATAAATCCACATCTCATCTGCTTTGTTCTTACTAACAATTCCTGCTTAGCACTCTTATAAACATTATCTCATTTAATCTTCACTACACTCTTACAACTTAATAATAATAATAACAATAATAATAACAGCTATTACTTTTCCCATTTTATGGATGTGCAAACTGAAGCTGAAAGAACTGAATAACATAGCTCAAGATTATTCTGGTAGAGAAGGACAGAATCTGCATTTGCCTCTAGGACTTCCTGGCTTCCACCTCTAACCAGCTTTCCTGCTCCAACTTTTGTGAAGTTGCGTGTTGGTCATACAAATATCAGGAGGAGGATTGTAAGAGAAGCCTTGGCTTTGAATGGGCTGTCTCCCAGCTTGGACAAATCCTGGCTGGGGTATCAATAGAATTTATATATGAGAATACTGCTGGCAGTTTTCTCTGGACTATGGAGCCAGAAAGGGGTGCCAGAAGACTGTAGAGGGTACACACTGTTCCAATTTGTGAAAAAGAGGAGAAAGTTGATTCTGCAAACTGTAGATGCCAGTCCTGGGCAAAGTTCTTGCAGGGGAATTTGGGAACATAAAAAAGAGAAGGAAATAATAATTACTGGGTGCTAACAAATATTCACTGAGAAGACATTTTTCCAGATGAGCCTCATTTTTCTTTTTGGTAAGACTGGTATGTTTTTCTTTAGACAATGCATTTTGTTCATTATAATGAGCAAGTTAGAAATGTGTAGACTGGAGAATAAACTGATGGATCCATTAGAAGTTGAAAATTGAACTCAAATTAAGAAAGAATTTTAAATTTCATTGTTTCTATAAAATGTAATTTTTGGTTATTCACTTTTTAAAATTGAAACAATTGGAAATTTACAAGCAGTTGTAAGAAGTAAAAGAGAGAGAAATCCTTTGTATACTTTGCCCAGTTTCCCCCAGTGGTTATATTTTGCAAAATTATAGTATACTGGTAAAATTAGGATAGCCATATGGATATAATCCAGTGATTTCATTCAGATTTCCCCAGTTTTACTTGTACTTATTGTGCTTATATTAAATTCTATACAATTATATTAACTATGTAGTATTGCCTATTCACCACCACCTGAAGGTACTAAACAACTCCAACTGAAAAATCATTTTTAATGGATGAGATTAAATTTTAACCAAACCTTGAAAGAAAAAGGAGAGAAAAAATATTTCAGGTGAGAGAAGAGCAAAATGAAAATCAGAGAATGGATGAATATTGGATGTGTGGAAGGGTATCAGTGCTATTAAAGGGAAAGATTGCTAAATTATAGAAGAGGTAGTTAGGTTAGTTAGATAAGATGTATAGCTACATTATAAATGGCCTTGAACATCAGAGACCATATCACTCATATTAAAAATAGTATGCCACCTAATTCTTAGAAGGCATTCAGATATTCATTCTTGTGCCCAATGGTACAAAGAGACAACTGTGTTTTGCACTTTTTTTTCCCTCCACTCAAAACACTTTTCTTCAGATTCTCAGTTTGGCTCCATGCTATTATTCAAGTCTAGTTAAACCTTCACAGGGAAGCCTTCCCTGACCACCCATTCCAGAAGGGCCACCCTGCTCACTCTACCCCAGCTCCCTGCTTTATTTTTTTCATAGCACTTACTATTTAAAAAAAAAACTTATGTGTTTGTTTACTTATTATTTTTTCCCCACATACATTTTATGAGAAAAGACACCTTA
This sequence comes from Furipterus horrens, assembly GCF_987537825.1. Taxonomy (NCBI): domain Eukaryota; kingdom Metazoa; phylum Chordata; class Mammalia; order Chiroptera; family Furipteridae; genus Furipterus; species Furipterus horrens. Next base: position 104,728,265 of record NW_028327176.1, on the reverse strand, counting down.
ACTGTTTTTGCTTACTGCTGCGCTCTCTGCTGAGACAAGCACCAGCACATAGTAGGTGCTTACCAGTTCTTGAATGAATAAACAGGCTGCCTGTAGAAGTTGTGGAATATACAGCTTTGATGCTTCCTTGGTCTTGGCATCCTTCTTGCTATTTTTCCTTCCTTTCTCTCCTACTTGGTGGGTTCAGAATGAACAAATATGAAATGGGGGAGATCTACCATTACTAACTCACTTCAAAACATACAAAAAGCAGGTGCTGAGTAATGAAAGGATAGAAAGGTATTATTCATTAATATGTGATTGGGCTCAGAAACAGACTATTCACTGATTTACAGACTTGTGCTCATATTAAGTATGAAGCAGCCACCAAGAGACACTGTCTTCAAAGAACTCAGAGCATACTGTAGCAGACAGGCATATAAAATTATAGTAAGTGTGAAAAGTGCAATAATGTAGGTGTGAACTAGGTGCAACATTGACAGCCACTTAACATCTGAGTCAGAAAAGGATCAGGAGAGGAGATAACATTGAGATTGGGACTGGAACCAAGAGTAGGTATTTACCAAGTAATCAATCAGAACTAGAAAAACACTGAATCATAGGGCAGCTTTACATATTCTGGAGGATAACTCTACACCATTCCACACCAGCTTTTCTCTTTCTTTCCTTCCTTCCTTCCTCCCTTCCTCCCTTCCTTCCTCCCTTTCTCCCTTCCTTCCTTCTTTCCTCCCTTCCTTCCTTCCTTCCTTCCTTCTTCCTTCCTTCCTTCCTTCCTTCCTTCCTTCCTTCCTTCCTTCCTTCCTTCCTTCCTTCCTTCCTTCCTTCCTTCCTTCCTTCCTTCCTCCTTTCCTCCCTTCCATCACTCAATAGTTTTTGAGCATCTATATCTATCTGGAGAGATTAAAAAAAAAAAGGCAGATTCATTTCCATAACCTCAAGGTGTTCCAAGGTACAGGCACCAGAACTCCCAATCTGGAATCAGACCATGGGTTCAAATCCCAGCTCCATCAGCTCATTATCTTTGTGAACTATGGAAGTAACTCAACTTCTCTATGTCTCAGCTTTCTCATTATAAAATGGGGATGATAATAGTACTGTATTAACCACCTAGGGTTGTCTTGTATACAGTAAGTATTCAATAAATATGGCTATTATTTTCAATAAACTATTAAAAGTTGTAGGATTTGTGTTATCTGATTTCTCAACAGAAACATTTCAGGCCAGAAGGAATTGGCATGAAAGATTCACGGTGATACAAAGCAAGGACCTACAACCAAGGCTACTTTACTTAGCAAGGCTATCATTTAAAATTGAAAGATAAATAAAGAGCTTCCCAGAAAAGAAAAAGCTAATGGAGTTTGTGAAAACAAAACTAGTATTGCAACAAATGCTAAAGGGCTTGCTTTAAGAAGAAAAAAAAAGGGGGGGAAAAAATAAAAAACAGGGGGAAATAGTTAAAAAATAAAATATGGTAAATATATATCTATCAATAATCACTTTAAATGTAAATGGCTTAAATGCTCCAACCAAAAGACATAGGGTAGCTGAATGGATAAGAAAACAAGCCCCATGTATATACTAATTCCAAAACCCAAATAAATAAAATCAGAAATAGAAGAGGTGAAATAATAACTGACACAAAAGAAATACAAAAGATTGTAAGAAAATATTATGAACAACTATATGCCAACAAACTGGACAACCTGGATGAAACAGAAAACTTCCTAGAAACATACAATCTTCCAAAACTAAATCAGAAAGAATCAGAGAATCTGAATAGACAGATTATACCTAGTGAAATGGAAGTAGTAATCAAAAAACTCCCAACAAAGAAAAGCCCTGGACCAGATGGCTTCACATGTGAACTTTACCAAATATTATGAGACGAACTAACACTTCTCCTTCCCAAACTATTTCCTTTTAAAAATATTTTTAAAGATTTTATTTATTTATGTTTAGAGAGAGGAGAAGGGAAGGAGAAAATGAGGGAGCGAAACATTGATGTGTGAGAGAAACATCGATGGGCTGCCTCTGCCATGCCGACAGCTAGGGACCTGACCTGCAACGCAGGCATGTGCCCTGACTCGGAACTGAACCAGGCTGGTGCTCAATTCACTGAGCCACACCAGCTAGGGCTGAAACTATTTAAAAAGTTCAAGAGGAGAGAAGATTCCAAAGCTCATTTTATGAGGCCAGCATATCTTAATTCCAAAACCAGATAAAGACACTACAAAAAAAAAAAAGAAAAAATTATAGGCCAATATCCCTGATGAACATAGATGCTAAGATCCTCAACAAATATTAGCAAACCAAATAGAGCAATACAGTGATCCCTCACTTATCATGGGTATTACATTCTAGACACCCCGCAATAGGTGAAAATCCGCGAAGTAGGAACCTTACATTTATTTTAGTATTTGCTGTACAGTACCGCAGAATCCCACGATATAGCGAAGAATCCGCGATAAATAATTAAATATAATATTTTTAAAAATCCTGCAATATATCGAGGCCATGATAAGTGAACCGCGATATAGAGAGGGACGACTGTACATGAAAAAGATCATACACCATGATCAAGTGGGATTTATTTCAGGAATGCAAGTTAGGTACAACCTTCACAAATCAATAAATGTAATACATCACATAAACAAAATGAAGATAAACACATGATCATATCAATAGATGCAGAAAAAGCATTTCATAAAATCCAGCACCTATTTATGATAAAAATTATCAGCAAAGTGGAATAGAGAGAACATACCTAAACATAATAAAGGCCGTATATAGTAAATCCACTGCCAGCATCATACTCAATGGGCAAAAACTACAAGTGTTCCCCTTAAGATCAAGAGCAAGACAGGGATGTCTGCTTTCACCTCTCTTATTCAACATAGTACTGGAAGTCCTAGCCACAGTAATCAGACAAGGAGAAAAAATAAAAGGCATCCAAACTGGAAAGAAAGAAGCAAAACTGTATTTATTGCAGATGACATGATACTGTACATAGAGAATCCTAATGATTCCACCCAGAAACTACTGAAACTGACAAATGAATTTAGTAAAGTAGCAGGATACAAAATTAATATCCAGAAATCAGTTGCATTTTTATATGACAATAATGAATTAACAGAAAGAGAAAATAAGAAAACAATTCCATTCACAATTGCTTCAAAAAGAATAAAATATCTAGGAATAAATCTAACCATGGATGTAAAACACCTGTACTCAGAAAATTATAAGACACTGCAAGAAGAAACTGAAGATACAAATAAGTAGAAGCACATACTGTATTCATGGATAGGAAAAATTAACATCATTAAAGTGTCCATTCTACCCAAAGAAATCTATAGATTCAACATAATTCCTATCAAGAAGCCAATTATGTATTTCACAGAACTAGAAGAAATAGTTCAAAAATGTATCTGGAACCACAAAAGACCCCAAATAGCAACAGCGACCTTGAGAAAGAGAAGAAAGTTGGAGGAATCATGATACCTAGTATCAAACTATACTGTAAGGCCATAGTACTCAAAACAGCATGGCACTGGCATAAAAACAGACACATGGGTTAATGAAATAGAATTGAGAGCACAGAAATAAACCCACACTTTCATAGTCAATTAATGTGCAACAGAGGAAGCAAGCACATACAATGGGCTAAAGATAGTTTATTCAATAAATGGTGCTGGGAAAGTTGAACAGATACATGCAGAAAAATGAAACTAGACCACCTTCTTATGCCTTATACAAGAATACATTCAAAATGGATCAAACACTCACATGTTAGACCTGAAACCATAAAAGTTCTAGAAGAAAACATAGGCAGTAAAATCTCGGACATTGGTTGTAGCAATATTTTATCTGATATATCTCCTTAGGCAAGGGAACAAAAGAAAAAAATTAACAAATGCAACTACATCAAACTAAAAAATTTTTGCACATCAAAGGAAACCGTCAACAAAATGAAAAGACAACCCACAGGATGGGAGAACATATTCACTGATACATTTGATAAGGAGTTAATATCCAAAATGTATAAAGAATCAACACCAAAAAACCAAACAATCCAATTAAAAAATGGGCAAAGGATCTGAGTAGACACTTCTCCAAAGAGGACACACAGATGGCCAATAGACATATGAAAAGATGCTCAATGTCACTAATTCTCAGAGAAAGACAAATTAAAACCACAATGAGACACCACCTCACACCAGTCAGAATGGCTATCATCAATTCAACAAACAATAGTGCTGGTGAGGATGTGGAGAAAGGGGAACCCTCTTACACTGTTGGTGGGAATGCAGACTGGTGCAGCCACTGTGGAAAGCAGTATGGATATACCTCGAAAAATTAAAACTCGAACTGCCTTATGACCCAGTGATTCCACTTTTTGGGATTTATATAAAGAAACCTAAAATACTAATTTGAAAGAATATAAGCACCTCTATGTTTATTGCAGCATTATTCCATAGCCAAGATATGGAAGCAGCCCAAGTGTCCATCAGTAGATGAGTGGATAAAACAACTATGGTATATTTACACCGTGCAATGCTACTCGGCTGTAAAAGAAGAAAAAGTTTTACCCTTTATAACAGCATGGATGGACCTGGAAAACATTATGCTAAGTGAAATAGCCAATCAGAGAAAGAGAAATACCATATAATTTCACTCATATATGGAATCTAATGAACAACCTAAGCTAACAAGCAAAACAGAGACAGACACATTGATGGAGAACAGGTGGACAGCTTTGGGGGAGGGTGGGGGTAGGGAGTAGAGAGATTGAGCAAAAAGGAAAAAGGACTCATAGACATGGACAACAGTGTGGTGATTGTAGGGGGTGAAGAGCATAAGGGGGTCAAATAGTAATGGAAAAAAAATACAATAAAAGTTTGGGAATAGAGAAGAGGGAAAGAAAGCAGCACAGGATCCCAATGTTAATCACAACTATATCCTTCCATAGGTATTTGGATCTTTTTTATTAGCTTCTTTTCATTTATACTGAAGTAATTTAATTCTCTATGGCCAAATTCACTTATTTTTCTGGTTAATCAGTTTGCATGGGTTTTGTATCAATTGAAATCTTCAACTTGGTTTTTAAAAATATTTTCTCATGCTTGGGAGAGGTAGATCAAGGCCCGTAAGAGTCCTTATGAGGTATGAGTGAAGATGAGGATCAGTCTTCTGGGAAGGGGTGCCACCAGGTGGTTAGGTCTGGGGTAAGCAGAAGTCCTCACACAAATGCCTGCAGGGAACTGGCAGGAAGCAATGTGTGAATCTTGCTTGGTAAGAACTTTATCTAATGTACCTAATAACTCTCTTTTGCTGATATGTAGAAAATATAGGTCCAGTGTTGATGGAAAATATGGATCTCCCCCCCTTCCCCAATACCTGGAAATCCAGATTTTATAAGAAATTTCCTAATATTTTAATAATAGCAACTAATTAAAAAAATTTTTTTCAAGTCTGCCGGCAGGACTCAGTGCACAGGGGCCACGAGCTTGGCCTCTGGGCTTTCAATGTTCCAGGTGCTAACAGCCTCTCAGCCTTCCACACTCTCCCTCACAAAGGAGGAAACAACTGTGGAAGCCACAGGGCTGGTTGCAGAAGCATCAGGACTAGAACTGTGCAGACAAAGCCAGAGAAATCATGTCACAGGTTAAATGTAAGCACTTATTTCTCTATCAAAGTCCTCTAAGGGCCAACCTCTTGTACCAAGGACTATCACTTCTGAAATCTTTATTGCAAAGAGAGGAAGCGGTAAGCCAGAACTTGCAGGCTTTGTTTTTCAGTTTGAATGGTTTTTATTTTTCTCTCTTCTCTCACTTTCCTCCTTTTCTTTCTAGCTGGCTGGGCTGCAGGGTGGCTACAGGTTGGAGGCAGACCCCTCCTCACCACCAGCTTTTTGGCCCCCCCAGGGAGGGAGGAATGAGGGCAGGGGACTGCCCGTTCTCACCTGCCCCCCACCGGAACCAAAGTTTGAGTCCAGTGAACAGAAGCCCTTTTCCGAGGTGAACCAGGCAGTCAGGTAAGCAAGGCATTTCAGGTCAGTCCAGGATTCGTCTGCGTCTGTGCTGAATGGGCCTAAGTAATACAGCTTTTCAGGTTTAACAAGACACAGCTTTTCCTTTACACACTACCTGCAATGGGTTAGTGTGGGCAGAGCGGGGAGGGAGAGCAAACCTTTGAAAGAATGGAGGGATTCCAGCAGTTAGTAAAGGTGAGCTGGGGAACCAGTTTGCATGAGAGAAGCTTCAAACCTGGATGAGAAAAATAAAGTTCTTAAACTACCCTTATCCATTTCTTTTCCTTTTTTTAAATGTATGTGTTGGGGAATGGGTGGTGGTGGCTAGGAGCACTTATTTTTTTATAGCAAGTGGCTAACTGGCAGCAGAAGGACTTGCTGATGGGTAGGCAATGCGGTGGGGAGAAAAACGACTGAACCTCCTTTCGCCTCCATCTCTCCCCATGGGGCCCAATGTGACCCACTGTGACCCAGTGTGACCTAGGACTGCTCAGAGGAACTTGTGAAAAGACCTGACATAGAAGATGATAACTTGAGTTAATAACTAAGGAGGAAGTGGACTCACCAGGCAAGGAGTCCTGAATATGTTAGGAGGAGGTGTTACTAAAGACTAATTATGAAGATGACTTACATCAAAGGAAGTCATAAGGCAAATAAAGCAGAACAGAAATTCATGTTTTCTCTTGCCGTGGGGGTTGGCTAAGATGTCATTTCAGGGTAGATGCCAGAAAGGTTAGTAAGAGAGTGATTTTCCAGACAGGTACGTGGGGAAAATGCTATTATAGTGTGACTACAGTAAGCCCCAACATCGTGACGGTAACTAATGATCTCTTTCCCACCCAGATGGAGTTTTAGAAGATATGTTTAATTGCTACATGTAAGGATTCATCTAAATCATTAAAGGCCTAAGTGCCAAAGTGCTTAGTCCTGCCCAAGTCAAGAATCAGCACAATGTCAAGCACAGACTTTCCAGTTAGAAACAGGCAGCTACCAAGGCATGACTAAATATTGCATATCCTTTCTCTAAGCTACTGATCCAATCACTCACATGACATTTAGTGTCTTTGATGATAATCTCATTTTATCCCCCATGCATATCACAATTCACAGTACATAAGAGTCAATAAATATTTGTGGAATGTATTATTGAGTTCATAATGTTCACCATATTATATTTATTAAGCCGCCTTAGAAACAAGCTCTGAGATGCAGTTTCAGCCATCTTGGCTGACATCCTGTGGAATCTGGTGTTTTAAATGAACCTCAGCATGTCAGAGCAGCAAGGGACCTTTAGGGCAGGTGAGTCCAACCTATTTATTTTACAAGAAGAACAGCTGAGACACAGAATTTTCTTAGGAAGGTAACTTTCCTAAGGTCACACAGTCTATGGAGCCAGGATATGAACAGTCCTGCCTAAGATGGACACCAGCTCTTAGAGAAAGAGAAGCCCAAAGGACACATGATATGGTAGAGGAGATTTTCATGAAGAAAAAAAGTCAGGAAAAGCATCGCAGTGCTGTGTGAAGTCCTTTGCAGCCTCTTAGTTCTAGTGTCAGATGACTTGCAAGGGCATTCTAAGTGACTTGGCATGTCGGAACCCCGAGATCAGAACTATTCAGTGCTAATGACAAAGTCTGTTCTGCCTTATGGTTGTTTATTTTGAAAACTCTAAGGTCTTTCCTCATAATAAAGAAGTTGAAATCCAGAGTGAATTTTGTAACTAAAGGCCAGGTGCCTGACATTGAAAAGGATCTTGTTTTTGTCCAAAAAAATACTAACCATCTCTTCACATACATCCTTGTGAGGGCACCAGATGATCAGGGCAAGTAAAATTGAATGATGGAGTTTGGTTTCTCTCGGCACCCCTTGATTTTAGTGTGTGGGAGGGGACTTGCCATAGAATTTCACCAATGTGTTTGCTTGGTGAAGAGAGCAAGCCAGAATAAATTAAAAGTCCTCTAGAAGGAGTCATTAAGGAGAGCAAGTCAGTCTGTGAAGAAAAGAAGGCAAACTGATATCCACACTAAGAACCAAGTCTTGTTTGCTGTGGGCCATTTTATCCTGGCTCTGTACTGCTGACTGAATCTGTAAGAAAATGGACAGAAGTGGTTGATGTGTGGTTTACACAGATGTAACTACATTCATACCCTTGGCCAGTTCATAATGGCAGGCCTGGTATTCATCAGCTAACTCAACCCTGAGCTTCCTGGTGCCCACACCTGCCTGGGAGATAAGCATTTTGTTGCCCATCATTGGGAACCCACATATCACTCTGCCCAACTCTGCTTAATGGCACCCTCGACTCCCAACATGTGCCTGATGGTTCCAGCTGAGGGGGCACTGCAGCTTCCTGCACAAACCACTATAAATGGGAGCCACCACTGCCATGCTTATGGCTGGGAAAGTGGCTCCCCTGGTCCAGGCCATGCAGGTCCACCTGACTCAATCTGTCCTCCAAACCTGAGGACCCAGACAGTCATCTTCTCTCTTGCTTATATGACCACAGATGCTTGCTGTGTCTCTCTCCCTTGGAAGAAGAGCCCACAGGACTGGGGCTCTCCCTACACCATCTCCTCTCTGGCAGGCCCTCTGAGTGGGTAGACTTAGTGCTACCCGACAGATGAAAGCAAGCCTTCTGGATGCCTCAGGAGACATTTTACACTATCTGCAAAAAGCTGGCCCTGCATCCTCAAAAGGAAGTCACCCGCATGAAGTTGACCCTCTCTGTGCCTCAGAAAGTAGCCAGTGGAATGTATCAGCTGGCCTCCTGGGTGCCTCTGCATTGTGTGGCTGAGCTCTTTGGGGCAGGCAGGTCTAGTGGTGGACATGCTTTCCATGAGGTGAAGGATGCCACCTGTGCTATATTTCACACCTCCAGGAAAACCAGCCCGACCAGGAGTAGGTCATGAAGAGGTTCTGGACCAAATGTGGCTTCCTGATGAGTGCTGGGGCTACTGGAGGCACACATATTGAGGTTCCCAGTATTAAAAGGCAGTAAGAGAACTATCCAAATGGGTGCCAGTACTTTTCAGTAATTCCCCAAGCCATGACGGGTTCTGACCTTCATTTCACCCAAGTGTTTGTCAGCTTCCCAAGATTCAGTCATAATCCACATGTGTTGGAGGCAAGTTGGTATTGCCATAGGGGTGATTCAGGCACTCTCTACCCCCATCCAAAAAGAAATAGGGGCTGTGACATAGGGCCTGTCGTCATCAGTGCTGGACTGTATGTACACATCTGCATCAGTGGCTGATAGCCCCATACCACCAACCAATCATCCTTGAGGAGCTGCATTTCAACCAGTGGCTCTTGGCTGCATGGGGCACCACTGAGCAGGCCTTCAGGCAGTTGAGAGGCTAGTGGAAGAGTCTCTGGGACAAGGTACGATGTCAGGCAAAGCGAATCTGTGAGGTGGTCAATGGCTGCTTGCTCCACTCTGTGTATTGACTGAGGTGAGGTCTTCTGCTTGCTGCCTGGAGTGGGACGAGAGCTTCCACCCTTGCTGTGGCATGGAGCAGAACCAGCCTGCAGAGTGGCAGAAGGCACAAAGGCAGAAGGTGCACCAAGCCATCAGTTGGCACCTGGCACCCCAGGCCCAGCCAACTCAGAGTGATGGGTATCCATCCTGTATTTTCACTTGAATTTCTCCTTCAGGCCTTCTTTCCTCTTTCCACGTTAACCTTCCTCTCTCCCTCCCTGAGAACAAAGCACTGAGGTTAATGTTTCTAACACTCCAAGCATGCTGTCATCCCCAACAGAAGGGGAACAAATAGTCTACGCTGTCAAAGAGGCTTGTAAGAAACTGGCCACTTGAGTGTGGCTACTTTATAGCCCAGGCAGTTTACAGTGGCAGAGCTACTCATCTTAGTTCTACTTTAAATTTCCTGAGTGCCGATTTATCCCCCATAAAGTCATGCAGTCTCATGAACATCTACTTTTACACTTTCACACATACACATGCCTGTTTTTTTCTGAACCAATCCTGTTCCAATACTAATAAGCTGTATTAGTTTCCTATTGCTACTGTAACAAATTGCCACAAAATTGGTGGCTCCGCACAACACCACATATCTTGTAGTTCCGGAGGTCAGAAATGCCAAAGGAGTTTTGGTGTGCTAATGTCAAGGTGTGGGCAGGGCTATGCTGGTTCTGAAGGCGGCAGGACAGACTTACCTTTTCGAGCTTCTGGACACCACCTACATTCCTTGGCCGTAGCCCCTTTCTGCATTTTCAAAGCCAGCTGCATAGCATCTTCTCTCCTTCCTGACCCCTGCTTCTGTTGTCACAACCCCTTTTCCATCCTGCTTTCCCAGCTACTATGCAACCGTGCTTCTCTTGAACTCTGAAGTCCCTTCCATCTCTGACATTCAATGATTCCCTGTTCCCCAGCTCAGATAAAGTGGTTAACAACTGGGAGAGGTATGCTGAAGGGATCCGTCGGGGCAAGAAGTCATCTCCCAACCTCTCGTCCTGGGCAGTGCATATACTCTTGAGATCATTGATTCACTAAACTTTTTGTGTGCCTGCTATGTACTGGGCACTAGGTATGTGAAGGTAGAAAAGACAAAGTCCTTGCCTTCAAAAATTCCAGTGGGGGGAAAAGCGGAGCAAGCAGATAGTTACAAAACAGTAAGATATGGCGCAATAAGAGCTGGGCATGTGGCTACCTAGAAGACGGGTACTCCGTTGGATAGCCTGGGAAGAGCTTACCCTTGAGCTCAGTGGTGAAGGATAAGCATGGTGGCAGGGGCTCCGGAAAGTGGGACATGCAGAAGGCACAGGACAGAAAGCACTGTGGGACTTTGGGAGGACTGCAGGTAGCTCTGCAGTTGGGAAGCCAGGGTAAAGCGGAAGCGCGGGGCTGCGGAGGCAGACAGGGGCCTGCCTGCTAAGCTAAGGGTGGTGAACTTCTTATGAGCCCAAAGGAATCACTGACCAAATTAAGCAAGGGGTAACATGATCAGGTTGGCCCTTTAAAAAAAAATAACCCTAGAGTAAACTTTAAACTTGAAGAAGTTGTGGACTAGGGAGTCTGTAGCCTAGGACCCTAGGTCCTGGAACCTCTCCAGGTCTCAACTTCTTTCTCTGCAACAGGAGAAAGTCCCACTAATCTCCAGGTCTGCTTCTCACTCTAGCATTACATCACTTCTAGTGTGAAAACGCTGTCATTGTTCTTTTTCATTACTGACTCAGCAGCATTCTCTGAGACCTCAGACAACTTTGAATGGCGATCAGAGCTGGCCCCAGTTCCTGGGTGGAGACTTATGAGCTGGGTAGCAGTGGAAAGGAAGGGGGAAGGGCCCTGCTTCTCCTGTCCCACCGTTCTTAACCTTCTGAAACTACAGAAAGCAGGTGCCTATAAAGAGGCCTGAGAATGGCTACAGCAGGGCCCCGGGCTGACTGGGGAGTTGAGCACTTGAGCAGAGGTTGAGACAGTCAAAGGCACAGAAAGAGAGGCCTCACCATAATTTGGTGAGAGAGAATCAAAGGTAAGTAACCCTCTTCCTTCCATGAAGGACACATCCTTTAAGGGAGTTTGAAAATATCCACTAAGACTCCTCCATCTAAGGGTTAGCTGGAGATGAGCATTTAGAGTTAAGTGCGTACAAGACTGTAAATGAGATACTGAAGATGCTTTGAGATCATAAGGCCTAAAATAGGCAATATCCATGCTTAGAAGACTAAAAAATTCATACGCAAAAGGCTTACACCACAATGCCACACACGAAAAAGAATGCTCTGGAGTAGGCTCAGGCAGCTGTCACCCTCAGCCCACCCTGGGCTTCTGGGAGTTCAGGGAGGAAGAAAAGTTAGGGTGTGTTTGTTGGTATAAGGACACCCGCTGCCACAGCCATCGTTACTGCAGTGAGCAGAGCAGGGGGCTGCAACTGAGTTGGCAGAGACTCACTTCCAGGACCACTCTACAATTGGACAAGGGATTGGTGAGCCTTTCGATACCTAATTTGGGTCACAATCAGAGAGGTCTTCCTGGATCACATCAATTATGCCCAATCCCTAGTCCCACTTGATTGCTCTTCCTGTTCATTTTCTTTACAGTGCTAATCATTCATTTGCAGCTTTATTTAATGACTATCTTTCCCTTTAAGTTATAGAGCCCAGGAGGGCACAGTTGATATGTACATTTTTATTGTGGCAAAACAAAATTATAAAGTTACCAATCTTAACCATTTTAAGTACAGTTTAGTAGTGTTAAGTAAACTTACATTGTCATGAAACAGATCTCCAGAAACTTTTCATCTTGCAAACTGAAACTTTAGCCATAAAACAGTAACTCCCCTCCTCCCAGCCCCTGGTAACCACCATTCACTTTCTATATCTATAAATTTGACTACTTTAGATACCTTATGTAAGTATAATTGTACAGCATTTGTCCTTTGGTGACTGGCTTATTTCACTTAGCATAATGTCCTCAATGTTCATCCATGTTGCAACATGTGTCAGGATTTCCCTTCTTTTTAGGGCTGCATAGTATTTCATTGTATATATGTTACCACATTTTATTTACCCACTCATCCGTCAATGGACATTTATGTTGCTTCTATTTCTTGGCTACCATGAATAATACTGTAATAAAGACAGGTATGTAACTATCTCTTTGATATTCTGCTTTCAATTACTTTGGATATATACCCAGAAGTAGGATTGCTACATCATATGGTGGTTCTAGTTTTAATTTCTTTAAAAATGCCATACTGTTTTCCAAAGACAATGTGCATTTTTATTACTAATGAATACCATACCCTGTATTTAATATAATGCTTGAGCTTATAGTAGACCTTCAAAATGTCTCTTGAGTATATGAATGGTAACAAGAGGGACTTGGGGGTAATGAGAAGACAGGCTTAGGCCTCTCAACCATGGCCTCTCTTGACTAAGGCCTAATTATAATAATCAGAAGCTCTGAAACAGAGGCTTGTCCATCCTTTGCTACGGGGTGAAGACAGAATGATGCATAAAGAAAAAAAACCCAAATACTAGCTGCTTTCATGTGAGGATATTTTAATTAAAATTCTAAGCCCCCTTGCCTTTTATTCATCTTATTACCTACTCTTTTCCTCTATTTAATTTCCAAATTTCTCCTAAAAGAAAACGGAAAAAAAAGAAGCAGAAATCCCAGCCTCCATGGAGAAACCTCCCCAAGGTCCTGGGGTAGCCGGGTACGGCAGAAGCTATAGGTCTCATTCGTGGTTCAGGAGGCTTAGAGATGACCTTAGGAGGGGTACCCCCTCATGGATATCATCAACAATGTCCTGAAGAATGGCTACCACCTCCTGGCATTGGGTGTAACTGTCTCTGGCCACATGGACCAGGACTGCCACGTGGGCATTATGCTGGTCTAGGTGGCCCTGCAGCTGGGCTGCTGATTCCCAGGCCAATTTGCTCACAGCTACCTGTTCCCTGCCATTTCAGCTGCAATAATGGCAGCAACAGTGTGGTGGCGCCCAAGGGTCCTGGCACTGGGCCGAAATGGCACACTCAGCCTGCCTGTGCTCCAGGGGGCATTGTAGAGACATGGAGCGTTTGGGGCTAATGATGGAGTCTCTCTCTGAGGCTGATTTCTGTTTGTAGATTCTGGCCTCCTCTGGACTTTTGTTGGAGAAAAAAGAACAGAATTCTAGCTGTTCTCCTGATCCTATGCTCTCCAGGGCCCAGTATTAAGACTGGAAAAGATTATGGTGAGGGTCAGTTATCAACTACATTTAAGGCAAGAACCAGTATAAGCCAGTGGAAGGATCATTGGGCTTGGGTTCTAGTATCAGCCTTAGCATTAATTGGCAGTGTTACCTTCTACAGGTTACTTTCCTCTGAATTAGTTTCCTTAGCTGTAAAATGCAAAGGTTGAAGACAGTCTCCAGCTGTCCCTTCCATCTTAAATATGCTGACTCCAACACCTGTAGTGAAACCATGCTTTCTTAAATTTTCAGGAATTTTGAGGCACCCTGACCTTGGTTTTATCATTTATGACTTCCTTCTCCACCCAGTTCCATGGAATCAAGGCTTTGGTAGGACACATTTGGCCACTTACCTGTCCCAGTCCCTTGGACATCCTGGCTAATGTCCATCTCAATTGTCTTGTTAACCCGGGTACCGGCTAGGCTTTCAGGACTGAGGCCAGTGGACAGCTCTAATATTTCCACTTTCAGCTTAAAACGATACTCTGTCTCTACCTCCATCTCTCCTTCTGGAGCCTCCTACTGCTGCTGCTGCTGGGAGAGTCACCTTCTGCTCATCCATACATGACTGGGTTTGCCCCTGAGGTGGACTGGGCTGCTGCTGCCCATGATCTGCTCTGTAGAAGGGGCAGCCCTTGGTGGGAGGGTTCTCCCCGAGTGCAGGATGGCCACATGGACATTCTTGCAGGCCACCTTGTGGTCCTTAAACTTGGTTTGACACTGGTATGCATGTTGGACACATCCCTGTTCCTGAGGGCACTTGGCCATATCTTCATAGGCTCTAGTGTTGTGGTGAACTGGTGAACTGTCTTTCGGCACTTCTTGATGGCAGGTTTCTCCGTGGTGGTGAGCAGGTACTGGATCTCTGCTGGTTGGTCCCACTGGCGCCTGGCCTGGGAGCAGGATGGCGGAGGCCATCAGTGCAAGTTCTGGACTGGTCCTGTCAAAGAGAAACAGCACTGGACAATTGCTAGGTGGCAAGACAGATTTTATTCAGATTATTGCAGTAGGGAAGAGAGACTCAAACGTAAAGTAAACTCAATACCAACTAAGACAAAGGCAACTAAGGTTTTTTTGAAGTGCTAAAGAGAGTTAGATCCTTTAAAGATAACTAAAAGGGTCTATAGGGGAGTGAAAATGGGAGAACAAAAAGGGGCTAGGAAAGACTACGGGGATCTACAAAGGGGCTAGAAAGAGATGGGAAATTGCTGGTGTCACCTTTAAGGACACAGATTAATGCAGGAGGAAACCAGGCTAAAGTTTAGTCAGGTCTATTGGCAGAGTGTTTGGGCAAGTCCTTTGTGCCGCATGGGAGTCAATAGTTTGCAGTTGCTTCCTGGTGCATAGTCTCCCTCTTGGAGCCGTCTGGAGGCGGTGGACTGGTAAGACTGGGATTCCTCTTCTTCCTTTTCACCCCTGTGGGTGATGGGAGGGTCAGGATGGACTACATCTAGGTCAGCTTAACATGGATTGCCCTGAAGTCTGTCTCCACTTCTACTGCAGAGACTGGCTGGAATGACAATAGGTGAGGGAAAATGTTATTGAGGAAAGGACTCCCAGAGAAGCCCCACTACTTCAGAATTTGCTGTGGCCACTGCTTTTGTGATACTTTAGCTGCTGAAAATTGTCAGGGGTGTGCATGGTACAACAGATGATACTGTGGAGGTTCTAAGATAGTAGAGCTTGCTAATGTCATTGGCCCTTGTGCTCTGCCCTTTGCTCAGGTCAGAGTTTATGGCAGGGAGGGACAAAACCAGGGAGTTGTAGGAGTAATCCACCCAGGCTGACCCACCAGAGACCAGAGATCTGCCCAGGATCCAACAAGACTGGTTATCAGTTTTCTTGGCTAGCCACAGCCACCCCAATCTGTGACAGGGAGAGGTAAATATACACCTGTTGTCTTATCCCCTCTGGAGGCAATGGAAGGCTTCTTCTAAGTAAGCCACAGGTGGCTTTGCCAACTCATATCTGTCTCACCAAATATGCAAATATCCAAGCTTCAAGCATACTTCCTGCACACTTGCCTCCACTTTAGTTTGGCTCTAGAACAGCTCACTGCTAAAGGCCAGGAGGTCTCTCACGCTGGATGTCTAATGGGCAAGCACACTCAAGGTGGGGCCAGTCATCCTCCAATAGACCATTTGCACACATATCTTAACTGGAAAATCCCTTCAATGGCAATCAAGCAGAACAGACCTGTTCCCACAACACAGTTAACAGAAATATCTTGTGTGTCCAGATTGCTCTGTTAAGATAGTGCCACCCACAGCTGTAAGCACCTGCTGATTTTTCTTGAAAAGAGGGGGTTGTTATAGACCAGGGGTGGCTTTGGGAAGCCAGGACTGGGTATGAATATGTGGTTGGGGGCCCCACACTTCAGCATGGGACACAGGGAAGGAAGGAAATGAACACTAGGTATCAGGATCTGCCTGCTACATCCCTTTCCTCTATCCTCTTGACAATAGTTCCCTGGAACAGCTTCCGTAAAGTAAAAAAGTCAGGTTCAGGATTCTTGACCCCTGCCCCAAAAGTTCCCATTTCCAGACATTGCCCCCAGTCTATCTTCCTTGTCTTCCTGACAAAATACTGGGAAGCCTAGAAGCTGGTCTGAGTGTCCCAGCTTAGAAATGGTGACAAAAAAGGCTTAAGTGTTTCACCTTGTGAGAGCCTGAAAGAAGACCCAAGAAGGCGGTAAAGCAAAAAAGGAAGGCTTGGAGGGATTAAGCAAGATACCATGAAATCCTTAAGATCTGAAGTTGTGTATTCAACGTGAATTCAACAGACATTTATTAAGGCTTACTCTATGTCAGGCCTTTTGCTAAGCATTCAGTGGGGGAGACAGATTTGTAAACAGCAATTGCAGTACAATTAAAAGAGCAATAGAAAAATGTCAAAGCAAAGAGATGGGGTCATTCCATCCCACTTTCCCCTACAGGGATATGTTGAGGGTGGGCAAAGTTAATTGGTAGCCCTGTACCATAACTCTTTCTCCTTCTGTCCCTCTCTCTTCTCCCTCCTTTCTTCCTCCTCCACAGCCATCCAGTGGTACCCAATGCACTCAGTTGCTCCACTAATAGAACAGTTAGGTGAGTTGTTGACTTCTGTCCTAAGGAAAGAGAACTTCCCAGTGGAATTGGCTATCCAGCTCCTTAGTCTTCTGCTGTGAGATTATTATTTTGTGGACATGTAACAGAACCTCTGGGCTGCTCCGACTGAAACAGAACCCACAGGCCATTTAGTTAGAGGCCCGATTGCCTGCTGCCAGAATTACAACTCTCAGTACTAGAGTTTAGTGAAAAGAAAAAAGAACTGTTTATTTAACAGTTAAATAGATTTATGTTATTTGCGTATTTCTGCTGTTGACTCTTATGTTCTTTAAAATACCCACAAACACATAGTTCTGCCTCCCCCTACCAAACCAGGCCAGCCTTAGAAAAGTCAGAAACACC
The DNA here is from genome assembly GCF_987537825.1 of Furipterus horrens. Lineage (NCBI taxonomy): Eukaryota > Metazoa > Chordata > Mammalia > Chiroptera > Furipteridae > Furipterus > Furipterus horrens. Next base: position 104,711,094 of record NW_028327176.1, on the reverse strand, counting down.
ATTTCCCTACTTCCCAGGCACAGTTCAGCTTTACCAGTAGCTGCCAATCACTCAAATCTGATTGGGGAGGTCCTTTCTGCACCATGGTGCCCTCCAGCTTTTAATGCAGAACTGCGTGGATTCTCAGCCTCCTTGTAAACTGCGTGGATCTCCTCTCCTTCTCAAAACCGCATGGAGAGAGCCTCTTAAAGCAGCCTGGAGAGCCCTATCAAAACCGCATGGAGAACTCAGCTTCTTCAATCCGTATGGAGAACCTAGCTTCTCAAAACTGCGTGGAGAAGGCCCTTTCACCAAGCCGCATGGAGGGAGCGCTCGAGAGAGAGAGCAACCTGGAGATCCCCCTCCTCCAAACCACATGGAGGGAGAGTGTGAGAGTGAGAGAGCAAGAGAGCGAGAGAGCGAGAGAGTGAGAGAGAGCGAGCTAAAATGTCCACAGCTGTTTGTATATCCCTGACTGCTTCCTCTGAAGCAGCAGGTGTTGCAACCAGTTCTGACCATTCACAGAACCCTATGCAGGCTCTGTAGGCTCTTTCTGTACCATCCCACAGTTAAAGACTCCTCTCATCTTTTTGGGCTTTGGAAGGATCAAAGCCATTTTACATAACAAAGACACTAGCAACTAGCCCCAGGCATGCAAAGGCGTCTTAAAAGCTGCTTCCTTTTCCCCATCCCCCAGCCACAAACTCTGGGGTTTGTTTTTGGACACCCCTGTTTCTGTAACAGACAGACATTTCCTAATGACAAGAAATCAAATTCAAGTTCTAAGATCTAAACCAGTCAGATAGACATAGTTCAACACAAAGAAAGAGGAAAGTATCTGGATGGATGATTTGGCCTAGTGTGTTTGTTTTGAATTTTCATTTATGAAAGATAAAAGTTTGAAACTCTTACCAGTTTCAAATGTACAGTTTGAAACCAAAGTACTTGCCACTCAGATTTTATGTTAATGTTTTGTCATGTTTGCTTCAAATCTTAAAAAAAAATTAGAATAAAATATTTAATTAAAAATACTTAGATTCAGCTACAGATTTACTCCCTTTATGTTTGCCCCTCTTTCAGAAGAAATCACTACCTGAAACTGGGTTGCATCATTCATTCCCATGTATAATGTTATAGTTGATATATTTGTGTGTTTAAAAAAAATAAATAGTAATTTATGTTTTGAAACTTTGTATAAAAGATTTAATACTGTGCATACCTTTTGCTATCTGATTTTTTTTCATGTAGTATTCTCTTGCTATATGAGGCTACATTAAATTTATGTATTCCACTATAAAAATAAACCAGTGTATTTCTTATTTCTTTCTGTCATATCTCTTATACTTTCTATTTACCATGCTTTTCTTTGATTTGTTTTTTCATCTCTTTTCCTTTCTTCTGTGTAATGAAAGTGCCTATTTCTCTCTTCCCTCTATTACTTTGGAAATGATATATTCTATTTAAATTTTTCTAGACTTTATCCCTAAAATTTTAACATGCCTTTAAAATGTCCATTTTACTTCTGAATAAATAAAGACCTTAGAATATTTAACTTTGATCTGCTTTAGCCATTTGTTATTATTGTTTAAAGCTGTGCTGTTTAACATGGTCATCCCTAGCTACATGTGGCTACTTAAATTTATGTTAAATAAAATTAAAAATTCGTTTTATTGGTTTTATAGTCACATTTTAAGTGCCTAATAGCCTCATATGGCTAATGCCTACCATACTGGACAGAGAAGATATAGAAAATGTATGCTTTAGGAGTCTGCTATGAACTGAATTGTGTCCCACTCAAATTCATATGTCAACCCTCAATGTGGTTGTATTTGGAGATAGTGTCTTTCAGAGGTAGTTATGGTTAAATGAGGTCATAAGGGTGGGGCCACAATTCAAAATGCCTTATTAGAAGAGGAAGAGCTGTCCCTCTCTGTATTTACTCAAAGGAAAGGCCATGTGAGGACTCAGCAAGAAGGTGGATGGACATTTGCAAACCAGAAAGAGAGCCGCTCACCAGAAACTGAACTATGTCAGACCTTGACCTAGGACCTCCAGCCTTCATAATTGAGATATAAATTTCTGTTGTTTAAGCCACCCAACCTGTAGTATTTTGTTATAGCAGCCCTAGTAGACAAATATAATAAAGTCCTTTGGACAAAGATCTGGAGTGCTATTCTGAAAATCTTCTATTTCACTTTCTTTAATAATAGTTTAGCAAGGTATATAATTCTAGGTTGTCAGTTATTTCCTTGGGCCCTTTGAAAATATTATTCACTGTTTTCTGGCCTTTTTTGTTACAGGTGAGAAATCAGCTGTCAGTCTAAACTTTTGTTCCTCTTTTCTTTTGGATTGATTTTAATACTTTCCCTATATTTCAGGCACTCTGAGTTTCACTGCAGTGTGCTTAAGTAAAGGTTTAACTTTATATTCCTTGTCAGGATTCATTATGATTCTTTATTCTGAGGATTCTTGTCTTGGGTCAATTCTGAACATTCTCAGCTATTATTTCTTTAATTTCCTTCATTTTTATCCATCTGGAATTCCCATTTTCATTTTATCATTCATTCCTCTTAATTTCTCTTTACATTTTTCTTTTTCCCCACTCTTTTTCATTATGGCACTTTCTTCAGCTCCATCTTCTAGTTTACTATTTCTCCTTTCAAATATTATCTGTTCTACTTTTAAATAGTCCATTAATTTATCCTTTCAAAAACTGTATTCTTTGCCCTGGCTAGCGTGGCTCAGGTGGTTGGACATCATCCTGCAAAGCAAAAGGTTGCTCGTTTCGTTCCTGGTCAGGGCACATGCTTGGGTTGCGGGTTCAGTCTCCAGTTGGGGCACGTATAAGAGGCAAGTGATCAAAGTTTCTACCCTTCTCTTTATCCCTCTCTTCTCTCTAAAAACAAAACAAAACAGAACACAACAAAACTATTCTTTAATTCTAAAAGTTTGATTTGCTCAAATCTACCTTTCTTTCAGGATCTTGTGTCCTGAGTATTTCTTTACCTTTTAAGTAAAACAGATCCTCTTTATTTACTTTAAATATATTGATTGGGATCTAACAACGTCTCAGGACTTCAGTGTCTAGATATGAAATGAGGCTTTCTATAAAATGGCTTCTAAGGTGACTTCAGCACTAACATTCTAGTATGCACCCTGATTTTTCTTAATAAACACTGTTGGCTCACTTTCCATTTCCAATTAATGAAGGTGGTGTTGGATCATGGCAGTGAATAAAGAATGGTTATTTTAAAAGCTATCTTCCCTGAACCTCCAGGGCTGTGAGCCAACACCTTCTGTTTTTTTTTTTTTTGTCTTTTGTTTTAAATATATTTCTTTCCTGTATAAGCATAGAGAGAAGCAGATGGCTAACCAGATGAACATAGGCCAGGAAATATATCCATCTGCCTTTGGCTCTTTTGGATGCTTATTAAAAAATCAAGTGAGAGTTTTGTTTTGATCTTTACTGCACTTAAAATACAAAATTAGAGTGTTAATGGTTTTTCTACGCTCTCTAAAATCAACAGCATATTGGAGGACTGATAGAAGGATAATGAAGGCTTGAATTTCTTCTTATCTAAAGGTTCCCACAATTGAGCTAGAAGAATGTAGGAAGGTGCAGAAATGAACTGTGTGAATGAACTGGAGTGAGGAATGGAGGAGGTGATATTAGTATATTCCTTTAAGGGGCAAGTGAATGATCAATACAACCATTTCTGGAGCTTGTATCCCAAGGTATCTCACAAACATCTTTTAAATTCTGCTTCCATATTGTTAAATGTTCAGTGAGTGGAGTATGCAATGAGATTCAGTCTTCCCAAAGTCTGGTTTCTGGTGTACCAAACTAATTGTGAATGCTGTGGACAGGAACTGTAGTTTCTTAGTCAAATGGCATAGAGCCAATAAAAATTAATATTCAGTCTACTTCAAAGGCACTGGCTGTCCCCCAACCATGCCAGCTGACCAGATGTAACCATCATGTTTTTTCTGATTTATTGTCCTTGCTTAGGTTTTTAGAATAAACTTGACATATAATTTATATATACTTTGCTTTAATGAGGTATAGTTTATATATACTTTGTTTTAAAGTTCAGCAAAAATATAATTTTTCTTCCTTTTCCATACTGTCCTAGACAATTTTAGAACTAAATGTCAAAGCTATATTCTTCTCCTGACTACTGGTGTTTTGAGAGACTTTGTTATCTCTTAAATTTCTTTTCCTCTGTTGTCTTAACTGCAAAACAATTGTTTACTCCAAATTAAGATCTTAATAAAGATAATTAACATTTACATGCATTTTATAAGCCCTTGAGGCACTGTATGTGAGGTACATGTATTTATTCTATATACACATGTGTCATTTTTATCCCCCTCTCTCCCTCATCCCTACTTCTATCCAGAGAGCTATTAGATCTGTCAATTTTTCTTCTGAAACGTCTCACTCTCATCCTTTTCTTTTTGTCTTTTCTTTGAACATCTCCCCAGGCCTCATTTCTTTTTATCTAATTAAAATAATCCATTATACACATCCTCTAGCCAGATTAATCTTCCTAAAGCAGAATTGATACCATCTCTCCTTTGTTCACAAGTCATCGATGGCTCCCTTTTGCCTCCTAAATCAAGCACAGTCTTCTTACTCTGCTGGTCAGTGTCCTCTGCAGTCAGGCCCAGTACACCTGACTGCTTCCAGTCATACCCTGTACTGACTTCTTATGCTAACTCTTCATTCTAACTACTCTAGTCTCCCAAGAATTCAGTCATTGTTACCTTTGTATTTTGCTTACAATGTCATTGCTGCCCCATCTCGCTAGAAGAAATAATGCCCACCTTTTGATCCTCACATCGAATATTACCCCTTTTCTTTAGTTTTACCTCATCACCCCTGTGTAATTTTACACCTGCCATTTTTTAAAATATGCTTTATTGTTTATGCTATTACAGTTGTCCCAATTTATTTTCCCATGTTACCCTCCACCCAGTGACTCCCCCCCTCCAGTTGTCCATCCCCCTCTTAGTCCATGCCCATTGGTTGTGCATATATTTCTTCTCAACATCTTCCTGTCTACCCCACTCCCTCCTACTACGCTTAATTCCTGTACCATCTCCCTCCCTTTTCTCTTTCCCCCTCCCCACTGACCTCCCCCCAAAATGTTCCCCATACCTATAATTCTTTTCCCACTCTCATTGCCTACTTAGTCTGCCTTTGTTTCAATTCCCTAACTTCTGTTGTTGGCTGTTGTGATACAGTTTTCATTTTAATATTCATAGTTTTGATCTTCCTTCTCCTAAACAAGTCCCTTTAACATTTCATGTAACAGTGGTTTGGATCTGATGAACTCCTTCAGTTTTACTTTGTCCTGGAAGCACTTTTTCTGCCCTTCTATTCTGAATGACACCTTTGCTGGGTAGAGTAATAGTGGTTGTAGGTTTTTGCTTTTCATTACTTTCAATATTTCTTGTCAGTCCCTTCTTGCCTGCAGAGTCTCCTTTGAGAAATCAGTTGATAGTCTTATTGGGACCCCTTTGTATGTAATTCTCTTCATCTCTCTTGCTGCATTTAAGATTCTCTCTTTATCCTTAATTTTTGACATTTTGATTATAATGTGTCTTGGTGTGGTTCTCCCTGGGTCCAGTTTTTTTGGAACTCTGTGCTTCCTGGACCTGTAAATCTATTTCCTTCCCCAAGTTAGGGAAGTTCTGCTTCATTATTTTTTCACATAATTTTTCAATTTCTAGTTCTTCTTCTTCACGTTCTGGCAGCCTTATGATTCGGAAGTTGGCCCGCTTATAGCTGTCCAATAATTTCTGAGCCTCTCCTCATTTTCCTCATTTCTCATTTCCTCTTTCTGCACTGGTTGACTGTTTGTTTCTTCCTTATGTTCCAATTTGTTGATTTGACCCCTGGTTTTCTCTCCTTTGCCACTTGTTTTGTATGTGTTTTTGTTTGTTTCAGCAGGACTAGCCTTCATTCCTTCTCCGTCTTGTTTAAGATCTGTTGTCAGGTCTGTAAGCATTCTTATAACCAAAGTTCTGAACTGAGCCTCAGAAAGATTTCCTATCTGCTGCTTCATTAGATTAGATATTTGCTGTCTGGTCAGCTGAGTCACTGGGATCTCTATCATGATCTGTGCCATCCTGACCATTTTGTGTTTACCTTTGCTTCCTGGGCAGGGCTGTCACACCTCCTACGCTATAGGTGGCAGAGCCCCGTGCACTCGTCACAACCGGACGACCCATCTCACCACGCTGTGGAATTTTCTGCAGCGGTGGGGGTCCAAGATGGATTCCTGTTGTTCACTCTTCACTGAGAGACCAGGAGCCTCCTCCTCCATCCCCACTCCCTCCAGGCCTCACAGTTCAAGGCATGGAGGTCTGCCTTCCCCGGCTTTGGAGTTGAAAGCTGACAGGTCTAGTCTGCAGCTGAGGGTGCTTGCCAGGTGCTTCTCACCTCCCACTAAATAGGGGTGTCTGTGCTTACCGGTGTCCTGCCTCCATCGCTGCTGCTGCCTCAGACAGCACAGCTTGAACTCTCCTCCCTGGCTTCACCCCTCCTACCTGTCCAGATGAGCATCACTTCTTTATAACTTCATACGTTGGACTTCCATTTATTTTCTGGAACTTCTGGATATTTCTGGTTTTGCGGTAGTTGTATTCCTTCTTAGTTGTGGAGGGAGATGGAGCATGTCAGTCTAGGCCTCCACCTTGGCCAGAAGTCTACACCTGCCATTTTTAATGCACATGGCACTTTGTACCATGCCTAGAACACAGGTTGCTTTTTCTCATGATTATTTGTGCTTGTACCTTGTTTTCCATATTAGATTATAAACTTTTTATCTTTGTACCTCCCCTAAATACCTAGATAAAAATATAGGCAGTATTATTTATAGTGTGAGTAAATATCAGAATCTCAAAGTCCTGTTGGTTTAATAATGATAGGCACTTAAAATATTTTGAAACTTCAAAATGATGATGTACAGTTTACTTGAAGGATAAGGTAGAATAAAAACTGATTATAAATAATATCTAATTTACTGTCTCATACATAGCTCACATATAATTCATTAAATGAATGAATACACAGATGTTACAGGAGACATACAGATGTTAGCCCATCTGTAAATCAGCAGAAGGTATTCCTCATGTCCAGAGAAAGGACTCTTTAAACCTAAAAAGTAAAATGAGTAGGAAAAACTACAATGCACTAAGAATACAACGGACTGTCTTTAAAAAAATCAATTAAAGCATTTTAAAATATAAAATCAGTTCATTTAATATTTAAATATATCCTACTGAGTCTTAAATACTCATTTGTTTTTAAATGCTGTTTGATATAGCCATATAGACCTGGGTTCAAATCCTACCTATACCTATTGGTATAGGATTCTGTAATCTTTTAAACTTTAGTCTCCTCATCTGTAAAATGAAGATTAAAAAAACTACATTGCAAGGTATTAGAAAGATTAAATGAGATTATGTGGTACAGTGCATAGCATAGTATTTGGCACATAGCACATGTTAAATAAATGGTTATTATTTCAAGTTAAATCACAGCTACTTCAAGAGATAGATTTTTATACACTAAAGCTGTGCTGATAAGGTAGTCACTAGCCACATATGACTGAACACTTGAAATGTGCCTAGTCTGAGTTGAGACAGAGTAAGTATAAGAACACACTATATTGTTAAGACTTAGTACAAAAAAGTAAATATCTCCTTATTTAAAAATATTGATTACATGTTAAAATGACTTTTTGAATATATTGGGTTAAATAAAATATATTATTAAATGAATTTAGCATGATTCTTTTTACTTTTTAAAATGTAGGTACTAGGACATTTTAAATTATATATGCAACTTGCATTATATTTCTGTTGGGCAGCACTGATCTAGAGTTTCTGGTCAGGGACAGAATTAGGTATACAGATGCTCAACTAATATTTGGTTGATATGGCTAAACCTTTTCATTTCTTTATATTGGCACAATATAAAGAATAAAGCAACTATATTTTAAAAAATGCACACACATCTAGACAAATTTACAGAATGAAGTTATTAGAGAATCTTACATACTGTACTCATATTCACTCTGTAAGGTTTTGGTAATTTCCTCCTGCAAATCTGTGGCTCTAAGCACTGAAGCAAAATTCTTCAAAAAAACTCTTAGTGAAATTGTGCAACTAAGAATGAGGATGACTTTTCAGTAACTAAGAAACTCGATTGCTGAAACTAACATTGGCAAATGACAATGAATCACAAGCTGATGACAGACCCAACCGTGTTGTTGACTTTAATGGAGAAATCAGAATCACTGATGCTCTCTGGCTTCTGAATTTTTTTGCTTTTTGTAGCACAACTAACCTAAAGGCTTCTAGGAAGCAAAAGATAGGGGCAGGTGCTATGGGACACTCCTGTCTTTACAAGACACACTGGTTAACTCCAGGGACCATTCGCCTTTCCATTAAGCATAAGTCAAATGCCTCTGATGATTTTCAACACTGGCAGAATTGGAGCCAGACAATACTAGGGTATTGTCTATGAATGTATTATTCCTTTATTCAATTGGATTTGCAGCAAACAAAGTCCTCAAAAAAGTGTCTGCACTGGTTCTTTTATCAACTTTTGATGGGAGTGGGAAGAGTGGCTTGAATTTTGTTGTCTGAATTGTTCAAGGAATGCACCAGGGTGTTTCCTCCCTTTTCTCCTCAACATCTCTTGATCCCTCTCCAGCCACTACAACCACCACTTATTTAGTGCTTACCACACGCCAGGAACTTTTCTGAATACTTTGTTTATAGCTCACTGAATATCAAACCATTCTTTGAACTAAATACTACTTCTATCCAAATTTTATTTTTTCATATCAAAATATTTATTTTTATTGTCTATATTATTACAGATGTCCCCATTTTCCTTCCATTTGCCCACGTCCCCCTTGCCCTCGCCCCCCTTCCCTCCGGCCATCACCACACTGTTGTCTGTGGGTTATGCATATATGCTCTTTGGCTAATCCTTTCACCTTCTTTCATCCAGTCCCCCCTCACCCCCCCCTCTGACAGCTGTCAGTCTGTTCCATGCATCCATGCCCCTGTTTCTATTTTTTTTAAAGGTTACAAAACTGAGATACAGAGTGATTAAAGTTGTTCACAGTCACACAGCAAGTAGAGCAGCCAGAAGAAGAAGGGAAGTCTGCTTGCCTTGGTGCTCATGACCCTAGACTACAGCATTAGGAGAAGATTCTGACTAGTCCACATTACAGAAGAGAACAGATCTGCTTGACAAGGGCAAGCCTGGACCTGCAGGTTATTCCTGAAACTGCTCTGGCACTAGGGATGTAGTTTTTGACTTCCAAGCTTTTGTAGTCTTTGAGTGTTAAAGGACTACAATGGATTATGGTGCTTTCCTGAATGCTGAAAGCTAGTTATTAATCATAGAATATTTAGAGTATTGTTTGAAAAGTTTTGTAACATAGAATATTGTTCATTGGTTTGAATAAGGATGTAGAAGTGTATATCATTTAGTAAACATAAATAATGTTTATTTAATAATACTTATAAAATATTTTAAAATTGCATTGTGCTTTTGGGTACTTTTCATTCTCCAAGGACACAGAAAAGTGGAAGTATGCTATTATATCCAATTTGCAATCTCTTTTCCAGTCTTCCTGCAAACTTCTGCTCTCTAAGGATCCCCCTAGTGTTAGCTTTAGAGATTGGCTTAGGTGTGTCAAGGCCTAGAGAGAAAAGGGATACTGAGGGAAAGCAAGAAAGTGAACAAAAAAGAAAACCATAAATACACAACTTTATCAGATTACATGTGCTTCTTCATTTTGAGTAAGAAGTAGGGGAGAGCCATTGGCTAAACTCCTAAACTCCACTGGGCTCTGCATGAAATATGTGCAAATGCCTCTAACTTTTTTTAAGTAACAATCTGATTATTCTCTCTGTATTTTGGAGGAGCAGGAGATATCAAAAGAAACATCCTTTTTCTGTTCAAACATCTCATACTCTAGTGAAAGAAGGGATGACCACCAATTAAATATCCACATGTCTTTCATGGCTGAAGATGATGATATTAAAGACTTGACAAATAGAACTGTCATTACAACCTCCAAATCTGCCATAGGCTCATGGGACGTTTGAGTGGGGTAGACTATTAAGAATTTTCTAATTTCCTCATATTTTATATGAAGAAACTGAAGCGCAGAGAAGTGTGCTAGATTCAAGGATTTGGTTTTCATACTTCTACTCCTTGAGACTTTCTGCTGCAAGTTACTTTTCCTTGAACTAAGCTTCCTATTTTTTTAAAAATCTTTTTTATTTTTTTACTTTTTATTCTTTTTTTAAATGCAATTTTATTTATTTATTTGTTTATTTATTTATTTTTCAAGAGCGGGGAAGGGAGAGAGAGAGAGGGTGAGAAACATGAATGTATGGTTGCCTCTCGTGCGCCCTCAGCTGGGGACCAGCTCGAAACCTAGGTATGTGCCCTGACTGGGAATCGAACCAGCGACCATTTGGTTTGAGACCGGTGCTCAATCCACAGAACCACACCAGCCAGGGCCTTCCTATTTCTTTTAGTGTTAATTTTAAGTTGTTTCTAGAGCAGAAAATATTGTCAGTATTGCCTTCAATATACCCATAATATGACAGTTACGATCAAGTGGTAAAGACACTCTTAAGTTATAAGTAATTATCCCTTACTATATAATTGCAAACAGAATCTTCATTCTAGTTTTTGTTTTGTTTTGTTTTGTTTTTTGCCTGTTAAAGAAAAGCAAGCAATCAGAGATGACTGGTATTTTTTCTCTAAGGATCGATTTACCTGCCCCCTGGGATGACACAAAACTATAATCTGTATAATAACTAAAAATACATATACACATACAAAGAAATAGCATATTTATTTTGTTTAGGAAGATTAGACGTAGAATACTTGTCAGGGTACAATGAGCCTTGGAGACCTCCAAACAAGCTAATAAGTAGTTGGCCAAAATTTCAGATATAGAATTACCGGGTGTCTAGTATTGGGCAATCTAGTATTTTCATTTCCTGTTACGTAAAATTAAAAACATGCTGGGGCAATGAGGCTGTTCTTTATTGTGCATTGGGTAGTTACATGGGTTTATACATAATAAAAATTCATTGAACAGTACAGAGTTAAGATTTGTGCATTTTACTGTATAAAAATCACAACTCAGAAATAAAAATATTTTAAAACCATAAAAGGCTAAAAACAAACAAAACTTGGTAATTCAACTTATCTTTTTCATTTAATTTCAGATTTGCTTTATCTTAATTACTCATCCGTACTCGAGTGACTTGACATCCCCCCTTTTTGTGTGTGTTTCCTTGTGCTTATCTTTCATTAAACTGTTATTTTAAAAGACCCCGTGATCTTATAAGGCGAAAAAGCCTTTAACTTACCCATTTGAAAGATTTTCCCAAAATTTCGTATAACATATGAGGCCTTCTCTAGGGCTGCGGGGTAGACACCGAAAATTTCTTTCACTTCACGCTCCTCCGCAGCCTTCAAGCAACGGTATCCAGTTAGCAAATGAGGCGCTGAACTAAATAGCCTATCCCAAAGATGCTATGATTCTAGTCTCAATCTCAGATTCTCGAAATTCACTTTATTCCCCTGGATGCTTCTTAAGGAAGATATCCAGCACACCTGATTTGAATATATATTTTAAAAACTATTTACTTTTATGTTTTCATCTCTATGCGTTATAAACCTCCATTCGCAGACGTTTAGTCTTTAAGTCCAAGTGTCAATTTGTTCCTTCTTTGTGAGTGAGGGTACAGGTGATTGAGAAACACTCTCGTAACTTCCGGAAAACGGGGAAGACTACGACTCCCAGAATGCATCGCTTCTCGTCTCGCCCTACTTTGGCTGCCCAATGACCAGGCTCTACGAGCCTTCTTTCGGTCCCATTGGTCAGTTTTCCCGTCAGTGCGTGTGGAATAGGGAGGATAGAAGCAGAGCACTCCGGTTGGTACATTTCCCGCGGCCTGGAGGCGCCGCTAGTAAACGCGAGGCAAAATAAGCTCTCGATTGGGTAGTATTTAGTTTCGGATTGGAGGATCTAGCCAATCATAATGTGAACATTCTCCCAGAGGTCCCGCCCCTTCCTTGAGGTATCTTTTGGTGGCGGGAAAAGTTCGCAAGTTTTCGCGCCGGGGCGGGGTCATTCAAGACCATTCGGGCGGCTTTGGAGGAGGTAGGTACGAGTTGACAAGCATGGCCGGCACCGTGGTACTGGACGATGTGGAGCTGCGGGAGGCGCAGAGAGATTACCTGGACTTCTTGGATGACGAGGTGAGGGAATTTCTGGGTCGCGAGGTTCTGGAGCTTGGAGCCTGTGAGGCGAACGGGCTGAAGCTGGCCACGCGGAGCGCCGTTCCCCGCGGAGCAGCGAACGGGAGGTAGAGGCGGGCCAGGCCTGCAGACTGCCGCGGCCGGCCGCCCGGCTCAGGGTCCTTCCACCCGGATCTTTTAAATTTTCTTGCGGTGGACTCAGTCCTTAGTTGGTTTTCTATTGGTGAACCTTAGAGAGCGGTCCTGTAACTTTGCTAAGTACGAGTGATGGCCGGTTGCAGGAAATTTGACAGGCTTCCTTCAAGTGCAAACAAAATGGCAAAGTCCATTTGGACCTTTTCGATATCACTCCTGGCTCTCTTAATTTGGGGGTGGGTGGGTGGGGGAACCACTGCTATAGGACGGTAGTGATGGCAGTGATCTGCCGCGTGTGGGTTCCAGGTTTTAGAGATTGACAGTCTGCTGGGAGGAAGACTTCCTACTTTGGCAGAATTCTTCATCAACACTAAGTGAGATGCAGCGAAAAAGGGATTGTTATGCAGGCGAAAGGGTTTTGTATGCAACCCCAGACTGAAAGCCACAGAACGTTGGTAACGCATCTTGAGGGGTTGCTGATGCTGAATCCGTAAACAAATAGCTAAGGCTCCCAACTCCTTTAGGTCTGGATATGAGAACTTCCTGTGTTATACAGGTGACCGAGAAATAAAACGTTTCAATTATGTATATAATTTTTAAATGCAAATTCATTTTAATATGAATATTAAAATCCCATTTAATTTATATTTTAAAAAGATTTGTGTTCCTTGTCCTTTTATACTTAATATGAGCTGTTTTAATTTCCCATTAAAGATTGAGAAATGACTGCATACAGAAAAACTGTTGATAATAGGAATAATAGCATGGACCTTAAGGAAGTCATAATCCTTTGGGTGTCTATGGAATCTGAGGCTAGAGAGTGAAAATATGGGAGAAATTGGGGTTCAGCTCTGCTGCAGAGGTTGACTTATTTATATTGCTGTGAGAGCTGCCTCTGTTTAAAAATGTTTTTGAATTGTGGCTGTTAGATGTGGTGGTGGCTCTTTTGCAGGAAGACCAGGGAATTTATCAGAGCAAAGTTCGGGAGCTGATCAGTGACAACCAATACCGGCTGATTGTTAACGTGAATGACCTGCGCAGGAAAAATGAGAAGAGGGCTAATCGGTGAGTGGCAAGGGTTTCCAAGGGGGTATCCTGGCTCCCTTCTCTCTGCCCCACGTTGGAACTGGCTTCCCAGGAGAGGACCTGGATGAAATGTTTTTTACCTTGAAGTCCTCATTGCCTCACCTCCTATGTGTTTATCTTCCAAAAATAGGTGGTAGGCATTTTCCTCTCTCTCTCCCTCCCTCCCCCCTTTCCTCTCTCTCTCTCAAATCACTTTAAAAAAATTTCAGAATGTCTGCTTCTGTTTGGAGGGTTCATTGTTTTGAGTTCTGCCCTCTCTGCCTGATTCTTTCTCCTCTCCTCATGCAGCCTTCTGAACAATGCCTTTGAGGAACTGGTGGCCTTCCAGCGGGCCTTAAAGGATTTTGTGGCCTCCATTGATGCCACCTATGCCAAGCAGTATGAGGAGTTCTACATAGGACTGGAGGGCAGCTTTGGCTCCAAGCACGTCTCTCCCCGGACTCTGACCTCCTGCTTCCTCAGCTGTGTGGTCTGTGTGGAGGGCATTGTCACTAAGTGTGAGTGGGTTAAAGTAGGGGGGTGAGAACGGAGGTGCGATAGACTTAGAGGGGCTGGGAGAGCAGGAGAGATGGAGTAGAGCTGGGTAGCTTGTGGCTTCAGAAGACTGGAGCATTTAAATTACCAGGCGAAACTTGAAGGAGCTCCAAGTCCACAGTGATTAGGAGGACCTGTGCTAGCAGAATGATGAATTCTGCTGAGAGTGGAGGCGTCTTGGCTCTTAGCAATCTCTTCTCTCTAACCCCGAACTTCTACTATTTTTCAGTTGGGATCAGTTGTACATGGGTATGGTGATGTTCTGTATATAAATATAAAGATGAATAAATGACAATTACTATTGAAATAGCTTAAACTAGTTGGAACAATAGTATTTGAAGTCATTATAGGCTTGCCTGGGTTAGGTCCCACCTTTATCACTCTCTAGTTGGGTGAATTTTTATTCATGTTTTCCATTCCTAGGCTCTCTAGTCCGTCCCAAAGTTGTCCGCAGTGTCCACTACTGTCCTGCTACCAAGAAGACCATCGAGCGACGTTATTCTGATCTCACCACCCTGGTGGCCTTTCCCTCCAGCTCCGTCTATCCCACCAAGGTGAGGGGAATGAAGGATTGGGCCTCTTTGGAGTTTGTAGTCAAATATATCTGGTTTAATGCAGGTAATTGGGTAATATCTGAAGTCTGTCTTCTAAAAGTAAGTAGGGTGAAAGTAAGGATTAGGGATTAATCTAAAGGAAAGATATATTGTTAGCCAGGAAATATGGGCAGTCCATGATTTTTATTATTTCTTTTTAAAGAATAAATACTCTAGAAAATTATGGAATGTTGAAAAAAGGAAAAATGTCATCTACATTGATCGTTTAGCAAAGTTAGAATCATATTCTAATTTTATAGTCTGAAAGTAATGAAAAAATACTTGCGTTATAATGCTTGCTCTTTGCAAGTATTTTATTAGAGTTTGAGAGAAGTTTGGCATAAGCAATGGCTTTATTCTTAGTGTGCAGGTTGATCTGCATTGAGGATGATGTGAATCCTTAATGAGACAAAAGAAGATGATTAATACTGATTACTTGATGTCTAAACTCATTCTATCAAAGAATACCTGTCCTCACCATTAATTTTAATTGAGATGTACTGTATCCAGAGAATTGTTAGGTACTGTGGAGGACACAGGTATAAATAAGACCCAGTCCTTGTCCTCAATTTTATGAACTGGTGGAGGAATCTTGACATATAAATAGCTAAAACAGGAGTATCTTAGAATTATAACTACAACTTACTTTGGAATCATTTAGTTTACCTTCAGGTGATATGTTGAGGTTTGGAGAAGTTAAGTGACTTGCTTATGGTCCCTGTTAGTGATGACCCTAAGGACTAGGACCCATGCCTTTTTACTTTTATAGGTCAGTTGCATTTTCTAAGTTATCTAGCTTTCTAGAGTCCTATTTCCTAGAATTTCTTCTCCAGGAAGTACTCAAGGGGTACTCTTCTACCAATGACCATGGCCAGGCTTCTTTGCCTGAGCCGTGAAATACACTGGGCCAGGTCTTTGGAGGTATGTCTGATGTGGGGTTTAAGAGCTTGGGCTTTGGAGTTATACCTGCCTTGAGTCCTGGCTCTGCTACTTATGGTGTGATCTTAGGGAACTTATTTAACTTCTCTCAGCCTCAGTTTTTAAAATCTGTCGTAAAAAAGTGAGAAATACCTGCTTTACTGAGTTGTGATGATTCCATGAGATAATTCCATAAAATAATAGCACAGTGTTTTTACACATAGTAAGCATTCAGTAAGTGTTGCATGTTTTGGAAAATTCAAGTAGCAAAGAAATAAAACTTTAAAAATGTTTTTACTGAAGTTTAACATACATTCAGGAAAGCTCTCAGAAGCATATAACTTGATGAATACCTGTAAAATCAGCATCCAAAAGAGGAAGCAGAACCTTACCAGCAATCAGAAGTCCCTCTTGAGGGCCCACACTGCTCTGTCAGACTGTCCTCAGGTCCAGCAGCATAGATTATTTTTGCCTATTTTTATATTTTATTTAAATAAGTACTTATAATAATAAATACTTTGTGTTGACTTCTGTTTGTGAGTTTTATCCATGTTGTGTATAGGTATATTTCATACATTTTCATTGGTGTACAGTTCACTTGTGTGAATATACCACATTTATTTAACCATTCGGTTGCTGGCATTTGGACATTGTCTAGTTTTTGGTTTTTAGGAATAGTGCTTCTGTGAACTTTGTAGTATAAGGCTTTGGGTGAAAGTTTCTGTTGAGTATTAACCTAGGAGTGGAAATATTGCATCAAAGTGAAAGCACATATTTAGCATTAGTAGGAGGAGAATCTTAATTTAGAAGTTAATATAGCCATGATCCCTTCAGACTATAGATTGCCTCTTCCATTTAGGTGGCTTGTTATTAGAACAGATATGGTTGGAAAAGCTGGAGAAGATATTTGGCTTTTTTGTTTTGGGATATTAAAATCTCATGACGTCATCTTCAAATTATATTTGTTTCCCTCCACATATAAGTGGGGTATTTCCAAGACAGGGCTGAGATAACTCTTCTTTTCTGTGTGCCTTTTCCAGGATGAGGAAAATAATCCCCTAGAGACAGAATATGGCCTTTCTGTCTACAAGGACCACCAGACCATCACCATCCAGGAAATGCCAGAGAAGGCCCCAGCTGGCCAGCTTCCCCGCTCAGTGGATGTCATTCTGGATGATGACTTGGTGGATAAAGTGAAGCCTGGTGACCGAGTGCAAGTGGTGGGAACCTACCGTTGCCTTCCTGGAAAGAAGGGAGGCTACACCTCTGGGAACTTCAGGTAAAGGGTCCTCCATGAAGTGTTTTGGAATGCTACTGGCAGCTTCCATTTCTGGTAGGATTCTTTCTCTAGTTTGCCATAATCTGGAGAGTTGTAATAGACAGGTGGAGCATTCTACCTGCCTGGGAGATAGGATACCTCTTTTCTATCATAAAACTGGTAATACTATCTTATGTTAAATGTGGGAGTTACTGGTACTATGGTTATAGCTTCATGGCTTACCTGGAAGCATCTCATGTATTCCCACCTCCTTCCCACATGCACTTCTGCCTGAAGCTCGGGGTCAGCAGGAGATAAATTCCCGGGTTGAGGTATTGTCTGTATGTTTATGTCATAGATGAAGAGAGAATCGTTGTTTAATTCAGAACAGCTTTCCTTTTCTTTCTTTCTTCTTTTTTTTTTTTTTTAATTTGCTGTTCTAGATTATTAACCTAAAAAGGCTCTGATATTAGGAATTGAAAATAGCAAGCTTTCTCTTAATTCTCTTCTTTGTCCCAGGACAATTCTGATCGCCTGTAATGTGAAGCAGATGAGCAAGGACATTCAGCCTTCATTCTCTGCTGAGGATATAGCCAAGATCAAGAAGTTCAGTAAAACCCGTTCCAAGGTCTGGATGTCCTTCAGGATTTGAGGGTGGGGATGGATTTGTATGGGCTGTGTTTGGGCGTGGCTATCTTGGAACTGGACCAGGAGGAAGGCCCAGGTTTCTCCTCTGAGCTATTTGGTGCTAGCTTCTAGTTTTGACCCTGTCAGCAAGTAACAGGGTGTTTTTGTTGTTTGTTCTTTAATAATTCTGTTGTGCTACCTGCTGGGATGCTAAGTGAATCTAATATAAATAAAGAATAGGAGTTAGAATATCAGTGTCCCAATGAGTCTTTATTGAAGACAGTGATACATTGTAGCTTAAGTTTAAAAGATTGTTATTTTTTAGTTCTCAGATTTGTTTTTTTTTCTTTTTAAAGACAGTGTTCTCTTCTAGAATTGAACAAAATATAATGCATGTGTGATAAAGGTTACTGCTGAAGCATAATACATACTCTTATTGAACCTGGAAACACTTTTCTGGCTTAGAAATTAAGATCATTTATTGATTAATATCAATGGAGAATATAAAGATAACCAGATTTCAGTCTCGATCAAAGATCACTTTTTTTCTTAAAGATTAAACCTCTAAGCAAGTTTTGGAATCTAAGCTTTGTTACCTGTTCTGAAGATGCTCTGATTGATGAGATTTGTCTTAAGAGAGAAAGCTTTTAGGATTAGAAACAGTTTTCATGTACACGTATTTTTCAAGCATTTTGTATAGGCTACAGTACAAAGTGGAGCTCAACACAATCCCGTGGAGTCTCATTAGGTTTTTGATGCCATTGGTATTTCTCCTGTAGGATATCTTTGACCAGCTCGCCAGGTCGTTGGCCCCCAGTATCTATGGGCACGACTATGTCAAGAAGGCAATCCTCTGCTTGCTGCTGGGAGGGGTGGAACGAGACCTAGAAAATGGCAGCCACATCCGTGGGGACATCAATATTCTTCTAATAGGTAGGGTGTTGGGGGTTTGCTGCAGACTCTTGGACTTCCCTGTGGAGTGTGGTGTGGGACACTGTAACCTGTCATGGTATATTCTGTCCCAGGCTGTATTTCAGTCCCATCAAAGGGCAACGAGCTAAAATGAGTCTTTTTATTATTATTATTTCTAGGTCTCCTGGTTTAAATATCTAAAATATATTCTTCCACAAATGGTAAAGGGAAGGTGAAGGAAATAATGTTAATAACCTATTACTGTATATTTCTGTTATTCCAAGAGCTGTTCTATAAAAGAAGAACTTGCTGGGGGGTATGGGGGAGTTTATTAGAGAGTCACCACTGTCCTGATCCAATTATAGGAGACCCGTCGGTTGCCAAATCTCAGCTTCTGCGGTATGTGCTGTGCACTGCCCCCCGGGCTGTCCCTACCACTGGCCGGGGCTCCTCTGGAGTGGGTCTGACGGCCGCTGTCACCACAGACCAGGAAACAGGTAGGGGAGGCTGTGAGGGTCCTTGGCAAATGTCCAGCAGTGAGATGGAACGTGACTGTTGGTGCCTGCGCTAGGCACTGGCTTGTGTTGGGAAGGTACACCTGAGCGGTTAGTTTGGGCTGGATTGTAGAGGACTGAGCACGTGGCACTAGTGGGTGAGTTATTTAAGTTCGGATCGCCTTCTATTGATGAGAATGCCTCCTAGAAGGCTATTTAGAAGTTTTGAAGGAGAAAGCATATTGGAAGGGAAGTTAAAAGTGAAGACTGTGCTATTTCCTACATTAGAGGTAGTGAAAAGAGAACAGAGATCTAGTTAGGAAATTACTTGAGGGTGAGGATGAAGAGAGAAAAATCTATAAAGGAAGTTGGTTGGAGGCTAGCTGCTTCGGGGTCAAAGTGGAACAAGGAGTTGAGGTCAAGGTTGGAACTTGAACATGTGACCCACCAGGGATTCCTCTAAATCTCTAGGAGTTGACTTCACTGTTTTCTCATGGGCAACAGTGAAAGGTGCCTAGGAGGGAGATTGACACCTCCCTTCTGTCCCCTACAATCTGGACTGGAGCATGTATTATTACCTCCCTTCTTCCCAGGGGAACGCCGCCTGGAAGCAGGGGCCATGGTCCTGGCTGACCGAGGTGTGGTGTGCATTGATGAATTTGACAAGATGTCTGACATGGACCGCACCGCCATCCACGAGGTGATGGAGCAGGGTCGAGTCACCATCGCCAAGGCTGGCATCCATGCGCGACTGAATGCCCGCTGCAGTGTTCTGGCAGCAGCCAACCCCGTCTATGGCAGGGTCAGTGGAATCAGGCACTTAGCCGTTGTCCTCACCTTCATGTAGTTTTGCTGAATAACTGAGCTGAGAAGACCAACAGGCCAAAGGCCAAAGTAAGCTTATCATCTTGTTAGCGTCCTTGGTTTAGGGCCATGGTTCCTCACCTATTCATACACACCAGAATCCCCTGGAAAGTTATTTATGTAAAGTAACTTCAGAAATACAAAGAAGAAGAAAAAAATGACCTGTAGTCTCACCCCCCCCCCCCAGGTAACCTGTATTGACATTGAAATAAAAGTACTGTGAACATTTGGTAGGAAGATTTATAAACAGAACAGAGAGATACAACAGGGGAATTAAAAGCCTTTCTTCTATTTTTTCGTCAAGAGATAGCCACTAACAGCTCTTGAGTGTTTTCAGGAAATAAAAATTAATCATGTACCAATAATGCACTATCTATCTTCTTTTAAGAATCTATCTTTGGTTTTTAGTATGACTGTGATATGCTTAGATATAATCTTATATGAATTCTGCTTGTGGTTTACTGAGTTTTGCTTTTTTTTTTTAAACAACTGTCTAGTATTTCATTGTATGGATTTATAGTAAATTTGTTTAACTAGTCTCCATTTGATGAGCATTTGCTATTACCTCTTTTTCCTCCCTGCTTTTATGAATGAAGCGGCTACAAATACCCCTTTATGTGTGTTTTGTTATACATTTGGGAATATTGCCTGTATGTGAAATACCTAGCAATGGAATTACTGGATTGAGTTATTTGCATTTTTATTTTAGTAGAAATTGCCAAATTGCCCTCTTTAAAGATTGTGCCATAATAATACTATTAACTAATATTTATAATTGCTTTATATTTATCAGCTCCTTTCATCCTCACAATAACCCCTGTGAGGTTAGGTAGTTTCCTCATTTTACAGATGAGAGAATGGAGGCATGGAAGTTTAGGTAACTTGCTTAAGAGTCACAAACTAGAAAATGGCAAAGCTGGGATTTGAACCCAAAGCCCATGGTGGACTCTGGCAATTGTGTTTTTTATACATACGGGTACCCGACTCCTAGCCCAGAGTTTCTGAATCTGAATCTCTGGGTTGGGGCTCTTTGTAACTGTGGTTTAAAAAGGATCCGTAGCTTGGTTCTAATGATAGAGTGGATTGAAAGCTATAGGTTTTTAAATTAATGCTAATGTTTGTTTACATTATTCTGAAGAATTATAAGGATGGGAAGGGAGAAAATGGCAAGTCCGGAAATGTGAACCTGGTCAGATAATTATTAATCTTACCACAGGGTTGTTAGGCCCTCTGACTGAAGTGTATGTGGGTGGGTAGGCATCAGCCTAGTAGGTCTTGAATAAAAGATAAGAATATAAGGATACTTGACTCCCAGGGGAAAACTCCCATGATTCTGAAGACATTATAATATGTAGGTTATTGATCATTTTTATTTTACTCATTACCTTCCGAGTAAGGGGCTCCAGAGTTTCCAAGTGCTTCTGGTTTAGCCAGTCTGTCTTGTCTTTGTAACAGGTAGTGGTGGGGAGGGAGTTATTTTTCAGGGTTGGTCCTGCCTTGGGAAGGAGAGGAGCAGAATAAAGCTTGAGAAGGAGGCGGCTGGTTTTGAGACCACACTGAGCCTCTTAAAGGCACCAAGTCTGCGTAACGGGGCTCTGTTTGCTTAGAAGGGAGGGGGTGGGGCTTTGAGTCACTCAGGTCACCTGAGCTTCAGTTGCAGGTAGCAGAGATGAATTAAGTATTTTAATAGCATTGAAATACTCCTTTACCGCTTCTCATTTTTTCTCTTCAGGTCTATTCTTCTATTCTCACTCCCAGAATCAATCCAGCTTCCTTGTCCTTTCTATTAATTTTTGCCTTTCCTTTCCTTTTTTCTTATGTTTCCAGTATGATCAGTACAAGACCCCTATGGAGAACATTGGGCTTCAGGACTCACTGCTATCCCGATTTGACTTACTCTTCATCATGCTGGATCAGATGGACCCTGAGCAGGATCGGGAGGTCTCGGACCATGTCCTTAGGATGCACCGTTACAGGGCACCAGGGGAGCAGGATGGTGATGGTGAGACCATGAGAAGAGTAAGGAAGGGAAAGGAACCTAAGCAGATCCTGTTGTCTGAGGCCCAACTGAAGTGGTGGTGGGTGTTTGGGATGATGTCAAAGATGTCCCTCCCTGCCTGGCCGCCTCCCCTTCTTGCTCACTGGAGGTTATTCTAAAGTGTGTCTTTTGTCCATTTCTGGATCTGGGAACACCTTTGAGCATCTCTGTGGGCCAGGTGGTTCCACCTTCCTTACTTGCGGCCTCCGCATGTTAGTTTCCTTGTGGGTCCTTGCTTTGGGAGTCTTGTTTCCCTTCCTGTGCTATAGAAGAAGCAGTTTCCCCTAGGTTAAGCTCTTTCTTACTCTCTTTCAACTTGGGTTTTCTAGCTATGCCTTTGGGTAGTGCCGTGGATATCCTCGCCACAGATGATCCCAACTTTAACCAGGAAGACCAGCAGGACACCCAGATTTATGAGAAGCATGACAACCTCCTGCATGGGAACAGGAAGAAAAAGTGAGCATTTCTCATGCCTGTCTGTTGAGAGAACCTGAGATTTGTGTCATATTAGAGCATATGTATATCTAATATTGCGTCATTAATAAGGCATGTGTATATATGTATATGCTGCCCAGGTTAAGATTATGCTTGGAGTCATAACCATGTGGGCCTGTTTTCTTCCCTTTTGGATCCATAGCTACACAATTTTTCCTTGCCAGTTGCCTTGTGAATGTTTGTGGATGATTTAGCTTAGGTTCTGATCTTTTCCTAAAATAAAAGGCTTGATGACATGCCTAACCGATGGTGGGTGTGTGATGTCATCCTCATAGGTGAAAGATTGCACAAGTCTTGTAGCTGTTTATGTTGAGTTCATGGTGAGCAGTCATGGCAAGCTTTGGAGGCTCTGCCAGTGGATTTGGATAAAGGAAACTTATGATCAGATGCTAAAAGCATGAAATGTGAGATCTTATCCTTTTATTTTTGGCCACAGTGCAGTAGGAAGCATAACATAATTTTCAAACCTGTTGGTTTAAGAACATAAAATTTTGAGTCAGAAAACTGAATCTGAGCTTACTTACATTTCAATGAGTTATAGTTTTCCTATTAAATAGGGCAAATAATACCTAATAAATAGCTAAGTAATACCAGCAGAATTAAATAAAAATATGTGAAAAGGACTTGTACATGTTCCATATGAGATTTATAATAATGAGTTCTAGGCCATGTCTGCTTTGCCTCTTGACCTTGACTTCTCTGAGGAGGAGCAAAGCCCTGTCCCAGGCAGGTGCCGAGGTGTGGCGAGGCAGGGGAATTCACTGTGTGTGGGTCCAGGGAGAAGATGGTGAATGCAGCCTTCATGAAGAAGTACATCCATGTGGCCAAAATCATCAAGCCCATCCTAACACAGGAGTCAGCTGCCTACATTGCAGAGGAGTACTCACGCCTGCGCAGCCAAGACAGCATGAGCTCTGATGTAGCCAGGGTGAGTCCCCAAGGGCAAAGTGGACCTGGGAGCCCCTTAAGTATGTGCCTGGGGAACAGTCCCAACTATCTGGGAGCTCTGAAACCATTTTAATGTAGTGGTTTTTTACCTTTTTATTTCTAGTCTTTGAACAGTTTTAATCATTTCCATTTTCAAAGGAAAATGAAATTAGAACCCCAGAGATAATATGTATCTGGTCAATTCAGATGATATTGGCCCCCAGAAGCTCTGATCTATTTAGCAAACGTGAGCAACTTCTGGGAACTGAATTAGTCTCTATTTTCTCACATGCAGTGTTAAAATATGAGGTGCCCTCAAAGAGCTCAGATCTGGGATGGGAAGGCAGAGAGGTAGAGAGACCATATGTGCAGATTTATAAACATATACCGCAGTGTGGTACCTGAAAATGTCAGAGACAGATGAAGACGCTACTGACTTTTCCTTCAGACTTTCCAAAAGTGGTATGAATATGAGGAAAGGATTCCCAGAGTGTGATATTTGAGCTGGACTGTGACAGATGATTTGGAGATGGGCAACCGTGTTTTTTGTTTTTTTAAGCTATTTCTTGAAACCTTACACACCAGCCCATGAATTTATCTAAATGTTTTGGGGCACTTTAAATAGTTTATACATGTTTTCACAAAGGACCCTAAGTCCAAAACCCTCGTTATGCGATATAGACATATATTCTTAGATTTAGGTATGATCTCAGATCACCTACTCCAGCCTCACAGCAGGACAGGAATTCCTGCTGGGACTTCCTTGACACCCCCAGTGAAAACCTGCCTTGTATAACTATGCATTGAATGTTAAGAGTATGCTTCTATTTATTGAACTTAAACCTGCTTCCCTGTGACTTTTACCCATGGGTCTTGGTTTTGTTTTCTGGAGATTTCGTATGACTTGTCTTCTTCAGATGAAATAGTTAAGTTACCTATTATGTGAATACATTCCAGCGTGTCAAAGGCACTCTCACTGAACATAATATACCAATCAGAGCTTATAGTGAAGTATATAACTTCCAAACTCTGGTAGCTTCTAAATCATTGAAAGATTTGATTAACTTATATAAATGTGAATATATTTGTTTTTGAATGTCAGATTGGGTTTAAGTGATAATATTGAAAACTTGAAAGTAGAAGTAACCACATATATCACTGATGTATCACACAGCAGGAGACGGGAGGTGCGATGGAGAGTACCAGCCCTTTGTTCTGATCCCAGGTCTTCAGCCAATTTTTGGGCCTTGCACAAATCCTTTCACCTCTCAGGTCACAGTTTCCTTATTTATAAAATAATAAGAAGGTTGGATAATGTCAGGGCTTAACTAGAAGAGCACACCAGAATTACCTGGAACTCAAAGAAAGTACACATCTAGTCCTAAACACAGACATTAGGATTCCTAAGGCCAGGGATCCTATTCAGACAAGAACAGTTAAAAGAGATAAAGGCACCCCGGTTTGGCATGCACCCACCTCTATGAGAACCATTTGGTAAGAACATGTCAGAGTTCTGCTCTTCCTCTGGACTTAGTGAGTTTACCCAATTTCTAAAAATGTGTTCTCTTACATACCCCTCCCTTAGTGTGACCTTGGACAAATTACTTCATTCCCATTTTTCTTATCTATAAACCTTTCTAAAATATTAAGGATGTGTAATGACACAAGGAATATAAAAGCAAAGTTCTTGGTGCATGGAAGGCCTGCTGTAAGGGATTATTTTTCTCCCTTCACTTTTGTACTCTTTCTAGGCTTTAAAAAAATTTTCCAGCTGTAAGAT
Organism: Furipterus horrens; assembly: GCF_987537825.1. NCBI lineage: Eukaryota > Metazoa > Chordata > Mammalia > Chiroptera > Furipteridae > Furipterus > Furipterus horrens. The sequence continues at coordinate 104,686,135 of NW_028327176.1, read as the reverse complement.
CCTACTTTTCTTTTCTGTTCACCTACTCTTCCCCACCTCAGCACTTTCTCACACATACTTCCTTGATAATTTTCATCTTTCTGAATTTTATATGGTTAGTTATAGAGAATACAGAGCTCCAAATCCTTTGCTTGGACTTCCTAGAGCTTTTTGGGCCAGTGGGAATGGTGGGCATACCTGAAATATGTGTAATTCTGGATAAGTTATCCTGTTTTGTTTTCTTCTGCAGACGTCTCCAGTTACAGCGCGGACACTGGAAACCCTGATTCGATTGGCCACGGCCCATGCCAAGGCCCGCATGAGTAAGACTGTGGACCTGCAGGATGCAGAGGAAGCTGTGGAGTTGGTCCAGTACGCCTACTTCAAAAAGGTGAGGATTCAGATGCTTGGTGAGAGGTTCTTCTGAATAAATCATTGCTGCTTGGCCTTCACAGCCCCCCATGGCTATCACCTGTGTCTGGGTCAGCAGCAGAAAGTAGCACCTGTGCCCTCTCTCCTTTCTCTGGGACCTGCAGCGCCAGTGGTTGCCAGTCCTGGCCGCATGTGAGAACCAGCGGGAACGCTCTAAAATACCAGTGCTAGAGCCCTTAGGAGGGTTCTGGGTTTTTTGATGTGCTATGCTTTTTCTGCTTGCTTTGCCTCTCAGAAGGGTAGATGATTCCAAAGGATTGACCTTGATAATCTTTCTCTTCCTCTATTCCTTTCCTCTTGGAAGCCTCTTCAGGTAGGTGCTCCATTGGCACCTCGAAAACTCATGTCAAATTTGAACTCTCAAACTTGCTTCTCATCATATTTCTGCTTGGGACATTGCATCGCTGTCGTTTTAGACCTTGAAGACTTGACTCCCTTTCACTCATTGTTCCTGCCCCTGGACCCTCCCCCTTCCCATCTGGTGAATTGTAGCCTTTGGAGGTTTAGTTGTGAGTCTGATAAATTTTTCTTGGCTGTTTCTCTTGCTAGGGTGAGGGTAGTCTTAAATTTAAATTAAACACCTGATTTATAAAGAAACGACCGTTATGGGCCAGAGTTTTTTTTCATTCATTTCTTTATTCAGTAAACTCATTAAATATCTACTGTACGAAAGGCATTGAACATATCAGACCCAGCATTTGTAAAGAGGGTAGTAGCCTATGCCCTGGTCCTGGGAATTGGGGACAAGAGAGGCTAGGTGAGTCGTTAGACCTGTGGACATCATTTCTGCTGATGATGCAGAAAGGACTCTTACTCACAGTTCTTTGTTCAGTTACCTGGCACAGTGACGTCTCCTGCTTGGCTTGGCCTTAGGTCCTGGAGAAGGAGAAGAAACGGAAGAAGCTAAATGAGGATGAATCCGAGACAGAAGATGAAGAGGAGAAAAGCCAGGAAGAGCAAGAACAGACGAGGAAGAGGTGGGGCAAAGAGTGATGAGAGAAAGAGGCTCCAGTTAGGGCTGAGGGGTGTGGGGGGTGGATTGAGTTGGCAGGTGACAGGTTCTTCAGGGAAAGGGTGCCTGGGCCTGCAGGGTATGAGGGTGAAGGTGACTTGGACAAAGGAGAGTGAGCGAGCCCTTGCTGTCTAGTGTGATGGCTTTTGTCCTCTTCCCTGCTAAAGAAACACTGAATAGCAGGAACAGTAGCTCACTCGGATGTTTTTGAATATACATTTCCGAATTTTTTCCTCAAGATTAATTATTCTTCTCTGGACTAGGTTGAATTATGAGGGTGAGTGACAGGGAAAAGCACTGGGAGGCAGAAGAAGTAATAGCTTATACAGGCCCCGGCCTAGTGTTTCACTTTGATTCTAGAAGGTTCTGGTTCTTTTTTTCCATCGTTAGAGGAACAGGGTAGGGATCCCTAAAGCTTTTCTTTATTGCTGTGAGTATTTTAGGAGGAAGACTCGTCATCACACAGATGCCAGGGATGGCGACTTATATGACCCCTATGACTTCAGTGACACAGAAAAGGAAATGCCTCAAGGTGAGAGACTGCCCCTTACTGATAATGAGGCGGTTCCTCTGACTCTTGATGTTTTTAGTTGCTCTGTGCATTGCATTTTATGGGGGCTTCCATTTTCTCTGCTTGGAACCCTGTGTCCTAGAGGTTTAACTTTGGAAAATAAACTTTGCTCAGTTGTTTGCTTTCCCCATAGATGAACTGTGCTCTTTGCCAGGTCTGTTGCCAGCATCCTGGATCATGTGTATTGAGGGTCTCCAGCCTGACACAAGTCTTATATTATTCATTCATTGGAGATTTCCCTTTATCCTAGTTGTCCTTCCTGGCCTCAGAAGGACCCTAGGAAATAGTTTCCAGCAGAGTCATTGAGGGGCGGGGAGCAGAGAAGATCACTTCTTTGCTGTTTTTGCAATGGCTTCTTCACCTTGTTGTCCTCTCACTCTCTGCAACCATTTGTCCTCTCAAGTGCAAACTCCAAAGCCAGCGGACTCCCAGGAGACCAAGGAACCCCAGCAGGTGGAGTTGAGTGAATCCAGGTGAGTAGGGAAGTGACTTCCACATGTCCTGGTAAGGCAAGGACTTCTTCCAAGGGAGTGGGTATGAAACAAGCTGCCTGTCAGTGGAGCTCAAAACCGGAGGCCCAAGGATTTTGAAAAACATTTTACATTCTGATTATAATTTGAAATCTAAAAAAGCTGCAAGAATAGTTTGTAAAGAACTTTTCTATACCCTTTACTAAAAATTCCCAGCTTACACTTTGCCATTTGCTTTCTAAAAAAATTCTCTCTCAGTGGGAATTTTAAATCTGAAGTCCTTGTGAGGTCAGGAAAGAGTCTTAGAGCAAGGACAAAGTTTGTGTTTTTGAACCTTCCGTTCTTCTCAGTAGGAAATATAGATAGATAGATTTGTATATATGTATAAAAATATTCATAAGAATAAAAATATGTATTTTTATATGTAATTTATAGCCTAAACTTTCTGAAACTCTTATGGTAAAAACTCTTCATCCCAAATAACAATTCAGTAAGGAAAAAACAAATATAAATATATATTTGTATATATTTATGAATATAAAATTATGTATTTATAAATGTAAATATATCCATATATTTAATATATAAATATATATTTATAGTATATATAAATTATTTAATTACATAAAAATATTTATAAAAATATAATTATGTATTTATATGTAATTATAGTTGTATACAGTATAATTATAAAATACGTATATATATTTACAAATTAAATAAATATGTATATATGAGATCTGTCCAAAAAAAGTCCAGCCATTGTTATAATATAATGAGAATGGTTTGCATCACATTGATGTAAACTGGTAGTCTAGGGGAGTGGACTGGAATGTGCATGCGTGACCAAATACAACTTTACTGTGCTAGTCAGTCGGGGCAGTAGATGCCATTGAGTGAGCATGTGTGCTGTGTGGCCGTCGTATTCACAATGACTGAGTGAGTAGAGCAACGAATCTGCATCATATTTTGCGTTAAGCTTGAATGTTCCTCCGTGGAAACTATTCAGATGATTCAGAAGGCTTTCGGGGATGAAGCAATGAGTGCAGTGCAAATAAAAGTGGGGCACAAATGCTTCAAAGATGGTCGAGAATCTGTTGAAAGTGATCCATGTTCTGGAAGGCCTGCCACAAGCAGGACACCTGAGAGTGTTGAGTGTGTGTGGGCTGCAATCAGCAAGGACAGGCAACTGACAGTGCAGAACTTGAAGCTGATCTGGGGATTTCAAAAACTACTGTGTCTGAGATTTTGATGCAGTATCTTAGCATGAAACATGTCATGGGCAGAATTTGTTCTGTGATTCAGGAAAATACGATGGGGCAGCTGACGGTGATTCCAACAAAGGGTTTTGCAGTGTGTTTTGAACAGAGAAGAAATGGTGGGAGAACTGTGTGAGGTCCCAAGGTGCCTGCTTTGAAGGGACTGAGGCATCATTGTCTTATGTACAGTGTTTCTTGTATCTTGTGTCTTCTTCAATATATGTCTTTTTCTTATTACATGGCTGGATACTTATATTTATTTTTTTCTCAGTGAATTGTCATTTGTTTTGAGTTGAAGAGTTTTATCACTAGAGTTTTAGAAGCAGTTTATAAATTTTGTTACTGGACACCTAAGAAACTCCATGACTAAGGTTTGCTTTTTCTTTTACTACCTTAAACACACACAACACAATATGTTTACTGAAGAAATTTGAAAACATTGAAAAGTAGGAAAAAAAATTAAGATCAATTATAATTCTCCCCAGAGATAACCATTGAATGGTATCTGAAAGCACTTTCTAACTCAGCTCTTATAGATCTCTCTCTCTAATGACTACAGGGTGTCCATAGTATTGATGTGTAAATTTTACTTATGTTTACTAATGATGGACATTTAGGTCCCATAATTCTGTTTACAGTAAGACTTTCTTATTTGTCAGTGCACTTGTGAAAGTGTTGCTAGCTCTAAGGTTAATTTCTAGAGATGGACTTCCTGGGTTAAAGGATATGTTCTTTAAAAGGTTAGTACGTGTTGCTAAATTGCCTCCCAAAGACTCCATCCCAGTTTACATTTCTGCCAACAGTGTATGGGAATAACAATTTCCCACACCTTCAAAGGCCTCTTATTTTAAAATACTTTTATTTCTCAATGTACTCAAACTGAAGGTTTCAGAAAGCTCTGTATGTAACAGTTTAGCTTTAAAGGGGGAAACTGGCGTGGTGCAGCCATCAGGTGTGCGCACGCGTGTGTGTGTGTGTGTGTGTGTGTGTGTGTGTAGGGGGACGATAGACTGCGTGAACACCTAAGGTTTTCCCAACATAGATCTTGCCTGCAAGCATCTGGGTTTGTCTACTCCTCCTTCACCCATGTTTTCCTGTCTTGGGCAGGTTGAAGGCATTCAAGGCGGCTCTCCTGGAGGTGTTCCGGGAAGCTCATGCCCAGTCGGTGGGCATGAATCGCCTTACAGAATCCATCAACAGGGACAAAGAAGAGCCATTCTCTTCAGAGGAGATCCAGGCAGCATTGAGCAAGATGCAGGATGACAACCAGGTCATGGTGTCTGAGGGCATCATCTTCCTCATCTGAGGAGGTCTTGTGTCTGAACTTCGGGGCTCTGCCAAGAAAGCCCCCACCCCACCCCCCATCTTGGTCTTTGCCTTGATTTCCACGAATAACAGTGTTTAATTGAACTGAAGTTGAGGGACACACGCTGAAGCTGATCAGAACTAGGTGGAAGCTCTGGGAACAAAAGCTGCCACGAGGTGAAGTGAGAGTAAAGGACTGAGACTATTGCCTCTCGTGGCAACAGACTGGATCATACTCCCCACTTCCATCCCCAAGCAAACCAAACCAAACCATTGTTTGCTGTACATAGCATATGATTTCTGAGTATTTGGGAGACACAGCTGGTTTTTGTTTATCCTTTCTGTGCTGGTTGGCTTTCTTCTCCCAAGCACTTTGGTCTAGAGCAGGCTTTAGGTTGTTTTATGCTCGTGGAGAGAAGTCCTGGAAGCAAGTCATGAAGGCCAAGAAAGCTTTCTTTGCAGAAGCAGCAGTTACAAATAATATGATGAACCTTTGACCTGAATACTCAAGACTTTGAATAAACTTACCCATTTTTATACTATGCATATGGCCTTAGTACTGTGTGCTGTTACAGGCACATTTAATTTTTTTTTCAAGAGCTCTGCCCTACATAATTTGCTGTTCCCACATTTGCACGAAGTCACCACAAGGTGGCAGCAGGCTACCGTGCACTCTTGGGGAGTTAGGGCCTTAGGCAGGTTTCTTCCTCAGTGACACCCGCATTGATCAGTTGAAGTTTTACACACTGAACCCTGCTGATTGAAAATAGTTAAATGGCTATGGGAGGCCAGTGAGTGGAAGTCTAGGAGGAGAATTGAACCTCTGCTGGCTTATTCAAGCCTGAATCAAATCCCCTTCATGGAGAAACAATACCCAATATCCCAGATACTCAAAGTCATGTGAATTTTACCCATAAATGGATCTTCTTACAGGATTCTTGTGAAACTGCTTATACCTGGGATTTGTTAGTCTGTTTGTACAGAAGTTTATAGCGGGGCCTGGGCAATACTTCTACTGTTACATGGTTTGAATAGCTTCTGAAAAACAGGCTTACTAAAATAAAAAATAAAATGTGTGACTTTATGGGGGCCTGGGTCACATGGACTGGAAGCTGCTTAGAAGAGAAGAGGTTTTGCTGGTTCTCAGCTGTCACATTGGTAAGGTACTTGCTTTTTTTTTTTTTTAAGTCTTTTTTGTTCTATTATAGTTGTCCCAATTTTCCCCACTGCTCTCCACTGCCCCACCTCCTCTAAACCACCGCTCCCCGCTCCCACAGTCAGTCCCACCCTGTTGTCCATGTCCATTGTCCATGTGTCATTTACAGCTGTTCCTTGACTAGCCCTTTCTCCTTTCCCCCCTTCTATCCCCTCCCCCACCCCTCTGGTCACTGTCAGTCTGTTCCTTGTTTCCATGCCTCTAGTTCAGTTTTGCTCATTTGTTTGTGTTGTTCATTAGGTTCCTGTATTTGTCTTTCCCCACCTGGCTTATTTCATTTAGCATAATACTCTCCAGTTTCGTCCATGCTGTTGCAAAAGGTGGGAGTTCATTCTTTCTGTTGCATAGTATTCCATTGTGTAAATGTACCACAGTTTTTTGATCCACTCATCCAGTGATGGGCACTTAGGCTGTTTCCAGCACTTGGCTATTGTAAACAGTGCTGCTATGAACATAGGGGTGCATAGGTTCTTCTGAATTGGTGTTTCAGGATTCTTTGGGTATAATCCCAGCAGTGGAACTGCTGGATCAAAAGGCAGTTCCATTTTTAGTGTTTTGAGGAAATTCCATACTGTTTTCCATAGTGTCAGCACCAGTCTGCATTCCCACCAACAGTGCACTAGGGTTCCCTTTTCTCCACATCCTCGCCAGCACTTGTTTGTTCATTTGTTAATGATGGCCTTCCTTTATGCTGGGAAGAGCCCCTCACCCTGAAGCTGTGAAGCAGAAGATTTCCTTTTCTTTTTTGTTTTTTCCTGTCATAAGTTTTTTTTTTTTTTGAAGGAAAGACAAAGTTGTTGGGGAGTTCCAATCATCTTTGTGATTTATTTTCGCAGACGTGAAGTCCAAGGCTCAGTGGGAGTGATCTAGAGAGCATAGTTCCAAAGCTGGGAGGGCAGTAGTATTGGAAGGAGTTTGACATTGACCACTGGTGATGGGTATGACGTACTGGATGCAACAGTGGGTGCAGAAAGGGTTTACTGCTCATAAGGCTTGCGGGCTGAGGATATTTATATCCAATGTGTCAGCATCCTAAAAATGGAAAGTATACAGAAGTACGCAAGAGGTTTACAGTTGTTCATATGGAAAATAATGCAATGATAATACAAGAACAAACTTGCACATATGCACAACTAAACCTCCTGCCCACCCCTGCATACTGAATGAGGGCACCCAAAATAAAGAGCTAGAGGAGTTGAGGGGCCAGGAGAGAATCAGGAGGAGGGTGGGAGCTACTGATGGAGTACTGGCATAAAGAAAAGCTAGGGATGTTCAGGGGTCTTCTCAAGTAATCTGTTCCAAAAAGGCCAAACATTTTGTCAATAGGATGGACCCTTCCTCTATCCACTCCTGAGGAAACGGGCACAGAGTGGCAGAATAACCAGGCACACCTAGCATTTTGGTAATACCTGTAATACCGACTTGACCTTGCCGACAGCTCATCTCTCTGCATGCAAACTAAAGAACAGAAGGCAGAAGACTGTTTTAGGCAGCCACAACAGATATTAATGAAAATAACTTACTGTTAGGGACTCAATCTCTGCAATGAGTTTTTAAAAATTTGTATCATTTACCAATTTAGGAAAAAATAAAAAGTTGGTAAGCACTTAAAGAATAGTTTATTGTCAAGAGCTCACAATTCCTGCTGTGGGAACCTGGAAAAGGCTGCTCAGGCCAAGGCTTCCCTGCAGGTCGTGGCCCCAGAGGGCATTGCTGTTGGCACATGGCTGAGATTGCAGTGATGATGCAGATTCATTGGAACAAAACGGGCTTTGTTCCAATAGAAAAGTCTGTTTGCATGTAGGTCTGCCATCTGAAGTAGTTAAAATAATTGGGTGGTGGTGGTGGAGGCGGGTTAGAGAAATAAGTTGTACCTTGGAGAATTTTGCTACCTTATTCCTTAACTCTCCTGATTATATGAAGCATTAATATTGAAAGGATAGTTTTCAAGAGAGGATTTGGTAAGTCACTGGAACTGTCTCCTCTATGACCAAAGAACTTGGGTTAAGATTTGTGCTGCTGGTTATTTTATCTGTGGAATGGGATGATTACCACCTGTGGGGTGCTTGTGAGACAACAGAGCAGATGGTTAAGTGCCCGCTGGCATGGAACTACTCCCTGATATTTTCGTTAGTACTGCAAATTACAAGTTTCACTAAAGTAAAATGATTTGTTTTGATAGGTTTTTTTTTTAAAGTTGATCCTTTGATTAAAACCATTTAAGTGGTCTCTTCCTTGTTGAGTTCCCGAACTCTTCCCTTCCCCACCGTTCCTGTTCTCCATCAGCATGGCTCCGACTGAAGCGCTTCCCCAATGGAGGAACCTTACTTCCAGCCCCTGGCAATGGGCTCTTCAGCCTTCTCCTAAGGCCTGAAATGTGCCCCACGTGGGCAGTGCCACCTTAATCCTCATAGCACCCCTGTGAGATAGGGTCAGTGAGACAACATGGAGGAGGAAGATAAAGAGCTTTGAGAAAGCTCCCAGAAACCCAAGAATCCATAGGATATCTGCTTATTTTCCTGAGTTTTCAAACCACACCCGTTGTCCTGATGATCCCAGACTTTGTCTGAGATGACGTCCACTCAAAGGGAATAAGTCAGGTGCAAGAGTCACCTGTGTCCTGGTTGTCTCAGCTATGCAGTCCTAAAAACAGTCCTGTGTGTACCCCCCTTCCCTGCAACTTCCTCTCCCCTCCCCTCAGGAGCCAGGTAGCACCCTTCTGCATTACAAGTGGGGACGTGGAGGGGTGAAGCACTTCGCAGGGTTTGCACAGGAAATCTCTGGAGAGCCAACAGTTTGCAGAGGGAAATGAGGTCTGCACTGGGAAGCAAGGGTGCTGCATCTGAGTTCCTTCTCTGACAGCGTGCAGCTGTGTTAACGTGCCAGGCTGGGTGAGCCACTTCCTTAGAGGGAAGTGCTTGGTTTCTTTATCTGGAAAAGGAGTGTTTGAACTAGATGATCTCTGAGGTCCCTTCTGGTAATGCATATGACTCTGAAAACCCAGAATCGGTTCTGCCCGTGAGACATGTTAGCCAGGTCAGAATGAGCCTAGTATATCATCTTGTTAAATACCTTTTTCAGGGTACTGATGACTGTGCTTCTCTATTTTGTGGGTGGAACTTCAGGATGTTTGTAATTATCTCAAGAGATTGAATTCCCAGGAAAATTTTAGAACAACGTTAATTTTTGTTCAACTCCTCTTGAGTTCACTGAAATATGAACTTGGGCCCGGGCTGGTGTGTCTCAGTGGATTGAGTGATGGCTTGCAAACCCAAAGGTTGCTGGTTCAATTCCCAGTCAGGGCACATGCCTGGGTTGCAGCCCACGTCCCCAGTTAGGGGCGTGCAAGAGGCAGCTGATGATATATCTTTCACACATTGATATCTCTCCCTCTCTTTCTCCCTCCTTTCCTTTCTCTCTAAATAAATAACTAAAATCTTAAAAGAAAAGATTATAAGCTTGGTTCACTTTATTTTCCAGGTTTCAGTGATTAGGGCTGGTTTCTGCTCCGTTATTAACCAGCATGAATTCTAGCTCATTAGCTTCAGTTTTTCCTCAAGGGAGAGAATTAGGGTTCTCAATTCTTTTTCTAAATATTTTTACTATTAAATCCTGACTATTTTCCTATGGCCTGTAGGAGGATATTAGCTTCTGCTGAGATTAACCATTCTTCAAGCAGGTACTTCTTGTAGCAAGCTAAGCCTTCCTACCTTAAGTACCAGTGTTTAACCTTGGCATAGAAAGGTCAGCTCATCCATCTTACATGTATGTGTTGCTATTCTAGTCATTTAAGTGGATGAACCCCTGCCTGAATGAGCTATAATAAAGCTGGGTAACAGGGTGGGGCAAAATTAGATTTATAGTTGTGAGGATCTGAAACAGAGTATCATTAATTATTTATTAATTATTGTATTATTTTCCATACAAACAATTGTAAACCTACTTTTGCCCCACCCTGTGTATCCAATAAGAGCCTAAAGTTAGATTTAACTATGTGCATAGGTTCTATTTTTTAAAGTATTGCTATGTCTAATAAAACAATATGGACTGTTTAGAAAATATAGAACAAAATTATCTTACCACCCTAATATAACTACTATAATTTATTTTTTAAAAGTGACACTTCACAATATAGCCATTTTATTGGCAAGTTACAGGTTAGGCATTTAAGACTGAGATTAATGAACAATAGTGTGTAGGAGTTTAGGGACTCGGAATGTTTCCCAGTCTTTGAACTTAAAGTCGGAATTCTGAAAATCCATACTGCAGAAGAAGTGCAAACATTCAGATGTCACATTTCACTCTAATGGACAATAAAAAATAAAACAGATCTGAGTTAAGATAGGGATGTTGTATAAAGGTTCCAAGCTCCCAAGCACACTTTGACTCCCAGAAACAATTTCATGCACCTAGTGATTGGGCAGGTGATCATGTGCGGTCCTGCTGGTAGTCAGCATTTAAGTCCTAAGCATCATATAAATTATCTCATTTAATCTTTCCTATAATTTTATGAGGTGGATTTTATCTTCCCAATTTTATAGAAGAGGAAATAGAGTCAGGTTAAATCATCTAGGGTCTCATAGCTAGTCGGGGTGGCCTCTAGATTCAAACTCAGGGCTCTATTATTAACTACCCTGTTCTAACCATACTGTGCTGTTCCCTTTTAGGACTTCAAAGTGCTGAGATTGTTTGGGGAACTGGAGGTGGTCAGAGCTACGTCTATGAGTAAATCTGGGTGATAAGGTCTGTGGTTGCCAGAGTGCAGAGATGAAATCAAAGATCTTTCACAGTGTGTAATGCTCTCTGCATAATCTCAGCAATTCGCTCTAAAGGCCAAGAAGCTTACTTGGCAATGACTTGTATTCACTATTTCTTATCATCCCACAAAATGTGTGCTAAGGTGGGCACCATAGTTACCGGGAAACACTCCTCCTGGAATCTGTTTAAATTTTTAAAATGAAAAACAACTCAAATTAATTTTTTCTAATTATAGAACAGTATATTTTTATTATAGAAACACTAGAAAATAGCCATAAAATACCAATAATCTGGTTACCAGAGAAAATATACCTTATCCCCCCCCCCCAATACATTTGTTTATACGGGTATATAATTGGTATCTCCTTATTTTCTTGGGATAATTTCCTAGAAGTGTGATTGCTAGACCAAAAATATGAACATTATTCATGTTTTAGATGTACTTCACTAAATTACCAAATTATATTCCCATATGTATATATAAAGGATGCCCTTTGTTGTACATCCTCGTTAACACTTGATATCATCTCTAGCCCCATCTCTTTCTTTTTAGAACTTCTGGATTTAGTCTGGTTAAGATTTTAAGTTTATTTTTAAGATCTCATACCACATACTTCTCACACAATACCTTCATCAGTACTTGCAGAGTTATGGAAATGGTTTAAAAATTCTTCCTGTAGTAAACATATAGCAAGTGCAGGCAGGCATGTTTCCACCGCTGTGAAATCTTTGAGAGCTGGATGTGAAAAGTCGGCGGAGTAAGGTATCTTATGAGCTCATTGAAACCATCTGGTCAGATCTTGTCTCCATTTATCTTGTTGATACATAGATAAATGTGTATAAGATAATGTGAAAAGGCTAAAAATCCTTCAGAAGAACAAAAAGACTGGTTTCATTTTTCATGATCTTCAGAGAACAGGCAGAGTCACTCAGGTGTCCTGACCCCAGTGCAGATACCACTTAGAACTGTTGCTCACTCTCTAAGTCTATTCCTCCAACAACTGTCACCTTGCCACTGTGTCCTGGGCATCTTCATTTCCAATATTCCTCAGCCTGCAATTGGGGAAAGCTATTTTTCCTTCTCTAGGCTTGGAGTCAGAAGCTGTGGGTTTGAACTTCAGTTCTGCTATGTAATAGCTTGTGGCTTTATACAGTTTCCATGTAGTCTCTAAATTTCAATTTCTTAATCTGTGAAATGGAGAGATTTGTCATTTTTTTCCTCATGGGATTGTTGTGAGAATCAAATACAAGTGTCTATGAAACTGTTCTGTGAGCTGAATGGCTTGATTTACCATGTAGGGCTATTAGTATTATAATAATTTTCCTCCCTTTGCATCACTTTGTTAAAGAAAAAAAAAGGCCCTGGAAGACTTGGAGAGAGGAACCCCTTTATGTGCAGATGGAGACTAGAGAGAGTCAAAAGGTCTGGTTCCAGGCGGGGCTCCTCCCCAGGGGCTGCTTGTAGGAAAGCCATCCAACATCCGTCATCAGCTGAGAGGGCTGAACCAGATGATCTCTCAAGACCTGTGCAGCTCCTGAAATCTATGATGGAGCAAAGGGGAAGAGAAGTCTGCCCTACGTAATGGCTAAGTTGGGTGCTAGGTGAAGGGTGCTCTGGATCTGTAGGGTGTGAGATGTCATGGGATAAAACAGCTGTGACATTCTTCTCTGGGTGATTTGCGCAGCACAAAACCTGCGTAATGGACATAAATGTGTGCACTCCACAGGAAGCTTTCTCTAAGTGCTGGGGTCTGCACCGCCAGTCATGAACCTCTCAGGGTCTTCCCCCATCTCCTTGATGTCATTTCCCAACCTCCTTCCTGTGATTTCTGCCTGGGTCAGTTGCAGGGAGAGAACAGTGGAATGAACTCTGATAAACTGGGCACACCTCTCTTTGCTCTCTCAGGTTCCCCTTTTCCTTCCCTCATTCCTTCACTGCTTTCTCTTTATTTTTCTTCTCTTCCACCCTTCTCCATACATCCTTCAATACCTCACCTCTGCAAAGAACTGTCCCTCCCAGGAAACCCACTTCATACTGTTATTCTACAGTGTTTCTATGAAAATTAGGAGAACCTGAGATTTATCATTCTGAGTCAGTCCCCTGTAGGAGTGAAAGTGACACATTTCTCAGAAGAGTGGCTATCTCAGTGCTCTCCCCACTGCCCCACATAAACATTCAGAATTAACAAGACTAGGGAAAGAGAGGGTTTTGGACATCTAGCGGAAGTAAGTTGTAGGAAAGGAAATACGTGGGGGAAACTCATAGATGCTAAGTGTTACTTAATAGGGTTTGTTACGCAGATTCAAGTTGGTGCCCACTCCATTGATGAGTGTCTCTCTCTCTTATGATTGAGTCATCATTCTCTTTCTAATACAGGAGAGGGGGACACCTTTACAGTGGGAAATTCATGCCCTGATTTTATATGCGGGGAGGGCAACCTTTCCTGAGTCTGCTGTTTCTCATTGCTTTCAGCCTATTGTTTAATATGAACACTAGTGATGTATTTTGTGGTGACATACTCTGATCCCCTTATTAGCAAAAAACAGGTGGAAGAAGAAATTAACTAGGATCAATATCAAATTAAGTCAAATTAAATGAATAACTATTCCCTGAGTACCAGCTATAGGTAGGATAATTTGCTGGGCGGGTGGTGGGGAGTGGGAGTGGGAGTGGTGGGAACATAGAGAAGACCAGAAGTCGCAGTTGTCTAAGAGCAGATTAGGAATAAACACTTGAAAACTTAAACAGCAAAAGCACACACAAATTGTCATCCAAGTGGACAGAAGGAGAGTAATTGCTACATGAGGTGCCATGAGAGTTAGTGGAGCTCGAAGAGGGCAAGACACCAGTGCATGGCAGGTCAGAAAAGACGGGTTTCAAGGAAGTGGCCAGGCATTTGGGTAGAGCCTGAATGGGTAGAGAGAACTGAAATGACCATTCCAGAAAAAAGGAACTGGCTTGGAGATGGCAGGGGCTCAGAAATACAAAACATTTGGTGGAGCAGAAGCTGATAAATGAGTTCATGTGAAAGGTCTGGCATGGTGACTTCCTTTAATAAACTAGGCTGGGCCACCCATTAGATTTGGGCCAATGTCTAAGAAATCGGTCATTTGATCTTGAGGCAAAAAATGGAGTGAGGTTCCCTTTCTGGGCCTAGACTGGCTGTCCCAGCTCACCACCTAGAACTTTGCCCTGCGGGGACAGCCCGGGAGCCAATATTGTTGATCACTAGTTCCTGGATGACCTGGCAGAGACCAACTCAAGAAAGGTTTTGGTGGGAGGAAGCCAGGAAAATTCGACAGTGTTTGACAGACATTCACACGGGCTTTCCCCAGGCATTGGCACACGGTAATATGTTGACTAATTCCATCCACCTGATGCAGGAAATCAGCTTGGCTGCTGAGTAAGTGAAAGCCTGCATGAAACCTTGAATTGCCTGCCGCTAACCTGTGGGTAGCTCGGTTAGGCCAACCCAAATCAGCTGCTGCTGAATTTTGACACGGAAACAACCTCACTTTCCGATTGCTCCCTTCATCCCCACTCTTGTCAAGGAACCCTCCAGAGTAGAACAGGTATGGTTCTCAGCTATGAGGGAGTGCAGCTGTGAGACTTAAGGCTCCTGTTTGCTTATCCCAGTCACTTGTAAGGATACTTGACTCACAAGTCCTCAGTTTCACAAAATGTCATGCTTCTAATGAGCCTCACTGTAATTTTATGGCAGTCTTGCCCTTCCTTTTATGGTCCCCAAAGTAGTGCATCCCAGACTTCCATGTGATATGAATCACTTGGGGATCTTGTGAACGTGCAGTCTGGTTCAATAGGTTTAAGGCCAGGGTCTAAGATTCTACATTTTAAACAAGCTCCCAGGTGCTAGTAAGCTAGATGCTGCTGGTCCCAGGAACCAATTGAGGAGTAACATGCTCCTGGATGGCCAGGGTGGGGGACGGAGCTTGTCTTCTCATTTCGAATTCTTCCTTGACCCATTCTTGCTGCCTCCCCTCCTGAGGCTGCTGTTCTCTCTCTCTGTCACTTTGCTGCTGTGTAGATATTATGAATGTTTTGTATGTAAACAATTTTCCCTTAGACACGGAAATATTGGAAGAGAATTAAAGCACAAGGTAGACACGGGAACAATTTGATTTTAAGCTCCTGATTTAAAAGTTTCCTTGCCAACTCAGCTTGGGCTCTAGTGGCATCTCTCTCCATTTCTCTTCTTTCCAGGGAAAACTCAAATTTCTATTACTTTTATGTGCAGCAATTTTGCTCTCTGTACGCTGAAATGGGTTCTGTATGCTTCCAAAATGAACCAAAGTAAATGTTCTGAAATCGGAAGTGCCACCTGGTCTGACATGAAGTTCACGGACACCCCTGGATGGATGAAACTGTCGTTGTCATTTCCTCCTCTCTTTTAGGTAATATTTTTCTTTTTCTTTTTCTTACCCATGTCAAGTACCTACACCGTGACTGGTACAGCAAGGGAGTTTAATAAATTGTGTCTTGGTTAACAAAGATAAAATTCTGGTGCAAAAACCTCCACTGGTCCATAGAATAGATTCAGAATTGAGGGGTTCCCCCATTTGATCTGGAACTTGCTCCAGGGACCTCAACCCTATTCCACCCAGGATTCTCACATGACACTCTGGGGAAACTCCTTTCTTAAGTCTTTCCCCCCATCCCTTACTTAGTTTGTGGGGGTCTGTAGTCTTACAGTGACAGATGCTGTCATGTTCCCACATTTTTGTTTCTTCAACAGGGGACAGGGAGGTGGAGTTTTGAAAGGGAATGAGATGTGGACATTCTAAATGACTTAGGGACTAAAAAGGCAGATAAATGATGTGTTTAATAGGTTTGAATGGCCTAAGAATATTTGTGCTTGAGGGTGAGAAGAGCTTCAAGGGGCTTGAAGGTTGGGAATAAAAGCCATAACACTTTGAGGCCATTCTGACTTGATGTTGTTAACCTTTACTCTGAAGGGTCTGACCTTAACATAAATAACTGTTCAGGGAACTTAGAAATGTTTGAATATTATTTGGAGATAACACTGGGGTTACAATAAAGTATATACAAATAGCTTTGGTTTAATGAATAAGATCGTGTATAATAATCTGTTTATTTTTTGCATTTAATTCGTTATAAATATCCTTCAAACCAAACATAGGATAACATTGTTTAACTGGCTATTTAATGAGGAATCAGAGCTCTGGTAAAAAGTAAAAATAAACAGAGAAGCTTGTAAAGTCACTTAATGTCTCTAGCAGTCAGTTTAAACTAGGATCTGGCACAGTAACAGTCTCCAAATTGCAGTGGTTTACCGGAACTAAGGCTTGTCTCTTGACCATGCTCACATGTTCAGTGTAGGTCAGCAGGTAGGCTCTGCTCATGGTGCTCACCCCGAGATCCAGATCCTCTCACTATGCTGTCGTTTCCCCACATGTTACCATAATTCATGAGGCTGGGGAGGAGAGGTCATGGAGAATGACAAGTGGATTTTAGATTTTTTTGCCTTGAAGTGAAACGCTTCACTTTTCTTTGACCAAAGCAGGTCACATAGCAAAGAGGCAAAGAAGTATAATCCTCCAGATTCCTGGAAGTAAAGAAGAAGAGCGGTTTGGGGATCACTATGTCTACCCCTTCTGTTCACCAAATACGTAGTTCACTGTCCTTATACACATAATATCTTCACCCTCTCCTAAGGGAGAGCAGCCAAAAGTTCTATCCTATCAGAGTATGTAGCTCAAAGTCTAAAGTTTCTAAATGATATACTGTAGTTCATCACATAAGGTCTGAATGGGTAGAATAGAGCAGGAAAATGGCACTAAATACTTCCATTTGGAGAAAGAAGGAATGGAAGATGCATAGTAGTTCTGACCTGTGGCAACTTTGAAATCCTACTTGGCTGACGTTGTGGGGATCCTATCGCCAGGGCATGGGGAAAGTTCTTGGATGAGACCCAGATTCTGCTTTTCAGGAGTGGTCCAACTCCCAGGGACTTTTTGGGATCTCTGGGTCCAACCCTTGGGAGGTAATTTTGCCCCAATAATCTCTTTGCCGCATCTGTAATAGTGTTGGAAAATATGCCTTCCTTGGTGCCTTAGTTCCTGCTACTAGGTGGTTAGGGGGCTGAGGGTTGGCTCGTGATTAATTGCAAGAGCTCTTTCAAAAGCTTAGTAAACTTCTTGTCTAAATTGGTTCTCTTTGTGGCATAATTCCCAGAATATCTCTCTTTCTTTGCTTTGCATTCCCATAACTCACTCTCTGTCTCAGTTTAGTGGTAGTTGACTAGAACTATACCCTTACACTCTTTATTCTGAGTTCTTTTATTATATTAAAAGGATGTATCGGATGCTTCATGTTGATTCTTGCCCACAGGAAATTTATTTGGTGGGAAGATTTCACTGGATATTTCTCCCTCAAAGGCTTTTTCAATCTTTTGCTTTTGGGGAATAGGAATTGTTGTTGTTTTGATCTTGCAAGGCTCTGAATTTCTGGACTCCCTTCATTCTCTCATTTTTGTTTGCAAACCTGCTAACTCTTTCCTGAACTTGTCTGTTTCATGTATTACCCTGCCAAATTGAGACAATAGCATCCAACACACAGAACTAACATTTTGTTTTCTAGTCTCTTCCTCTGGAACTTTTGTATTTCTAGGTACAATATTTGCCTCTTAAGTTATTGCAGGCAATAATTCTACCAAATGTTTTGCCATTGCATAAGGTGGGTCATAATTTAGCCTACAATTCTGTTGTCATCACAGCCTGCCACCTGACATCTGTGACAATGCCACTATTTTAGTCTTTTGCTATGGTGACACCTCACTTCTAGGCATTAGTTTCTGTATCTACATATACAGTGATAGATTATGGCAGCATATTTTGATTAGATTCACCTTTTTTTCAGTGAACATAAAAATTCTTTTTTAAAAATTCTTTTTCAATTACAGTTCACATTCGATATTATTTTGTATTAGTTTCAGGTGTACAGCATAGTGGTAGACAATCATATACTTTACAAAGTGATCCCCTTCATATTTCCAGTACCACATGGTACCCTGCATAGTTATTACAATATTATTGACTATATTATCCATGCTGTACTTTACATCTTCTTGACTATTTTGTAACTACCAATTAGTACTTCTGAATCCCTTCACCTTTTTCACCCAGCCCTTCCCCCACCATAACAACTTTAGAAGCTTGGATATTTAAAACTAAATGTATTTAACTACTAGGTTTTCTTTCTGCTACAGTGTTAGCATCCAACCTATAGGGAACATTTTATTAACCCTTTTTTATTTTCTTTGTTTAGATCATCACTGTCCAATATAAATATAACACAAGTTATATGTGATTTTGTAATAGCCATCGGTAATCAGTGAGATTTTACAATAGCTCTCTTAGAGCTCTGGAATCTTGTAGATGTCCTTTGTCTACCTAATCCTTGTAGGTTGCTAGCGTCCAAATATTTTATGATCACATGATAACCTCTATTCCTGTTATATAGGACTGACTGACATGACAACTAGATTGAGCAAAAATTATTTTTAAAAGGTATGTACACATTAGAAAAGATATTAATTTATAGGTCATTTCAAAGAAAGCTTATGGGACCAAAACCAGGAGCTCTTAATGCTGTGACCTAAGATTAAAGTTCTTCATAGGATGTGATAGACACTCAATAGTGCTATGTTTTCTTGATAAGATATAAGATAAATAAAAAATAAATAAAACTAAAAGTGTACATTTATATATGTACATATAGCTCCAATAATCTTATGTTCTTGGTTAATATATGTGTGTTTGCTCTTTTCATAATAAGGTTTTGAACTAATTAAGGTAGAGACTAAAATAGTACAGTTTATTACCTGTCATAGCCCAAACAAACATGTAGTTGGGCATTAATAAAAATCTTGCTAACATGGATGTTTGACCAGCTATAATGTTTTCCTCGTGTGAGGCTGTCTGTAACTCATTTTTGGAACTATAGAGTCTCAGCTGTCTCTCCCTGTGGGATCTTGAATTGTGCATCAAGTGTCCTAGCTGTCACTGTGTTACATGGTGGCTCCACTTGCTTTATGGACACTCTTAAAGCTGGTAACAGCTTGGGTCATGACTTGTATAGGACCAGTAAGTGAAGGGCTTCTACTGCATAGCTATGTCCCCTGTATTAGCACATGAGTTACACTACTGAAAAAATAATCATCTGAGTGTGTTGATTCACTTCAAACTTGGTGAAAGCTGCTTACCAGTTTGGCATCCTAAATTCATTATTTTTACCTTGATGGGGGAAAATGCTGTGACCATGGGATGTAAAACTTCAAAGTTTGCTTCTTCCTTACACAAAAGGCCATTTAATTCTCCCTAGCAATCCAAAAAATCCTCTTGTATTAAATTAGGCACTTTTAATTCAAGATGATTTACTTGTTTCTTCTTTCAAGAGAGCTTGTGTAGTCTTCTATGCATTGAGGCATGGCTCTGAATGGATAAGAGGCTCCTGAAGAAGGTGAGTGGCTCAATCACTCAATTTAATATGCTTTTAAGCATCTATTACATATATTACTTTGGTAGCATGAGTGATACATGAAAACATGGCTCCTGTTCTCATGCTGTTAACTTTACTGACTATATGTATCTTGTGAAGTCTTAAAATTTCTCTATAAGATGGGCTTAAGGGCTTCAGTCTAGCTAGAAGGGGTTGGCTAGGAGACTTGTCTTGAATCTATGTAAGCATAAAAAATACAATTTTAATTTAGATTGTACATTTGGGGGTGCATATTTAGAGAATGAGATTGGGAGAGATTATTGGGGGAAACTAAAGTTATTCCAAGGTCATGAATACATGAGAGACTCATCCTAAACCATATAAGTGAGTGTGAAATAAATTAATTATGAGAAGAGAGGTAATGAGAAAGGGTATGATGCCTGAGAGAATAATTCAAGAAAGTTATTTTTATAGGAGTTAAACTTTTGATTGTTCCAGAGGAGAGAGGCAGAGAAGAATCCACGGACATGGAGAGTAGAAATGTGGATGAAAGGATCACAGAAGAATTTTGATCAAATTTGGAGGGTCTTTCAATGAACCCAAGAGCTGCTTCTTTATTTCTTAGGTTAAAGATAATAGAGGAGAGGTTTTCAAACATGTGATAAATGACAACTTCCCTGATAGAAGGTGTCCTGCTTTTTTAAACAAGCATGTGTGATTTGTGTGTGTGTGTGTGTGTGTGGGTGTATGTCTTATTTTATTTAAAAAAGATTTTATTTATTTACTTTTAGAGGGAGGGGAAGGCAGGGAGAATGAAAAGGAGAGAAACATCAGTTTGTGGTTGCCTCTCGCATGCCGCCAACCGGAGACTGGCCTGCATGTGTTCTGAGTGGGAATCAAACTGGGGACCCTTTGGTTCACAGGCTGGCACTCAATCCACTGAGCCACATCATCCAGGGATAATTTTACCTAATCTTGATGGAGATAAAAAAATAAAGTTACTGTTATTTCAAAATGTCTGTATATTACTAAGATACAATGCCTGGCACATAGCATGTGCTTAATAAATGTTTGTTGACCTGCACTCAACAGAGACAAATTAAATTTTTGCAGGTTACTTAAAATTACACATAAGAGCATATAAAGGCTCTATTTGCTAACCCATTTAGGTAAAAAAAAATCATCCTCTATCAGAGATAGCCAAATTAGTGGTCATTTATATGTCGTATGAATAATGATTATTTATTAAGCATTGGTAGGAGTCTAACCATGAGGTTAAAATAGAAGTAGTTCAGGTTACCACGAAACTACCTGGGGATGTAATTTTGGAATCTCTTACTGATGTCACTCATTTCTTTGGTTTTGTTTTTCCGTTCTTAAATTGGAGCTAGAGAGAGGCTTGTCATTTAATACCGATGCTCCTCTAAGGATGACTTATCTCTCACTTAAATCATGGTTCATATTGCATGACTAGAAAGTAGAACATGTGGTGCATGTCAAAAAGCCTTAGCCATTTGTGGAAGACCATAATAGAGAATGACAGAAATTTGTAACTTGATTAATCTCTGTTGCAAATTAGTTAAGAATTTTGTTGTGATTTGAGGGCAATGGGGGTGGAAGTGGGAGTAGAGGAAAAGCAACGTTTGGTCCTTTTGTCGTCATCTTTTTTTAGGACCCCGCTTCGATTCCCCGTCAGGATGTGGAATAGAAAAAAAAAAAAAAAACCCTACATTTGTTAGTCATTTCAGGGCAACCACATCTTAAGACATTAAGCAGGTCAATTGAAACAAGGACAGTGATTGCTATAAAGCCAACAGGTATTCTCATTAACACACACAGACGTACACAGGGCATTCACAGAAAGAGCTTGCTGCAGCAAACAGGCAACCAGAGCAAAACGACAATGACCATCCCGCGTAACATGGCCGTGGTGAGTAGGAATAATGATTTCTGTTTAGGTATAGTCACTCCCTAGGAGTCCAGAAAAACAGATTTCTGTGGAATTAGGCTTGATTGGGGGTATTTCTTTTCAAAGCAGAGCTGACTTTAATTTTGACCACTGTTTGGTGGGGAAAAAGAAAAAACAGCCAGAAGTTATAATTGGGTGTAAAACAGCTCTTCACCTGGTGGCTTTTGCATGGTTGGTGTCACAAACCATGTTATCCTTCCTGTGACCACCATTGTAAAGTTAGATTGGCTTAAAACTCTAATCTCATGTATATATTGGATCCCAAGAGGTTTAATGATTTCCCCAAGGCTACAGGTCGATGAACTTCAGACAGCTCCTAGGGGAGGGAAATTTTCCATGCCTCTGATAACTGATTATTTTTGCATTATCTCATTCCTCTTTGAGGAGAGAGAGATGTTAGTGTGATGGAAGTCTTCCCATCCTGGGTCTAGAATCTTGCCTGGCAATAGTCAGGTTAGACCTGGGGAGGCTTTTTCATAGAGAAGAGCATGAAAACAGGGCTTGGGAAATCACTCACCATATTATTGCCTTAAATGAGCCACTTGTTTTTCCTTATTAATAAGCCATGAAACTTAAAAAAGCTTGGATTTCAAAAAATATCATGGCATATGGTGATGATAATACTATGTTATATTTATGTATTGCTTTAGAGATGACAAGAAGTGCAACAAAGTGCAGCATTTAGGGGTACGGGCTTTGGAGTAAGACCTGGTTTCGCCAGTGACTAAATGTAAGATTTGGGAATTTTAACCACTCTGTGCATTATTATTTCCCTTATCAGTATCAGGCAATAATAATGGCATGTCCCTTGTGGGATTTTTGGGGGGATTAAGCGATAACATTGCAAATCTATACTCTGAAATAGCAGATTTATGCATGTGTAGAGTTTAGTTAACTTGGCCATTTTAATATATCAATCAATGAAGATAGAGAAGGCATTCAAAGAGTGTTAAATATTGGTATTAATAACATTATTGTTTTTACCTCTGAGACTCTCATCAACCCAGTGAAGTAAGTTGGGAACTACTTTCCCCATTATACACATGAACACCATCTCAAGTTGAGTGATTTAACATCACTGGGTACTATTCACACAAGAACTGAGAGATGAATCTAGGTCTAATGGCTCCAAGTACAGTATTCTTCTCCTTGGATGGTTCAGAAGCAAGACTTCTGAACCTCTCAGAGAGGCAATGTTGTCTATATTGCTCTTAAGAACCAGCCAAAGCCTTATCGGAGCCTCTGCTCTGTATTGCATAGCCACCAAAATCTAGTTTCAGAGCCACAGCTTTGTGGAGCAAACTAGAGGGATTTGCAGACATCATCTGATTTCCTGATAAAGGGCCATGTGACCTACGACACTCATGCACTCCTGACACAGCTGTCATATTGCTTAAAATGCTTGGCTTCTCTAGTGGGACAAAGCTAAGATTCAACACTTGTGAGTGGCTTATAAGTTGGAAACTTGTGAGGAAGGATTCTGTGGAGGATTCATGGGGTATGAGGTTGGAAATAAAATAAAAGCAAGAGCTATTGTTTAGCAAGCTTCTATTTTTGTTAGACAGATTTATAGGTGCTTTACATAGAGCATTTCATTTAATCTTGTGAATATTATTATTAAGTAAGTGTTACCATCTGGTTGGAACAAAGAGAAACCAGAGGCTCAGGAGGGGGCCTGGTCAAGATGTAAACCCAGTCTCAGATCCTGCTATCTCTGTCTCACTGGTTAGGAGCTTTCACACTGTGGAGGCTCAGTCACCAGGCTAATGACTTTAGTTCTCAGTGTGGTATCCTGATATCTTCATGTATGACCATTCCAATTTCTAGGTGGGGATCTGAGGTTCAGAGAGAAGCCATGAGCTCATCATGAAAGATCAGGAAGCCGAATTCAGTACGTGATACCAGAGTCCCTAACCAACTGCAACTTCCTCTGTTTTCCAGGTCAAGTATCTGCTGCTGTTGATGTTGGGGTTCACTCTACTGAGGGAGGGAGCAGCTTGGAAAAGCCTCAAAGTGGGGGATACTGCCCATTGTCCTCCTTCGGAAGATAACAGTGTGAGGGTTGACATTCACATCCTCAGACAAAACCAGGTTGCTTCCACCTCACATGACTTACAGAACCGTTCCAGCTCCCCCTGGGATTACAAGTAAGTGCAGAAGAAACTGCTTTCACATTCTTTTGAAAAATATGTTAATTTATTCCAATCAGAAAGTAGAAAACTTAGAAAAAATAGGAAAACCAAAAGACCTCACATTTACTCTTAAAAAACATACACCCCACCTTACCTGGGAACTCACATTTTTCTTGCTGTTTCGGGCTAGGTGGTTGAAAGTCTTACTATTTTGTTTCCAGCTTCTCACTGACTGCCTTTTTCTACTTCATGGAGCTCTAGATTGGACTTTACAAACTTTCTGCGTGGAAAGAGAGGTCTCTTTAAAGCAGCTCACATAATTATCTCTGCCTGGGAATAAGTGGGAACCAGAAAAGTAAAGTTTAGAGAGATCCACTCAGATTAGACATCAGTCTTCAAGGAGTGGAGAAGAGAGCAGAGTGGAGGAGAAAGACCTGTTTGGGAAGCAGGATGCTAGTGGAACGTTCAGGGTGCAGTCTTGTGACTCTCTTATGTGTAGGTTCCTGAAAATCAAGCACTCATCTAAATCCTCCCAATATAAGTATAAAAACAGATTCCAGGGATAATTAGAAATGCTTCTGGGCTGCCTGTATTGCTTCAACACAAAGGGAGTGTGTATGGTGGCAAACTGGCTGGATTGGTTTGTCTGTTTTTATGCATCCTGGCAAAGGGGGCTGTTGAGGGAGAAATTAAGAGAAGGTACTGGATTTACAGACGTCTGGGGCTTTGGTTTTCTTTTCCAAGTAGCAGACTTTGTAGACTATAGATTGGGAGGCCTACTGGTGATTTTAGTCTCTAAGCAAAGGATGAATAATAATTATAGCAATAACATCGTACAGAAAAGATCCAACATTTACTGAATGCCAACATTTTACAGTGTGGCATTGGATATGCATTTGTATCACTGAATGATCTCAACAATTCCACAAGAGATGTATGAGAATCTCCATTTTATAGTTGAGGAAACTGAGGCTTAGGGAGTCAAGCACCTGCCAGAGGGCTCTGTATGAATCCAGGCTCTGTTTAGGAGCCTGTGCTGCAGCCCTGGGCTACTCAGAGCCACCTCCTGGCAGGTGAGTGCCCAGGGCTGCAGGGCTCTCATCTTTTGTCCATCTTACCGCCCACCCACCATGTCTTACCACCTGTTTTCCCTGTTCCTCCTGCAGCATCACCAGGGACCCCGACCGGTTCCCCTCTGAGATTGCAGAGGCCCAGTGCAGACACTCGGGCTGCATCGATGCCGAGGGGAAGGAAGACAGATCCATGAACTCCGTTCCCATCCAGCAAGAGTTCCTGGTCCTCCGGAGGGAGTCCCAGGGCTGCTCTCGCTCCTTCCGTCTGGAGAAGGTGATGGTGACTGTCGGCTGCACCTGCGTCACCCCCATCGTGCGCTATGCACGTGACCTGAGCGCTGCACATCAACTTAGCTGAAGAAGTGCCACTCCCCTCCAGTGCTCTGCATCAACCTGTGTGGTCCCCGATTCTCCCCACTTCATAGGTCTCCAGGGAATTGTCAAAACTTTGTAGTAGATGTAGTATTAACTTTCTGGGGTGTTTCCAACTCCTAACATGGTCCTGAGAGGTTTCAATGTCCAACCCCCTGAAAACAAATGGAGGAGAATGAAGGAGTCCTTGGTCCCCTCTGTTTATGTGCTGTGATGACCACCATGCAGTCACTGCCATTCGGTGCCACTCCCTGGGGGCTTTGTTGGTAAAAGGGGCTACTGTTCCATGTGGATAAAAACACAGAAAATATACCCACAATGTAAGAGTGTGGGAGGAGCTGTGCAGGCTGGGGTGGGGTGGGGTGATGAGGATAAGGGTCTAATACATATGGTTATTAAGCATTTGCTAAATCTAGATGAGGTTGGCCTGATATTTATGTTTGTGAGGAAACTGTTCATGTATTTATGATGTATTGATTATATAAAATTTTAGAAGAAAGTAATATATCAAGTACTAATATAATAAAGTATTAATGATTAAAAAACACTCTGTGTTCATTTCAGATTGTACTCACAGACCTTGTAGCCCTAAAATTTTTTAAACTCTTAGTACCTTTTTTTTTTTTCATATTCTTTCATCAGAGCACTAGTGTTAGAATTACTTTATTATTACTATTATTTTGTGTGTGTGAGCTTGGTGATATTAGTTTTTTCCAGCTTTATGGAGATATAATTGATAAATAACATGGTACAAGTTTGAGGTGTACAAGGGGATCATTTGCTACATAAATATATTGTAAAATGATTACTACAATAAGGTTATTTAACTTCTCCATCTCCTCACAGTTACCTTTTTATCTGTAATAAGAACATTTAAGATGAACTGTCTTAGGAAATTTCAAATACATAATGTAGCACTATGCTGTACAATAAATCCCCAGAACTCATTCACTTTATTTTATTTTTAAGTATATTTTATCGATTATGCTGTTACAATTGCCCCAATTTTGTTTCCCTTTGCTCCCCTCTGCCCAGTACCCCCCTATCCTCCAGGTATATGGCCTCAGTTCCTCCTCCTGGCCTATGTTGGTCCATGGGTCTTGCAGTATGTCTTCCAGGGTTGGTCTTTTCCTGGGGTTTATGGTCAATTTTTTAAAAAGATTTTGACCTACTTTGGATAGAAAGCATGGTACCTACAACTTCCCACTCTGGATCTCCTTCTTCACTTCCCGAAATATGTCCCCCACAGATGGCAAATCCTTGATCAGCATCCTATACAGAACTACTCCCAGACTCCAGACATCCACTTTTGGGCCGTTGTAGGTTTGACCCTGGAAGATCTCTGGGGCCATATAGGGTTCAGTAGCACAGGGGATGGTCACTTTATAGTTGGTAAATTCCCTACCAAAGCCAAAGTCTGCTATTTTGAGACTTTGCTCACCATCCACCAGTATGTTCTGTGGCTTCAGGTCCTGGTGGACGATTTTCTTCTGGTGGCAGTACTGAATCGCTGATGTTAGCTGCTGGAATGTGGCTTGGGCTGCTGCCTGGGTCCTGGGGCTGTAGTTTTCCAGGTATTTAAGTAAGTTCCCTCCTCTCACATGCTCCATGAAGAGATAATATTTCTCCTTGGTGACAATCACCTCAAATAACCGTGTGACATTTGGGTGATTTAAGCTCTTATGACAACGGACTTCTTCAAAATATCTAGATAAGCTGCACTGACTAATGGCTTTGACAGCCATCTCTGTCCCTGCCAGCAAGTGCTGGGCCAACCACACCTTAACATAGACTCCTTTGTTGATGGTGTGTAGGAGCACATAATCGCCAATCAAGCACTCCTTAAGGCCAATGATGACTGCAAGGTCATTAGTCATGATGGCTTCAAAATAACAACACAACAACAACAACAAAATGAAAAAAATAAAAACAAACAAAAAAAAAAAGAAAAAAATTTAAAAAAGAAAGATATTGGAAAGTGAACAAGATGCAAAAAATGGCCAAAAAAAAAAAAAAAAAAAAAAAAAAAAAAAGAAAGAAAAAAGAAAAAAGAAAAGGAAAAAGAAAACAAAATGGAAAAATAATGGCAAGAACAAAGCTCACTAGTCCAAGTCCAATAGGTCACCACAATTAGCTTCCTGGGCTCTCATGGAAAATATCACAGCCCCGCCAGAGCCTTATATATAGGATTGCTGCCTATGAGGTCAGAACGAGAAGTGGACCAAGTATGGTTGGGGATAAACTACAGTGGTTTTGTTACTTTTTGGTCTCATGACTCCTTTGGCTCTGGAATAAAAAGAAAAAGACACTGCCCCCAATCCAAAGAGCTTTTTATTTATGTGGGATAGTAAAGATTGCTACTTATCTTATCAGAAATAAAAATCTATAAGTTGCAAAAATAAAATAAGTTAAATAAAATGAAATGAAATAAAAAGTCTTACTTAGTCTCATGTTCTAGGTCATAGTTCAAATATTAACTGCTTAGAGAAAAGCTTCCCTGATCCACCCATTCCTACCTGCCTCATTCAGCCTACTACATCTATCACCTTTTTTGTGTAAGTTCCATTGATTATGCTGTTACAGTTGTCTCAATTTCTTTTCCCTTTGCTCCCCTCCGCCCAGCAACACCCCCCCAGTAGTCCCACCCCCTTTAGTTCATGTTTATGGGTTGTACATATAAGTTCTTTGACTTTACCCTTTCCTGTACCATTCTTAGAACTCCCTGTCTATTCTGCACCCTCCTACTATGCTTCTTAATTCCTTCACCATTTTCCTCTTTCTTGCCCCTTGCCCCTCCCTGCTGACACCTCTCCATGTGCTCCCCATACCTATGATTCTGTTCCCATTCTAGTTGTCTGCTTAGTTTGTTTTTGTTTTTTAGATTCTGTTGTTGATAGTTGTAATTTTCTTGCCATTTTGATGTCCATAGTTTTTATCTCCTTTCTCTTCAATAAGTCCCTTTAACATTTCATATAATAATGGCTTGGTGATGATGAGCTCCTTTAGCTTTACCTTGTCTGTGAAGAACTTTATCTGTCCTTCCATTCCAAATGACAGCTTTGCTGGATAGAGTGATCTTGCTTGTAGGTGCTTGCTTTTCATCACATTGAATACTTCTTGCCAGTCCCTTCTTGCCTGCCAAGTTTCTTTTGAGAAATCAGCTGATAGTCTTATAAGTACTCCTTTGTAGGTAATTCTCTTCTTTTCTCTTGCTGCTTTTAAGATTCTCTCTTTATCTTGAACCTTTGGCATTTTAATTATGATGTGTCTTGGTGTGGTCCTCTCTGGGTCTAGTTTGTTTGGGATTCTCTGTGCTTGCTGGATTTGCATGTCTATTTCATTCACCAAATTTGGGAAGTTTTCCTTCATTATTTTTTCACA
Source organism: Furipterus horrens (assembly GCF_987537825.1). Taxonomy (NCBI): domain Eukaryota; kingdom Metazoa; phylum Chordata; class Mammalia; order Chiroptera; family Furipteridae; genus Furipterus; species Furipterus horrens. Next base: position 104,657,727 of record NW_028327176.1, on the reverse strand, counting down.
TAAGCTTTCAATTTCTTGCTCTTCCTCTTCTCCTCTGGCATCCCTATGATTTGGATATTGGCACATTTAAAGTTGTTCCAGAGGTTCCTAAGCCTTTCCTTGTTATTTTTCAATTCTTGTTCCTTAATTCTGTACTGATTGACTGTTTATTTCTTCCTATGTTCCAAATCATTTATTTGAACCCCATTTCCTCCCTTTCACCATTGGTTTCATGTGGATTTTCCTTCATTTCACTTAGCATAGCCTCCACTTCTTCCCTTATGCATTCATCATACTCAAACATGTCTGTCTAGTCTGTGAGCATTTTTATGACCAAAGTTTTCAACTCTGCATCTGTTAGGTTGTCTATCTCCTCATCTCTTAATTCTCTCACTGGAACCTTGATCCGTTCCCTCTTTTGGGCCATACTTCTCTGCCTCCTCAACTTGACAGGCTCCTGTGTTTGCCTCTGTGTCTTAGGTAGAGCTGTCACACCTGTTATGTTGTAAGGGGAGGAGCCTTAATTACTCATCTGTACATGGTGACTTGTTTTACCACGTTGTGCCACTGTATATGGGGGAGGGGTCTGAGAGGGAACAATGCTGCTTGCTCAGCACTTGCCTGCTTTCCAGGCACATCTACGTCCTGTATTGGACTGGTGCCTCTTTAGCTGTTGCCCTGGCTGTCATTCTGAGAGTGGGTGGGTCTGCAGATATTCTAGGTCTGTGGGGGCTCTTTAAACAAGTGAACTCTGCTGAGAGACTGGCAGTTTCTTCCTCCAGCCAAAACCCTACTGCTTTTCACAATCAGAAGCAACAAGGCTTTATTTTCCTGCGTGCTGGAACCGTGAGCTGCCTGGTCTGGTCTGCTGTTGGGAGCGCTCCCAAGGTGTCCCTCCCTACTTTTTTTAAATGTGTGACTGCACTTTCTGCCCGCTGGCCATAGCTGCTGTCACTGCCACTGCCACCACCTCCACATCACTTCTTCATGACGGCTCTGTCCCTCCTACCTGTCTGGACGAGTATTACTTTTTTATATCTTTGTTTGTTGGACTTCCATGCAACTAGATTTTCTGTAACTTCTGGTTGTCTCCAGTTTTGAGGTAGTTGTATTCCTTCTTAGTTGTGGAGGGAGACACAGCATGTCTACCTTTGCCTCCATCTTGGCTGGAAGTCTCATTCACTTTATAACTAATAGTTTTCACCCTTTGTCCATTTCCCTATTTCCCCCATCCCTGGCAACCATCAGTCTACTCTGTTTCTATGAGTTGGAGAATTATTTTATCATTAATGGTTCATGAGGTTTATATGGAGACTTAACGAAAATGGTACAGTTACCATCTCTCTAGCTACATTATTTTAGAAAGTGAACATTTATTGGCCACTGTGATAGCTACTAAAGACACAAAGTAAGAAATGTATATGGAAGGTCCACAGTATTGACAATGGCCATCCACAGAGCCCCTGGTCATGAGGGTCATGATGGTCACTTTACATTTTCCTTGTGCTGACTTCTTTTGGGTCACTGATTGTCTTTCATCTATCTTGATTGCTTCTTAGGGATGCAGGAGCTTCCATACTCTGGTCTCCATGACGTTCAGAGGTTCTTTTACCCTATCTTGCCCAGATATGGCACACACATTTTCTCCTTTACTGCTACCATCCCAATGGTTCAGAGCACATCTGCACTGCTGTTGCTTTCCAGATCCCAGAGGGGCAGTGGGGCATGAATTCTCTCCACCTACAGCTTTGCATGATGATGGGAAAGTGACAGGGGCCTGGCACCCATTTTTAGTTCTTCAGTGCGGGGAAATTTTATTTAGTCTATTGGTGAGGGGGCTGGATGGAGTAGTTTGCTAGGCTAGCTCTTTATCTCTTTGCTTTAGAATCTTTTGTTTATGATATGAACATTGATGTTTGTACATAAAATATTCAGGCTCTTGAAATCTGGAAAACAATTTTTTCTCATAGCTATAAACTTCATAAGTTTTCCATGAGTCTCATATAAGAAGCCTCTGTCTGAGCGGTGGGAGAAATATAGGGATGAAGAAAATTGCAGAAAAATAAGTGCACATCTGAATGTATCAAGATATTATCTTGTTAAACATGTACACATGTAATTTCATAAAATATGCTAAATATTATAGTCAAGGTATGAAATGTTAAGAAGATACAGAGGACGATAGCTCACCAGGAGATTTCAAAGAGAAGATGATTTGTGCATTGAGATGCATATGAGTTGCTCTAGAGGAAAATGGGGGAAATGCATCTCTAACAAAGAGAACAATATAAGCCAAAGCAACAGAGGCACAAAAAAACTTGGAGAGTGTTAGGAGAACAGCAAGTATTTCCATGTGCCTGGGATAGTGTGGGTGGTGACACAGTAGGGGATACATAAAAATATTTCTTATTTTACTTTATTTATTTTTATTGTTCTATTACAGTTGTCCCAATTCTCCTTTTTCTTACTTATTTATTTATATATTAATTAATTAATTGTTTTTTATTACAGTTGTCCCACATTTCCCCCCATTGCACCCACCCCTGCTCCCACAGTCAATCTCCACCCTGTTGTTCATGCCCATGGGTCATATATACTCATTTCTTGACTAGACCCTTCCCCTTCTTTCTCCCCTTCTCCCCATGCCTCCTCTCCCCTGGTCACTGTCAGTCTGCTCCTTGTTCACATGCCTCTGGTTCAATTTTGCTCATTTGTTTGTATTGTTCATTAGTTTCCTATATTAGGTGATATCATATGGTATTTGTCTTTCATTGCCTGGCTTGTTTTGCTAAGCATAATTTTCTCCAGTTCCATCCATATTGTTGCAAATAGTAGGAGTTCCTTCTTTCTTTCTGCTCATAGTATTCCATTGTGTAAGTGTACCACAGTTTTTTGATCCACTCATCTACAGATGGGCACTTAGGCCATTTCTAGCACTTGGCTATTGTAAATAGCACTACTATGAACATAGGGGTGCATATGTTTTTTGAATTGGTGTTTCAGGATTCTTTGGGTAAAATTCTAGCAATGGAATTGCTAGATCAAAGGGCACTTTCATTTTTAGCCTTTTTGAGGAAATTCCATACTGTTTACCATAGTGGCTGCACCAGTCTGCATCCCCACCAACAATGCACTAGGGTACCCTTTTCTCCACATCCTCGCCAGCAGAAGTTGTTTGTTGATTTGTTGATGATGGCCATTCTGACTGGTGTAAAGTGGTATCTCATTGTGGTTTTTATTTGCATCTCTCTGATGGCTAGTGATGTTGAGCATTCTTTCATATGCCTATGGACCCTCTGTATGTCCTCTTTGGAGAAGTGTTTGTTCAGGTCCTTTAACCACTTTTTAAATTAAGTCATCTGTCTTCTTGGTATTGAGTCATATAAGTTCTTTATATATTTTGGAGGTCAATACCTTGTCTGAGGTATCACTGGCAAATATGTTTTCCCATACAGTTGGTTCCCTTTTCACCTTGCTGATGTTTTCTTTTGCTAAGCAGAAACTCTTTAGTTTGATGTAGTCCCATTTGTTTATTCTTTCCTTCATTTACCTTGCCTTGGGAGATATATCAGTGAAAATATTGCTATGTGGGTATCTGAAAATTTCTTGCTTATGTTTTCCTCTAGGGCTTTTATGGTGTCACGGCTTATATTTAAGTCTTTGATCCATCTTGAGTTTATTCTGGTGTATGATGTAAACTGGTGATCTAGTTTCATTTTTTTGCATGTTCCTGTCCAGTTCCCCCAGCACCATTTGTTGAAGAGGCTATTTTCACTCTATTTTATGTTCCTTTCCCCTTTGTCAAATATTAGTTGACCATAGAGGCCTGGGTTTATTTCTGGGTTCTCTATTCCATTCCATTGATCTATATGTCTGTTTTTATGCCAGTACCAGACTGTTTTGATTACAGTGGCTTTGTAGTATAGTTTGATTGTGATTCCTCCTGCTGTGTTCTTTTTCTTAAGGATTGCTGTGGCTATTTGGGGTCTTGTATGGTTCCATATGAATTTTTGAAGTATTTGTTCTAGGTCTGTGAAATATGTCATTGGTATTTTAATAAGGATTGCTTTGAATTTATGAATTGCTTTGGGTAGTATGGGCATTTTAATGATGTTGAGTCTTCCTATCCATGGACATGGTATATGCTTCCATTTATTTATACCTTCCTTAATTTCTTTCTTCAGTGTTCTGTAGTTTTCCAAGTACAGGTCTTTTACCTCCTTTGTTAACTTTATTCCTATGTATTTAATTTTTCTTGTTGTTACAGTAAGTGGGATTTTTTTTCTGATTTCTATCTTTGATATTTTATTGTTGGTGTACAGAAATGCCTTTGGTTTCTGAATATTGACTTTGTACCCTCCTATTTTGTCAAATTCACTTATTATGTTGAGTAGTTTTGGGGGGGAGTCTATAGGGTTTTCTATGTACACTATCATGTCATCTGCAAACAATGACAGTTTTACTTCCTCTTTTCCAATTTGGATGCCTTTTCTTTTTCTTGTCTGATTGCTGTGGCTAGAACTTCTAAGACTGTATTGAATAAGAGTGGAGAGGGTGGACATTCTTGCCTTGTTTCTGATCTTAGGGGGAAAGCTTTCAGTTTTTGCCCATTGAGTTGATGTTGGCTTCAGGTTTCTTGTATATGGCTTTTATTATGTTGAGGTATGCTCCCTCTAGTCCCATTTTGCTGAGTGTTTTCATCATAAATGGGTGTTGTACTGTATCAAATGTTTTTTCTCCATCTATTGATATGATCATGTGATTTTATCTTTCATTTTGTTTATGTAGTGTATTACGTTTATTGATTTGTGAATATTAAACCATCTCTGCATCCCTGGGATGAATCCCACTTGATCGTGGTGTATGATCTTTTTAATGTGTTGCTGGATCTAGTTTGCCAATATTTGTTGAGGATTTTAGCATTTATGTCCATCAGCAACATTGGCCTGTAATTTTCTTTCTTTGTTGTGTCTTTACCTGGTTTGGGAATTAGGGTAATACTGACTTCATAGAAAGAGTTTGGGAGTCTTCCCTCTGCTTGTATTTTTTGGAATAGTTTGAGAAGGATAGGAGTTAGTTTTTCCCTAAATGTTTTGCAAAATTCACCTTTGAAGCCATCTGGTCCAGGGCTTTTATGTGTCAGGAATTTTTTTGATTACTGCTTTAATTTCACTAGTTGTTATTGGTTTATTCAGGCTTTCTGCTTATTCTTGATTCAGTTTTGAAAGATTATATGGTTACAGAAATGTGTCCATTTCATCTAGGTTGTCAAATTTCTTGTGATACAGTTGTTTGTAGTAATTTCTTACAATCCTTTGTATTTCTGTGGTATTGGTTGTGATTTCTCCTCTTTCATTTCTGGTTTTGTTTATTTGGGTCTTCTCTCTTTTTTTCTTGATGAGTCTGATTAAAGGTTTGTTGATTTTGCTTAACTTTTTAAAGAACCACCTCCTGGTTTTGTTGAATTTTTGAATTGTTTAGTCTCTATGTCATTTAATTGTGGTGTGATCTTGATTATTTTCTTCCTTCTACTTGCTCTGGGCTTTGTTTGTTGTTGTTCCTCTCATTCTTGTAGATGTAGTTTTGGGTTGTTTATTTGAAAAAATTTCTATCTTTTTTAGGTAGACCTGTATTGCTATGAACTTCCCTCTCAGGACTGCCTTCATTGTGTCCAATAGGTTTTGGGCTGTTGTGTGTTCATTTTCATTTGTTTCCAGAAACTTTTTGACTTTTTCCTTGATGTCATTGTTAACCCATTCATTATTTAATAGCGTATTATTCATTCTTCATGAATTTGAATATTTTTGAGTTATTTCCTTTAAATTGGTTTCTAGTTTCAAGCCATTGTGGTCCAAGGAGATGCTTGATATAATTTTAATTTTCTTGAATTTGTTGAGGCTTGTTTTGTGTCCTATCATGTGGTCTATTTTTGTGAATGTTCCACGTGCATTTGAAAAGAATGTGTATTTTGATTCTTTGGGGTGAAAGTTTCTGTATATACCAATTAAGTCCATTTGATCTGGAGTGTTGTTCAATGCCACAACATCCTTATTGATTATTTACTTGGAAGAATTGTTTATTGTTGACAATGGGGTGTTAAAATCTCCTACTGTGAGTGTGTTGCTGTTGATATCTTTTTGAAATCCTCCAAGATTTTTCTTATATATTTGTGAACTCCTCTTTTGCATACAAATATGTTTACAAGGGTCATACCTTTTTGATGGGCTGTTCCTTTAAGTATTATGAACTGTCCTCTTTGTCTCTTTTTATGGCCTTTGTTTTGATATTCTTTTTGCTTGATATAAGTATTGCTCTGCCAGCTATTTTTTACTGTCTTTTTGCTTGAAATATTTTTTCCAATTTTTCACTTTCAATCTGTATAGATCCTTTGTTCTGAAGTGGGTCTCTTGTAGACAGCAAATATGTGGGTCATGTTTTCTTATCCACTCAGTTACCCTATGTCTTTTGATTGGAGCATTTAGTCCATTTACATTTAAGGTTATTATTGATAGGTACTTATTCATTGTCAGTTTTCCCCTTTGTACCTGTGTTCCTCTCTCTCTCTCTCTTTCTTCATCTTTTTAAAGCAACCCATTTAGCAACTCTTGCAATGCTGGTTTGGTGGAGATGTATTCTTTTATTTTATTATTATTATTATTATTTTGGTCTGGGAAACTCCTTATTTTGCTTTCCATTTTAAATAAGAGCTTTGCTGGGTAGAGTACTCTTCATTGTAGGCCTTTGCTTTTCATTACACGGAATATTTCTTGCCATTCCTTTCTAGCCTATAGTGTTTCTGTTGAGTAATCAGCTGATAGCTTTACCAGAGCTCTCTTTAAGATTCTCTCTTCGTCTTTAAATTTTGCCATTTTTATTATGACATGTCTTGGGGTGGGCCACCTTGGGTTCATCTTCATTGGAACCTTCTGTGCTTCCTGGACTTGCTTGACTTTTTCTTTCATCAGGTTAGGGAAGTTTTCGGTCGTTACTTTTTCAAACAGATTTTCTATCTCTTGCTCCTTCTTTTCTCCCTCTGGTATCCCTATTATACAGATATTATTCCAGTTTATATTGTCCTGCAGCTCCCTTGAACCCTTTTCATTCTTTTTGCATCTTTTTTCATTTTGTTGTTCTATCTGGGGATTTTTTTTCTACCTTTTCCTTCAGCTCACTAGTTCGATCCTATGCTTCATCTAGCCTGCTTTTAATTGATTCTATTATGTTCTTCATTTCAGAAATTGTATTCTTCATTTCCTCCCAGCTCTTATTGATAGGTTCTATGTCCTTTTTCATGATGGTGTAGTTCGCAGTAAGTTTTTTATAGCTTCCCTGGAGTTCTTTGTAGTTCTCACTGAGCTCCTTGAGCTTCCTTATAACCAATATTTTGAACTCAATGTCTGATAGTTTGCTTGCCTCTATTTCATTTAGCACTCTTTCTGGGAATTCCTCCTTTCCTCTTGATTGGCGGTTGTTTCCTTGTCTTCTGATTTTAGTTGACTCTTCTTGTTTGTTTCTGCTCCTTAGATCGATCTGCTTTGACTCCCCTTTATTTGTAGTGTGACCTTCTGTAGTAGGAGACCTGTGGGATTCAGTGGTTCAGTCTCCTTGATATCCTGAACTTGATGCTCTTGGGATGCCCTTCGTGTCACTTATGTGAGCTCTCTGATTGTAATTAGGTTTTGGTTGTTTGTTGTTGGATCATTCTTTGGTGGGTTCTTTTCTCCAGCTAGCTGACTGAGAGTCACTCCATCCACGATGTCTTGTATGCTGTTGAACTGATGCTGCTTGGACAAAGCCAACTTCCCAGGAAAGAAACCCACACCCACAAAAATAAGCGCTACCTACAATCATGCTATCAATGGCAAATGAGCCAGTATTAACAAAGGTATAAAGAGATTAAGACTATCATAAGAAAGGAAAAATGAGTATGACATGACTAACTGAAAGAAAAATAATTTTTGGGATGGTCGAGGGAGGAACAATAACAAGAGTAACAAACAGGGACAAAGTGATAGAGAAAAAAAGTAAAATTTACATCATAAATAAAAAAGGGAGGGAAGAAGGTGAAATGAAGTAAGTGAAGGAAAGTATATAGTGTTAAGTTTAAACAGAAATTTAAAAATATGTACATAGTGAGAGAAGATAAACAAACAAAAAAATGATAAAGAAAAATATAGAAACCAAACTGGAGAAAAAGATCCACCACAGCATTATTGATGACCAATGAGCAAAGATTAGTATAAGTAGGATGGGAATAAGAGGGAAAAAAGAAAGAAAAAAAGCTTAAGAGATGTCTAGAAGAAAGGGAAGTGATTTTGAGATGATAGAGGAAGAAGAAATAGTTAGAGTAATGAAAACCAGACTAAGACAGGAAAAAAATCAAATTTAAAAAAAAAAGAAAAAGGGCAGAAGGAAGGCAAAATGGAGTAGGAGAGGGAAACAGTATAATTTGAGATTTGAAATACAAAAATAGTGATTATCTAGGGATAAAATTAAAGAAATGCAATAACCACCACCATATCCACAACCAATGAGCAAAGATTTATCAAGGTGGAGAGAGAATAAAGGTATTTTAAGAACAGGAAAAAGAATGTGAGATGACTGATGACAAGAAAAATGGTTTTGACAGGTTGGAGAGGGGAGAAATAATAAGAGTGCAGAGTGCAAACAAGGTGTAGGAAGAGAGAAAGAATTTAAAATGAAAATAAGAAGAGGAAATAAGAAAGTAAAAGGGAGTAAGAGAAGGGAGGAGCAAAACATGATATTTGAAATAAGTTATAATATAAAACTAATGACTTAATATGCACAAACTTGAAGGACAAAAAAATGAATGTTAAAAAGCTATGCAGGAGAGAAAATAAAAGAAATGAAGAAGACTGCAGTTGAATTTGTCTCAGTAGTATTTAGTGTTTACCACTTTCTTCCCTTTCTGGATCTGCTCCTGGTTACGTCATATGGTGTCCTGGTCTGGCCCTAGACCACCTGTTTGAGACTACCAGAGATCCACAGTCTGTGGCTCTCTCCTTCAGTTGTTAATCTAGTCAATCTGTAATCAGCAGTCATGCTTAAGAAGCACAGGGTGGGGCAGAGTAATTCCCGTGGGTGGGACTATTGCTTCCCCTCAAGCTGATGCCACTTGGAGGGGACTACTTAGCCCAAGCAGGATGGCTCCCTCAGTATGAGGGATGACTCAGCATGGGGATCCTGGCAGCTGCTCCCTCAGTTCTCTTCCCAAAGCAACTGTCCCCAAACTCTCCTCATGCATCTCTAGTCTACTCTGCCCTCCTCCCGCCAGAGCCCAGTGTAAGTGGGTGCAAATGAAATTTTGTGCATTGGTGTTTAAGACACTCTCTGTGTCTCCAGCTGTTTTTTCCTGGGAGACAGAAACCCTGCTGTTTTTCATAGCTGGATGTTATCTAGGTTTCTTTCCCAGCTCTGGTGCTGTAGGCTGGGGAGCCCAGCTTAGGACTTAGACCCAATACTTCTCAGGGGGAACCCCCTGGCCACTGAAATTTCCCTCCAGAACTTCAGCTGCCACCCATGGGAGCCCAGCCAATCCTCTTGTGTCACCTGTACACTCCCTACCAGTCTCATGATAAAGGATTTTCTTCTGTCTGTCTGTGGTTGTAAGGCTTCTCTCCAGTTATTGTTCAGTTGGTTACTCTGGATGATTTCTCCGCAATTTAGTTATAATTCCAGATTGGTCCTGGGAGGAGGTTAGTGTAGCTTCCACTTACTCCTCCACCATCTTGGATCCTCTCTAATTAAAATATTTCTTGAATTAAAAAAATGGACAAAAGAATTAACATGGCAAGGGGCAAATGGCCCACTTGTGGATGATTTTGTAAGCTTTATTGAAGATGTGATAGAACACAGCTGTATTTCATTAGATAATTTTGGTGGTGGTATGCAAAAGGGGTTGAAAACCTGAAGGCCAGTTAGAAGATCAGAACGAAGCCAATTTCTCTCCTATGGTAGCACATTGTTAGAGCTGAATAGGCCCCTGTAGATCACCTAGTCAATCTTTCTCATTTGCAAGTGAAGTCCAGAGGGGTTTGGTGACTTGCTCAAGGTCACTTGGGTGGTTAGTGGCAGAAACAGGTTTATTGTCTTCAAGTATATGACTTTTCATGCATGTTGGGTTTTTTCAATCAAGACCCATTTCGGTCATTTCTCTATGTGGCTTAAGGCTGTGCGTGGGGTCAGTTACAGATGTACCTTTATATCCCACATTTCCAAATATGTTGTACATGGTTCCCCCTGGAGTCCGGGGCCCTAAGTTACAGCTTCCTTTCCTGTCTTGAGCTTCAGGGTTGGCTGTCATTCAGGAAATTGCAGGTCTTCTCCCACTCACAAGGTGGCACTGTTTCCCTTATGGGGACTCCATCTTCTTTGGCAGCCACTTAAGACATAGTTGAGGCTGAATAAGCAGGCTGGGTTTTTTTTTGTCCAGTTTTCTGGGACTTAGCAATGTCTTGTTTTACCTGCAGGAGAATGGTTTAAGATGAGTGGTTCACACATTCAAATACAACAATAACATCATAATGTGTGAAGAGGGGAACTTTTCCTTCCACATGAAAACTTGAAAGCACATAGCCTTTTCTTTTGATATCCAGTTCTTATTTATGAAGACTTGGCTATGGGGAAAATCTTAATCTCTCTTTATCTCTCTCTCTCTCTTCCTACCCACTTCTTTCCAGATCTGAATAAAAGTCACCTATATTTATAATGCCTCATGAGAGAAATTTTACTTGCAATTTATAGTGAGAAAAATAGTTATTAAATAAGTTTGATTTTTTGTTTCTGACAAGAAAGGAATACAAATGCACTTAATATTTAGACAGCTCTTGACTTTGAATACTAGTCCTACCATTTTATGGTTGTATGAATTTAAGCAATTTAGTCCTTCTCAGTGAGACTCAACTTCCTCGTACTTCAAATGGGGAATAATATGTATTTTTAGAGTAGTGTGTAATGCAATTGAAATTAAAATGTGAAAGACTTTATACAGTACCCAGGAAATGGTAGGCACTTCGTCACTGGTATTCATTATCCCAAGAGACACAGAACCTAATTTTCCCATTTGACTAGGTCCCAGAAAACTCAAAACCAACTTTCATGCTTATACACTACAATTATAATACAGTAGTCCCTCTCTATATCGTGGTCCACTTATCGCGGCCTCACTGTATTGCAGGATTAAAAAATATATATTTAATTATTTATCGCGGATTTTTCACTATATCGTGGGATTTTGCGGTACTGTATATGTATGTTGTTAAAGTTACATAGGTTTAAGAATGTGGAATATGTTTAAGAACATAAGTAGTGTTTATAAAAGTGTGGAAAAGGTTAATAAAGGAGTGGGGAAGGTTAATAAGGGATTCGGAACAGTTTATAAGTGTTTATAAGTGGGAAGGGTTTATAAAGCCTTAAAATATATATAAATACTAAAATAAATGTAAGGTTCCTACTTCGCGGATTTTCACCTATCGCGGGGAGGTCTAGAATGTAATACCTGCAATAAATGAGGGAATACTGTATTCCTCATGGTTATTTAATTTACACTTCCCATTTATTCTTTATATACAAATGTATATACAGTAGTATTCTCACCTTATTATATGTGGGTTTGCTTTCTGTGTTTTCAGTTACCTGGGGTCAACTGCAGTCCAAAAATACTAACAGGAAAATTCCATAAATAAACAATTCACACGTTTTAAATTGTGCACCATTATGAGCAGCATGATGAAATCATGCGCAGACCCTCGTGAGATGTGGATCATCCCTTTCTCCAGCATCTCCACTTTAGACTCTCTTCATTCTGTAGTCACTAGTTTTTGGTTCTCAGATCAGCATCAAGATACTGAAGTGCTTGTACCACAAAGAACAAGAATAATGGTGCTGGCAACTCCACAAGCCAAAGAGAAGCCATAAAGTGCTACCTTTACATGAAAATGGGAGTACACTACCATACGCTATTTTGAGAGAGAAGAGAAATCACATTCACATAACTTTTATTACAGTATATTGTTGTAATTGTTTTTTGTAAAAACCAGTTTGCTGTTAACCTTTTACTGTGCCTAATTTATATATTAATCTTTATCATAGGTATGTATGTATAGGAAAAAAACTTAGTATACTCAGGGTTTGGTACTATCTACAGTTTCAGGTATACACTGGGAATCTTGGAGGTATCTCCCATGGATAAGGTAGGGGGGACTATTGTGGTTTCAGGTAGTTTAAATAAAAGATCTATATATTGTCACTATGCTATTATTATATAGATATTTTATTTAAATCACCTTAAATTAACTTGAAAAGAGTAATGGAAGTTATAGCTTTAATACATTAAAAAATTTCCCCAGAGGTCAGAAACATCATAGCCTATTATAAACTAGAAGAAAATTATTTTCTTTCAATAAGTCAGAGAGGTGGTATATGTTCAGCTGGATTCCCCTCAGGGTAAAAAGGAAAACATACCTTTCCTCAAACACTGACATATATTTTGGGGGCATCTGGTTTGGTGCTAAGAAATAGTCATTGAATAAAAGATAGTTTCTGAAGCTGATGAGCTCTAAATGCTGCTTGTGCATCTCCAAGTATCAAAAAAGACTATAAAAAACCCTTTTTTCTTTTTTAAAGAGAACCCAGGAAAACAAAATTTCTTCAGGCAGTCTGTGAGATCACTTGTGGGGTAGTGGGGAGAAATGTTTATGCATGAATGGTTTTACTTCATGTGTTTCTTATAATTGTGAATCTAATAATCAGGAATGTTATGACTTACCAGGTCATAATGTTGCATCTTCTTATATTTGCAATAGAATTAAATTGCATTTGCAACAGAACCATGGAATATTAATGTGACCTATGGAGCTAAACTCAATAACAATTCCACTGAGGGTTGTTAAAAATAATAAAAATAATGATGATGACAAAATGATAATAATAGCATCTCACTATACTAAGTGTTGGCTACGTGTGTCAGGCACTGCGCTAATTCTACGTGTATCTTAGTTCTCACAACAGTGCCATGAATTTGCAAAGATTACTATCCCGATATTACAGATGAGGGAAATGAATTATCACTTGCCCGAGGTCATGAGAGCTAGTAAATATTGGCCTCAAGGTTTAAATTTTGGTCTCTTGGGCTGCAGACCTCCTTCTTGCCTGATCATCTAATCAGTACATTTCCATAAAGTTGGATAAGGTACCTAACACTTCTTCACCAGAATATTTTCATGTCTGAAAATGAAGAATGATTAAAATGTTTTTTACATTTGTCACTGGAGATTCTCAGGATTAACTCTTAATCTACAAAGAGCACTGGAAATCCACTACTTGCTGCCCTTTCAGAAACACACGTTTATTTACTAGTACCAGGTACATGAAGTTGGTCTTGTAATTTTATGATAGGGGTTATGTGAAGTGTGTAATTTAAAAATAGTGACCTATTACTGGCTCACTAGCAGCTATTTAGTGGACATAATTTTGAGAATTTTGTTCAGTAATGAAGATAAAATATTTCAAAACTAAGATAAAAAGAATGACTTCGATTTGAGCATGATGTTCTTGCCTGCAAAATGGTTATCTCTTCTCATAAATTGTATAAACATCATAGCAATGTCAGATATCACAGTATAATGACTAAACATGTGGATGATGGAGTCAGATGCCAAGTTAAAATGCCAATTCTGTCACTTATTAACTGCACCAACTACTAATGATCTTGGGCAAGTCACCTAACCTCTCTTTTTTTTATGACAAAGTAGGGGGATAACAGTACCTACTTCACAGGGTTGTTGAGAGCTTAGAATAAGATAATGTAACTAAGATGCTTAGAATATTACCTGGCACGGTAAGGGTATTGCCCAGTGTATTAAAATAGAGAAAAGCCATCCATTTTCCCACCACAATAACATAAAACTTTAAATATTTTTCTTTCTCTTCTGCTCATCTGTCTCATAGGGACACGATTTATAAGGTCATAATCATAACATACATATAACATGTGTTTGGTAACTCTTTTACTTAAGATTATATTTTATACACTTTCTATATTTCCATACACTGTTCACAATAATTTTTAGTGACTATTATACTATTTTTTCAAGTTGGTGAACCAGAATTTATTTAGTTATTCCTTTAATTTTGGACCTTTAATTATTTCTACTTATAAAGAGCAGATAATCCTTATAGCTGTTTTTATTACATTTTTATTGTGAGCTATATAATGTAGACAGAAGAGTTTATACTTTACATATGTACAGTTGCCTTTCATGTTAAAATTTTCTTTGAGTATTTTCATATCTATAGTCTTCCTTGGACAAGTTATTTGATATCTCTAACCCTTAGTTTCCTCAACTAAAAAGTTAAGATGATAATAAAACTTGCCTCATAGGGTTGTGCTGTGGATTAAAAGAAATAATACACATAAATCATTAGAGCAGCTCCAAGTTCTAACTAGCTGTTACTAGTCTTACTAGTGTAATATGCCAGGGCCTATGGATAAAGGCTCCCACCTTTTAATTCTTGTTTTCAAAGTCACATAAATGAGTGCATTAAACAAAAATGGATTAATGAGTCACTCTGGGGTTGTGGCTGTCACAAAACTTGAAGATTTCCTACTCCCCTGGCTTACCTCTGTGGTTTCCTTACATGCTGTCTGCAGTGAAACATGGCATGGTCTTCAGGCAAGGACCAGATCTTATTTACAGTGGTGACAACAGTAGAAGCAATATAACCATTTCCCACAACCACAGTCTCATTACTGACAGACACCAGGTCTGGGAGGCCCAGCATGGGGTGGGTTGAATGTACTAAAGGCTGGAATAGGGTATGATGGGACTGGCCTCCTCGGATGTGACACCATGCTCACAGAAAACCCTTAAAATAATAGTCCATCCGGCAAGAGTTTCCTGGGGTCCTTGGTGTCTGCTGACTCCACACATGTTGGCAGTTCCACATCTAAGAGAAAAACCCCCGTCTTCCCACAGACCACTTGTCAAATGCCTGATTGCCACCTGTGGTCACCTCAAACCCCAAGTGAGGTCCATTAAGAGAGCAAGGTTTGTTTGTGCTGCTAGGTTTCAACTGTGTCTGTATATGGGATGCCAAACTTCTGTTTAGTATATTTGAAAACATATAGAAAATAGAATCAAGAATAAAAGAAAACAAAACTTCTGGATCTATGTTGCTTAGCTTTTGAAATCTGCTAAGTACTCTGGTTTGGGTTTAAGGAGACAGATGAATTGAAGTTCTTATCACATGAGAATGTTTTTACTGGGAGAAGAAATGAGTTAATTGCTCCTACTCTACAGAATATAGGAATTCCTTATCACTTTCATTAGTACTGGAACCCTTTGTAATGAAAGCTAATGCTTGTTTAATAGTTACAATAGAATTGACAGTCTTCTTCTCACTTATACGCATTCAGTCATTCAATTGTCATATATCTCTGTGACTTAGGGCCTGTTAACTTATTTCATGGTACAGATGAGAAAGTTGAGGTACAGATTGAATTTATACTTTTTTAGAGGTGACAGTAGTCACCGGGTGGTAGACTGCTGCATTTTGTTGCTGAGCCACACGGCTTCTCTGTAGAAGACCCACAAGGAATCACTGGTCTGTACTGGCATCTCTGAGCCATGGCATCTCTGTGGGTCAGTCTGTGACTGGTCAGCAAGAGCATGTTAATGTTGATATTTGCTTAACCCTACACTTTTAATTTTAAGTTTTATGGAAAGATCATTGGAAGTGTAACCAATAGATCATTGACTTCACCAGCTTCCATAAACACCTCAGATTGTAATGGCCTTTGTTTTGCTTGTGTGTAGAAGTTCAATCCTTTATCAGGCTTTGTTCCCCACAGGTTTTCAGAAATCTCTGAGCAACACTTTCATTTTCTGCTAATTTTTCCTAAGGTTGCTCACTACCTTGGTCAACTGTCTGGTTTTGGACAATCAATTCTTGCCTCATTTAGCTACTTTAAGGCGGTGGCCTGTTAACTCTCTCAGGTATGATTGACAAGCCTAGGTCACAAAAGGTTATGCAGCTTCCACTTTGGATGCTCCTAGGGGAAGCCAAAAACCATGCAAGAAGTTCCACTACCCTGCGGATGGCATCCTGGAAAAGCCATGTGTAGATGCTCTGATTGGGAGTTCTCAATGATCTTCCAGTCCACAGCCAAGTGAGGGAGCCATCCTGGACGCTCAGCCAAGGTGAGACTTCAGTTGAATGCAGCCCCAACCAATATCTGAATGCAACCTTATGAGCGAGACTACCTACATTAATTTACGATACTTAGCGAAACATTAAAATGTGTAATTCCTTGTTAAAACTAATTAAGAGTGTCAAGCTGAGCATTAAACCAAGCACAAGGCCCTCTGAGATGGTACGGGTTGTACACCCATGAAGCCAACCTGCCCACGAGAGTCCATGAGAGAACTTCCAAGCTGAGCTATTTCCCCAATTTTTGTGATCAAAATAGAATGGTTGCTTTATTTTTTCAAGTTTTATTGAGATGTAATTAGCAGGTAAAATTATATAGGTTTAAGGTGTACAACATAATGATTTGATATATGTATATATTGCAGTGATTACCACAATCAGTTTAGTTAACACCCATCACCTCATACAGTTACAAATTTTTTTATTTTGATAAGAATCTTTAAGATTTATTCTCTTAGCAACTTTCAAATATATAATACAGCATTGTTAACTAGTTAGCATGCTGTGCATTAGACCCCCAGAACTTATTTATCTATATAACTGGGAGTTGCTACTTTTTTAAAAATTGAGGTATAATTGACATATAATACTATATTAATTTTAGGTATACAATATAATGATTTGGTATTTATATGTATTGCAAATTGACCACCAGAATAAGTTTAGTTTTCTTTTTTTCTTTTTATTTAATTTCTTTTATTTTTTGGTTTTTCAATTACAGTTGTCCCATTTTTTCCCCATTGCTCCCCCCACCCAGCCCATCCCTTCTCCCACAATCATATCCCTCCCTGAACTTTAGTTTTCATCTGTCACCATACATAGTTCCAAAAAATTTTTTTTCTTATGGTGAGTACTTTTAAGATCTACTCTCTTAGCAACTCTTGGATATGTAATATAGTATTATTAACTATAGTCATCATGATTTACATTATATTCCCATAATTTTTTTTATAATTGGAAGTTTGTACTTTTTGACCTCCTTCACCCATTTGGCACTACCCACCAATACCTCACCTCTGGAAATCCCACAAATCTGTCTGTTCTGTTTTTTTATTTAAGATTTATTTGTGAGATCAGATGGTATTTTTGTCTTTCTCCAACTTATTTAATTTAACATAATGTGCTCAAGGTTTACCCATGTTGCCACAAATGGCAGAGTTTCCTTATTTTCTTATTGCTTAACAATATGTACCATATTACATGTATCTATTTATCTGTCAATAAACAATTAGATTGTGTCTAAGTTTTTGCTACTGTAAATAATGCACAAAAATATAGGGGTACAGATATTTCTTATAGATAGCAATTTTATTTCCTTCAGATATACCCAAAAGTGGAATTGCTGGATCATATGGTAGCTCTGTGTCTTTGTAGAAAAGTGCCTTTCTATTGATGATATGGAGGTTTCTCAAAAAAAAATTAAACATAATCTGCAGAGATGCAACTATACCTACAGTATAAATGACCTTTAAAATAAACTTTTATAAAGCAATTTAACCCCCAGGAACTATAACTTCCCAAGTTGCTCCACTTTATACAAAGGTGGGCAAAAGTAGGTTAATAACAATACAATAATTAATAAATAATAACATAACAATAAATCCAGTGTTTCACATACTCACAACTGCAAACCTACTTCTGCCCACCCCTGTATTTACATAATTAAAGGGCCCAACAGTGTGTTTTTCAGAAAAAAACTAAAGGGTTTCAAGACACATCTAGTGGGAGGCAAAAAAATGCTTGTTTCTTGGAAATGTACATTTAAAAATTTTACTATTTGCACTAAGGTTTCAAAGATTACTGGATATTCTTACTGAAGGAAAATGATCCCATACATTATAGTTTATTTTGAAGTCTAAAAGAGCTGAATCTCTGGTTTCATTTATTTTCCAGAGCTCCGTATTAACAAGCACTCGTGTGCCACTAGAATGTGGCAATGAAATGATGTTCATAACGAGAACAATCTCAGAAATTGTTTTCTAAATAATCAAGAGAATATTATGTTCCTTTGTGTGAGAGTGCTGTAGAGTGTACCTGTCTTCTTCTTTGAATATCTTCCTTACATGGGATAGGAGGCTAAATAATGACCCCTAAAGATATCTATGTCCTAATTCCTGGAAACTGTGAATGTTACCTTAAATGGCAAAAGAGCTGCTGTATATATGATTAAATGAAGAATATTGGGATGGGGAGATTATCCTGGATTATTATGATAGATCCCAACTGTAGTCACATATGTCTTTTAAGAAGGAGGCAGAGGAGGCTTTGATGACGGAAGAAGATAATGTGGTGTGATACTAAAAACGGAGGTTGGAGTGATCTGCTCTGAAGATGGTGGAAGGGCCACCAGTCAAGGAAGGCAGCTCTAGGAACTGGAAATAGCAAAGAAACGTTCTCCCCCAGCCCCTCTGGAGTGCACAGCATGCTGGCACCTTGATTTTGGCCCAGTGAACTTGTAAAACAATACATGTGAGCTGCTTAGAGTCACCAAATTTGTAGTAATTTGTGATAGCAATGATGGAAAACTAATAAAATGCTTTGTGTATCTGATTGTTTTCTTTGACAGCTTTTTCTGGCATGGGTTGAATGTCCGATTAGCCTAGTTCCTAGGCTCGAAGAGCAGTTACTCTAGGAATTATTTGGCATGATCTACTCATTTCTAATTTCTGGGCCACTGTCCCTGCTGCAGAGCAGTAATTAGGTTTGTTGTTTTTAGGCCCCTTTTCAGTCTACCCCAGACTATTTGTTTTATCTAGTAGCCAGCCCAGTTGAACAACATCTTTGGCGACAACAAGAGGCGCAAGCTGGGAAATGCTCTGACTCACCCATGTGCTGGGTCTGAAAGGATGAAGAAGGATGCTCTTTCAGTTTGACTGCTGCATGCCCTGTGTGGGACACATATGAAAAGCATTGTGGGACACAAAGCGGGCTTCTCACTATCTGACCGGTACAGGCATCTTCTTACAGTAACCTCAGGGGAAGGAAGTCAATGTTGGTGAAATGCTCCTTCCACGAACTTAAACCCAGATGTCTGACCTACATTTTCAGCCTCCAAAATGACCTTGATTCACTCCTAGCAGTTCCAGGTTAAATGCGTAAAAGTAAACATTGCATGACAGTCATATCAGATACATTAAAATTATTTGAATCTTTTGGCTTCATCAAACTTTTTGAATTTGATATATTAAAGGGCAGTAGGACAAAAAGTTGAGTAGGCAATTATTTATCTTTGAGGGCCTGCTGTTTTTTGGGAAAAGCTGCCTCCTTTACTTCCAGATTCTATCACTCTTTGTTGCCATCCTCATCTGGGATTCTTCCAGGAAAGTCAGCTTTTGCTGGGTCTCGAGGTTAGCAAAAACAGAACACTTTCCATGTGATAGAATTTGTAAGGTTCAGGGAAGGAACTTTGCCTCTAAGCTATATCTTTGTACTCTGCTGAAATCCTTTCTTTGAAATTTCACTTTTGAGGGATTTTTGGAAAAATGCACATCCCTAGGAGGTTGACACATTGAGCTGGTGAGGTAGTTTTTTAGAGATCCTCCAAAAACACTCTTTTTAATGGTCCAGTACTGTGTTAACTGGAGAATCCAAGATCAATAAGGTGCAGTTTCTCCCACTGTGATGCCATGATCTAGAAGGGGAGACAGAAAAAAAGCAGCAAACTTAACCCTCATCAGCTGGGGTCTTTGGCTACTGAAATTTAGTAAACAAAGTGCCCTGTAAATCATATGACAGAGAAAATGGTCTGTTTTGCTCAGCTTGAGTTCCAGCCACAGCAACCTTCCCTGGAAGAATCTGAAGCGAGACTGGCAACAAAGAGGGAGAGGCCTTGTAAGTGAAGGAGGCAACTTTTCCTTAAAACCAGCACACCCATAAAAATAAACAATTGGTTTGCACAGCCAGAGTAAACAACTGGTTTGCATAGTGAGAGGGCCCTCCCATCATCTCTGTGGGAATTCCCGGAGGGAATCTCAGGTTTATTCTAGTTTCCTGGGCTCTGAAGCTGTTGCTCTCCTTGATGCTGCTCTGCTCTGTGCTGTCTTGGAAGCTTTACTTGGTGAGAAAAGCCCACTGGGCATTTGTATGTGTGACAGGTGTCTCTGAAGATGTGGAGTGATAGAGGTACCCAGCAAGGCCATGATGCGACAGACTCAACACCCACTAGTAGATATGCTTGTTCTTAAACATTCTTTGGCCACCACCCGCATTGATGAGTTCTCAGGGGCAAATATTTCTCCACAGGCTCCTTGCATTTGCCTGCCTCTTAGTCATTCTACCCTCTCTCTCCTCAGGTCTCACTCTCCCTCCATTGCTCCTTACCTCCTTCTAGTGTCTTTGTTTTGCAGTATGGTTTAACTATTTATTTTTTTATTGTCTATTAAATAAGCCCTGGCAGCCATACGTTTTGTACCAAACGCTGCCTTTCAAAGTGCTTTGCTAATACTTCTACCCTGGAAAGAAATGCCACTCCCTTAAGGCAAAAGCAGTTTTCTTTTCAGGAAGCTATGGCAAAGAATTCCAATACAATGTGATAAGTGCAACTATAGATATATATCCCTCTATCAATAGCTCTATCTGCGACAAGAAAGAAAGCTTATAACTGAGGAAAAGTGTAGCTGTTGGAGGCCTTTGGTTCAGGAAAGTCTTCCAGGGAGCAGGAGGAGAATGAGAGTGGCGTTGATGTCTCAAAGAGAATGACAAACTTTGGTATAGTAGACATAGGGATTGCTGGGGCAGATGTTCCCAGACTTGTTTAAGTGACAGAACACCCAGGAATCATGGCCTCTTTGAGTCATTGAGGGATATCGATGAATTTAATATGTCTCATTAATAGTACCTCAACTTTATATGTTTTTCTATTTTAAGTTTACATTGTTTAGACATTATGTTTGGTTAAATTCACATGCTATAACAATATACAATCATATACACTTGTCCATTAAAAATCACTCTGTAAGACAAGGCATGATAAGCATCTCTGAGATTTGCTCTTTATATCTGATCACTACTGATCTGAATAGGAATGAGAGTGGAAGGAGGCTGTGGCCAAGTCATGCTCATGCTTATGATGGATGCACCCAGATTTCTACTATGTGCTGCTGGGGTAAACAGAGGTGATTAAGCTGATTGATTCATTTAGTCGCATCTGAATTATTCAGCAGGAGTAATTCAGAGTGAACTTTTTAGAACTTTTAAGCTGGCCATAGTTTCTCCACAAAAGCTCTTTTTCCTTCCCTTCTCTTTCCCTCCCTGCTCTCCTTCCTTTTCCCTTCCTTCCTTCCTCCTTTCCTTTCCTTTCATTTCCTTTCCTTTCCTTTCCTTTCCTTTCCTTTCCTTTCCTCTCCTCTCCTCTCCTCTCCCCTTCCTTCCTTCCTTCCTTCCTTCCTTCCTTCCTTTCTTTCCTTCTTTCCTTCTTTCCTTCTTTCTTTCTTTCTTTCTTTCTTTCTTTCTTTCTTTCTTTCTTTCTTTCTTTCTTTCTTTCTTTCTTTCTTTCTTTCTTTCTTTCTTTCTTTCTTTCTTTCTTTCTTTCTTTCTTTCTTTCTTCTTTCTTTCTTCCTTCCGTTCTTTCTTTCTCCTTTTCCCCCTTTCTTCCTTTCTCTCCTCCCCTCCCCTTCCTTTCCTTACATTTCCCTCCTTCCTTCTTGTTTACAACATATTTAGACTTGCTGATCTGTCAGGGTTTGAAAAACTTTAGAAAAATTACAACTGCAGTAACAACTCAGGACCATTTCAGGTTGAGCCATGAATGACTGAGGAATATTTCACTTTTTCTACAAATAGCGAAAAATTTGTTTGGCTTAATTTTTCTTTAATCCTGATCTTGAAGCTGATACTGAGGGCTCACAAAGGGACTTAAAAGGAAGGGGAAGAACCTCCAAATAAAATGGTCTTGGAGTAGTTCTCTTTCTACCTGTGTTAAATTTACTCATGTTATTGTTCAAGATGACAATTTCTCCTTCATTGGAATGAAAAGCATATGCATTTTTCTTTCTTTCTTTTTCTCTGGATCTGAGAGACAAGGTTATTACATTTTTGTCATAAGCATCACCATGGTGAGCCATCAACTAGTTGTGAGGCTGTAGAGAGCCTGGTTAACCACATGGTTTGCTTAAAGTCTAGAGAGGAGGGGGCTTGTGGGAGCTGAGTTGGACATGACACAGAGATAAAGGCTAGGCTCTCTGGGACAGTGATGAGCTTCATGAATACTTTACTCAACAATATCTATTCAAGGGCAAAGTTAAGACAAGCTACTGTATTAGGTGCTCTTTGGTCATTTCAAAAACTTTGGAAAATAATATGAAATCTTTCATTAAAGAAATATTAAACAAATACTTAAGCCCAGTTGCAGATATTCTACTGCCTGATAGAAATATATATATAAAACATATATAATATATTATATATATAATAAAAAAGATTGTAGCCTGCAAATACTTTTATTCTTCTTTAATAGAACTTGCCCTTGGGAAAAACTGCTCATCACACTAATATAAGTGAAATGGTAGAATGAATATACTGTTTTCAAATATAATTTTTTATACTAGAGATTTTGTTAAGTTAGATCAGCGGGAATTCTACTTCTGGGTATTTATCCAAAGAAACCCAAAACATCAAATCAAAAAGACATGCATCTATATGTTCATTGCAACATTATTTATAATAGCCAAGATATAAAAACAACCTAAATATCCATCAATAGATGAATGGATAGAGAAGATGTGGTACATATATACAATGGCATATGACTAAGCCATAAAAAAGAATGAAATCTTGACATCTGCAATAACATGGATGGACCTAAAGGATATTGTGCTGAGTGAAATAAGTCAGACAAAGACAAATGCCAGATGATTTCACTTGTATGTGGAATATAAAAAACAAATGTACAAGTAGAACAGAAACAGGCTTCTAGATACAGGAAACATTTTGGCAAGTGCCAGATAGGAGGGAGGTTGGGGGAGAAGAGTAGAAAGGTGAAGGGATTAAAAATTGATAGTTACAAAATAGTAATAGGGATGTAAAGTTCAGTATGGGGAATATAGTCAATAATATTATAATAACTATATATGGTGTCAGATGCATACTAGATTTATCAGGGTGATCACTTCATAAGTTATATAGATGTCTAATTACTAGGTTGTACATCTGAAACTCATACAATATTGTATGTCAACTATAATTGAAAAAATTATTTAAAAAATTTTAAAGAATAAATATTTACTGAAAATGGACATGAAAAAGCATTTGAGGGTGCTGAAAATGTTCTATATCGTGATCTGTGTGTTGGTTTTATAAAAATTGTTCAATCTCTAAAAAAATATATTTTTTGAGCAGCAGGTAGTTTGAAGTTATGTTCTCTAACAATTGGCTTCGTTCACGTTGGCATAATGCTTTTAAGAGTCACTCATGTTGTTGGGTGTCAGTGGTTTTTTCCTTTTTATTGTTGAATAGTTGCATAGATGTGCTAAAATTTATTTATTTCTATACCAGTTGATGGGCATTTGAGTTGTTTGCAGTTTTGGGCTACTGTGACTACAAATTTACATGTAAGTTTTTGTGTGGACATATGTTTTTGTTTTCCTTGGGCTAACACCTAAGAGTAGGATTGCTGGGGCTTATAAGTGCACATTTAACTCTCCAACTATTTTCCAAAGTGACTGTCGTTTTGCATTCTCATCAGAAATGTATGAAAATTCTAATTGCTCTCACATCTTTGTCAGGTCTCAGTCATGCCTTTTAAAAAATTTTAGTCACTCTTGTGAGGGAAGAAAAATATCTCAATGTACTTTTAATTTGCATGTTATACTATATTGATTTAAACATTGTGACACCAAGGAGCCCTGTCCCTTCATTTAGATGTTACTATTTGAAACCTGTATGTTAAAGTGGCCAATCCCATATATCAGGAATGTTTTCACCTATCTTTTTATGACAACTTGTTCTAATCTTGTGGGGCTTCCTTTGAGTCTCTCTTCACAGAATATATGGCATCTTGTCATGCATCCTTTAGTGAGTAATCAGGTTCCAGTTTTATATTTCATTAGTATGAGTCTACCTTTTGCCTTTCTCTTATCTCCTGGTAGATTGGTACTCATCTTTATTCTGAACTCATGCCAGGGGATACTGGGTTTTGCTGGCTTTCATGTTTGTGCCACAGTCACTCCGCCATAGTCATATATCAAAAACTTTGGTCAGTCAACACTGATTCTCCTTATGTATTTGGTGCTACACACAATGCCCAGTGATTCTGATTGACTTACTCCATTGTAAATAAATATCTTGGGATGGAGGCCTGAACTACAGAGTCCTGGACAATTGAAGTCATATGATACGGATTGAAAATATAAGATTGAATGCTATCTTTACAAAGACAAGAGGTAAAGCCACAGATCTTTGGAGCATGTCCACATTTATGGCACAAAGCAACAGTGAAACCAATGTGAAGAGAGAAGAAATTAATAGTGTGATAAAATAAAATGTTACAGTGTCATGGAAACCAAGGCAAGAGAGAGTTTTAGGAAGGCGAGGGTGTTCATTAGTGTTAATGCTGCACAGTGGCTTGGAAGGAGAGAACTGAGAAGATACTACTGAATTTGAAACTTTTGAAAGTGCAGTTTCCTCAAAGCAGTAGAGTCAGAGCCAGAATGCATAGAATTAGGTAATGATAAAGTAGAGAAAACAAAAACAGATGTGTCTTTCAATGAGCATAGCAGACATAAATACACTTCCATCTGAGACGTCCATAGCTCCTTCCAGTAAGAGAAGAGGTGTCTATCTTTCTGTGCTTTAGATTTTACCTGCCTTTGCCTGAGTAGCATTATTCTCCTGAACTCTCTCTGATATCTTCAGCCTTTGGTCATTTTTTTCCTAGTTTATTTAAGATGCTCAACAATTTTTTTTAAACCAAAACCAAATGAAGCTACAAATAAGTTTCAGGTTCCCATGACAGTTACTCTGTCACCTTCCTTTTTACAGTCAGGCTACTTTGAAAGAGCCTTTTCTTGTGTCTTCCACCTCCTCCCCTTCCATTCACTCCTCAGTCTATTCTAATCTGATTGTGGCCTCCACCGCTCCAAAGGAGCGTGTCCCTCTAGCGCTCCATGACTTCATTTTCATACCTGACATGCTTTTCAGGTCACACTTCTGGCATTTGATTCTGTTGACAACTTCCTCAACTTTAAGTTCTCCTTCATGGACACTTTTTCTTGATCCTTAGACATCAGTGGGTGTTCTGCAAGGTTTAGTCTTTAGTTGCTGGACCCTTTCACTCTATAACTTCTCTTTAGGAGACACCAACGAGCACATGGCTTCTGATAATCATATACATACCCATGCTGTGTTTTGGATTCCTTCTGCTTTTGCCTGAAGGGCTTTACTCTCCAAATTCCTCAAGCACATATCTTTGCTAAGCTCACTTCTCTATTTTTCCGTGGAACATCTCCATGTGGATGTCCCATAGAGATCTCAAACTCAATATGCTCAAAGTTAATGCACCACTCTCATTGGCTGATAACCTAATATTCTTTCTTCCATTCCTTATCATATGGAAGGATGTTCTATCCACCCTACTAACCAAGTCTGAAATCTGGAAGCCATCCTTGCCTTTCTCCACTTCTCCTTACTTCCCCATCAAGTCCTATCAATTTTATCCTTGAGAGTTCTCAAATTTAACCCCCCGCCCACTATTTCTACTGCCATTACTTATTCTCTCCCACAGGAAAACTATATTGTATCACCCTTCATGCTGAGAATGCCATTCATTTTTCTATTCAGTTTCAGTCTTTGAACATTGAGAAATTGTTTGTTATATGCAAAGTCTGCTTCTAGTTAAGTCTTTTATTTCCTCTTGGATACTTCCTGTTGACTGTTTCTCCACTAAACCATGTATCAGGAATCTAAATTTTAACCAAATTTTTCTCTACTCCTTCTTCACTCCACTCCCCAAACTGGCTACTTTGAACATTGTGAAATCAATCACCCTCTAGGATGCACTGGAGTCAGATACACCAATTGGGAGGAGGTTAAATTGCAGCTCAGTGATGTGCAAGTGCAATGGAAAAATTAATAGTCATTAGTGACTAGGTGACTAGAGGTGAGGGTTGAGTGTCCCAACTCCAGCAATCTTTGACACCTGCTCACTCATGCCAGCTAAACCCTATAATTAATTTATTGTCTTTTGCCCTTATGCTTTTATTTTCTTTCTTACTTAGATTAAATCCCATGGCCAATTGCAATCACTCCTTTGGACATGACTTCAGTCCCTTACGTGTGTTACTTGATCATTTTCAACTTGTAAGACCCTAATCCCAGTTAAATTCAAGTCTCCCCTTCTTCTATGCTTGAACCTACACTGCTGAATGTGGTGAGAAAAATCTACAACCCTGATGACTAATCTCACTTTAAGTGCATGGCCATTAACCTCAATTGGGCCTGAAATGCTGCCTGAACATCCGTTTGCTCCCCCATTCTCCTACATGACTATTTTACGTTTTTTCTTATGTTCTGGTGCCAGTTACCAATTTAATGCCTCTTGTATTCAAATATACCTTGATTGATATATTCCTCAAGTCTCTAGTTACTCTACCATCTTCACTCTTGGTAGGTAACCTTGCTTCTTATTTTATTCAGTAAATAATAGCAACCAGAAGAGAGATTCTGTAAGTCCTATACATATACCTGCCTACCAGGATCTGCCTATTTTTCTGTTACTCTGGGTGACCTGACTGTTCTACGAGCTAAGAACGACTCCTCCACTTAGTCACTGGCTTTCATCCCCTCACTCAGATTCAAGCTTATAGCTCCAGGATTCTTCCCTACAAAGGATTTTTGGTAGTTCTAGCTTTATTCCAATCACCATAGATACACGCCCAAAAGGGCAATGCCACATTGCAATGTGCAACTTATTGAATACAATTTAATATAGAATCATATCTGCATATAATGTCATTATGACCAATGTTGCTTTATTATTGAATCAATTTTGTGTGTTCTTAATTAAAATGTAAAGTTATCACAGTTTCTTTGATGTCTCATAGCATCTCCCTCATTAATGAGGTAATAGTTGTAATTAATTTTTATACAATAGTACATGATCCAAATTCAAAACAGAAATATTTTATTTGGATATAAGAAGGACTTCTGACTTCCAGCCAAGATGGAGGCATAGACTGACATGTTCTGTCTCCCTCTACAACTAAGAAGGACTACAACTACTGCAAAACTAAAAATAATAAGAAGTTCCAGAAAATAAAGCTACATGGAAGTCCAACGTATGCAGTCATAAACAAGTGGTGCTCGTCCAGACGGGTAGGAAGTGCGAACCCGCGGCTGAGAAAGATCGAACTGTGCTGGAGGCTGCACCTGCAGTAGTGAACAGCAGGACCGGTAAGCAGACGCCTGTATTTGGGGGGAGGGGAGAGTCGCATGGTAGCCGGTCTGGGCTGCAGACCAGATCCGTCGGCTCGTGATTCCAATGCCCCGGAAGGCAGACCCCACTGGGAGGCAGCCCTGTTCCTTAGCAGAGAGTAACAGCAGGAATCCATCTTGGACCCCCGCCCCCACGCAAAGAGCCACAGGGTGGTGAGAAAGGTCACCAGGTTGTGATGAGCACACAGAGCTCCGCCCAATATAGCGTAGGAGGTGTGACAGCGCCCCGCCCAAGAAGGAAAGACAAACAAACTGGCCAGAATGACAGAATTAATGATTGAAATACCAATCACACAGCTAACAAAAAAAAACAAAAGCCTTGACTGATGAACAAATAGCGAATCTTTCCAAGGTTCAGTTCAGAACTATAGTTATAAGATAGCTTACAGACCTAACAGTGGGGCTGAATCAAGACAGAGAAAGAATGAAGGCTAGTCCTGATGAAATGAACGAAAATACATACAAGACAAGTGGTGAGGAAGGGAAAGCCAGGGATCAAATCAACAAATCAGAACATAGGGAGGGAACAAACAGTCAACCAGTGTAGAAAGAGGAAACAAAAAGTGACAGATATGATGAGAGGCTCAGAAACCTCTGGGACAGATATAAGCGATCGAACATTCGAATTATTGGATTGCCAGAGGGTGAAGAAGAAGAACTAGAAATTGAAAAATTATGTGAAAAAATAATGAAGCAGAACTTCCCTAACTTGGGGAAGGAAATGAACTTACAGGTCCAGGAAGCGCAGAGAGTTCCAGATAGGCTGGATCGAGGGAGGACCACACCAAGACACATTATTATCAAAATGTCAAAAATTAAGGATAAAGAGAGAATCTTAAAAGCAGCAAGAGAGAAGAGAAGAATTATGTACAAAGGGGTCCCAATTAGACTATTAGCTAATTTTTCAAAAGAAACTCTGCAGGCAAGAAGGACCTGGCAAGAAATATTCAAAGTAATGAAAAGCAAAAACCTACAACCACAATTACTCTATCCAGTGAAGCTGTCATTCAAGATCGAAGGGCAGAGAAAGTGTTTCCAGGACAAAGTAAAACTGAAGGAGTTCATTAGATCCAAACCACTGTTATACGAGATGTTAAAGGGACTGGTTTAGAAAAAGGAGGATCAAAACTATGAACATTAAAATGAAAACTGTATTACAACAACCAACAGCAGAAGCTAGGGAATAGAAACAAAGGCAAACTAAGTAGGCAATGAGAGGGGAAAAAGAATTATAGGTATGGGGGGAAGTCAGCGGGGAGGGGGAAGATGGAAAAGGGAGAGAGATGGTGAAGGAATTAAGAAGCATAGTAGGAGGGAGTAGAGTATACAGGAAGATGCTGAGAAGAACTATATGCACAACCTATGGGCATGGACTAAGGTGTGTGTGTGGGGACAACTGGAGGGAGGAGGGAAGCAGGGGGCAAAGAAATTGGGACAACTGTAACAGCAAAATCAATAATAAAAAAAAAGAAAGACTTCTTGCTTTTGTGGTTAGTGAGTCACTAGATTGTGGTATTTCTGTATTTCAAGTTCTGTAAAACTAATCTTGATAATGTTTTTTGCTTATGTACAGTATCACTTTATCTTATCTTCTGAAAGAACAATGGACAGTAAAACTATTCAAATATTCTTCCAGCATAAATTTTCATTATTATCCTTATAATTATTCAGTAAGACTCAGTTAAGGTCCCATTCCTCCAGGGAGACCTTAGGCAGATAAAGGTGAATGAGCCAGCCTTTTTACCATTGCTTACTAGTAATTAACATAGGATCAATGACACAGGTGTCCTCAATAAAATGTGAGTTTAGAACCAAATCTTGATTGACATCATTGTCATCATCATCCATACTTGTCCTACATCTGGATATGTGCAAACCACTGTATATTGTTATTCTTTCCAGGAACTCAGGAGAGTAGCCTACCATAGCATTTCAGCATGAGGCATATGAGATACAGGTCACCTTTGATATGGGCCTTTTAAGGCTGCTTGCTTTTAACCATAGACATACATGAACTTCCCCTGCATTACCATCAATCAATGAGCTACATGCATTGAGGATCAATCTTGTGAGCTCTGCTTTAAATTGCACACGTGGTGAGAGCTGGCACCTGAAGATGGCAGGAAGCACAAGGACAAATGACCACCGTTGAAGCCTCTAGGCCTCTTTTGTTAGTGTTGGCATCATCCCTCCTAATGGCTCTTTTTGTGACAGACTTCAAGCTTCTGAACCTGGATTCTAAATGTGCCTTGGTAGTCAGAGAAACAAGAAAAACCCATGCAATTTCTTGCTCTCACTCTTTCTCAGTTTCCTAAGCATTTAATTATTCTAATCACTTCTCCCTACAGCTACTCTGAAACTTTCCTTGGGCACAGCTCAAACTCCTTGGGTGGAGCTCTTCCTGATCATCCCTTCCAAAAGTGAAATGCCTTTCCTTGGAAAGCCTTTGACACTTATAATCTTAAATTACCTATATCCTGCCATGTGACATCAATTCATTCTTCCTACTTATCCTTTCACCCTACTCTCCCTGACCCTATTAGACTGTAGGTTCCTTAATGATAAGAATCATATTATTCATTCTTGAATATCTGCATAACTTCTGCCATGATGTTTTGCCCCAAATAAGTGCTCATTACAGTTAAAATGGTTGATTATATTGCATTGGATCCATGGATCTGTGGATGACACTTGTTACATCTGAGGAACAAAGTTCACTGTGTCTGGTAATTTGGGTTTGTCTTCATAGAGAACAATGAAGAAAAGCCGTTCAGTTGCTGAAGCCAACTGCTCTCTGCCTCCTTGCAAGCTCTCCCCCACCACCCATGTCTGAGACGCCTGGGCCCACCTGTGTGCTTCCGTTATCCATCTCTGTCTCCCCACAGCACCTCCTACCAAAACACAAGAGCACAAGAACTCTGAGATTTGGATTCCAAAAACAGTGATCCTCATGAACGTGAGGGAAGAAGTTGTTACAGAGCACAGAACATGAGGTTTGAAGCATGAGGGCAAGGACCGAACAAAAAACAACACAAAAATGTTTCTTAGAAAATTGTGAAATGTTTCTTCAGCACAGTCCACTTGAGGCTTTTAGTGACTGAGCCCTGGAACTTAAAGGAAAGGGATGCTATATTTATGTAGGACTTTTTCAGTCTTAACTATAGCATACTTTCTGTTTAGCTCACAGTAACTTGGCTGAGGACTCTGTGCACTGTAGGATTCTGAGTAAGAAAAATGGGAAAACAATTATCAAGCTGCTTCTTAATGATAGTACGAGGTGTGGAGCTTGCTAAGTATATCTGAATGGGTTTGTTTGACTGATGGGATGACTGAGACTCAGAGATCTTAAGTGATTTGCCCAAACTCACATAGCTAAATAACAAATGGGGCTGGGATTTACACCTTACGCATCCAGGGTCATTTGTCCTTTAAGCCCAAATGCATAACACTTATAGATTTTCCTAGAGCCTAAAAAATGTTTAAGAAGTGAAAAAAGAATTAATAGGCTCCAAAATGCCATAGGAAACTGACCAAAGAAAAACAAAGTTAAGTTTTGTGCTTTCACAGAATCAAACATCATGTCAATTAGTCAAATGCAACTTTTTCAACACAATTATATATGAGTATAAATCATGATTATGTTGGCTATAGATAAAGTTTTGTAGTTGGACCTTATATCTGGTGGGTCATTGAAAGGAAGATTGCCTAAAGCTTGGGCAAGTTAGAGAATGGACCTATCTATGCACTCTAACCTTGAGGGAAGTAGTTCCTGTTGACCTTCTTGGAGAATTTTTATTTCAGACAAACAGACATGTAAGCCAGAAAGAGGAGGACGAGGACTACGAGAGAGGGGAGGATAATGATGAGGTTAGACAGGGTAAGAAGAAAAGGAGAAAGAAGAGAAAATGGTAGACCCCAACTTTTTTTAGGGAGATGGTCTTATGTTTCCTTCTTACTGATTAGGGCTGACTACAGGGCAGCAACCATGGTGCAGACTAACCTCCAAATGGGACCTAAATTCAAGCAGAAGTGGGTGGAGAGGGCTTTGCAGCAGAAGAGGAAACACACCCCTGCAATGAGACCAAACATAAAGTGGTCCATGCTGACTCAGCTCTCTCTTAATTTTATCGTCTTCCTGTTTGGACTCCACTGTGATGACTCAGGATTTCCCGCTGGCAATATTTATACATTGTATAACCAGTTGCCTAGCAGATTAAAAATAAATAAATACAATACAAACACATAAGTTTATTGGATCATTTCTACACCCCAGGCACTATTACCAAGTTAATAGCATAATGAGCATTATCTCATTTAATTCTCAAAACAAGCCTGGTGTTTGTTTCTATTGTTATCCTCACTTTTCAGATGTAAAATCAAGAGGTATCCAAAAAATTGCCTAAACTTTAACCAGGGCTGTCAAAAGAAAGTTCATGTTTGTAATCATATGTTTTGCTGCCTCTGGTTTTTGGTGAGTGAGAAAAAGCTACTTTGCTGCACATACTGGTGCCTGAGAGGCCCACCATTTGAGTAATCCTTTTGAGTTAATATGAAAATGAAATAAAAATATGCATGGAGTGTTGACACATTAATGTGTATCATTCATATCTCAACATGGATTAGAAACCCTCTTGAAAGGCAGCTGAGAAAACAGAAAGATTTGTTGAGGAGAGGGAAACAAAGGGATGCTTTTTTAACATAGAAAGAGCCTCTATTTGTCTCACAGTTTGAATTAAAAAAAAATTATTTCTTTTTAGAGAAAGGAAAAGGGAGGGAGAAAGAGGAGAAAAATGTTGATGTGCGAGAGAAACATCTATTGGTTGCCTCCTGTACATGTCCTGACTGGGACCAAACCCACAACCTAGGCATGTGCCCTGACTGGGAATTGAACCGGTGACCTTTTGCTCTGTGGGGCAATGTAGTATTCTTCCCATTGCTCCCCAACTCATTAAATCTATCGTGAAAATGTCAGCACTTTGAAGTTTACACTTTTTCATCCCTAGTTCTTCCACATGGAAGTGGCACCCAGATCCATTTTGAGACTTCATGTCTTGATGTATTTTCCCATTGGAAATACTTGTCACCGTCAGCATAGGGAACTGCAGTTGGAGCCTGTTGATAAAGCTGGGGAAATGGATCATTAAATGGACCAAGGTAAAGCCAGATTTTATCTCATTCACAATTTTGTCCAGGGCAAGCCAGCTGTGGGTCTGCCAACAGGCTTCTTGGTGGACACTAAACATTTCAGAGCTCAAGATATTTGACAAGAGATACTCCAGGAATACAGGTGTTCCTTCCAACATGAGCTCCAGCCCTGTGCACTGGGCTAACAGGTGAGAATATGAGCCACATTTGAAGGTAAGGTGGACTGCAGGAAACCTCCTCAGGCTTAGGAATAGGAAACATGAATTTCCCTAGATTTTTGGATCTAGGATCAAAGTGGAATCTTTGCTTCCCTTCTGAGAAATTAGCTCAGACTTTACTAGTAGCATAAGAAGGATCCCAACAGAGCAGCCGAAGAGGAAGTCTGAGGGAAGCTTGGCCAGGCCCATAACTCAAGTATCCAAGGCAAAGATCAGTTTCTTGACATTGAAGGTGGAGGAAGGGTAGCTGCGAGAATTAAATGTGGTAACTCCAGGAGCACTCTTGGCACTTGCCTGGAGTATAGGAGGGGCAGAGATATGCGGGGCTCTTTTACTTCATCTTTCCACTTGATTTCATGTTGTAGTTGTGGTCCTTTATAGGTATATACTGGAAGAAAACTTACTTGCAGAAAGGTCAGCCTAGAATGGGAGCTGGGGAAAAAAGAGAGAGTAGGAGAAAACGTTCATGTGCGTCAAATGTTGCTGAGAGGTGGGCTAAGATTAAGACTGAGAAATGCCAGTGGAATTTGGTAGCAGTGTTGGTGATGGGAACTATTCTGTGGTAGGGG
Organism: Furipterus horrens; assembly: GCF_987537825.1. Taxonomy (NCBI): domain Eukaryota; kingdom Metazoa; phylum Chordata; class Mammalia; order Chiroptera; family Furipteridae; genus Furipterus; species Furipterus horrens. The sequence continues at coordinate 104,624,159 of NW_028327176.1, read as the reverse complement.
GAGGAGAGGGGGAAGCATGATTAGAGTGGGTTTTATAATATTTTAAAATATTTCCCAATGTGAGAGGTGGAAAACTATTATTACTATCTTAGCACTTCAGTTTGCTATATTTTGATATCTGAAAGCTTCTGAGCCCAATTCCTCCTGCTTCCCCACTTCTGCCTAAACTGCCACCATCACTTGTTTTTAATCCTGCTTAATTTATTTTTCATCTGAGATACCACAAGGCTGGGCAAGTGATGGAGCTGTGGCAGTGATTACCTAATTTGATCAATATAAGTAGTCCATTTGCATAACTTATGCCTCCAAGTAGGCTTCTTGAGCTCTTCATCACAAATGGCTCCTTTGTACTGGTACAGAACACAGTACATATGGCTACAAATCTTAATCCTAGGGGACCAATACAACACAGAAAAGATAGAAACGTGTTTACTTCAGTGTTTCTTTCTGTAGGTGAGATATTTCTTCCGATGTTTTGAATATGCAACTTTGCTTTACACTGAATTATTTGGTGGATTTTGTAGTTTTTTCCAGCTTGAGTGGATTCTTACCTTACTGTTTCTCTACTTGGGTGTCCTGCCACAAGGGGGTGCAACAACCCATAACCATGGGGGCCAGTGTTTCTCTTTGGGTCTGAGCTTCTGGGTTTTAGACATTGACTCTTTCTTAGCCATTTTCATTTGATTTCATATTTTCCATTCATTATAGAATTTCATTAAAATTTTAAATGAGTTTTTCAAATTACCAAACAACCATTTTTTGTGTTTGCTTGTTTTTTTAAAAAATAATTTTTAATTTTGTAATTACAGATGACACACAATATTGTATTAGTTTCAGGTGTACAACCCAGTGATCAGACATTTATATAACTTACAAAGTGATCACCCAAATAAACCTAGTACCCATCTGGCACCTTATACAGGTATAGTTATTACAATATTATTGACTATATTCCCTATGCTAAACTTTATATCTCCAACTTGTACTTCTTAATCTCTTCACCTTTTTTTCACCCAGCTCCCTAATGCCCCTCCCATCTGGCAAATGCTAACAACCATTAAAAAAAAAAAAAGTCCTCAGCAGAGGACATATGCTTACTGATTTTAGAGAGAGGGGAAGGGAGGGAGAGAGGGAGGTAGAGAGACATCAATGTGGAAGAGAAACATGGACCTGTTGCCTCTTGCATATACCCTAACTGGGTCCAAACTTGCAATTCAGGCCTGTGCCCCGACTGGGAATTAAACCTGTGACCCTTCGGTCTAGGGGACGACACTTAAACCCACTGAGCCACACTGAGCAGGGCACAACCATTATTTTGAAAACTGCCAATTTTCAAAGCTATTTAAAAAGAAAGAGATGTTCATTTCAAATCAGAAATTATAAAGAAAACATTAAAAATGCCCATTTCCCATGACCCAGAGTAATTCCTGTTAGTATTTTTATGTATTTTCTTCCTGTTTGTAAATGCCTTATTTCAAATAGGTAACTATTTTCTCTTTCTCATTTGATTTTACCCAATATTTCTACTACATTTTACATATTTAAAAAGGTTTCATAATATTTTATGATAAGCTATGATAGTTTTGTATGCAGAGTTTTATTTATACATTTTTACATTAGTTTGCTTTGATAGCTTTCTGGAAGTGTATTTACTAGTCCAAAGAGCATGAATGATTTTAAAGTTCTTGAATTAAATTATAAAATTACTTTTTAGAATGTTGTACCATTTATACTTACTAGCAGTGAATAATTGCTCAATCTAGCACATTCTTGCCACCACTATTATTGTTGAAAAATAAACTGCTAATTTTATAGGCCAAACATGTTATTTTTAATATGAATTTATTTGATTATTAGTGATAGTAAATATTTCTGCCTGTGCTTCAGAGACATTTTGATGCCTTATTACCTTGTCAGTCTGTATCTTCTGTCCTTTGAGCATTTGTTCTTCATGCTTCTCTTATCAACTAATGTGAGCTTTTCATATTTGTTCAATCAACAAATGTCTGTTGAGCACCTACAAGGTGCCAGACATCGTTCTAGACACTGGAGATATGGCAGTGAACAAAACAGACAGAATTCCTGCCTGTGAGGACCTTTCATTCTGGTGAGGAGATATAGACAAAAACAGAGTAAATAAGTGAGATGGTATATTAGAAGGAGGTGAATGCCATGGAGAAAAACAAATCAAGGAAGCTGGAGAGGGAGTGCCGGGGTGGTCAGAGAAGCTTTCACTGAGATGATGCTTGTCCAAAGACTCAAATAAGGGAGGGAAGTTCCTGAGGCTCTCTGTCAGTGGAAGAGTGTCGCAGATGGAGGGAACTGCAAGGGCAGAGGCCCAGATATGGCAGTGTATCTAGTATTAGCTTCTTGCAGTATTTATGGCAAATACTTTCTCAATTTGTTGTTTCATGTTTTAACATTGAGATGATTTACAGTTTTGTGTAGGTGAATCTATCACTTTTTTCCTTTGTTGTTTTTCTGTATGTTTAAAAAAACTTTTAATTGTGAAAGGCATCATATATGCAAAAGAATGATTAAAATGTAGATGTACAATGTAAAGAATTAAATAAAATCCAGGTCCGAATACCCTAAACCGCACTACCAAAATTAAGAAGTGAAACACTGCCAGGACTTGAAGCCTGGTGCTCCTCCCCTCCCCTCTAGAAGGAACCACTACCCTGACTTTTGTGTTCACCTTTCTCTTGCTTTTCTCTATCATTGTATCATACTTATATTTGCATCCTTAAGTGACATATTACTTAATTTTGAAAAACCAAGTGGTAAACACAAACCTAGATGAGAGGCAATACTCCCATTGTTGAGGAAGCTCTTAGCAGCCCAGTTGAATCCGTTCTCTCTGTCATAGTCTGGCTTCAGCTTCCCTGAGAGTTTGCAAGAGCAGCTGGGGAAGGAAGGAGTGAGGCTTGGGAAACCCTGAGAGGTGTGGGATGGGGCCAGTGGAGCAGAGCTGGCCAGCTGCCCCTAGAATCTGGTGCAGAGTTGTATTTGCAATGCATCTGTTCATCCAGAGATCTCATTTTCCAGCACTCCTTACATTTATGTGTTGAAAAAGGAGACATGCTTACTGACCAGGAACACCTCACTTGAAATATTATGTGATGTTTTAGTCCTTTTGACCTGCTATAATAGAATGTTGGAGACAGATGGCTTATAAACAGCAGATATTTATTTCTTTTTTTTTTCCTGCCTATTTTTTCCTCTAGGACTTTTATGGTATCATGGCTTACATTTAGGTCTTTGATCCATTTTGAGTTTATTCTGGTGTATGGTGTAAGTTGGTGGTCTAGTTTCATTTTTTTGTATGTCCCTGTCCAGTTCTCCCAACGCCATTTGTTGAAGAGGCTCTTTTCACTCCATTTGATGTTCTTTCCCCCTCTGTCAAATATTAGTTGACCATATGAACCTGGGTTTATTTCTGGGCTCTCTATTCTGTTCCATTGATCTATATGTCTGTTTTTATGCCAGTACCAGACTGTTTTGATTACCGTGGCCTTGTAGTATAGTTTGATATCAGGTATTGTGATTCCTCCTACTGTGTTCTTCCTCAAAATTGCTGTGGCTATTCGGGCTCTTTTTTGGTTCCATATAAATTTTTGAAGTATTTGTTCTAGGTCTGTGAAATATGTTGCTGGTATTTTAATAGGGATTGCATTGAATCTATAAATTGCTTTGGGTAGTATGGACATTTTAATGATGTTGATTCTTCCCATCCATGAGCATGGTATATGCTTCCATTTATTTGTATCTTCTTTAATTTCTTTCTTCAGTGTTATGTAGTTTTCTGAGTACAGGTCAGATATTTATTTCTTATAGGTCTGGAGCCTGAGAAGACCAACATCAAGGTCTGGAAGAGGACTATCTCCTGGTTCATAGGCAGTTATCTTCTTGCTGTGTCTTCACATAGCAGAAAGGGTGAGTGAGCACCCTGGGTCCTCTTTTCCAAGGGCATTAATCCCACTCAAGAGGGCTCCCCTCATGACCTTAACAGCTCCAAAGATTCCACCTCCAAGTACCATCACACATGGAATTAGGTTTTAACATTTGAGTTTTGAAGGAACACAAACATTCAATTCATAGCATATGAGTGAAAATAAACTTCTGCCATCATACATTTTGGATCTATTCTTCAGCTATTTAGCCCTTCTTAACTGATACTGCAGGTTCTTGATGTCCAGCAGAAATATAGTCAAGTTGTTCTGTATTTTTTGTTTCTAAGTCTGCTATGCCAAATTTCCAGTTTTCAAAGGTAGGTAAAAATAGACACTCTGGTGGCAGGGAAATGAGTGTCTTAAAGTAATTCAGGAAGCAGGGCAAGGACGAGAAAAGAGAAAATTCATAAGCTCATAGCCAAGAGCAGCCAAGTACAAATAAGAATCTGCAGTAGGCTTACCTGGCCATTCTGCCTTCAGATTCAAAAGAGAGCTCAATGGCAGTGGAGATATTTCTGAAAAGTCTCTTGAATCTTATGGCTCCAATCTAGACTGAGTACCATCTATGCCTGGTGCACAGCCATCATCCTGGGATCCCCTTTGCCATCCTGCCAGGAATGTGTCTTTCTTATGTTGACTCCTTCTTTCCCATACTCCATATCATCCTATGTTTTGGTTTACTCTCTTGTCTTGCTGGAGCACATCTTTAAATAGTTTTTGAAAAAGGTTTTATGGGAGGCATGTTATTTGAGGTCTTATATATCTGAAAATGTCTTTTTTTCTTCCTTCATAAACACCTTCACTCTGAAGTTTTGTCAGAAATGATTTTCCTTCAGAATTTTGAATGTACTATTCCATTGTGTTCTACATGCTAAGGTTATTGCTGAGAATTCTGAAGACATTTGATTTCTGGACTCTTATACTTTATTTTTTTTCCTCCCAGGAAGCTTGTAGAATTTTCTTTTTGTCTTCAGTATTCTGAAATTTCACTAAGATGTGCCTTGGTGTGAGTCTGTTTTCATTTAGGCTGGGCAGTTGATGAGTCTTTCTCTGGCAGCTCATATTCTTCAGTTCTGGGGGTTGTCTCTCATGTGTTTCATTACTGAGCTCCTCTCCTGCTCTGCTCACTGTTCTTTCTATTTGCATATAGTTATTCCTGGACTGGTCTCTTTTCTTACCTTTGCTCTCTTGTTTTTCATTTTTTTGCTCTACTTTCAAGGAAGATAGTCTCAACATTATTTTCTAGCATTTTATTGACTGTTGTTTCTCTGCTGTTATGGTTTTAAATTCCAAGAAAATCCTTTTTTGTCTTCTATTTTCCTTTTGAAATCTGCATTCTATTTGGATTTTATGGATGTATTATGTTCTCTGTCTGAGGATATTCATTATATTTTTGGGAGGTTTTCTTCTTGAACATTTTCTGTTTCCTCCTAATTGCTCTTCTGTTTATTTTGATATGTCTTCCATGTTAGAGAGATTTTGTCAGATGTCTGTGGAGATAAACATTAAAGCTGATTGGAAGCTCGCTGTGTCAGAGTCAATTCTGGGCTCTGAGTTTCACTAAAGGGTGATCTGGGTGGGCCATTTGTGAAGATCCCTTCTGAGTATCTTTAGGTTTTTTTTTTAGACTGGTCTGATTTATTTATTCTTAGACTGCTCAGATTCCTTACACTCCTGTGAAAAGGTAGAGGTTTAATTTAATTTAATTTATTTTTTTTTGCCAGCAACTGAGGGTAAAGAGGCCTAAGGATAGTATGTTCCTCAGCGTTCAGTACCTATATGTTCACGTAATCCTTCTGTTTTGGTGGCTACCACACCCTACCTGTGTTGATAGGCCTAGGTCCAAAGGCCGTTTTACCCTCTCCAGAAATAAGCTGCCAACTTTCTGTTAGGGCCAGGGGAGTGTTTCGCCTGGCAGTAGGAGCTTGAGGAGAAGAACCCGGTATGAAGCTGCTATGCAAACAGCTTTTCATTCAGACCTTCTGAACCTAGGTTCTGCCCACTTCCTCCTGGCTCCAGGGTCCTGGATGCTGGGATGCTATCAGGGCCTGAACCTTCTGAAGATCTGGGTATAAATTGATTGGTTCTCAGCTTCCCTTCTGACAGTGTAGGACTTTTCCTCTCTCAGTTTTATAAAATCAGCTATCACTTATCCTCTCCTTTCCACTTGTACAATTGTGTTGCTTTTGTCTGTTGTGTGTATTTACTTATTTTATCATCTCTTTATTACAGTTTTAGTGTAATACGAAGATGAAGGAAATTAGACTTTTAATCCATGCCGTTAACTTAAAAAAATCTTCATTTCTGTGAAGCTTATGGGTTATTTCACTGAACAGACATTTGGGAAATATTCAATTGCATTTTAATTTTTCAATACATAAGATTAAAAAATGCTTATTCTTTGTTTTTAAAGTGACATGCACTCCCTGTAAAAAAAAAAAAAAAAAGAAACTGTCTATATAGTGAAGTGTAATGAAAATAAAAATTGTTTATGATCTTACTGGGCAAAGATGTTATCTTTTTAAGTTTTTATAATTTGTGGTTATTAATTTTTCTATTTTACTCTGTAAGTCTATCTGAAGTTCTTTTGATGTATGATATAAGGAAAAGCTATATTTGAATATTATTTTTCTTCCAAATAGTTAATCAATAAACTATCCCAAACCTATTCACTAAGTAATCTCCCATTTTACTAATTTGTGATGACAGTTTACTTTCACCATATTTTAGATTACATGTATATAATGATATATTTTTGGATTATTAAATTTATCCATTGATTTTTTTATTCTCATAGCACATTATTTTAAAAAATGCTGACTTTTAACTAAGTTTCACTCTCTGATAGGACAACTCTTCAAGATTTATATATCATCTGAGGAGTTTCAGAAATTTGTTATGTTACCACAAAAAGCCCTCTCAGAATTTGATTGGTATTGTATTGAACACAGACATAAATTAGGTCCAGCATGGTGACTATAGTTAATAATACTTGTGTATTTGAAGTTTCTCAGAGTAGATTTTAAAACCTCTCACCACACACACACGATTGTAACTTAGTGAGGAGATGGATAAGTTAATTTCTCTTTTGGTGGTAATCATTTTGTAATATATACATATATCCAATTACTATATTATATATCTTAAACTTACACAATGTTATTTATATGTCAGTTATATCTCAATAAAGCTGGGGAAAATAAATTAAAAATTAGAATAATTTTATTTTATGTGGTATATAATATTTCTATGAATATTGTATTTATGATCATTTAAGCTATATTAACAATCCATCAACATTTTGTAGTTCTCTGAAAATCTCTCATATTTCAGTAAGCTTAGTTCTAGTTACCTCAGGTTTCTGTTTTTTCCATTATGAATGCTATTATTTTTTGTTATATATTAGGACTCATTACCAATAGATAGACAATCTATTTTTAAAATATTTATTTTGTAGCTAGCCAGTATGTGAGCATTCTTACTAGAGCTGATGTGTTTCCTATTGATTTGCTTATTTTTTATAAGTATGTAATTATAGCCTCTACAAATAAGGATGATTTTGCCTTTTCTTCTGCTGCACAGAACTTCCAGACAATGTTAAATAACAATACTACCTCTGCATTTTTAAAGTTGTTTCAACTTACACAATTGGATGCTATCCTCTGCATAAATAAAGTAATTTACTTTCTTCTATTTTTAATCTAAATTCTTCCCAAATAAAGTGACTTTTTCTGCATTTAATGCTTATGAATTATACTTTTTCTAATATTAGTGTTATCCCTGATTTCTTCTAGTATGCATTTGCCTGATATATTTCTTGTCTATCCTTTTATTTTTAAACTTTCTATTTCATTTTCTGTGAGGATATTTGTTACTTTCAAAGTGTGTTTAGGTTTTTAAAAACAAAATTTGAGACTATGTGTTCTTTAAAAGGTGAATTAAAAACATTTACCCATAATCTCTTACTTTATGCTCTCCATGTGTTTTGTTTTCTGATATTTTCCTATTTCTTTTGTTTTGGTTTCTATTTTTTGCTCAGCATTTGATTTGTCCTTTTTATTTTATTTTAATTTTATTTTTTAATTATAATTGATATTCAATATTATTTTATATTAGTTTCAGGTGTACAGCATAGTGGTTGGATATTTATATAATTTATAAAGTGATTTCCCTGATAATTCTACTGCTCATCTAACAAGATACATAGTTATTATAGTATTATTAACTGTAATCCTTATGCTTTATATCCCTGGGACTATTTTTAAAAGTTTTTATTTTTTGATTTTAGAGAGAGAGAGGAGGTGGACAGTGTGGGATGGGGAAAGAGAAAAACATTGATTTGTTGTTCTACTTATTTATGCATTCATTGGTTGGTTCTTGTATGTGCCCTGACTGGAGATAGAACACTCAACCTTGGCATACCAGATGGTTCTCTAACCAACTGAGCAACCCAGCCAGGGCCTCCCATGACCATTTTGTGACTATTAATTTGTACTCCTTAATCCCTTCACCTTTTTTACCCATCACCCCTCTCATCTGGCAATCATCAGTTTGTTCTCTGAACCTATGAGTCTGTTTCTATTTTTGTTTATTTTGTTCTTTAGATGGCACATATAAGCAAAATCATATGGTATCTGTCTTTCTCTGTCTGACTTACTTCACATAACATAATAACCTCTAGGTCCAGCCATGCTGTTGCAAATGGTAAGATTTCATTCTCTTTTATGACCAAGTAACATTCCATTGTATATATGTGTCACATCTTTATCCAGTAGTCCACTGAGGGGCTCATAGTTTGCTTCATATATTAGCTATTATAAATAGTGCTGGTTTCATTTGTACTTGAAAAGAATGTATATCCTGTTGCTTTGAGTGAAATGCTCTAAAATATGAATTAAATTTATCTAAAGTGTCATTGAAGGCTGCTCTTTCCTTATTGATATCCTGTTTGAAAGATCTATCCATTGATGTCAATAAGCTGTTAAAGTCTCCTATTATGACTATATTACTGTCAATCTTTTTCTTTACGTCCATCAATATTTGCTTTATATAGTTAGGAGCTCCAATGCTGGGTCCATAAATATTTACACAGGTTATAACTTCTTATTGGATTGATCCCTTTATCATTATGAAATGTCCATTGTCTCTTATTATAGCCCTTGTTTTAATTTTTTTCCATCTGATTAAGTATTGCTACCCCATCTTTTTTGTGTTTTTTTCCATTTGCATACAATATCTTTCTCCATCTCATTACTTTCAGTCTGCGTGTGTCTTTCGATCTGAAGTGGGTCTCTTGTACACAGCGTATGTATGAGTTTTATTCTCTTATTTATTCAGCTACTCTATGTCTTTGATTGGAGCATTTAATCCATTTACATTTAAAGTGATTATTGATAGGTACTTAGTTATTGCCATTTTATTGTTTATATTTAAGTTCTTTTCCCTCGCCTTATTCTTCTTAAAAAAAGTCACTTTAAAATTTCTTGTAATACTGGTTTGTTGGTGATGAAATCCTTTAGCACTTTCTTGTCTGAGAAGCTCTTTATCTCTCCTTCAATTTTAAATGATAGCCTAGCCTTGTAGGTAATCACTTTGAATATTTCATGCAAATCCCTTTTGGCCTGCAAAGTTTCTGCTGAGAAATTAGCTGACAGTTTTATGGGAGCTCCTTTGTAGTTAACTAACTGCCTTTCTCTTGGCTGCTTTTAAGATCCTCTCCTCATCTTTTTTTTCTTTACTACTTTTATTAATTTTATATACATATGCACATATGTATACACAAAAGCACACACATATAAGGGTCTGTCTCAGGTTATTCTGTTAGGTTTCATTGATTTTTCATTCTGTGGAAATATCACACTATTGAATTATGGCCATTTGCAAATAAATTATACTATGTAGCCAAGCCACTTCTCCTTGACTCTCTTCCTTTCAAAATTATATTTTTTCTTCCAGTTAAATTTTAAATTACCTTTACCAGGTTTAAAAGAAAAAAACTTTTACTAAAATTATTATCATAATCACATTAATGCTATGAGCTTCTTAGAAATATTTAATATTTTATGACATTTTCACTTTTTTGTTGAATATCCTGTCATTTTCATATAAATATTACATGTTAAATTTGGAATTATTCAGTAGTTTGTATTATTTTAAATTGTTAGTGTGAATGTGGCCATTTCATTAGATCTTCAAACTAATTTTCATTACATTTTTCAAGCTCATTATTGCTGGGTATTTAGGAAAATTAAACTATCTCAAATTTAGCTACTCTCTTGTGATCTAACAGAAATTCTAATAATATTTTAGATGATTCTCTTGAGTTTTGTATTATCAAGTATGAAAAATAAGGAAAATATTGTTACCTCTTTTTAAATCATTACTTGTATTTTTATGAATCATGTATTTTTGCCTTGGCCTTTAAAGTTTTATTTTGTGAATAACCTGATCTATCTTTTGCCTACTCTTTATTTAATTTTAACTTTTGTCATTTTAATTATGATGTGTCTTGGTGTGAGTCTCTCTGTGTTTATCTTGTTTGGGACTCTCTGCACTTTCTGGACTTGTAGGTTTATTTCCTTTTCCAAGTTATGAAAGTTTTCCATCATTATTTTCAGTCTTTTGCTCTCTCTCTTTTCCTTCTGGTATCCCTATGATGTGAATGTTGTTATTCTTGATGTTGTCCCAGAAGTCTCTTAAAATATCCTCATTAAAAATTTTTTTTTTCTTTTTGCTGTTCTGATTGGGTGTTTTCTGCTATCTTATCTTCCAAATTGCTGATTTAATTCTCCACTTTATCTAATCTACTATTGATTCCTTGTAGTGTTTTCTCCATTTCAGTTATTGTATTCTTCCTTTCTGACTATTTTTTACATACAATTTTATGTCTGTTTTTATGCTTACTTTCTCTTTGTTGAAGTTTTCACTAAGTTCCTTGAGTGTCCTTATAACCAGTGTTTTGAACTCTGTTTTTGGTAGATTGTTTGCCTTCACTTCATTTAGTTCTTTCTCCAGAGTTTTGTCCTGTTCTTTCATTTTGGACATAATTCTTTGTCTCTTCATTTTGGCTGTATTTATGTGTTTGTTTCTATGTATTAAATAGATCTGTTACATCTCCCAGTCTTGGTAGGATGGTCTTATGTAGTAGGTGTCCTGTGGAGCTCAATGGCACAATCTCCCTGATCACCTGACATAGGTGCTCCAAGAGGGTTCTTTGTGTGACCTGTGTGCCTTGATTGCTGTTGGCATGCTAGTTGGTGGGATTGACCCTCAGGCTGACTGGCCATGAACACAGCAGACAAGCTGTTGAGTAGGAGCTGACTCAATGGAGTAGGATTTGCCCCATTGGACTCTGGTGCCCGCTGAGACTACCCTTTGGGTACACCACTTGTGAAGCTAATCTGGTGATCTGTTGTGATGTGAAGCCATACACTGGGTATGTTGGTTCTGTGGCCTCCTGGGAGGGGTTCCAGCGCAGGCCAAGTTCAGCTGCTGCCTGTGACTGCCCTGCTCTGCCTGGTGAGAGGTACAGAGCAATTGGTGATTTCTAACTGCTGTGCTAGAACTGGAGGAGTATGGGAGAAGCCACACTATGAACTTGAGGTCGATGTCACTAGTACTGGGCCTGGGACTGTTCAGCAAGAGGGCACCCTGAGGCCTGCCACTGCCTGCTGTCTACCTGGAAGGCTCAGTCACTGGAAGAGCCTTGAGTGATATGTGAGTTGGGTAGGGGTAGGTCTCAGGAATTTGTCAGAGTGGGGCTAGTGCTGTAATGGTGTTCACCAGGCTAATTTTGATCAAATTTGGCTGTGTAGGGGAGGGTTTAACGAAGCAAAGACGGCACCTCACTGACTGCTTTGTTGGATGCTGTTTCTCCGGCCCTCAGCCTGAAGCCACGCAACTCGATTTCTACCTAACTGTCTCTGGCAACGCCCCAGCTGCCGCCCCTTTGCTGGAGTTTAGGGTAAATGTCTGCAAGCTAGTGAGTCTGCGTGGGCCCTTTAAAAGGTGGCTGGGTTTTCAGAAGCCTTCCGTTTCACCCAGATGGACCAAATCCCTGCTGAAGGCTCCTCTTCCAGGCTCTGGTGCTCTGTGGTGGGGAGCCTGGTGTGGGGCTGAGACCCCTGCAGTCCTCAGGGGGCACCTCTGGCAGCTGAGATATCCCTTCAGATTATCAACCACCACATGTGGGTGTGGACCTGGCCTGTTTCACATCTCTTTCCCTCCTACCATTCTTGTGGTTTCTTCTTTATATTCCTATTTCTAGGACTTCCATTCAGGTAGTCTTTATACGGTTCTCCAGGTTGATTTTTTAAAATTTAGTTGTAATTTTGAGGTGGTCGTGGGAGGAGGACAGCACTGTGTACCTACTCCTTTTATCTTAACCTGACCTCCTGGTTTGTCTTTTATCTTTGTTACAGAGTATTATAAGACTTACATTTTGTTTTATGTCTATTGATATTTACCTTTAATTTTTAGCCTATTTATCAAATTAGGTGACTTTTGAATTGTTTATTTATCAAAGCTAAGAATAGAGTGAAAAGTTTTGACTTCACTTTAATAAAGCTGAGGAATTTTGTGCCTTTCAGCTTGGCTCTTTGAATCTTGGATTGCGTGTGTACGTAATGATCATTATCTAGATCATCTAGTTGTTGATATTCAATCCTCTCGATGCTGATTAGTATTATTTTCTGATATCTCACTGTTTTTACAATTTCTTTTGGTGTTTGCACTTATTTAAAAGGCATCATTTAACCACAGTTCCATGTATACCCAGTTTCAATGCTCATAGAGTTTCCAGGTAATAAGGGATATAAGGAATAAGGTGTCTAATATTGAATTCTCAGCTTTGATTCATCTCTCAGTCAGCTAAAGCATACTTCTGAATATTGTTTTTACAAAGAAGTGTGCCCACATGCTTTTTTCTCCTTTCTCACATTCTTAAGAAAATCTTCCTATTGACTTCACGTAATATTGTGGAACAGGAAATTTTTGGTTGAATCATTTATTGTTTTATTTAACAAATACTGATTGAGAACCTACATATGCTACACGTTGTTCTTTTATCTTAAGCAAAATTTATATTGAACCATTGCACACATACAGAGAAATGTGCAACTTCTAAGTGTACCACTCAATAAAATTTCAAAAAAGTGTCATTTGGTGGTCAAAGAAGATTTGCCTGAACAGGTGCTTTATGATCTGACTGTCTCTCTTAAGTGCTTATTTTTAAAAAAATTTTTGGTGGAAGTTTCACAACGATATAATTTTGGCTCCTGATTTGGTGTGTCATATTTTCCTCCTGAGAGTCTTGTATCTTCTTTTTGTTAAAAAAAAGTTTCAATATATTTAAATATCATCTCTTCCAACTAGTTTGGTATAAACCTAGTTTTCACATTTACTTAAAAAAATAATTTTCCCAAACCAGGAAACTTTTCTCCTTTTATAACTTTATTGTATCTATTTTTATTTTACCTGCTTTTCACTTATTTTATCTCTGCTCCCTACCTTTTAAATCTACTATCAATTTACACTTACCATACTTTTATTTCTTTGCTACTCTTCACCTGCATTCCAAGAGAACATCTTAAGTTAGTCCTCTCCAACAGGTCTATTGATGGTTGCCAGAGTGCACCAAAGTCACCCAGTGAGCTTGTTGTTGATCTCCAGAGGTATTTATGAGGTCTGTCTGGAAGAAGTCCAGCCATTGTTAATATAATGAGAACAGCTTGTGTGCAACATCAACATAATCTGGCAGCCAAGGAGAATGGACTGGAATGCACATGTGTGGACAATGATGACTTCACTGTACTAGTCATTAGGGTTGGTAGATACCATTGAGTGAGCATATGTACCATGTGGCTGTTGCATTCAAAATGACGGAGTGAGTATAGCAATGAATCTGCATCAAATTTTGTGTTAAGCTTGAACATTTTTCTGCAGAAACTATTCAGATGATTCAGAAGGCTGCAGCTATAGGCAACTGGTGATTGGCAGCTTCATCACAAAAATGTACCTGCTCACGCATCACATCACAGGCAGAGTTTTTTGGCAAAACATCAACTCACCCAGGCGACTCAGCCCTCCTACAGCCCAGATTTGGCACCCTGTGACTTCTGGCTTTTTTCAAAATCAGGAAAATACAATGGGGCAGCTTATGGCGATTGGGAGAACTGTGTGAGGTCCCAAGGTGCCTACTTTGAAGGGGACCAAGGTGTCATTGTCTTATGTACCATGTATCTTGTATCTTCTTCAATAAATGCCTCTATTTTTAATATTACATGGCTGGGTACCTTCTGGACAGACCTTGTATATTGATTTAATGGGGATGAGAAATGGGGAGACCAAGAGGAAATTCCAGGTAAACAAGAAATATAGGCAAAGTCCCTAATGTGTTTTGGAGCTTTATGAGAGGTGGGTTGGGTCAGGTCATGGAGTATTTTTATGTCGTGTACTTAAGCTTAAGGCATGGAGGAGTTACTGACAAGTGATTCAGGGGAGTTATATGATCAGGTTTGCATTTTAGAGAGTATATCCTTGAAACATGGAGAGAGATGGAACAGAACAGCCATTATGGCACAATCACAAACCACAAGTGTGCTCTAGTTGGTTGTAAAGTAAATTGTTTTATAGTGTGTTAAAATCCCAAAAGCTTAAAAAAATTAAAAGCATTAGAGTAGATTCAAAGTTATTCTTACTATAATATTATTCTCAGGTGCAACCTAGGCTTTCTTACACTAGAAAGTGGCCATGTCACAGCTCACCCATTTGGAACTGTGTAACTGTGAGAGTATGTATGCATGAGCCTCCATTCATCTGTCTTGTAGCAGAGGTAACGCCATGTGCTCACTAAATTCCACTTCATTTTCCTGTTTTGGGGCATATAGAAGGACTATGTTTCCATGTCTTCATTGGTGTTAATTTGGGTGTGTATGACAGTTCTGGCCAATGAGATTGGCCTTTAAAAGCTGCACATATAATTTTTAGCCTCTTATTTCATTAGCCTCATGTCCAACAGAAATATAACGCTGGCCACATTTTAATTTGAAATTTGTAGTAGCCATATCAAAAAAGTAAAGAAAAAGAAACAGATGAATTTCTAATAATTTAAGTGTTGATAATATATTTAACACAATACATCCACAGCATTGTCATTTCAACATTTATCAATATAAAAATTAGCAATATATTTTAAATTTTAAAAATCATTGGTCCTGACCAGCATGGCTCAGTGGGTTGGGTGTCATCCTACAGAGGGAAAGGTCGCCAGTTTGATTACTGGCCAGGGCACATGCTTGGGTTGCAGTCCAGTCCCTAGTCAGGGCATGTGTGAGAGGCAACTGATTGATGTTTCTCTCATGCATATTTTTCTCCCTCTCTTTCTCCCTTCCTCCCCTCTCTCTAAAAGATAAAAATAAATAAAAATATTGAAATGGGTGAAGATGATCAAAAGGTACAGATATCCAGTTATAATTTAAGTAAGACTTGGGGATGTATAGCATGATGACTACAGTTAACAATACTGAATAGCTTATTATTTTTAAAGGGGGAAAATATATGTAACCCCAGAACTAAGGAGCCAATATGAAAAACAAGCATTTCAGTGTTTCACTGCTCCAACCCCGTGAAAACATTTATTTTTTCATAACCTCCTTAATATCTTATATTCTAACTATCTAATAAGATTGTTCATGCTCTATACATAGTTAAAATGCATGCTGAGTGTACACCCTGTCCATGTGAGTCACACATTAAAATTATGACCCTCACAACTAATAATGGAGCTCTTGCAGAGAATTTATTTAAAAAATAACAGTAAAAATCTTTGGAATCGGTATGTATTTTACACTTATAACACAACTCAGTTAGGACTAGCTACATTTCAAGTGCTCAGTAGCCACGTGTAGTTAGTGGCTACTGTCTTAGTGCTGCTATAAGAAGGGAGAACCTGAACCTGTCAGAATGTGTCCCTGGAAGTCTAAGTGGAGCAAAGCTCCCTGAGGTCCCTGTTGGACAGTAATGTGAACAAACAATAAACTTTTGTTTATTTGGCCTTTGTCTGTTGCAACAGCTCTTAATTACCTACCCTGATTAGGCTTCCACAGAAGCCTGAGAGTCATTGAATTATCAGCTATAAGTAAAGCATAGAGACCAGTTAGGGTCGTATTAAACAAACTTTATTTTTTAAATTTATTTTTATTTTTCAATCATAGTTGATATACAATGTATTAGCTTCAGGTGTACAACATAGTATAAAACGCAACTTTAATGGCAACTTTGGAGGATGAAGGAGGGAGAGGACACAAGAAAATTCATGAGGAGATTGTCACTGATTAGATGAGGGGAATGAGTGACAGAGAAATCCGGGTTTCTCACTCAGATGAGTAGGTGATATCATTTGGGTGGATAAAAAAGGCAGTAGGAGAAGCTAGTTTGGGAGTAGAACTAGTGAGTTTAGTTTTCTCTCTGTTGACTTTGAGGTGTCTATGGACTATTGGTTTAAAGTTTGTTTCAGATGACTGTCTGCTAAATGCCAGGTCGGGTGCTGATGGTCTGGGTTTCAAGGGACCACAAACTGTGGTTGAGTAGATAAAGCCAATATAGCATGTAAGAGTAGTGATGGACGTTACCCACTGTGCTCCTGGAGCCCACAGAGAGGAACCTAATCTGGGACCACTGCAAGGATGGGTCCAGGGTGCAGGTGTCTTAGTCTGTTTGGGCTGCTAAAAACAAAATACTACATACTGGGTAGATTATAAACAACAGAAATTTATTTTTTACAGTTCTGGAGGCTGAAAGTCTGAGATCAAGGTACCCACATAATTGAGTAAGGGCTTTCTTCCATTTGAAGACTTTCTGTTATATCCTCACCTGGCAAAAGAGGCGAGGGAGCTGTCTGGGGTCTCTTTTATAAGGGCACTAATCTCATTCATGAGAGCTCTGCCCTGATGGTTTAATCACCCCTATGGCCCCACCTCCTAAATCTTATCACTTTGGAGGTAAGATTTCAACATATGAATTTTGGGGGGACACAAATATTCAGATCATAACTATAGGGTAAGGATAGAGGAAGAGGAGGGGGAAGGTGGTAAAGGCATTCAAAGTAGAGGCGACCACATGGCAATGGCATTGAGGGCAAGAAAAGTATAGTGGTCACAACAAGGACCTTGCTATGACCATAGGGTAAACCTCAAGGAGGAAGTGGCATGAGATAGAGCTGGAGCAGGAACAGGGCCAGACTACAGAGGCTGCAGTTTGTCATGTCCGATTCTATGCTATTTATGTGGGAGGATGGATTGAGGAGGACAGAAGCAACAGCAGCAAGGATAGGCAAGAAGCTGTCATAATAACTGAGGAGGGAAATGAGAAAGAATGAAATCCTGAACCTGGGCAAGAAGGGGAATGATTTGAGAACTTTCAGGAAGGGAAATTTGATGAGTGTTGTGAGTGTGGGTTTAGAAGTGAGGAAGAGAAAGAGGGAGGAGTCAGGAACGCCTCAGAGATGTCTAGCATAGATGACTGGGTGAAGGGTGCTGACTTGGGAAAATGAAGATTGAGTAAAAGCAATGCATATCAGGGGAGGGGACGCAGAATTTCCAGAGATACAATTTAGTGGGAATTATCGGTTCAGAATGAAGGATATACATGCCCAATTTTTTGCCCTCCATCCCCAAACAAAACTCAATTTTTATTTTCAGCACCCCTTTTCAGGGAAAATTGGGAATTGAGCAGCAGGATTTGAGCAAGAGGCTTTGAAGCATGCAGGCTATGAGAAACTTCAGTGGCAGCTGCCTATGGATTTCTTATAGATGGACTGTGACAAGAGATGCCTGTGAGAATCAAGATGTAAGCACACAAATGACCATGAAAGGCAGGAGCTGGGGAAGTGGATTCTGGGTTTGGAATCAGAGAAGAAACAGAGAAAAGCCATGGGCCTCTGAATGGAACTGATGCACGCAGGAGAATAAAGTGCAGAAGGTGGTCTTTTAAGAATCAGGGAGTTTGGGGGGCCAGCCTGAGACCTTTCAAAGGCCTCAGGAGTAAGACAGTATGCTGAGCCATAGAATGGAAAAATGGTTGACTCGAAACTGTAACTACTCTGGAATTGAATGTGATTCAGTGTTTATTTTACTTGGACTGAACATTTCTCATACTTCAAGTTTGTTTTGTCTCTATGGTTCTTTTCTCTGTCCTAAAATATATTGGATCAGAAGTCCAGAGAAGGAGGGTCATCCTAGATAAGTGGCCTGAAGAAGAGAAAAATGTTTCTTTCTAGATCTCTGGTTGGCATTAATCTTCAAAAGATGCCTAAGTTTAAGGAGGGACTGAATATTCTAGTTTGAAAACTATGTCTTTTCCCAGAATGCCTCCCTTTCTGTCAAACCTAAGTTCATATTTTTGGGAGAGTCTTTTCTTTTTTCTGTATGATCTTTAAGAATAACATGCCATTTTCCCAGAGCCATCATTTTATTTGCTTAATTCATTTTGGAATGCTTGTGTCCACAGCATTGGTTAATAATATGAGAGCATTGGCCCTTTATTGTCTGGAAGGCATATAAAATTGAGAACTTGGGCTCTGGTGGGTCAAAGGTGTTGTTATTCAAAAGCATGCTTTGTTTTGTTCTTTTGGAGAATTGGTATTCTTTTCAAAATAGGGAAGAGTTGAACTGGCTGAAGTACTTTTTAAATTAAAAAAAAATATTGAATTTATTGGAGTGAAATTGATTTGCAAAACCACACAAGTTTCAAGTCCACAACTCAATAAAACATCATCTGCACTCTGCATCGTCTGCCCATCACTCTAAGCAGTTGTTTTTTGTCCCCATTTTCCACCCCTTTGCCCACCTCTACCCAGTTCCATTAAAGATTTAAATTTTATTTGCACAACACTGAATCAGGTACTTTGCGTTTCTTATCAATTCTTTCAATGTATTTGTAGGCTCTTCTTTTTATTTCTTTTTTATTTTTTAACTTTATTTTTATGGATGTGCTCATTTCCCCCCTTTTGCCCACCTCCATCCTGCCCCTGCTGCCCCCTCCCCTCTGGCCATCACCACACTGTTGTCTGTGTCTCTGGGTTATCTGTCTATGTTCTTTGGCTAATTTGCTGAAGTACTTTTAATGAGAAAATATAAGGAAACAAATTTTTTCCCCCAAACTTTATTATTACAAATTGTTTTTATTACAAGGGGTTAACAGAACAGAGAATTAGGCTTGCTCTTTCTTATGAAACTTGAACGATTAAAAAAAATAAGTTAATAAATATGAAATTAGGTATGCCCCCCCCCCCCAGCTATGTCATGTGCTCCTAAGAGACAGAGGAAAAAAACCCTGTATCCATATGTAGTACAAACAGAAATTTTCACCTGCCATTTTTTCTTATCTGGGATTTCCCTGAGGAGAATAGACAATCACATTATTTCACCTTTTTCTAAAGACTTCAGAAACATAAATAAATCCATAAATAGTTCATATAAATATAGGTTTTACCTTTTAAATAATAAAATTCCCAAGTCTGAAATACTGCCCTCTTAAAAAATACAAAATAAAGCATGTAACTCATTAAAATGGAATCTTACGCCACTAAGTCATCTCAGGGCCTATTAAATACATAAATAACTTAAAAGTAAATAAGAAGCAAATTGGTTTTCAGTCTAAACTTTTCTCCTTGTGGAAAGAGAAAGATGATTCAGATTCAATCTCTGAACCAATGTGTTACCTCTAAAATTTCAGTTGAGTGAACTCATTTAAGAACCCTAGTGAGTTTGGTCAGAAATGGGGCTGGATCTACTCCCCAGAAAGCCTAACTGACCTGGGGTCTAGGGTCAGATGGGAAATTATTAAGCCTGGTGGCGGACAATGGGGGTGACACAGGTGCAGCCCACAGTCACCAGCATCTTCTCCAGCTGGAAGGAATGGGGACAGTGCCGAGAATCCCTGCGCAGGACCAGGATCTCTTGCTGGATGGGGACAGAGTTCAGGTGGTGGTTGATCTTCCCTTCGGGATCGACACAGAAGAAGTCTCGGCACTTGGCCTCCCAGATCACAGAGGGATATCTCTCAGGGTCCTCAAGGCGGCTATGGGCGAGACAAAAGCCAGGAAGAAAGTGAATTCCTGGTAAAGCAGGAAGGAAATCTAACAGGAATCACTGGAGGCAGATGAATTCACAGGGAGACAAATTATAGGCATTACAAATTCTCTAAGGGCTCTTAGTCTGGAAAAAACAAGTAGTTTCAGAAAAACTTAGATTATTAAGCACACGAATTGTTACAGAAAGAAGACAATGATCGGTTTTTCCCACTTTCTCTGAAGAATGAACAAAATAAGATAGATTGAGACTGCAGAAGGGATTTAAGTTTGACATAGAGGATGCTTTTTTTGGGGTGCATTTTATAGATGGAAAAAGACCAAGGAAATCATCTAGGAATAAGATAGCTGTTAATGTGACTTAATGAAGTCTGTCTTTGAAGCATGGAATGCATCAAAATTTTATCTGACAATGCATTCTTGAAACAGGGCGCAGAACTGATACGAAGGGCTGGAAACAAAGTCTTAAGCCCCTCTATTACCCTCTCTTTTCTCTTCCAGCTGGATGAATGATTTGCTTTGAGTATGAATTTATTTTAACTATTCTTAGTAATGGTAAGAGGAGAAAAATCCCTACAGTCAGATGAATCTGTAGGTGCCACATAATTGAGGATAATTAGTGCAAGATCAAGTTATCAAAATACATTTTTTGTTTAATTATTTATGGGGTCTAAATACCAGATATAATAAGGTCTTCTGGGGACACAGATCAAGACTAACTTAAAAAGGGGTGGAAAGACCCAAAATGATACTTCTTCCTCTACTGGAATTCAAGTAACAGACTTGGGTATCATAAATATTAGAATGATGATGACCATTAATTTGAGTGAGTTTTTGGTGTCAGTGACAATGAATCTAACAGAATAGGTATTGGGGGTGCTCTAAGCAAATAAGTTTATAGAATGAAAGTTTGAGAATCATTGTTTTTCACAATGGCCTTTCCAGGTTTGACTGATGATTCTGAGTGAGTAAAATTTTCCTCAAGGTGATTTAACTGGCAGTCTGATTCATAAAAGATTGAAGAATAGGAAGATTTTATCTGGGGCTTTTACGTACTGCAGAGTCCAAGGTGATGTGGATCGGTTGTGGTAATTCGAGGGCCTTCTGAAATTCGTATTTCGGTTAACGATGTTTAGGCTGACCCTCACACTCTGAGGGAAGTTCTGGTCCTCAGTATTTGGACATACTGGATTTCGTGGCATTGCAACTCCTGCCTTCAGTATAGCCACCAGAGTTAGCAGCTGCAGCAGTGACTGGAACTGAGTGGGAAAGGAGAGAGAGATAGGAGATTAGATTAGCATGTGGTTTTTGTTAACATTGTGATAATGATTTTAATACTAATCACAGAGAACATACTATGTTCTAGGACAATCTATTCTAAATTTTCAGATCAATTAAATTAAAAGCTGGTTAGGTGGCCAAAATAATGTTAAGACCATTGCAGTTTTACCAGTCTTGAGCATTCATCTTTTGATTTAGGAAAGGCATATTATTCATTGGCTGGCAGTAAATTTAATAAAAATGGAAAGTCATCATCCTGTCAGTACATGCATCACACCAGGTCACTGGAATAATATTGACCCTGACTTTCTAGGAGGAAATGTCTTCCTGCACCACTGTTCTCTATCCTAGCATTCTGTGAAACCCTAATGGAAGGTGAATGTGAAAGGGCCATAGAAAATCCATGTAGTATCAGTATTTGTGTTAGAAATGCTGCTGCAACCACTGGCAATTATCCAGCCCCAAACTGGATCCTCTTTAGGTTTTCTTAGGTATATTTTACAGTTTTCTTAATTTACATATATTGATTCTATAATCAACTTACATTAAAAAATATGTTTTAAAAATATAAAAACCATTTATTCTAAACCACAGTTAAACTGTATCTGATGAGAATAAATGGGCTTGGCATACCAAGACTATGGTATAATATTAGGATAATAGAAAGAAAAGTCATTGTCACAATTTATTCAATCCTCAAGGTTAGTGACCCATCTTATTATGGATGAAAGAAAAGTGCTATAGGAGAATTGTATTAAGTCACTTGTACTCAGAAAAGTAGAATTTCAATAAACATTCTTTCTTACTGCACTGTATTATGTGACACTTTTGTGTGGTTTAGCCCCAGTATAAGCTATCTTTCCGTTGTAATCTCATCTTTCAAACTGATGTGTATCAATTCTTGAAAACGCTACACAATGACAAGTTTCTATAAAAGTTTTAATTTTCCATTCTACATGATCAGAATTCTTAGGTCTCCATAGTCAGAATCCAGAATTTCATACCTAAAGTCCAGAAGTATTATCTAGTCCAAATCAACAAGAGCATTGCACGTTAGTCAGGACTCACCATGGACGGCGTTCTCTCAGGAGTCATTGCAGTTTCTTTTGGTTCACTGGAGATGGATGAGATTGTGCCAGCTGTCAGATGGATAAAGGGTTATGGTATCTTCTCTCTTTTTATAGGACTTTGCTCCTTCTGTGGTCACTTACGTTGGCGTGTCGGAGTGGGTTCAGGAGTGACACCGTTTTGGTTAAAAGTTCCATCCCTAAATGAGGTCAGAGAAGCACCTCCCTTTCACAACGAGTAATACCTGCTTCATTTCATGAAGGAAACTGGGAAGAACAGAAATTTATGTTTCTAAAGATTATTTCCTTTCTTCATACTTCAAGAAACTATTACTTGTTGGAAGCTGAGCAAAGGTGCTCTATTTATGAGCTGATATTATTTATTTATGGGCATATATGAAGCTGCCGTAAGAGCTCTGCTTTGTTTTAATGGCTCATGGGAAAATAAAAGTTTGACATAATATTCAAGTCTTCTGGTGCCATGTGCCTTGATTTTCCACTTAATATTTCCCTTCCTCAACATATTCTCTAACCAGATATTATGGAGGTCATTTCAGAAACTAATCAAAATCTCACCATATAAGCAAACAAAAAAGGAATAAGTAATTTAAGGATGACAGAATATATTATTTTATTGAATTGACACCTGCTTTGTTGAATGTTTGTTCTGCTAAGGACTAATAACTGTGTTCAAGAGACATGAGATTTACTATTAAAGGCATGTCTAACCAAGAAAACTGTTAACTCATGCATTTCTTCAGGAGGAATGAGATGGAGTTGGAGGGAGGACATGGAGACTGGCAATGGAAGGAACTGGAAATACAGGTAGACTTGAGAAAGGTGGTAGAGGTAGAGAAAAAGAGGGAAATGAGGAGTAGAGGGTGATAAGCACAAGAAGGGAGAGGAGGAATGAGAGAGGATAAGAAGGAAAGGCAGAAGGATGTGGTTTTCTCCTTCCTTTTCTGTTCACTCTCTGAGATGAACTTTGATTTCAGGTCCTTGAGAAAAGCTTCTCCTTAGGAACAATGAAGACCACACAAGGATGATAAAGATGAGGGAGAGGGGATACAGATGTGGCTGCCTACATGTCACTCTCTCTCCTTCCTTTCTCCCCAGTGAGGTGAACATGGCTCCAGGCCCTCTTAGCTGATACATTATCCATGAGGCTGGTATCTCATATAATTCAGATAGGCTGACTAGCAGTTCTAACTCAACAGTTTGGGTGTAAGAGAAGTTTGCTGACTCTTGATCTTGTTTGTCCTGAAATGCATTTCTTCTTGCCCTGATTTACTCCATATCTCAGAGAACTGACCCTTCAAGCTACTTTCTCAGACTCCCTGGTTAGCTGGCCCTTTGCTGTGTTTAGCCAGAGGGATATTTAGCCAGAGGGCAGGAGACTGGGAGTGGAGAGAAGGAAGGGGAGGGGGAGAGAAATAATAATTCTTAAAGCATGGCTTTGATTGTGTCTTTTGTCATCCCATTAGTTTGTGTAAAGAACAAAATGCAAACTGTTAGCATTATAATTGGTACTTGAGTTACTATTTGAGATCTGCTACCTTTCTAGCTTCACCTCCTACTATGATCCATGACCTGGGCTTAGGGGTCCTGACTGTCCTCTTTTTAATGTCCATACAATATTTGTTAAGGTACTGTCTCTTAAATGCCCTTCCCCATTCTCAGTTTATCAAAATTCTACTTATCTTTCCAGATCCTATTCAAATGTGTCTTCTATGCCTATAAGTCTCTTCTGATTATTTTAGTTGGAATGAATGGCTCTCATAACATGTAGCTTATACCTACCACCTTAGCAGATTGTGCTTCCTTTTGTAGTGTGTTTTACTCAGCTGGACGAAGCATGTTTAAGATATACGCCTATTTCTAGTTTTAGATTTTACTGTAATCCTTCAAAGCCAGTGTGTTACTCATCTTTGTAACTTCCATGGTGCCTAATGTCAAGCTTTAAACAACAAGGATTTTCACAGATTGCTTTTGTATTGCTGATTTCTCTTTGGTATACAGCTGTTCTTGCATATTTCTAGCATATTGCATGGCATTCGCTTACATATCTGATTTTCTTTTGCTAGACTGTGAGCTACCAGAGATAGGTAGCAGTCATATTAGTCTTTGTATCACCTAACATAATGTCTAGTAAATAGTAACTGCTTTTACTGATTGACAGCATGAGTAATGTTATTTGAATAGTTCAAAATCTTAAATATTGTTTCTGGGACCCAATTGCATTCCAGTGACTATATTGAGTTGTCTGATGTCTTGATTCTCCATCCTGCTCCTTTTGAAGGTAGTGTGATAAGGTTCTGGCTTATTTTTGACTTTCTGCAGTGGAGAAAAAGGGTTCTTTGCTTCTCCTTTCTGGCAAGGATGAGGTGGAGGGGAATGTGCTGCCACTTCTTTTGGGTGATGGCCAAGGAGGAAAAGCTGACTCTAGCTGGTCTGCCTATGCTTGCCTCCTGTGCCAATGAAATCCAGCCTGTGTGCCATTCTTTGAGATATCAACCCTTGCTTTAAAATAAGAATGGGGAAATAAGGTGGGTTTTTATAAAAGTGTAAAAATGTTGACATTGAATTGGTGGTTGAAGTTGGCTGTGCTTAGCCTTGAGTAGGACTAGATTCCCAGATAAACACTTGAGCTGGAAACCTGTGCCTCCTGGAAGGGCAATCAGAAGCAGAAAGAAGGTTTGGAGAGTGGGTTGGGGTTCTTCCTCTGAATCTGTCTGCAGAGCACTTGGCTCAGGTTAGGATTCCAGTCTGTTGAGAAAGAAGGAATGCTGGACTAAGAATTAGGGTGTCTAGAACACTGGATAAGAGGGCATTTTTTTTTTCATTGTAGGTCTGCCATTAACTACTCATGCCCTTGGGGGCTTCATGTCTTTGAGGCTCAGTTTCCCTCTATATAAAATGAGTTTTTGAATTTTGACAGTTCCAGTCAAGATGGTGAAATAGGTCGAAGCTGCACTTCCCTCCTCCCATGATCACATCAAAAATACAATTAAATTATAGAACAATCAACCTGGAGAACCATAGGAAGATTAGCTGAACAGAAGTTCTATCACTAAGAATATAAAGAAGAAGCCTTGTGGAGACTGGTAGGAGGCACAGAGATGTTATCTGGGCTGGCCCTATACCGTCAGATGAAGGTTGAGAACTGGAAATGTTATCCCAGATGCAGAGGTCCTCCCTGAGGAGTGAAGAGACTCAGTCCACATGAGACTTTACACAATGGAGCACCAGTGCTGGGAAAAGACATCCTCAAAACATCTGGCTGTAAAAATCAGCAGGGATTCCAGCAGTATGGGTGAGATGAAACCAAAGAATCCTCTTAAAAGGCCTGTGCACAGACTCACTAGCTCACAGGCATTTACCCTGGGCTTCAGTGAAGGGACAGCAGCTGAGGGAGGAGGGTTGTCAAAGACATACAGGGAGAAAATCAGTTGTGTAGTTTCAGGGCAAGGGCTGAAGAAACAGCCACCATTGTCTCTATGTTGAGCCCTCCTCCAACACAGCAGGCTAGCAACACTGGTTATGAGGATGCTCAAGGAACTTGGGAAAAAATAGATGAACTCAGTGAGAACTTCAAGAAAGTAATAGTAAGCATTAAAAGTGACATAGAAATCATTAAAAAGAACCATTCAGAAATAAAGAATATAATAACTGAAATGGAAAATACACTTAGAAGGAATCAGCAAAGATTAGATGAAGCAGAGGATTGAACCAGTGATTTGGAAAACAAGGTAGCAGAAAACATTCAATCAGAACATAAAGGATAGAGAATTAAAAAAATGAGAATAGTTTGAGGGACCTCTGGGACAACATCAAGCATAACAACATTTGCATCATAGGGGTACCAGAAGGAGAAAAGAGAGCAAGGGATTGAGAACCTATTTGCAGAAATAATGACTGGAAAATTCTTTAACCTGATGAAGGAAAAGGACATACAAGTCCAACATGTACTGAGAGTCCCAAACAAGATGAACCCAAAGAAGCCCATACCAAGACATATAATTAATATGACAAAGGTTAAAAACAAAGAAAGAATGTAAAAGCAACAAGAGAAAGGCCACAAATTACCTATAAGGAGCTCTGATAAGACTCTTAGCTGAATTTTCAACAGAAACATTTCAGGTGAGATGTAATTGACACAAAACATTCAAAGTAATGCAAGGCAAGCACATACAACCAAGACTACTCTATCTAGCAAAGCTATCATTTAAAGTTGAAGAGCTTCTCAGAAAAGAAAATGCTAAAGTAGTTCATCAGCACTAAACCAGTATTACAGAAATGTTAAAGGACTTCTTAAAGGAGAAAAACAAAAAGAAAGGATCATAAGTGTATATAATAAATGACAATAACTATGTGCCTATCATCAATCACTTTAAATGTAAGTGAATTAAGTGTTACAATAAAAAGAGATAGGGTGCCTGAATGGGTAAGAAAACAAGACTTATATACGTGCTGTCTACAAGAGACCCACCTCAGAATGAAAGATACACACGGACTAAAAGTAAAGAGATGGAAAAAGATATTTTGTGCAAATGGAGAGGAAAAAATTCTGGGGTAGCAATATTTATATCAGACAAAATAGACTTTTATACAAAGGAGGATATTACATAATGATAAAAGGGTCAATCCAGCAAGAGGATATAACCCTTGTAAACATGTATGCACCCAACAAGGAGCAGCTAAATGTATGAAGGAAGTATTGATGGACATAAAGGAAAGGGTTGGCAGAATACAGTTATAGTAGGGGACTTGAACATACTGTTGCCATCAGTGGGTATATCTTCCAAAAAGGAAATCAACAAAGAAACAGTAGCCTTAAATGACACATTAGACCAGATGTATTTAATTGATCTTTTTAGAGCATTTCAGCCCAAAGTAGCTATACATTATTTTCCAGTGCAATGGAACACTTTCCAGGATTGAAGGCATGTTAGGTCACCAAAAAAGTCTCAATAGATTTAAAAAATTGAAATCATATCAAGCATCTTCTTTGACCACAATGGTGTGAAACTAGAAATCAATTACAAAAAATGTCCTGTAAAATACTCAAACACATGGAGGCTAAATAACATGTTACTAAATAATAAATGGGTTAACAAAGACTTCATGGAAAATATCAAAGAGACCTTGAGACAAATAAAAATGAAAACTTAATGTCACAAAACTATGGTATACAGTGAAATCAGCCCTAAGAGGAAAATTCTTAGCAATAGAGGCCTATATGAAGAAATAAGAAAAATTTCAAGTAAGCAATCTAACCTTATAGCAAAAGGGACTATAAAAAGAACAATAAACAAAGCTCAAATAGAATATAAGGAAGGAATAAATATCAGAGCAGAAGTAAACAAGATAGAGTCTAAAAAATACAAATGACCAATGAAACCAAGAACTGATCCTTTGAAAAAATAAACAAGATAGATAAATCTTTAACCAGACTCATTAAGAAAAAAAGACAGAGAACTCAAGTAAATAAGATTAAAAATTAATAAGTGAGAACTGATATCACAGAAATGCAAAGGATTATAAAAAAATACTATGAAAAATTATGTTCCAACAAGTTGGACAATCTGAAAGAAAAGAATAAGTTAATAGAAACATACAATCTTGTAAGACTGAGTCAAGGAGAAAAGAAAACCTGACACATGGATTACTGCCAATGAAATCAAATTAGTAAATCACAAATCTTCCAACAAATAAAAGTCCTGGACCAGATGGCTTCACAGGTGAATTTTGCCAAACATTTAAAAAAGAATTAACACCTATTCTTCTCAAAATATTTTTAAAAATACAAGAGGAGGGCAGTGTCTCAGGATCATTTTATGAGGCCACTAGTATCCTGATTCCAAAACTGTACAAAAACATTACAAAGAAAGAAAATTATAGGTCAGTATCCCTGATGAACATAGTTACAAAATTTTCAACCAAATATAAGCAAACAAAATTCAGCAATATATTAAAAAGATCATACACTATGATCAAGTGGGATTTATTCTTGGAATACAAGGTTGGTTCAATATCTGCAAATTAACTAATGTGATACAGCACATAAACAAATGAAGGATAAAAATCATATGATTATATCATAGATACAGAAAAAAATTGACAAAACCCAGCATCCATTATGATAAAAACTCTCAGCAAATTGGGAATAGGTGGAACATAACATAATAAAGGCCATATAAGACAAACTCACAGCTAACATCATATTAACCAGGAAAAGTCTAAAAGCATTTTCCTTAATATCAGAAACAAGACAGCATTGTCCACTTTTACCACTTTTATTCAAAATAGTATTGGAATTTCTAGCCACAGTCAGACATTAAAAAAAAGAAATAAAAGGCATACAAATTGGAAAGAAAGAAGTAAAATTGTCATTATTTACAGATGAGAGGATGCTGTATATACAGAACTCTAAAGATTCCACCAAAAATCTGTTAGAACTGATAAATGAATTCAGTACAGTAGCAGGATACAAATTAATATTCAGAAATTGGTTACATTTTTATACACTAATAATGAACAATCAGAAAATAAAATTAAGAAAACAATCCTGTTTATAATTTCCTCAAAAACAAATAGAATACTCAGGAATAAGTTTAACTGAGGTAAGAGATCTGTACTAGGAAAATTATAAGACACTGAGGAAAGAAACTGAAGAATATAAAAATAAATGGATGCATATACCATGCTCGTAAATAGGAATAATTAAAATCATTAAAATATCCATACTACTCAAAGCAATCTATAAATTCAATGCAATCCCTATCAAAATATCAATGGCATTTTTCACAGAACTTGAACAAATAATCCTAAAATTTATATGGAACCACAAAACACCCTGAATAGCCACCATAATACTGAGAAAGAAAAACAAAGTTGGAGGGATCATGCTACCAAACATCAAATTATTCCAAAGCTATAGTAACCAAAACAGCATGGTGTTAGCATCAAAACAGACACATAGATCAATGGAACACAATAGAGAGCCCATCTGTATGGTAATTTAATATATGACAAATGAGGTAAGAATACACAACGAGGTAAAGACAGTCTCTTCAATAAGTGGTTTTGGAAAAATTGGACAGATACATGCAAAACGATGGAACTAGACCATCTTCTTATACCATATACAAGAATAAACTCAAAATAGATAAAGAGTTAAATGTATGGTGAAACCATAAAATTCCTGCAAGAATACATAGGTAGTAAACGCTCTGATATTTCTCTTAGTAATATTTTTTCCTGATATATCTCCTTGGGCAAGGGAAACAAAAGAAAAATAAAGAAATGGGACTACAATAAATTAAGAAGTTTTTGCACAGCAAAGGAAACAATCAACAGAACAATAAGACAACTTACTGGATGGGAGAAGATATTCACCAATGATACATCCAATAAGGGCTTAAAATACAACATTTATAAACAGCTTAAAACAATTCACCAAAAACAACAACAACAAACAACCCAATTAAAAAATGGACAGAGAACCTGTGTAGATACTTCTCCAGAGAGGACATACAGAGGACCAATAGATATATGAAAAGATGCTTAATATTACTAATCATTAGAGAAATGAAAGCTAAAATCATAATGAGATATCTCCTCTCACCTGTCAAAATGGCTATCATCAATAAATCAACAAAAAACAAAAGTTGTTGAGGATGTGGAGAAAAGGGAACTTTTGTGCATTGTTGTTGATGGACTTGCACATCATTACAGCCACTACAGAAAACAGTACAGATACTTCTCAAAAAATTAAAAATAGAACTACCTTATGACGCAGAAATTTTACTCTGGGTATATATCTAAAGAAATACAAAACACTAATTTGAAAAGATTTACACACCCCTGTGTTCATTACAGCACTATTTGCAATAGCTAAGATATGGAAACAACCCAACTGCCCATCAATAGATGAGTGGATAAAGAAGACGTGGTACATATATACAACAGAATATTACTCAGCCACTAAAAAAAATAAAATCTTACCATTTGCTACAACATGGATGACCTAGAGGATACTATGCTTAGTGAATAAGTCAGTCTGAGACCTGTTCCAAGGGATGATATTCATAAAATGTTTGTGGGCCTCTTGATTTAGAAAAATAATTTTCAAGACTCCATGACATTATTAGTCCAGTAAACATTGTTCCTTCGTACTTACAATAGAGAGTAATACAAGAGATTAAAGATAATTTTCTTCCTCTTTTATCTAGGAGAGAATATTGTGGAATCTTTCGTCTTAATGTGGTAGAAAATTAAGATTGCTGTTAAAATATGTAAATAAGCTAATTAAAAAAATTTTTTTGCTTAGGTGGTGGGGTTATCATTTAGATACTATTATATTTTTATTTCTATTCTACAGATATTTTTAAAAACAAAAGATAATGATGGTCTCAATATAGGAAGAGGCACTGTGCTATCATTAGTGCTTAATTTAAAGCCAATGAATAATTGAAAGAAATTGGAGCCATTTTATTGAATGCTGTGCACATCACCAGTAAGAATCGTTTGCTTTTGATTTTAATCTAATATAGACAGGATAATGAGTAGCAGAGAATTCTCTTGGGGCTGACATTTTGAAAATTAGGCAGGCATACAAGAATCAATGACAGAGTTTAAAAAGGAGATACAATATTAAGAGGGGTAAATGTTTGCAATAGAGAGTCATCTAGGGATCTTGAAGGAACTGATAAGTCTGCATTATTACTTCAAAGTAATAATGGTGTTATATACCAGAGGCTCAGATCTGAGGTTAAAGCTGTTGCCCTGTGAGAACAGGGTTAGTGAAGCTCCTCTAGAAACAGCTCCTTTGTGTAACTAATTTATTTTTTCTACTATATGTTTTTTATGCTGCCTTACTTAATTCAGATTAAATTATTTTTATCTGATAGAATCAAATCACAAAACTGACTTCTTTCAAAAACATACCTAACCTATATGGTCAAAAGAACATCGAATAGCTATTACATTATGTGATGTGTCCTATCCCTGGTGACTTCCAAATCGTGTATGACGTCTTTGTCATTTGGGTAAGTGAGGCTTCCTTTTACACATCTTTCCCAGCCCCAGAGCACTGAGATAATGCTTGGAAGCTGTGTGAGACACTGAACCATGCAAAAAGGAGGACACATCATGTCACGTCATCTTTCATAAAACAGCTGCGATCCATCAATGTTTTTCCAATCCCTACATTCAAATCCACCATCAAACAACACCTCATGTGAACATGTCAATTTCTCCTCTGAGTAATAACTACCAACCTCATGGAAACCAAGCCTCTTCCTTAGTTGAGTTTCTCACTAGCCTTTTACTGAAACACTGATTTAAAGTGGGTCAGAAAACTTTCCATTTTTTTTTTCAAGCAAGTAAGTTTAGAATTCTATACCTGTACATTAGCAGGCACATGCAAATTTGTTTTATGGGTGGCCTTTCCTTTGGTAATGCTGACTTCATCTGATACCCTGAGAATTAAGGTCAACAGATGACTGACGTTTCAAGTCTAAACGGATGTCACTGAAAAGTAGTCTAAAATTAAACAAGTAAACCCAACCACACAATGAGGTGGAACTATAAAGTTGTCAGCTTTATTTTCTTTTCAGCAATTTTGAAGTTTGTAAAACCTAGAGACAACCACAGAATGTAATGAAAAGGAAAGGTGATAGCATATGAACTGGGAACAAATTGCTAATGCTTTTCCTTCTTTAGACAAGGTAGAGGATGCTGTGGTGAGGTGGCTGCTCTGGAAATTGGAAATATAGTGAAATTAATACATAGTGATGCTATATTCCCTTATTCCAAAATTAGAGATGATTTATAACAAACAGTAGATGTAAAAATCTAAATCAGGCCTAGGGAACGTAGAGGCAAAAGTTAAGATCTGGAAAAAGAAAACCCAAAGTCACTGTCCATAAGGGCTAATACGGTTACTCTAGTTGAGGTCTTCATTTGTCTCTCAGCTTCGTGGAAGCCAAAGAAAAAAGGTAGATATGCTCAGCTACATAGTTTTCATTATCAGAAAGAAAGAAGCTAGTTAATTCCTTAGAGGGATGGAGTTTTTCCTATCATTGTATTTTGAAGCAAGGACTTATAAAGGGCCCCTCTTTAGTATACTGATTAAGGACAAATTTTTGGTATCAGACATTCCCATAATCAGATCTCAGCTCCACTTTTGCTGCTGTGTGCCCTTAGGAAAATTATACCACTGATGTCTCAGTTTCCATGCCTACAAAATGGAGAGTATAGAACATGATTATAGATATGCATAATCATGAGGAGTAAATTAAGTAATATATGTGGCTTGGTATATATTATGTGCTCAATGAATGTTGATAAAGTACTAACTTTTATGGGAATGTCAGAATATGAGAATCTGTCAGTTTGTCAAACTTTTTTGAGAAGAGATCTCGGATCTGAGAGATACTAGTTATCTGTTCATTTTGTGCCTACTCTGTGAAGAAGTAAGGAGATTGCTTCAGGCTTCCACATGGTCTGGATGAAATAGCCATTTATTCAACAGAAGTTTCTTGAGCACTTACTATGTGCCAGGCACTGTGCTAAACTCTGTTAATATGGCACAGTACAAGCATACAAGGCCTTGTTTTTAAGGAGCTAACATTCAGTGTAATTCAGGGTCTTTATTTCTATTTTGTGCTTACCAAACTGCTGATAACAAACTAGATTTCTTAAATATTTAGTAACCTGTAAACCAGTGACCTGGATAGTAGACAGATATTCTGATTAGTGGAAAGATATTCTGATTAGTGGAAAGGATAGTCCCAAATTATTAATTATATTAAGGATAGCTACAAATTATTAATTTTTCCTTCTGGTTTATTTATTATTGTACTGACAATAAAGGAATTTCAAAGTCTACCATATATTGTATTGAACTTGACTCAGAACTGCCACTTCATATATGTGGATGTAAGTATTTTATAAATCTCTATCTCTGCCTCTGTGTCTATGCCTATGACTATGTGTCTGTGTATATCTCTATCTCTATCTACACACATGCATGTACACACACAAAAACACAGATTTTCTTATAACCGTGAAAATGATACATGCTGCTCATTTGTTATACAAAATAATGGGGTGGGGAGTGGGGAGAAAAGCAAAAGAAGGAAAGCAAAATTAATCCATAATACTGGTTCTTAGAAATAAGCTTTTGGATCATGCCATTCTGTTATTTTACAAAATTGTTCTAGGTTTTAAAAATACATTAAAAAACTATAAGTGTTTCATAAAATTGGGCCATATCATAATACGGTTTTGTAACCTGTTTTCTTATCTTACAATATACTCTAAATATTTTGCTTTTTTAAAGCCTTTTGTTTGTGTGCCTACTTTTGCCCCACCCTCTATGTTTGAAACAGATTAGCTACCTAACATCTTGAGAAATAGATGAACAGCAGACTATTTAAGCAATTGCCTATTGTTAAATATTTTGATTGCTTCCAAGTTTTCAATATGTTTTTGACTTCTCTATGTCATGTCCCTGTAACAGCAACAATTCTAATACCCAGGTGCTCAGAATTGTCGAAGAGGGCTACATTGGCAAAGTGACTGAATTTAGATGAAGAGCAGTGATGTTAAGACATAAAAGCAAAGAAAGAGAAAGACAGGGTTATACATGCTTGGTTGTGTAAGTGGAGGGACCTTTGCAAATTCATAACACTGGGAAGTCACAACTTTTTTTAATGATGGCTTGACTCAAAATGATGCAACTCCAACTCAAGAGCTTAAAACACACACGCGTGTGCGCGCACACACACACACACACACACACACAGTAACAAGGCCCAACAGAGTGGGTTAGGAACAAAAAAAGCTTGTTCTGTGGTTATAGTACTATGAAAAGTTTAATTGTAATGAATTATGTGCAATATTTTAATTTTATAGTAGATAAATTATTAAACAAAAAGTTTTATAAAGATAATCTTAAGATAAATTGACAGAGATCTATGAAACTTTTGAATAATTCTAGGTAATGCTATTACAAGGGCAATAGACATTAAAAACATCAACAAAAATATTTACCATATAAAGCCTAGGAAGGTATAAAAACAGTGGTTGTCATTTGGTAGGTGTCAAATAAATATGAGTGACAGAACTTTTTTGATGTTACAGAGCAAGACACATTTTGTACTTATCCATTCATTTATTTCACTTAATCTCTATAATAATAGTCATGGAACCCAATGCATATTCCTTTTGTCTGGCAATCAGAAGAACATGCAAGGCAAGTTTAGAATTTCTGACAGTTCCTTCATTGCAGACATTACAGTATTTACACGTGCACCCCCACTGTTTGCTCATGCGGCACTTGGTGCTGCTCCGTTCACTCAGTGCCTGCTGCCTGAACATGAACACTCCTGTGGGGGGGTTCCTCCTCTTTTATATTATGCACAGACAAAGCTGGTTACTAGCCAATGCTTATATAACTGTGAGTGCACTACGCATATGAATCTAATTATCTCTAAGCAGCCCATGCATGGGCATCCAGGGTGAGGGATCCTGACACTCTATTGTCCTCACAATAATCCTATAGGATGCTATTATCAAAATTTACAGGTTTCAGTAACTTGTCCAAGGCCATCTAGTTGGCTGGTGGTAGCCCTGAGATTGATCAGAGACATCTATGATTCTCTGTTTTTTTTCACTGTGACAAACTGAAAACATTTAAGAAACTTACTTTGCAACTGACTTTCCTACTTTCTGAAGCTGACTTTCTTATATTCATGAAGTTTTAAAATTTGAAGTCTTAAAAATTATCAAATTAATCTTTTATTCATTCATTTGAAGGTATCATCTCCTTCATGTACTGTCCCTCTTTGTCTAAAGCTATGACTGTGTCTAGACTAAGATACACCCAACGCAGAGTTATTTTGTGATCCCCTAGAAGTGGAAATTTCCACAAGAATAAATAAGGAAGGAACAGAGAGTGGTGTTTATATGTCTATGCATCACTGAGAATTAAGGTAAAAGCATTAATGCTCTGTTCAATTTCCTGGCTGGATTATAAAATCAGTAACCTTTTTATTTTTATTTTTTCTTTTCTAAAAAAAGGAAGGCAGGGAGGTTGGAAGAAGTAGACTTTAAGCATGAGAACCATCTAGGGGAATATTATATGATAGCTATGAATCAGATTGGTTGATTGGTTTTCTGTTTGATCTGAAGAACTAGGACATTACAGTCATAATGCATTTTAGCTATCGAGAAAAACTGCATAAGTCAGGATTTTAATCATTAGACCAGTGTTGTGTTAAACCTCATGAACCTAATGCTAAGTGTAAGATGATAGTAGTTGAAAAGCAATTAATTTTGAAAATTTTCTGATGTACATATCATTTAAAAATATTTGGTAAGAATTTAATTATATGTGTATGCCATCATTTATTTATTTAGTCTCTTATTAATGGATTTAAAATTCATTTCAAACTATTCAGTATTAATCAATACAGTGACAAGTATCTTATTAATTAGATATTTGGTCAAATACATATTATTATAGTAGAATATATAAGGGTTTTTGTATTATTGTCTATGTCTTACTAAGAAATTTTGAAGATTATATTGTTCTTTCTTTGCAATAGGGACTCATTTGAGCTAGTGTAAGCAAAAATGTGGAATTAATTATAAGGATATAAAGATGGTTCAAGGAAACCGAAGGTAGGAATGACTGCAGGTATTCAAGAATGAGAGCTGAACAACAAATAGGAGTCAAGCAATTGCTTCCTTAATCTCTCAAACTCTCTCCTTGAAATACAACATAGCTCTCTCTGTGGATTCCTTTTCTCTGTACTTCTGGCTCTCCCATGTTTGCATATTCTCAGATCTACTGATAAGCATTTCTTAGTTCCAAGCCATGGATTCAGGAGACCCTGATTGGCTTAACTTGAATCACATGACTAGTCAACTTTGGTTGAGGGGGGATCATGTGGTACAAACAGGACTGCTGGAGATCCAGCCTTATGGTTAATTTAGCATTGTTCTCAAAGAACAGGAGTGTGTGTTGGGAAGATATTCTTAATGATATGTGTGCTCTAAATAAATTTCCTCCTGCTAAAGAGAAAAAAAACATATGTAGTAAAGTAGCAAAGTAATTTCTTTCCTTCATACTGTCACATCTTGACAACAATGCCTGTAGCTCTTTGAGCTTCATTATTCTTCCTCATCCTGGGTGATATGATTGTTTATATCTTGTTGAAGGCATTATATTTTAAATATGTATGTAATTTATATAGGTATGTTGCATATATTTATTACATAATTTATATGTGTAATCTGTATATATATGTATCTATTTATTTACATATAATTTTTTATCTCTCTCCAATAGTTATACTTATTAGGTTGCAGTCCTTAGCATTGTAGAAAACATATATATGGTAGGTGTTTAATACATGCTTGTTTATTAACTTCTCAAGATGGTTTCCCTTTCTGAAAAGGCTAGATATGGACCTATTATCTGGCACTTAAAAATATTTATATGTTTTATTTAAGTTTATATGGATTCTGCTGAACCTATGTAGTTTTTAAACTTAAAAAACAAAAACAAAAAAACATCTGCTGTATAAAGCTTGAAAGTCAAATGTGGTGAGCTTAACACCAGAAAGTGAGAGACAGGGAGCCAGGCTCCTATGTGGGCTAAACACAGCATCTGCTAGACACGACAAGTAAACAGTGATCAAGGAAGTGGTTGACAGACCATTTGACCGGGGTGAGAAACTCACTCGTCTGCTTTTATGCTTGCTGCCGGAAGAGATACTTCAGCAGGGTGCTTGGTGCATATACAGGAAGGCTATAGAAATGCTTTTGTTTGGGAGCCTGGATCTCAGCAGAAATATATTGCCCACTAGTTGACCTAATTCATCAAACATCATCCATCCATTCATTCATCCATTAAATAAGCATTTATCGGACAATTAGTATATAAAAAGCAGCAAGAGTTACAGTTTTAGGTCCACCGGATGAGACAAACGTAAAGAGTTTACAAATTAATAAGAAAGCTTTGAGTTAGACATATATTTGGATTTACTCTGCTGTGTACTAGTTATGTGATCTTAGTTAAGTTACTTAATATTCTCTAAGCCTCAAGTTCCTTATTTTTAAAATGGCAATCATAATAAAGTTAATATAAGGATGGGGATATTTTCTGCATACAGATATAAATATTATGTATTATTATTTTTAATCATCACAGTCATATTCATTACCAACCACAATGAGTTATTATAGGAGCTCAAAATTTTATGCAGTCTGTAATACATAGAAAAAAGATATATATAAAAAAAGATGAACTATCAATCTAAGGAGATTGCATCATGTGGTGTGTAACATAACAAATCCAGGTTGTTAGGAAGTTTTGTCTAGTTGTTGCTAAATTAACTTATTTCTTATATGTACTGTTAATTATATCCATATAGGCTAATTTTTTCACTTTTCATCTGTAGGTTTAGACAGTATGTAGACATGGCTTTAGACTCATAGACCTACAGAATAAAAAATGGAAATAATCCAGAGAGCTTATCTAAACAATAGGTGTTCTTAAAAACTTGCCTAAATGTTTATGCTTTAAACATAATGGGAGAAAGAGATGTTATAACTGTCTTGGCAACTTATCCTTATTTCTAACCAAGCTTTGCCCATTTGTAAATTCAATTAATTTGTTCATTTTATCTTTTAGTAATATCTTCCAAATTAATGAGCTCCAAAACTTTAAAATTACTTTTGACTTTTCATTCATTGTCTTTCTCACATCCCCTGCCACCACCCTTCTGAGTTTTGGCACCAAGTGCAATTTGTTACCAAGTGAGTCTTATTGATTCTCTGGTGTTCTTCTGCTATGGAGTGGGAGTTCTTTTCACCCTTGTTCCAGTCCCCATTCCCTCAAGCATATCCAGTAGTTGTCACCTCCCACTGTGGACTTCCCTTCTTCCAG
This sequence comes from Furipterus horrens, assembly GCF_987537825.1. Lineage (NCBI taxonomy): Eukaryota > Metazoa > Chordata > Mammalia > Chiroptera > Furipteridae > Furipterus > Furipterus horrens. Next base: position 104,585,807 of record NW_028327176.1, on the reverse strand, counting down.
ACCCTCCTCCTTGAAGCCCAGTTGTTCACTAAAACCACATTTATCTCCCTTAGCCATTGCTGTCCTCAAAGGTTTTCCAATGTAAAGTTATAGGATAGTTGAACTTTAGACCTCTTTGTTGTACAGCAAGGTCCTCCATGTGCAGTGCTGCCCCTCTTGTCCAGTCTTGTCCTTCATAACTTTCAGCTCTGCTTCTGCCCAGCTAGCTCTTTTTCTTGCAAGCACAATGATCCCATTTCAGCAAGTCTTTGCTCCTGTAAATGATTTCTACAAAACTAGACAACTCCTCACTTTTTAACTGTTGTGTGGCTGAGTGGTTTGAAAACTGTAAAATTATAAAGATTTAAACTTTTGCTAGCAATTCATTACAGGAGAGAAGAGTGGAGAAGGTAAATGGATGTCATAGGATGTGTGAATGTTAGCTCTGATTACACATTAGCTGGGAACCATATCTGCTCAGACCAGAACCTGGGAAAGATGAGAGGCTTTGAGACAGGGAGTCTTAATGGCGGGTCCATGGATTTTTAGGAAGTCTACAGATGAGATTCAAAGGACCTGTGAATTTATTAAAGTTACAAGTAAAATTTTATGTGTATATGCATTTGTTTTCAGTGGGGAGAGTCTATTGGTTTTGTAAAGAGAAATAAGACATTTGACAAGAAGAACCTTGTCACACCATTGTGATGAACTTTTTGCTTGGGGAAGAAGTCAAGTGTCAAGCACTAGTACTGGCCAGGAGAAATATAGAAGGTGATGCTAGAATCTCCAGAGTGTCAGAGTGCACAAGACTTCAACGCCCAGATTGGAGAAGGGCTCTTCTCACTTAAGGAAGTCAGAGAGCAGGCAACCATGGATTGGGCTGATTTAGAGCACTGATTATGGGGGTAGGATGGAAATCTCTAATTGGAGGAGGCAGGGGCCATGGGGGATAATCTTGAAAGATTAAGAACTAGATTTTGGAAAGGATTGAGATACTCTTTAACAGGGCTATTCTAAATGATTTTCTTGTAGGAGTATCCTTGTGGGTGACAAGGAGTACAGGGACCTGTATGTATTTAGAAAATTTTTTTGATTAAGAAATTTATAACTAGAGCTTAGCTAAGTTTCTTAACTGTTATCTTGTATGGTTAACTTTTTTCTTTCTTTCATATTTGACTCATTATAGCTTTTCTTTTTAGTTTTTGGTAAAGATGTTTTGAGGATAAATGTAATCAGTTTTGAAGGAAAGAAAACAAAGTGATAGGGTTTAATGGGGAAGGTGGGAGGAACTATCTTAGTTAGATAATGGGAAACATGGTTGTGTAGCTTTCCGGGAGGAGAACCCCCTTTCGGCAGCCATAGTTGATATACGCCATGGGGTCCTTCCCCAAATATCTGTAACCTGTCTTCTGATCATATTCAAATCTCTGAGGCTATACCTTCCTATTAAGCTTTTCATAAATATCTCACGCTTTCCCTTAGAATAGGGTTTTTTGTTTTTTGTTTTTTTTTAACCAGGGAGGAGATCAGGAGCTTTTGTAAAATAAACTCCCACCATACAGTCCAATTGAGGACACATATTGTGCGTGTTAATTGTTAAAAAAAAACCCAACTTAACATGTATTGGTGCGTGGTTTGCCTTCTCCAGGAATACAGTTCTTTAGCATTGCCAGAGTCAGATACATGAGTTCAACACAGACAACAGAGGGGTGATTTTGGAGGGTAGGGGTATGGGTAGAGGTAGAAAAGCTATAGGGAGATAAATGGTGATGAAAAATACATATTTTAAAAAATCTATGCTATTTAATATGAAACACACAACCTTGCCAAACCATGGTTCTTCATCTTTAATTAATTAATTACTAATAGATGGTAATGTGATAAATTCACTACAGGCATTTAAAAATAATACTGAATACTAAGAATAATTGAGATTGATAATATTTTAGGGTAGAAAGAACATACTTAAAGCTGAATTCCCTATCCTGAATTCCTTATTTACTAAATATTATTAAAATGTTAGTATTTAAAAAAAAGAGAAACCAGAAATAAATGAATCCAAATTTAAGTATAATTCTTTGGTAAATTAGATCTGGTATTAGAACAATAAGGTATATGAGGGGGGACCCCCCCCCAAAGAAATTACCTTCTGGAGACTGGACCCCTTGTAGTATAGGCTTCCCCTACTAGTTGAGTGTTCTGGGAACCCATCTGTATCAGTGCACCAGCTGGCATTGTTGTGAGAGGCTGCATTCAGCTTCAATGAAATACTTTTGAAGACTCTTTGAATGTGTTTGTTCATTTGGTGATGGGTGTTCAGCGTTTTTGGCCAAAAATGGCCTAACCCCTATGTCCCAGTCTCCCTATTTACCCCAATCTCGCCTTGAGTGACTTTTTTTTTTTTGTTTCCCTGGATGCAAAAAGTCTTCAAAAGGAAATGTTTTGCCAATGTGGAAGAGGTGAACAAAAAATAGTGGAGGCACTAAAAGGCATCAAAATCAATGAGTTCAAAAATTGTTTTGAGCAGTGGAGAAAAAGTCTTGATAGGTATATTGCATCAAGTGGAGATTACTTTGAAGGTGACTAAAGTTTAAACATGTAAGAATAAATCCACAATTTTTTATAAATAAATTCTGTTTTCTGGGGGGTCCCCCCTTGTAAGAGGATCATGTCTAATAGGTTTCAGGCAATCATGTTTAAATAAAGGAAGGGAGAGAAAGTATATATAGTTTCTTTATTATGAGGTATTATGAAAATTATTACAAGAAGAAGAATCTATTGTATCTCCTAGCAAGAAGATCAACTGTTACTGAGTTAATAAATAAGTTAATACTATGATTTAAACTGCTGGATTATGATATGTTAATCTTTGAATGTTAGTAAAATATATGAATTCAGTTAAGATTATTTTATGACCTATTTTGTAAGCAAATAAAGTTTCGAGTTTACTTACAGAAACTATGCAGATGAAAGAGAATGTAACTCAGTGGCAAACTGACAGAATGAAAGTGGTAAAGGAGTTGTAATTTCCCTGCAAAAAGATTTTTCCAACTGAAGTTAAAAATCTAACCATTCAATCCTTACAAGAATAAAAAGATATATATTGATGAAAATTAGCAGATGGTTTAGAAGATTTAAAGACTTGTGGATATAAGAAAAACAGTATGTGACAGGAAAAATATATTGAATAATAAGAATCTAATGATTCTGAATTTGTTTCTAACAAACTAGGAATGAAAAGCCAGCCTGGAAAACATATTGAAGATAAATGTTGGAAATATAATAAGAAATGGAATTGTAACTGGAATTAAATCTTCACTGTTAGAACAATAAAGATAATATTATTTATCTTTGATAAAAATTAAAATACTTAATGTAAATTAATACAAAAGGGAAAAAAAGGCCAAAAAATACAATTATTTTTTCAAAATTATAAGGATCTTTTGTGAAAATAGGTGTCATTGTGAGTTTTGTTCTTCACATGCCTTTTATGTAGGATTTTGCAGAGTACCAGCATATTACCACAACCCACACCGTGGGATCTGAGCAAAGGATCGTCAAGCCCCAGAGGCTGTGGTTTGCCTGTAGCATTCCTGTTCATCAGAATACTTGCTTCTATAAGTTAAAAAAATCATCTGAGATAATGTGAACCCTCTTGAAAAGCCACGCTCAGCTTTGTTCCTCTTTCGCGGCTGCAGATGAGTGAAGCTTTGTAGTGGACGTGCCTGATTAGGTGCATGGACTTTAGGTCTGATGCTGTAAGAAGGAGCCTGAAATGGGGTGGGGATTGAGGAAAACCAATGCAGTTAGTTTTTAATAAGATTCACTCCACGTTTGGGTGAGTCTTAAAGATCAGGGTCCAGACGGATAGACCTTGTGGGGAAGTGAAGCCTGAAGCTTCAGAGGGCTGAATACTCAGCCATCCTCAACAGTGTCTTGGTTCCATTTCTCTCACCAGGCAGTCACTGTTGTGCTTGAAATGCTATCGTCAGAGGGCAACTTCTTCGCCTATACACAAGCTTTGTCCTTCCCCTGGGACTCTTAATTAAAGTAAGTGATGTTAAATTAAACACGTGGTAGTGTGGGTTACTTGCTAAGTCTTTCCTGATACTCCGAGGCACCGAGGAAGCAGAGAGGAAGCCTGGGGGGAAGGGTGGGATGAGGAAAGGGTGCATGGAGGAGTGCTGAAAGAGCAAAGGTGATCTATTTTCCTATTGTATCTCGTACTCAGAGGCCTGTCCTTCCTATTCCTAAACCCTGGAATTGCAGGCTTGATCAAAGACTAGTGATCTGTTGCTATTCTTTCAAATTCAGCTACAAATGCAGTCATGGGATTCTCCAGTCACGTGCCCATCCTGTTGTTATTGCCTTAGAGGAACATTAAAGTAAATAACATTTCTCTGCACATTTTGAGAAACTGGAACCTGTCAAAAAATATTCATATAATAAAAAATTCACCTATCACCCCATCACCTCCTAAAAGCGTTACAATAAATGCTCTTAGTATTTTGGTGTATTTCCCTTTTCTATGTCTATTGTCATATGTGATTGAAATTAGCCTGGATATACAATTTATATATGACATTTTTTAAATTTAAAATTGTGTGACCTCCCCCTGATTAAAAATCTTTGTAAATATTTTTAAAGGATACCTAAAATTTCTTTTTGTGGATATACCATAATTTGGTTAGCATTTCCATATTATTGAGTAATTAGTTCTAGTATTCTTCTATGAACTACTGTGATGGCCATTTCAGCATGTAAGTCATTGTGTCTACTTAGTACTATTTTCTTAGGATCCTAAAAGTGAAATTTATAAGGTAACAACATTTTTGGGAGTCATGTTTGTCATGTTGCTTATTGTCAAGTTATTTTCTGAAAACCTGGGTTCCAATTCATACTCATACTAGCAGAGAAGGTGAGTACAGTTTCTAGTATACATGTTATTTACCATAGTTTATTGAATAAAATGAATGATAGTTATCTGTTTATCAAATCCTTACTGGTACTATTACCATAAACAATCCGAACTAAGAAAATTACAATGATATCAATAACAAATGCATATCTTGCTAAATGATACACAAAGAATTGCTTTAACTATCATATTTTGCATTTCATTGAAGACTGGTATATGTGGAAAATTGTTCTCATGTTTATTAGCTGTTAGTCTTTCCTCTTCCATGAATTATCAGCTACTTTTTTGGGTCTGGAAATATATGGGAGGAATAATTTCTTTGCTGACACCTGGGACTATCCAAGGGAAGGCTAGCATTTGTAACTTTTACGTGGGAGACTGGCTCAGGCCCCAAAGAGAATCTTTCTTTATTAGTTGTGAATAAAAAAGTGTCTTACATGGGCTTGACTACAAGTGGTTATTACAGAGAACTATCCAAAGTCCACTGGAATCTCAATGATGGTGGCAAACCCTTGGGAAAAGGTGTTTAGGTTTTTCAAGGGTTTTTCAATTGACCCACTAGTGTTCTGTACTGACCCACTAACTCCTTCCACCACTCTCAGAAGTAGATACTGGTATTATCATCCCTACTTTTTCAGGTGAGAAAAATAAAGAATGGAGTGGCTAGACGACATGCTCAGAATCACACCACTAGTAGGCTGCACAGTTGGGAATTGACATCAACAGTCTGCACGAACTGTCTGATTACTTCACTACTAAGCTACAGTGGCTCACCACACATGTTACAAATACTACCAACACAGGTAAGAAGGTCCTAGTCTTAGCCTTTTTCACATCCAGTATTTCTTCTTCATACTTTGTACTAAATTAAATAATTATCTGTGTAGTACTTTCCTAATACCCTGGCTGGTTTGGCTCAGTGGATTGAGCGTCGGCCTGCAAGCTAAGTGTCGCTGGTTCGATCTTCCAGTCAGGGCACATCAGAGAAGGAAAACTCTGACTCCAAAAAACCTCCGCTGCCTTGCGGCATACCTCTTCAGGGGAAAGGCTAAGGGAGTAAACCCCGACAGAAAATCCGGAGCCGGAGTCCCTAAGGCGGTTTGACGTTGTAGTCAACACCGGCAACTCCTGCGGCGCACCTGAAGCCAAGCTGTATTGACTCCGTCTTTCCCTTGGGCCCTTCAGCTGCGAAGAGAGGGGGGGTCTGCTGCATGGGCAACAGCAGACCCTCCATATCACCCTGCCCAGGCTCTGTAGCTTCAGCTTCACTGGAGAGGACACTCCAGCGTCATCGCAAGATGTCGATTCAACACGGGAGGAGACAGATACCGTGTCACTCCCGAGTCGGACTGCACAACCATTCTCGGCGGTGCAGATAGACTCTTAAGAAGCTACACCATCGTCTCTCGAGACGGACGGCTGCCGACGACGACGACGACTTTCCTAATTGCCTCTTCTGCTAGAACTTAAGCTCCCTGAGGGCAGGCATAGGTTTAGTCTTACTCACATCTTATTCCCAGCATCTGTCATGTGCCTGTGGACAGCATATACAGAGTAAATGCTTAGTATCATCTTTTTAGTGGGTGTTTAGGGACAGATAAATATCTGTGTGTGGTCATGTAATTGGAAGTGAAGGAGGGAGAGGGTACCTGAGCAACCAGGTGGATGGGCTGCAGGCCTTGTCCTCCCATAGGTGAAGGTCCTTGCAGGTCCTCCCATACTCTGTCCACATGCTTCTCCTTCATTGCCAAGGGCTTATTCTTGATGTTACTTTGTTGAATCTGTGAGCATAGACTGTCAGAAAGGATCCTGATAACTTGATTTAATTATGACACTACAGTGTCAACTGATCTTAGGAAGCATCCAGCCCACCCAGAGAGAGGAAGCAGGTGTGAGATTAAAGAATTTGCTTAAGGCAAATGCTAATTTATGAGCTTCCTGCTGTCTGAGTACTTTTGTTATTACAATGCCAGGGTTTAAGAAGTTGTGTTAAGAAATTTTTGTGTCTTGTTCTAGTTCAAGCTTGAGGAACTTAACTGTTCAAAGCACAAGGGCATAGCACTAAGAAGTTAATGTGAGGGACCAAATCCTCCATCTCAGACTCTCCCCTAATAACAGGATGACTCTCTGAATGTAACCTCCAAGGTTCCTTCTGATGAGCAGTGTGAAATAGAGATATCATATGAGCCACATATGTAATTAAAAAATTTTTTTAAGTAAAAAAAAAATCAGGTGAAAATGAATCTTAATAATATACTTATTTAACCCAATACATCTAAAACATTATCATTTTAACATGCAGTAATATAAAACAATTGTTGATAAGATAATAAAAATGATAGCATGTGTAGCATATGCACCACAATACAATGTCTTGTGGGATGCAATGGGTAAAGGTAGATAGAGTTCTGCAAAACAATAAATTTGTGGTTGTCAGAGAAATATTTTATACTGCTTCAGTTTTAAAATATAAATCTTAATTAAAATTAAATAAAATTTAAAATTAGTTCCTCAGTCTCAATAGCCACATTTCGGTTCTCTCTTAGCTAGTGGCTGCTCTATTGGAGAGCAGAGCTGCCGGGAGCTCCTGCAAGGGGCCTTTGTGATGACAAATGACTGCTCATTGCCTTTGGGGCTGGTCTCCTGTGTGGATGTCCTGGGGTTCTGGGCAACCTTTGGTTCATTCTCAGACCTGAGGATTTCAAGGAGTTAATATTGATTCTTGAGTGTTGTTTGATGAGATTGGAGATCTGTTTTTTAGATTGTGTGAGTTTTTAGAGGTCTTTCCAAATGTACTTTAGAGAAAACTCTGTTATAGTTTGTTCTTTCCATTCAATAGAGCCTAGTAATTCCTTGAAAGTCAAGTTTCAGGATCCAAGTCTTGGCTATGCCACTTATTGGGTATATGATCTTGAGCATGTGACCTAATTTCTTTATGCCTCAGTCTTCTCATCTGTAAAATGAGAGTTGCAATAGTACTTTATGTGGATTATTATGAGGAGTAAATGCATTTATGCATGTTAAGTACTTATAAATGTGCTTGGCACATACTAAACTCTCAGAAAGTGTTGGCTATTATTATTAATAATCACAAGCTAAATGCAGTCTCTGAAATTCAGGGCTTAGTCAGTGCTGTTCCCTCTGCCTCAGATACTCTGCCTGGATAGTGCTATCACCCTTTAGTTTCCAGTTTAGATTTCCTTTCTTCAAGGGAAACCTCCCCTTACTTTTCAGACTGGTTTAGGTGCTGTGAGAGCACCCTGCTCTCTCCCTTTTATAATGCTTATTACTTAATATGTGTTTATTTGCTTATCTGTATCTGACTTGTGAAGATATATCTCTACTTTGTTCTTCATTGTATCCTCAGAGCCTGGCATATAATATTTGTGAAATGATGAAAAATAATAGTAATAGTAGCTAACATTTACTGAATTCTCACTAATTCAAGTTCACGTAATCCTCAGTTACAAGTTTTTTGAGGACGCTGCTATTATTTCCATTTCATAAATCAGGAGATTACGGCTTAGGGAGGTGAAATAAATTCTACAAAAATGGCCAGATAGCAAACTGCAGAACCAGAATTTGAACCCAACTTATCTGTCTCTGAGCTCATACTCTCAGTGGGTCATCTGGAGTGGGTACCTCATGAATGGTCCCTCCAGCAGAACCTTGAACTTATTAGACTAGAATTTCTCATTTCTGGTCCAAGAACTCAGGGGGTTAATTTTTACTACTCAAAAAAAAAAACAAAAAAAAACAAAACTTCATCTGAAAATATATTGATTTGAGAGAGAGAGAGAGAGAGAGACCTTGATGTGCTTGATGTGAGAGAAACATTGATTGGTACCTTCCCATGTGCACCCCCCACTGGGGATTGAACCTACAATCTAAGTATGTGTCCTGACTGGGGATCGAATTCACAACTTTTGGTGTGTGGAATGATGCTCCAACCAAATGAGCCATCCGGCCAGAACCTGACTTATATATTAACCTCTTAAGCAATCCTTCCAGCTCCTTCTGTCTCACTCTTCACCACAATTTAGGCTGGAAGGACTGAGCGAGTTTAGTTCTTCAGGTTTAATCAGACTCGTTCAATCATCTGTTCTACACTGGCTCTACCACTGACTCTACCACTGACTCTTCAATACTTCAATCAAAAGCAAAACAGGATGCAAATCTGCACTTAAAAAAATTGTTTATGCTATTACCATTGTCCTAGTTTTTGATGCTTGAAATGTTATTTTGTAAAGAACTGCTTCTGTTGCCTTGGACATAGCTTATTCACTATAAAAGTCTGGCTTAATGTAAATCCTATAATTTCTGAATATTTATTAGCATTATTTCCTCAAAATGCTGAGTAATTATTAGAATGTGTTCTATGTTTAAATCCTTACCAGCATACAGTTTAGAAGTTCTAGAAAGGAAAGGAAATTGCCCTCCTTAACAGGGCTTTACAAAGGCATGTGCTTAATGAAGGCTGTTAAAGGAAGTTCTTACTGACCTTTTAAGATGAGGAAGCAATAATCAATTCGGTGCCCGAACTGTTTCCTATAATCAACTGCTGCCATCTGCTGGTAGATTGGAGGAACAGCAGAAACCTTCAGTATATGCACAGTAATTTAATGTTTACTAGAGCGGATCAAGTATTTTCACTGTATTTGCCTCTATCACATGATCAAATTAAGTAATTCTTGACAAAGCTAGCATTTATTATAAACTAACACCTTAGGTCATATTTCTTCAGGTTATAATAATAATCAATATTTATTGAAAATGTATTAAAAATCAGGACCTATTTTAAGGGCTTTACATGGAATATCTTAGTTAATATTTATGAGAATTCTATGAGGTATGTATAATTATTATTTTCATTTTATCCCATTTATGGGATAATTCAAGAGATCCAATTCCTGTGCCAATACCCCTAACCACTGCCTTACAATGGACACCTAAGCTAAAATGACCAGTGAGGGAGAACACACTGGAAGTGGAAGACTTAGATGTTAATTATAGTTCTATTGTATCTTATATAATAATAATTTCTTGTTCAAAAACAAGAAAGAATTACATCAGCACTTGTATGACTTTGCTCATATTCACCTTCTCTGGGTTTCTTTTTCTCTCCTATAAAATCATGAGATTGAATAGGATCATTGGTTTTCAGGTTGGGATTTGTGATGTGCTAGTGGTTTCACATGCCTGGGGCTAGTGAGAAAGGGGGTTTTGGCTGGTGGGGCTGGGGACCCACACTCCAATCACTGCTTGTTCCTTCACTTCTACGTGGTAGTCTTCTCTTCTCATTCAAGTTTTGGTTCTATGAATGATGTAATGGCTAAAAGAAAATTTAGAAACAACAGGACCAGACTGTTCTGGGGATGCCCAGAAATACTTGGTGGAGAGGACATGCCTAGACAGTTGTAGGTGGGAGAGTAGCTGAGACAAGGGGCCATTGATCTTCAGGAGAAAAACAATAGAAACTCCACTCCTATGGGAAGGCCTCTAACCTAGCATTCTGAACTATGTATAGCCAAACTCACCCCTTTCTAAGCCTTCATCTGCCCCAGATCTCACCCCATCCCTAACTTCCTCCAAATCCCAACTTCTGACCCCACGCAGAAAGGGATCTAGTGAAGGTGATGTGGTCAGGTTACTCGTAACTTGTTTTTTATATTTAAAAAAAGAGCTAAAGGTTCATGGCTCCTTTTCCACTTCTCATTGAAGTATAGCAGCAGTTACATCACAACGACTTTTTAAAACATTTCTTCAGCTGCTGTGCCTGAAAACTTGGGTTGAGACCCCAGGAGCTACCTGAAGGTGGAGGTCTGAACGTGTTTGACAGCCCTTTAGGGAACAAGTGAAGTAAACAGTGGTGCCCTCTAAAGGAATTTGCAGTTTTCTTTTTTTGTAAAGGCTTTTCAGAGAAGGGCTAATGGTCAGAAAACTTCTACCCAGTGGCCTAAGCTCATAGTGATGTCCTTGTTACTGCTGGACTCAGCTGTTCAGCATATGTGACAGTCCTCCCATCCCCCTGCCTTTCATAGCCTCTTCCCCAGGCAATAACTGTGGGCACCTTCAAGAACTGAAGAAGTGCTATTGCAGGAAAACAGCCACCGACCGCCTGGCCTTTCCTGGGCTCCACCTCCTCCCCCAACCAAGGCCACTCAATAAAGCTTCTTAGCCAGAGTCACCACTGCTCTCCTTGATTTGGCCAAACTGGAATGCTCCGCAGTGGCAAAGGCCACATGCCAAAATAAAACACTTGCATTCTACAACAACAACAAAAATCCCCTCTCTTCAGCCTATGGCGGTGGGTATATCTCCCCGCACCCTCCCCCTCCACACGCACTCATCCATTTGCAGAGAGAGAGTCCGGAGAAATGAAGAGAAAGGGAATCCTTAAAAACGTAAGCTTTGTGTGTTACAGACATTTCTTTGGCTCCCAACCTTTCCAGCTGGCCAAAGGCACTTTCGTCACTCTGCACTGAAGCATGTCAATGTGCGTTATTCATCACTGCCCACACGTGTGTGAGGACGGGGTGTGGTGGACACGAGGGTGTGCAAGGAGGTACAGACGAGTAAGGGAAAAAAGACGGAGAGTGTGGAGGGAAAAGGGAGGGAATTTTGTCTTAAATATTGAGAGCGAATACGGTATTCCTGAATTGTGTGTCTTCCAAATGAGTTGTTGCATGTTGGGAAGTTTCTAAATAGGAGGTGCGACCCCTTCTCAAACTCCAGTCCTCAAACTTCCCCAGTGTAGTACTCTTTTTCTTTCACCCACAGAGGCACTGATGAAAAAGAAGGAGTTCAGAAAGGTCCCTCAGGGAATTGATTTGGAGAATTATGAAGAGGTAGGCATTTAGAAAGGAAAACTCCAACGAAAAGAGTCAACACTAAGAAATCCAGATATTTCTCTTCATTATTTTATTTTCTTCTCTTGCTTCTCTTCATCCCTCCCTACTTCTTGCTCATTATGCTCTGGTTCCCTGGGAGGCCCCTGTTTTAATTCTACACATCCTAACAGGGTACATTCTCCTCTGGTGGGGCTGAGTCTATGAGTGTCATCCCCGGGGGGGACACCTAGCCTTCCCCTTCAACGGCTTGCAGGAATGTCACTGAGTCCCCCAAAACCAGAGCTGCTGAATTTCAAACTGCCTGCAGTAGTGGAATTAAGCCAGCAAGTCTTCCCTTTACATCAGCTTGAAGGGGAAAGAGGACAAATAAGGCTAACCCGGGAAAAGCTAAGAATGTCCTGGAAGCAAGAGCTGAGATGAACATTAGTTGGGTGTTCAGCAGAGGTCCCGTGGCTCCCCACAGGGATATGTGTCTCCTTATCATTTGCATCACTTCTGCTTTCCCCAGGAGCACATGCAATAGATCCTTAGCACTGGCAATTTTGACTCTTCATAGGTGACTCTAAAAGCCTGTGATACGGTAATTTATAATTTTGCTGAGACAGGAATTTGTGCTCCCAAGGAGGTTGGCTTGTGGAAATGAGTCATCTAGGAAGTGAATAAGCCCTGCCCAGCATCCGCCCCTCAGCTTTGGAGGTGCTCATTTCGCCCCAAGTCTCTTGCCATCCTCATAGCAACCTGTGAGATGGGTGTTTTTATCTTCATTTTAAGACAATGAAACTGCAAAATCAAATACTACAATTCAGGTACTTGAGATCTGGGTAAACTCAAAGGTTCTAGAGCACTTAAAGACAGAGCCAGAGAGTAAGATCTAAAATGTGTACGTGGGGGAAGTAAGTTGGGAGCTGATGGTCCCTGCAGCTGGGCATTAAACTTTGCCAGGAGCATCCAGGCAGCCAAGGCACGGGGGATATACGTTCAACTTCAACAAACTAAATAGCTTAACATATCAATCTTGATGCTGTTGCTTTAGGTATTGGCTGTATTTGGTTGTCAGTGATTTGCTAAAAAAATTTTCTCCAAAGAGGCAGGGACTCATCAAAGGGAAGCTTCCCCAAGTCTGTAGGCAGATCTCACCCTCCATCTCATCTCAATACATCAGTACTACCAGAACCTGTGTTTTCAACAGTAACATTCTTTATATCCAAGATTTATTCAAAAGAACTACGTTGTAAGTGTTGTTTTCATTAAAAATAGTAACAGAATGGTGTTAAATGTACAAAAAGAAGATATACTTCATGACAGCCTCAGTTCCCATGCCCTCCCCCCGCCTGCCTGCAGCTGCCTTGGAGACAACAATATTTTGGGCTGGGAGCTCCCCGTGATAGTAGGGTGCACCAAGCCAAGCCGCGTTTGGCCTTGATTGGCCTGTCATACTTACAGCTGTGAGATAACCACAACACAATATTTCCTTTTTTCTTCCCCCAATAAAGAAACCCCCTTCTTCCCTAGGAGTCCAGAGTCGGAGCCACCTACGGCATGGCTCCCTCCCTGCTTGCTGATTCTCCCAATAAACTTCTCTTTTCCTACTTGCTGTCTTGATGTCCTTCTGAGCAACTCTGTTCTTACACTTCAAAAGACGGCCAAGGAAAGAAACAGCCCGATTTACCAATATTCGACATTCCAAATGATTACAAAAGTCTCCAAGAAATACATTCTTTGTATGTATACATTTTTTCTTATAAACATATCTGTTATAAATATAATTATGAAGCCACAAAGTATTAAATAAATGGGAATGGTAGTCTAAGACCACTAAAAAGGCTAGAAGCCTTTACAGATGAACACTACCAAAACAAAGTTAATTCTCACTTTAAAGACTTCTTACTAAATAGAAAAAGAGCAAATGTTACTCAGTTAATTTTATGAAACTAGTGTACTCTTGATCCTAAAACCATATATGAACAATACAAATAGAATTCTACTATCATTTTCATTTATGAATATGGATATGATAATCCTGGGTAAAAGCTAAGCAGATCCAAAGACTAATAAAACTATAATAATATGTCATGATCAAGTAGACTTTTCCCTTAAAGGAAATAAGGATAAGTCAACATTTTTAAATTTTATCAATTTAATTTACTATTTTAAGAGAGCAAAAGAGCAAAATCATCTGATTATTTCAATAGGGTCAGAAAAGACATTTGGCAGATTTTATCAACTATTTATAATTTTAAAAACAACTCTTAATAAACTAAGTGATGTTTCAATTCAGTAAAAGTTATATACCAAGAAACAGCAGCAAACAGTACTGCACAGAGAAACTTTGGTGCATTTCTTTTACAATCAGAAATGTGGCAAAGACACCCCACCCCACTACTGTCAGGCCTGGCTTCAGAGGTCGCACCACAGAGAGAGGTAAAGGAGAGGTTTAAGGATTGGAAGGGAAAAAAATGAAGCTGTTATTATTTGTGGAGGATATGATTATTCTCCTCATAAACACCAACAGAATCAGACCCACTATTAGAAAAAGATAAAGATGTTCAACAGGGTGGCAGGACATAAGGTAAAGGTTAAAAAGCACAACATTTCTCAACATCAGCAATAACTGAAGGTAAAAAAAATATTTTAAAATAAGGTGTTATTTGGAATTGTAATAACACTATTCATTGTCTTAACTGAGCAGTTTTCTTTGAAGAAAACTTTTAAGCCCAATAAAGGACATAAAGAAGGATTTCAGTGAGTGAAGACTCATGCTTTGCTCTTGGACTAGAAGGCTGATACCATATAGGGGACGCTTCTCCCCATTAACCTATACATTTAATGGAATTCCAAATGAAATTACACTTGGGTTACTTATTTTTTTAGGAACCAATTGCATTTAGTTAAAAATAAATAAGAGAATAGTTGTTAACAGCTAGTTAAGTCAACTTAAAAGTCAAGAGAGGTATTTTGCTCTTCTAGATATGAGGACATATCAGGCTGAGCTCAGAAACTGAGAGTAGATTGGTGGTTGCTGGGGGTGGGGTGAAGGGAATGGAGACATGTTGGTTAAATGGTACAGTTTCTCACTTATAAGATGAATGAGTTCTGAGAATCTAAGGTATAATATGATGATTATTGTTAACAATACTATATCATATACTTGAAAGTTGCTAATAGAATAAACCTTAAATGTTCTCACTATACACACACATTAACTGAGTTGGGTGATGGATGTGCTAACTAACCTTATTGTGATAATAATTTCATAATGTATACATATAGCAAATCATCATGTTGTACACCTTAAACTTACACAATGTTATATGCCAATTATATCTTAATAAAACTGAGGAGTGAAAAACTGACTTATCAGAATGCTACAACCATAAGTTAGTTTAGGGTAGTATTGATGCAAAACAAAAAAACAAACTAATGAAACAGATTAGAGAGCTTAGAGACAGACCCATCCAAATAAGGAAAAAATTCCTTTATAGGTTAATTAAAAAAAAAAAGAGATGGAGTATTTAGAAGATGGTGTAGAAAAAAACAAACTCATTTTACAGAAAGAAATAAAATTGGATTCCTACCTGGAGGTAAACTCCAGGTATATTAAAGATTTAAATACTAAAAGGAAAGCTCTAAAGTCAGTAGAAGAAAATATAGGGTATCACCTTTGATACCTAGGATGGGGAAGTACTTCTTAAGAGAAATCTCAAAGCATAAAGCAAAAAGAAGTGGTGTGTGTGTGTGTGTGTGTGTGTGAATTAGAGTATATAAAAATTATGGAATTTCTGTTCAATGAGAGACACCATGAAAACATTAACAAATAGATAATAGATTCAGCGAAGTGCTTTGCCAAGTAGAGAACAGATATTGCAAGTCTAAATAAAAAATATTTGTAATATACTAGGATATTATAATATATATTCAGCAATAAAATGAAGAAATTCAAAAGTCAGCAAGCCTAAAAAGAGATGTTCAAAGTTAGTAGTAATCAGATGCATGCTAATAAAAACAACAGGGAGGTATGGCTTGACACAGGTGAGATCTGCAAGACATTTGGAGTGGGATATAGGAACTCTCATGTTCTCCTGGAAGAAGTGAAGGCTCAAGTGGGTTCTGGCAAGTATTGGTAAAGCAGATACGACAGTACCTGGTGACTCCGAATTTACACTCCTAGGTGTGTAGCCCAAAGAAATTCCCATCAGGTCTGTAGAAGAGCAGGTACAAGGATATTTACTGCAGGATATTTACTGATGCAGAGTGAAGTGGGCTGCAACCTGGCACCCATCACTGGGAGAGGGGCTGAAATGTAGAGCATGTCCACCACAGGGTCAGAAACAATGGTCAAGTTGTGCTCCTAACAACTTGGCACAGGATGCAGATTTATAGGTAAAAGCCTCTGCAGTGACCCACTTGCCCTCTGCCTGCAGGGATTCAGGGGGCCTCCATGGGGGGATAGTCAGTACCAGAACTCCATCCTTCCTTTCAAAGAGCCATAGGGTTTTTACCCTAATGGTCATGTTTAGAGCAAGAATGGCATGTCCAGACTCACACTAGATCCCCAAACAGCTTTTCCAATTATGGCCTATGTTTTCTCCTAAATATTTTTACTATTTTAAATGTGGATACCACTGGGGAGTAGAAACTGGGGATGGGATAGAGGTCTATTATTTTTCATTAACAGCTTTAAAAATTTAATCTTTGTACATGTGTAGCTTTGAGAAAAATATTTTAAAAATCTCTGCTGCTTTTTGTTATACAAGTACAGTAGTAGTCTCCTCTTATCTGTGGAGGATACATTCCAAGACTCCCAGTGAATGCCTGAAACTGTGAATAGTACTAAAATCTATATATACTATTTTTCCCCCTATACATATATATTCCTTCATTTCAACGAAGCACTTTATGGCTTCTCTTTGGCATATCTGAATTGACAGCATCACTAGTACTGCATTTTGGGGCCATTATTAAGTAAAATTTGGCTTACAAACTCAAGCACTGCAATACCAAGACAGTCAATCTGATAACCAAGACTAAGGGCAGGTAGTCTATATAGCACAGATATGCTGGACAAAGGGATTATTAATGTCCTTGGTGAGATGGACTGGGATGGAGGGAGATTTCATGTTACTCAGCGTAATTTAAAACTTATGAATTGCTTATTTCTGAAATCTTCTATTTTCTGTTTTTGGACTGTGGTTGAAGACAAGTAACTGAAACTGTGGAAGGCAGACCACAAACAAGTGGGGGACCACTGTAATGCATACTTACTGGGCAAAATTTAGAAAATTCAGAGAACTTTCCTCAAGATCCAGCATCCAGAAATAGTTACTATGAACTTTGTTCTAGATTCTTTCATATTTTTCTCAATACATACATAGACATATTTTTTAAACAAATATGGATCATGTAATAACATTTTGCTTTTGTCACTATATCTTTAGTACAGACTCCTAAGTCAAAGGATATGTGTTTGATACTATATGACTTAGGACCTTTTATTTCCAAGTGACAGAGTTTCAGTGTTAAGTGCCTTAGGTAAAAAGGGAACTAGAAACTGGGCCTTGGGAATAAATGGATTTCAATACTTAATGCGTCTAGGACACCGTACTTTTTCTCTCTTTGGTTTCTTTTTATGTAATTGGCTCATTCTTCTCTCTTACTGAACACTGGTGGGAAATTCTAGGACTACTTGTAGAGTCTCAGAGCTTTCCATTTTAGCTCTTCAAGGAAATATATCCCTGATTTTCATAGACCACAGGTCCACATTTCCACGAAAAGGTCCACTAGGATTGCTTAAATCCTCTAGTGATGTGTGGTCATTAAAGGTTCTTGTAAAACCTGATGAATGGAATGGAGAAGGAATTTTAAGTGGAGAAGGACTTTTAAGTGGTGAAAGAAAATTTTAAGAAGAATGGCCAAGGAAGAGGGCTGAGCCATTAAGAGAGGAAGGGAGGATTTGGGGCAGAGAAAATAAAAGCATCCCCAATGAATATGTGTTGATAAATTATGCTCTAGAGAGTGTATACCAATATTCACTCCTTGTTGCAGTGCATAGGCTGCCTGTTTTCCAAGTCTTGCCAGCAGTGGAAATGATCATCAAAAAGAAAATCTTTGGTTAATTCATCTAATGGGATTTTCTTGTTTGTTCTAAACTCCTGAAATACAGATAGCCCCAGCATGCTTTTATGTTAACGCCTTCAGGAGGACCACCTTCAGCACTGGTGTGCTGTCATTTTCTCCCTCTTAGGTATAATGTTCCCCAGATGTGGGGGTGGGATCCATTTTGAAGGTGACCCAGAGTTGTCAATTTTAACCACTGTGACATAACGTGCTTCCTCTTCCTGGCACAGGAATGATGATTACACAGGAACGCACACAAAGGGACAGCAGCAATAGCAAAACCACATGCTCCACTGGGTGGCCTAACCTAGATTTCTGCCCTGAAAAGGGACTGTGACAGGATGAGTGAGAGCAGCCCTTGGGCAGGACGCCCAACTCTGTGATTGAACTCGATTCCTTACTGAAATACAGAGCTTGGTCTTGCGGGAATTTTGGACAAAGATATCAGGACCATTCAAACTTACTGGAAAACATACATTTTCTAAAGTGTTCTTTAGTGGCTAGTGGGAGCAGGGGCATAGCTGCTCCTTTCTGGTTGTGGAGGAAAAAGGGGCCACATACTAAACCTGACAAGCTCACGGGAGGCCTGCATGGTGGGCCTTACAAACTCAAGAGACCGAAAGTACCCACAGAGAATGGTCTGAAATTAAATCTTTCCAGGTAAAAGCAAGTCATGGTGGATAGCCATGTCCTAGGCTGGTGGTATCTTTCATGACAAAGGTCAATCTTTTTTTTTTTTAAGATTTTATTTATTTATTATTTATTTATTTATTTTAGAGATAGGAGAAGAGAGAGAGAAAGAGAAGGAGAAAACACATTTATGTGAGAGAGAATCATTGACTGGTTGCCTGTCAACTAGGGACTGAACCAGCAACCCAGGCATGTGCCCTGACCAGGAATCAAACCGGCGACCCCTTGCTTTGCGGTACAACGCCCAAGCAACTGAGTCACACTGGTCAGGGCACGAAGGTCAATTTTTATCTTAACTTAGCCTGTCCATAACTGGACAAGGGGCCTGGCCCTGAGAGGGTCTGCCCAAGGCCAGTTGGTAGTATGTGGGTTCTTGATGTCATGTAGGAAAGATTTCACAACATGAATCCTGGTGACTCTGAAGGTGTGTTTATTAAAGTTGGGCACAGTGAAACAAGGAAGGACTTAACATAGAAGAAGCAACAGGAAAGCCCAGGCTGGGCTGCCTTAGCTCACTAGGAAGTCAGAGAAAAGGGCGCCTTGGGGATGGGTTCAGGGGATTAGCCTGGGACAAATTGACACTGTCCATTTCTCCCCTGGTTACATGTCTCAGGCTCCCTTAGAGTTTAGGAAGAAATGAGGGGAGAAGAGAGAAAGGAAATGGCATGGGCTATTCTCAAGAGAGAGAGAGCACACACACTGCGTCATTTGTCTTGAGTTTTCATCTCTCTCTTGTGGGTGGGAATCTTAGGGAAGGTCTTAGGTGAGCATTTCAGCAGAATATGCATCAGTTTTCCAGGTGTGCTCATTCAGGGTTCTGGTCCCCACTGATTGCTCAGTGCCAGGGCAGGTGGTCGTTAGTCATTGCAGCTGGTCCTGATGTTGTTCCCCTGGTTTTGCTTCTTTTCTGGGCCTGGAGCTGAAATATAATTGAGGCCTAGATATTATTTCTAGGGAGGTGACTTTTTGTTTCTGGCTGTTTGGTCAGTTTGTTCAGCTAATTTTATTGAACAGAAAGGGTGTTTCGGCTGCCCACCGCTACCCATTGGCAAATTCCAGAGGCAAAGGATAAAGGTCTTTTATTCAAAAGCTACACATTCTGGGAAATGGCAGGCTCCTGTCTCAGGGCTCATCCCCTCCAGAACACCCAGAGAAAAATCCTGCTACCCTCCGCCACACCACTCTGAGGCTATGATCAGGGTTCCTTCTCCCACTTAAAAATACCATCCCTTGGAAACCACAGGCAGCTGTAGCACAACCATTCAGGCAGCTTAGCTTTTTCCCAGTTGCAGTCCAGCTTCCGGTTCTCCCTGGAGTCTGTGTGTGGGGCTGGCACTGGGGACCCAGGGTCACTGCCAACTACTGTGGCTGGCTGTGTGGGGGCTCTGTTGGGTCTATCTTCCGCAGCCAATCTCCTCCTGTCCCCAGGCTAGACTGACAGGACAGCACCTCTCCTGCTACCATGTTGACCTCTATGGTACACATGCTGCTGTGTCCTCTGGGACCAGAAGGGAGTAGGAGGAATTTTCCCTCTGTCAGTCACTCTTGCTAGTCTTGTGCAGACTTCAGGGCTGGGAAAATCTGTCATCACATGCCACAGGGCTTCACCTACACTGTCTTGGGTGTCTCCTGTGGCCTCTTCATGCTCTATGTCTCAGTTTCCGGATTTCACCTCCCAAGGAATTTTCCTAGCTTCTTACTATTCTGTCTCATGTCTACTGTTTTACATCTACGATAATGTACCTTTAGAATGTCAGGGTAATTTCCTTTCCTGTTTCTAAGCCCCTAAGGTGCAACCACTTCACTAGAGCAGAGAGCACAAAGCCCCTCATTGTTATTGTTACCTTGTTAATTGTTAACTGTTAACTATCCTATACCCACCTGTGTAAGAGAAGTGTGTGTCATTCATTTTCCTTTTTATCCAATCCCGGAGATTTTCCCACTTTGCTTTCTCCTGCCTTCCTATAAGTAAGATTAATTAGTGTCTTCCTCTATTAGGAAAAAGGCAGCCCACGCAGCTTGACTTGAAAGACGCCTAGCCACTCCCACCTCACTAAGTGGTTTTGGGAGCAACTCTGTGTATGTGGCAGGTCACAGGACTTGGGTAAACTTGACCACCGAAATTCCCCAACCGTTGCCTTTGACCACCCCACCTTTGAAGGCCACAGGATGGAAGTAGTTCTAGCCACAGCCTGCATCTGAATTTGAGATACCGTACTTGTTCCTCATACTCAAATTTTTGTCTATTTCTTTAAGTTGGCGTATCAATGTAAAAAACATTCAAATCTATAGAGAATTTTTATGAGTTTGTTTGAGCCAAATTGACAACAATTGCTGGGAAGCAAAACCTCAATGGTTGAGAAAATGCTCCAGAGACTAGCAGTTTTGCACTTTATTTTATACATTATAATAAAAAAGAGGAGATGTAAAGGGATTAGATGAAATCTGTTGGTGATAGAAATGTCCAAACCTGTAAGAATTTTTGTGAGTTTATCTGAGCCAAACTGACAACAATTGCTGGAAAGCAAAATCTCAATGAATTGAGAAAATGCTTTGGAAAATGGTGGTTGTACTATTTTATACATCAGAACTCAAGGGGAAGTCATAAAGGGGTTATATAAAATTCACTGGTGATAGATTAGGGAGGCTGGAGAAAGCAAGGTGGGGAAATCTCTGGGACTGGATAAAAAGTAAAATGGAGAGACACATATTTCTTTTACATTGGTAGGTACAGGATAGTTAACAATTAATGTTTACGGCACCTAGAGATGGTATTTTAGTGTTGGGGGAAAGCCCCGAAAATCTAAATTTAGGATCAATTCTGAAGAACTGACAGGCAACCTTATTCAAATTTATAAGAACTTTAATAGGAGAAACTTACATACATGGGCAAAGCAGCAGCTGCTCTAAGTGGTGGCCAGCAGAGAAGAATACATAGCCCTCCCAGGACAGGATCCCTTTTTCACTGGTGGTTAATAGTAAAACTACATGGTGGTTAGTCAATCAGACCACCAGGAAGAATAATGCATTCCTAAGTTAACAGATAACCTCAGGCAGTCCTCACACTCAATACATTCATTGACTTCCTTTGTGGTAGCACTCTATTCCAGTTTTCTGGGTAGTTAGCCAAGTCTGAGGCTACAGAGATTTATGAGCCCAGCATTTCCCAGATGCCTTTGCTGCTGGAGCCATGTTGCATTGCAATGAGTTCCCTGCTTTGGTGTGGAGGTTGTGCCCCGAGGGAATTGAAGAAGATTACTCTGACATTTGAAAGGTTGTTATTAGATGTGTTATCATAGATGCAAAAAGACAACTGGAAGAGACTTAGTTAAGGTGAAGATTGACCTTTGTTAGGGAAATATACAGGCCTAGGACGTAACTACCCACCAGGAACTGCTTTTAGTGAAAAAGTTTTAATTTCAGCCTGTCCTATGTGGCTACTTTTGGTCTCTGAGTTTGTAAGGCCATCATGTAGGCTTGTCAGGTTTAGTATGTGGCCCTTTTTGTTTGCACTATCATAATTGTTTTCACATTGCTTAACCCTTCTGTTCTCCTAGGTGTCTGAGTGAGAGCTCCATTACTGTGCTTCAGGATCCCCCTGCCTCTGCCCCTAGAGGCATACCTCTCACTCTCAGGGAAGCTTAATCACACTGCAGAACAGAGGAGGCAGGAAAGCTGGCCAGCACCCTGCCTCTTACTACTGGTTGGCACTGGTGTGAGCCGGAATATTGGGTTGGCCAAAAAGTCTATATGGTTGTTCCATAACATAAAACACACATTTTTCATTTTCACCAAAAACTTTATTGATTTGGATATTTTGAGTATGTTGGCTATCTCCTGTGTTGATTCTTCTCAATTAATGTCTTGATTTGATCGCTATCAACTTCAATGGGTCTACCTGATGATGGAGTATCTTCCAGTGAGAAATCTGCAGCATGGAATTTGCAAACCACTTTTGACACATTCTGTCAGTCTCAGTGCCTTCTCCATACACTGCACAACCACACAACCTTTCTCTTTTTTTAAGTTCCCGTTGTATTTTTACCTTTCTTGAAATAATAAAGCATAATATGCTGAAAATGTGCCGTATTTTCTTCCATCTTCAATATTAAAATGGGTACACAAAAATTCACCAATTTTGATTTTTTTTTAAAAATACACACTGATATGACAGCTATCACAATGCAATCTAACAAAATTGCTTCAAATGAAGTTAAAAACAACTAAGTGCTACTAGAGCCATGGTACAGAAAAAACCAAATGAACTTTTTGGCCAATGCAATACTTGATCCCATATTTGTGTTTAGAATAAAAATATAAAGATGATGATCATTTATTAAACAATGTTTTATTGAACAGCAGTTTTGTTTTCTGAACATTTCAGACACATTGTCAAAGATAAAAAGTCTTCAAAGCTTATTATGTACCCAGAGCTAGTTTTAGACCTTTACATGTATTTTCATTTCATTTTCGTGAAAATCCTATGAGGTAGATACTGTTATTACTATTCTCATTCTACATATGAAGAAACTCAGGGCCAAGACATCAAGCAACTTGCCCAAATGGCATAGCTGGTGGGGTCTGGTGGGCTGGGACTTGATCGCAGGCAGTCTGACACCAGTGCCCATGTCTAAACTCTACACCTTTGGATTATACACTCAGGGGCTTTCACATACCCAGCAGAATACATGGTTACAGACTAGCTCACAAATGAAGGCTTTCTTGGAAGGATATTTCTTTAAGGTGATACTAGTGGGTCTCACGCATGAAGCATTTTTTTTAGTAAAAGTTAATACATATCAGTAACACATGATAATAGAATTAATAGTTGGATTATAAAGATATCTTGTAATGAGGTTTTGTTTAGATTTTGAGTTTTTAAAAATATCTGGTCTTCCACTTTTCTAGTGCCCATGGACACTACCTTGTCCTTGAGCAATTGCCAAGTGCACTAGCAAAACAGCAATAGCTGCTGTTTCTTGAAAGATTATAGTTAGCTCTTTATATACACGATATTTTTAAGTCCTTAAATCAACTTTAGGTATCATTGTTCTTATTTAACAGATGAGGAAATTGAGGTTTATGGAATGTTAATTGAGGGAATATATCAGAGCTAATAAAAGAGAAGGGCAGGATTCAAACCCAGGTATCCCTGATTGCAGGCATGTGCAGATAAGCACTACACCTGCTGTGTGGAGACTTGGTGGGTCCTATGCATTATGAGACTACATTATGTCAGATTCTAGCATGTGAACACATGTGTTTCTGGAATTCAAACAACAAATGTTATTGAGCACAGGTTAAGTTTTGGGCATACACAGTCAAAGAAACAAATTTTGAAAGAGAGATTAGAAGGACAGGTCAGGATTTCTCCTTAGTAACAGGTAACAACTATTGAGAACTTTTTACATGTATTCTCATTTCATTCCACACAAAATCATATGTGGTGAGTACAATGATTATTATCACTATCCTATAGATCAAGAAACTGAATCACATGTATATGGCTTAGTAAATAGGTATCTTGGACTGAAGGATCAATAAAGCCTTGATGGTACCCAATGTGTCAAGCGTATTTGGTGTGCTGTATAAGAATTATTGTATCTTGGAACTAGCCATGCTGTGGCTTGCAATTCCTTTGAATTGTGCCGTATTCAGACATCCAATTTCTTTACTTAGACTGTTAGCCCTTTGTGAGCAGAAGTCCTGTCTTCAAGGTCTCATGCTCTTACCTTGGCTGGCCCAGAGCTGGCAAAAAATTCCATCCTCAAAATCTTTACTAACTGTGTATGTCAGGAGCATGTGAGTGGGTCTAGTTGTGGGAGTAAAGCCACCAAGCTCTGTGTGTTGAGCAGGAAAATCTTGCTCACTTTTGAACCCAGGGCTCCTCTTTATTCCCTTCCTGGGAGCACAGGAATATATGATAAAATCAGTCATTTTCTTAAGGAAAGTGTTAGTATGTAATTTCAGCCACAGGTGGGTCTTTTCTGTTTCTCCAAGGACTGGGCATTGCCAGCCCTGCTGTAGCTGGTTGAAGGGGACCAAACCTCTCAGGAAGACGGACTTGGTTCCGTTTGACCAGCCAGAGCAGGAGGCAGCTCCACTGGGAGGTGACTGCAGGCAGCCTCTAGCGTGAGGGTTCTTCGGTGTATACCAAGCATCATTGGTCCAAGCCTGCAACACAGAGAGAACCAGCATTAGCATGAATCAAAGCACAGTAGCTTGCCTTGTCCAGAACATCCACAGGATTTGTGAAAACCGTATATAATGTTTATTTTGAATTGCATGACTTTAATTTTCTTTCTTTGATCCTTATTTTTTTCAGATGTAATTATTGTAAAGAACTAAAAGGATATAGAATTGTAGAATATGGAAAAAAGTCTTTCATAATTCTCTCTTTCCATTTTCCAAAATAAATTTAACATTTGGTTTATATTCTTTGAATATCTTACATTTTAAGTTTTAAAATGATACTTTTTATTCAAATTTGATGCATATATAGAAGAGTGTATGTAATACATATGTAAGTTATGACATGTAGTGATAAAACCAATATCCACAAGCAACCACCCAGTTAGAAAAAGAACTTTACCAATACCATGGTGCTTCCTGATGCTTTTCCCAGTTTAGCTCTTTAATTTCTTCTCAGAGGTAACTATTATTCTGAGTTTCTTTCTAAATATAATTTAATGGCCTTTTAAAATAGTTTTTACCATTTATACATATATTCCAAAATAATATATTGCTCGTTTTTTAACATAATGATGTCATACTATAGGCATTCTTCTGTGACTTGATATTTTCACTTCAAATCATATTTGTAACCTTCACCTACAATGATTGGAAACTATAGCTTATTAATTTTTATTGGTTTATAATTTTCTACTAGGTGAACATGCTACATTTTATTTAGTCATTTTCTCAGTGATAGACCTTGAGGTTGTTTGGTTTGACAAATGGGTAAAGTGGAAACATTTTTGATTCTTCTAGATTTTAAAGGATGAATTTGGATTCCAGTGCATAAGAATGTATAGGCTGACTGTGCAAAGGAAAAGCAGTATTTACCAGTCCACAGCATCTGGAGGTGAAGCCAGAAATTTATGTTGTAACCTGCTCTTGGGGTGATTTTGATGCAGCTCAAGTTTGAGAACCATTGGACTCGAGAGATAACCATTAGTTTCTTTCTGCTTCCAAGTGTGATCAGGGGGTAGGGAGCTGATTAAGGAGACTCTCCCTAGAAATGTGATGTGGCTACCTTCATGATGTATTGTATTTGAACAGATGGCGAAAGATGTAGGAAGAAAGGATAGTTTGAATGATGCAAGAAAACTGCCCTTGGGAGTAGGCTTTACCTGCTCTTCTGTTTCTTCTCCCTGGTGAGGAGAAGTGTAACAAAGTAGAAAGCATGTGGCCCTGGTGTCATGCTTACCTAGGTTCAAATCCCACTGATGCTTCCTGGCTCTTTTGCTCTTAGGAAGTCATACAACATCTTTAAACCTGTTTCAACATATGTACAGTGGGGGAGCATACTGCCTTGCCTACTTATTGTAAAGCTTAGTGAAAACAGAGAAAAGATGGCCAACACTAAGTCCCTGGTGGGCACAATGGACACTTTCAGGAGTCGTAGAGTTCTTGAGACAATTCTGACTGCTTCTGAGGCCAAGAGTTTCATGCTCAACTCCAGCCTGTCCTTCACGTATTTCCCTTCCTTCTGTTGCAAGTAGACAACTAGGTCAAAGCGTACTGTGAAGGTGGTGGTGGTAAAGCAGTGGGTCCCAGCAACTGCGGCCTGGCTCTGGGAGGGTCTGTGCAGGGTGATGTTGAAGCATCTGTTCTGTACTGAGTCCCCTCAGTCTCAGCGTGCATTCTGCTGGCTCAGCAGGCAGGCATCTTACCTCCTTCCTCTTCCTACTGCCAATGGCAGAGGGGTCTTAGAACTGCTGCAGTCCAGCTTCCCCTCTGGCTAACCTCGCCCTCACCCCGCCGTCCTTGGCCAGCTCCCCCTTGGGGAACAGGGGGCTAGGCAGCTGTGGGGTGCAGCTCCATCAGGCAGTCTAAAATCAGGACGGAAAAAGTATGTGGGTCCAGCTCATCAGTCAGAACGTCATGCCTCTTGCAGTGTAATTTCTTCAAATCAGGACATTCCTCTTCATCATCTCTCTTCTCCTCTTTACTCACATCCTGCCCCGCCCACACAATACGCCCCCCCCAATTTCTGAGCAGACGACATGAAATCAACCTTAGGGTAAAGAAGGGAAAACTATCTTTAGAGCAGGTATGATTCAGAAAAGGGAAAGCGTTGTCATAGGAAAGAAGCACAAGTCTGAGGCAGCTGCCTGCTTTACAGGCATGAATGTTCACAAAATAAGGACCATAACTTTCTTCAGAAGATAATATGCCATAAGATGCCAATGTCAGAATCCTTATTCATACAAAGCACAGCGCTAAAGCAAGGTTTCCCAACCTTGGCATATTGACATTTGGGTCAGATAAGTCTTGGCTCTGGAGGGTTGTCCTGTGCATTGTAGGGTATATAACAGCATCACTGGATGCCAGTAGAACTCCCTAGTTGTGATAACTAGGAATGTGCCCAGATTTAGCCAGATGTGCCCTGGAGGCAAAGTCACCTCCCATTAAGAACCACTGACTTAAAGCTATCAATTTCTCTGGTCAGTCTTATCTCTGCTCCATCTCTAGTATTTCTGCCACATTCTTTAAGCTCCCTCCCCAAACCTCCACCCCCCAATTCCCTAAAGAGTACTGCTTGCGTGTCCTTGAAGGCCATGAGACAGCTGCCTGGTGTCTTGATGAGGGAGGTGGGTGGTGTCACCTGTGTTGCTGCGGTCAGGCCAGGGGTTGGGCCCTTGTGTTCTGGGTGCTCTCACCTCGGGGGGAAAGGCACCCTTCATCTCTGGCCACTGTGCATTTTTCTGCCACCTGCTGCACATACACATGTATCCTTCCTTTGTCCTTCCCTTTCCTCCTCATCCCACGACCTTGTTTTGCTGCTTCTTTGTTCTATTTTATAGCCCCTTTTTGTGCTACACTGTCACATCCTGTGGTGTCTCCTCCTGCGGTTCTGCTTAAGAACTCAGAGGGCACACTTAGTGTGGTCCCAGCCTGCATCTCTCACACACTCACTGACCACAGGCACGCAGCCAGCCTGGAGCTAGGGTTTAAGTGAGGGAGGAAGACTCTCTCAGCCTCCTCCCTCATTTGAACTGCTAGGGAAGGAGAAGGCCTGCGCCTTGGGTGAATGAAGTATATCTCCTCGTGCTCAGAGTCTCTTTCTAAATCCACCACCTTCTTGGTGTGAGTCCAGCCCTTTCAGGTCAGGGCTGGGAACCCTGGGGATCAGGAAGGAGGGGAGAGAGGGACCTAGCCGTTTGATGAGTGAGTCACTAGTTTAGTACCTCAATCGTTTCCCCTAACAGCCTCACTCCAAAGTGCTGCTTGGCCACAGGGCTGGGATGGGACGTGGAAAAGATAGCAGAACAAGGTCAGGGGCCTGGCTATGTGACCCGAGGCTGTGGCCTCCTGGGCTCACAGCACCTGCCTTTTTAACTGCAACAAAAGCCCTTTGAAATGCAAAAACTGCTGTGGACACAGATGATGAGAGAGGAAAGACACAGATATAAAAGAATTACAGTTCAGTTTGGTTAGCAGAAACGTCTCATCTCAGGAGCATGACTGGATGAAGGAGCTGGGAGGTCAGGGCTGATTCTGTGAAAAACCTTTAGGTGACACGGCCTCTCGCTGCCAAGATGGCATGAGGTCTGGCAGGCTGGGAAGACAGCCTGAACTCTTGGGCCTGAACTCTGGAACATCCAGAGGAAGAGAAGGGCCTACGGGAGAGCAGCCCACACAGAATTCGGAGGCTCTCTCCCCTTGCTGAGGGAGAGCCTTGCTGGCACAAAGCCCTGATGAGGAGGAGGGTCACGCCTCTGGGTGGGACCATGGGACCAGCGAAGAGGCACTTGCCGAAACCACACACTTCCTTACATTCCATAGCAAAGTAATCCGTATGGGGATATAAAGAAGCATGTGGCCTCGGGAAGCAGTCTTGGCCCCGGCTTCCTCCACTGTCCAGGTGCAGCCGCATTTCAGATGTGGGCCACTCACTCCATCTCTCCTCCACTAAGTGGGAAACAGGGGGTGGGGTCCCTGGGACCTTGTCTCATCTACCCTGTCCTTCCCCCCAAACCAACCCGGAACACACCTGTTGGGAGAAATGGCAGTGCTTTTTGGGGCCCTATATCTCCCCTGCTGTTTGTTCAGAAATAAACAGCACCCAAGTTTCACTGGCTTATTTTGGTGCAGTTATATTCTTTATTACTATTATTTCATTTAATAGCTGCTGCTTTATACATTTCAGTATAATTCTTTTTAAATGTTTACACTCCCATGAAGGGAAAATAATAATAATAATAATAATAATAATAATAATAATAATAATAATAATAATATTAAAAGAAGAGGGAGTACAACAGAGGAATATTCTGTACTGAGAACAAATTCCACTTAGAAACAGCCAGGCCCTCCTAGTGTCCTACTGTATGTCTGCCGTGCGCGCGTGTTGAAGCCTGCAGCTGCCAGGGCAGCATTCCAAGCGCGATTGTTCATTGTGGGAAGGATTTTTTTCTTTGGCTTCTGCTCCCCCTAGCCTATCACCTGCCTCACAAGCTGTGAGGAAAGAGCCACGGAGTGAGGGATGCTGGCAGCTGTTGAGCCACTTGGGGTCTGGACAGCCCACCCTGGCTAGAGGGCAAAGGGGTCTTCATCTTCATAGCATCTGATTCTCTACCAGGAAACAGAGAATGTGACAACAGAAGAACTGCACCTCAGAGAAGGGTTGAGGTTCACAGCACTGACAAGGGTTTAATGAAATCTAGTGACAAAATTAATAAAAAGAAGAGTGAAATTTTTTTCAAGCTTACTCTATGAAAGGAATCATTTTTGGTGCTTTGCTTATATAACCTCTTTAAATCCATGACTCAGTGCAGTAGCTATCATTTTTGTCTGGTTTTACGTGTAAATAGTAATCCTTTAAAAAAAACTAATCAGGTTGGAGAGAGAGTCTTGGATCACCCCATGGTAAAGAGTTGAGAAGGAAGGAAGCGAAGAAAACGCTATGGGATTGATGCTCTGACATTAATTCCTCTACAGCTGTGCACTTGGGGCACTGGTGGTGGTGATGGCTCAGAAACCATACTTTGTCTCAAAACAAACAGGGAAATGTCCTCGGCACTCCAATCAAAATCTGACTTTGGGAATCATCCAATAGCTCATTTAATCCAATTGAATTGCTATATAAGCGTTTGTGAAAGCATAGTCTTCCAGATTGTCCAGTGGAAGCCTCACATCAGTGAGAATGTGGGGCTGCTTTTCCTCCCCCACATGTGGGGGCTGTGGCCAATCAGAAGCAGAGGTTGACGGGGAGGGAGGCAGCAGTGCCAAGGAGGAGGTGTGGCTGTCCCTCCGAGAAGGTGAGAATGTCTTATCTCTTGTAGGGAGCCAGGGAACTTAAGAGTCAAGTAGAGGTTCATAAATTTGTCAGGTCAAAATCTCCAAAGTGTTTGTCATGTGAGTTTCAGAAGTGGGTGTTTGCATAGATGAGAGACCACCATGTGTTTTAGTCCAGAGAACTAGGAAGAGCCAGCTGAGGTCCAGAAGGTGATTAATTCATATAAGAATACAGAAGATATAATTTTTTAAAAAAAGGAAAATTCTGTGAGATAACCAAGACATGCTAGCCATCCTGGGAGCCTGTCCTTAGCATTTGGGCATGACTGTTTTTGCCTTTTTGTCAAGGCCAACCTCATATAGTCAAAAGTTACTTAAAAGTTTGCTTCAAAATTTTCAGGAAAAAAAAAAACCATCAAAAAAACTTTTAATAACCAATTACTTTATTGATTCTGAATCTCCTCTTACTTTTTCTGATCATCTAACATAAGACGCCAGGAAGGAAACTCATGGAACAGATTAGAAAATGGGCAGGCTGAGAAAACAATACAAAAGAAACAACTACAATGAAAATCAAAACGTTTCAGACCAGGCCTAAATGAAAGGGAAAAAAATCTAGGATGGGGAATATAAAGACATGTTCCTCTGAGTTTTGCATAGGGCAAAAGTCATTCATATGGTCATTAGATGTAGGTATTTTTTTTAAGATTATTAGTTTCTTACCTGCCCAAATCGTCTGAATTTGGCAGCTGATGTTAATAGAAAGAATGGGGAGCTATAAGGGGCACCCGGCCACTTGGCAAAATCGCCACCTTTCTATCC
The DNA here is from genome assembly GCF_987537825.1 of Furipterus horrens. Taxonomy (NCBI): domain Eukaryota; kingdom Metazoa; phylum Chordata; class Mammalia; order Chiroptera; family Furipteridae; genus Furipterus; species Furipterus horrens. The sequence continues at coordinate 104,554,970 of NW_028327176.1, read as the reverse complement.
CTCATTCATGTAGTGGTTGGGCAGCTGCTCTGCCCACCACATGGTGGGGTGAAGGTTAACGAGGTAACACATGAGAAGGTTGTGAGTTTCATGGGAGAACAGACCCATGGCAACACAAAATGTCACTCAGCATGTTATCGAAAACAAGATTTATTTCCCCTCTCTCTGCCCTGAAATCACACAATTTTTCAAAGGCCTTAATTAATAAACTGTTCTTTCCCTTATTTCCTGAGAGACAAGTACCATTTGAAAGCATTCAGCACTTAAGTAACAGTAAAGGTACCATCACAGGCATAGACAGCCAGCACCTTTTCCCCCTATTTCTTTCACTGAGCAGAGCAGGCTTTGAACATAAATGACTCAAACACAACATCACAGGGAAGTGAGGATGATGATCACCCATTAATGGTCCTCAGAAAGACTCTCTAATTAGGGAAAAATCAAGGATATGTTAAGACAGAGAGAAGTCTGAATTATAAGCTAACATAAGGTTATTGGCAACAGAGAGGTATGTAGGGAAGAAGAGCTTGGGCATCTGTGCATTCTTGCTCCGTAACCTTGAGCAAGCTACTTAGCCCCTTTGAGGCTCGGTTTTCTCATCTATAAAGTGAAAATAATAATGCTTACTCTACAGGAGGCTTCAATGAGATAGATTTATATAAGGTGCTGTGAACACAGTATTAGAAGCCTACTAAATGGTTTATGTTACTATTAGTACTGTTATTTAATATTAATTAATATTAATACAGCACCTGAAACTACTCACTGCATGGAAGTCCTTATATTTGATCTACTTTAATGGGTTTCATTCTCATGACAGTTTCATATAAGAGGTGATTCTAAGATACATGGAAAAGCTTAACTGGTATAAAAATATTTTTTTAAAAACAATTTTTATACTTTAATATGCCTGAAAAGGATTTGTTAAGGAAAGGAGTTCATCAGTATCATTTCTGACAAGAATTCTTAAAGGTTTTGAATATCGAGGGTCCAGTCTCATTTTCAGGACCTTTTTGAAAAGATGTACGTGTATATGGTGAGATACTCAGACTGACTCTTTATTGACCATTTGGCTTTTGCTTCTTATGACAGGTCTGACTTTAGTTAGCTAGCCCTTTGCTGGGTGAGGAGAGGAAACCAGGAACTTCTGTAACCAAATCACCTGTGCCTCGCTCTCTGAATTTCTAATATAGGCATCTTAGGTCTCCCAGTCCCTTTTCTGTCCTACAGTCTTGAAAGTTTAAAACAATCAATAATGGTTTCTTAAAATGTAATCAGAATTGCCTACTTTTATGGGGATGAGGACCCTGCTAGTGTTTACAGAAGGAATATTTGGTCTGCCCAGAGGTATCCACCCCCAAATCTGAGCACTTGTGACCTTATGCAGTTACCTCTGCTGGTGTTCTTGGTGGTTGTCCATGAAACAGAGGCTATTCTGGAGTTCACCAGATACAAGCCAAATTATTTGGGGCTTACCATCATCTGGCTGAGGAGGTAGGAAATAAAGCAGAGGCCCCTCCTTTTAAGGCAAGCTTGGGGTAGTATGTCAGGATAGGATCTTATTTTTCCTAAGGCACAGCCAGAACATCTTGCTATTTTTAGAGGACTGGCCAGTTCTGAATGTTGCTTCAGTCATGGGCATGAGTCCCCTTTTAACTTTCCAGGGGCAGCCAAGAGCAAGGCCAGCTCCAAGAGCCCATCTTCTCTCCCTGCAGCATCTTCTGAGGATCCCTGCTCAGAAGAGGGGAGTATCGGTGGCATTTTCCATCACTGATGTCCTTGTCCTGCTACTCCTCAGAGCTAGAGTGCTAGAGCTGGGACTTCAAGGAAGGAGGGGGCAAGGAGATGGAGCCAACATTATACTAAGTTGTTTACTTATTTATACTTCCAGCAATTCTGTGAAGTACATTTGATTACACAGGATGAAACTATCTCCAGCAATTTAAGTAATTTGGAGACTTAGATTGGTGAAGAAACTTGCCCAGATCACACAGCTAGTATGTGGCTGACCTATGACTTGAGGCCCAAGGTACACATTTGTTCTAATACACTCTGTTTCCCAAACTTGCCTGATCCTTAGTGCCACGAAGGCACTAATTAAAACTGCTGTTCTCTACACCCCACTTCAGAGCCATGGGATTGAAATCTCCATGGGAACGGCTGGGTATCCATAGTTTTAACGAGCACTCCCAGGTGATTTCTGTGCTCAGCAAATTTGGGAAAAAGAAAAAACAGTTCTAGGAGAGTTGCTCTCAAACTGGAGTGAACATTAGAATCAGAAGGGACCTTGTTAAAATGCAGATTCTTCTGACTGGCTCTCAAAGGTGCTGAAATAAGCCACCTGGGCCAGGGCCCAGGAATCTGCATTTTTGCAGCTATTCTCAACTTATTCTGCTGCCAGTGAGTAAAAGACTTTGAAACAAACATTGATCTAATAATAGACAAGACAGACAGATATGGATGCCAAAGTAATGAAATCAATACTGGAAAAGACTCATTTTACAAGAGTCTAAGGAAAATTAGTTTGGATTAAAGGAAGAATTTCAGTAAACATGGTGACCAATGGTTAGGAACAGGATGATCCCTCTCCACACATGAACAACTGACATGCTAGTCACAGAAAGGTGAGCGGGTACTCTTGTTCACACCTGACCACTACTGTCTTATCTTTGCAATGTTCCCTGTGCTCAATTTCCACCTGGAATGTTCTTTTCCCTTTGCCCATCTTCACTAGTTAAAATTCCTCTTTTTGAGGCTCAGCTCCAAAGACACTTTCTCCACAAAGTTCGCTCCCAGTTGTACTCCTCCTCCTCTTAGTTCCTGTTGTTTCTCCTGTACATGGGCACACAACACATCTTACCTTGCTGTTTGATTCTTTGTGTGCCTGTCAGGCGTGTGACTCCTCCCATGAGCACCAGGGTCCTGACAGCTTCATTTTTGATTTTCCATACCACCTACTGCTTTAGTGAAGACCTTTTGCATAGTAAGGGTGAAGCAGGTAAAGCTGCTACCACCTCCACCACACTCAGAGAGTGCTTACTGAGTGGAGGCACCGTTCTCAGTGTTGTAACAAGTCACTTATATTATAAATGATCTTTTTTTTTTAACAGATGGAAGACACAAGGCACTGAAAGGTGGTTGTTTGTGGAAGGATCTCTTTTAGAAGCTATAGCCCTGTAGATGACCAGAGTCACAACTGTAAGGAGATCTGAGCTCTGTGGGTTCAGAAAGGAGCACTTTAAAAAATCTTAACTTTCTAACTCAGGGTATCAGAGTCACCTGGAGAGCTTGCTAAAACACAGATTGTCAGGTCCCACCCTCAGAGTTTCTGATTCAGTCTGTCTGGAGTGGGATTTTAGAATGTGCATTTCTAATGAGTTCCTAGGTGATCTAATGGTGCTTATCTGCGGGGACTATATCGAGAACCACGGCTCTTGTTCAGTGTTTCTGATGCTCAACAGTTCAAGAGCAAGAAACTGTCCCTCACATTCTGAGCTTCCTAATAACGAGGAGGTGGAAGAGGAGTAAAGCCACAGAGAAGTCAGGAAGGTGGCTCTTCAAGAATGTGATTGTAGGAGCTTTCACCAATGAGGATGCAGACAGGTGGCCTACACCCCAAAGAGTAGGCAACCCTGCCTGTGAAGTTACTCAGTTTTCAGCTTGAGGGGTTGTACACTACTGGGAATCATCCCTTTGCCTTCCAGTTCTTACCAATAAACCTTGAGCGAAATTTGGTGAAAAGTGGTGAAAAATGGATATAAAATAAGGTAAGTTTTTGTTGAGAAGATAGCCCAACAGAGGGTCCACTAACTCACACAACCTCCTGTCATATTTGCAGAGAGATCATATCGATAATATAATGTTAAGATAACATATTAATATGGAATAATTGGAAAGCTCTTTAGCTCCAAAATATTTTACTTCTTCTTCTTATTATTTACTTATTTATTTATTTTGTGAACCTATTAAACTGAGTGAGAATCAAGAATTGCTTAAGGTCCAGAGAACAAGTAAAAGAATCTGGTTCTTGTCCTAGTTTTCCAAAGAAATGCATTTTTGGGGAACTTAGTTTCTTCATGTTTTTCTTAAAAAAAGAATTAATATTTCACATAGTCTTAGTGGAACATCTGTGGGGTTATCTGAAGAGAACACTCCCATTCAATGACTGCATATTTGAGAAAAATTACATATAATAAATAAGTTCCTTCGAGTTGCTTTGAAGAAAATTTCAACATGCATTCAAAATATCTTACCAAGGTACTGAAAGGGCAAGCCCCAAGTTCAAGGTTATGTGCTGTCAAATTCTCATCCATCACTCCTCAAACCCCAGCTATTCTTTAAATAATTGACCAGCCGCTACTTAAGGTGACATGCAAGATCCTCTGCCCAGGAGCTGCCTTTTATGGTCCCTCTGTCTTTCACACCCACCCTCCCCCTCTGCCTTTGCTTCAAGCCCCAGCACATGGAAACCAGTCCATTCTCAATACTTACTAGTCCACCAGTCATTCCCACATACTGCCAATGTGGGCAGGGGTGAGTTCTCTCATTCATTTCTCCTCGCCTAGCTCTGCCTGATAGATCTGGACTGTAGCGTTCCTCCCCCACCTGCAGGAAGTGCAGCACGCAGGACAGGGCGCTTCACCTGCTCCCACAGACACTGCAGTGCTGGCTTCAGCTGACAGAAGCAGATCACCCGCAGGGCTTCCCAAAAAATGCACCAAGAAAGAAAGACAGATGGGCAAGGCAGGAACGGCCAGAGGACAATTAGAGGAGAAAGCAGCGTGGGGGAGCAGCTCAGAACTTACGTGGGGAAGAGTTGCAGTCAGGTCCCTCCTCCTCTCGTGCCTTCTTCCGTGAGAGGCATCAGCCCCATGGGGTGTTTAGAACACGGAGTGTTAGTATTATTATTATTTTCCAGAGCTGGCAGTGTTGGCTTGCATGTCTATGCCTTCCTGTCAGAATTCTCTCAAGGAAACAGCAGCTGGTGAGCTCAGAAATGTCAGTCAGAATCTTGGCCTAGTTTGGGGCCTTGAAGATTTTTACAGAAAGTTAAAAAGGTTTCTGGGCCAGTGTCTCCTTTGGGTTTTCCCTCTCCTGCTTCTCACCATTTCCATCTTCTTCTTCCTTTTTTTTTTTTTTTTCCATTTTCACCCCAGTAGCTAGTTACTTCAATTGCCTGCCTCTGTCTTTCTCATGGTCCCCTCTTGGGTACAGCTGTGGCTCTCTTTCCAGCTTAGCCTAATTGCCTGGTGATTTTCTAAGCATTTAACTAGTACTTGTGTACTTCTTGCTTATTTTGTCTGCTTACTTATTCCCTTTTCGTCCCTTTCCTGCCATTCTTATCTTTGTAATCACTATCCTTCTGGTCAACCAGAGAAATCATGTCTCCCCTTTATGTGCATCCCCTCTCCTGAGAGTCATTCTTCCTCCCTATTTGTGCCCCGTCCACTCATTTGCCTCTCATCCTTTTACTTCTGCCATTTGTTCCAGCTTTACCTCTGCCTGTGTCCTGTCTAGATGTGACCCAGCTTCAGATTTGCGCTTCTCTCCTCTTCTCTCCTCCCATTCCTCTGACAGTCTTGCTCTCTGCCTTGTCCTGTCTCAGCTCTCTGACAGTGGACCTCTTCCTTTTTGTACTCTGCAGCCTGTGCCCCCCACCCCCCCCAGCACACTCTCCCACCTGTTTGTGTCTTTTATGGGCCTTGGTCATGTCCATGCCTTATGGCCACCTCAATCACACAGTGACGGGCCTCTGCAAGCTGTTAAATTACACCTCTTCAGCTGTCCCATTGCAAGGGGAAATGTCCTTTGCTAAAGCCTTTTTCAAATAGGCGAATCTATATTAATATTTCTGTTTATGGGATATACTGAAATAATGCATACATTGTTTTTTAAAGAATAAGGACACATAAATTTTTTAAAAAGATACTGGGTTTATTTTAGGTTATGTCAGTATATACCACTTCAGTTACAACCCTTTTAGGTCATCTCTAACATATTTTGGTCATTTTTTAAATGGGTGGGTGGTTATGGTAGAGTTATGAAAAACATGGTTAGTTTGGGACTTGACTAGATAGATGCTCAATTATATATATTTATATATAGACACACACACACACATTTAGTGAGTGTCTGCCAAGTCATGGCATACTATATTAAGCAAAGGAAATACAAAGAAGTGACTATGTTCCCTGCCTTGAGAGACTTAAACAGGTTCTTTTTGGGGATAGAAACTGTATCTGAAAAAAATATATACAAAAACATTGCAAATTGATAGTACAGAAAATAAGCACTTTTGGCATGCAGAAGCAGAGATTGAAAAGCTATGGGCCAGGTAGTAAAAGCTTCATGCAGGACACTAGGTTCAGCTGGGTCCTAAAGATAGGAAGGGCTCACATAACCTGGAGAGGGGTGAGGCGAGGGCTTTCCCAGGTGGGAGAAGGGCTTAAGCAAAGGCATAGAAGAGTGGTTCTCAACCTTCCTAATGCCGCGACCCTTTAATACAGTTCCTCATGTTGTGGTGACCCCCAACCATAAAATTATTTTTGTTGCTACTTCATAACTGTCATTTTGTTACTGTTATGAATCATAATGTAAATATCTGATATGCAGGATGTATTTTCATTATTACAAATTGAACATAATTAAAGCATAGTGATTAATCACAAAAACAATATGTAATTATATATGTGTTTTCAGATGGTCTTAGGCGACCCCTGTGAAAGGGTGTTCGACCCCCAAAGGGGTTGTGAACCACAGGTTGAGAACCGCCGGCATAGAAGCAGGAACATGCAGAGTGTATTCAGGAAGGACTAATTAACCTGTGGCTAGATTCAATGCTCTGGGGAAGGCTTTGGACACAAAGCAGCCATTTTGAGAAAATATACTCATAGCAGGAGATCTCATTTTTTTTAAAAAGAGTTCCTTTAGATTACACATTTATATGTAATAATGTAGTATTCCTATTTCTATATCTTAAATAAATGTGAATTCATATTCTTTGACAATTATAACCTGAAAAATCATGGTCTGAAATCTGTTGCTTTTGAAAATAGAAAAATAAACATTTCTCTCTAATCATCAATATTAAAATTCTTTTTCTTATTTAATTCTGGCATTTGTTATTGAAGGCCTGCTATTATAAATGTGGAAAACTTCTAGTTCTACTCATTCACAGTCTGTCTCCAGTTCTGTCTCTTTCATGCAGCCTGCCCCAAACTTGGGTTGGTCAACACCAGTCTACCCCTTTGCTGAAGGCTCAGATCCCAACTTGGGTGGGTTGAGCATTTGTTATAGGTCTATATAGACTTTCTTAACATGTCATTATACTGTTTTAAAATTTGTTTTCACATTGTTTACATCCACAAGAGTGTAAATTCCTGGAGGTCAAGTTTATACCTCTTTGGTATGTTCTTTTGTCTCCAGAACAATATAAGGCACTCAGAGGGCCACTAACAAGTGTTTGTTAAATCAAACTGGAATGAGATTTCCTAAAACTTGACAACAAAATTTAAACCTACCAGCTATTCTATGATGGGAAGATAAGCATCTTTTTAATGTATCAATATTGTAGTTCTTAGATTTATCTAGGGTCAAAGGAGGGAAGTGACCTTTATTTAATGATTTATCTGTATATAAGGTTATACTTTACATTTTCAAGATACATTTTCTTGTGAGCCTCAAAGACTATTTGGGGTAGGTAAGTGAAAGAAGAATTGATATTCGAATTTGGAAGATAAGCCATCAGAGGTACTGGGAGTAGTGGGGTGGGGAGACTTGCTGAGGGGAACACAGCTAGTTATCAAAAACACTGGATGAAATCCAAGTCTTAGGACCCCTAATCAGTTCCCTTTTTCCCCCCTTAACCTTGGTGCATTTTAGGTGAGGAATTCTTATTTCCCTGATAAAGAGCTACTTGTGTTTTCCCTAACACAAGTGAGAAGGGAGAAGTGGGAGGGTCTTTTCCTGAGATCTTTCCTAACAAGGTGCTCTTCCCTGTAGAAATTTTCAGAAGCCAGTGAAAGGGTAAAATGAGAGCTGGTCTGAGCAAGATTATCTCAAGATTAATCTTCAAAATAAGGTCAACTGTTTACCTTATTTAATATATGAGGAGACCAAGGTCCAAGTTAGCAGAGACTTGCCCTTGGTCACAGAACCTGCATCTCCTGACCCCAAGCTCAGTGTTCTTTGTATCACATTCTAATTGCTTTCTGTTTAATAAAGAGCCCCTTGAAGACCCTGTTCCCCCTCAAGGAGACACTGGGACAGGGCAGTGGTGGTGGAGGGAATACTCAGGCTAACCGACCCATGGCTGCAGGCCACCTCTTAGAGTTCTCCAACAGTGAGCAGAAACCAGGATGGGGTATCCCTCAGCTGTGGAGGGAATGCAGAAAACAAGCTGTTTAATGTTAAACTAGGGCTTAATGCTTTGTAGTGGGCCCAGCCACCAAATTTTTTTCATAAGGCTGATAATAATAATAATGAAATCATGGCATGATAATAATAAATCCTTTGAGATGCTGCCAGAACTACATATTGCAGGCTTTAGACGCCAATGGGCAGCTGCTTGGCTAAATGTGGCCCCCAGTTGTCAAGGAGAGACCCACCAAATAAAGGAGAAACAAATCAACAAGGATGTGCAGGGTGCACATAGGGCACACACAGGGCAGAGCCACTGGGAGGTGAAGGTCTTAATTTAGACACCATCTCCATCCACCCTTAAGGAATTAGCAATTTGAAAATGTGCTCAAAACATCAAGTTTGATATAGAGGTACTCATGGCCCCATGAGCTGGCTTGCATGGATCAGAGATCAGATAAGTATCCTGTGTCCCAGTCGATTACATTCTTTTTGACCAAACGATTGACAATTGTCAACATTGTGAAGCTGGATGCCCATGAAGGTAGTGTGAACTTTTTTATTTCCAAGTTGGTTTCAGACCTAGAAGGTAAAACTTCGCTACCCATGTGATTGCCAGAAATCACTGATTTTCACCTCAATTTCCTCATCCCAAAACTCGAGGTAACAAAACCTGAACTTCCTCCCTTATTAGGTTTACTGGGAAGACTAACTGAAGTAGCTTATTTGCCGTGACTCATCCCAAGGTAGTTTTGCCTTATTTTAGTCGTATTTGAGTGGGTAAACAGTAAGTGGTGTGATAAAGGTGACAAACCAGGTTGAATTTCATTTAGCAGTGGATGGAATTGACTAAGGGAAAGGTTGCTTTGAGGCATTTGTCCAGAAGTGTTCATTTTAAGGGGAGATCATCTAGTCTAGTCTTTTCATTTTGTGCTGAGAAAGTGGAATCCAGAGAGTTAATGTGATTTTTGCCCCACTGTCATTCATAGAATAAACATCAGAACCAGGATCAGAACCTGGGCCCAGAGCTTTGGCTCCTGATTCACGTTAGCAGAGTCTGCCAGGTTTGTTCTGAAGACCAAGTGGGACCAAATGAGGTAACGGCTGTGAGAGTTATCTGTCAGCGGAAAAATACCGCACATGTAAAGTGTTATTTTAATGAAATGTGTCCCCCCAAAACCATTATGGCAGAAAACTATCTGACCCTTCGTGATGGCAGAAATGTGGGGCCTTGGACACCAGCTGTTCCCCAGGAGGTTTTCCCAGCTGCTGCTAAGGCCGGCTCTGTGGTGGAGGAGCCCAGGGGTGGGGGATTCCAAGAGCGCAGATTCCATGTAGGACCGAGCCAAAGCAGGTCAGAGACAGAACAGTTGAAGCTATTTGGGAAACAGGTGGGAACAATGGAAAATTCATTTGGTTAAATGTGTACTAAATGAACACAAAAGTTATCCCAGTTGCTTGGTTTGGGAATACAGCGCACATAGTGTTTAAAATCATCTCTCCTTCCTTCCATCCCTCCTTCCCTCCTTTCCTCCCTCCCTCCTTCCCTTCCTTCCCCCTCTCCTTCCCTTCCTTTCTTCCTTCTTCCTTTCTTCCTTTTTTCTCCCTGTCCTCCCCTGCCTCCTTCTTTTCTCTCTCTCCCTCCTCCTTTTCTTGTTCTTTTTATAATTAACACTTGAAACTGGTTCAGAATTTAAAGAAACTATGAAGGTGACTTAACTCTTTATCATATGAAAAGATATCAAATAAAAGTTGATTATCAGCCATGTGATTTCTCTGCCTGTTGTATAATAAGGGGACATGTGATTTTAATGTAGAAAAAAAATAGTTGAAGGTGAGGAAACTAAGTTTTATCAGTCCCTGGCCTGGGACAGCTCCAAGCTTTCACACACATTTTCTCATTTAATAGTCACAAAACTACTATTTATCCCAATAGATGCTAAACATCTTAATGGCAGGGGTTGTCTTTTTCTTTTTTTTATCACAGCTTTTTGCGTTTAGATTATTATTTTAAAAAAATGTAGCCTATGGTTTTTCTGCGTACCACTGATAATTTTGGAAAAGGACATATTCCCTAACAATTTAGACATTTATAATTGGGCTTTTTAATTATAGTTATTTGAAAGACAATTTTTGCTATATTACATACATTGACATTTTAAGTTCAAATATTATAGCTTCTAAATTTAATGAAACCTAATCCATAGCAATTCAACACTCATCATTCCTTTTGTTAAAGGAATATGAAATTTATTGGTGTGACATTGGTTAATAAAATTATACAGGTTTCAGGTATACAATTCTATAATACATCATCTCTATATTGTATTGTGTGTTCACTACCCCAAGTCAAATCTCCTTCCATCACTATTTATCCCCCCATATTTTCTTCTTCCTCTCCCCCCTCCCTTTCCTTCTGGTAATTATTATAGTCTTGTTTGTCTATGAGGGTTTTTTTGCTTAATCCCTTTAACTGTTTCACCAAGCACCCCCATCCACTCTCTTCTGACAACTGTTGGTATGTTCTCTGTATCCATGAATCTGATTCTATTTTGTTTACCAGTTTATTTTGTTCATTAGATTCCACATATAAGTGAAATCATATGGTATTTGCCTTTTTCTGACAGTTGATATTTTGTAATGTGCCTTTTTTTTCCCTGGAACCTGTGTTACTCCATTCTTTCTCATCGAAAAATTTTTCCTAATAAGTGCATTATGTTTGAAAGTTTTATTTATTGCGCTATCAGATTTTGCTTCAACAAGTGAATGTACAAAGCTTGAAATTAAATTTAAGATAAAAACTTCCTAATTAAAAATTAAAATAAAAATGGTTTTAATTTTTTTGTGACTACATATTCTAAGTATTAAATTTTTTGAATTATATTATTATTACAAATATTACTAGTGTACATTTACTCAAAATAGCATAAATATATTGCAAATAATAATTACAAAATATAAAAGTCAACATTTATTGTAAATGTATCTCTTATGAAACTGATAGGGCTTTAAAATTTTTTCTCTGTGTTCATACATCCATGGATGGATATTACTATTGTTAGGGTGGAGGTTTGGCATTGACTCTCCTCTTTTTTCCGTTTATAGCTCTGACCACGAGAGCACTTGTTCACATAAATAAGAAGATGGGAATGGAAGGAATTTTATGATGGCAATTTCTTGAAATTCTTTGATTCACATCTGAATTTTATGCTAGAAATTATACAGTATTCTATTATCAAAATTATTACTAATAATCTGTGACTTTCAAATTTCATGGCCTCAGTGAAGAAAGTATTTATCATCCTCAGTTAAAGAACTTGAGATTCTTTTTCAGTTTTGTTGAAAGCTGAGAAATGGGGACTATACCACTTGCAAGATAACATGTTACCCAGTTATGAGAGTATTTTATTGGGAGAGGCAAACCGTCCTGGGTCCTGAGTGTCTTGGCACATTCTTTTTTAAAATTTTATTTTTATTGTTCTATTACAGCTGTCCCAGTTTTTCCACCGCTGATCTCCCCTGCCCACATCTTGACTCCCACAGTCAATCCCCAACCTGTTTTCATGGCCATGGATCATTTATACCTGTCCCTTGATTAGATCCTTTCCATTCTATCCCCTGTTATCTCGCTCCCCTCTCCCCTCTGGTCACTGTTAGTTTGTTCCTTGTTTCCATACCTCTGGTTCTATTTTGCTTGTTTGTTTTGTTCATCAGTTTCCTCTTATAGGTGAGATCATATGGTATTTGTCCTTTGCCACCTTGCTTATTTCACTTAGCATAATAGTCTCCAGTCCCATCCACGCTGTCACAAAAGGTAGGAATTCTTTCTTTCTGATGTGTAGTATTCTGTTGTGTAAATGTACCACAGTTTTTTGATCCACTCATTTATTGATAGACACTTAGGCTGTTTCCAGCACAGACTTGTAAATAATGCTGCTATGAACATCGGGGTGCATAGGTTCTTTTGACTTGGTGATTTAGGATTCTTTGGGTATAATCCCAGCAGGGGAATCACTGAGTCAAAAAGCAGTTCCATTTTTATTTTTTGAGGAAATTCCATATTGTTTTCCATAGTGGCTGAACCAGTCTGTGTTCCTACCAACAGTGCACTAGGGTTTCCTTTTCTCCACACCATCTCTAGCACTTGTTCTTTGTTAATTTGTTAATGATGGCCAATATCTGACCTGTCAAGGTGGTATCTCATTGTGGTTTTAATTTGCATCTCTCTGATAGCTAGTGATGTTGATCATTTTTTCATATGCCTATGGGCCCTCTGTATGTTCTCCTTGGAGAAGTGTCTATTCCGATCCTTTGCCCATTTTTTAATTGGATTTTTTGTCTTCCTCATGTTGAGTTATATGAATTCTTTATATATTTTGGAAGTCAAATCCTTGTCCGAGGAATCATTAGAAAATATGTTTCCCCATACGATTTGTTCCCTTTTGATTTTGCTGATGTTTTCTTTAGCCATGTGAAAGCTTTTAAATTAGATATAGTCCCATTTGTTTATTCTTTCCTTTATTTCCCTTGCCCTAAGAGCTATATTGGTGAAAATATTGTTGTGTGGGATATCTGAAATTTTACTGCCTATATTTTCCTCTAGGAATTTTATGGTGTCATAGCTTATGTTTAAATCTTTTATTCATTTTGAGTTTATTTGGGTGTATGGTGTAAGTCTAGTTTCACTTTTTTTGCATGTCCCTGTCTAGTTCTCTCAACACCATTTGTTGAAGAGGCTATTTTTACTCGATTTTATGCTCCTGCCCCCTTTGTCAAATATTAATTGACCACAGATGCATGGGTTTATTTCTGGGCTCTCTGTTCTGTTCCATTGATCTATGTGTCTGTTCTTATGCCAGTACTGGACTGTTTTGATTACAGTGACCTCATGCTATAGTTTGATATCAGGTATAATTATCCCTCTTACTTTGTCCCTCTTTTTCAAGATTGCTGAGACTATTAGGAATCATTTATGGTTCCATATACATTTTTGAAATATTTGTTCTAAATCTGTGAAACATGTCATTGGTATTTTAATAGGAATTGCATTGAATCTATAAGTTGCTTTGGATAGTATGGACATTTTAATAATGTTAATTCTTCCAATTCATGAACAGAGTATATGCTTCCATTTATTTCTATCTTCCTTATTTTTTTTCTTCAGTGTTCTGTAGTTTTCCGAGTACAGGTCTTTTACTTTTTTGGTTAAGTTTATTCCTAGGTACTTTATTTTTCTTGTTGCTATAGTAAATGTTTTTTTTTTTTTTTTATTTTCTGTTCCTGATATTTCATTGTTGGTGTATAAAAATGACTTTGATTTCTGAATATTGACTTTGTATCCCATATTTTGCCAAATTCACTTATTAGGTCGAGTAGTTTTTTTGTGGAGCCTGTAGGATTTTTTATGTACACTACCATGTTATCTGGAAACAATGACAGTTTTACTTCCTCCTTTCCATGTTGGATCCCTTTTATTTCTTTTTCTTGTCTGATTACTGTAGCTAGAACTTCCAATACTATGTTGACTTAAGGTGGTGAATGTGGACACCCTTGTCTTGTTCCTGATCTTAGGGGGGATGCTTTTAGTTTTTTCCATTGAGTATAATGTTGGTTGTAGGTTTCTCATATATGGCCTTTATTATGTTGAGAAATGTTCCCTCTATTCTCACTTTGCTGAGCATTTTTATCATAAGTTGGGGCTGTACTTAGATGCTTTTTCAGCATCTATTGATATGATCATGTGATTTTTGTCTTTCATTTTGTTTATGTGGTGTATTACATTTATTGATTTGTGAATATTAAACCACACTTGCATCCCTGGGATGAATTCCACTTGATCGTGGTGTATGATCTTTTTAATGTATCGCTGGATCTGGATTGCCAATATTTTGTTGAGGATTTTAGCATCTATGTTCATCAGTGATATGGGCCTATAGTTTTCTTTCTTTGTTGTGTCTTTACCTGGTTTTTGAATTAGGATAATACTGACCTCATAAAAAGAGTTTGGAAGTCTTCTCTCTCCTTGAATTTTTTGAAAGGAGTTAGCTCTTCCCTAAATATTTAGTAAAATTCCCTGTGATGGGGTTTTGTGTTCACATCACATTCTTGTCAAGTATACGTATAATACAAGACTCTGGCTGCTTTTTATTTGAGGCATTTCTCGGAGCAGCAAGCATCCTTGAGATGAGGTAACTTCTCTCCTCAGACAAAGACCAGGCTTGCTTCTGCTTGCTATAAAATATTGAATCCTCCAAGCTCAGTGAGATACAAACTCAGTGTGCATGGCATCTATATAAGGCCACGCATCTACTTGTGTTGTCCCTGTGTGAACTGAAGGACAGAGGAAACCAGCGCAAACCAGTATCATGCTCATGCTTATTGTTGTGCCACAAGTATTAAAGGCCATAGTCTCTGACCCACGAGTTTCATGTCTTTTGCCTGCATCCATGAAACCTTAACATTTTAGTTTATTAGATTTTAAATAGGGTAAAATCCCAGATCCTTCATGAAACCTGACATTACCATGGATCACTGAATAACTGTTAATTGCAGCAGTACATATGAAGACACCCTGTTTACTATAATACAATCAAAGTATTAGAAAAATATAAATATTTTTAACCTCTCAAGACATCCAGCCTTGTCAACATATTTTTTCAATACACTCTGGAAATCTTACCATGCATTTTACATATATATTCATCAAAAAATTGGAGCCAGAGTTTTAGTTCATTCAAGTTTTGGGAGTATCTTCCATTATAACCTGATTGGCAAAGCCAGTCTTTATAGTCAAACCAATCAGTCAAAAAAATAAACATATTCACTGTCACGAATCTGCCTTTATTTTTTTAGTCCAAATAACTATGTTAATACAGTAGTCCCTCTCTATATCGTGGTTCACTTACCATGATTTCACTGTATCATAGGATTTTTAAAAACATTATAGCCCTGGCTAGTGTGGTTCAGTGGATTGAGCGTCGGCCTGCGAGCCAAGTGTCGCTGGTTTGATTCCCAGTCAGGGCACATGACTAGGTTGCACGTCAGGTCCCTAGCTGGGGGCGTGTGAGAGGCAACCACACAGTGAAGTTTCTCTCCCTCTCTTTCTCCTTTCCCATCTCTCTAAAAATAAATAAACAAAGAAACAATTAAATAAATAAATAATTTAAAAATATTATATTTAATTATTTATCGCAGATTTTTCACTATATCGCTGGATTTTACAGTACTGTATAAGTATGTTGTTAAAGTTATGTAGGTTTAAGAGCGTAGAATAAGTTTAAGAACGTAAGTAGTGTTTATAAAAGTGCGCAAAAGGTTAATAAGGGAGTGGGAAAGGTTAATAAGGGAGTGGGAATGGTTTATAAGTATGTGGGAAGGGTTTATAAAGCCTTAAAATATATATAAATACTAAAATAAATGTAAAGTTACTACTTCGTGGATTTTCACCTATCGCGGGGGAGTCTAGAATGTAATACTTGCAATAAATAAGGGAATACTGTGTGCCTTTTTGAGACATCCCATTTTATTTCTGAGTGCAACAATAAATAGGTATTGCCTCAAACATCTCAAATATATATTATCTCAAACACTTCAAAACGATGGAATTCAGTGCCCTATCTTCATAACGTTTGCCATCTTAAAGGCAATATCCAATGTCTGTGCAAATTCAGACTCAATCTTTTGGCTACTCAAGCTTGTGCATGAATCAAACAGGGTTTTATTCCTTAAGGTTTAAAGCACAAGTCTGAGCAAAGAAGCCCCTCTTGTGCCTAGGCATTGCAACAGTTCCATGGATAGACATTCTTTTTTTTAAAGTATATTTTATTGATCATATTGTTACAATAGTTCCAATTTTTTCCCCTTTGCTCCCCTCTGTCCAGCACCACTCCTCCCCCAGCAATCCCTCCCCCTTCAAGTCCATGCCCATGGGTTGTACATACAAGTTCTCTGGCTTCACCCTTTCCTATATTATTCTTTAAGAAAAAAAATTAATTAATTATTTTAACAATAAAAAATAAAAATTCCCCCCCCTCTCAGACTTAAGACCCTTTATAACCTATAAAGGACAATGGGCGAAGGTCTCAAGCTCCTCTAGCTGCTTCAAGCTAGACATGGTCATCGTCCTACCTACCCTTGGGCCCAGAAATCCCTAATAAGAGTGGAGGTGTGGAGGAGAGGGTGGCCTTCCCACATGGTGAAGAATCTTGCAGACTCCAGGTCAGTTGGCTGTCCCCGGACAACGGCATACTTGGTTTAACAGGCTGGCATCCTTGTTGTATTTGGTCACGTTGTGATGTAGCGGCCTTTTCTGTCTGTCCATGGTTATAAGACTTCTTTCCAGCTAGTGTTCAGTTGGTTATTCCAGATGATTTCTCCAGAATTAAGTTGTAAATCCAGACTGGTCCTGAGAGGAGGTTAGTGCAGCTTCCACTTACTCCTCTGCCATCTTTGGTCTCCTTGGATAGACATTTCTTATTCACTCTCTTTAAAGTCCAATCCACAAACACACACAAAAGTAGAAAAATTTGAATATCACTTTCTCAGTTATGAAACTAGAAAAGTCTTTGCATGCTCTAATTTTTAACAGTAGTAGTAGTTCCAGTGCTGTAATTGTAGATATAAATTATCAATTGGCAATGGTTGCATTCATCAATCAGCAAGGCAAATATTTGTCTACTAACCACACTTTGCTGAATGACTTTTTAGTGAAGAACCAGAATACTTGAGTAGAGACTCAGTTTAATTGCAGGAATGCTGTTTCCAAAATTCCTGAACCACATGTTCACCTGCCTGCTGAATATCTTCATATTTCTAGTAGACATCTCAAATCAACTGAGGAGTGTTTGCTTGGGGTAGAGGTAAGGCAGAGAAGGGGTCAGGAACCAAGTGGCTACTTTCATGATATTCTGGGCTACTTCCTTCAAGACAAAGGTTTACACTATTGTGACATAGAACTAAGTGAAGAAAGCATTTATCATTCTCAGAGCTCATGAAATTTAAGAGTCACAGATTTTATAGCATTCAGTGTAGCTGCACATAGAATGGTGAGGTTCACTCCGGTAGAAGATGTTGAAGGGCACAAAAACATGCAAACAGAGAATTCAACTGGAGGGAGAGTCCAGCTCACTGTCTTGTACATTTTCTTTCACAACAAAAATTCTGCTTTATTCAAAACATCAGATTGGAGTTCATTGCTCTGAATTATGTTTTTTCTTTTAGTAATGGAATGATAGTTTCACATCTTAGTAATTCCATCTGGGAGACTTATCACACGAGTGGATATATGTATGCATTTTATTAATATTAAATGTATGTAAGATGGACAAAAATGAAGTTAGGAGAATGGTTCAGTCAGAGGGGGTGTGTAATTATATTGCACTTAAAGTAGTATGAGATCAGTCTTTTGGTCTGCAATACCCAAGCATGTGTCTTTCATAGCTAGCAGAGGCCTTTGGTAGCGGGTGCACTTATGTTTTAATAAATAAAAACCTTCCTGAGGAGTATCCAAATTGTAGGAAACTAAACTGTTGAGCACTTAGGTAAGAGCAAGTGCCATGACATTTTGGTTAATGATACCCCATTTGCTACCACATTTCAGTATACAAGAGAGTCCAGTGGAAACTTGGGTTACACATAAAAATCTTGGTGCTTTTTGAATAGCAACCAATAAAACTTTCCTTTCTCCTTATCAGCTGCCTCTAAATTACTGCCTCCTGTACCCTCCCTATTCCCACAAAAGGCTAAGCTATTTTTGCATGGTTCTGGTTGATGTAAGTCTTTCTTTTTTGATTTTTTTTTCCAAAGCAAAAACTGGACTCTCCCGTTTGAGCCTTCTGTTGGACTAGTTGAGGCAGCCCCCCAGACCTCCTGGGAATCATTTGAAGAAGAAATGAGAAGGAGGTCCTCACAGCGGTGACAGGAGAATGATGAGTGCCCACTGCCTGCCTTCTCTCCAATCACAGGAATCAGCACTCCCACCTGTTCCCCAGCTTAGCTCTGCCCTCCAAGCCCAAGATTGGAAAGTGGCCTAGTTAATGTTTAAAACAAAAACCTGTTGAACAGAAAGAAATCTCCCACAGCACAAAAAGTCTTTGTGCCAAACCCCTTGGAAATCTCCTGGGCAGAGAATGTTGGATGTATTATCTCAGATGATATTTGGTGAGATGGTGTTTCAGCTCCTCAGGGAAGAATAGTATTAGCATTAAGTTGGGAAAAAGAAAGTTCTGATAAAGAGCCTAGAATTTTAGGGCAGGTGAGGGGGCACTTAGATTAGTGGACTCTGGACACCAATGTGCTCAGAAGAAGGTTTTGAGCCCTCCCAACCAGGCACCAGGTTGGCCATGTGGTGGGTCCACAGGATAGCTGGGTGTTCAGTGGAGGAGGCAGTCAGAGTGGTCTCTGAGAAGGGCCATCCTCTTAGCTTTTCTTTGTACTGAGACAATCATTAACCAGCCCTAACTATAATGATAGAATATTTTTGAATTTTGATTAAATCAGGTTAATGTGGACAATAAGAGAAGAGAACCAAGTAAATGTTTGACATTCAGCCTGTGATCTAGAGAAGAGGAGGCAATAGAAGACCCTCAAACAGTATTTTATTTTGAATTTTTTTGATAAGAATCAAAGAATATGTAATAGGAGTGTCCACATCCCTCATCCCCTGCTTGGAGTGCCCTAGCAGACCCTTCATGGGCATCCTCCCTTTCCTGTCCTGCTAGAAGTCTAGTAGTGGTCCCCTTAGGGATGATAAATATCTGGGGTTTATAAAGGGTTGACCCCACAGGTGGAAAATGAATAATTACTGGAGGACTTTAACCTGTATGATTCTGTTCCCACATAGACAGTATCTGGAGAGTGGATAGGCAAGGTTTTGGTGCACAGAAAAGATGATGGTTAAACATAAATTACATGTTCTGTTCATAAATGTATCCTAACTAATTAGAACAGTGTTCATTAAGTGAACGACTTGACACATATGATGGGTGGACAAACTTCTAAGGCTGCCACACTTTCTGGACACATGGGTGCTTCACACAGTGGTTGCTTCCCCAGGTTTCTGCTCCTGTACCTTCATGTCTCTCTTGCCCCTTAGCTTAGCCCTTTCCCCATAAAAATCAACCAAAAGTTGACTCTACCTCTTTTTCTAACTAATTGATAGCATTCCTACTTCCTATTTAGTTACCCTAGTCCCTACATGTACCACTTCCAAAGGGGAGCTACCTTTATATTTTTTAAGATGAAGAGAATGAGACAAAAACCCAACTTTATAAGTCTATTGGGATATTTACAGGGCAAATAAGTGATCTGCAGGTAAAGTTTGATTGCTCCTCTGTGTGCTCTCACCATGCATTACACTTCTAAAGGTTCCTAGGGAACTAGATGCTATTTATGGGGTATTTTATGGGCTAGAAGAAGTGAATTAAGAAATAATACTTGAATAAGTGTCAGCCAGGTTCACATGTCATGGACATATCACATGATGATGCAGAATTGAGCAGGAATGCAGAGAAGAAATGCTATTCTTCTCCCTTGTCATTCATTCATTAGACAAATATTTATTGTGCTAGAAGAAGCTGGGATGCAGTGATAAAACAAAGTCAAGATGTCTGTCTTTCTGGAGCTCACAGTCTTTCAGGGAAGTTAGATATTTTCTACTTATGCCAGTGGAAAACTAAAGAGAGAGAAGTTATAGATAGCTAGAAGGTCTATGGCAATCTGTGACATCTTCCAAAGGAATCTATAAATAAGACTGAGGATACTTTGGTGCTAAATTAGCCTGATGTAATTTCAAGCTTATATGGAATATTAACTCTAGGAGAAATTTAGCCTGACAATAGAAAAAGAATTAAAAATTATATATAAAGAAGTTTTCTAATAAAATCTGGCAGTAATTTATGGTGCGTTTAGGTTTAGTGTTACAACCATTAAGCTAAACTTAGAGGAAAAGAAAGAGAAAAAAATTTTACATGTGATAAAGAAATATGAAGACAAACTTAAAAGACAAATTACAGATTGGGATAAAATAAATGCAACATATCAGCAAAGAGATAAAATATTCATAATATATAAAAAACTCCTATAGTGAAGACTATAATGTAAAATATAGGCAAACTTGTTTGTATCAGTCAGGTCCCAGCAGAAAACAATGGCTTACTCAAAGATTAAGTGAAGAAAATCTTAATGAAGATACTATTTATAGAGATGAGGCCAGGGCTGAGGACAAACAAAGGTACTAGAAAATCAGGAAGCAATTACCACTCCTAGGTCTGGAGGCATAAGGGGAAGAAATGACTTCTTGGAGCTTGGAGAGAGCTGGAGTCCTGGATGAGGGGAATTCCCTCTTGGATCTCAGCCTTACTGATTTAGACTGTGAAAAGCAGGGCATAGAAGTATGGAGTTTGGATCTGGGGTGAGGATGGTGGCAAACATAAAATAACAAGGACCATCATAAATAAGAATTTACAGTTGAAATATCTAGTAAATATTTGGCTCATTTAAAACTTAACTCCACTAATGAGCAGTGAAATGTAATTTTAGCAATAAGATACTATTTTCTCACATCAGACTGACCAGAGAGGATGAAGACCTGAACCAGGACAAGGGTGATAGATGTGGAGAGAACAGAATGCATTAGACATTAGAGAAATAGAAGGAAAACAAGTGGGTCTTGGTGGTTGACTGAACATGAGTGTGAAGGGGAGAAAGTGTCTAGGAAGATTCTAGGTTCTGATCATACATTAGAAAGGGGAAAAGAAGAGCAAGAACAGGTTTAGCAGAAAAGATGATAGCTTTACTTCTGGACAGGCTGTATTTTGTGGGCCTGTAGTCATCTAGCTGGATATGCCCAGAAGGCAGCTCAAGAGAAAGGTCAGAGTTTGGGATTCATCATCACAGAGGAAGTGGGTGTAGATGGCATTAAGGAGAATGTGAGGAGCTAGAAGGGAAGTGGTCAAGAATAGAGTCCTGGTGTTTTAGGGACAGGTGCTGGAAGAGGGGCCTTCATTTAGTGAGAAAGGAGGCATTGGGGGAAGAGTCAGAAAATAAGGGGTTTGTAGAAGTAAATGATCAGTGGTTCTATTAGTTTCTATTGCTGTGCAACAATTTACCATAAACTTATTGGCTTAAAACAATGTGCATTTATTATCTCACTGGTGAAGCACAGTTTAACTAGTTCCTCTGCTCAGTGTCTCACAGTACTGCCATCAAGGTGTTGCCTGGTCGGCATTCTGCTCTGGAGGCTTCACTGGGGAAGAGTCTGCTTGCAGGCTCATACAGGTTTGTTTTGGCAGAATTCATTTCCTTACAGCTGATCACTGGGGGTCCTGCTTCTTTCTGGCTGTTGAGTAAAGGCCTCCCTCTTTTCCTAGAGACCACCCACAGTCCCATGCTGTGTAGCCCCCTCCATCGGCAGTTCACAACATAGCTGTTTCCTTCTTCAAAGTTAATATGAGCATCTTTCACTTCTGTTTGCAAAGCTGCATTTGTACTTAATGCAACGTAATCAAGGCAGTAACATACCATCACCATTATGATATTTTATTAGTTAAAAATGAGTTATACGTTCTGCACACATATTATCTAAGTGCACTGGGGTCACCTTAGGGTGTGTCTGACATAGTTCTGTTGGATGCAGAGGTTTCTGGTGGGAAAATATCTGGTAGTATGGGTCTTTGGCAGTGTGCATGTTACTGCAGCTTTTTGACCAGACTCAATGAAATAGTGGGAAGAGAAGTTGGGTTGGGAAGGAAAAACTGGTGGCCAGCATAAGCTGCTGCTTTAAAAAACTTGGATGAGAAGAGGGCAAAGATACATCAGTGGACGAGATCTGAGCATGGCTATCAGTGGAGCAGAATTGGTCTGCAGAAAGAGACATGAAGGTATTGGAAAGGAAAGCCAAATTCAAAGTTCAGAACCCTAAAGGCACATTGCTCCTAGAGATTCTGATTTAATGGGTCTGGTGTTGGTCCTGAGAACTGGTATCTAAAAAAACAAAAACGAAAACAGAAAAAACCTCACCAGTTAATTACAATACACAGGCGATTGATAAAACCTATTTTATGAGGAGGTGGAAGCCTGTAGGATTAAGAGCACAGGTGGAAGACACTATGTCACTTTGGGGCTTTATTAAGGTGTTTTGGGGTGCTATGATATTTCTATTTTTTTTTTTTTACTCTTTTTTGTTCTTGCCAAATTTAGACCAGAAAGATGGTGGACAGAATAGATGAATGTGTTTTGCTGACTCTCTGGTTTAGAGAATAGGTAAGAAATATTTATTCCATCTAAGAAATATTATGTCCATTTTGCTCTGTACTGGTAGCTGATTTTATAGACAGGTAAGTGAGAAATTGTAATCGAGTCTGCTAAGGGCAGAGACACTGGGAGTGGAGAACACTAAGGGTGAACACAGGAGAGCTGCTAGACCTCAGAGGGTCAGGGAAGTGGTATCTAAGCAGAGGACTAAAAGATAAGTAGGAATTAGCCAGTGACAGAGAAGAGAATGGAAAAATGAGTTCCAGACAGAAATTGTAGGCATAGTCCTAATGGGGAATGTAAACATAACATTTTTGGGAAACCAGACTTCAACTTGAGGGCTCTGGGGACCAGCTGAAGGGTTGGCGCTGGGGGAGCCAAGATCTTCTCTGTGCTTTTAAAGGACCATGCTGCCTGCAGGGTGAGGAGTATTGAAAGTAAATAAGGCTTGAGGAAGTGAGACCAGTTAGGAGAGGGGTCCCCAACCCCATGCCGCAGACCATTGCTGGTCCTAACCTGTAGGAACTGAGTCTCACAGCAGGGGCTGAGTGGTGGGCTAGGTGCCAAGCTTCCCCCAGTGCTGCCATTGATTGCACTACTGCCTGAGCTCCATGCGTCCCTCATCCACTCCACCCCCCACATCCATGGGAAAATTGTCTTCCATGAAACCTGTCCCTGGTGCCAAAAAGGTTGGGGACCACTGAGTTAGGACATGGAGAGGGTAATTCAGGCCAAAGGTGATGGTGCCTGAGAAGTAGAGAGGTGGCTGGGTTTGAGACAGTGAAGAGGACTTCACAGACCAGCTCCTGTGGGGACACTGGAGAGAGTGACGAGTTCAGGCAGATGCCTATTTGGTGGGGGGTGGGGGGTTGTGAGAGTAGATTATAGGTTCAGTTTTAGCGTGTTGTGACAGTATCCAATAGGATGCTTACTACATTGGAGAGAAAGAGAACTTGATTGAAGATGAATATTTAGGAATCCATGACATCTTTAATTTACTGCAAGGCAAAGAAGGTGGCTGATTCTCTCTTTTTCCCCCATATATCTGTTACAGACTAAATGAAAGTGTGTGGTGTAGCACCACATATGCTACTGAGTGGTGCAAGTCCATCTTCCTAGCTTATTTCTGACGATACCTGCAGAAACTCAAAGCTGATGATACTCCATGCTGTTGAGATGGCAAGGGTAGCGAGAGAGAGATCTGTTAGTTTCACCCCTCCCCACACACAGAACATCTGTTGCACTATGATGAGGGTGACTGGTAGCACACCTCCTAAGCCCCACAGATAAAGGAGGGCAGCATGGGGCTGAGCTGGTGGCTGAAACTGAAGAAGCCCCAAACCTGTTGTCAGAG
The DNA here is from genome assembly GCF_987537825.1 of Furipterus horrens. Taxonomy (NCBI): domain Eukaryota; kingdom Metazoa; phylum Chordata; class Mammalia; order Chiroptera; family Furipteridae; genus Furipterus; species Furipterus horrens. The sequence continues at coordinate 104,531,008 of NW_028327176.1, read as the reverse complement.
CAGCTGTGTGAGCCATAAATTGCTTGTAGAGCAGACCCAGTGGCTTTCTAAGGGGAGGGAGTGAAACAGGAGCAGCTACAGTCAGGATAGATTTCCCTTTGGTTTCTACAACCAGCTCTCAGCTACAGGATTCCAGGTCCTTTCTTGAGACAAAAATCCATGGGCTGTATTGTCCTTTAGATTCCCTTAGTCCGGATGGAGCAGGAAAGCTCCAGCACCCTGCGGGTGGTTCAGTCACTGGGCTAACTCCCATTCTCAAGAGACGATTGAAGACTGTCCCCCTTGTGAGGTCAATAACAAAGCATCCCATCATGTTGGTCTTTATGGTATCAGACGTATCTTTTTATACATGACGGAAAGCAGTCCTGTGAGTTTGTCTCTACTTCCTTTTCTTCCTTTGCAGATTCCAAATTAAAACCTTGACCAATAAAGTGGGGGTCTCCTGCTTATCTCCAAGAGAGGACCATAGATAGCTCTGGCTGGCGTGGTTCAGTTGGTTGGAGCATTGCTCCGTAACCAAAAGCTTACGGGTTTGATTCCAGGTTGGGGTGTGTGTGAGAGGCAACCAATTGATGCATCTCACTCACATCGATGTTTCTCTCTCTCCCTCCCTCCCTCTCTAGAAGCAATGAAAAAATGTCCATGGGTGAGGATTAAAAAAAAAAAAAATGCAAGAAGGCCATACACCACACACAAATAGTGTGTTTTGTGTGGGTAGTGTGTGTGTGTGTGTGTGTGTGTTGAGAAGGGGTGGGTTATTAATAAATCTGAATTTTAACAGGTGCTTTAGTTTACTTTCTGTTACTGAAGAGTTTTAGAGAAAAAAGACGTGCAGAAGCTCACAATGGTCATTGGAACTATGATAAGGGCAGTAATTTTATGTCTTACATAATTCATCGTGCCCCCCTTCTCTCCCCTCCTTCCTCCTTTCTTCTTGTTTTTTCTTTCTTCATTCTCTCTTTTCTTCCTTTTTCCCTCTTTCCCCACCCATCCCTCTCTCCCTTCTTTCTTTCCTTCCTTCCTGGTATGTTTTATCTTTGAATGCTTATTTTCCTCACTCTGCACATTCAGTCTTTCAGCAAATCCTCTCAAATACATTTAATATCTGTCTCCTCCAATCCATCACCACATTGTTCTAAGCCACCAATATTTTTTGCTTCCCTTTGATCAATTTGTACCTAATGAGCCATAAGAGTTTCAAAAACACAAATCATGCTATTTTGTTATGTGGTTTAAAACCCTCTAGGAAAGTTACATTTTGTTTAAGATAAAATCCAAAAGCCTTACTCTAATCTCCTCCATGAATTATGTGAACCCTGTTAGCTTCTCTCATGTCGGCCCTGTGACTCCCATCAATGCACTTCTTCAGCCACAGTGACATTCTGTTGATTAGACCCTCCTGCTTGCGCCCACTTTAGGCTCTCTGAATTTTCTATTCCTTTTTGTGGAGATCTCTGCCCCCAGACAGTCACATGGCTGTCTCCTTCTGAACATTTTGGTTTCAGCTGACACATCGTTGCCTCAGAATGGTTTCCCTAGGACATCTAAAGATGCAAGGCAACCTTATCATCTCTACTACATCATCTTACATTTTATTAGTTTCTCACTATCTAAAATGACTTTTTCATTTATTATTTACTTGTATATTGTCCTGCCCTGGCTGGTTTAGCTCAGTGGATTGAGCGTCGGCCTGCGAGCTAAGTGTCGCTGGTTCGATCTTCCAGTCAGGGTACATCAGAGAAGGAAAACTCTGACTCCAAAAAACCTCCGCTGCCTTGCGGCATACCTCTTCTGGGGAAAGGCTAAGGGAGTAAACCCCGACAGAAAATCCGGAGCCGGAGTCCCTAAGGCGGTTTGACGTTGTAGTCAACACCGGCAACTCCTGCGGCGCACCTGAACCCAAGCTGTATCGACTCCGTCTTTCCCTTGGACCCTTCAGCTGCGAAGAGAGGGGGGGTCTGCTGCATGGGCAACAGCAGACCCTCCATATCACCCTGCCCAGGCTCTGTAGCTTCAGCTCCACTGGAGAGGACACTCCAGCGTCATCGCAAGATGTCGATTCAACACGGGAGGAGACAGATGCCGTGTCACTCCCGAGTCGGACTGCACAGCCATTCTCGGCGGTGCAGATAGACACTTAAGAAGCTACACCATCGTCTCTCGAGACGGACGGCTGCCGACGATTGTCTGTCCACCTCTACTAGAATAGAAGCTTCATAGGAACACAGATTTTATTTATTTTTAAAATATTTTACTTATTTATTTTTAGAGAAAGGGGAAGGGAGGGAAAAGAAGGAGAAACACTCAGTGTATGGTTGTCTTTCATGCATCTTCAATTGGGGACCTGGCTTGCAACCCAGACATGTGCCCTGACTGGGAATCAAACCAGCGACCCTTTGGTTCATAGGCTGGCACTCAATCCACTGAGCCACACCAGCCAGGGTGGGAACAGAGATTTTAACTGCCTCATTTCATGCTCAGTCCCCCATGAATACAATGGCACATAGTGGATGCTCGTAAATTACTCCTCTGCTAATGACACTTAACCTCTTCCCATTAGGCTGAGTCAAGATCTTGTAATTTTGATGACCCATAAGATCCTATACAATTTACTACACCTCCTGGCCTCGAACTACCAGCTCTCTGAGCTCATCTTCTGAACTCCACTTCGGTCACATTGGCCTGCTCATTAAATATTGAACATGCTAAATAGATGCCTCTCTCAGGACTTGGCACTTACTGTCTCTCTGCTTGGGACTCTCTCACCTGAGCTATCTGTGGGCTTATTCTTCATGCTTTCATGTTTTTATCTAAGGGGTTTTCACACTTCCTTATCACAAATTTTAGTCCCTACCATGACAATTTCTTTCTTCCTCCCTTATTTTTCTTTGGCACTTAGCACAATCTAACTCATTACACATTTTACTCAATTTTCTTGTTTATTTTCCCTCTCTCCCACTAGACTACAAGTTCTATGAGGGTAGGGTTTTTTTGCCATCTGTTTTATTCACTATTATATTTCAGTACTTGAATAATGCCTGGTACATAGTAGTTTTCAGTAAATATTTATCAAATAAATAAAAAATTATGGAGAGCCTTGTAGGTCTGCAAGTTATTAGGATGGTATTGAATGGTTTTTTAAAGTATATTTTATTGATTATGCTATTACAGTTGTCCCAATTTTCCCCTATTTGCCTCTCTCTGCCTAGTACTTCTCTTCTCTATAGCAGTCAACCCCCCTTAGTTCATGTCCATGGTTTGTGTGTGTGTAAGTTCTTTGGCTTTACCCTTTCCTATATTATTCTTAACATCCCTCTGTCTATTTTGTTCCTACCAGTTATGTTTCTTAATATCTGCACCATTTCCCCCATTCTCCCCCTCCTCCCTCCCAGCTGACAACCCTCCAAATGATCCCCATACCTATGATTCTGTTCCTGTTCTGGTTGTTTGCTTAGCTTGTTTTTGTTTTTTAGATTCAGCTGTTGATAGTTGTGAGTGTTGTCATTTTAATGTTCATAGTGTTGATCTTCTTTTTGTTAAATAAGTCTCTTTAACGTTTCATCTAATAATAACTTGGTGATGATGAACTCCTTTAGCTTTACCTTGTCTGGGAAGCACTTTATATGTTCCTCCATTCTAAATGATAGCTTTGCTGAATATAATAATCTAGGTTGTAGGTCCTTGCTTTTCATGCCTTTGAATACTTCTTTCCAGTCTCTTCTTGCCTGCTAAGTTTCTTTTGAGAAATCATCTGATAGTCTTATGGGAACTCCTTTGTAGGTGACTCTCTGCTTTTCTTTTGCTGCTTTTAAGATTCTCTCTTTATCTTTAACTTTTGACATTTTAATCACAATGGGTCTTGGTGTGGTCCTCTTTCAGTCCAACTGGTCTGGGACTCTGTGCTTCATGGACTTGTATGTCTATTTCCTTCACCAAATTAGGGAAGCTTTTTTCATTAATTTTCAAATAAGTTCAATTTATTGCTCTTCCTTTTCTCCTCTGGCAACCCTATGACTTGGATGTCAGTACATTTAAAGTTGTCCCAGAGGTTCCTAAGCCTATCCTCATTATTATTTTTTTAATTCCTATTTTTTTCTTTCTGTTCTGGTTGAATGTTTATTTCCTCCTTTTGTTCCAAATAGCTGATTTGAATCCCAGCTTCCTTCCCTTCAGTGTTGGTTCCCTATATATTTGTCTCTATTTCCCTTTATGTAACCTTCATTTCTTCCTTTAGTTTTTTGCCTTTTAGTTTTTTGGTTTTTATAGTCAGAGGTAATGGGGGTTTATCTTCCTGGTGCTGAAACCCTGGGCTGTGGGGTCTGGCCTGGGGCCACCACACATGAAAGTGGGACTGTCTGTTCCACAACTGCCACCACCACCACTTGTCCAAGTCATATCACCTCTCTACCCCATCTCCATGACTCCACCCCTCCTACCTGGCTGGGTGAATGTGGCTTCATTAAATCCTTGGTTGTTGGATTTCCATATAACTCAGTTTTGTGACTGTTCTGATTGTCATTTGTTTTTGATATCTAGTTGTAATTCTTTCTATGGTTGTTCGAGGAGGTGAAGAATGCCTACCTATGCTTTCATGTTGACAGAAAGTCCCATCGAATTATTTTATGGAGGAAGGTATCAGTTAGTTTTCCACTGAAAAAAAGATTGCTTTGGAGACTTGAGACAAGTGAACTTGGTGAGTAAGTTTGGATATTGAGTAGCAATAGCCACTGGGGGATCTTTTGATAGTTTTGGAGAGAGCTTGACAGCCTTGATTAGGGCTGTGGCAGAGAAATGGGTTGGATTTGAAACAGTTGAGAGGCTGAATGTGTAAGATTTGGGAATTGATTATAAACGGGAAATGAAGCTGTGTCAAGAGCAAATCTACGGTTTCTAGTGTGCATACCTGTGTGATTGGTTGTTCTATTCCTGGGACAGAAAACACTGGAGATTTCAGGCAGAAGATCAAGGGCTCAAAGTCTTTGAATTTGCTGTTTCAAGTGTCTGAGAGATAGCTGTGTGGAAATACTGTGTTGGCAGTTGGATATTCAGGTCAGGAGCTCAGAAGATTAGAGTCATCAGCATATAGATAGCACATGAAGCGATGGAAGTGGATGGAAAATAAAAAGGTATCAGGTTGCACCTGTGAGACCAAAATTTATCAAACATTTTTTATGACTCCAGCATGGTTGTTTCTCTATGGGAAGTCATTTGCTAAATCATTTTCATATTGGGTGTCAGACAGAGTATGAACAATATCTGACTGGAACCTTAATATTTCTGTTGAGTCCGACATGCAACCTTCCATCTGGGTTATTCTGGATATTAATGGAACTCTGTCTTTTGATTCAATTTTGTTTTTGGGTTTCCCTTCTGCATGTCAACCCTGAGTCTCCCCCAACAACCTTCCTAGCTGTGAAGGAGGTGTGAGGGTATTGTCACCATCACTTAACCCCGGTGTTAAGGGGAGGGATTTTTTTCTGAAGCCATTGGCATTGTGCTCAGACTGCGGACATTCAGTGTTGCATGGGATTAGGGGAAAGATAGCTCAAGAAATGAAGAGTCTGGGTCTAATAGAAGTGCCTTAAATAGAACAAAGATCTTGGTATAGTTCCAAACATATTTTGATAACTTTTTATCTTTATTTTATTCTGCATTAATAGTTGTAGGAAATCATGCAATTATTTTGGCTTGTTTTATTACTCTTTCTCTATTTAATATATATATTTGAAAAATTTTAAATTTGTTGTATAGCTATGTAGAAGGGTATAAATGAAAAAATACAGTTTTTTCTCTCCACTTCTTTTTCCTTTTTAAACCTATTCAACTGCTTATTCTCTTAAATTTTGTTTTAAATTCAACTTTGGTTGGGTTCAGCCACTTAGTATGATTCACTCTTGTTCCACTCAGGTTTCCTCGTAGCAGCTGTTTGTCATGAATGAATATCTTGCTTGTGCTGGGGTCTTCTATTTGGCTTCTTTAGGCAGCTTTTGACTGCACAGCACCTGAAAGCACAGTCAGATCTTTTAACTCTTATGCAGGAGATGTTGTGCTCTGAGGACACGCAGCTGCCTCCCTTTGGGAGAAGAGGGAGCAGGTGGGGCAAGAGGGCCACATGCCACCAAATCCCTTGCAGATTTTCCCTTTCTCAGCAGAGGCTGCCAGTCAGGCTGAATACCACCGGGAGATTTTCCACTGTGAACAACTGTCCTGGGACAGCGAGCTGGGATCACGTTTCAGGAATCTCCTGTTGCCCTTGAGAATCCATGTGGATGGCTGTCAAGTGTGCTGTAGGGGTAAGAAGGCTTCATAGAGAGGTGATGAGTCATGAGGCACTAGAAGAAGAGGGAGAAGGAGAAAAGGGAAAGGGATCCTTCTGGAGGGGTAGGGGGTGAAGGGCGGTCAGCTTTCACTTCAACTTTTCATGGAAATGAATGATCAAAATTGCAACTCACTTAATTATTTGTTTCATTTAATCTTACTTTTCCTTTCTGTTGTAACGTTTTTATTTCCTTTTTATTTAGTTTCCAATACAATTAAAAATATTTGGTGCCCTTGCTTACCTCTCAGAATGTCTCTAAGTTCTCTCATCCATTCTACATGCCAGAACTTTTAAGATCAAATCTCTCTGCTTCTAATCCATCTCAGAGTTCTTTGGTGAATGAAGGATAACATCAGCAGTCAAAGAGTAAACTTCCCGGCCCAGGTAGCTAATTCCTCTGGAAATGATTGAAGTTTACTAACCTATTTAAAAAATAATTTTCTGAAATACCAGCTGGTGTTTATGGAATATGTTGCTTCTCTCAGGTAACATATTGGGGCTTTTTGCATCCAACTTTCAAAACCAGATATTACCAAAAAAACAAAGAAAAACAAATCCCCAAACAAAAAAACAAACAAACCAAAAAACCCCCCCAAACTCTCCTGGGCATATCCTTCACTCTCGATATTTCAACATTACTTCACTTTGATACTAGATGTGTAGGTTTTTCACATATCAAGCAATTCTGCCACACCAGCTGGGTATCCTATAAGGTAACTCAATTCTGACACTATCTACCTGGAAATAGTGTCCTATCCCATAAAATTAAGTGCTCAGTCCCACAGGGCTACCCCAACTGCAACATTAATCACAAGTCCAGGTTGTTACCAGTACCTCTGACTAGCTATAAATCAGAGGATCCCATGACCCCCTTCTCAGGTTCAATTTATTTGCTAGAGTGGCTCACAGAACTCAGAGAAACACTTTACTTATTAGGTTACCAATTTGTTATAAAAGGATATAACTCAGAAACAGCCAGATGGAAGAGGTGCAAGGGCAAGGCAAGTAAGTGGGAAGGGGGCAGAGCTTCCATGCCTTGCATTTCAGTCTCCCCCACATCCCCACCAACCTGAAATATTTCTAAACTCCTTCCTTTTGGGTTTTTATGGAGACTTCATTACACAGGCATGCCTGATTAAATCATGGGTCATCGTGATTGAATGCAACTTTCAGCCCCTCCCCCTGCCTAAAGGTTGGTTCCCCTGGGAACCAGCACCCATCCTTAGGTGCTTTCCAAAAGTTAACTCATTAACGTAAACTCGTGTAGTTGAAAGAGGTTTATTATGAATATCAAAATTCACCTTTATTGCTCTTAGGAAATTCCAATGGGTTTTGGAGCTCTATGCCAGGAGTGAGATAAAGACCACATATATATTTATTACAAGTCACAAAATTACAACAGAATTTCCCAAAAAATGTTCAGAAACACTAGTTCCAATCAAAATAATGGACCTGTAATGAAGTATTTGGGAAAAACTTCAACAAACTTAAATAGGATTCCTTTCTGCAGGACTTTTCAGAGGCTTTAATAAAGCAGTATGCTTTGTCAGTTTTTAAGGAAGGGAATAGCTCTTAGCTTTTTCAAACTTTATTTGGCTACAGAACTTGTTTTTTCACGGGATGTCTTTCTAAATTATTGAGTTGCACAGAATATGCATTTTAAATCCTGTTCAAATGAAAGAAGTTGCTCTAATGCATCTCTGCGAAGTTGATTGGTAGAGAGATATTTTGGGCCAGGGTGGGCACTGAGGTGAGTGAAATTGTACGTTTTGGGTGGCTATCTTCTGCTAATTAGTATTTGTTTACAGTAGTCTAGTTGTATTTATCTTCAAGGGCCCAATATTGTCCCCCAGTGGGTCCAGTCTTTCTGTGCAATTATCCTCTACTTGGGAGATGACCTTGGCAGTTTCTACAAAATAAAATCTTTTAAAGTTACAAAAATGATAACATAGTTATCATATGTGATATTACTTAAAAACATTTATAACACAATATGTTTGTTTTGAAATGAGAAAATAAAGGTAAGCAAAATAAAAATAAACAAAAAATAATCCATAATGTTACTGCTCAATTGTTAACTATTATAATTTCAACAGGTATATACTTTGTCTTCTTTTGTTTACACATGTACATAAATATTTATACCTACCCTGCTCCTAAAATTTTTTTCAGCCTTTTTTGGGTTGATTTTATTTGAACCTTAATTAAGAACCTTCTCCTAGAGTATTTTTGGTCCCTTGAAAGGAGGCAGGAGAGAGAAGATGAAGTATTATATTAAAGGGGTAGCTTAGGAGCTAAGTAACCCACTATGTTTCATGGTTAATCGCATCAATATCTTCCAAGAGGAACACATGCACTTCAATTGCACCAAGTGACAACCTTTCCTGGCTGTGTTAGTTTCCTGTGGCCACTGTAACACAGTGTCACAAACCTAGTGATTTAAACGATATGGATTTTTTATCTCACAGTTCTGGGGATCAGAAGTCCAAAATCAGTCTCACAGGCTAACATCAAGGTGTTGACAGGGCTCATTTCCTAGAGGAGGTTCTGAAAGGAAAATCTCTCTCTCTCTCTCTCTCTCTTTTTGCCTCTTTTTAGCTTCTTAAGGCCACTTGCATTCCTTGGCTTGTGGCCCCTTTCTTGTGTCATATCAGATTTTGGCTAATGTAATCACATCTGCTACAACCGACTCTGACCTCTGCCTCTCTTTTATTAAGATCTTTGTGATTAAATCGGGACCACCTGGTAATCCAGAAAATCTCTTCATCTCAGAATGTATAATTTAATCACATCTGCAAAAGTCCCTTTTATCATGTAAGGTAATATATACACATGTTCTGGGGATTAGGGATCTTTGGGAGGGCAATTTTTCTTTCTTTCTTTCTTTCTTTCTTTCTTTCTTTCTTTCTTTCTTTCTTTCTTCTCTCTCTTTCTTGAAATAATTTAAGGTGAGAATTAAGTGTTGATTTTCTAGATGTCATGGTATATAAAGGCCATGGATTAATATGAGGTCTTTCAGATAGTGGCAGACAGTCAAATAAAACCCACTTGTATCACCTATCTTGGTTGAAACTGAACTTCTGGGACTGGCATAGAGGGCTTTTTTTGCCATCTACTGCACTGGAGACAATTGGGCATTCTTGGCATGGTTCAGAGCTAGATCCCAGAAGCTGTTGTGTACTGTCCTTTCCACTCTGCATTTGAGAACATAGACCTTCAAAGTGTTCCCTCCATGTCTCTGGCTTGGCTATGTGCCCCTTTGAAGTCCTGTGGCAGTTGTTGTCTATAAATAAGGCATGCCCAGTGTCATCAAAGTTCTGAGATGAAGGTCACTTACAAGAACACAGAAAGTATAGGACAATATTAGGGACACATCTTGGTTTCATTTTTATTCCCTCATGTATCCTCAATCCTCCCACCTCCAACTTCATGTAAAAAATACCTGAGGGCTCCAGAGAAAATAATCAAAACTGTGTCACACTTGACAGACTCTTTCTTGCTTCCCTTTAACAAGAGGGAAGAGGAAAGAAATGAGCATTTGGATAAGAGCCCAGGAGCCCATATCAGTTCAGACTTTCCCTGAGCAGCAAAGCTCCTGGACATTCCCTGGGCAGTAACACTAATGATAACTACATTTATTGGGGTTATTCTTGACTCTACTGCATTAGGTAATCTTATCTCCTCCTCATGACTGTGCCCTGGAGATGGAGTATAAGAATTTCCATTTCACAGATGGGGAACTAGGGCTATAGAGAACTTAAGCTGTACTGTCCCTAAATTTTCACTTCTAGGTATGCACAGAAAACAATATTTGAGCTTTCGTCTTAGATAAACTGATGGAGCCACTCAAGGTGAAGGTGGTCAGCCTTAGGATCCAGCTGCCCCAGGTACCAGCTACCTGTGTGCTAAAGAGGGTGAGACCTCAGTACATACACCCAAAGATGTCCAAGACTATAAGACTAGCAAGTCATAGATTTGAATCCATGTTTGTCTGATTCTTGATTCAAAATTCCTTAAAAAAACAAACAAACAAACAAACAAAAAAAAACTAGCTTCTCGAGACTGTCTGAAAACCAGGATACTGAGACAGCGCCGCTTTTTAATTTTAGGTTTGAAACATGTTACCATGGCACGAACTCCACTTTCTCTTAAATCCCACTTGCTTTAATTTAAAATAATCTAGCGAGGGTTTTACCAGATTAAGGTTTATTTGCTTGTTTGCTTTTTAAATAGAAGTTTGGAGATTATTCTATAGTGATCAGATTCTTGCCTGTTTTGAATCTACCCAGGGTCTGTTTCCACTCTACGATGAACTCATTTTGTTCAAATTATTTTGGGGATCCTAACTGATGCATTAATACCTAAATTAGAAAGATATAGAGAAATCATTCATTTCTCAAGGCGATGCTACTGGTGTTTAAGCAATAACAGAATACAGAGCCAAGTGTAACTTTTCCTGGAGCTTTGGTTGGGAGTGGGTGGGCCTGGCTGACTCCAAGAAGGACGTCGAGGATGCTGCCTCAAGTGTGGATCCAGTGGCAAACAAGCCATCCAAGTGCAGGGTTACTGGCATGGCCAGGGAGTGAAAACCAGGTCTCAGTTACGCCAGATCCATCAGTCTGCAACCAGAGACAGATGGACGGAGAGAACAGGCTTGTGGAGGCTAAGGAGGGCAGAATCTGGAAAGCTTTAGGTGAGGGGACCTGTAGCCTTAGTCTCAGGTTCAGAGCTGAAATGGGTTAGACTGTACCTATTTTTTAAAATGATCTCTTTCTCCATATATATCAATTTACTATTTAGAAACATAGTATGTTAATTTTTTCATAAACAAGTATCTTTTTGTTTCTTTTTGCTGCACATATAACTGTAATGCTCAGGCAGTTTGGCTACTGGATTTGACCATAGAAATCTCTGATAAAGTGAAGGGCTGTGGTTTGGACCTCAATACCACACGAGCAAACTTTGACATCCACACTCTTAAACCTGATATTATGGCCTTGGGCCAGCTGGCCCTACTTAGTTCTTCAGCTTTATTTTGCTCTGTTTCCTAGCATGTAGCTTTCAGTTGTACTTTTATATTTCCGTTCCTTTTTAAAAAAAAAAACAGCCTTTCTCTCCCCATCGATCGAAATCTCACCCATCCTTCAACATCCCACTTTGATGTCTGTCAGCGCCTCCAAATGCCTCCCCAATGATGTCCTAATAAAGTAATTATTTCTTTTTCTGCATTTATTACTTGTTCTTCTTCTGTGGTACTTCCTATGTCCTGCCTGTGTAGCTTTGTTTGTAAATGCTCTATATTTTCAACTAGATTGAAAGCTTTTAGAGGGCAGAAGTTACATTGTGGCTGTCACAGTAGCCAGCACAGATAGCGTCAGAGAGATTCAGTCAACACTTGCTTTCTTGCTTAATTGGATCAAATTAGAACCAAGAGTTTTTATTTCCCATCTCCTAATTCATTTTTTTCATGAAACAATAAGTTAATGAATGCAATTAATGACAGAACATTTTAGTTGTAGGGTCGGTTCTTTAGGGTTGTTGCTGAGTCCACCTGCACTGGGGATATTTGTGGGAGCAGAGGGGAAGGTGTCTTCCTAGGTGCACCTCACTTCTCCATGTCAGCCCTAGAGATCACTTATGACATCGATGCCTATTCAGTCCAAACAGCAGAGTGCATGTACCAGCTACAACTGACGAAGCACATTTGGGTTTGTGATCCAGGGATTTAATGTCTAGTCCTAACTCCACATTAATTAGCCATGACTTTAGAAGAGCTGATTTATATTTCTGGGTGTCACAATAAATGGCTACAATAACCCATATGAGTGTAATAAGGATTACATGAGTTAATGTGTACAAACAAGGAAAATCTTGAAAAAGTTTGCAAAGCTATTATCAGGTATTATTTTACGATGTGAATATTTGCAGCAAGGTGTCACAGTGAATCATACAGTTGACATACCAAATGTGTTGCTGTAAATCTTGTTTATGGTTTAGAAATTTATCAATTTATTCATCCATCCATCTGTTCATTCATTGTTTCTGTTGTTGAATACCTATATTGAACCAGATATGTTGTACGAAAATAAAACAGCTCATTCAGCCTCTGGTGACACTGGGTGCCCATCACATCTACGGAAGACTAGCTGGCATTCAGACAAGTCCTCATGGGTGGCAATACTCTCCCAGGCAATTTATCCAGCTCCAGGTTGAAGTATGGCTCAGAAACCTGACTGACTAGCACACCAGGGAAGTTCTGCTTCTCAGGTAAGCCCTCCTTCACCAAATCCTGAGACTGCTATGTTATTCTCCAATGTTCATGGATTTGTTTGTGATTTGGGGAATCCTGGCTGGTGTAGCTCCCTCTCTACAGCTGTACTGAGAAGCACACTGTAATTAAGTGCTTGCTTGGTCTCGTGGAATCAGAACAGGGCACTGGTTATAGGATTAAAATTCCTACAGGCACCCAGCTTACATACCTAATGCAAACTTCTTCACAAAAAGGTGTCTCAGAGGAATGAAATTGAACAGATCTCATTCCCAAGCCCAGTTCAACTCCTCACTTGCTGGGTGACACTGGACATGTCTCATGACTTCTCTGTGTCCCATTTGCTCTACGTGAAGAATAAGGATAATGGTAAAACCTACCTGGTAGAGTGGTGGTGAGGACTAAATGAAAGAGTCCAGGAAAAAGTTAACAGAGAGCCCAGGAGCCAAGTAATTGTTAATTATTAGTGTTAAATACCTGACATGAGTGTACACTGGTCATACTCATTAACTCAATCATTCAACACACATTTACTAAGTACCTATTATGTGCTAGTCCCTGTGAACAAGGCAGACACTGTCCCTGTACTGATGGAGCCTGCAGTATACTGGGCGGGGAGATCTTAAACAAATAAGGAGATATGTAACAGAGCACTGAATAAGATTGTTCTTATTGCCCAGCATTTGGCTACTGTGACTGAATACTAAGGACAAAAAATAAAAAAGTCAAATAATCAACATTTTGAAAGGACCCCTTTCCCAACCAGGTCACGCAGCTCCTCAGGCTTAATTGAGTGCGGCTGAACAGGACTTGCTAACCCAACTCCCTGAACCCTTCTATATAAGCAACTGACAAAGGGGGGAGGAGCATTCTTCACATTGGTGGTCTGAGCTGTCACTGGGCCTCTTTCTCTCCTCTGTGGGGTGTGGGGGGCCCAGTAGGAAGAAGCCTTGGAAAGGAATGCCAGAAACAGAGGACTGATGTGGACTGGAACATCGGGTTGATGACAGACACCCAGGTCTGGGGACTGTGCAGTGGGGAGATCCTGGCCAGGACACAGGAAGAACTCACATGTTTCTTGTTCAAGTCTTGCAAAGGGTAGCAAAGGTGAGTGGAAATAGCCAGAGTCAGTGAGAATTCTAAAAGGAAGTCCAACCAGATGAGAAAGACATCTGTGAGTCCCTGTCCTCAACCTCCTCCTTACCCTGACACTTCAGAGAACACTACAGGCTCTCAAAGAAGGGTGAGAAGAGTAAAAGCAAAGACTACTCTGCCCTATGAAGCCCCTAAACAGGTGGAGACAGGTGGGATAGGGACATTTTAAGCTGGAACACATAAGAATAGACTATGTTTAAAAATCTATATACTTTTATTTTAAAATAGTTTAAATTGTAAGAAATTACAAAAATGATAGTATTCCTGTGTACTCTTCATCCAGTTCCTCCTAAGGTCACATCTTACATACTCATAGTGCCTTAGAAAACTAGGAAATTGACATGGCTGTAATACCTTATCACATTTCACTGGGACCGGCTATGTTTTAGAAAATAGACGTAAGCTGCAAGTTATGAGATTTACCAGAGGTGTTATTAAAAAGAGAGATTTGTTGAGCCCAATTGAAGGCAGTGCTCAGATAAATATAAATCCGTTACACCTACATCAGTAATGATACACACAGAGTTCAATACTACATGAGTAGTAATTATTTAAGAACAATTGGGTTAAGCAGTACAATGGAGAAATAAAGAATTAACAGGTGTATACAATGGGAGAACCTCATCTGGTCTAAGAGGAAAGCTAGTGATATGATAGTCACGTAGAGATCTCAGAATGAGTAAGAATTAATTCAACAACAGGAGTGCAGAGTGCTTTTCTGTTCAGAGCTTAGAAGGTCATGTGAATGTTTGTCCCTGGGCTCTCTTATTTCTAAGCTTTCAGACTGAGTCAGGTCTATTGGTACATAACAAACCACCCCAATAGTAGTGGCATCAGAGTCTAACTAATTTATTATGCTTACAGATTCTGTGGGTTGAGACTTTGGAAAAGACATAGTAGGGAAGGCTTGTCTTTAAAATATGGTGTTTGAAGTCTCAATGGGAAGAGGTAAAGGCTGGTGGTGACTGGATGCCTGGTGGGGGCAAGGGGGCTGGAATGTTGTGAAGGCCCACTCACTCAAGGCTATAACATCTGGGGGGAGGAGCAAAACCCAGGACTGCCACCAGGAGTACTTAGAGCAGGCTTCCTCCCAGCATGGCAGCCTCAGAGGAATTGAACCTCTCAAGGGAGAGGTCACAGCACCAAGCATATGTTCCAACACCCACAGCAAAACTGCATTGTGTTTTCTGACTGGGCCTCAGACTTCAGGCAGCATCATTATTAATACCTATTAGTTTTGAGTGAGTCACAATCCCACCCAGCTTCAGAAGTAGGGAGACCCGGACCTTCCTTTCAATGAGATGATTGACAAAAAATTTGGGACCATTTTTAGAAAACTGGTCTACTATATATCTGAATAGTTTTCTTTATATATATTTATAGCTTTAAGTTTTACTGAATAATTTGATCCATTACTTGTTTTATTTCTAGATTTTTGGATTCCTCTCATTTTCTTTGCCTATATGTTCCTCATATCAGGTATTGGGCTCTGTGCTGTTTTATTAGCTGTGCAACATTTGCCAGAGAAGGGGCAAACATTTCTTTCATTTTTAAAACAATTTCCTTCAAGATATAGAACTTGATAGTATCATAACATTCCACTGCTAAATCACTAAAGCAAGCATTCTGCCTGGCTGCAGAGTGTAGGACTTCAATGTCACTCGGAATTTTAAATCTAAATGTAAGACACACAGGAAATCTAAAATTGCAGCTGGGCTCCTGAACTCAGGTAGTAACATGGTATCAAGGTAGAAAAAATTAATTGCTTTTCTGTTGTTGCTCCCTGCTAGTGTGATTTATTTTAAATTCTGATGAAGCCTGGGAGAAGAAGCTATATTGTAATTCAGAAACTGACTTTTGCTGTTTTGCCCATGTCTCTCACAGATGCTCCAGATTCAAAGAAAAGGATGTTTCTGTGGTCTGGAAGACATTGGATATTGCGACATCTATTTTATCTGACATAGTGAAAATCAAGTTACTCCACGTAAGTGGATTTTATGAGCAATGGAAGTCTACCGCCTTTGAGTGCCCACGCATTTTAGAAAATGTTTAAGTTTTCTGGAATAAGTTCTATTTAATGTACATTACACATATTTTCCTGTTGTCTTAGATGTAGGGTGATCACTCATCCCGGTTTGCTTGGGACTTGTCCTGTTTTAGCACTGGAAGTCCCACATCCTAGAAAGCTCCTATTCAGAGTAGACTGGGACAGCTGGTCACCTTACAGTTAAATATGAACTTGATTTCATTGTTTTCTCATTACTTTGTGGACCTAACTTGTTGAGCATTGTAATTCAATACTGTGTTCAGGATGATTGAGGCATAGAGCACCATAAACCCCCAGACTATGTGATGTTAGAGTAGCCAATCACCTCTGCTCTTCCAAGTGAGGAACTACCTGTAGTCCAATGTTGCTCCCAGGGTCATGTAGTCTGTCAGTTATTTGCACCTGCACTGCCCAGGGACCTTATTGATTTCCAGGATTCTCTTTAGGGTGATGGAGGCCACTATAGTTTTGCTTCTGGATGGGAAGTGTCACTGTTACCAGAATAAGTTCATGAGCAAAACTGACTCAGGATAGGAGCAATAATGACAAATTACTTGTCTGTAGAAACTATAAAGTACATACTTCACCCATAGCTTTGAACCTTTGGTGGAATGTGTACATTCATTTAATCTCCACATTTGAGTCCATGTGTTCATTATCCTTAAGTTGTCAGTTTAATCAGGAATATTATATTAAACCAGAGAGCATCTACTTGCTTTACATTTTGCTTTCCATGAAAAAGGGAGACTAGGAAGACTTGAAGAAAAGGAAGGACAAGTTGGGTCACTCCTAGATGGGTGAAAAGAGAATTGCCTGGAGAGGATTCTGGCAACACAGAACACAAGGGGCATAAGTGGGCCATGGCCCCATGGCTGGTCCCACAGGGGTGCGCCTGGTGAAGGAGAGCAAAGCTTGCTCCCGAGCTCCCCTTGCCCAGTGAAGTTCTTCCTTAGATGGAAGGGCCATGCTTGTATTCAGTTCCACATCTGCTTTCTGTCAGTTTTATCCTCTTCAACATATAGAAATTTATTTTTTCTTTTTTAAGGAAAAGGGAAAAAAATGCACCCTTGCTTGTATGGCTCAGTTGGTTTAAGAGTTGTTCCATACACCAAAATGTTGTGGGTTTGATTCCCAGTCAGGGCACATACTTAGGTTGCAGATTTGATCTCACATAGATGTTCTCTCTATGTCTGTCTGTCTCTCCCTCCCCCACATTTCTCTCTCAAATCAATAAACATATTTAAATAAAAAATTTAAAACAGAAAAAAATGCATTGAGCATTCTCAGTTTCCAATTTAAAGCCTAGCTTTGACTTATATTGCCCTCATCCATTCCAGAAACAGATAGCACATTCAGGCTGAAAAATTAATAAAGGGACTATTTCTAAGAGGTATGGCCATTGTTTAGGAAAAGCTGTGAGGGATGGTGCAGTACGTGAAAGCTAGCTGCAACAGGAGCTGTTACCCTTGGGCCTAAAGGGGCAAAGAGAGGAAGGGTTACCAGAACTTACAGAGAGAGCAAGAGAGTGTGTTATATGAAAATAATCCATTGTTAGAAGCTGAGATGAGAAGGGATGAAACCAGGGAAAAAATACCCTAATTATATCCTGTCTCTCTGCACCTTCTTCTGGGCTCCTGGTGGTGTCCACCATTTGGGAAAACAACCAAAGGCCAAGGGACAAGGAAGCCCACTGGTACATTCTATACAGGTTACCCTTCTGGGCACAGAGCAGAACAGAGAAGAGTAGAGAGTAGATCTGGAGGGTCAAATAGATGTCTGATTTCAGAGAGTTCCTTAGATGATGTCCTTCCTCTTCTGTTCTGGCTTCCTCTGTTTAATGTCTGTAACTCTTTAGATAAAGCTTTCAAAAGGATCTTCACTAAAGCTGGAACTAACTCATGGGGCCACTAATAAAACCTGCATTAGTCTGATTCTTCTGAGAAGCACACGCTCAGACAGGATTAAAAGTGCAACGGTTTTGTGAGGGAAAGTGCCTAAGAGAGAAGCTGTGAAGGCTGGGAGAGCTGTCAGACTGACCCTGAGTGAAAGAGAGAGGAATGGGTGCATCCTAGCCTGCCATATAATTCTAAGGAAAGTTTTGCAAGGTTGAAGAGATTTTAAGTTAAAGCCACCATCAAAGGAGTCCTGTGTCTCTGAGTCCTGTGGCTTACCTTTGTCATGTTCAGTCCTTGATCGGGAGCAGCCTGTAGAAGTGTGGCCTTGGTCCAAATGTGGTGATAAATTTCATAGTACAAACAGCCAGGTCCTTGCTCAATTATTTAATTGGAGATCTATGAGGTTTATTTTCATACCACCTTCCACCCCCAAATTCCCAAAGCTGTTGGTCCTCAGAAATTCAGAGTGGTTTTGGAATTTTAAGAGAAAGAGGTCAGAAAATGACCTTGATTTCCCTCAGTTTGCATTATAATCCTGAGAAACATTTTTTCTGTGTTGAGATTCCTTAAACTATCATGAAATAGCTCCCTGTAGAATAATGTTAATGTCTGATGGTGGGCATGGCTCCCTATTTTGAGGTGGTAGAACCATGCTCAAGCTGCCTTCTGAGGATTGTTTGTCTTTATCATTGGTCAGAGACCTGAGCATAAGACTTTATTTAGAATTTCTATGAGAAAGGGTTGGGGGCTTGGCAAACTTAGATGCATGTGTATATTCAGGGGTCTTGATATGAAAGAGGGAGCTCACAGAGGTTGGTACTTGAGGCTTCCCAAACTTTCAGGTGGTATAGCCACTGTCAGTTGAGTTCTACAGCTTTTCCTTTTAGGCCTTGGAGCATGAAATGGCTCATTCTGGTTCATTGCTTTATCAGTAGAGTTTGATTGCCCAAAAGGAAGTTCCTGGAGCCCAGAAACCAAAGTCTTGTGTATCATTGATTCTTTTAGTCAAGAATAGAGAGACACATCTTCCCATAAGAAAATTGCGGTGTTTTTAGGATAAAGCCTTGATAGCTAGCCTACAAAAAATAATTATAGGTATCCACTATAGGATAGATGAGGTAAATTTTTGGAAACCTCTTTCTAAAGTAGCAAGAAATAAAATACAAGTTAAGTCATCATCAGTAAACTTTACTACAATATAGGTAACTAATATGATCATCAATTTGTCTCCCTGCCAGACAGCAAGTATTTTGAGTGCAGAAACTATTATATTCTTTAAAAAATGATTTTGAATCATATAAGTGATTCATAAATATAATTTTCTTTACAGAAAGAAAAAAATTGCCTATACTTCTGAAATCCCAAAACTGGTCTGTTCCTTCCTCTCCATTACCCATGTTCTAGGCACACAAATGTGACTCAACTGACTTGTTGCCCTGCATTGGAGAGATCTAGAATGGAAATTGTTTCAGTAGCTAAGCAGAGTGGCAAGGTGACTGACATCCCACCTGCCTAACTTGGCCAGGCACCTGATCTCTACCCCACTGGATGCAGTTAGGAAAATCATTCTGCTTGTCACTGGTAGCTGAGCTGTGCTATACAACAGATTCAGTATAAACTCCCATACTTTCTACAGGGTAGTTCTACTACTCTCATCAGAGTTGTGCTGTATTTTTATAGATAAAATCTGGTCTTTCTAGGGATGCTTTCCAGATCTACTGATGGTCCTTTGTGGTGGAAACTCAGGGCTATCAAATTCTACTGGAAAGGCTCCTCTCCCAAAGGAAAGGAGGTGAGAATTACTTCTAGTCAGGAACCACTGGTCATGGACTGACATGGCCAAGTAGCTGGTGATGTATGTAAATTGAAATGGGTGATGGAACAAAGACAGAGTCAGACATGGTCCAAGTAAGAAGGTGGTGTTGATGTCTTAGACCCTCTGCTTCTTAGTTTCTTTATCAAGAGAGAGTTAAACCAATAACTAAGACCTCTGGTCTGGGTTCTCGTGGAAGATGATGAGAACAAGTTAAGGGCTTTCCCTTGGTCAAGAAAGCAAGAACAGGAGTGAGAGAGGAAAGTAAAACAACAAAGAGAGCTTGTTTGTAATTTCTGAGCAAAACTTTGAACAAGTCACTTCCTTTGATGGCTTCTTTAGACTCACACCCCTATAATGAGAATGTCAGCCCATAGCAGGGCACTTATAAGTCATCCCTCTTGAGGAAAAGCCAGAGTCTGCTCATAACTGGGGGTCAGCCCTCTACTGGTGCTTTTTCCTGGGTCCTGTGTTTGGTCACTGATTTACTGGCAAATTCTTTCAATCACTGAATGCCTGTTTGTCTTACTGGCTGAACTTTTACTTAAAATTCTTGTCTGGGGTACATGCAGTAAGTGGAGAAAAATATAAGACACACTTTCTTTGGTCATTATTAAAAGACCCTAAGGAAAAATCCTAAATAGCTTGTGTTAATCATTAAACTTGCCCTCGGGCCCACTCTGAACTCTTATTTTGGCACAGTTTGGCCAGAACAAACAAGTTAGGGGAGTTACACTCCAACCTGAGTGAGTTACCTGCACAGTAGCTGCGGCTGGGCTTTAACCGTATAACACGGCCACTGTTTCTTGGCAGAGAGGAGCAAGATCCCTTGGAAAGGAAAGATAATTTATCCCTTGAGTCACAACAAGAAAGAAACAGAAAAAAGGTACTGTATGATAAAAAATGTCTCTGTTGTCTTTTTTCTAGGTATTGCATCTCTTGCCAGTGTTGCGGTGAGCAAAAGGAAATGGGCATCTGTAGTAGCAACCTTGCAGCTCTGTTTCTCAAAGTCCCCAAAGAGAGACTAAAAGGGGAGGGGGGAAAAGAGGATGAGGAGACTGGAAGAATGGGAGCAGACAGAAGAGAGAGAGGAGAGAGAGAGACAGAGAGAGAGAGAGACAGAGAGGGAGAGAGAGAGAGAGAGACAGAGACAGAGACAGAGGAGAGAGAGAGAGAGAACTTGACCAAGTGCACACAGCTTTCCTTCAGTTGAAAATTTCCTGGTTAAAAGAATTAAGTGAAGGCTCAGTTTATCCTTAGGAAGAATTTGTGGATTAACCATATTAAGAACAATTACATTCATTATTGATTTGATTGCTCTATTCTAGAGGAAAAGGTGCAAGTCTGAACATAAGGCTTTAAGAAAACCAGTGAGAGAGTGCATCTACTTCCTTTGTCCTAAGCTTGGGAGTTATTGCTGAAATGAAATATTAAAATCTTATGCTAGATTGAAAACAGAGTCTCCCATCCTGGGGATATTCTGTTGGGTATAATAAGTAAGTTAGATCTCGTACTTGTGAACTAAGTAGCAAATATTCCCAGGTAACTTTCTCTATGCAATTGGTGTATTTCTGAAAATAAAATGTTTTAAAAATTAAGTGTATTTCAGATAGATGTAAACATTTAGGGACTATTGCAACTTAAAGAACCAGCCGCCGAATCTGCTTGGAAATTTTAGAACTCCTTTCACAAATGCAAATAGCCTCCACTCCTACCCATCACCTAGGGACTTGAGAGCAGGTACACAGATTAGTTGTCTCAGTTTTTCCAGCTCCTAGCACAGTGCCTGGCATTTATCAGGCATGTAAGTGTGCGTGGATTTGAATTAAATATAGATAATATTATATAGTACTGGGCTATCCTAATCAAGACTACTAATATGTTAATTCTAAGTTTTTAAAAATTCTTTTTCCTCAAGGCCAGGTGGGCATGTTGTTCTGTTTTCAATTGGTAAGATCATTTGACAACTGTCTTTGTTTCCCTCCATTGACCTGGAGGACATTATAGGACACCTCAAAAGCCCTCACTCGATTCACCCAGCGACCCTTAAATGATGGCTGCAAAGGCTGTCCTTACTGAATACTGAAATGTCTGTAATGAGAAAAGCCATCCTGCAAATTAGAAAGACCTTGGTCATTATTACTGCCTGCAAGGAGGTATCTGTGCCATTCTCCAAACAAAATGTTATATTTTCATTCATACCTGATGAGTCTGCTAATGTATCATCTTTATTTAATCAAATGAAGATGCAAATGAATGACTGATCCTCAGCCTAGGAGACTTAATAAATCAGTGGTTCCAATCACAGGGCTCTTCATGGCAAAAGTGACTTACACTTGTGCCTTGAACAACATGGATTTGAACTTCATGGGTCCACTATATGTGGATTTTTTTTTCACTAAATACAGTTAGCCCTTTGTATCTGTGAGTTTTGCATCTGTGGGTTTGACAACCATGGATTTAACCAACCTGGGATAGAAAACAATATTTTCATATTCCAACTGCAGATTCCAAATGCAGATCAAAGATGCTGTTTTCAATCTGAGTTTGGTTGAGTCTGCTGATGTGAAGGGTGACTGTAGTTACGTTTTGGGGGAGTCAAAAGCTTTATGTGGATTTTTGATTCCTCAGGGGTTTGGCATTCCTAACTATCTTGTTCAGGGCTCAACTGTATTTTGGAAATCATTATCTTAATCTACATTTTCTCTAGCATGTGCCTATGTTCTTGCTGTTGTATATTTCTCCAATGCATCCAGATAGCCTCCAAACAAACTACCTCCAGGCTAGCAAACCCTCTTGCTGACCACTCAGTGCAGAAAAAGAGGGTGTGTGTAAGATTACAAGAGCCAGTCATGAGGGGTGGAGTGCTAGAGGATGTCATTGAGAGGATATGACTGATGGTTGATCTGGGAGCTGGCATGAGCAACTGGAGGCTTCTCACCCCTGCCCCTGCCCTTGTAATGTGAGTTCTTCCCACTGTTCCCACAGTGGGAGCTGTTTTCAAGGACACAGCTTTCAGAGAGTGAGATATTGAAACCATGTGGATGGTATTCATGCCTGAATCCAGTTAAGGTCTCTGTGCAAACTTTTAAGAATCTGGTGGGTGAGTGCAGCGATCTACTTGTCTTGCTGATACTAAGACAAGCCTCATATCTAAGTTCCTATGCTTATTAACTGATTATCTACCAATTTAGATTGGTCTGCCTCTTTCTTCAGTCTTTGCTTGCCCTTTGTGTTTGGGCATCAGCTTATGAACCAATATCAGGGATGAATTCCATGAATGAAGAGGCACCTTAGCTGGGCCATGAAGGAAGGCAGCGGCATCTAGGGAAGCAAAGAGCAGGAACCAAGGCCGAGGCTGACACATGGAAGGCTTCTCTGAGAGATGGTGGGGAGAATAGCTTGCTGCAGTACAGGGTTCACATTGGGGAGCTATGTGAGAGAAAGTTGGAAAACTACTGGGGCCAGATTGTGGCAAGACTGAAAAGTTAGAGAGAGGGCTTCCAATGCAAATACAGAGCCCGTGAAAGAAAAACTAACTTTTATTGTGTGGTTCCTTTGTGCCTGGTCCCGTGTTAATTTCTTTATATAAATATAATCTGGAAACAAATCCTAAGAAGTATTATTATAATGTATAAGTGTTGGAGGTTTTGCATTGCATTAAAAGCTTTAAGCAGAAGAATAGCATAATGAAGGCAGTGTTTAAGGAAAGTAGGCCTGGCATACTGGGCATGGTGGAATTGGGTACAGAGACCCTGGCGGTCATGGAATCTAGTTCTGAGGTTCCAGCTTTTTTCTCCTCTGTTTCTTTCCTCCCTTACTCCTCTTCTGTGAGGATAATACAATTCTCCACACATTCCCATTAGTACCATTTTTTCAACCCATTATCATACTTAACATTTACTTTCTTAAGTTCTTCACTTTTTTGTGTTTGTTTCCCAGTGGGCTGAGACTCTTCCAAAAACAAACAAACAAACAGACACCTTTCCCTCAAACTACCATTAACTATTATTTATTTATTTTATATCTAGATTTAATAAATATCTAGAATTTATTTATTTTTTAAAATTAAGCTTTTGATCAATAATGAGTTAATGAGAGAGGTTATTATTTACCCAACTTAAACATGCATAAAATAATTTGGTGGTTCAAGTGTATGGGGTGAAATAGTGATGATTTTATGTAAAATTCATAGATTATCTTTTTCACCAGAACTTGGGAAGATGTGGGTCCCTTTGAATACTCTAGAACCATATTGGTATTACTTACTTAATTTCCCAAGTTTTAATATAATTTAATAATAGTATTTAAGCAAAAAATTATAGTAATTTTCTATTTTATTTTTTATAAAGCACAAAAGCTATGCTGCTCCAGTGAAAATTGAAAATGTTTTTCATGTTTGAGTAATTTTGAGAGGATTGACTTAAGTGGACGAGATGATTGCTTGGCTGATTTCTCTGAAAAGTATTGAAATATTACTTTTGACAGGTAAGTAAGATGTGTTTTGAATGAATTATAGATAGGACACAACAGGTTACCTTCAGAACTAGTTTATTGATACTTAAAATATTATTTTTGGTGGAAGTGTTGAAGTATCTGCTCTGGGTTTAGATTTTCTCTGCTTAATAATTACTTTTCCTGCTTAGCAGTTGAGGTTATATATTAAAAGCAATGGATATATATTTCAATTTTTAATGACCAATGGAGGTTGCACTTATAGTCTAGAGCTTTTAATAATAACATACTTTCCTTTTATAATTCTTTTTGGGTCACACGATGCAATTCTTTTCAGGTTTTATTGTTTTATCTTCCCAATGGGAGTAACTCGTCTTAGTAATTAATGATCACTTGTATTAAAATCTCCTTTTTTCAAATGATGTCTCTAATTTTCTATGTGAATCCAGTTATCCTTTGTATCATTTTATGGCATTTGTTTTGGTTTTCTTTAGGTAGAAGTATCTAACGCACCTCTGAGGTGTAAACAAATAGTGGTCTTGCCAGGCTGCCATGAATGATTGTTTTGATGTGACTGATTCCCTGTCACTCTTGGCTGTGCAGTGTACCACCTGTATAGCTGCACATGGAAGCCCTAGGCTACCCAGAGTTAGGGTGGCCTAGATTATCATTGAACTCTTTGACATAGAAACTAAAAATGTTCTGTAAACAACTTTTCCTATCTACTATCTCAATGAATAGCTGACTGATGCTTACTAACTTTTTCTGAATTGACTTTACCTTGACTGAAGCACGTTCAGGAGCATCTTCAAAGATGAGGGATTAATTAAGGTCATATTCAGCCAATGGTCTCTATGAGAGGACACAATCTAGCCTAGCATGTGAAGCATATAATGTTTTATTTTTTATTTTAAGTCAATTCCAGCACTGATCCATACTTAGACCCTCTCTGTACAAAGCAAAAATCTAGACAATTTTTTATTTATTTGGAAAGTCATTCTGAGCATGTATTCAAAACTAGGGGGAAACCAGAGGATGGTCTACTGAGCAGGAAGAGTAAAACTGGGACAGTTTTTAGAACTTTCTTCTCTTCTGTAGAGGGAAGTGGAAATACAAGAAGTAAGTGATGATGTTACAATTAAATATGACTACCTTATTAAAGAGTGGGAGAGAGAAGAGATATTTTGGGTTGAATTAGGTACTAAAGGTGTTCTTGAGGTTCTTTACAGAGGAAGTAAAAATTCAGGATTGTTCTGGTGAATAGTGGGTTTTTGGATGTCTGATATGAGAAAATCAGTCAGAACTTTCCTTCCAATAGGAGTTTTGACGGTGTGGTTCCTAGACCAGTAGCAAGCACCAGCAGCACCTAGTCAGAAATGTAAATCTTGGGCCCTAACCCAGGCACAGGAAACTAGGAACTCTCAGGGTGGGGCCCAGTAATCCGTGCTTCGTCAAGCCCTTCTAGAGATTCTGATAAATGCTAACTTTTGCTTCATAACAAAATATGACCTGCAAAGCAAGTGTCTTTCTCACTTATTTACAGTGTCTTGCCTGAGTTTCCACATTGAACCTGAAGAAGGTAGCCTTGCAGGGGGAACATGGATCACAGTCATTTTTAATGGTAGGTTTGTGTCTTACCAAATACAAGTTTCTTAATTATTAATCTAAAGAATACTGAAGAATACGAATCTTTGATTTTTTTCATTGTCTAAGGACAGGTGTAAAAGATTGCCTGAAGGGAGATGGGCCAACTGGCCAACTTTTATGTTTCCAAATGCTCACTTGCTAATGTCACAGAAGAACACATTATAAGCTGTGTCCACTCTCTCATCCCAAGCTGTGAGATGAGACTCTCTGAACCCTAAGTGAGATATGGAAGCACTTAGCATAGTATTTGGCATTGTGCCACCCTAGAATCTTGGTTATTTTCCTTTTAGATAATTTGATATGTGGGAGATTCTAAATCATGGCTTGTGTATCTATCTCTACCACAGTAAAGAGTAACTTGAGGGTTGGAATATTTTTCCTGGATTTAAATGGATGGACCCGAAGAGATAAAACTTTAAAAATAAACTTATAATGAGAACACTCATTTATATAACAGTCATAAATGTCTTTGGAAATGAGAAGTGTTAATTCAATCCTTAGGCAAACTCAATGTCTCACATTGCCTCCTTGTGGCCATGGTTTTGTATTCTCTTGTGTGGATCATATAACTCTGATCAGCTGAGATTCTCCTTTTTGTCATATTTAGATTTGGAATCCAGTCTCCTTTATCCTGCCAATGGCTCTCAGCTGGAAATACACCTGGTGAATGTGGCTGTGTCTGCACTGCCGAGCATCCCCTGTGAAGTCTCCCCAGTCTTCTTGGATTTGCCGGTGGTCATGTGCAGGACCAGGTATGCCTGCTCCATCGTGAGGAGATCAGATAGGACAAGTGCTTTGCTTATCTCAGTAGTTTTTGGCGGCAAATTAGAGCTACTTCTGCTGTGGATGCAATTATCTGCTATAGATTTTTAAAATGTTTAATATGAGTATGTTTCTTAAAAGGTCCGTAACAGGGCCCAAAAGCTTAAGGGAGGATGAGACTATGGTGGTGAATTTTGAGGGTTTTGAGATATTTATAAGGAGGGGCTAAATTGTGTTTCCAGCTCTTTTTTTTTTTTTTTTTTTTTGCAAGAAGCTCTATAGGTATGAAGATTTCAATAAATGATGCCATTTTGCCATGTAAAGAACTCATCTTTTGGAATAGTCATAATTGTAATGATTGTGCATAAACTCAAAATCAGCTAGGAAGGAAATTTGTTTTAGTTGTCAGTGTGTTTGCTAAGTTTAGTATGACTTGTATAGTGTTTCTGGTAGTCTATTGTTTTACTCACGTTTCTGTTGAACTGTGAAGTCGACACTAGTTCATTCCTTCTTTACTCACGTTAAGAGATGCTGCACAAAAGTGAGTCATTGGTTGAGAAAAAGAACATTGTCATTTCCTTTTGTTTTCTGTTCCCTTTTTCAGAAAGACCGCCCCATCCCCCTTTCCAGCTCTTCTTGTTGAAATCCTAATCAACCATATTCCAAATGCCACCTCTTTCCTGAACATCCATGGAGTGGGCTCTTTCCTTTCTTTGAAAGGGGGACATATAGGGGCTGAAATCCAGGCAATGGTTGCAACAGCTTTGTGGAGGGAGCATCTTCCAGTAATTTATCCACAAAGAGTGTGTGTATGTTTATGCACACATGTGTGCAATTTATTTTCTGAAGGGGGGAGTCTTTTCATAATTTACACAAAAGCGTAGCATATGCAGCCTTAGTGGCTCTGTTTCCTCATGGAAACTTACGTCAGTTGTGCACTTGTCAGATTCACCCTTATGGAATTAAATGCTTTGATGACATGTTCAACTCCATCCTTGAAGTCCTTATGGTGTTTAGCATAATTTTTTGTAATTTGAAGATGCTCAATGGATGTCTTTTTAACTGAACTTTTTATAGCATTACTATGGTTTTAACACTAGGCTTTATGTTTTCTTTAGGTTTTGTGATATATGTGGGCATGTGCATTCCATAAGAACTTGCTATGAAAAAGTCAAAGCTCTGAAAGTTTAATTTTTATCTTATCTGTCCCAAGATATGAAACATTTTAAGATCCACCATTGATTTTATATCATGTTTTTAGAGAAAGAGGAATATTAATTTTTTTCAGTGCAATCATTCACTGGAAGATGACTATCAAGTTCAATTAACATTCAAATGTTAAAAAAAAGTATAATTTATCATTAATGAAATACTGTCATATTCATTATCATAAAAAGATACATCTGCTTTCACAAAAACAGTCAACGGAGCATCTAAATCAGCATTGCTCAACCAATATGTAATATGAGACACAAATGTGATTTAAAATATTTTAGTAGCCACATAAAAAAGTCAATAAAAAAACAGAGAAACTAATTTTAATAACTCAAAATATTGTCATTTCATATGTAGTCAATACATAAGTTATTAATGAGATATTGTATATTCTTTTTTGTACACTAACTCTTCAAAATTCATTGTATATTTTACACTTAGAGCACATCTTAGTTGGGACTAAATGCTCAGTAAACATGTATGGCTAGTGGCCAACACA
Organism: Furipterus horrens; assembly: GCF_987537825.1. Lineage (NCBI taxonomy): Eukaryota > Metazoa > Chordata > Mammalia > Chiroptera > Furipteridae > Furipterus > Furipterus horrens. The sequence continues at coordinate 104,502,933 of NW_028327176.1, read as the reverse complement.
CTGGACAGCAGAGATTTAAGTATGAGAAGTTTGGATGGGAAGCACTTCTTAGATCTAGCTCCTTATTCATCATATTTTCCTTATAAAAATCAATATAAATAGCATTGAAGAGGAAAAGAAATTAATATAATATTCATGAAAAGAGGAGAGAAGGCCTGGGATTCTCTCGATGGGTAGGTACAGTGCATATGGACTGCTTAGATGATTATGAAGTCAAGAATTTTTCTGGCAACAAGTAAAATCAATGCCTTTTGTTTGGAAGAGTCTAGGATTCAAGCCCCACTTTGTCCTTAACCTGCCATTCACACATGTCTCTTAATCTAACCAGAATTGTCATTTTTTAAAAATGGACACTCGTCGTCGTCGGCAGCCGTCCGTCTCGAGAGACGATGGTGTAGCTTCTTAAGAGTCTATCTGCACCGCCGAGAATGGCTGTGCAGTCCGACTCGGGAGTGACATGGTATCTGTCTCCTCCCATGTTGAATTGACATCTTGCGATGACGCTGAAGCTACAGAGCCTGGGCAGGGTGATATGGAGGGTCTGCTGTTGCCCATGCAGCAGACCCCCCCTCTCTTCGCAGCTGAAGGGTCCAAGGGAAAGACGGAGTCAATACAGCTTGGCTTCAGGTGCGCCGCAGGAGTTGCCGGTGTTGACTACAACGTCAAACCGCCTTAGGGACTCCGGCTCCGGATTTTCTGTTAGGGTTTACTCCCTTAGCCTTTCCCCTGAAGAGGTATGCCGCAAGGCAGCGGAGGTTTTTTGGAGTCAGAGTTTTCCTTCTCTGATGTACCCTGACTGGAAGATCGAACCAGCGACACTTAGCTCGCAGGCCGACGCTCAATCCACTGAGCTAAACCAGCCAGGGCAAAAAAAAAATGGACACTATGATTAGATTATCTATCAACATCACTTCCAACTCTGAAAGTCCTGTGAACCTATGATTCTAAGAACCAGGACAGAATTATTTTGAATTTTAGTAATTTTTAATTTAAAAAATTATCTTGCTGAAGGATCCAATCTTTAGCGTCTAGTAGATGAATATCAAGGAGGTAAAAAATGAAATATAGGAATTCTCAGGTTAGTTGTGCTTCACAAGGTGCAGGGAGGAAATCTGAAGTGGTCCAGTGGGGCTGCTAGCTGTGGCAATTCAGTTTTTGATTCACAAGAATTTCCACTTTCTGCCCTCAGATCTCTGCTGTCTGAAGCACACGAGGGCACCTACCACCTGGAAGTGCACTCTGGGGGGCAAGTGGTAGGCAGCCCAACTCCAGGATTACTGGACAGCTCTACTTTCAAGGTGGGTTCTAAGGATGGAGGAATGGGTTTGCTTGGTCTGAGGGTATGCTTGTGCTATCAACAAGCAAGTTATAAATGAGGCATGGAATCTGCTTTGCCAGTATAAGAGGAAAGGTAGATGATAGTTATGAGATTTCTGAGACTGTAGTAATAAAAGGTAAGATTAGAGTGCTTATGTATCAAACTCTGTGCTTTATGTACATTAATTTAACAATCACAATGATTTTATGGGGTGGCTATTTGTTATCCTGGTTTTATAGATGAGCTACCTGGGGCTCAGGAAGGTTAAATAATTTGCCCAGGTATTAAATGGCAGAACTAGGATTTGAACCTGCGTCTGACTCTGACCCCCACCTAAACTGAAGCCCACAGAGGAGCCACAAAGATAACTAGTTTACATCAGTATTTCGTTATAGAGCTGTGATCATCCTGAGTCTGAGCTTGGTGAAGAGACTCAGGGACCCAACTTCTGTCTTCCTCTGTACTTCCTCTGTACTCTTTCTAATCCTAGAGTAAAGGGCTGGTGGAATTCTCCTTCAAGCTCAGAGTTAAAAGGAAAGAGAGAGAGAGAGAGAGAGAGAGAGAGAGAGAGAGAGAGAGAGAGAGAGAGATTTATTTTGAGCTAATATGCCTGAATATTTTAGAGACTCAGTATGCATACTGAGGCTTCATTTTGTTTGTTTCAGTCTGCCATCCGTTTCAGATAAGTTTTACACCAAGCTTTAACCTCTGAAAGTCTGTGTCCTAGACTTCTCCTAAAAAGGCAGAGGTTTGCCAGTGTTTCTTTGACATGGTGGTACTTCTCATAGGGTGCCTCAGTTTATAAAAGTACAATTCAGCCATTAATTAATGCTCCTTTAGAACAAGACTTCAACTTCTAAATTTATCTTTAATATGATTTACAATTTAGGAATTTGCTGTCAATTCACATCTACCAACTTGTTTCTCACTTCAAGAAATCTTCTCTTCCAGAATTTTTCTTCTGCATACAGGCATAGAAAGAAAAAAAATTATTTTTTCTTATTAAGACCCACACCACCACTTCTACATGGTCTCCGTGAGTGTAACAAAAGAGATGGCTGAGCATGCACCTTAATCGCCATGCATGCTGCTTTGAGTTTTGATGTCCTTTCACCCCAGATAGTAATTTCCCTACTAATTAAAGATTGGAAGGGAGAGCTAGGGGAAAGAAGAGAAATAGTTTCAAAAATTGCACATTAAAGCAAACAAGTCCTTCAGTAGTTCCACCAGCTTGGCATGTTGATGAAAAATCACTGGGAGATGCAGTTAATGAGAAGCATTCCAAGCTAAATGAAACACGGTGTGTCTCTTTGTTTTGGGACTGGGACTGGGGGAACCATGAGTATTAAAAATTAATTCCATCTTGTCGGTCCACTCCAAAGAGCCTGCTGCAGGCACTGACAAGTTCAACAACTCACAGAAGGTTTATCCAACAGCTGGTGGCTGCGGCTTTGTCATTCTAATCCCCTGCTTTTCCTCCCTCCCCACCCCCAATCTTGCTCTGACTTTGTCTCAAGGATCAGCATGCGGGAAGCTTGATTTGGAAGCTCATTAATTTTTCACTTTGTCATGTCTCTAGCTTGGTGGGTGACCGGGAGCTTGTTTCTCTTAGAAATGTACCATTTTATGTTGTGTCAGCTCAGAGAGAATCACAAGTGAAGCCTGTTTTGAGGTTGAGCTCTGAGCCCTGCCCCAACATAGTCTGAGGAATTGGGAGGGAGTGATGAAGGAATCACTCGATTCACCCCCACACACTTCTGATGGAAGGCTTACAGACCGAATGATAGATTTTATATTTCAAGTTGGAAATCAAGAGGTATGTTTCCTTGGTTGGTCTGGACTCCATTGTTCCATCTGCCTCAGCTTCTAACATTTGTGTGAAGGAGCAGTAACCATTAATCCACTTCATGAATGTTGACAAAAAGAGGCCACATACTAAACCTGACAAGCTCAGGGGAGGCCTGCGTGGTGGGCTTATTAACTCAGAGACCTATAGTAACCACAAAGGATGATCTTAAATTAAAACTTACTAACTAAAAGCAGTTTATAGCAGGTAGTCATGTCATAGGCTAGAATTTTCCCTGATAAAAGTCATTCTGGTAGTGCTGAAGTGCCAACTTTATCAGTAGAGGAGGGGCTCTTGTGGTATCTCAAGAAAAAGAATTTCCTAAGACCTGCACGGAAGAATGTGGTTCTGTGGAACAGGTTATTGATAACGTACAATTAAGGGAGTTCCCCTTCTGGCTTCCAAATGTTCCATTGTCATTTGTCTCACCATGGAAAAAGTCCAGTCTTGTTTTTAGTAGGACCGGGAAGAAGGCCACTGCCTTCTTTATGCTCCATGTCAAAATACAGTCCAATCCAGCATCCAGCTAGCTTAGTGTGTGTTTCCAGTTGTAGTCCATTCTAGACTTTCTCCTCCTGGAGCCTGTGTGTGGAGTTGCATGGCCATGGGCCATGTGGCTGGTGGGGCCACAAGACCATGGAGAGAGGACACATGAATGCAGGGGATGAGTGTGGGTCACCAAGGCAAGAGAGAGAGAAAGAGTACTTCTTTGTTCCCCTGGGATTTTATTAGCTTGGGCTTGGGATGGACCAGGTGCTTTATCAAGATGACCAACCAACATCTCAAACTTCTACAGGCTTCAGATAGATCCTCCTCCCAACCTATTCCTTCTTTCCCCAGGCTAGACTGATGGGCCTCTTTGTTCTAGAACGTCCCCATGTGCGATTTTGACTTCTATTGTGCATGTGCCTGCCTTCCCCTTTCCCAACCACAATCTGGTACTGAAGGAAGGGGGAAGGGAGTGGTATCCATCCTCTTGGAGAAGTGCTGTAATCCCCTGGAGCGTGAAGCTATAGCTTCCTGGCTAGCAAGCAGGTTTATGCTTTCCAGTTTGTTAAACTCAATGTCTAGTTCCCTTGGCTCTCTTTTCTAGCTAAATACTGCCAGTAACAAACCTTTACCTTACTTAAGCCTGTCTATTGTCTTTTTGCATCTACAATAACAAACCTATGTAATATCAAAGTAAGTTCCTTTTTCCTGACCCCTCAAAGCACAGATATTGCACCAGAGCACCAAAGCGGAGATCACAAATCTGCTCATTTTTATTGAGTTAATTGTTGATTGTTAACTGTCCTGTACACCTGTGTGGAAAAGTATGCATCTATCATTTTACATTCCCAGAAGTTTCCCCACTTTGCTTTCTCCCGCCTCCCTAATGTATCACCAATGGATTTCATGTAACCCACTTACATCCTCTCTTTTGATTGTAATGTATAAAGCAGTGTACGGAAATGCCATTCTCTGAAGCATTTTCTCAACCCCTTGAGTTTTTACTTCACAGCAATTGTTATCAATTTGACTCAAATAAACTCGTATAAATTCTTACAGGTTTGGACATTTCTTACATTGCCATAGGCTTTTATAATAAAGTTCCAATGGAAATGACCATGTTATGAAGGGTGCACCAGTGGGAGATAAAGGCCTGGGTGCAGAAAGAGGCTGTGAGCAGGGGGTGGGGGGTGGGGATTATGTGTTTGGCAGGTGTATGTGGAATTTCATTAATCTTTACCTTTTGGTGAGATTGGAGCCAGCTCCCAACCAGTGAGGTCACCACATTCTTATTTTGACCCCTGACTCTACATATTTTCTGTGAACTATTTTCTAACCCTTTTCTTTAGAAAGGGAGGAAATTAGTCTTGGTGGCAGACGGCACAGCTGTGAGGATCAATACTTAAAATTGCACTTGCCAAGCCATCATCAGCTTTGCAGAAATGTCTGTTGGTTTTTGATTTCTGATTAGGGTTGTTGATTAACAAGGGAGTTATTCTTTGATAATATTCTCCCTGGGAGGGTGGACTCCTGGGGTGCTGGAAGCAGACCAGGCAAAACAATTTGCTGTCTTTGTTTTGCAAATGGCATGCGCTGCAGGTTGTAGAGAATGGCAATGGTGGTTTAGGCAGCTAGAGAGTTTGGGGGAGGAGGTCTCTTTGTGGGAGAGCCATTAGCTCATCTGTCACACCTTGACCTCCCAGTCTATTGTTATGCCTTTTTGTTTCTTCATAGTGGCCCCAACTGTGAAATGGCTGATCTGGGACTAACCCAGATGCTTAGAGGCAAGAGAGAATTCTTGAAATGGTCTCATTCTCTCTGTTTACACAGTGTATCCATCATCTCAGATGGGGTCACGTCATTCACTCCCCAAAATTTCAATGTCTTCTACCTACCAGGCTATGCACAGGGATACAGCAGTGACCTTGTCAGGCCTTGTCCCTGATTTGTGAAGTTTCTGGTTAGCAGATGAAGTGCTCTGGAGGGAGGGGCATTGCCGAGTGACTGGGACTCCCTGACCAGGCTTCCACAAGCTTTCCTTTTCTATCAGTGCTTCTTCTTGTAGAGTAATGAGGCCTCCCATTCCTTGAATCGTTTGAATCATTTTCCTCCCAGGCACCTTCCATTTTCTTAAGAAACACCTCACTTGTGTGGCTCTCCAACTTCCAACTTTTTGTTATTTGCTCATCCCTACCCTCATACTGGCTAATAATAATAGCTTAAGTTGCCATCCTTTAAACTTAAATAAGGAAATTATTGGGTAGAAAAAACACTTTTAAGTCCCCAGGATACCAAGTTATGATAATGGAATTGAAAGGTTGGTATTTGTAAGTGTGGCCTACCTACCTTTCCTTCTGGTAAAACGTGTTTCTGGGTCTGGCAGGTAGAAACAGGCTTGTTCAGGTTTGGGCAGTAGGGTACGAGAGAGGTCTTATGACTGTTCTTGAATTCTTTACCTCATCTATGGAAGAGCTATAATAATATCTCCCATCTCTGCTTCACAGAAATATTATGAAGGGAAAAAATACTTTTAAGGTGATTTGAGGAAATGTATCAGTTACTACCTTAGCTGAATGTTCTATAAGGAATGGCTTGTCCTTCCTGCGTTTTTGTGAATGTGATATTCTAATGAAATGCTCACTTGTGATAACATTTTCAAAACAGTTTTCCAGGGCACAGACACCCATTGTTTACCAAGTTAATCCACCAAGTGGAGTTCCAGGTAAGAAAACTACTGAAACAGGACTAATTGTGAATTCCTTCACCAAAGCTTGTTGCAAACACTTCTCTCCAGGTGGGTGGTCTCCGTAAATGGGAAATTTTAGCAGTCTTCTCTGATGTGGTTTTGAAAATAAGTGTCAATCTCTGTTTTATTTTTAACCTGGTTTCGTTTCACCTCTGGGCACTTTTGCTCTTTTAGTTCACTGATAACAAAAGGAATCAGAACATGAAAAGAAAAAGAGGCCTGCAAAATCAAACCAGGTGCTGCTGGAGAATGGAGAAAATAGGAATCATCATTGCTCGTAACTTTATAATTATCCAATAATAGCAAAGCTTTATTGAAACTGTGAGCCAGGTTTTGTTCAAGCTTTTGGCATATATTATATTATTATATCATCACAAGAACCTGATGATATAGGAACTATTATTATTTCCATTTTGCAAATGAGGTAATGAGATACCAAAAGGTTAACTAACTTGCCTAAAGTCATATTGCTAATAAGTGTACAGCTGAGATTTGAACCTAGATAGTAGGAAATCAGAGTGGGCCCATGTGCTCAACATTTTGTCCTGTGTTGAGCAGTGTTGGGTACCACATGAAGACCACTGACTCTGATCCTCATCCTGGGGGTTTGTTCATGAGTTGGCTCACAGATAAGCAAAGGCCAAGAGGATAGAAGAAAAGAAGGGAAAGCTGAGGCTTTACATTAAAGAAGGAATTGCTACTAAAAGATTCAGGAACTGCTAAACCCACTTTAAAACTAAATCATAACCATAGCTAGGATTATATATAATTTGCTGTCTGATTCTTGGCAAATATTTACATCTATTTTAGGTTTTTCTTTTGTTCAGGGTTTCCAGATGGTATAAGTATGAAAATACATGTTGCCACATTTTTAAATATGTGATTGTGTATAAATGAAAAAACTGACTATTTGTTCTGAATGGCTTTACTGTTCAAGAATATCAAAATGAATGTGTGAGTTACTAAAAAGTGTAAGTGTGTGTGTGTGTATAGACACAGATTATGTATGTGTGTATTTAAATTATATCCTAAAGAATATAAATTTTTACTAATGCAGGTTATTCACAGATCTGTTTCTTTCTATTTGCCTGAATAATCAGGACATGATAATGTGTCATTAAAAAGAGACAGCGCTATTTACAATAGCCAAGTGCTGGAAACAGTCTTAAGTGCCCATCTGTAGATGAGTGGATCAAAAAACTGTGGTACATTTACACAATGGAGTACTATGTAGCAGAAAGAAAGAAAGAACTCCTGCCATTTGTGACAACATGGATGGAACTAGAGAGAATTATGCTTAGTGAAATAAGCCAGGCAAAGAAAGAAAAATACCATATGATATCACCTAATACAGGAAACTAATGAATAACACAGACAAATGAGCAAAATTGAACCAGAGTCATGTAAACAAGGAACAGAATAACAGTTACCAGGGGGGAAGGAGAGAAGAGGGTAAGTAAGGGAAGGGTCTAGTCAATGAACTAGTATAAATAACCCATGGACATGGATAATAAGGTGGGGATTGACTGTGGGAGAAGGGGAGTGCTGGTGGGGGGAGCAATGGCGGAAAAAGTGGGGCAACTGTAATAGAAAAACAACAGAAAAAAAGGATGTGTTCTATGAAAATCACATACAGACATAGACATATGGATTTCCGCTGCTCTGGTGTTAGAAAGCTCCTGTTTAGATGGCAGAAGTCTCATTAGGGTGAGGGATGAGGAACGAGCCAGCCTATAGAAGTGTGCAATGGGATGTTAGCTGATACCCAGATATGTCAAGCCCATTTGCCCCACTGAGTTTGACTTCTACACACTGTCTTCTTCACTTTCTGGGGGAACAATTGGTGACTGGCCTGCTTGGAGTGGTCCCTCCAGGCAGGATCCACCTCACTGCATCTTTGAAATCACTTTCCAGATCATTACTCTTGTTTCATTTGGGAAGCTTGCCCAGAGTAGCAGCCAGGGAGATGGGGGAGGTGGTAGGAACAGAAGAAATGGCATTTTATGAGCAGTTGAATTTTTATATGTGGTTAACAGTTGTTCGCTGTGACACAGAATCCTCCGGCATTGTGGTCTGGCTTAGCCATTTGTCAGATTTTGTTGAGCTCTTTTTTTTTTTAAAGAAGCAAAACAGACACTCACCAGAATTCTTAATTTTTAGAACATGTTAAGTTGCTAAAATTGTGCTCATCAAAGATAGAAATCATGTCGATACAAGTCAGGAAATAGATAATTTAACCCTACTAAGATGAAAAAGAATTGTTTTGTCAATTGTTGGCAGTAGCAGAGACCTTCAGATGATAGGTTTTTGCCAATTCTGCAACCTTAAAGTCATTAGGTTTCCTCTCTTTCTGCCATTCACCTATGAAGTAGTGGTAAGGTTCCCGTTGTTTTAGCGCCAGTCATTGAATGAGTGCAGGAAAATAATCACTTTGCATTAATAAAATGCAAGCACAATGTGAAAGTAACAATTTCTTGGTAATGTTCTTTCATGGCCATGAAGAGACTCAAAGTCCTCTGAATTCACTGACCTCCTGAACCCAATAGGTACCCTTTACTTCTCCATTTTTGAAGTTTTACCTCATTAACCAACACCTCTCTCACCTCTAAATACTGTGTGTGATGCTGAAAGATGACAGCATACAGGTTAAATTCTGCAATTCTTTGGGAGATACACTCTTCCAGGTTGTGGGGTTGTTTGGTGATCTTTAACATCTTCACCTTGCCGTGGTTTATTTGCTAAAAATGTGCCTCACACAGTTCCACAGAACTGAGTTTTGGTGTTTTTCAACTATGGAAGTGGTCAGTTCATGTAGGAGCTCCCAAAGTGTCTGAGAAAGAAGGGGCTACTTTAGATTTCTTTCCCAACCCCTATAAGCAGAGGGGCTGGGGTAGTACTGAAGGGCCCCTTGCTGAAAGGAGATTGCTGATGCCTGTAACTTCACTCTTATGAACTCAAAAGAGAGGAGTATTAAGGAAAAACTTAATACCCAATGGAAAGTCCTGCAAGTCACATTGAGGAAACCCAGCAGAAGTCATCCAATGTTTGTGAATCCCCAATTTGACCTATCTTTGAACATGAGCACATTTATGAAATGAACAAGACACGCAATTATCCATCCTTTAAGCCATAATTCTGCTTCTATCTCATGTTCCCTCTCTTAGTTCCTTTCCATTTGGGTCAATCATAGTACTTATATTTTATACTCTGAGATATGGAAAAAAGTTTTAGTATCCTTGCATACCCATCCAGATCATGTGATATGAGCCCCCTCTTATCACAAGTGTGTTCATATTAGCCAATTTCCAGAGGAAAGTCTCATGAAGAGTGGAGCATCCCAAGGCATGTTCTTCTTAAGTCCTACAATGGGTAGATGGTTTACAGGCAAACAAGCGGGATGGGCCAATGTATGAAAATTGGCCTCTCTCTTGAAAGTCTCATACTTCAAGGGACGATGAGAAAGACCCATTATTTCTTCTATGCTCCACACATAGACCATTAAGTCTATGATTGCAATAATTTGTTATTTTAGCCTTTCTAGTGTCAGTCACTGGATTATATTTTGTGGTCTTTTCCTGCTGTACAGTTTATAAAAAAGTAAGCATTCTGAGTCATGATCAACTTGGTCATATTGAGTAGATGTAAAAAAAAAAATACAGTTTGTTATACATTTAGAGTTTGAGCTAGATGTATTCAATTAAAAAAATCTTCTCAAAACAGGACAACTAATACATGTGTATGGCCGGATTATCACTGGAAGATTAGAAACCTTTGATTCTGATGCCGAGTACATTGATAGGTAAGAGTGTATTTGTTTTGATGTATGACTAGTTACAAATGTGCTGTATTGTTTCCAGGGGCCAGCTTTCCCAATAGCAGTAAATTGTAAGCAGTTGGTACAGAATTGCTATTTTCTTCTCTGCACTTTATGGTCCCTGGTGAACTAGGCTTCAGCAAACTTTGTTAATGTCATGTGACTGGTCGATTAAGTTTGTCTATTTATTTACTGACAACTACTCACTCTGGGCTCAGTGTGAATTGTACTGTAACTGCATCTGTGGATTTGCCTTTTTGATTTCTACCCTCCACTCATTGTTTCTCAGGATGAAATAAATTTTTTATAAAATGATGTGTAAACCCAAAAGACCATTAACTTCCTTGCTTGGTTGTTATCCATTTGTGCAGTTAGAAATTCCGTTAGTGTGATCAGAGGAACTATGGAAGAAGTTACTGAAAGCTGTTGAGTCTTCAATATTTTCTGGGAGTGATTAGAATGTCAACAGGACTTTTTTCATTGGAGATTTAAGAAAAACGGAATGTGTTACTATTAAATCATCCATGCTAGGAAGAAGGGAGAACAAGAAGGGAGTTTTGAAGTTGTGATGTTTGTGGGAAGCTCTAAGAATGATGGTTATTGAACCTATGAAGTCATTACAGTGAGAATTTATAAAGTAGAAGGAACATAATTTTACTATATGCTTGGCTCAATAGATTCTATATACTATGTCCATTTTTTCCTTTGTTCCTGGATAGGATGGGGCACCCTCCCCTGTTCTGATTCCTCTCTTTGTTTCTTCCCTAGTCTAAGATAACAGGATTTGACTACTCACAAGACCTACATTTCTAGCATTAAATAATGGTCAACTTGTCTTGAAAGAAAATTATTTTTCCTGTGAAAGATAGATGCCCAAAGCACACCTTTGGCAATATGCCGTATTCACTATTTGGTCCCATCTCAGCCTTGGTTGGGGTACCATCTTTGAGAAGGGGGACAAAGGCATAAACTCCACAATAGCTTTGCGTAGACCGCCCACAGTCAATGTAGATATGATAAAGATTTTTTTTGGAGAGAATAAATTCTCTTTTTTGCAGTGTGAAAGGATGAACCATGAAACGGTGTTGTGCACCCCTACCTTCAGGCTGAGAATTCATTTCAGCACATACTCAGGGGACAGACTTCAGCCACCTGCAGTAATGCCCCATAAATCCAGAGGAGAATGTTTGTAACAATGTTTCCTCTGAGTTTTGCCTGGAATATTTGTTGGAAACATTGTATTATTATTGTCTCTTGTCTTTTCTACCCCTTTTTAAATCTAGCCCATTGATTTTGGAAGCTCAAGGAGATAAATGGGTTACTCCTTGCTCTCTTATAAACAGGCAGACAGGAAGCTGGTGAGTGTCTTTTTTTTTTTTTTTTTTTTTGCGAACATATATGCTTTTAGGTTCTTCCACCTGGACACACACACACACACACACACACACAGAGCTATTTTTAAATATAAATTACCCATAACTGTTGAATGCTTTATCTTTAGAGTTACTGGAAATTACATGGTGATTGATTCAAAATGCAAACTGAGGTGAATTCTGAAAGCATTCTTGAAAACAATAGTTACTATCTACTAACTGTTTACAGTAGATCAAGCCCTGCTCTAATGCTTTACATATAGTTATTAGTCTCACTCTACAGATAAGGAAACTGAGGCATAGAGAGGTTAAGGAACTTGCCCAATGTCTCACAAAGATAAAATGGCAGAGCTAGGATTTGAACTCTGGCTGATTAACCAGACTCGAGAATTCATGCTCTTAATCACTATACTATGATGACTCGCTAAAGAACATAGCAACTAAAATTCATTTATTTATTTCAATGTCAATGCCCTGGCTGGTTTAGCTCAGTGGATTGAGCGTCGGCCTGCGAGCTAAGTGTCGCTGGTTCGATCTTCCAGTCAGGGCACATCAGAGAAGGAAAACTCTGACTCCAAAAAACCTCCGCTGCCTTGCGGCATACCTCTTCAGGGGAAAGGCTAAGGGAGTAAACCCCGACAGAAAATCCGGAGCCGGAGTCCCTAAGGCGGTTTGACGTTGTAGTCAACACCGGCAACTCCTGCGGCGCACCTGAAGCCAAGCTGTATTGACTCCGTCTTTCCCTTGGACCCTTCAGCTGCGAAGAGAGGGGGGGTCTGCTGCATGGGCAACAGCAGACCCTCCATATCACCCTGCCCAGGCTCTGTAGCTTCAGCTTCACTGGAGAGGACACTCCAGCGTCATCGCAAGATGTCGATTCAACACGGGAGGAGACAGATACCGTGTCACTCCCGAGTTGGACTGCACAGCCATTCTCGGCGGTGCAGATAGACTCTTAAGAAGCTACACCATCGTCTCTCGAGACGGACGGCTGCTGACGACGATTTCAATGTCAATTTTTAAAATGTGTGTCTACATGCTTATAGTTAACATAATCAACATTTATGCTGGGTTTTCACTTCACTCTGGACTAAGTGGATTGACCTTTGTTTAAGTTTATCGCAAGAATGGCTCAGCTTTTTAGGACTAGAATTTAGTAGAGCCAAATTCTGTGATGTGGTTTTTTCCTGGTGTTTTAAGTTTGTTTGCTCAGAATTGTCCTTTTTGGAATTCACATTTACTAACAGATTTTTTTAAAAAATAACAATTTGATATCCTTGTCATAAAACAGATTTTGGAAAGACAGAACTGAATGGAAAGTAGGAGTAAGTAAAATGTTGTCTCTCACACTGTGAATTTTACTGCTGGCAAATGAGATGACAGCTCTAGTTAGTATTACCCTAAGCATTTGCCCTGATGACCTCATTATACTTTCAGTATCTACCAATTTTCTCTGACTAATTTGCTTTTATTTGCTATTGTTGTTGTTATTATTATTTTACTTTATTTTATGGCTAAAGAGTTAGAACTTCTGAGGTGCCTGGTAATTGCCATCTGAGGTTTTTCGTTCTTTCCCTAGCTACCCTGTTCAGGAAGACCATGGTCTTGGCACTCTGCAGTGCTGTGTGGAAGGCAACTATATTGGTACGTTTGAGAAATATCAGTTCTAAAGTTTTATCCATTTCTTTCTCTGCATCTGGGAAAAACTGTTCAAGAATTGGTTCTCATGATGATGCTAACAGTAATTACCATTTGTTGAAAACTCCCTGAAAAACCCTATGTAAAGCAGTTTTAATACAAACTAATTTAATCCTTACAATAAACCTGTGAGGTTGGTGGAATTATTTTCACTTTACAGGTGGTAACTGAAGCTAGTAGCCAGTAGAGTAGGATTTCTCAGTTGGTCTAAGTCTATAAGACTGAGCTCTTACTGCTCTTCGCTACTACATTTCTCCTTTTATCTATTTATTTGTTTTTAGAGAAAGGAGAGAAAGGGAGAAAGAGAAGAAGAGAAGCATCAATGTATTAGAGATACATCCATCAGTTGCTTCTCACACGTCCCTAACTGGAGACCTGGACCACAACCCAAGAATGTGCCCTGACTGGTGACCTTTTGGTTCATGGGCCAGCACCCAATCCACTGACCTGCATCAGCCAGGGCTACATTTGTCCTTTTATTGTTAGATGTCAACGTTGTTGATGATGCAAGTCTGGGAGGTGTTTATTTTGCGCACAATTGAGGAAATTACAGGTTTGGGTTATAACTTGGTGTCTGGAGTCCTTGGGTTATAGCAATGGCCTGGTCCAGATGATCAAGTAGATTCCTGTATTAATGTCTGTTTCTTTTTGTTACAGGTTCCCAGAATGTTAGTTTCTCAGTATTTAACAAAGGAAAGTAAGTAACTGGGAGTAATTGAATTTATCTTCATCTTGTATTATCTCTCTCTTGTCATGCTTACTTTCTTTAAAGTTATATAATAAAAGTTTCAAACATGCATGAACAGAATAGAATAATACAACCCTGTGTACCCACTTGATTTCTTTTATTTACATGAATATAATTGTATCCTATGCACTCATCCTGAGGCTATGTAAGTATTTTAATGTAGTGATGGTGCAGATTTTGGGAATTATCTCATGAGTAATCTCATAACACTAAATTTAAAACAGTGCAGAATTTCATGAAATACATTGTAGCACTCCAGGAATTTTATGATGGAAAGGGTGCTAGTTTCATAGAGCTATGGAGATATAAATTAGAATTTAAAATTACTTTCTGTGTGACTTATGTTCTGTCACTATATAATTTGGCAGATGTTTTCCTTATAAGTATGTTGCCTAGGTAATATTGATTTTATAGTGGTGATGGTGACATGTTACCCCCCGCTACACAGTCCAGTGTCTAGATATTCTCCCTCTCTCTAAAAGTTAGGAAGGAATAAAACTGTATCTATTGAGTATCTACTATAGACCAGCTCCATACCAAGCACTTTCACATTAATTATTCCATTTAATGCTTTTGATACTATGTGAAATTGGTATTATTATTCTTACACAATCATTTTCTAGACCAGAATACATACTTTGCCCCATTGGTATCATTCTTCATTCAGCTATCAAAATGAGCTGGTATTTAAACTGTTCTAAAGATTACTGGAGGTTACTTCACAATTTCCCTTTCAGGCAGCCAATCTTTAAAAATGCCATTTCAGATGCTTTGTTCATCCAAAGCACAATTTTGTCTTTTTTGAAGGTCAATGGTACACAAGAATGCATGGCTGATCAGTGCTAAACAGGACCTTTTCCTGTACCAGACATACTCAGGTATTATTCCCTTCACCCTATGCTCCTCAGTCCTTCCCCCACACCTCACTGGAGGGTGGACCCTCTTTCCCTTTCTTCAGGCCATTTCTCTATGCCCATTAACACATGAAGCTGTCCCTACAATCATGAATGACCCTTTGGTTTTGGGTGATAATTGGTTGCTTGTATGGATGTCAATTTTAATTGCTACGTTAAAAAGGCTCAATCATAGATGTCTATACAAAGTCTCTGGAGATGGATGAAAGAAAGTGAAGCTGTCGTTGTTCTCTGTTCTGAAAAATAACAGAACAGAGGCAGCACTAAAAAAATCAAAAAGCACATCTTTTCAATTCCTTTAGCATCTCACCTCTGAGCATGCATTCAACAATTTATGACTGTTGATGCCGATGCTAAGCTCTTGTGTTGCTATTGATGAGTGAACCTCCATGCTGAAAAATAAATGCTGAAAATTAGAAACTTGTCTGAAATCTTGAACTCAATTCAGTAGTAGAACAGTGGCTTGGATTCTAGGCTTGAATACAATCCCAAAGCCACTGAAGCAATGCCTGTGAGGTAGGTTCAGATTCCAGGGGCAGCAGAATCTACTTTTGCCAAAAATACAAAAAATTTTGTCGACCATGGTACAAATGTCATTCACTCCCTAGATAGCCTAATTCTGCAGAAACTGAATTTCTACCCCTTGCCTTTATTTTCTTTAACCAGTCAGTATAAATAGTCTCTTTTGGAGTAAGGTTAAAGAATCACCCAAGGTGGTGGTGACAGTAACAGCAGCAACAAGAGGAACAACAGGCCCTTCTTGAATGTTTTACATACGGTCTCAATACTTATTTCATTTAACTGACATAGGTAATACCAGCCTAATTTTATAGATGAAGAAACAGACTCAGAGCGCAGAGTAGTTTGTCCAAAGCTCCTAGTGCTGCAAAGTGCAGATCTAGTTCTAAATCTTATGCATGTAACCAATATACTATGGGAAATATACTCTTTCTGCCACACCCCAAGCATCTTTATGAGTCTGCCCATCAGTACTGAACCTGAATGTCAGATAGGCTGGCGGGCATCTCTGATCACACAGCTATTTCATGCTTCCAGTACCGATGTCTTCTCAGGGTGTGTACTCTCAGACTAGAGCATCTTCCCAGCAGAGGAGGCTATGGGGAGAGGGGGTGTGGACAATTGCAGGAAGCACAAGGCTGGGCTCCTCAAGTGCTTGCATTGAATTACTAGTTCAGTTTGGTTAAGTCATTTAGCCTTTCTGAACCTCAAACAAACATTTATAAAGTGGGCAAAATGGTGTTTGTCCTTTTAATTCCAACAGTTGTTAAAAGAAGCAGATGAGCAAGAATCTCGGGATTCTCTTCCCTCATCTCCACATCAAATCAATTACCAATTTGCACCAATTTTATCTCCCATATAGTTCTTAAATATGATGTATCCACTCTCTCTCTAGCCATTTGCTTAACTTAGGACTCCATCATCTCTTGCCTGGCATGCTGCCATAGTGTCAAGGGGCCCCCGACCTGCCATTTGTCCCTGCTGAGTCATGCTCTAAACAGCTACCACCACTCACACATCTGATGCCCCTCAGGCCCTGCTAACCATCCTCTAGAGGCTTCCCATCCCCACAGGGAATGGTACAAGCTCTGACCTCCTCCCTGTCTGCTTCTCCAGCTCCATCTCTCTCTTATATTCCAGTAACACTTAAATGCACTGTGCGGTTCCTTCTCTCCGCAATTGGGCTATCACTCCCAGTAAATGCGCCTTTTCCTTTTCTCTTCCCTTCAGTTGGCCAGTTCTAATTCATTCTTTAACTTTCAGCTGAGATGTCATTTCTAAAAATTTCTTTATACTCCACTCTACCCACCCCCCTTCACTTAAACTTCTCCTGGCACTTTTGTATTGTCTTTTTAATTTCACTAGCCCAAGTTATGATAATTATATTTTTGTGTACCTGTTAATCCTTATTTTGCCAGTATCTTTGAGGATGGGAACTTTTTTGTATCCTTCTTTATATCCCTGTGCCACATAGTAGGTGGTCTGTGAATGTTGAAAAGAATTATAAAATAGTAGGTGAGAGGAAGGGGGTCATTATTATTAGTGTTGAATTTTAATAGTCGAGTGTGGGGATCCATATTTGCCCCCACATATCTGCTCTGCTTTGTCTCACAGACAGAAGTGTTATATAGGAAATACCCTGATAAAATTCATATTTGGAAGTGGTAACCATTCATGATTAGCTTCTACGTACCTTCAATTGATCATAGATCATGACTCCTCTTTCCCCTTGAGGGAATAAAAAGGACTGTCAAAGTTTGATCATCGAAGAGGAACAGGTCAGGAAGAGTGACACTCTTAGGGCTGTGTGACATATGCCTGTAGCGTTTTGAAGCAACCAGGAGGCAGCATGAGAGAACCGGGTGTGAACGGTGAGCGCAGGGCTATGGGGTGGGGAGCGCACAGGATGGGGAGGAGTGCAAGGGTGCTGAGGACAGTGTGAGTCCTTTCACTGAGAGCATATTGCAGACTCATGTGGATAAACTGAGGCCTTGCCTGGTGCATTCAAAGTTGATTCCTCCATAAAGTATAACCTCCTGTCTGTGACTTGTAAAAAGAGTCCTTGAGGTCAGAAGACAGATTTCCTAAGAAAGTATCATGATATGTAGGTATTTTTGCTGACAGCCAGAGTGACTGCATTTCCCTTTCCTTCCAAATATTAATCCTGTATAATATATGTTATTATACATACTGTTATATGAGTCCTTTTTTATTGTATGCATTTTAAATGACTATTACTGAAAAAATTTCAACTGTTGCTTCGTATTAGAAAGTTAAGGTAAGAAATAAATTATTGATAGTTTCTATTATTATATTATTATCTGGGTCACATCCTGGTCTATATTCGGAAGCTTACCTTTTTTTTTCTCTTACAGAAATACTGTCTGTGTTTCCAGAAACTGGGAGCCTCGGGGGAAGAACTGACATCACAATTACAGGAAACTTCTTTGACACTCCTGTCCGCATTACCATTGCTGGTAACTAAGTTGAAATGGCTGAAAATAGTTTACAGTTTTAAATGCTGTAGGACAGTGGCCCCCAACCTTTTCAGCACCAGAGACTGGTATGGTGGAAGACAGTTTTTCCACAGATGGGGGCCTGGGATGGTTTCAGGATGATTCAAGGGCACCTCATGCTGGGTGGCTCAGTTCCTAACAGCCTAACCGGCCTGAACAGGTATTGGTCCGCAGCCTGGAGGTTGGGGACCCCTGCTCTAGGAGATTATGTGTCTCTAATGGCATGGGTACAGTTGGGGGAAGCAATCTTTGTCTCTTCTGACTAATCGTGCCACCCTGCTCTCAGGTGTTTTACCTGTGCTTGGTACAGACCAGGTGGGACTGTGGTCTTGCAGCTCTGAAGCTTGTAACAGTAATAGGATGTCCTTCAGACACACAATTCATGGGCAATCCCCTCGGTGTCCCCATCTTGGGAGTGCAGAGAAGGGAAAAGCACAGCTACCTCTTCACAAAGGTCTGCTCCTACTAATAGGCAACCCCTCCCTCCCCTCAGCCCTCTCTGTATAGATAAGCCGGGGTGGGCAGTCAATTGCTCTGTAGATTCTTCTGGAATGCTCCCATGGCAAATACTTTTGTGGAACCTTCCTAGAACCTTTTGTTTTGCCAGGTGGGATGCTCCTGCAGTTGGTGACACCAAGGAGGCAGGACATGTCCTCACACTCTCATGGTCACACATACCCTCTCAGCTGAGTGGTTCAGTACATCCTCCATGGGTGGCATTGCATTGCATTGCTTTCTTTCTGATTTTATAAGCTGCCCTATGCTCTATGCGCTGTGCTCTCCCTTCCCTGGCCTCCTGCAGTTCTGGTGACAACTTTTGCTCCACTATTTACATTCAGCTCTTTGCCTTAGAATAGGAGCCTGTCTATGTCAGTGTGGCCCTGTTGTCTTGCAATCAAATCTATACAGTATTCCCTCACTTATCACAGGTATTATGTTCTAGACCCCCTCCCCCCCACGAAGTAGGAACCTTACATTTATTATACACTCTTAAACTTACGTAACTTGTGTATGTATACTCATATCTACACCTATAGCTCTGTCTAATTTTGAAAATTCTCCTCAGGCATTCCGTGTGATGTTAAACACGTGTCTCCCAGGAAGATGGCGTGCACCACTAGGGCTCCAGAAGAAGGTGCAAGGCTCACTGCTCCTCAGGCAGGTAAGGAAGTGACCAGGGCTCTTCAATGACCTGTGGTTACATTTCAACCATGACAGACTTGGAAGTAGAAATGCAAGTGTTGGAATTCTGTCTCAGCTTTTGACTGCTTAGCTCAGTGAGCTCTGGGGCCATGATACCACTGTCATGGCTTTCATTTCAGAGTGGCTCTTAGCTTTATTCAGATGTGCATTGACACTGCACTCCTAGCTTCAGCCAGATGAATGGCCAGTGGGGTTCAGCGGAGACCATGATCCTGGAAGTATAACTGCAGTTGAGACACTTATGTGGGAACATTAGAGCGTGCTCATAATGACAGCATCAGACAAGGCCAGGAAGTGGGGCATAATGGGGTGCATTTAAATGTTGCTTCTTCCCTGATACACCTGCTCACTACTTAAAGAGTAGGGATGTATTGTGATGTTGCCACCAGTTTTATGGCTGAAGTGGGAGGAAATGGAGAAGGCGAGGTTCCACTTGACCTTCTCTGTTTAAAACTTCCATCTCATGGCTGCAAATTAAAAGTATACCACTGGAGCACTTTTCTGGTAAGCATTAGAACTGGAGGCTCAGTGTAGTTAGGTATAAGGGCAGTTGGTGTGTCACGTAGCCCAGAACCACAAGTGGCACATTATATTACTTACCTTAGGGCTGACTTTATAGTAAACTACAGGCAGTAAACTCAACTCCAGAAGCTCAGCACTTGGAAGGAAAGAGACCCAGCAGGATGGAGAAAGCTCTTTAAAGAAAGGCCATTCATGTGTGAAATGCATGCAAAGCTTTGGCTCAGGGTATTCTCTGGTCCCAGAGCTGCAGTGTTTACTCAGGGAAAGCTCCCATCCAAGGAAACCACTGAAGCAACTATTGGGGAGAAGGTGTGTTCCCTGTGTCAGGAACTGGAGAACTGTCCCATCTTCGAGGGGTTTCTGCTTTAGCCGCTTGGGTAGTGGTAGGATAATTTCCTGAATGCAGTGGTTCTTGAGTGTTAACAATGCCTTTTACGAAGATACTTGGAAATTTCTTATATAGAGGTAGAACAAATTATTATGTAAAGCAGTAGTTCTCAATGGTCCCCAGGGTACATTTGGCAACTTCTAGTATTACAACTGGGAAAATGGTGGTGCTACTGGCCCCTAGTGGCTGGAGTCCAGAGGTGCCACTACACATCCTTCAATGCACAGGACAGTCCCACAGTCATCCCACCCAAAAGGTCAATAGTGCTGAGCTTGAGAAACCTCAAGTAAGGTATGATAATATGCTCTTATTTTTCTGCCTACTCCTTATCTACTTCTCCTTTTAAGGATTAATGAGGAGTAATAGTAGTTTAAAATAATAATTACCCTAGCTGTCCTTTATTGAGTACTTAGTATATTTTGGGCTCTTTGGGTGTATAGTTCAAACTCCTTTAGTTTTTTTTTTTTTAATTTTTTTGGCCAGAATTGTCAAATTGATGAAATTTTTTCCAGCTTTATTGAGCTATAATTGACATATAACTCAAGCTCCCTTGGTCTTTTCTTTATTATTTCTATTTATTATTGGCCCCATGCATGAGAAAATGAAGGCATTAAACAATTTGCTCAAAGCTACACATTTGGTAAGTGGCAAAGCTGGAATCTGAACCCACAAATGTATGATTTCAGAGCTTTTATCCTCAATCCAAGTTTATATTCAATACTGATTGCACATGTGCTTTTGGTCTCAGGGTTTACTTAGTATAAAACACAAGTTAATAAGTACAACATCACTGAAAATGTCACATAATAACTCTATGTCACATAATTTGTTCTACGTGCGGGTCCACAAACTGAGGCCATGACATGTGAAAAATGTAAGGATTGCCCATTTTCTGGGGAATAGAAAAGTTTTAGGGAATAGAACTCCCAGGCTGAACTGGACCTTAAAAGATATTGGAGTCCACTCCTCAACAATCAAGTCCAAGTACGTGATCATGTGATCCCTTTTACTCAACCACAGCATTTGATTGTTTTGTTTCATTTTCTCTAGGACTTGGTGATTCTCTTCTCCAGACAGTCCCATTAAAAAGGGCTCCATACTCTTCTCTGGTCCTCTGAAAATATTTCCCTTTACCATTCTTTATTCAGTCCCTTTTTCCAAGAGGCTAAATCCTACACCAAGCAGCATTTTCTGTTCCCCAGAACATTTGTATTATCTCTAGAACCTCTGAGTCTCAGTTGACTCAGCTTTCTAGTTAGTACCTGGACCATCTTGACTCTGTTATCTGAAGTAAAGTAGTTCCTCAAATTGGGGAGGAATGCTCTCTGGTCTTTATGAAGTATACATGTCTTACAGGCAATCGGGGGCTTCTTTTTGAAGTTGGAGATGCTGCTGAGGGCTTGGACCTGACTGAAGCCACCCCTGGGTACAGGTGGCAGATTGTCCCTAATGCCAGTTCTCCACTTGAATTTTGGTCAAAGTATGGGCAAACTTTCAGGTACGTTGCAGGCAGACTTGGAGTCCCTACCAAAAGCATTGTTAGTGGCCTCGGTGAAGCCAGGATACAGGTAAGTAAGTGATGAGATTTCCAGGGCAAAATGTATAACATCCACCAATTTCACAACAACAGAGTTTGACCATTGTTTTCTTGGTGTTGGTCATGTTTGTGCACCATAGGCCCTTTATTGGTGCAGGCTACATTTTGATCAATAGGCAAATTTCATATTTTATATAACAGTTTACAATCTGATTTGGAGATGACTGTTAATTGGAGTATTGAGCTGAGTAGGCTAAGAGAATTAAAAGAGAGTAGGGTAAAACTTGCCGCAGGTATGTGGTTTATAGGTAAAACTCACATTTGGATGATGCCAAAGAAAGATACAAGAGTTTGC
This sequence comes from Furipterus horrens, assembly GCF_987537825.1. Classification (NCBI taxonomy): domain Eukaryota; kingdom Metazoa; phylum Chordata; class Mammalia; order Chiroptera; family Furipteridae; genus Furipterus; species Furipterus horrens. The sequence continues at coordinate 104,480,947 of NW_028327176.1, read as the reverse complement.
CCATTGGTCATATGAGGGAGCAAAGGCAAACAGTTCTTGTTGGAAAAACCACCCAATGTGAAAAGTCAGACTAATGGCTGGTGTATAGCATGGGAAGCTGTTATGGGCTCTGTGAGATGTTGTTCAACAGTCAGTAGTAGTGACTGCAATGTGACTATATTATCTTGAGTCCTTTTAATCCCTTCAAGGATATTGCCAAAATTTCTAGTTCTCTAAAGTGGGCTTAAAAGTAAAAAAATTGAGAATTGTTTAGACATACTGTTTCCTTAATGTCTTCTCAGTGTGTATATATAGAGGCATGGATCCTTTACTCTTTTGAGAGAAGTTGGTCATGACCCCTGTGTGTGAATTCTAGCCATTCTGTGAGCTGAGGCAATGACATGTGAAAAATGTAATGATTGCCAATTATCTGGGGAATAGAAGGGTTTTAGATAATAGAACTCCTAGGATGAACTGGACCTTAAAAGATATTGAAGTCCACTCCTCGACAATCAAGTCCAAGGATTTGGCCACACTAAATTTTAATTTAGTTGTGGAATGAAAGCCTTTATTCCCTGTTCAGGGAATTTCAGATATTGAAGAAGCCAAGTAGGAAAGGAAATCTGTGAACAGAATAGAGTTTCTATTGTCCCAGAAGCCTTACTAAGTAGATATTTAACTATCAATATGTAGTTTTAAAGTGGCAATAATTTGTGGTCCCTTTTGGCACCTAATAATGGGATTTTATCGTAGTTTTTCAGGACCATTAATAATGTACAAAGGAAAATATTTTAGCTGTATTCAGTGTGTGTGGGGTGTTAAGGGTAGAGTCAAACCACCTCAAAAGACAAAAGAGCCATATGCTGTATAGAACAACCTGTATGGTATGTCTCTTTAACTGCCATTTTGAGGAGCCATAAACCACAGAGTAACTCTTTCCATTCTCTGCTGTTCATTACTGTGAAATACAAAAATTTCAAATTGCATATTAGAATATTTATTAATTGATAAATTAATTATATTGATGGACCTTTTAAATAGTTATTTTCAAAACTATTTCAAAAATATTTAAAATATTTATTGGGATAGTTTAATAATTTTCTTAGCCATATCTGTCTTTGATACTAGGTCACTAGCATTTATATTAAATGTTTAAAAATATATAGTCATATTTTTAGGTGTTTTGTAACATTGTCTATAATCTTCTTCAAAGTTGCAGGTTATTTATTTTAATTTGAAATTGCTAGCATGTTCAATTGACTTTTCTCTGTGGACCATAATCTTTTTAATGGGAAAAAAGATTCTCAGCAGTTGAGGTATCTGATAAGCTCAGAGCAAATACTTTTGTGTGCCTGTGTTTGAAATATTATTTAATTTGTAAACCCCCAAACAGTTAAAAACAATTTATTGACCACCTATGTTAAATGCAACATTGTGTTAAGTATTGTGAGGGTTGGAAGGTCAAGAACAAGGTTATTATCCTTGAGGAGTGATCACCCTTGTCCTGCGCATGTGCAGTCACAGAGCAAGGCAAGAGAGTAGTATTACTGAAATTCTTCAGTGTATCCAAGTGTGTCCCCTGATATTTTTATTCAATTCAATTGATATATGTTGGGTTATTAATATGTCCCAGACGCCTTCTAAGATAAATGACTTCACAAGATACAACAACTGTGGGAATATTTATTAAGCTAGTTTGTACATGAGGAACCATAGTTTCTTAATAGGTAAAGTGGTTTTTCTAATATTGTATAGTTATCAAGTGGCAGAACCATGCTCTGGATTTTTCTGACTTCAAGGCTTGTGCTTTCCCCGTAAGTCCACCTTTCTATGCCGCATTATAGCCCATGTTCTTCTTTCCCCAAGGCAATGGGAATATGGTACTTTAAAGAGGATGCACCAGCCTTGGAAGCATCATATAAGCAAACACCTGTTCCTATGAAGTTAATGTCTGCATGAAGGAGAGAAAATAGAGAGAAGTCTCTCTCAATATCACTGGGACTATTTCAGGTCTATCACTTTACTCTTCATAAAAAACTGCACAGTGTTGTCTAGAAGTCAAGTACAATTATTTGGCAGGAAACATACTAGCTAACATATGATTATCTGCCTACACTGACAGCTACACACAGGCTGAATGCAATGTGGCTAATGTCTGACATCAGCCAGAGTGGTAACCTAATATGGCTTGTGATGTATGACTGTGTTAGAAAAGGAGACAAGGATCAAGTCAGAAAAATTTCTAATCAGTAATCTCCCCTCTTTTCTAATAATTAGAATAATACTTACTATTGATTGAATTCCTACCACGGACCAGACCCTGCACTGGCTGTGTGAGGTCGGTTCTCAGCTGAGCTCCTAGACTGCCCTATGCTGGGGCTACAACTTTCCCAAAGAGGACATGACTTCAGGGGCAGTTGTGCTGGTGTGAAGAGATGGGCTGAGATACTGAGACTAGTTGGATGCTACATTTGTTTCCAGGGTTAATCATGGGGCACAAAAGTCAGTGATTCAGCCGCTGGTTGCTCTGGCTTGACTCTGTGTTCCTGTGCTTTACAGAGCACGGCTCAGTGGGTTCTTTGTGGCCCCAGAGATAAATAATTACACTTTCTGGATCCAGGCAGACAGCCAAGCTTCCCTGTATTTCAGTCGATCAGAGGATCCCAGGGCCAAGGTATTCACTTTCTTCTCATTTTCTTTTTCCTTATTTCCTGTCCTTCACTCATAAAAAATAAATAAATCAATCAAAAGTGAAACAAGCATATTCCATTAATAGTTGTAACACGCCATTAGGCAACCAGGAATTTTAATAAATATTCCTTTTCTTGGGGGGAGGGATTTATTACAAATTTTTAAAACCGAGATATAATTGACATGCTTTTAATTGTTGAAAAAGAATTTGGTTGAATATGTTGGCACCTATTGTTTATTGGGCATTTACTGTAAACCGGCATTATGCTACTTTTTAAATATACCTAGTCTCTAATTTTCACAGCACTTTTGATGTGATCAGTCATTCTAGATTTCTTGAAGAACTTAATATTACTTAATCCACAGCATCATGTAAACCTAGGGGTTCCAGTTGGCTGTTTCTGCTCTATAGCTGGTCCATCCAGCCTCACCTGAATACTATTCAGTTGAGAAAAAGAGAGAGAAGGGGTAGAGAAGCATAAATTTAACAACCACAGGCTCTAGTGTGACTGGGCTAACTTACTGGAAAAGGCAGACCAGTCCTTGTTAATAGCTGTCCAGACACTGCTGTTTGAGAAATGCTCAGAAACTTCACAGTGTTGACTATGATCCATTTATTGGGGCACAGGTGAAGGTGGCCTCCATCGGGGTGGGCACTGCTGACTGGTTTGACTCCTGGGAGAAGAATGGGAATGAAGGGACCTGGCAACAGAAGAGCCCCAAGTTGGAGCTGTTTGGTGGAACCAGATACTACCTGGAGGCACAGCAGCATGGGAGAGCCCCCAGTAGGGGGATGAGAATTGGTGTCCAGATCCACAACACCTGGCTGAATCCTGATGTGGTCAGCACTTACCTCCGGGAGAAGCATCAGATCCGAATCCGTGCTCAGAGACTTCCAGAGATCCAGGTCTGCACCTCTTCCCAGTCCCAGAGGGTTAGATTCAGGGCCTAAATTCTGGAAGGGATATAGTGTTGCTTAGTAGAAGGATCACTAGTTGGGAGCCAGAAAATTTGAGTTGTAATTATCACTCTGCTGACAAAGAAATAGCATATCTATTTAATAGTATTGTGGGGACATTTTAAAAAATATGAAGTCTTATTATTGAGATGACCTTATCCATGGACTCAGGATTAGGAATTTAAGGTCCAGGTAAATATTCTTTTGGAAAATTACTCCTTAAAGAAGAGATAAGTTCCTCCAAACACTCACAACCATGTGTGTGTGCTAACACATATACATACATGAGATTTCATAGCCTTTTGACTGATTCAAGTCTTATTTCCCTATATGCTATGTTTTCTAAGTCTGCTTTTAAAGGTCAAGGCCTTTGGATCTCTTAGTTGTGACCCCTTTTTTTGTTAAACAATTTTGGTGTATTTTTGTTGTTTACTTTTTGGTGTACAATGATGGGTCAATATGGACTCTGCCTTTTAAGCTTATAGCCTAACAGAAGAACATGTATACAGATAGCCACAGGAAGAAATAGAGAATAACAAGTGATATAAAAGAGGAAAAATAACAAGTGATATAAGATATAGGGCTTACTCCATGACAAATGTGTAAGGTGACTGGGACTGTATTGGAAGCAAAGCAGAGACTGAATAAGTCTCTTAGAGGGTGATATGCCATGTGACAGTCTCTGCCTACAAGCTCACTCCTGGGAGAGAGTGCTTGGTGAGCAGGGCTGAGAATGGGCCATTCACGGGCAGCATTTGTCTCATGCTTCAAAGAAAAGGTGGGGGGAGGGAGTGGCATAGATAAATAAAGACACGGATGTATATTATTCCAAGACAACTTTTCATTAGGCGATGACACTTGTGTTCTCCAGATGGTTATGGATAATAGTTTAAGCAACTGAGATTTTAAATTTAAAAAATAGCAAACCAAGGAAGTATGTTTTTAGATGATCTCTCTGGCTTAATTAGCACATGCCATTTAGTACTGTTACTCTTGACTTTTAGGTGCTAACTGTGTCTGGAACAGGGAGTTTCTTCCTTACTTGGGACAATGTCTCTAGCCAGCCGATCTCCACAAATGCCACAGCCCATCAGGTGGGAACTTCCTTCAGATAATGATCAGATAATGAGAGGTGGGGGTGGTCTTCATGCCCATGGTATGAACTCCTGGTAGTTTTTCTTTTGAACAGATTCAAACAGCCATTGAAGAGTTACTTGCAATCAAATGCCAGCTGGAACCCCTTTCGGCTAACATCCTACTCCGACTTGGATTTGAACAAGGTGCTGTCCCTGGTTTGACAAATTCTGATCCTCGTCTCCACCATTGTCTATTCTCTCTTTCTCTTTCTGTAAAAAGGTAACAGTCGTCATTTCCTATCCAAGGTGTTAACACAGTCAAATGAAGATATGGAAACTGGATTTAGACACTGAGTGGCCAAAGAATTGGTGCTTGCTTGGGAGGGAGCTGCTTGGTGTGGTATCCCTCCTGAGCTGTCAGGGTAGAAGCCAAGGATGCTGGAAGTTAGAGTTAAGAAACACTATCTTAGGCCACACAGTGGGAAAAGAACAAAAGATATAGGTTGGAAGAGGCAAAACAGTACAAACCTTGTTTAATTTAATTATATCATAAATAAAGGAATTATTACATTAAACAATAGTCTTAGCAAGTTGTAAAAGTGAGAGGGTATATTTTTAAAATACTAAGGTGAACTAAGTTGCAGTTGATGCTCCTTGTCTTTTTGCTGGTCAATAATTTTTCGTGTCATGGTACCCATAGAAATTGATAATACAGTAGTGCCCTTTTATCTAAAACTCCCAGTGAATGCATGAAACCTTGGATTAGATATACCATGTTTTTTTCCTAAACATATATAGCAATGATAAAGTTTAATTTATAACTTAATCAACAAAGAGATTAACAGTCATAACTAATACTAAAATAGAAAAATTATAATAACATATTACAATAAAGTTATATGAGTGTGGTATCTCTCTCTTTCAAAACATCTTATTATATTGTACTCACTCTTGTTCTTTTTGTGACTATGCAAGATGATAAAATGCCGACGTACTGAGATGAAGGGAGAGGAGTAATGCACGTGTTATGACAAAACGTTGGCTGCTATTTACCGTGCTGTTACTCGACAAGCACTTCATGTCTTCTTGTTGGCATATCTGAACTGCCAGCCTCTCTACTCTTGCACTTTGGGATCATTATTAAGTAAAATAGGGTTATTTGCACACAAGCATTGTGATACCATGGCAGTGGATAACCCAGAGGGCTACTAAGTGACTGACTACCCAGCAGAGAGGGCCTACAGTGTGGAGATGCTGTACAAAGGGAGGAGTCACTTCATGCAAGGGACAGCAGGAGATTTCATCACATTGCTCGGAGTAATTACTGAAATTTAAAACTCATGAGTTGTTGATTTCTGAAATTTTTCATCTAATATTTTAAAATCATTGTTGACTGCCAGTAACTAAAACTGTGGAAAGAGAAACCAGGCTAACAGGGGACTAGTGTGTACTTTTGATGCTCTAGGGTGGACAGAATGGATTTTTCATAGCTGAAGGCTTCACATTGGGGGGCTGCCCAGCTTGTCCAAGGGCTGGTGGGCCAATGCCATGGTGAACCCATAACTCATTTCCTCTACACATGTTGGGAAGCTCTGCCTATTTAACATCTAACCTGTTTTTTACTTTTATTTGAACTGCATTCAGGCCCAGAAGGTTCCAGCTTTGATGGAGATCTCACCAGTGGGACAGAGCCCTTCTGTGGGAGATTCAGCCTCCTTCAGCCTCGACACCTCGTCCTAACGCCGCTGGCTGCCCAGAAAGGCTACCGGCTGGATCAGTACACACATGTAAGTAGTGGCCCTCATGCTCCCAGGTGAGGTGGGTAGGGAGGGATTGGTGTTATTCTCAGGGGTTGAAACAAAGAAACAGAAGCAGAAATGAGTGACGGCTGTGAGGGGCCCAAAGCATTTTGGGCTGAGCTTACTAGATTTCTCAAATGGTGTTTCAGGTGTGAACAGACACCCCAGTCCTCCATCAGCTGCATGTTACATAGAAATGTCTTTGTATTTGCTGTGAGACCTATGAAAGTTTTTATATGCTCTACACAGGGGTGGGAAAAAGTAGGTTTATGGTTGTGAGTACATGAAACAGTTTATTCTTATATTATTTTTTATCAATTATTATGTTATTTTCCATACCAATAACTGTAAACCTACTTTTCCCCAGCCCTGTATAGTCTTTCCTTTTTAGGTATAAGTGCAGATTCTATAGTCAGACTATTTGGTTTTGAATTCTGAGTCTGTAGCCTGTGTGCTCTCTGTGTGTTACTTTAGTTTACTCATCTGAAAAATGGGTAATAATGTTGTCTATCTCTGAGGATTTTGGTGAAGATTAAATGAGGTAATCCAGTAAAGTGCCTGTGCAGTGGTTAGGACTCAGCTAAGGATAGTTATTGTTATTTATTATAGCTATTGTTACTATTGGTGGATTGACTGACACATTTCTTTAACCTCTTCTACATCCTTTGTGTCAATAGCTCTGCCATCTTTCATAAAAGAGTGCAGCTCATTTGCCCCACGGGGCTAAGAGTGAGCCTTGCTGGGGTGGCTGAGCTCATGGCAGTGGTTTCAAGTCCCTTCCTAGTTGAACAGCATTGGGACCAGCACTAAGTGATTCAAGTTGGGGCACCACCCATTTCCCAGTATTTCTCATACAGCAGAGGGCCCCAGTGGGCATGATTTTGCCTCCTAGGGGAGAATTGGCAATTTATGGAGACAATTTGGTTGTCACATTGGGTAAGTGCTACTGGCACCCACTGGGTAGGTTCTAAGGATGTTGCTAAACATCTACAAGGTACAGAATTAGCCCCCTCACAGGAAAAAATTATCCAATCCAAAATGTCAATAGTGCTGAAGTGAAAAAATTCTTCCCTAAAGACTTTTTGATGCAAACAATTTTACTTAACTCAGAGTTAGAAACTAAGGAAATTGAGGAATTAGAGTTCAGGAACAAGAACTTTCTAATTGAGATACTCTAAAACTGTCATCGCCAAACACAGTGCTAGGCATTTAATAACCCTATTTTGGACAAATAACAATTCACTCTAACTTACTTTTCTCTCCAGCTAGATCAGTAAGCTCCAGGAGGGTAGGAACCTGGCTGACTCTTTCACAGCACGAGGCAGGGTCCTGGGGCAGTGGCCTTCCCTCACTGCACATTGTTTGAATGGCTGCTTTTTGCACCAATAGAGCTAAAGCCCTTATTTCATGTCTATAGCTATGCATTGCATACAAAGGCCACATGAAGATCCTGAAGGTGACCGTATCCTTCACAATTGATCTTCAAAACATCATTAAGAAGAATGCCACCTGTGACTGGAGACTCATGGGGACCAGTCCCGAAAGGTAGACAATCTGTAGGGAGGGATGGTGGGAATTCTGCCAACTGGGATGATCAGCTCTCTTGGGGACAGTGGCCTACCTAAGGTACTGCCTCTTACATTTGAGCCTCAGATACTAACTTGGGGCTCTGATCACAGAGGAGAAAAAATGGAGCCCAGAGAAGTTTGATTAAAGAGTTAGTTGTTAGAAATATAATACTTCCTAGAAGGAAACTGGTATTTCTCATAGGGATAAAAATCATAGACTATAACATTTGGAAGAGATTTTAGAGAGCATTCCTTGACATTACAAATGAGAAAAATGGGGGCCCAGAGAATTTTTGATTCACAGGAATTTATTCAGTGAGTAAATAAGACTGGAATAAAATTCAAGCATCTTGATCCCTCAATTCAGTGCTTTTTCCAATTCATGGGTTTTTTTAAGTGGTTTTAAACCTAAATAGTTCAATAATATCCAGCAGTATTAATCTTCCTTGTTATTAGAGTCTAACATATGATATGCTTAAAATAGACAATTATAATGTAATTTGAAAAGATTGCTGACATTGAGCGTCATGAATGACCTTACAATCTGATTCACGAATTGATATCGCAGCAGAGCTGAGCCTGTCTTGAATGTTTGTACCCAGGGCTGTTTGGGCACTGGGGTTCCTGGGGTCTCTCTCCCGGCTACACAGTCCTTAAGCCCCCAGGTTTGAGAACTAGGGTTCTAGTGGGAGAGGGCTGCAGGAGCACAGAGACAAGCTCACCTCCTCTGCGTGCTTGTTTTTCAGCTGGCGGTTCACCTGCACTAACCTCTGGAAGACTTGTGTGCATCGCTCCTTGCATCTTCAGATGTCTCTTGCAAACACTCTGGTGCTGGTTCATCGACTGGACCTCTTCCCTCCAGTGCAGGAGATGGGTGTATTCTATGTGGATGAAGTTATTATTGCAGACACAAACCTAACAGGTGATCATCAAATCCACTCTCCTCCATGGACCCCTCCATCAAATGCCAATTTTAAACTTTCTGCTAGGGGGCTGCTGTTCTTTTAATGAAGGGGGAACAGGTGATTCTCCATCTTGCTTGCCTTGGTTTTAGAAAGAAGATGGGGTTGGTATTGTGTGCCTTTGGGCCCTATATTTCTCTAGCTAATTTTTTTTTCTTTCCCTATTCATTGTAATGCTTTCTCTTGCTTCTGGTACTTGTGCTCTTGCCCTGATTTTACTACTTCCTTGCTGAGAAGCCTTGGTTTCCTCATCCATAAAATGGACATACTGAGGTCCCTGCCTCATTGGATTACTGCAAAGATTAACTGAAGTATAGTGTTATGCTCTCATCACAGGTCCTGACCATAGTAAGTACTCAATAAACATAAGCAATTATTATCACTATCAACATTATTATTACTGTTAGGCCAGCAAGATTTCTCAATCTCTCCATCAGTTAATATCTATCACACAAAGTGCTGGAATAACACAGAAATATCTGCCCATGGAAATGGACCAAAGGTCTCATTTACAGCAGACTCGGCGAGAGTGAGAGGATAACAATATCCTCATGAGACTAACCTTGTCCTTCTTTCAGCTCCTCTAGATTCCTCCCACTTGTCATATGGAGCTCAGGCCTGTCCTCTTTCTCCACCAAGTCCCCTGGCCTCCCTTAGGCACAGCGATCTCACTGGGCTTTGCTTGTCCACAGGTCTTAGGGACAAAGTGCTCATTAGGGGTCCTCCTGAGACTGACCGCGGGTGATGCCCACCCTGGGGAAGGGCAGCCGGCAGCCCAGGCAGGTGCTGCTGTTTGCTCCCAGGGCCTCCAGGCTTCCAAGTTCTGTTCAACTTTTCCTTTTCTGTCAAATCCTTGTGACTTTGGGGCTGAGCTTTCCTGCTTTAAGTAGCTTCTCGCTCTCTCTCTTTTTCCCAGGAGAAAAGAAGGAAGCAGTCATTTACATTTTGACTTACAAAATGTGCAAATTTTCAATCTTTTGCCTACACAATTGCAGAGCTGAGGGCAAAGGAGCTTGGGGGTGGGTGGCAAGAGGACTCCCTTTTAGTCCTGAAATTGCATCAAATTTGAATTCATCAAAATTTTGTCTCTTACCTGTTTCAGTGGTTTAAGTGTTTTGAGGGCATCTGGGTATGACTTAGTCACTGCTCATTTTAAACCCTGTTTATGTTCTGGTACACAGAAAATAATATTCAAATGGTGTGCTTTGGTAGCCACCTGAATTCTTGGTGCCTAAGATCCCAAGCTGAGGCCTTTGGTGACCCTCAAGGGCTGCCCAGATTCCTGGAGGACTGAGGGTTGCAACATTCCATACACTTGAACTCCCTGATTGGGAAACTCAGGACTAGATAACAGGTGCCTTTTCCTTTTTTTCCCTTTTCTCTCTTAAATGCCATCTTAGACCTCCAAACCTCCCAAGTGCGATGTCCGGAGTGCTTTCTCCCTGCCCCTACCTCTTTGCCATCGAACACTCCAGTACTTGGAACCATCTAGGAGTGAGGGGAAGAGGGAAGCAGAGAAGGAGAGGGTGGAGGTGAGAAAGAAGGCTGGAGTGGCTTGTGTAAAACCACTCTCCCTGCTTTGACTAGTTACCCTGCAGACAACGACTTTGCTTTGAGGATTATTTAAGGGCAACACAAACTCTATGAATATTGGGTTCAATATTTATAGTTAATTGTCTGACATTTACCTGATCAGTTAAGTACCTGATTATACTCTCCCACCAAATGTCCTCTATGAAAATACTTTTCATCTAGTGGTACGTATTACACAGGGGAAGAATTTTTAACAGATTTCTTGTTGAGTTTGATTTTTCAGCTGTTTTAGACTTAAATAGGCATGCTGATTTCAAAACTGTAGGTAGTTTTTCTCAATCACGTCAAGTTTCTTCACTACAGCTTACCTTAATGCGACCACTCGAGGCTGGATTGAGCCTGGATTGAGGGAAGCACTAGTGCTCTCCTGTTGGCTGAGAGCAAACCTCCCTCGAGTGGGGAGCGGTGGGGGATGACCTTGGAGACCAGCGACAGGTTCATACTTGTCTAGGCTATTCAGTTACACATGAGACAGTGTGGTGAGAGGTTGTGTGCCACTCTATATAGTGAATTGTATCCTGAAGTGTAGTCTGAGTTCTTGTCTGTATACAAGGAGTTAGCAGAATTTATTTTTTATTTACACACATACTTATTTCTTTTCCTTCAGCTCACGTCTCCCTCTGCTATTTCTCATCGTAAGTGCCTAAACAACCCTGATTCGTTTTGTTCTATCTGTGGCAGTTTCACCATTCTCAGTCAAAGGACAAACATCAGTGCATTTGTCAGGCAAACCTGTTTTGTGTATTTTAAAGTCAAACTTGGTGATCAAGATGAGTCTTGGGCCCCTCACAAGGTGTGCAAGCAGTGTGTCGAGAGTTTATGAATGTGAACAAAGGGAATACATGATAAATTGTCTTTTGGTATACCTATGGTTTGGCAAGAGCCCAGAGGTCATTCAAGTGACTGTTACTTTTGTATAGTGAAAACATCAGGATAGAACAAGAAAAATAAATGTAAGATAGAGTATCCTAGTCTACCATCAGCTACACACCCAGTGCCTCATTCAGCTGAAAGCCCAGTGCCAGTTTTCATTAAACTACCCTCTTGTGAAAAATAGGAGTATGATGAGGAACTAAGTGACAGCAATGATGAAGATTTTGAAATTGAAGATGACTCAGTTCATAAGGGATTTGATCAGCCTGAGTTGAATGATTTGGCACGAGATTGGGGACACAACTGAATGGCAATTGTTCATCAATAGCTCAAAGCGCAGCTTGAAGTGTGTCCTCCTCCATAATGGCAGTTTCTTTGGTGCAGTTCCAACTGGCCATTCAGTTTGTTTTCATGAAGAATATGAAGACATAAAGACAGTCACTGATCTGTTGCATTATCACAAGCACAATTGGATCATCTGTGTCGACCTTAGAATGGTCTGCTTCCTTCTTGGTCAGCAATTCAGATTCACCAAGTATCCATGTTTTCTGTGTATGTGGGACAGCAGAGCTCATGAGAAGCACTGGGTGGAGTCGAATTGGCTTCTAAGATCTGACCTCAAACCTGGTGATCCAAACATTCTACCTGAGCCAGTTGTTGACAGAAAGAACATTATATTCCCATGTCTGTACATCAAACTGGGTCTCATGAAGCAGTCTGTTAAAGCTTTGCCAACTGAAGGAGACTGTTTCAAGTATCTCATTTTGGCATTTCCTAGCCTGTCATTTGAAAAGATAAAATACCTTAATATGTATGTTTGGTAGCATAACTTTACTACTTGTACACAATTTGACTTACAGTAACAATATATAGCCTTTATATGAATTAAAAAACTCTAAATAAACAGTATATTCAGGTAATTTTTCCTTTATTTTCCTTTGTGTGTACATTTTGTATAATTTTGGGGATAAAGGAGGGTATCCTGTACCTTAAAAAGTTGATGTGATAGAGAAAAACTGGGTCATGTTTGGATTTAGATGCCAAAAGTTAGTAAAAAACAAGTGTCAGATCTAACTCAATGAAAATTGTGTTCCCCAGTGATTTATTTCTCATTTGAGCTCTGGGGAAAAACGGGACACCTGTAATAGAACAACAATAAAAAAAATTAAAAAAGAAAAAAGTACACCATGAGATAGTTCTATTTTCCCCATCCTATAAATGGGGAAACTTAAGGTAAAGAGCTGAGAAGCTTTCCCCAAATCCCATAGCTGGGACATGGGGGAGATTGGAATCCAGAGATCATTTATACCAAAGCCAAAACTTCAATGACTCCATGCCCAGCTGACTGAATAAACATTTATTGAGCACCTACTCTGTGCCTGGTGTTGTGCTAAGCACTGGGTATGCGAAGGTGCTCCTTTAAACTGTTTACTGTCTCAGTTGTACTGTCTTGGGGAAGAAGCTATCTTCTACACAGTGCCTAGTTGGAGGGGAAGACAATGTCAAATTACAGTGTGTTGGTCATTTAAACCTGCCATCTCCCTAACCTCCCTGCTGTGCAGACTGGTATGATTCCCATTTACAAATAAGAAAATGTCTTAGAGAGGTTAGGTTGGTTAGCTAGATGGTAATCCAATAGAAGTGGAAAATCAGGATTTCAACAGTGGTCTGTCTGAAAGCTGGCATTTTTTCTGCACATGCGCTGACTTTGTACTGTGGATAGACAGTAAGTACCCCCCGGGATGTGCCTCATGTGTTTAGTGTTTCTAAACAGGATCAGCTGTACATTCCTGGAGTTGCTAGGGGCCTTGGAAAAGGAAGGAGGAAAGAGTAGCCATCCACACTGTAACACATTTCCTGTGTAAGGGGTCCTCCTCCTACGGCACAGGGAGTGATGTTTGTCTGGCATAGGACTTACTGAAATTTGCTGTGAAATTAGACTTTGTCTCCGTACATCATGACCTTGCTTTTTTTTTTTTCTTTTTTTTCTTTGTGCCTCCCCTAACTTTGTTCTTCATCCAGCAGGTGGGAGGAATCTCAGCTTTAAGTGTGTGCTGAGATCTAAGTAACTCAGCATCTCCAGCTGGGACTTTCCACACAGCTGGTCTTCCATCTTGAGTTACTTGATAATAATTGGATCATTGGTCTCTTAAGTTTCTCAGGCTGATTCTGGAACAGCTCGCCCAGGAGGAAATCTGGTGGAATCGCTCTCTGTGGCGGGATCCCTTCCAGTCTACAATGTAACATCCTGGTTGGTGGGGTGTGGCTCAGAGCTCCCACTCATCATTGCAAGGTAGGGATCTATCTTTGATCACCTGTTCCTCTTGAGGATCACAAGTTTGTCCTGGAGGAGACAAAAGTGGGAATTTTATTAGGAAAAGCCACCTGTCTCATTGCTTAAAGCAATGCTTCTCAGTCTTAAGAATGAGAATTAAAAAAGAAAAAAAAAGCACTTCAAAACACCTGGCATATGACTTCTTTATTAAAAAAAATAATTTATTTGTGTGTTTGGTTATTTTATTTTATTTTTAGAGAGAGGGGAAAGGAAAAAGAGAGGGAGGGAAACATCACTGTGTGGTTGCCTCTCACTCGCGCCCCCAACTGGGGAACTGACAACTGACGTGCAACCTAGTCATGTGCCCTGACTGGGAATCGAACCAGCGACATTTGGCTCTCAGGCCGACGCTCAATCCACTGAGCCACAGCGCATATGACTTTTAATACAACAGGTTTTAATGTACATTTCTTTGTTGAATAATGATATTGAATATCGTTTCATATGTCTGCTAACCATGTATGTCCTTTTTGGAGAAGTGTCTATTCAGGTTTTTTGTCCGTTTATCTTAAATTGGGTTGCTTGTTTATTGATGTTGAGTGTTTTACAGTCTTTACAATTTTGTATATCAAACCGTTAAAAAAAGAATGCAATATCAGACACCTGGAGGTCTTGTTAAAAAATAAATCATTGGACCCTAACCATATACCATCTTTAATTGAGTGGGTTTAGGGCAGAGTCTGAGAATTTGCATTGCTAATGAGTACCCAAGCAATGCTGATTTTACTGGTCTGGGAACTACAGTTTGAGAACTAGTTCCTAGTGAAATTGTTTAAAAGTAGTTGTGTGTTTATGCTGTTCATGCCCCGCATTCCATTCCTCATACATTAATCTTACTGGAATTCTTTGAGGCTAAGTGAAAGTCTGAGGAACAAAACCAGCTATTTCTAAGAATTTACCACCAGGTGGCACTAGAGCTCCATAAGCCTTGCTTCTCTAATAGTTCACCTTTTCCAGTCAAGTTTACAAAACAGTAACTAAAGATCAGGCTCTGGGAACACGTGTATGCTCTAATTCATCCTTTTCAATATTCACTAAAACCCCAGTAGGATGTGAAAAATTGAAATGCTCTGCCCTTAAAATTTCTTTTTTTTGCCCCCATCTCTTTCCAGTATGTTCCAAAATTATTTCTCACAAATTATGCTTAAAGACAAGTATCTTGATGACAGGTGCAGAAAGTTTGACTTTGGGCTCCACTTTCCTTGCCATGGTGCTCTGGGCAGGAAAGAAGAAAAAGCCATCAGTAGAAAGAAAGAGTGAAAAGAGCTTCAGTGGTGGAGAAGGAGCTGCCCTATGAGTCATTCTGCAGTCTTGTGTTTTAAATGTCAAAGTTATTAACTCTGAAATGATAGAGGCAAATTTAGGTTATTTTGAACAGGCCCAAGCTTAAGAGTAGTCGTCTACAACCTTTCTTTCTGATTTTTCCTGAAGTCCCTTAGCTCCTTTTGGAAGCCTCCAGCCTCAGCGAGACAGGACAGCCTTTAGACTGGCCTCTCCTGGACTCAACCCCCAACACAGATAGGACCCCTCTATCTGACTGCTTTTGCCTGGTCGTGTGTGTGCACATCAATATGCAGTGCTTAATACTGTTATTGATAGGCATTAGATATGCTCATTGTTGACAATTTGGAAAATATAGAAAAACATTTAGAAGATGATAAAAATCAGTCTGCTCAGAGATAACTTCCATTAACATATTGGATCTATATTCTAACTGCCCTTTTCCCCAAGCAGTTTTTGTGTACATATATACATGCATATATTTACTTTTAAACCTCTTATTGGGATCAAAAGTAACATACTATATTTGTAACATGCCCCTTTTACCTAATAGTAAAAATTGAAATTTTTCCCATTTCGTTAAACATTCTTCTAAAATATGATTTTCAGTGAGTAAATGGTATTCCATATCATGGTGTGGCACAATTTATTTGACTCATTTATTGTATTAAAAGCAGAATTAGGCAGTCAGTGTGTTTGTACACAGGTATTAGACAGAACTTGGCTAGCCGGAGTGGCCTGTGTTTCAGCTGAAGGCACTGCATGGGGAAGTATCTGTCACTGATGTTCCATGTTACTATGCAAATGTTGAGAAGACCAAGTTCTCCTCCCACTGCTGTGCCTAGAGCTATGGAGGCCAGTGTCATCAGTCTTCACTCTGGGGCCCAGGGAAGGGGAAGGATGGAACACTTAAAGAATTCTAATATTTATGCCACACTTTCCTGCTCTGATGGGAGAGGGGAACCCAGTATTTAGGAACTTGAGCTCATGGTCTGGAACTGTGGACAACTAGTTGGTCTTTGGGAAGGAGCTATGTTCTGCCAGGAGTGGTGTTCTGGAAAGTTACTGTGGTTAATGCTTAGTGTTTGATATGCCACAGCCCTGTGCCCACTGAAGGAGCAGAAGAAGGATCTGGGATGGCCCAAGTGGCAACACAGAGACTACAGAGAACAAGCCCACCTTTAGGAGGACACTTTCGCATCCAACTTGCTAATACAGTGATTCCTGGTAAAGCGGCAATTGGGGTGGGGATGCAATATTTCTCATTTACATTTTTACAGGCCTTCCCAGGTCAGTAACATCCTGTGAGATTGTCAGTCATGGTACAGTCCTAAAGATATTTTATTTTCCAGGGTCTGAAAATGACCTTATTAAAATTAAACATCTGGACACTAACAATAATATATTATTGCTAATAAAATCCCAACCTTTTCATTTTATAGATGTGGAAACTGAGTGGAATAGCTTCCTGGAGCTGTCATAACAAATGACCACAAACTTGGTGGCTTAAAACAACAGAAATTTATTCTCTCACAGTCTGGAGGCCAGAGGTCCAAGAGCAAGCTGTTGCTGGGCCGCACTTCTCCCTAAGTCTCATGGGGAGAATCCATTTCCTGCCTCTGCCAGCATCTGGTGGCTGCCAGCATTCCTAAGCTATGGCCACATTACTCCAATCCCTGCCTCCATGGTCACATTGTCCATGGTCTCTTCCTCTTTTCTCTGCCTCTCTCATAAAGACATATGTGATTGCATTCAGGGCCTGCCCTGATAATCCCAGATGAACTCTTCTCAAGATCTTTAACTTAACTATATCTTATGCTCTATATATGGTAATATTAACTCCTTGACCATATAAGGCAATATGCATAGGTTCTGGGAATTAGGGTATTGACCTATCTTCTTGAGAGCCACTCAGGTTTGCCCAATGATCATACAAATTGTTGATGGCAGGGTCCAGGTGTGAACTCGGGACTCTAATTACTCAGGTCAGTCCTATTCTCTCTAGAGTTTCCTAGGTCAAGATCCATGGTAGCTGTGGTTCTTCTGAATTAAACTCCATGGTAACACCATATGTTATTGAGGACTGTAGTGATCATTACAAAGGTAGAAAGAGCTTTCTGATGCAATGAGAGTAGAATAGTTCCTAATCCTAAATCTTCAGTAACATACACATTTCAAAAAGGATAAAGATTAGAAATGATTGTAATATGCTTTTTAGTTGGTATAAATATGAAATCAGAAAGGAGACTCAGGAGAACTCAAGAGTGGCTATATAACAATTGGCATATGGTCCAAAAGTCTTCTATCCTCCCAGGCAGAAAGATGCTGGGCTTGCAAAGGCTCTTCTTGAGTGGGAGGAATGGCATAGTGTTTTCATTCTAATAGGGTGACTTAGGAAAAGTTGATGGTCCCTAAGCTATTGGAGCCCGATAGGTGGGTGACTAAATGCCAACAGTGCCCTGCCTCTGTGAAGTCCGTCACTGTGCTGTTGCTCCTATTAGGAATGAGAAGCTGCAGCCTGTGTGTGGAGAGACTCCTCCCGCCACCACCTTCTATAGCTGATGTTCCTCACATAGTTGCCTGCAGAACAACAGGGAGAAGACGGCCTGGCCTTTTGATATGGTGATGGCCTCAAATTATGTAAATGTAGAACAATCTTTAAAAAAAATTTTTTGTTTGCATTTTAGAAATATAGTGGAATTTTATTAACCCTCCAAGGCACTGTGAATTTTAAGAGGAAAGCTCTTGCATAGGTAGAAGGCAACCTCCTGGATTTTAATTGAAACTGATCTCATTTGGTTGGCAAACTTCTGAATCACCGTGGGTTTCATTTTGTTAATCTCTAAAGAGGGCAGCAGGGTACCCAGTGACCCACCTCAGAGGGCTGTTGGAGTAGCTAATGAAAAGGAAATTTTTGGTACAGCATGAAACAGTACAAACACAAGTGGGACTTAAGCACAGAGTGTTATTTCTCTATGGGGATGTGGAATGGGGAAGCAGGTGGTTGGGCTTAAAGGAAATGCTAATAGAGAAACTGAAGTTAAATGCCGACATTCCTCAGCTGGGTTGGCTAAGTTTTATGGATGTCAGCTGCTGTGTGCCTCCCTCACTCCCTGTGAAAGGTGGCCAACTTCTCTCTGTTCACAGAGCCAGCTACATTTTTTTTTTCCTAGGGAAAATCCAACATTTAATTAGACTTTCGGGCATTACCAGGGTGTCTGCAGTTTATATTTTGAATTGACAGTTGAGATAGTTTTGTCTGATGTGACTGTACTCTCTGCTTGCTATGCGATGTAATACCGATTAAGAATATCATGATCTGAAACGTGGGCATCTACTTGTACTTGGCTTAGGAAAAAAGTGGTCTAACTGGGCTGGGGGTTCTTGAAGCTCTATTTTGAATATGAGGGTCTCCCACATATTTAGTAGGTATCTTGACATGTATTCTCTGTTATCTTCATGATGAGATCCTGTGAGGTAGAATGATTAGTGTCTTGTATTTTCTATATCAAAACCTTTTCCTGCAGGTGTCCCTGTACATAGTTCAGCTAGTCACCTTCGCAGGCTCTTACAGAGCAATGCTGATGACTTCACATCCAGGTACCTCAATGTCAGTGACTTTACTGTGATGGAGCATCTAAAGTCTTGCTACGAACACGTATGGACCCTCTCCTGGTCTGCTCAGGTTGGGGATTTGCCCAGTCTCATCAGGGTATGTATGGTATCCCTTTTCATGGTATGGATTTTGTGCCCTGGAACAGTGTTGTCAAGAAAAATATCAGAATGATATGAATGAAAACTGTCATGAATTATTGGTTTTGTTGGAATATTTAAGTAAAGGGGTTCAATGATCCTTCTTCCTGGAAGTTTTCAAGAAATTTTGTAACTTGTATCTCTGATAGAGCAATTTGAACCCAATACCTCCTTCCCTAACTCAATGTAGGGAGAGACATTGTTGGTCAGTGTCCACCATACAGTAATTCTACATCTGTTATTGGATAATTTAAGCAGATGTGATTGACTTAGATTATCAGGGAGGCAGATGGCACAGCAGAAGGAAGTTTAGAAAAGGATTTGCTGTCTTTGGGTAATGACAAAACCAGATGCTCTTGCATATTTAGGATTTTAAAAAATAATCTAATGTTCATCTAGCATTTGGTTATTATAAAATGAAACCCAAGATGGAATTTGATCCCTGTTATATGGCACTGTGAGTCATCTGGATTTTAAATGAAATACTTGGGTGGAGATTGAGGAAGGACAGGAGTCACCTCATAGCACTTGTTTCCTTATGTTTTACTGTAATATTTTGGGTTGCAAACATATAAAATAGAAAAGCACATCGAAACAAAAATATCTCATGACTTAAAAAAACAACTTTTTGTGCCTTTTTTGGCAACTCCACTTGAAAATACGTATTATTCTGGCTTACTGGGGCTTTCATTAGCTGTTAATCTGTTAGGTTTCTAGTTTTCAAGCCCCTGCCACTCCATTTTACTTTTTAGCTATCTGATGATCTTAAACTAAATGAAAAAAAAAATCCTTTATTATTTGTTTTAATCAAGATTAGACTGCCATTCCAGGACAGAATTCACCAGAAGTGTACTTGTCTCAGGTCTCTGATGAAGATCTAACTGGAGTGAACCCTGCTGCAACCACCCGTGTGGTATATGATGGGGGAGTTTTTCTTGCACCCATATTTGGAGACATGTTGGTTACTGCCAACCAGCACACTCAGGTGAGAGTGGAAGGGCCACTCAAAATGCAAGTACTAATTTTAAGTCTGCCTCAGCCCCTCCCTGATTTGTAATATGAACCAATCCCAAGGATCAGTTTTCCGACCCATAACACAGAAACAGTTATGGCTTTCCTCTGTTTACTTCCATAGGGTATGGAAAATACTCTAAAAATGTTAAGTACTTGGTAAACAAAACATTCCGTTATTATAATTATTGATGCTGTTATTATGGTATAAAAATAGAGAACCTCTGTAACTATATATAGTATATACCTCCACACAGTGGCATTGAAAAGTAAATGAGCTAAGTCAACTCCTTTTCTCTTTAAAATATCCTTTTTTCTTTCCCATCTGCCCATGTTTCTCTTATAAGTCATCTGCTTTTAATTTGAGAGAAATTTAAAATACAAAACTATAAAGAATAATATAACCAACACCAGGGTAACTAAACTGAGGATTAATCATCATCAACATGTTGATATATTTAATTTTTTCTGTCTTTATGAATAAAATAAAACATTATAGAAAAAAATCAAAGTGTTCTTTATAAACTATGCCTTCATGCTATCTCCGTACCCATTTCATCCATAAGCAAACACTGTTATATAGTGTGTATACTTTCAATACATATTTCATAGGTAGAGAGTCCAATGAGCATATCTTTTTCACCTTCCTCATTTCCAAGTGTTGTAGAGTTAAATTAGATTAACATTAGTTTCAGGAAGAGAGTAAGGCCTGTACAAATGGACTCTCGAACAATGCTGGGATTAGGGGCACTGATCCTCCTCACTATAAAAAAATCAGTGTATAAATTTTGACTGCCCCAAATCTTAACTACTAGTAGCCTGCTACTGAATAGAAGCCTAACTGATGACATAAACAGTGAATTAACACGTTTTGTAACTTATATGTATTATATACCACATACAATAAAGTAAGTTAGAGAAAAGAATATTATTAAGAAAATCATAAGGAAGAGAAATAGTCGGCAGCCGTCCGTCTCGGGAGACGATGGTGTAGCTTCTTAAGAGTCTATCTGCACCGCCGAGAATGGCTGTGCAGTCCGACTCGGGAGTGACACGGTATCTGTCTCCTCCCGTGTTGAATCGCTGGAGTGTCCTCTCCAGTGAAGCTGAAGCTACAGAGCCTGGGCAGGGTGATATGGAGGGTCTGCTGTTGCCCATGCAGTAGACCCCCCCTCTCTTCGCAGCTGAAGGGTCCAAGGGAAAGACGGAGTCAATACAGCTTGGCTTCAGGTGCGCCGCCGGAGTTGCCGGTGTTGACTACAACGTCAAACCGCCTTAGGGACTCCGGCTCCGGATTTTCTGTCAGGGTTTACTCCCTTAGCCTTTCCCCTGAAGAGGTATGCCGCAAGGCAGCGGAGGTTTTTTGGAGTCAGAGTTTTCCTTCTCTGATGTACCCTGACTGGAAGATCGAACCAGCGACACTTAGCTCGCAGGCCGACGCTCAATCCACTGAGCCAAACCAGCCAGGGGAAAGGAAGAGAAATACACTGACAGTATTTGTAAAAAATAATCTGTGTATAAGTGGATCTGTGCAGTCCAAACCCATGTTGTTCAATGGGCAACTATAGTCTCTTTTTAGGGCCCTACCATTCTAGGACAAAAAGGACCCCAAACCAAGTGTCTAAAGACTCTGATCTTCATTTATATATCCATGTAGTAATAATGAAAGGAAGGTGCTTACTTTGTTGGCATTTACCAGCAAGAAAGGGCTTTTCACAGGAAATAGCTACCTGGTTGAAAACACAGAGTGATAAAAATTCCTTGTGCAGTTTGAATTTTATTAAGTTTAGTTTTATGTGACGGTGAGGAACATTTAATTGTAGAAATACAAAGTTTTAGCATGCCCACCATCAGCTTATGAAAGTCTGACATATTTTGAGCCATTCATTACAATTTAGGGTTTGTTACTGGGAAATAGAAGAAAGAAATGAATTACTAACACATTTTAATTTGAACAAATTTCACAAGTACCTTATGAATACTCTTGAGTACATGATATGCACACCTTTGGCTTTAATTCTTTTGCCTTTTTTCAGGTGGCTGTGCGAGTGAACGACATACCAGCTCATTGCTCAGGTTCCTGTTCTTTCCAGTACCTTGAAGGGTCAACTCCCCGGGTCCACTCTGTGTGGTATTCCCTTGGTATGATTTGCAACTTAGCATTGAGATTGTTATGAACTTTAGAGTCAATGATTTGTTAGAGATCCTGTATGTGGTAGTGGATGGGCAGAAGGTGCCTCAGTTTATGAGTGGATGTTTAGTGATGCAGCAGAAAGTGTATATTTTGGCCAATGTAACTGATATGGTCATGACTGGAAATGGAGACAAGTGGATTTTTGATGACTTAAAATGTTTTATTCTCTTTGTCTCATTTTGGAATATTCTTTACTTTGAGTCTTCTCCCCCATTTTGTTTTATCTCTCATTACTCATTTGAGAAAATCTAAGATGGGGGCTATATTCTAAAATGATAAATGCCAATGTCTAATAATTGAGTCAATATTCAACTCCTTGAATTTTGTGAGGGGAAGGTGAGAGGAGATGAACATTTGATGTTAATGAGAGTTCTCATAAGTGGAGTGATATCGCTGAGAGATGATTTTGTTCTTTTAATTTCTTTCTTCCTTTAAGATGACGACATGGACCTGCTGGTTTATACTGCCGGAACTAGTTTCTCGGGTGATTCCCAGGCCTTTCAGATTACAGTGAACAAAACGAGTTGCAAGGTTATCTTCTCAAATCAAACAAACGTGGTCTGTCAGACAGACCTACTACCTGTCGGAGTGCATCAGATCTCAATGTTGGTGAGACCCTCTGGTCGTGCCATCAGTGCCAGTGGAGAGGGCCTTGTCCTGAATGTGAGACCCAGGCTGGATGCTGTGGAGCCTTCAAGAGCTGCAGAGATTGGTAATATGGGGAGGACCCCGCATTGCCTTTGAACTGCTGAAGGTAGCACTTTCGCTGACATGAAGACATCTAGTCCTGCCATGTAATAAGCTCTGTATCCACTATGATTCACAGCTTTTTGTTTTCTGCCATCAGCACTTCTTCTAATGAGCAACAGACATTTAAGCTCTTAAATGAACTCACTTGCTACATAGTTTGGCTGATGGCATTAGGCATAATTGGGTCAGTCACTGAGTCACCAGGACTATTTGGTTTAGTGGAAACAACACTAGATTGGGTGTTAGGACATACATGCCTGGGTTTTTGTGCTGCCAAAGTCAGGTGTGTGACCTTAGAAATGTCAGTTACTTTTAGGGGACTTTAGTTTCCTAATAATGATGATGGTAGGCATAATGTCACTTATTGAATATCTCTTCTAGGTAGTCACATACCCTAAACGCTTACAGCTGCCTGAGAGATGGAGGTATTATCCACATTTTTCAGATGAGCTAATGGTGGTTCTGAGAGAACAGTGACTTGCCCCAGGCTTTCCAATGGAAAGAGGTGGATTTAGGATGCAAACTGAGGTCGTCAGTTGCCAAGGCTCCTGTTGCTTCTACATGCTATGCTGTCTTAGTTATACAATGAATTGATGCTGCTTAACTTGTAGAGCACCTATTTTGTATGAGAGTAAAATGAATCAACAGGTGGGAAAGTTCCTTGAAAAGAAAAGACAAGTGCATGTGTGACATAAAGGTCTTGCCCATTAGGTCTTACACACAGTGGGTGTTCACAAATGTTTGTAAACTGACATATACTTGGATACTTGGCTAGCATGCAAAACCAACTACCATTTGAGTGGTGGGGTATAGAGAAAACAGTGGGTCTTATCAGTGTCAGCCCCATGGATTAAATCTTGGTGTCATAAAAACCAAGAATCTCTTCATGCTTTCTGAGGGATATGATCAATTGAAAACAATCCAGCCAGACTGCAAAAATCTGAGGAGTACTCATGCTTAATATATATATTAATGTATGATTTTTGGAGCTCTAAACTCCTTCCTTATTGCCATGGTGTTTTGTCCTTTTTATTCTGTTGGACAAAGACCTGTGGCTTAAAATATTTTTTTGAAGAAGTGTTTCCTGGCCACAAATGCATTGTCCAAAGGAACAGCTTGTTTCTGACTTGACTTTGCCTAGAAGAGTGAATTAAGAGGCCAACCCTACCTCATTTCTGCACATAAATAGAGCAAACTTTCTCTTATTTCTCAGTGATTTAAGGAAAGAGCCAGATGATATGTGGTGCTTACAGTGAAAAATCATATTCTACATTAGCCCAATAATTATTAGTTTGAATTTAGGGCATATATAGTCTTCCCAGTAGATTTATAAGAGAAGTTCAGGCCACACAAACCTTCCTTAGCTCTACCTCCCCCACTAGATTGCAGACACCTCAATGGCAGACAGGTGACTCAGTCATCTTCATTTTCTCTAGACAGAGTGCCTTCCTTGCATAGGCAGGTGGCAAGTATCTTGGTTTTCCTGGGACTGAGGGATTTCCAAGGATGAAAGACTTCCAGTTTTAAAACTGAGTCATGGAACTCTTAATGCTAGAATTCGGAATGTCCCAGGCAAACAGGTTGGTCCCTCATCCTAACACCCAGTCAAGGCATGCTGTAATAACAATAGGTAGTGAAGTGATTTGTCTGGGAGGATTGTACATCATCTCTCTATATTTTAGCAAAAGATGGAAAACTCAGAGAAGGAATAATGTTGAGCGGGTATAAATTAACTTTCAGTAAAGACCAGGGGAAAAGGGAGGGAGAGAAGGACAGGCTTCACTTGCTACTATCCTTAGTGCTGGATTTAAACTTTCCCTCCACTCTGACGCCTACTTGGTGTCAACCAGACTCGCTCACTCACTCAGCACTGATGCAGCCACACTGCACTAGGTGCTGAAGATCTTACCACTCAAAGTGTGGTTCTGGGCTAGCAGTATCCGCGTTATCTGGGAGTGTGTTAGAAATGCAGAGTCTTGGGCCCCACCCCAGACCTCCTAACTGATCTGCATTTTAACAGAATCCTCAGACAATTTCTATGAATAGCACAGTTTAAGCAATATTGCATTAGAGGATTTAAGGAGAACCAGGCTGAGTCCTACCAGAAAGGAATTGATAGAATCATCTAGTATGCAATGAATACATATAGTAACGTGATAATATTCTAAATCACTACTCCCACATACGCAGAAGCACTCTCAAAGGAGTTTTAAAGGAAAATCTTGGCTTTGGAGTACATAATTCCTTGGCTCACTTCTTGCTGCGATAGAATTGCCTGCTCTTTAGTTATGGGACCTTGTGAGGCACCTGCAGTTTCAAATGGAAACAGCACACTGTCACCACCTCTGCAACTTTCAGTTATTAACATCAACAATACTAATAACAATGATTTTTTTTAGCTCTTATTATGTGCCAGAGACTATTAATGCTAAAGATACAGTAAATTAAAATGAAATTCCTTCTATCATGGAGGTGATGGTTACATTCCCAGCAGTGGAATTACTGGGTCAGAAGACAGTTTCATTTTTAACTTTTTGAGAAAATTCCATACTGTTCTCCACAGTGGCTGCACCAGTCTGCATTCCCACCAACAGTCTGCTAGGGCCTCTTTTTCTCCACATCAGCATAGCCATTGTTTTTTAAATTTATAAATGATAACCATTCTGACAAGTGTGAGGTGATATCTCATTGTGGTTTTGATTTGCATCTCTCTGATGGCTAGTGATGTTGAGCATTTTTACGTATGTCTATGGGCCATCTGTATGTGCTCCTTGGAGAAGTGTCTGTTCAGGTCCTTTGCCCATTTTTTAAATTGGATTGTTTGTCTTCCTGGTGTTGAATCATATGAGTTCTTTATACATTTCAGAGATTAAACTTTGTCTGATGTATCATTGGCAAACATGTTCTCCCATATGGTCGGTTCCCTTTTTATTTTGTTGATGGTTTCTTTGAACATGCAGGAGTTTTTAAATTTGATATAGTCCCATTTGTTTATTCTTTCCTTTATTTCCCTTGCCCTAGGGGATATATTGGCAAAAATATAGCTACGTGGGATATCTGAAATTTTACTGCATATATTTCCCACTTGGACTTTTATGGTGTCATGACTTATATTTAAGTACTTTATCCATTTTTAATTTATTGCGGTGTATGGTATAAATTGGTGGCCTAGTTTCTTTTTTTTTTTTTTTCAGATTTAATGTGTTTTATTGATTAAAATATTACATTTGTGTCAATTTCCCTTCCCTCTGCTCCCCTCCACCCGGTGGCCCCCCTCCCTTCAGTTGTCCCCCCCTTTTAGATTATGTCCATTAGTTGTGCATACAGTTCCTCCCAACCTCTCTCCGTCTATTCCATTCCCTCCTACCTTGATCCCCAATTCCTATATCATCTCCCTCCCTTTCCCCATTCCCCCTCCCTGTTGACCTCCCCCCAATATGCTTCCCATACCCACAGTTCCTTTTCCACTCTCGTTGCCTATTTAGTTTTCCTTTGTTTCATCTCCCTAGCTTCTGTTTTTTTAAACCAGTCCCTTTAACATCTCTTATAACAGTGGTTTGGATCTAATGAACTCTTTCAGTTTTATTTTGTCCTGGAAACACTTTCTCTGTCCTTCTATTCTGAATGACAATTTCGCTGGATAGAGTATTCGTGGTTGTAGGTTTTGGATTTTCATTACTTTGAATATTTCTTGCCAGTCTCTTCTTGCCTGTAGGGTTTCCCTTGAGAAGTTAGCTGATAGTCTAATTGGAACCCCTTTGTACATAATTCTTTTCTTCTCTCTTGCTGCTTTTAAGATTCTCTCTTTATCTTTAATTTTTGACATTTTGATTATAATGTGTCTTGGAGTGGTTCTCCCTGGGTCCAGTCTCTTGGGAACTCTCCTTGCTTCCTGGACCTGCAAGTCTATTCCCTTCCCCAAGTCTGGGAAGTTCTCCTTTATTATATTTTCACTCAATTTTTCAAGTTCTAGTTCATCTTCCTCATTCTCTGGCAAACCAATGATTCTTATGTTGGGCCTTTTATAGCTGTCCCAGAGGTTTCTGATCCTCTCATTGTTGCTTCCCATTTCCTCTCGCTGCATTGGTTGACTGCTTGTTCCTTCTCCATATTCCAGTTTGTTGAAATGAACTCTGGATTTTTTTTTCTCACCATCTATCTTGTATTCGGTTTTGTTCCTTTCGTTATGAAAGTTTTTCGCTTCTTTCTTATCTTTTTCCTGCTCTTTTGTGAATTCTGTAAGCCACCTGATAACCATGGCCCAGAATTGAGCCTCTGACAGGTTTCTTATCTGTTCATCTGTCAGGTTCTCTATCTGCTGCCTGGTGAGTTGTATCACGGGGATTTCTATAGTTGCCTGCCTCATTTTGACAGATGCGTTTTGTTTTCTTGGGCCGGCTGTCGGGGGCAGTGCCTGTGTACGCGTCACAAATCAGCGACGGGCCGGCGCCTGCCTGTCCGTGACCTATTTCGCAGCCCTGTGGTGCTTTCTTTGGGGGCGGGGGTCCAAGATGGATTCACACAGTTATTCAGCTAGGAGACCGGGATCCGTCCTCCCGCCCCCCTGGGCCTCACTGTTCAAGGCATGCGGCGGCCGCTCTCCCCAGCGCCGGAGTCGCGCACCGCCAGGGGCTTGCGCAGCCGGGATTCCTCACCGGGGTCACGCACCGCCAGGGGCTTGACCGCAGCCGGGATTCCTCGCCGCCCCGCCGCTCCAGGTGCGACCGCAAACAGCACTGCCCTCTTTAACTCTTACCTGCCCAAATGGCACCGCTGGTTTATAACTTCATATGTTGGGCTTCCGTGTAGTTTTATTTTCTGGAATTTCTAGTTATCCTTTGTTTTGAAGTAGTTGTATTCCTCCCTAGTTGTAGAGGGAGACCTAGAGTGTCCGTCTAAGCCTCCATCTTCGTCCGTCTAAGCCTCCATCTTCTCTTTTTTTTTTTTTTGCATGTACCAGTCCAGTTTTCCCAACACCATTTATTGAAGAGACCATTTTTACTCTGTTGTATGCTCATGTCCCCTTTGCCAAATATTAATTGACCATAGAGACATAAGTTTATTCCTGGGCTCTGTTCTGTTCCATTGATCTATGTGTCTATTCTTATGCCAGTATCAGGCTGTTTTGATTACAGTGGCCTTGTACTATAGTTTGATATCAGGTATTGCAATCCCTCCTATTTTATTCTTCTTTCTCAACACTGCTTAGGCTATTCAGGGTCTTTTTTTGTTCTATATAAATTTTTGGAGTATTTGTTTTAGAACAGTGAAATATGCCATTGGTATTTTAATAGGAATTGCATTGAATCTATAGATTGCTTTGAGTAGTATGGAGATTTTAATAATGTTAATTCTTTCAATCCATGAACAGGGTATATGCTTCCATTTATTTGTATCTTCCTCAATTTCTTTCTTCATGTTCTATAGTTTTCTGAGTATAGGTATTTTACGTCCTTGGTTAAATTTATTCCCATGTACTTTATTTTTCTTGTTGCTATAGTAAATGGGATTTTTTTCTAGTTTCTGATAGCTCATTGTTGGTGTACAAAAATGATTTTGATTTATGAATATTGACTTTGTATCCCCATACTTGGTCAAATTCACTTATTAGGTTGAGTAGTTTTTTGGTGGAGTCTATAGGGTTTTCTATGTACACTATCATGTCATCTGCAAATAATGACAGTTTTACTTCCTCCTTCCCAATTGGATGCCTTTTATTTCTTGTTGGTTGCTGTGACTAGAACTTCCAGTACTATGTTGAATAAAAGTGGTGAACATGGACACCCTTGTCTTTTTCCTGATATTAAGGGAAAAGCTTTTAGTTTTTGCCCATTGAGTATAATGTTGGCAGTAGGTTACTTGTGTATGAACTGTATTATGTTGAGGTATGTTCCCTCTAGTCCCACTTTGCTGAGTGTTTTTTAAATCATAAATGGGCACTAGATTTTATCAAATGTTTTTCAGCATCTGTTGATATAATCGTGTTGGTTTTGTCCTTCATTTTGTTTATGTGGTGTATTATGTTTATTGATTTGTGAATATTGTACCATGCATGCATCCCTGGGATAAATCCCACTTGATCAGGGTGTATGATCTTTTTAATGTATTGCTGGATCTGGATTGCCAATATTTTGTGGAGGATTTTAGCATCTATATTCAGCAGAGGTATTGGCCTATAATTTTCTATATTTGTTTTGTCTTTACCTTGTTTTAGAATTAGGGTAATATTGGTCTCATAAAAAGAGTTTGGGAGTCTTCCCTCTTCTTGAATTTTTTGGAATTGTTTGAAAGAATAGGAGTTAGTTCTTCAAATTTTTGGTAAAATTTGCCAGTGAAGCCATCTAGTCCAGGCTTTTGTGTGTTGGGATTTTTTGTTACTGCTTTGGTTTTTCTAGTTGTTCCCAGTCTACTCAGGCTTTCTGCATTTTCTTGATTCAGTTTTGGAAAATTGTATGTTTCTAGAAATTTCACCCAGGTTGTCAGATTTATTGGCATATAGTTGTTCATAGTAATTCCTTATAGTCCTTTGTTTTTCTGTGGTATTGCTTGTAACTTTTCTTTAGTTTCTGATTTTATTTATTTGGGTCCTCTTTCTCTCTCTCTTTTTTTTTCTTTCTGATGAGTCTGGTTAAAGGCTTGTTGATTTTGTTTGTCTTTTCACAAACCAGCTCCTAGATTCATTGATCCCTTGAATTGTTTTTTTCTTTCTTTTTTTTTAGTCTATTTGTCATTTAATTCTGCTCTTATCTTGATTGTTTCCTTCCTTCTACTCACTCTAGGTTTTGTTTGTTGTTGTTCCTCTATTTCTTTTAGCTGTAGGGTTAGGTTTTTTTTTTTTTTTGAGATTTTTCTATTTTCTTTTGGTAGGCCTATATTGCTATGAATTTCCCTCTCAGGACTGCCTTTGCTGTGTCCCATAGGCTTTGGGTTGTTGTGTGTTCATTTCCATTTTTTTCTAGGGGCTTTTTGATTTCTTCCTCGATCTCATTGTTAACCTCTTCATTATTTAAGATATGTTATCCAGGTTCCAGGTATTTAACTATTTTTGTGCTTTTTCTTGAGGCTGGTTTCTAGTCAAACCACTGTAATCTAAGAAGATGCTTTATATGGTTCAATTTTCTTGAATGTGTTGAGACTTGTTTTGTGTCTTACCATGTGGTGAATCTTTGAAAATGACCCATGTGCATTCGAAAAGAATGTATACTTTGCTTCTTTGAAGTGAAATGTTCTGTAAAAATCAATTAAGTCCATTTGATCTAGAGTGTTGTTCAATTCCACAATATCCTTGTTGATTTTTTGTTTGGGCGATCTATCCATTATTGATAGTAGGGTGTTAAAATCCTCTATGATGACTGTATTGCTGTCTAGCTCCTTTTTAAAGTCCTTCAAGATTTACCTTATATATTTAAGTGCTCCTAGGTTGGGTGCATATATGTTTACAAGGGTAGTATCCCCTTGTTGGACAACTCCCTTATGTATTATGTAGTGACTTTCTTTGTTTATTGTTATGGGCTTTGTTTTGAAGTCTATTTTGTCTAATATAATGATTGCTACCAGCTTTTGTTCATGTCCATTTGCTTGGAATATTTTTTCCATCCCTTCACTGTAAGCCTGTATAGGTCTTTTGTTCTGAGGTGTGTCTTTTATAGATAGCATATATGTGGGTCATGTTTTCTTATCCATTCAGCTACCATATGTCTTTTGATTGGAGCATTTAGTCTATTTACATTTAATGTTATTATTGATAGGTATTTATTGGCATTATTTTCCCTTTGTACCTGTGTTCCTCTCACTCTCTCTTTCTTCATCTTCTTAAAGCAGCCCCTTTAGCATCTCTTGCAATACTGGCTTGGTGGAGATATTTTTTTAGCCTTTTTGGGGGGTCTGGGGTGCTCATTATTTTGCCTTCCATTTTAAATGACAGCCTTCTCTTGGTTTCAATTCTTTGCTTTTAATTACTTGGAATAATTCATGTCTTGTAGTGTTTCTGTTGAGAAATCAGCTGATAGTCTTATCAGAGTTCCCTTGTATGTTACTGGCTGTTTCTCCCTTGCTGCCTTTAAGTTTATCTCTTTGTCTTTATATTTGCCATTTTAATTATGATGTGCCTTGGGGTGTGCCTCTTTGGGGTCATCGTGATTGGGTCCATCTGTGCTTCCTGAACTTGAATGACTTTTTCCCTCACCAAGTTAGGAAAGTTTTTGTCATTATTTTTTCAAAAAGATTTTATGTCCCTTGCTCCTTTTCTCTCCTTCTGCATTCTCTGTGGTGCAAATATTGTTACATTTCATTTTACCTGCAGTTCCCTAAAACTATCTTTATTCTGAGTCTTTTTAAATTTTGTTCCTCTGACTGGATGCTTTTTCTACCTTGTCTTCCAGCACACTGATTTGATCCTATGCTTCATCTAGCCTGCTGTTAATTCCTTCTAGTGTATTAATCATTTCTAATATTTTATTCTTCATTTCCTCCTGGTTCTTATTCATAGTTTCTATGTATTTTTTCATGCTGATGTAGTCCCCCCCTAAGTTCCTTATAGTTCTCACTGAGTTGCTTTAGCATCCTTATTACCATTATTTTGCA
Organism: Furipterus horrens; assembly: GCF_987537825.1. Lineage (NCBI taxonomy): Eukaryota > Metazoa > Chordata > Mammalia > Chiroptera > Furipteridae > Furipterus > Furipterus horrens. Next base: position 104,449,541 of record NW_028327176.1, on the reverse strand, counting down.
CCCTGTATCTGGTAAGTTGTTTGCCTTAATTTCACTTAGCACATTTAGAAATCTGGGGATTCCTCCTTTCCTTTCAATTGGGGCTTGTTTCTTTGTTTCTCCATTTTAAGTGGCTCTTTTTGTTTGTTTCTACATACTAGATTGATCTGCTTTGACTCCCTCTGTTCATGGGGTGACCTTCAGTGGTAGGAGTCCTGTGGACCTCAGTGGTGCAGTCTCCTTGATTTCCTGAGCTGGATACTCTAGAGATGTCCAATATACAGTTTATGTGGGCTCTCTGTTGTATTTGGATTTTGGTTGTTGTTGGCTCATTTATTGGTGGGTTATTCCTTCCCACTGGCTGACAGAGAGTCACAGCCCCCTCCACATCTTGTATGCTGTTGCATAGGAGTTGCCAGAAGAAAACAAAACAACCCAGCAAACAATACCCACATGAGTAAAATTATCCCCCAACAACTACTGCGATATCAACAACAAATGAATTAAGATTAATAAAGGTGGAAAGAGAGTAAGAATTAATATGAAAAGAAAAAAATGAGGTGACTAACAGAAAGAAAAATGATTTTGAGAGCGTAGCAGGGGATAAATAATAATAGTAGGGAACAGAAACAAGGTGAAGAAAAGAAGAAAATAAAATTTATAATGTAAGGAAAAGGGCAAACTGGAGTAAGAAAAAAAGTAGTACAATATGAGGTTTGAGAGAAAAATAGAGAGAAAATAGGAACTAAATTGAAGAAAAACAACAACCTTAGCAATATTCATGACAAAGGAGCAAAGATTAATAAAGGTGGAAAGGGAATAATAGTATTATAAGAAAGAAAAAAGAAAGAAAAGGAAGAAAGTGTGAGATATTTAAAGAAAGATTACTGATTCTCAGAGGATAGAAGGAGGAGAAATAATAAGTGTAAGGGTTAGATACCAAGCTAAGAAAAGGAAAACTAAAATTTATAACAAAAATAAGACATGGCAGGAGGAAGGCGAAATGGTGTAGAAACAGTAAAATGTGAGATTTAAAATAAATATAGTGAACAACTAGGGATAAAATTGAAGAAATGCAATAACAACTCCAATATTAATGACAACTGAGCAAGTATTAATAAAGGTAGGATGACAATAAGGGTATTATTAGAAAGAGGGAAAGAATATGAGATGACTGATGGAAAGAAAGATGGTTGAGAGGATGGAGGGAGGAGAAATAGTAAATGAAAAATAGAAATAAGGTGTAAAAGGGAAAAAAATTTAAAACAAAAATAAGAAAGAAGGATGGGGCCCTAGCTGCTGTGGCTCAGTGGATTGAGCGTTGGCCTGAGAGTCAAGTGTCGCTGGTTCAATTCCCAGTCAGGGCACATGACTAGGTTGCACATCAGGTCCCCAGTTGGGGGCACAAGTGAGAGGCAACCACACAGTGATGTTTCTCTCCCTCTCTTTCTCCTTTCCCCTTTCTCCACAAATAAATAAATAAACAAATAAATAAATAATTAAAGAAAAAGAAGGATGAAGGCAAAATGGAGTAAGAGAAGGGAAGAGTAAAATATCAGATTGGAATTAAAACTAAAATAAAATGAAAATAAAAAAGTAATAAAAATAAAATGATATATATAAATAAAATTAAAATATAGTGGAATATTAGGAACAAATTTGAAGACAAAGAAACAATGTTAAAAAGCTATGCAGGAATAAAAATAGCACAAATAATGAAAAAGAACAAGGTGGAGTTCATCTCAGCAGTCTAGTGTTTGTTGGCCTACTGTCTTCTTCAGGATCCATCCCTGATATCAGCTGGTGTTTCAGTTTAGTTTTAGGCAGTCTGTTCGAGGCTCCTAGTGATCTGTAGTCTGTGGCTCTCCTTTAGGCTTGGCCGGCCCTTACTGTTCTGCCCTGCGGGCCTTTTTTCAGCACAGGGTCCACCGGTGGTTCATCTAATGTCCAACAGCACTACATGTACCACCTCCACTGCCTCCAGAGGGGGCCTCTCATGCAATCAGGAGGGTGGGATACCCGAATCAACCCCTAGGAGGTACTGTTCAGCCTTCAGGGAAGATTGTGGATGTGTTTTCCTGCTCCTGTGCCCCATGTCTTGGTCTTTCACAGGTTATGCCCAATAATGTGTAGTTTCTGATGACTTAGCTGTCTGTTTCATGTGAAGGGCCAATCTGTGTAAAGAGTCAGCTCTTCCTTCTTGGCACTGATGGCAGGTCTGTATGAGAGCCGAGGCTGGATGGTGTGCTGCATACCCCTTGTCCAATTTCTATTCTCTCTACTCTGCTGTTTTCAGTGGAATAGGACCTGAGGAGGGGCCAGCAGAGCGTCTGATAAAAGTTCATAAATGGCTTCTTTGGAGAGTCTCTTTCTTTCCCCTGCAGGTATGTGCCTGGAAGGCCTGGCCTTACTGTTCTGTGGAGTTTGCAAGCCTGCAGGTAGGGAAGGGGCATGCTTCCCCCTTCCTAGAGGTTTGTACTCCATAGTTTGAGTGACTCTAGCCCATCCAGTTCCTAGCTCGCTGCTTTTGAAGGAGGCTCAGACCCAAACCTTCCATTCTGCATGCAGCCCTCCACTTGCCAACTGCACTGGGTGTGGCCCCACAATACCTTTGCTGCAATGTGTTCACGATGCAGCCTTCTACTCTTTCTGGTCAGCTGGGTTCCGTGGGCAGGAACCACGCTTTGAATCTGGCCTTTGCTGGCAGGGCAACTGTGCTTGCAGGTTTCCTGCTCAGCTACGCCTCTGCTCCACTCCTAAAAAAGTCCCTGTGTGGCACCCTCACTGCAGCTCCGAGCCACTGCCTGGCTCTCCACACACTCCATTTCCCCAAAAGGCAAAAAGTCTTTCTATGTCAGGGCTGGCCACAGCCTACCGATGCCTCTGACAGTTTTAGGAGCTAGAGTTTCTCTCTTGGACTCTCCTGGTTGGCGGTACTGCTGTGAAAGTGCTGCCCGCTGTGTGTGCGCTGCCTGAGTCTCCCAGACTCTGTATATCCTCCCACGTCTCTCCTGATTAGGGTTGGGGGTTGGTTCCCTGTGTGGGACCAGCCCCCCACCCCCCACCCCCCACCCCGCCCCCAAACTCCGGGACGGGTGGGAGCTACTAAGCTGTGTACTTCTCTCCTTTGCCGCAGGCACCTCACGCAGGGTATTTCCCCTTCAACTTATAAATCTCTTACTGGACAGTGCAAAGCTTCATCTGTACTCCTTGGCTTCAAACATTCATATCAGCTAGGATTCCACTGATAGCTCAGGGCGCCTGTCAGAAGATCAGCTGAAAATCCGTGCTGGGGGCAGGAGCACGTGGGCTCAGCTTCTAACTACTCGGCCGCCATCTTCTCCCCGCAACCAAGTGCGGAAGGTTGTGTTTTAAAGACGAGGAAAGTGAGAACCAGTGAACTCAGCGACAATACTACAAATGATCTGCTTTAACTGACAGAGCAATCTGTGGCCCTGACTCTGGGCCTACTGCTCTTTCTACCTAGATGCTCCCTTATGCAATACTTCATGTTTCTATGAAAAAAAAAGTTTTATAGGACTGTCAGGGATGACGTTTAAAAATCTCGGGCAGGAAGGGTTTTTCAGAGATCATCCTGTTTGTTTCTCTGGCTTGTGGTAGTATTATGTTTCTTTTCTTTTCTTTTTTAAATATGTTTTATTGATTATGCTGTTACAGCTGTCCCAATTTCTTTTCACTCTTCTCCCCTCCACCCAGTGGCCCCCTCCCTCCAGTTGTCCCCCCCCTTAGTCCATGCCCATTGGTTGTGCATATAGTTCTTCTCAACATCTTCCTGTCTACTCCACTCCCTCCTACTATGCTTCTTAATTCCTGTACCATCTCCCTCCCTTTCCCCCTTCCCCCTCCCTGCTGACCTCCCCCCATAATGTTCCCCGTATCTATAATTCTTTTCCCACTCTCATTGCCTACTTAGTCTGCCTTTGTTTCAATTCCCTAGCTTCTGTTGTTGGTTGTTGTGATACAGTTTTCATTTTAATGTTCATAGTTTTGATCCTCTTTCTCCTAAACAAGTCCCTTTAACATTTCATATAACAGTGGTTTGGATCTAATGAACTCCTTCAGTTTTACTTTGTCCTGGAAGCACTTTCTCTGCCCTTCTATTCTGAATGATAGCTTCGCTGGATAGAGTAATCGTGGTAGTAGGTTTTTGCTTTTCATTACTTTGAATATTTCTTGCCAGTCCCTTCTTGCCTACAGAGTCTCCTTTGAGAAATCAACTGATAGTCTAATTGGGACCTCTTTGTACATAATTCTTCTCTTCTCTCTTGCTACTTTTAAGATTCTCTCTTTATCTTTCATTTTTGACATTTTGATTACAAGGTGTCTTGGTGTGGTTCTCCCTGGGTCCAGTTTTTTTGGAACTCTCTGCACTTCCTGGACCTATAAATCTATTTCCTTCCCCAAGTTAGGGAAGTTCTGCTCCATTATTTTTTCACATAATTTTTTCAGTTTCTAGTTCTTCTTTTTCACCTTCTGGCAATCCTATAATTTGTATATTTGCTCTCTTATAGTTGTCCCAGAGGTTTCTGAGCTTCTCCTCATTTTCCTCACTTTTTGTTTCCTCTTTCTGCACTGGTTGACTATATGTTCCTTCCCTATGTTCCAATTTGTTGATTGATCCCTGGTTTTCCTTCCCTCACCACTTGTTTTGTACATGTTTTTGTTCATTTCAGCAGGATTAGCCTTCATTCCTTCCCCGTCTTGATTATGTCCCGCTGTTATTTCTGTAAGCTGTCTTATAACTATAGCTCTGAACTGAGCCTCAGAAAGTTTATCTGTCTGTTCATCCATTAACTGGTGTATTTGCTTTCTAGTCAGCTGCATGATGGGTATCTCTATCATTATCCCTGTCATCCTGACAGGTTTGTTTACCTTTCCTTCTTGGGCAGGGCTGTCACACCTCCTATGCTATCGGGTGCAGAGCCCTGAGCACTCATCACAACCTGGTGACCCTTCTCACCACACTGTGGCACTTTGTGTAGGGGCAGGGATCCAAGATGGATTCCTGCCATTCACTCTCCACTGAGAGACCGGGAGCCTCCTCCTTCATCCCCACGCCCTCTGGGCCTCACAGTCCAAGGCAATGGGGTCTGTCTTCCCCGGTGTTGGAATCGTGAACTGACAGGTCTGGACTGCAGCTGGGGGTGCTCCCCTGGCACTTCTCACCTCCCCTTAAGTACAGGTGTCTGTGCTTATCACAGTCCCACTGCTTGTTGCCACAGCTGCTGCCAGCAGTGCAGCTTGATCTCTCTGCCCCGACTTTGACCCTCCTACCCTTCTGGATGAGCACCACTTGTTTATAGTTTCATATGTTGGACTTCCATGTAGCTTTATTTTCTGGAACTTTTGGTTATTGCTGGTTTTGCAGTAGTTGTAGTCCTTCTTAGTTGTGGAGGGAGATGGAGCATGTCAGTCTAGGCCTCCATCTTGGCTGGAAGTCAGTATTGTGTTTCTATGTTTTATTCTTAAATAACTCCAAGGGACATTACTACAGATGTCTGCTCTCTGGTCACCATTTCTTCTTCTCTGTGTAGCAGTTTATATATTTAACCTCATTCTTTCTCTGCAGTTTGAGTATGCCTTGTATTTTGACTAAGGAGCTTCATATTTTAATTGTATTTTATCTTTCTTGTGGATAATTAATTTGTGTGTGTATGGCTGTATATCCCACCTGAAAATGCTGGTTTTTAAATTTTAATTAATTAATTAATTAATTTTGTTACAGGAGGACTCTGGGCCACCATTCGAGGTTCCAGTTTGGAAGATGTTAGCCTGGTGTTATTTGGATCTCAGTCTTGTGCCATCAATGTCATCACAAGCAACTCACGAACAATTCAATGCCAAGTTCCACCCAGAGTAAGTGGAATTCTTTGGCATCCTTTCTCTCTGTGTGGGTGACCATTAGCATGTAGTGTGAGGTTGTCAGTGAATCATTTCTGAGAACTGAATTAATTGACATGACCTTTTCATCATGAGAGAATGCTTATATTGTTTACATTGCCAGTTCTGCCTTGAAGTGGGAAGCTGACTCCACCCACGGGGCTTGTCATTAACATCACTTAATTTTCTTTAAAAGAAGACAAAGAAGGGTGTCCCAGTCCATATGCTCAATAAATATTAGTGCCACATAATAAATAAGTTTATCTAGTGAACATCCTGGGTGTTGGTTTATACAGCTTATATAGCTTTCAATCTTACTTCAAGCTTAAGCAAACAGCCAATAACTTAGTTTTCACAAGCAATTTTGTTTTTTGGGTTGGATGTAAATGGTGGAACTCAGACACTTATAGAATATTTTGTTCTTATAAAATATTTTCTTGGTTATTTTCTACTGTGTTCTTTTCCCCTTAAAAACAAGTCCCTCGTTTAGGTATCCTCTTCTTTTTCTTCCTCTTCTTTAGTTAGTACTCTCTTATAGCCTGTGAAGAGATTTGAGTCCAGGTCCTTCCCTGGTGTGTTAGTGAGGGTGAACTTCCTGGCCAGAGCTGACTTCACTGTCATCAGCATTCCTAGTACATCCATGACCCCAAAGATTGTTGTTTACTGAACAAATGAAAATCTCTGGAAGAGACGGGTCAGAATAATCTTTGATCTCTGGTGCCACATTTTTATCTTATCCAGTTACTCAAATATTATGAAATGTTAGCTTTTATATGTAAACTGCATGCAATTTCAATATATGGTTGTATTGTAATTTGTTTAACTATTCCCTATTAGTGGACATTAAGATAATTTACAAAATTTCCTATTTTAAACAACAGAGCTTTCATCATACCAATCACTATAATTTTGGTAATATTTACTTTTCTCAGGATATGTAGTATTCAGTTGTCTGAAGTTCCTTTTAAATTTATACTCTTACTATCACTGTACAAGCATCTAATTTCTGGTGCTTTAGCCAACAATAGATATAATCAATTTAATATATATTTACATTTTAATGAGTAAATTTTGTATGGTTTGTATTTCTTTTACTTAAGAGAATAAACACTAAAAAACAAACTAATTTTGATCGAAGTAATATATGCCAAGTTTAAAAGGAAAATAGTAAAATAATCATGCTCTCCTACCTCTTCTCCCTTCCTAAGTCATCCTTTCTGAAAAACCACTTTTGAATATAGTTATAATACCTTTATTTTTTAAACCAATGAACTGTGCTTACATTATTATAACTATTTAAAGATTTTATTTATTTATTTTTAGACAGAGAGGAGGGGAGGAAGAAAGAGAGGGGAAGGAATATCAATGTGTGGTTGCATCTTGTGCGTCCCCAAATGGGGACCTGGCCTGCAACCCAGGCATGTGCCCTGATTGGGAATTGAAGCAGTGACACTTTGGTTCACAGGCCTGCACTCAGTCCACTGAGCCACACCAGCCAGATACATTATTATAACTATTTAAATGATGCTGGCAGAATTGGTGGAAATATACACATATAATTTACAGTTTTTTCCTTAGAGTTTTTTAAAACATGTCTTCCTCATAATAAAAATCTTCTATCTTAAGAAAAAATTGCATTTTATTAGTAACTCTTTTTCTTGATGCTCTCTCTTTCCTGATTTACTCAAACTTGATGTTGTTTAGATTTATTCTGCAGATTTTATTCTAGCACTTTCCTTGATTGCTCTCCTGAGTGGAGTGATTTCTTGGAGTACATATTGCAATATCTTTCTTTCTTTTTGGTATTGTTTATTCTACAAGATCATAGCTGTAAGAAACATCCTAAGAAAGAACTTGTCAGGGAAGTGTTCCAAGTACTTAAGTATCTGAAAGTAAGCTCAGACTTGATGGATAGTTTAGCTAGGTATGAGTGTTTATTTGAAATTGCCATTTTCTTGCAGAATTAATTGGCGTGTTAATTGAAAATAATTCTTATTTACTCTTTAATCAGTTGGATGCTGCACTTGCCTTTTATAAGCATTTGTCACTGTGTGTGTGTGTGTGAGAGTGAGAACTTGAAACTAGCAAATGTACTCTTTAAAAACAATTTTCATAAAATTAACCTTTTAAACTAATTCCATATGAAGTTCTCTCAAAGTCATTCTCATTTACAGAGGTTTGATATTAAATATTGGTTTTTTCAGGGAAAAGATGGACCCATTGTGAATGTGACTGTGATCGGAGGGGACCATTCTGCAGTTCTTCCCATGGCATTTACATATGTCTTCTCTTTAAATCCAGTCATCATGTCTCTGAGTAGAAACAGAAGCAACATAGCAGGTAAAATACATGATATAAAAGAGTTACTTTATTTTTAGATCATTGATTCCATAAAAAGGAAATCAATGGTTTTTATATTTTATTGAACTTTATTTAGTGTTATATTTTGGATGAAATATATTCTCATTTTAGCCATCATTGAATAAATCTTCTTATATCTTTTTTCACTCTGTAAGATTGGGACTATTTCCACCATGAAAATGACATGGAAAGTTAAAGGTAACAATTCTACGAACATTTATTGAGCACCTACTATGTGTCAATAGCACAAGCATATAATATACTTGGATTCTTGTCACTGACTTACACAATTATTAGTCTCAGTTTATAGGTAAGTAAGGAACAGAAAGAATAAATAACTTGTCTAAGATGTTACCTTTAGTAAGTAACAGCTGGGATTTGAACCAAGCCATCTGGTTGCCAATTTCAGTTAGCCACTTATAGTTTACTACAAAATACTGTTTTTGGTACCATATTCTATTATAGCAGTTATTTGATATGATTAGAGAATAGGTGTTCAGATTAACCAAGAACTCTTATTCCTTGAGACATACTGCATATAAAAAGAAGAATTTTTTAGCACACACCTGCATGAAACAATTTAATGTTTCTTTGATAATTCAGATGATATGACAGGATGAAAATATAACAATTTATTATCATGTCAGACAATATAGATTTGGAAAAGTACAAGGTAATATACCTTTCTGATGAATTGAATGCTAGATAACACAGGGTTTATAGCAGCCATATCTAACTGTTTATTATAAAAGACCATCAAATACCCCTCCCCGAAAAAAAAGAAAATAAAGCACCTGGGAATCCATTTTTCTGGTACTATTTTCATTTCCATTGCTCTAGTGTACATAAAATAAGGGAAGATGTCCTTTAGCTTCTCAATATTATTCACCTCAGATAGTGCAGAAGAAGAATTTGCTGCCTCAGGTGACTGAAGTGTGTAAAATTCCTTAGTGGTATAGATTCTTACCAATAAAGTAGAAAAGGGAGGGGGAAGCTTTGTGTTTTATTCAGATTTCAGTGATTTTGACTTTTAATAAAATTTCCTACCTATAATGAAAAGAATAAATACATGGCATCAGTGCCTCAAGGGCATCTAGGATTAACTTGACAATTGACCGGGAGTCCAAGGAGTTCATGGTATTGAACATGATACATTATTGCAGAATTTACACTTGCATTTAAACCTTTCTACAGGCAGAATAAAGAACGTGCTATAAAATCCACAAAGAGTGGTAGCCTATTGGGAAAGTGTCTTTGAAAGTTGGAGTGTGACACAGCTCCATTCAGGAGAAAATTCTGTTGAATGTGACAATAAAGTCAACATGATATCAAAAGAAGAGGAGGGGTGAGGAGAGAGGGGAATTCAATGTGCAGGACCATTGCAGTTTTTTGTTTTTTGTTTTTTTTAAATGAATCCCAGCTCAATCATTCCTTGGGCAAGATAGTTAACTTCCTTTATCTTTAGTTCCTTTAATTGTTAGGTGAGAATAATTCTTTCAAGGTTAATGAAAGTTGGAGATAAAGTAGCTAAAGGTACCTAGTTCAGGAGCTAACATGGAGTAAGCACTCAAAAAATGCTTTGTTGAAGTGAATGCCATCATTCTCCAGGTACTGTGGTATACTATTGAGCCAAAGATGGCCTCTGTATCTATGTTGTTTTCTTCTTCATAGCGGGCTGGGACCCTGCTGTGAATATTCAAATGTCAATGTCAAACTCAAATTTTTACATACTTAATTATTTTAAATATAGTCTCCTAAAGTAATGTTTTGGCATTTTCATAGCTGCCTGCTTTGCATACCCTGTAAACCTGCACCCAACATCCGCCATATGTGGTAGATAAGAGAGACCTGGGGGCTATAAGAACTATGAACCATCAATGCCCATAGGAACTCTTGAACCCACAGACTATCCACCCTGCCTGCCGCACAGCAAAATGACATCACGTAGACACATATGCCCCTCTCTGACTGCCCTCCCCCCCAGGAGTGTCCTTGCCTTCCTCCCCTTCTGGGTGGTGGTCCCTTCCTGTTGCCTCTGTGAGGTTTCTGCATCTATGCGAACCTGTGAAAGCACCACCCACACAAAGCTCAGCTTTTTGTGCTCTGCTGCCTTGAGGTCGTGTCTTTTTTCTTTCTCAATCCTGAAATTCTTTGAACTTGCCGAAATGAGACTTCAGACTTCACAGTAGAAACAAGGTCGGGAAGACATGAAGAAGGAAAGCAGATGTGGATGAAGTTAATTGAGGGCTTTTGAATACTGTACTACACCAGAGGCTGCCTGGGATATCTAACTTAATCCTTACAACAAACCATGCAGAGTGGGCTCTGTTACTATCTTACTGATGAAACATCCAAGGTTTTGAGAACCCAAAGTAAGTCACACAGGTAATTAAATGGCAGAGCAAGGCTTTAAAAGTACATTCAGTCTTCTCAACACACCACAAACCCTCCTCTTTGACATTTTTCTTTTAACTAACCTTTTCTCCCCCTCACCTATTTGGCTACAGTGTTTTATAGATGCTAGCTCTGTAGCAGTTCTCAAACATTATCAGTTAAAGGAGTTTGAGATGCATATTTATCCATGTTCACTCCTGCCATTGCACACTTAATTTCTTGCCTTTATAAGACTCCAGTTGTCTGCAGAATGGATTTCCCTTCCTATCTGTTCAACTAATCTTACAAATTAGAATAGTAACTTTAATCATATTTCTTTGTGTAGAAAACTTTGGAGATCTTTACTGTCCACTGAATTAAGTAGAGACCCCTCAGAATTGGCTTTCTTGCTCTTTAGCAAGATTCACCCTCAACTTGGCCTAGTCTAATGGAGTTCCTAACTTTGTGTACATGTAGCTGGTCTTCAGAAAGTCACCAATTCTCTTTCCTTCTCTCAAAGCCCCTGGGAGATGGAATAAGGAAGTGCTAAAACAAACAAATAAAAAACAAAGTGCTATAAAGACTGGGTAAAACTGTGAAGTTTTTAGAGTTTAATTGTAAATCCCCTCTTGTCTATCATGTTCTCTTGGGATTTAGCTTTCAAATCGAATGTCAAGCACCATCTTGCCCATAAGGCCCTTCTTGTTATTTTCAGCATTGCTCTTGCTTTAACAACCCACTGATTAATTTTCACCTCTCTTATGGTAGGTCTTATAACTGAAGCTATTTTAGCACCTATTATACCACCTTTGAGGTCTTTTTGAGGGCAAGGTCTATGTGAAACTTATTTTTGTGCTCCTTATAATATATTACTCTTGATACTCAATAATATTTGATGTAAAAAGAATCGGAGTGTCCATAACATACAGAGCATTTTAGTAGAGTTGCTAATTAAACTAAAAAGGTATTTAAATGTAAGAAAAGACTGGGCTCAGGCCTTGACATTTCCATTAATAAGTTATGAAACCTTGACTGCTGAATCTTGGTTTCCTCGAAAGCTGAATGCCGGCCCTACTTAACTGCTCCATATATATCTCATCAGGATAGTGTGAAGATCAAATGAGATAACACATGTGAAAGTGCTATGTAAACTATAAATAGCATTCTCATATATATCATTGTTATGGGGTTCAGTGCACCCCATAAAGAAGATACAGCTTTAGACTTCTAGCATAGAAAAGTAGAAGTTGAAAAAACGAATATGGGGTGCTCTTTTCCGATTATGAAGGCCATCCACCCTCCAAACTGCTTTTTGATTTGCTTTTACACAAAGATAAATTAGTTTGCCTCTTCAATACAATTGTCCTGACAAATTTTCTTTTTATGCTCTTGAGGTTATAGGCTGTAGCTCTGTTAAAATAATTGTTAGTCCTGGCTGGTGTGACTTCATTGGTTGGATGTTGTCCTGAAAACTGAAAAGTTGCCAGTTTGATTCCCGTCAGGATACATGCCTTGGTTGTAGGTTTGATCCCTGGTTGGGGGCATATATGGAAGGCAGCCAATCGATGTTTCTCTCTCACATTCACAATTCTCTCCCTCTCCTTCTTCCCTTTCACTCCTTCTCCCTAAAAAGAATTGTTAGAAGTTTCATGAAAAATATTAGGTTGGCAGTTAAACTCTTAATTGTAGTATTATGCACAGGACTGACCATCTGTTTAATAATAAAAGACAATTTTAGACTTGAGTAGGTGGTTGAAACCACAAACCCACACCACAGAGGCTGAGGAATGTTTTCCAACACAGGAGGTGAGACCCTTTTTGTGAGGATGGCACAGCTGCCGGACTACTCAAATTTGGGTGTGGAAGTCCGTATCGAGGATTCCTTGGCTCGAGTTCACAGGAAGACTGCCCAGGGCTTGGAGGTGGTGCTGCCCCCACTGCCAGCTGGCCTCCACAGACTCTCAGTCTCCATCAATGGGATCAGCATTCGCTCACAAGGGTGAGGTGGACAACTTGCCATTAATTTTAGGTCTCTTTGGTGGTCTAGTGATTCAGTTGAAGAATTCTAGTTTTGAGTTAGGTCTTTAATTTTTTTTTCTGAAGCTAGGGGACGAGTACATGAGAATCATACAGTTTGCACACATCTTAGAAACCCTACAGGACAGTTCGCTTTCAAAACCAATTCAGGGAAACTTTTTGGCTTACTAGTCAGGGAACAGAGAACTTTCTGGAACTAGGATATGATGGCTCTTGAGTGAGGGTAGGCATCGATATGTGAAGGGGGAAGAGTCTATGCTTAAGAAGAGTCTGTATTAAAAAAATACTTTTAATAAGATTTGTCTTGGGCTTTGAATGCATGGCTTATAATTACTGCCCAAGCCATGTTCATATCACGTTTGCCCCTGAAGTCCCTCTGCCCAGTGTTTCTCCAGAAGTTCCATCTCCTCACTCCCGAAAGTTAGCTAAACTGCATGGGACTGATGCCACCACATAATACTGGCCCAAGGAAATGTCCCACCCAACATTTTCTCCTTAGCATTTCTTTTCCTCACTGTTAGGCAATGTATTCACACTCGCTCTCCATCATTCCTCTCTTCTCTCTCAAACACATACATCTCTTCTGTCCTCCTCCTTCCTTTCAGAGTCTTTTTCGAATTCTCTCAGATACTTCATAGTCACCTCCCCATTTTCTTCTGTAGGGTCGATCTTCACATCCAGTACATCACAGAAGTTTTCAGCATCGGGCCGTGCTGTGGGTCTCTTCTGGGTGAGTAGTTCTGATGTGACTTACTGCTTACCCAGCACTGGGTATTCAGATTGTGTTTCTGGACTCATTAATAAGTGAGATCAGAAATGGGGAACAGGGAGAGGAGTTTTCCTTGTGCTTCAGGAAACTCGGGGGTTCCTTTCTGCAATAAGCTCAGGAAATTAAAATTTTTTTATGAAAGGAAGATGTGTTTGGTTTTTTTCTTTTCCTCATAGAAAGATATTGAAACATCTAATGGGCAGTGCATCGCAAGTGGGTGTTTGGTAAATAAGAGAAGAGCTTCTGCGTTAGTCTTTTAGATTCTGCACATATAAGCAGAGGAGGAATGAGGTTTGGCGTCTTCACTTTACTCTAAGGATGCAGGTGAAGGACCCAGAGGTAGTCAGAAACAAATGCCGATACGGGAGATGTAAGAACAAGACCAATGGAGAAATTTAGAAAACTATTTTCAGAAAAAAACTGAAAGCTAGATATTTGCATGTGAATAATCATTGTGATAGTGTATAAAATACCACATTATCCTTTTTTGAGTGTAGTAAAATCTTTTTGAAGCTACTTGGCTATACTACTGATTTAGTAATGATATGGGGTATGTTGCTCCAATGCCTGTCCTAACGATGGGTTTGATTGTCCCTCAGCTAGAGTGCAAGACAAAGTCTATGAAAATAGCAGTAAATTCATAAGCAAGTGGCTCTTGACATGCCATATACATATATATATGCACATACATATATATACACACACATATAACTATATAATATATGGAATATTGAAATATTAGTAGAATAATATAGAAGGTAAGTAGAAGATGTCAACAAATTTGATTTTCCATTAGTGTGTAAGTTGACTATATGAACAATGTACATGTACTGCACATAATGACAGAATAATATTAAATAATATGTGAGATAATATGGCAGATGCTAAGACTAAGGAATTTGATTTTTCATTAATATATAACTTGTATATGTTTATGTAAAATATCCATATACTCTTTCTATGTAATAATATATAAAACAATGTAGACTAACATCAGATAATATAGCAGATGACAAGAACACTTCAAGAAATTTAATTTTTATTAGTGAATAAGTTAATAGAAGTGCTGGCTTCTAGGATCTATCAATATACTTGAAAATTTTGTCTTAAATATTATAAACATCCTTCCTATACAACAATTTATAATGTTTTACTGTGTGTAAATATCAGCCCACCTGGCTCCTGCCAAAATGGTCACAAATTTAACATTGATGGGTTGAGGTGCACCCTCCACTTAATTGTGCTGGGGCTTACACAGGGGTGGTGAGTTCCTAGTTCTAAATATCAGCTTTAATATTTTGCTTTTGGTTTTCATGCTATAGGTGGAACCATGCTCAACATCTCAGGAACAGGGTTCAGCAGGGACCCATCTCTAATTTGGGTGCTTGTGGGAAATCGGTCCTGTGACATTGTGAACTTAACAGAGACAGACGTCTGGTGTGAGACCCCACCCACCCTCCTGCTGCCTGAGGCCAATGTTCTCACTGTCCCAGTTCCCGTGGAGGTCTGGGCTGGCAGCATGTCCTCCCCCTGGGGACCTGCACCGTGCCTGGTGGGAACGGGCTTTGCCTTCACGTATGAGGTGGCGGCAACACCTGTGGTCACTGCCGTGCGAGGAGAATTCACGAATAGCAGCCTGAGCCTCTATGTGGAAGGAAATAACCTCCCGAACTCAGTGATTCTTCTGGGGGGCTTGAGCTGCCATCTTGAGACACAGTCTTTCAGGAGCCACAGGAGCCTGTCCAGCTGCTCCTTTCCTCTTCACAGTTTGGAGGCGGGTGTCTATCCTCTTCAAGTACGTCATCAGCAGATGGGCTTTGCTAACATGTCTGCAGTGCCCCAGCAATTCGTGGTGACACCTCGGATACTGGCCGTCTTCCCAGCCAATGGGTCAGCTTGTGGTGGGACAGTCCTCACGGTGAGGGGGTTGGCTCTCAACTCCAGGACGAAGTCAGTTCAGGTTGATCTTTCAGGTCCTTTTACATGTGTGGTTTTGAGCTTGGGGGACCAGACAATCCTCTGCCAGATTAACCTAGTGGGTGACTCCCTGCCTGGTGCTTCCTTCACCCTGAATGTCACAGTCCTGGTCAATGGGCTACCAAGCGAGTGTCAGGGTAATTGCACTCTTTTCTTGATGGAAGAGACAACTCCTGTAGTGGATGCCTTGACCATCAACACCAGTGGGTCTCTGACTTCAGTGCTGATTAGAGGTCAGAGGTTAGGTACCACAGCTGATGAGCCAATGGTGTATTTGGATGATCATCTCCCTTGTGTTGTAACTTTCTTTAATGCAAGCCACGTGGCATGCTGGATGAGCGACTTGACCCCAGGACTCCACTACCTATCAGTTTTTTATTCAAGAAGTGGGTATGCTTGTCCTGGTAATGGTTCCAGACACTTCTCCATTCTGCCTCAGGTGTTTCATTATTTCCCTAAGAATTTCAGCATCCATGGTGGGAGCCTCTTGACCATACAGGGCACAGCCTTGAGAGGTCGAAACAGCTCATGTGTCTACATTGGCAAGCAGGCCTGCCTAATGGTGAATAGCAGCGCTGAACTCATCCGGTGCATTGTTCCTGCAGGGAATGGCTCTGTGGTCCTGGACATAGAGGTAGATGGGCGTTCCTACCAGATGGGAGTTGTTGGTTATAGCAACACCTTCACCCCAGAATTGCTCTCTGTTTCTCACACTGGTGATGTCTTAACCTTTGTGGTGGCCCAGATCTCAGGAGCTGAGAACATTGACATTTTTATCGGGACATCACCCTGTGCGGGTGTCTCTGGCAACAGCATGGTTCTCCAGTGCATGATGCCGTCCCTTCCTGCTGGGGACTACCGAGTCAGAGGTTATGACCACACAAGAGGCTGGGCCTCATC
The DNA here is from genome assembly GCF_987537825.1 of Furipterus horrens. NCBI lineage: Eukaryota > Metazoa > Chordata > Mammalia > Chiroptera > Furipteridae > Furipterus > Furipterus horrens. Next base: position 104,433,244 of record NW_028327176.1, on the reverse strand, counting down.
TGTCCTGGTTTTCACTTCGAGACTTACTGTTACGGCAGTGACTGAGAACTTTGGTAAGCCAAGCAAATAAGACAGAGCACTTTCTGTATGTAAGTGGATTAATAGTGTCTCTCACTACTCTAAGGGGTAGGAAATCAACATTGATCTGAACGACAGGAGAGAGAAGCCTGAATGTCCTCTTATAGTCCTAAAGCCATCTTTGTCATGTTCCATGTACAAGGCTTTATTTTTTATCAAAGAAAGTGTGCATATTCTCTAAGCGTGTGCTTGTATTTCAATTGGATGCTTTTTCTCGACTTAATTTATGTTTTAAGTTAAATAATGCCATTTATAAGAGCTCATAATTTGATCATTTAAGTAGAACATAAATGCCTTCACCTATTTTATACATATGTGACAACTTGAATTCTTTTAAACTTATTAAATGTGACTATTTTTTTATCATTTTGGGATATTACACAGATGAATTCATACTCCACTAATAATAGGCCATTTGCCTACTATGACTGCATTGGTTGAGCTCTTTTCTCCTTTTAGATAAACTGAAGTTTGCCTTGCAGTTTCTTCCAATGATGGTTTCGGTTTCTGTTCACTTAAAGCCTTAATGCACTTGAGATAGCTCACATTTGATGGTGATGCAGAAAGTAGAGAGGAAACTGTAGGAAAGTATAGAGGAAAGTATAGAGGAGCTGAAACTTAGGCTGATGAAGTATTAGCTGTGTCTTTTCCTGGAACAAATGTGTCTGGCTTCAGCCAGGTGGCATGTGATAGGGATTAGAATTTTGATCCCTAGTATGTCAGTAAGTGAGCTGGGTAACTTTCTAAGCCTCAGCTTCCTTATTTGATAGAGAGGTTTGAGCTGGATGCTCCCTGGTTCCCCTTTCTCTGCTCTAAAATTCCATGATTTTTATGGTGAGAAAGCAGACGTATGAAATGCACCCTAAGCAACGTGTTATTCTTGAGTTTGTTAGGTGGCTGTGTAAGTACCACCTAGACTTGCTATGAGGGCAATAGAAACTGTAACTCTTATCTCAGTGAGGACTAGAGGTTGCACTTGTCTGAGAGTTTTGGTGGCATTTACCTTAATTGGTTCTCAGACTGAAGCAAGTCATCAGACAGGCGCATTCATACAGTGTTGGTAGGAGTATAAATTGTTGCAACATTGTTTTGGAGAGAGAAATGGGAATATCCATCAACATTAAAAATTTACTTTTCTTTTGACCTAGAAAATCCACTCCTAAGAATTTTCAACAGTTTTATTCAAATAAGTGTACTGTTCATTGCAGCACCATGAATTATAGCAAGAGAGCATAAATAATGGAAGACTCAATCAATAGGAAAGTTGCTAAGTAAATTATGGCATGATCACATAATAAAATTCTAAGTAGCTGTTGAAGTGATGAGTCTTGGAAAATGTCTATGCTATAATTTTAAAAATTATGTTGTATAAGAATATGTATAGAAAGATATCTTTGTATAAAAAATATGTATGCTTAGAAAATTCTGGAAGGATTCATAAGAGGCTATACATGATGACCTCTGGGGAGGGAGATAGGTGATTAGGGAAACTTTTACTTTCATTTAATACTTTTTTTTTTGTATAGAAATGTAAGAACTATAAATAAGCATTACTTTTCTGTATAAAAATTATTACATTTTTATAGGTTGTTGAATGTGATTGGGATCAGACAAACAAGGAGGCCAGAGCTTAGTGAAGATAAACGGGGGGCATCTCAGGGACCTGAGGCCAGTAGCGTGGACCCTGCAAGGGCATGAAAAGAAAGATGGGCAGCAAGGAAGCAGGAATTTGACTTTTGAGTCAAGTAAAGAAAGAAAGATTTGTCTCTATGATCATGAATTTGTAATTTTGTTTTAAAGGCCGTCTGGGTGGGAGGCTTGTGCATGTGTTCGGAGCCGGCTTTTCTCCAGGGAACATCTCAGCTGCCGTGTGTGGGGCTCCCTGCCAAGTCCTGGCGAACGCTACTGTGTCTGCCTTCAGCTGCTTGGTTCCTCCCCTGGATGGTCAGTAAAAATGCCATATGTTTTTAAGAGTATATATGAGAGTGATATTCTTTGGTTAGCTCCATATTTGTGATTAATGCTGTGCTGACCCCTAATGTTTCTATGTGTTCCTGGGGGAAATTCTTTTCTCTACTCCCTATTTAAGGTGGTAGGTAATTAGAATCAAAGACCTTGTATTAAAATGGTACATAATGACTTTTGTCATGTTAATGCAACAAAAATTTATCACCCGTGTTCTTGACTGTAGTGATATGATGATGAAAAAAGTGATTATGAGTCTAAATATTGGTTTCAATGACAGCTTTAGGCATCATGGAGAGAATAATCTTTTGGTCTTTGTTTGGGGTGGGGCTGCTGAGAACATCTGCTTATTTGAGGCACTAGTGAAGGGGCTAGATCATCAAACTGAAGATCTCTTGCATATTTGCCTGACTGCTCAGTCCTTGAATTCTTATTATAGGCAAACAGCCAACATTAACATCATCCTCTTATTTTGCAATGTTCAGGTAATTACTGGAGCTCTGACTCACTGACACACCATGATCTCTCCTTGCTTTAAGCTTCTTAGAAAGGAAGGTGCAAAGCTTTGATAGTCCCATGACGGGGCTTTCCAGTACAGGATAAGCTTCAGAAAAATATCAAAGGGAAGAAATTGCCATCATCACTGCAGGAACAGCTTAGCCGGGTGATTATCTTGTTTGCATAATCATAGATATTGTACCTGTGCACTTAAAAACCATTTGCACATATGACCCCTGTATAGCGCTCTAAGTTATATTCCTAATATGTGTCTGCAGCTTCAATGTGGGTGAAGGATTTATAAAGCATCGCTTCCTCTGAGCTTAGACGAAAATTCCATGATGGGTAATACTATTGTGGTGGTGGAGAGAGAAAAGGAGAAACAATTCTTGTTTAAAATACTAGAAATTGAGTTCTTGATTAGCATCATGTATATAGGCAGAACATTGAGGAAGAGATCTATTCCACTTAAAATTCTACAACAGGAAAATCAAAAAATTTAATTTAAAAATTCCATAATAGGAAACATAAGATACAGTAAAATATTTAAGTTTAAGACATTATCTGTTTCACTTTTCACTCTATCTCCTATGCACAGAACAGCTCTGGCACAGTGTATGTGCAAAATAAGTGCTTGATAAAGGAATAAACGAAGAAATTAGAAAGTTCTGGACACAGAAAACCAAAACTCCACATTCTCAGGTTTTAATATTTAACTACTACTGCTACAGTTTTTTCAAGACAGTGCTTAAATTAATTTACTTTTTAAAGCCCGTTTCTATTATTTCAAGACACTTGATTTTTAACTAGAAGTACAAGAAAAAAATCACTGAGGTTACAGGGGCAGGTAAATTGTGATATTTGAAGTTTGGTAACTCCTAGGAGAGGAATAATAGAAATTACTTTATTTTAAAAGATTTGATTAAGTTTTAGAAAAGGACTCAAAAGTTCTGCAATTTTTAAGAGGAAAACGAGTTGGAAGCTGTAACTCTTACCATTGCCACTAGAGGTCAGCAAACACTCATTCATTGTGCAAGAGCTGCTCATTTAGGGAAATGGATACGTTGACTTATTTTCCTCTTTAAAAAGAAAAAAAAGCCTATTTGAAAAAATTCTTAATTACAGTCCAAAGATGATAAAAACCAACTTTATTGGTTGGCATTTGGGGATTCTATCAACCCCCTGAAACTGAATAAAACATTTAGAGTATATGGTTGCACATTATTTTTCTATGAAATAGGGAGTGTGTCTCACAAATTATTAGAAACTATTAATAGTTTATCTACTTTCATATGGAATTGTATGTAATTAATCAATTTATATTTGTTATGTAAAATTATGTTATAGTTTAAGAGATTTTTTAGAGGACTGTTTCACAAGCAGCAACCCTTATAAGTGTCTCACAATTGCCATTCTCAGAGAAATCCACTCCTTGGCTTAATGCTTTTCCCCACTCACTTTTTCAAACTTAGCCAGATGGCAGCCCTTCGGCAAGCTGAGTGATCTCAGTCCTTTTATGCAGTTGCTCTCAATGATGCTATTCTTGAGAAATATATTATCATTGAGAATTATGAAGAATATATTATTGTTATTATTTTTGCTAGAGCAGTGACAGCAGTCATACCTGGGAGTTTATCAGAAATGCAAATTCATGGACCTACCAGATCTGAAACATTCCAACAAGTGAATATTTTGGTACTTCACTTCTGAGCCCTCTGAATTCTGACATTCTTTCCTGATGTGAAGCCCAAAGCTAGGTAGCTCCTCTGTGTAAGCAAGTTCTAACCATAATGGGTAGCATCATAAGATGCCTACATATAATTTGGCCTTATATTTGTTTTTAAAATTGCTCTACTCTTTTGCTGATATATAATCTCTCTGTTACCTACTATTATTTCAAGGGGTGTGTGTGTGTGTGTGTGTGTGTGTGTGTTTCCCTTTCTAACATAACTGTGCACAGCTGGAATTTCCTCATATTTGTATAATTTCTTTTTCTTCTTCTGTGGTTTACTGCCTTACTCTTTTCATTTAGTCTTTTGTTTATTTCTCTTAACTTCTCTAATTTGCTAAGGTCACTTTGAATCCTGACCTTTGCTTTGAGTTTTATTTCTTAGTTTGACTTTACATAATGAATAAAGTGATGTTTCGCATTCAAGGATACAGATGATGACTTACAACCTAGACTTTCCTAATTATTGTTTTGCTTATTCTGATACCACAGTACAAATCTGTCTTCTTTTCATCAGTGAGGCAGGGGACATTAAAGGTGCAGCTCTCAAAAGGTTTTCTTGCTTCTTTTGCTATCATCTATCTTTACTTTTCCCCCAAACTATGCGTCTAACAAAAGAAGAATTTTTTTTTTTCATGTGATGGGTTGTTAAAACATCTTCTCAGGCGAAACTGTACTTTGTATTTATAAAATTGGCAAAACCTCTGATCTTTGGATTTCTTGCATTTATACCTTGAATTATGCTACATGACTTTTTAATGGAAACTTGAACTTTTCCACAAGGCATAAAAGTTAAAGAGATTAAGCTCACACTGCTACTTAGTGGCAGAATCTTGAGTAAAGTCCATGGATTCTGATCCCAGCCCTGCATGCTTTTCATAATCTACCTTGTCAATGCGCATCTACTTAATCACCCATAATGAGTTCATTATTTTATGGGTGTTGAGCCTGTTTTTGTTTGCCTTAGGGCTTACTAACTGGGAAGTTCTCGTGTTTCGTCTACCCTCACGAGTCTTACTTGTCAGCCATTTTAATTGCTATGATTCCTTCAGAACACAGTCACAGAGAACCTGCCATGTGGCAGGTGCTTTGGAATGTAACGGCTACGATAATAATATTTGTATGTGATTGAGTAATTGCAAACTCTCTCACATGTACTTATATCATTTATCCCTGTTGCATGCAGCCGTGTGGTGCAGGCAGGGCTTAGGTTCAAGCCCATAGTTCTTGATACCCTTTGTCATGTACCTTCATGGACAGGCTAGCTGCAGAGTTAGAAGGCTAGAAAAAAGTTTTCTTATTTCTTTTTTATTTTATTAAGGTTTTCAGGTAGAGCTGCTTCAAAACCATCTCATGCAGAGATTTGTTCATCTTCCTGTTAAAGCTATTGCCAGTCTGCCTTGTTGATGCTTTTAACATTGTGTCTCCTGGCCAGAAAGAAATGTCCTAGTGTCAGAGGGTTTCAGATAATTACTTTTCTTCTTTACAAAGTGTTAATAGTCATAATTACATGAAAATAAAGAGCTTCTTGTAATCAAGAAATCCCATAAAGAGAATGAAGAGTTTAACGACAAACCTGGGGAATGTGTGATCAGTAACCATATAACCTCCTGAGGATTAGTACCCAGAATATATAAAGAACACTAATCAAAAAGAAGAGATAAACATTCTGATAGAAAAAAATGGCAAATGGCAGAAAGAGGAGTTTCATGGAAGAAGAGACATAAGTTATTACTGAACACATAAAAAATTGTTTGATCTAAAAAGTAATGATGAAAACAAAGCTTCAGTGAGGTGCTATTGAACTTGTACCTACCCTATAAACAAGTGATTTTAAGGCATATATCCTAGAGAAAGTTTTGTACATGTTTATAGTAGTAAAATCTGGGAAATATCCAGAAGTCTACTGCTAAGAGAAAAGAAAAATATATTGTATGTTCACATGGCACAGTATCGAACAGCAGTGAAAATGTATGAACAATTACATGTGATAATATGGATGAATCTTGGAAATATAATATTGAGTGAAAAAATCAGGTCAAAAACATTATGTCACATGTTCTATTTTATAGAATTCAAAAACAAGTAAAACTTAACCCTTTGAGTGCCAACATCGCTGTGGGCAATGCAGACAAATTTTCTCAAAAGTGCCAGCGTTGCTCCCAGCAACTCTTTTTACAATGGCTATAAATGTAACTAACAATGGAATAATGTGTATTTTATGTTTTGTTCTCTTTTGTTGTACTTCAGGTTATTTATTGATATAATTTTTTTCTCATGTTGATTCAAATTTAGAATTATGCATGGCACTCAAAGGCTTAATAATCTCTTGTTTAGGAATGAACAGCCATGTGTAAAAACTGTTTTAAAAATGCAGGTGGTGGTTTCTGAGAATGGGGAGGAAGGGATGGACTTGATGAAGGGCACACAGACCTGAGAGCATCACAACTCTTTTTAGACTTTACGTTGGCTGGTAGATTCACATGAATTTTTATTGTTATGATGGTTTATATTTTGCAACATTGTTACTTACATTCTTCTGTATGTATTATGTACACATAATACATTTTTACAAAAAGTATGCCCTGACTGGTGTGGCTCAGTGGGTTGAGTGCTGGCCTGCAAACCAAAGGGTCGCCAGTTCAATTTCCAGTCAGGGCACATGCCTGGGTTGCAGGCCAGGTCCCCAGTTGGGGGCACGTGAGAGGCAACCATACATTGATGTTTCTCTCCCTCTCTTTCTCCCTCCCTTTCTCTCTATCTAAAAATAAATAAATAAGTAAAATCTTTAAAAAAAGGATACTAAATTTTGTGCTGAAAATTGCTGGTGATTTAATCAATAAAATGATTTCTAGTGAAATAATAATTTAAAAAAGTAAACTGATGATTATTTTCCTGTCAGTCAAAGGACAATGCAGGAACTTCATTTATGTAACAACGTGAGGCCTTCAGTTCTTTCTGGGGTTGTTACCTAACCTAATGGTGATCATTTCCTGCAGTGTCCTTGGCTTCCCTTTGTGACCTGAAGCATGAGGAGGAGAGCTGTGCAGCCTGCGGTCGCACCTATGTGCAGTGTGATTTGACTGTCGCTGTGGGGACAGAGAGACTGCCGGAATCATGGCCTTACCTCTACACTTGTGAAGAAAGTTCCCAGTGCCTCTCTGCACCAGGTCACTGGACAGAGTCAGCCTTTCCATCGTTCGCAGGTCTCTTCATCAGGTAACCCTGCTCTCTACCTCCCTGACCTTCCCCATGAATGCAAGGCCAATTGGCTGATGGAGGCATCAGGAACTGTAGGCTGGGTGGACGTGGTCCCGGGGTCCCACTCCTCCTGTTGGAAGAACTGTTGCATTGTGGATTCCAGCCAGCCTGCATATCAAAGCATCTCCTGTCTCTTCAAGAGAACGTCTGAAAAATCTGCCCAGTAAACAGCCTGCTTTGTTCTTGCTTAGATTTTAATATTTATCTTCTGATCCAAAGCAACATCTGGTGAATGCCAATGGGGAAAAAGATTAGACATTATGAAAAACAGAAGGCTTTTTTCCCCTTTCCTTTTTTTTTTTTTTCCAAACAGATTCAAAAGTATGAAAAAAGTCATAGAGAAATCCAGAAGATTGTACAATGTTTATTTAAAAGAAGGGAGGTGCACAGGCTTCGGAATTACTGTAGATCTAAGATTTTGAAGTCTTAGGTTATAAGGATTTTTATAGGTTATAAGATTATAGGTTATAAGTTTATAGGTTACAAGTTTCCAGGTAAACCCCCTTTCTTAATGAAATTTAATGAAAAATTATTTTTTAAATTAAAATTAAGTTCTTTATTAAATCCAGTGTTGGTGAGTCTGGATGGCCTTCATTTCCACAAGCAGTTCTGTTCCCATGCAGTGTGATTTTTCATTGCTGAGCATGGTCCTGCTTCCTTTTTTACTTCTTATCTAGATGGAGTGGTTGCATCTGATTATTTAATGAAGACCGATTTTCCCATTTAAAAAATAAAACTAAACAAGATCAATTACCCAGAATGAAAGAGATAATTGGTTCTTTTCATGGCAGTCTGACTTTTCAATGTCCTGAGACTGCCTGTGTTTTAGTATGAATTTACCAACAGAGGATTGTGTTTGGTCAAACAGTTGACTGGTTGCTTTTTCAAAGAGCTTGAAGTACTTACTCTGTGTTTATACTCAGGTGAGACTGGAGTTTAGAATTCACTGCTGCTGCACATCAAGATGTACATGTCACTGCTCCTGGCTCCACAAAGTTCCTAGACTTTATCTAGATACCCAGAGCTCTTCCCTCTGAGTTATTCTATGTCTTTCCCTTCACTTCAGGAGCTGGTGGGGGCCACTGAGCCTTGGACCCCATTAAAAGTGATGCCCTTTCTATTGATATTGTTTTGAAAGTGCTACTCAGTGTTTTGGATATTGTAGCAGGCAAATGTGAGTGTGCTTTCTTGAGTAAGAATGAAAATAAGATCCCTGTGATTTAAATAGACAAAGTGTATACTGAGTGCTGAGGGTGAGGGGAACTAGCGCTGCTCTTTGCTGCCAATATGAAGGAAGCTTGGACCAATCTGCAGAGATCATTTGGACAATGTGCACAAATGACCTTAGAACTCTTCATATCTGGAGACACAGCAATTTCACTTCTAGGATTTATCTTATGAAAGCAGTTAGAAATATGTAGTATTTATGAAAAACCATATTCTTTGAAGTTTTAAGTGCTATTACAAAATTTTTGAAATAAATGTTCAATAACACTGGGGGAACATAATTTTCGCTGAGTTAGATCTGACACTTGTTTTTGACTAACTTTTGGCATCTGAATCCAAAAGTGAACACAGTTTTTCTCTATCACATTAACTTTTTAAAGTACAGGACACCCTCCCTTTGTCTCCAGAATCATACAAAATGTACATATAAAGGAAAAGAAAAAATTACCTGAATATACTGTTTATTTAGAGTTATTTTATTCATATAAAGGCTATATATTGTTACTGTAAGTCCAATTGTGTACAAGTAGTAAAGTTCTGCTACCAAACATACATATTAAGGTATTTTATCTTTTCAAACGACAGGCTAGGAAATGCCAAAATGAGATACTTGAAACAGTCTCCTTCATTTTGCAAAGCTTTCACAGATTGCTTCATGAGACCCAGTTTTGTGTGCAGACATGGGAATATAATGTTCTTTCTTTCAACAACTGGCTCAGGTAGAATGTTTGGATCACCAGGTTTGAGGTCAGATCTTGGAGGCCAATTTGACTCCACCCAATGCTTCTCACAAGTTCCGCTGCCCCACATACACAGAACACAGGGATACTTGGTGTATCCATGTTGCTGACCAAGAAGGAAGCAGACCATTCTAAGGTCAACACAGATGATCCAGTTGTGCTTGTGATATTGCAACAGATCAATGACTCTCTTTATGCCTTCATATTCTTCACGAAAGCAAACTGGCCAGTTGGGGCTGCACCAGATAAATTGCCATTGTGTAGTAGGATACACTTCAAGCTCTGCTTTGAACTATCAATGAACAGTCATCATTCAGTTGCATTCCAGATTAGAATTCCCAATTCATCTATTAAACCATATATGTTATGACAATACACAAAGCCACCATCACTTTGAAAGTACTGCAGAAATGCACTTTCTCTTGGTTTAAAGTAGGATACCTTTGTTCCTTTTTCAAGCAAGTTTTTCTCATGCAGTCTTGATGCTAGTTATGAAGCCTTTTTGGATAGTCCCAAATCTCGTCCCAAATCATTCAACTCATGCTGATCAAATCCCTTATGAACTGAGTCATCTTCAATTTCAAAATCTTCACCATTGCATCACTTAGTTCTTCACCATACTCCTGTTTTTCAAAAGAGGATAGTTTGATGAAAACTGGCACTGGGCTTTCAGCTGAATGAGGCACTGAGCATATAGCTGATGGTAGACTAAGATACTCTATTTTACATTTATTTTTCTTGTTCTATCCTGACGTTTTCACTATACAAAAGTAACAGTCACTTGAATGATCTCTGGGCTCTTGTCAAACCATAGGTATACCAAATGACAATTTATCATGTGTTTCCTTCGTCCACATCCGTAAACTCCCAACACACTGCTTGCACACCTTGTGAGGGGCCCAAGACTCATCTCAATCACCAAGTTTGACTTTAAAATATACAAAATAGGCTTGCCTGACAAATGCACTGTTTGTCCTTTGACTGAGAATGGCAAAACTGCCACAGATATAACAAAATGAATCAGGGTTGTTGAGGCCCTTAATGATGAGAAATAGCAGAGGCAAACATGATCTGAAGGAAAGGAAATAAGTATGTACGTAAATAAAAAAATAAATTCTGCTCACTCCTTGTATACAGACAAGAACTCGGACTACACTTCAGAATATGATTCACTATATAGAGTGGCACACAACCTCTCACCACACTGTCTCATGTGTAACCGAATAGCCTAGACAAGTATGAACCTGTCGCTGGTCTCCAAGGTCACCCCCCACCCCTCCCTACTTGAAGGAGGTTTGCTCTCAGCCAATAGGAGAGCACTAGTGCTTCTCTCAATCCAGGCTCGATCCAGCCTAGAGTGGTCGCATTAAGATAAACTGTAGAGAAAAATTTGACATGATAGAAGAAAACTAACTGCAGTTTTGAAATCAGCATGCCTATTTAAGTCTAAAACAGCTGAAAAATCGAACTCAAGAGGAATTATGTTAAAAATTGTTCCCTTATGTAATAAAGAATGCATCCAAGTGATAATATACTAACAAATTTTAAAAATCATGTTGTAGAATATTTAACCAAAGAAGAACATGCTTATGATATTGGAAAGTGAAAGATGCAAGTCACAAATAGTGTATTATTTCTTTCTAATGGTGTATAATACATACATTTTTACACACATATAAAAGGGGATTAGAAAAAGACTAGAAGGATGTCTTCTACCAATGGTATGCCTATTCCTAGGTGGCTACAGTACTGGACATATTACTTTAGTCATTGATTTTTATGTATTATTTTCAGCGAACATGTACTTATTTAATAACCAGAAAACATACTGTAAATTACACAAATGGCATTAAGAAAATCATGTGCCAAATGGTTTACCTTGGTTTCTTTTAGGATTATGCCTGTGAATTCAAATAACTACTTTCTGGGACCTTAGCAGGGGACCCATTTCTATTAAATGCTTTATCCCCCTGCCAGTTACTACCGCTATGGATCTGATGTCAATTGGAAAAAGTAGATATGCATATCTGTGGTGGAAATATGCTCAGTTCATCCATCTGCTTATCCATCTATTAAGTTCCTACTATGTTCTAGACACTGTGTCAGGAGCTGGTGACTTCATGGTGAATAAGGCAGCAAAGTCCCTGCCCTTAGGGGTAGGGGAGAAAGCCAGACAATAAATAAGATGATCCCAGGTTGTGATAAGAAGTATAAAGTGATAGAAAATGATGGAGGCTACTTTATACAATGTGCTCAGAGAAAGCTTCTCTGAAGAAGTGTCTTTAATGCTGCACTAAAGAGAACAGTGTCATTATGGAGAGTCAGGCAGGAGGGTAGCAAATGCAAAGGACCATCAAGTTTTATGAATTGTTAGAGGCTTAGAGGGCAGTGGGTGAGGAGGAAAGAAAGTGGCTTTAGATGAGCTCAGAGAGGTATGTAAGGCCTTGAAAGTCATAGCAAGGAGTTTAGATTGTCCTCTAAGAACAGATTAAGTATCTTTCCAAAGTCACAGAGAAAAGCCTTAGCAGTGCCGGAACTGGAAGCCAAGGCTTCTAACTCACAGCGTACTTAGCACAGTGCCATGCTGTCAGCATTGGAGAAGAGAGCCTTGGCCAATCTGTGTGGGCTCAGTGAGATTTCAGAGCCATAGGAAGCAGTTTCAGGCTAAGAGAGGAAGACAGAATGATGCATTTTTATTGCCTGTCCTAGAGAGTGTATACAAGAGAACTGGCTTACTTTTGGATCTGATCAGACCAACTGAAATAATAAATTAGTGGTCAGGAAACTTAGGTCCTAGAACTCTTTTTGCTATCATGTGGGCAAAAACTTTACTATGTTTCCTCACAATCAATATTTGTGTGAATGTATGTCTATATCATCTATATCAGTGGTTCTCAACCTGTGGGTCGCAAGCCCTTTGGGGGTCGAATGACCCTTTCACAGGGGTCACCTAAGACCATCGGAAAACACATATATAATTACATATTGCTTTTGTGATTAATCACTATGCTTTATGTTTAGTTTGTAACAATGAAAATACATCCTGCATATCAGATATTTACATTACAATTCATAACAGTAGCAAAATTACAGTTATGAAGTAGCAACAAAAATAATTTCATGGTTGGGGGTCATCACAACATGAGGAACTGTATTAAAGGGTCGCAGCATTAGGAAGGTTGAGAACCACTGATCTATATCCATGTGTTTCTCTATATGCATATATTAACATTTATATTTAAATCTGGCCAACTACACTACTTCATTCATAGGATTATTGTGGAAGAAAACACTGAAGAGTGGCTCTTAAGAAACTTAGAAATTTTGTAGATTTTAGGCTAATTTTGATATCCTGGAATTCCTGCTAATTTTGATGATGGCTTTTTAATGAAAAGAAATCTCTAGTGTGATAATCAGGAACAAATACTAGAAAAATATGAGCTAAACCTCGTAAAAATGTCTAAACTAACAGAAAAAGGTTTAACTCTTCTGGAGCAAGAAGAACATGATTAGGGAAGACAGTGCATTGCTATAGGCAAATGAAAGGAGGAAGTGACGTACCCCTTTTTACTCTAACCATTGCTGACAAAGAGTCTAGAAAGGGCAGAAGAAATCTCATTGGGAGGGAGGAAGCCCAAGATCAAAAAAGGTTGCAAAGGAAGTTGATCCCTCCTTTCCTTGAGTTCATGTCAGTATACCTTGCTCATATGATTGGTAAGAATGTGAGAGGAGGGCACACAACAGAGAGAGGTGATGGGCATATATTCTTTTATTTGCCTAGAAAGGAAAAAGGGGAATTCTGGAAATTTAGACAACTAAGCTTGTGTTATTCCTGACACATTTCTAGAATGTATCATTCATCAGATGGTTTGTGAGCCTTCAGAAATGGAAGTAGTTATCTGGGAATGAATTCACAAGGAATGTCGTTGTGTGGTAAACCAACTTCACTGCCTCTCCAGTGGTTTCAGATGTGCTCCCTACCCCCAGTAGCAAAAGAAAGGTTCTAGCCACAAAGCCCAAGGTGGCCGGATGCATCATCAGTTGGTTTGAAGTTAGGTGTTTTATTCGAACAGTCTGTGTGAATTTTTATTCTATTCTACCCTATTTTCATAGTCATCTAAATATTACATCACATTTTAATTTAAAAGGTAAATTACTTTGCTTTTTCCTCCTGAATCTTTGAGTACAACCAACACTATAGGAGCGAATGTTATATTTACTATGTGGCTTAGTCTATGCCCTGGGTGATGGCTCAGCTAAATGGATTTGTAGCTACATTATAGGCTCCAGATTCAAAATGTATTTGAGCAATGGGTCCACATAAGTGAGATGACATGGAACAATAATGAATGTAAATTCACTCATTTACATTTTAGCAGTAATACCATCAACACCATTAGCACCAAACATGATAGTAAGAACTGCCATATCTGACAATTAATGTCTGCCAGATTCTGTTTAAATCATTCTGTAAGCATCCCTTTGCTCCACCCCCTCAACACTTTTATAAAATAGGCACTTGATGATTAGTAACTCCACTTTATAAATATGGAAACCAAAGCTTAGAGAGTCATGTCTTCACAGTGTCATGTGGATGATAAGTATTTGCTTGAGGATTCAAATGTAGCTGGTCTGCTGCCAAGCTTAACTTCTGCATGCTAATGCTTCTCAGAAAAGGAGGTGAACACATACAGCATGGTGAAATCCTCAGGCATTGCAGCTGTGAGACTTTGAGTTCACCACCATCTTCATTTGGGTGTGGGGGCTACCAGACCAACCCAGGGTTAAGTGTCGTGAGACAGAGGGCTCAGATAAAGGGAGACCACAGCTCCAACAGTCAGCCCAAACCACGTGTATTCAGTTCCGGGCCCCAAGATACTAATATGCTGACAATCTACAGGAGGTCTAGCGGAGAATGAACATCATGTCTTGGGTGGATATGAATCTGGGAATATTTTAGTAGAAAGAAAAGAAGATTAAATAGACATAGTAGTTATCCTGCTCATTATTTTTAGCAAATTGCGGGAGCAATCATTTTGACATTGTTTTGAAAAAAGATGCTCTAGTTCAACATGATTTAGTCTCTCAAGCAGTAACCTTTTGCCCTTTCTACCATTTTTCCTGGTCTTCCCATGGGCTCTGTCGTCTTCGAGGCTGATGTTCAATCTGCATCTCAAAACCAGAGAATACTGCTGCAGGAGACAGGGCACCTGGGTTCTCGTCTCAGACCTGCTGTAATTTTGTTTGACTTTATGCAAATCCCCTGATCATTTTGGGTTATATATTTTTCACACCTCTACCTACTTTACAGGCTGAAATGAGATCATACATATGAAATTGTTGAAAAGTTTAAAATATCATGCATTAATAATCTTTGAGTTAGTTGCAACAGTGCCTAAAGCCAGGATTATTGTTGAATAAATATCACACCTGTTGGGGACAATACCCTGCAATATCCATGCTCTCGTCTCCCCTGGACTGCATATTTTCAGACTTTCTGTAATGCTCTTTTTTACTTTAAATGCAGTCTGGCTTCTCTCCTTAAAGCAAGAGGACTCTTAAAGTGAGTGCCTGGTAGTATAACTGGCACATATATCGAATCTCCTTAGTCTGGGCTGTTAAGTAAGTTTAATTAATTTACTAAGTTAATGTTCCTCTGCTAGCAACAGAGCCTCATTGCCATCAGCTGGGGAGAGGGAATTGGAAGCTTAAATGAGCTCATTTTTTCACAGTTGGAATTAGGGACCAGTTAGCCAGTTGTATGGGTTTTCCAATTTCTCCATCTGCCCTAGGGGGGATCAGGCAATTCACTCCCCCAACACTAAGTGTGAATAAGAACAGGAAGAGGGAAGGGAAAAAGAAAAAAAAAAGCCTCGCTAATATTTGCTTCCATTTTTGGAACTGGAAGTATTGTTTGCACATTGCTTGTTAAGTTGGGCTTGGAGAAGCTTTTGCTATAATGTTCCTAATAGGTTTGGAAAAGAGAAAGGCCTCCGTAAAAGACATTTACCACGTGCGTTTTCATTGCAGGGTGTGCAGATAAAGGGAAAACAAATAAACAATAAAAGAATGGAAACAAAATTACAGAAATTTGCAAAATTTGACAAATGGTGGCCTGTAGTTGCCACAAGCTAATGGCTTGCAATGATTAATAAGAGTAAAAATAATTGCATTTCATTAAGATTGATGACACCCCATTTAACCTCCCCTCTCGTTTCAGCCCTAAAGTGGAAAGAGATGAAGTTCTCATCTATAATAGCTCCTGTAACATTACCATGGAAACTGAGGCAAAGATGGAGTGTGAGACGCCTAATCAGCCAATTACCGCCAAGATTACTGAGATATGGAAAAGCCGGGGCCAGAACACTCAGGTATAATCAAATCTTTTTTACAGACTGATTCAAACAGCTCAAATTAAATTTGTAATATTGTGTACATTAAAAAAACAATTTAGTCCAAATGGCAGCGATATATAATATTAAATGCTCTCAAACTTTGAGGAGCTGGTCTAATGCACAGCATCTGAATTCATAGTTAACTATAGTTAATCATATATTTTCTCAAAAATAAATGAGTGCTGCCTGGGCTCTTTTAAAGCAAATCCTGAACAGATAATCTCAGCATTTTGTCCTGCTTTCTGCATGCATGTTTAAAAGGGGCTTCCTGTGGTTTATTTCTTCATGAAATAAATGGCCTACAATTTAACCAAGCACTCTGGAAGGGTTCCAAATTACTCAGCCATCTACAGCTGGTCAGATGACAATGTCTGCAGGTCCATCCGGTTCATCTCTGTTCCATGGAGAGCAGAGTGGAAACTTTAGCTTCTGAGGAAATTACATGAAAATTAAAACTGAAAAAGTCTGCCAGGTCTTTTGGTCTGTCCTCTCTACCCCAATTCATCCATTTTGAAATAATCTAAACAACTCCCTTCAAGTGGCTCTCTTAAGACATGTTCTTAAGAGTCCCCAGTGAGGGATTTCATAGCCTCCCTAGGGACTTTCATGAATTGAAATCAGAAGCTAAGAGCTCTTTGGAAACACATCAGATAATCTTTCACAACTCTCCTGGCTTTTCACGGCACACATATAAAACATAATATTTCTTGAGTCCCTGCTCCCTTAGGTGCCTTTCTCTTTATGAAAGCAATTCTCATCTTTTTCTCCTTTTGTCTCTTTTATTTGGAACAAACATTTATTGAGTGCCTATTATGTACTACACATTATAGCAAATTCTCTTGTGAAAGCTACTTCTTAAACCTTCCAAATTCCACACTATACTTCTTGAGTTTGTAAGGCATAATTTTTCTACAGCTTTTGCACAGGTGCTGAAAATGGATGCAATTACAAATAAGATGATTTTTCTATATTTTCTGAACTATTTCCCGACTGCCTTTCCATCCCTTTGGCGTCTCCCTGTCCATTTTATCACCTCTCCAGGTTTTCCCCACCTCTTTACCTTCCTTTCAGGTGGTTGCACAGGGCTGTCACAACTTCCTTGTGTCCACCCGCACCCCCCAAATACACCTCTTCCTTTCAAATCATTGCCAGTTTTAGTTCTTCATCTCCAGCATGATGGTCCTTTAATTGCAGCCTTCACTTCACCCGTGGCCACTTCCCAGCAGTTGGCTGTCAGGAAAGCCCCCAAGGTTTATAGTTGTGAGGGGGACTGCTGAATCAGAGTTGTGTTGTGGAAAGAAAGCCGTGTGCTAAACACAAGCTATGGAACCCTGAGCAAGCTTTAGGCCTGTGGGGTCTCAGTTTCCACCTGGTTCATAACCTGGGGTTGTTGGGATGCTCCGTGAGCAAATTCTGGTGAGAGGAAAGAAGAGGTGGGCTTCACAGTGGTTAATTGTGGGCTTTGGAATGAGACGGCTGGGGTTTGAATATATCACTTGCTATTGGAGGAACTTTACCCCTCTGTGCTTCCATTTTCTCATCTGTAAAGTGGGGTAAGAGTAGTACCCACCTTAAGAGAGTTGGTGTGAGGATTCTAACACATGAGCCACTGAGGACTGCACCTAACACAGTTTAAATGTCTAATGTTAGCCATTATTGGCAGAGCTAGTTTGCTAGCAGCAGTTCTAGAAAGTGATACAGAATTATTTCTCTCTATAGTGCTTGCTGTTTTGATCATATCACTTCACTTCTTAGATGTTATCTAATTTTTCATTATCTCAAAGACTAATTTTGAATTTTTTGAGGCTTAACTGCCTCATTCGTCTTTAAATATTTATGCAGTATGTATTTACTGAGTTCTAACCATGTTCAAAGTGCTCTGCCATGCTCTGAAGGAGATAAAAAATATCATGAAAGGAGACCTCAGGACATGTATGCAAGTAGGTAATCTTCAAAGAAAGACACGTAGAGTCAGTCCACCACAACTGGATGAAATGTTGGGTCCCATCTAGACAAGCCCCCTCACTAGAAAGATCATAGCCAGTAATGTGGCATCATAACCCATAAGCATTGTAGGGGAAGTAAGTCATCTAATCTGTAGGAGCCAGAGAGCCATGTCTGTCAAAACCCACTAAGCCAGTGCCAGTGTCTAGGAGACAGCAGTTTTGGGATGTTTTGTTACACTGTAGGTCTTAGGATGTCTGGTTTTTCTGCTTGGGCCTACAGACATATCATCTGTGTTAGGATACACACTTACCTAATCTGGGCCTGGGTCTGGGGAAAACCGGCACTGACAGGTGCTTAATCGAAACTAGAATTTCTTTCTCCAGCTCCAAGTATTATGTGAGAACCTTGGAACAGTAGTTTCATAGCATGGTGGTAAGTGTTCTGTGATAAAAAGGGTAGCAAAGTGAAATACATCTGTGAAAGCTGGGTTAAACAAAGTTATAATTTTTTTTTTTTTTTTTTTTTACCAAAGGACTTTTGAGAACATTCAGTATATGACTGCATAATGTGAACTTCTAAGAGCGGGTATGATGCATATTATTACCCACACATGTTTGTCTGTGGAACCCTTGATTCCAGAATCTCTCCTGGGGCTGGTGTTTGTTCTGCTGTTCTCACTTTGAGAAATGTTGCCCACACAATGCTCCTCCCCCTGTCTTAGAGTGGGGGGTGGAGGTGAGGTCAGAGGTGGGAAAGGTTATCTTCAAATGGGACAATCAACCAAAGTCTACTGAAGTAGGTGGTTGTATCCTGCCATGAAGAAAGTGCAGGGCTCAGGCTTTCAGGGGGTGCAGAGGAAACGGATTTCTGGTGGAGGAACCAGCTCACACAAGACACTGACATAAGCAACCACAGGAATAGTGCAAAGAACATGAAGTTTGTGAAGGGACTAGTGAGTTGTAGGTTTGGGAAGGTAGGCTGAATTGGATTGTGATGGCAGGTTAAGTGTTTGGTCCTTTAATTCATCAGGTGACAAGTCATCCTTGAGTCACTACATGATCACAGGTGTGCATTAGTCACATTGATCTGATGCCTGGGTGGGGATGCTTTGGGAAACCCAGGGGGGGAAACCCCTGCTTCCACCCTTGCCTCCCTTCAGTTGATTCTAAGGAAGCCCAACAATCCTTTCAAGATTATGTCAGATAAGTTCACTCTCCACAGAAACTGTCCTGTGGCTCCCCACTTCTCGTTGCACCAACTCCCTTCCTCCATTTCCTTTCCAGCTTTACTTCTCCCTCTCCCTCCTTTACGTATTCTGTCCAGGTCTACTGCCTCCTTGCTGATCCTGGAACATGCCAGGCTTGCCCCCACAGCAAAACCTCTGCATTTGTTGTTCCTTCCGCTTAGAATACTTGTTCTCCTCCTTTTCCATGTAATTCTTGCTTTAAGTTTTTGCTGAAATGTTACTCTCTCAATAAAGTCTACCCTTACCACCCAATTTAAAATTGTAACCCAGTGTTTTTCATCCATAGATCTTATTTGCAATTTTTCTTATTCAGTTCTATTTTTCCATAGTCCTTAGCACCTGATAATAAACTAGATAAGTTCCTAATTTATTATGTTTAGTATTTAGTGTTTCACTATGCTTGCTAGTATGTGATCTCCAAAAAGGCAGAAATGTTTGCCTGCTTTGTTCACTGGTGTATCCCAAGTGCCTGGAACAGAGTCTGAATTGATTGTTCTAATGATTAGTAATATACAAACAAATAAAAGCAGTTAAAACAAGCCTTCTTATGTACTGCTTCTCCAATCCCATTCTCTGGAAATTATTTCTGAAAGGATACACACATATGCATAGGTTTACATACATCCATTTGCACATGAAGATATTCTTGTGTCATTCTTCAATTTGTATTTAAAAAAAAAAAAAAACCTATTGGTGCTCTAGCACATAAGCTCCTTGAAAAGAGGAACACTTGCTATTTCCCAATGCTTAGAACTACATCTAGTCCACAGCAGATCTCATTAAAAAATATTGAATGGATGAATGGATTTATAAATGAATGAATACATCATGGTCGTCTTTTCATTTGATGTCCATTTTTTTTTTCCTTCGGAAGACATCGATTATACTATATATCAGACACTGTGATACATTGAAACAAGAAAAAATATATTTAGAAAAGAAAAAGAAAATCTAAAGGAGTGCTGGAATACACAATAAGGTGCCATAAGACAGCCAGGTGTTTTGAGGGATTTGAAGGACAAGTAGCAGATGAGTTGTGGATGGGTAGAGAAACTATAGTAAAATAAACAACACAGAGGAAGTTTAGAGAAACTGATATAAAGAAACTGCTATACTTTTCAGAGGAGCTCTGTGAGAAAGTCCAAGCTTAAGAGTCAGATAGAACAGGCATCGGGGTTAGTAATGAAGGAATTGCTTGGGGAACTGCTAGTGCTACGTTTCCCCTCCTACTCTCTCTCCCTTTCTTTGTCTCTGTCTCTGCGTGCTCGAAGTGGTTGAATGTGTGTCTCTCGCTCATAAAACAAATGAGCGCTTTGCTTGGGGACAGCTGATGGGTTTGGTCCATTGTGGATGTTAGAACCGATGCTAAACTTGGCCAAACCCAAGGTGACTCTGGGGAGCAGGGCAGACCTAGGGAAGGAAGAAAGGACTGGGAAAGCGAGGTTCTCCTCATTTCTGCCTTCAAAGAAATTTCCTTTCACTCCACCCGCTCAGATGTTTTACCCAATAACTTTGATGGTGATGATGTGAAGAGGTTTCTCTAAGTATCTGATCTGCCCTGTCTGTGGGGAAAAAAGTCTGAAACAATTCAGCTTACCTGGGAAATAATTTGAAACCTGGCATTCTTTACCTAGTCAAATATGATTTGGAGTAAGAAAATAAAGACATATATACTGGAAAAAATTCAGAAAGTGTTTTTTCTTTTTTTCTTTCCTCTTATTTATTTATTTTAAAAATTTTAAATTACAGTTGACATTAAATGGTCTATTAGTTTTAGCTGTACAGCATAGTGGTTAGATATATAACTTACACAATGATGCCCCACTAAATCTTGCACCTACCTGGCAGCATACATAGTTGTTACATAATTATTACAATATTATTGGCTCTATTCCCTATGCTCTATGTTACTGGGGTGGGTAAAAGTAGGTTTACAGTTGTTTGTATGGAAAATAATACAATAATTAATAAATGAGAATACAAGAATAAACTCTATGTTTCATGTCCTCATAGCTATAAACCTAGCTTGCCCATCCTGTATATCCCTGTGGCTATTTTGCAATTGCCAATTTGTACTTCTTAGTTCCTTCTCATTTTTCACGCAGTCCCCTGGACACCATCTCCTCCCCTGCTTCCATTTGGCAACCATCACTTTGTTTTCTGTATGAGCTGGATTCTGTTTTGCTTATTTTGTTTAGATTCCACATATAAGTGAACTCATATGGTATCCGTCTTTCTCTGCCTGACTTATTTAACTTAGCATAGTACCCTCTATGTCCATCCATGTTGTTGCAAATAGTAAGACTTTATTCTTTTTTATTGACAAGTAATATTTCATTGTATAGTTATACCATTTCTTTTTAATCCAATCATCTTTTGATGGAAAAATTCAGAAAATCTTGCTCCCTTGTGCACTCTCTGAAAAATGATGTACTTTTGAAAACTGTAAAATGAATTCAAGAATGAAGATAAAATGGGATACAAAAAACAGTAATGAATAAAGAACCTGAAAAAGAGCAGAAACAGAGTAAGAATTGTTGAAAATGTGACTATGACACTTAATATAATTAAGAATGGATTCTTAAACAAATAGAGGTAGGAACCTCCTGCTTCAAGTAGGTATAATGAAAGAAGAACAAGAAACAGAGGTATAAGCCCCCTTTTTGATAAAATGAGGAGATATTTGTAATACAAACAAATATTACGTGAAGATGAAAAGTAAGTGGGAGAATGCCAAATGAATTAATGAGGTGGATGAAAATAAAAATTAAGTTCCTGTGAAGGGAAATTTAGATTAAAACTAACATGATTGGCCCCACAGAACCCTAGGAACACTTTGGATTTAGAGACATTTAGATACCAGGATATGCATATCAGGAAGGGCACTGAAAGGAGGGGGTTGTTTGAAATCCTCAGTAAAGAGCAGCTGGATCCCTAGGACACTATTCCTGGTGGCCCCAGCCAGTCATCTGTTCCCACTCCTCCCTCCAAAGGAGTAGAGGAACAATTCCTGTACAACTTGAACTAGTGAGCTATTAATTGGGTGCCTGATACCAAGCACAGGGGAGAGAAGAATGAAGAATACACTTGGAGTCAGGGGAATGAATGTAAGTATCTGCTTACTTTTTAAAGAGTGATCAATCTCTCCCAACCCCCAACCCCATAAAAATTTTCCTCTGCCTAGCTCCAGAATCCTAGTAACTCAAGATCTACTCTTTCCAGAAAGGAGATGGGAAGATACTTTTCTGGAGAAATTAAACCAGAATAAAGACCCAGAGATTTTGACATTTGTAAGCCTCATGAAGTCCTACTTTGATGATGCACTTAGATTTTTACTACATTGCTCTTAAGTGTGAATGAACAGACTTTTGGATTTGCTCATAAGACAGTACTAAGTTTTAGATTTATCCTCCTACTATACACAGCTATGAAATAGTCAAAATACAGATAACAAATAGCACAAGACTGTGATCTTTGAGAGAAGGGCACAGGCAGGGATAGTGGCTTTCTGTCTGGGAGCACTATTCCAAATGCAGCTTGGAATATTCCAGAAGCAGTCCCACTGAGTGGAGCTCAGGGCCATTCCTGTAGGTAGGAGGTGTGGAAGAGGATGCAGAGGTGGGAGGAAGAGAAAAATGTCCAATAAAAATGGCCAAATTATTCCAAATCTGGTGAAAACTATAAACCTACAGATCTAAGAAGCTTAATGAATCCAAGTAAGAGTCAACATCAAGAGGTCCATTACTGAGGTTCTCAATTATGTTAAGATGTCATTTTTTTCCAGTTAAGTTGTAAGTTCTATATTAATATTATATTTAGAGTCAATGCAATAAAACAAAAAAGTCCAACATGTTCTTTGTTTGCTTATTTGTCTTGGGTAAAAACTCCCAGGCTGATTGAAAAAACATGGAAATGCAACAAGTAGCCAAACTACCTTAAAAAAGAACAAATTTTGAAGACTGATTTCAAGTTCTAGTATAAAGGTATGGCAATCAATAGGAGTTGAAGGCAAAATCTTGTTCGAGAGAAGGGTTCTACTGCTACATTTTGTTTGGGAACCTGGTGCAGTGTCCTGGAACCCATGGGAGTAGAGAGATGGAAGGAAGGTGAGATGGGGCATAGACTGAAAAAGGGGCTGTGATCAGGAGTTCTCAGGGACATTCAGGCTGCAGGAAGGACAGTGTTACCGAGGAGGAAAACCAGATGTTGTGGGTGGGGTTAGAGAGTAAGTGAGTGGCAAGTAAAGGCAGGCAGCTGGTGTAAATCAAATGGGAAAAAGACAGGAAGGATACAGGTACATATCGTGGTTGGTAACCCCTCCTCAAATTCATGCTCACTCACTATCCTTACCTCTAGGGATGGTTTCTTAAGTTCAAGGTGCTTTGATTAACTCTGTTGTCTACAACAGCGTGTTACCTGATTTGACAAGAGAGAGACTCCACAGGTGTCCCGCCGCCCCCCCCCCCCCCCCGCCCGATTCATTCTTCTATGACTACGCAATAGCATTCAGATAATGCTGATGTTAGACTGGTTAAATCATCACCATTCATTTTAGAAATATTTGTACTTTTAAATTGACTTTGGCTCCCCAGTGCCTGAATTATGGTTAAAAAAGCAAAACTGCACTGCTTACTTTAATTTAATCCCTGCTTTTTGTTTAAGGACATTCTCCTAGAAAATTGGTGCAATACAGCGATGTGAGGAATTTCACATTGTCTTTATAGTGTGTATAGCTAGTTAGAGGCTAATTTGAAACAACTTTCAATTTGCTAATTGATTTTGTTCCTCCTGTTATTGAAATCTAAAAACACTTTTTCACTTTCCTCTCCTGCTCTCTCCTCTCCTCTCCTCTCTTGATTTTCTTCTCCCCCCCCTCTTTCTCTTTCCCTTCCCTTTTCCTTCCTTGCTCTCCCCTCCTGTCTCCTTCCCTCCTTTTCCTTCTCTTCTCTTTTCTCTCTCCTTCCTTTCCTTCCCTTTAAATTTCCTCTTCTGTTCAGCACATATCTCCAGGGTTGCGTGCTTGTTCAGGAGGTGCTGTTGAAAGCAGGGCTGAACTTGTTGTCAGGCCAGGGTCCTATGATGCAGGAAATCAGCCATTGCCCCGTGACCTGGAGGAAACTTACTGGGTCCATGTGCCTTGATTTTCTGTGTGAATTGAAGTTCTTAATGTATACCGGTTACCTACTGTGAGGGCAAGAGGAGTTGAGAAGTCAGGTGGTTTCATATCTGAAAGGGACTTTACCTGCTTAGGATAAGTAGGCAGGTAGCAGACACGAATAGGATACATGGTGAACAGGGCTCCTGGGGTCTAGCTTCAAGTTCTAGCAATGTCCCTTGTCTGACAAGTATGTGGCAAGTCACTTAACCTTCTAACTGATTAAGGTTAGTACTGCCTAACTTCCTGCTTTGGGAGAGGAAGATGCTACATATAAAAGTGTTTAGTAGTAGGAACCCAAAAGTTCAACAAAGGCATTGTGACATAGTAGTTATGAAGTGGTGCTCTGGAATAAAGCTGAATTTGAGGATGATTTTTCTATTTATTATATAATTTCAGGATTATGCAATTAAGAAAGATAATAAATGTTTAGGTGCTCCAGAAACTGTTATGCAAAGTTAGGATGTTAAAATTTATAGCATGGTTTAGTTGTGGTATTATCATAACCAAAACTTGCTGTGTCGAGACTTTGTCATGTTTGAACCCAAGATGTTGTACACTTCTGTTTAAAAAGAGGAAACCTGGGCAATATTTAGCTTGAATGAAAACTTAAATTCATCTGAACAAAATAATTATGCCTCTCTCTTTCTCAGGGACTCTTTGCATTAAATAAGCCCATGACCCAGCCTGTTGCTATGTGATCAGCAAATGAGGCAATGGTTTTGAAGACTCTCTGTCATGTTTTGGCCAAAAAAAGGCTTCTTGTCACTCCTCATTATTATATTGTAAAATCACTGAGTAGTCATCACATTACCGTACATGAGTTTGAGTCATTTCAGGTAAACTACTCTTCAATTTTCAACTTAAAATAATAGTTTCTGTTTTTAGTGAAAAACAGTGAGCTGATTAGTTCTGTGACAGGCAGAGGGCAGTCCTGTTGGGATGTGATGTAATCATTTCCTTCCAAAGTGCAGCTTTACAAACTGAAGTCATTCTGGTCTAAGTAAATACTGTGTGAATTTTTTTTTCAGTGAATGTTAATATTATTCAGAAATACAGGGGGGCATTTTCAGTCTGATTGTGGGAACGTAATGATCAGATTTCTTCTGAGCCTTTCCAGATATGAGACTTTAGCTATCTTGCAGGTGGACATGAGTGCTATGAAATTGCTTTGGGTGATAGAACCATATTAGGCTTGTTTTAATTCTATAGGGATAATGAGAATTTGTGAATAAAAAACCGGAAATATTCAGTTTAGTTTGTTTGCCGACTCCTTGGTGACTTTGGGCAACCAAAGTAATCTCATGTCTCAGTTTCTCCATTAACAACATGGAAGGATTTTATGAAAATACTTAGCAGTGGAATATGGAAACTGAGATGTATGAATATGTTCATTATCAATATATTTAAATCTTTATGTGAGAGAAAAGCTTGCTTTTCAGAGGTCCATTAGTTCATTTCCTGGAGACATTATAGTAAATCACCACCTCCTCAATACTTGATGGAGAATTAAGCTCACCTAAGTGTCAGTAGGCTCCCTTCCCAGGCATGAAGGGTCTCAGATCGTTGCTAAATGGGCTCATAAATTAGATGTAGTTCCAATTTGTGTGTGTGTCTCTCTCTGTGTGTGTGTGCATGTGTGGTGGTAATGGTGTGGTTGTATTTGTGTTGGGAGGAGCAGTATGAGTTTCGTAAATGTTTGGATGTGTGGTTTCCCACTAGACATGCTAAACATTTTTCATTGTGCTAAAGCTATGAAATATTAGTCGATTTGAGTCTAATACATATAGCATTTCTATTTTAAACAGTAAACAACCATCTCAATCTTGAAATAAAACAGACAATTCAGTGAATTTGGAAAACTTGGGTTTTCTCCCCAGCAGTGTCTTCTTTTTAATCTTGTTTTCTCAGCCACTCATCTTCCTTTCCAAGGTCCTTGCTGCTAGTACCACTATACTGAAGTCTTCTGCCTCTTCCAGGAGCCTAAGTACTGCTTATAAAATGTACATCTTTATGAGAGAAGCTTGGGAAGCCTTGAATAGATAGCTACAGTAGCAGCTGGAGCCCTGAGGGGGAAGAACTTTAGGTAAAAGTGAATAAGAAGAAATGTCTCATTTTGGATGAAGGACAATGTGGTTGTTCAGACACTGATGAGGTTATGGAAATTGACTTCATCCAATTGAACATTCAGATCAGCGAGAAAGAACTCCCTTTTCTCAGGGGGTTGTTTTAGAGGAGAAGAGAAGGTGAATGAGAAGTAGAGAAGCAGAGGTGTTGGGTAGAATTAAGAGTGTTGAACTGGTTTTTGATAAAAACTGTTACTCAGAGTTGGAGATTGTCTTTATGGTAATACCATTTGTATGGGTAGACTGATGTTAGCTGATTATTGAGTCTGTAAAATGGTTGTTTCAGGCACAGGCT
Organism: Furipterus horrens; assembly: GCF_987537825.1. Lineage (NCBI taxonomy): Eukaryota > Metazoa > Chordata > Mammalia > Chiroptera > Furipteridae > Furipterus > Furipterus horrens. The sequence goes on along the minus strand of NW_028327176.1, from coordinate 104,406,582 downwards.
TTCCTGCGTACTTTTTGGCATTCCTGCTTCTTTTCTTACTGGTTCATCCAGCTTTGAGGGTAATTGAACTAACATTGGGCAGATCAAGAAAGGGTATCTTTGCCCTACTCTGCTTCATGGCTCATTTAGTTACTGTTTTTCTGGATGGCTTTGACTATTGGTAGGGTGGTTAGACGGGATCTCTTCTGGTCCCTTGTTTTCCTTTGCTAAACTTAGCTAATGGTAGGTTACTGGCAGAGTGTTGATGGGGGAACGTTGTACCCCCACAGTGGTTCAAGGCATCTCTCTGGCTGCCTTTTTCTATGAAACCAACATAAACGCAAGTCAAGGGGAGAATGTGTAAATAACAGAAGCATTTCCATAAAACATGTACCAAGTGATTATCTCAGTTACCCAAAAATGAAGGAAAAGTGTTCTCTCTAAAGGTGAAAGGAAATGTAAGAAAGCAAACAAACAAACAAAAAAAACCCAGGAAACTCATGCCTTGACTTCGTTGATTTGCCAAAGGAGTGTCTAGCCTTTCTAAGGTGTGATAATCACTGTGTTAGTGTCTCTGGCTTCTCCTCTTGATGGGAGATGCAACTATAACACAGAAGGAAACATTTTGAAGAATTTCCTTGCTTCCAATTAAGTGCTAGTATTTTCTTAAGATTAATAGATATTTAACTGAATTTCAGGAACAAAGCAAATGTAGAACACTTCTGCCATTGGTCCCCCTCTGTGACAGCCACTTTCAATATCTGGTTCCCATCTATTCTGAGCACAAGGAAGCTTTGCACTTCACTACCCTTTTGAAGTTATGGGCCATGTGACTTGCAGAGAATGTGGGTAGAAGCATTTAATTTCAAGAGTTTGACTCTCTTGCCCTATCTTTTCCTTTGCCATGATGACTAAATGGCCCAGAGCATGGGATTAACTTATAGGAGACAGTTGTTCTATCTTGAGAATTGCTAACATTTGTGGTGGACTTCACATGAGCAAGAAATACACATTTATTGTGTTGTGCCCATGAAAAATTTGGCTTTGAAACTGTGACTAGATAGTGACAGTGGTGATCTAGATAATGACTAATGATGCATCTTTAACCTCTAGTCTTCTGGCTAATCCTCTGCATTCTGCATGGTGTCTTTAATTCTTGTCTATGAGTCCACATGGAATGTTCTTGGTGGCAGATATGACAAGCTGGACTATGATATTGGACCATGAGACAGAAATTATGGACTGATGAGATTTAGTGGGGGTGAAATCAGCTTCATTTCAAACTCTGGGTTCCCACTTTCTTCAATGCTCATTGGTGGTGTGCTTCCATTCTCACCCACAGTTCCTAAGCCCTATAGATACTCTGGAATTTTTAGTGTTGGGAAATTAATCACCTTCTTTTGTAGAGTTTTGCATACTGTGACAGTTTGTGGGGAGACATGGCTATTTCTTGCATTTCTGCCTGTGCTCTTTATTTTCTAAAAGTCACCCTAGAACATATGCAATAAAGAAAATTTGTTCAAATGGATCATATATTTATGCTTATTGTCTCTATATATCTGAATAGTCTATTTATAGATTTTTTCATATACTCATGATCTCTCATTTGTCTCTTCAAATTTTACCTTTTAAAACTTTTGTTATGAAAAGCCTTAAATCACAAGGGGAAAAACACAATTCAAATGGTCTTAAATGATAAAGGGACTTACAGAATGAGGCAGCTCAGGAGTCATAAGCATCGCTTGATCCAGCAGCTTGGTGCTCACTGATGAGATAGCTCTTCTCAAGTCTCTACCCTTCCTTCCACAGGCTCAGAGTCAACCTGAGGCTGCTTTTTCCACGGCCACAAGATGGTTGCCAATTCCCCTATTTACACTGCATGAGAATGAAAGGTCTTTTAGGGGTATGGTCTTGGAAGTAGGACATTTCTTTTCCAGAAGCCCCCAACAAATGACTATTCACGACTCATTGGTCCAAACTGAGTTCCTTGACGACACTGCCCCTTGCACAGGATGATAAACTTTGCTGGTTGTTTTGGCCAATAACTGTTCACTGTGAACTTTAGACTAGAGCTAATCATACCCCTAATACCTGGCTAAGAATATGAGAGTAATGATACCTGGATGGAAAATCTTGGAGCTATTGATGAAGGAAAGCTGGAGAATGGACATTGGGGGAGGTGTGGTCAGCCAACACTTGACCACAATGACATGGCCTCACTTTCCTCTTTATGGCTGTAAACTAAGGCCTCTTCCTGTATTCCTTCTTACTAGTCCATTTTGATAAATTAAGACAAGAGAGTCATTGCTGATGTGTGATATTTGACAGAGGTTAAAACAAGGTACTTTTTCTGTATAAGGAACTTAGCTAAGTGAAAAGGAAATGGAGGATCTGGTAAACTTCCCTTAGCATTCAGTAGAGTGCTTGCTTTTAACAAACAAACAAGTAAACAAGCAGACATGAAAACATAATGACTCCATAAAACACACGTACCTTCAGTAACCTGCAGGACCTCAAAATCAGTTATGTATTTCTTTTGTGATGTGCATATCTTCCTGATTCAAAATGACAGTATTTGTTTTTATGATGTTCCAGCTCCCAATGGGGATGGGTCATCTTAAGTTCTACGTGAGACCACCATCCTCTAATGAAGAAAAGAGCAATCTAGGGAAAGAAATGGTCTGTTATAGCATTTGTTTCTCAGAGTGGATCTTCCAAAAACACTTTACAAATATTAATTAAACCTCCCAGCATCCCTGTGTGATGAATACCTATTTTTATGGAGTGGTGTGGATAGAGTCAACTGACCAAGGCCCCTCCATTAATTAATGTCAAAAGCAACACCCTCGACTGTTAGACTCACAGTTCCAGTACCAGTCACCCAAGAGCATGGCCATTTAACTTCTTTCCCTTCCCAGAGAGGAAAAGTATGCACAGCCAAGCAGAAGCAAGTACATTTTGTTTGGCTGCTGCCTGGAACAGATTAATATGAGTTTGGAGGATACTATCTGATGACTTTATGAAGACATTGAAAGAATGGAGCAATATGACCAGCAGAAAGGGCACGGTGCTCCTTCAACAAGAAATGAAATTATTGTCCTTTAACCCTTTCTCAAATATTATTTACAGATCACTCACAGAGTGCTACTCATTATATTAGTCCCTATATGGGTTTTTCAGATGGTTACTAATAGAGGTGACAGAAGACTATAAAGCTATGAAGGACTTGGATAAAATTATGCGTTCAACTTTGAAAGGGTTGTGTTAATTTTACCTATGAGATATAACCCCTGCCTTGTGGAAGGTACTGTTAGATAGGGGAGATAAAAAAAAAGCCCATAACTCCACTGTAAACAAAAATGAAATTATAAAGGTATTTGTAGTTTACTGTGGAAAATCGGAGAGGACCAAGAAATCTCCTGGTTGGAAAAATCATCACTTGGAAATTTTCTGGAGGATGTGGCATTTTATCTGGGCCTGAATTTATGAGAATTATAAAGATAAGGGAGGTAAGGAGTGAAGGTATACTAGTGAAGACACAAGCATTACAGAGTCCCAGAGGTGGGAAAACATGGTTTATAGATAAGTGATTATATTTGGCTGGTGTGTACAAATGAAAAAAAGTAATGGGAAGTGGAGTAACTGGAAATGAAGGCTGGGGAACCTGAGTGGTGCTGAGTGTCAGACTATGAAGTGCAGACTTAATCCAGGAGGAAATGTAGTGCCTTAAGAGACTTTATAAATTTCATAGCTACCACTTTGTCTCATGAAATATCCCTTAGACTCATATTAGAGTCAAAATGCTAGTGTGGCTCAAGTGTGGCCTGGTGCCAGTTTGTCCTAACACATGGAGCTGCTGTTCTCGTGAAGCTCAGATACAGCAGATGAAAGTCAATGCTGAGGCAAGAGCATAAGGAAATGATGTGTCTTAAACCTGCGGCTGAAAGGGTTGAGGGTAGGAATGCATAATACAGAGAAGCACCAAATGACTGAATGACAGAAAGCATAGGTGATTCTCCTGAGTGTTTCAGGTGCCTGGTAGGTTACAGAGAGAGGCAGTGTGAAACGTTGGTCTGAGAGCGGCTGCCATGGGTGCTGTTACCCAGGCATGAGTAATTAGGCAGTCATCTCTGTGGTTATAGGCAAGCCCTCTGAAAAATCACAGTTTCCTTATCTGTAATGAGGAAGTGGACTAAATTAGCATTTTCCAGTGTGAGTTCTATAGACAATTAGTAATGCAGAATGTCCCTTTTAAAAAAAAGGGTCTATGGTCAAATAAGTTTGAGAAATGCTGCTGACTCAGTTCCACCCTGGGAGTCACATTGTCCATTAAGGGACATGCTAAAGTCTTAGAGTTCTAGAAAGATGGGCAGCTTTACTCTGCGGAACTCAGCCTTTCTCACACGTCTTTTGTTATAAAAATATTATTTATTTATTTTTCTTCCATGCAAATATATCTCTTGCCATGGGACATTTTTACAGTTTGAGCTAGATTATCTTAAGGAAAAAGTCCTACTTGTACACTCTCTCTGCGTCAGCCCTGAAGGTTTCTTCTCAGTCTAGGATTTTATAAATCCTAAGGAAATCTGCTCCTCCAATCTAGTTGAGTGAACTTTCCAACCTATAAGATAGGCTTGACTATTATCCTACAATCAACTTTCTCTCAGAGTTGGGGCAAAAAGTTCTTCAAAAGTGTTTTTAAAAGTGCTTTGAGATCCTCTAAGGCAGGAGATCCCTGGTGGATTCATCATATGACTTCATTAGAAACCTTGTCTGCTAAGGAGCTATCAACTTCAGCTTCCAGTTTGGAATCATCATATTTCTAATGTATTCTATTAACAAGGAAAGAGCTGAGGGATTATTTTCTCTCTCTCTTTTTTAGCATCTGTATATAATGTAATTTAACCTAGCAAAAAAGATACTGATTGTCTGTCCCACAGGGCTTAATTAACTCCCAGCTTCATGGTGCGACATAGAAATAATAAGAAAAGGAAAAGTTCGGGTGTTCCGTACCTGTCCACTTCCACCTCTGGTGCATAATGAGATGTCAGGAGTGGTGACACTGATGAGAGGTGTGAAACTTTCTGAGTGCAGGGGCAGCAAGCTGGCTTCTCTGCTCCTGGGAATTCTGGCCAGGCCAGGACTGCGGACCCCACCAGCAGCCTTTTTCTTCAGATTATAATTCCCAACGTTCTCCCCACTCATGTCCCTGCTACCTGAGTGGTGGTTTTGTTAACCTTAGCTCTGTCTTCTGCACCCCAGTCAGATGCTATGACAATTGTCATGGGGCAGATGCCGTGTTTATTAAGCTGCCTGCAGCAAATCCGGACTGGTAGTGCAGGATTCTACCAGCCAGCCCTCAGGGGAGCCCATTAGGAAATTGCAAGGCTAATAAAAATTGTGCTGGATGAAACTGCAATCCACTGGTGCCACTCCATGATGGGTCGAATATGGTTTTAAATTTTAATGGCGGCAAGGACTGAAGGTTTGAACTGGGACCCTTGTACCAGCAGCACTGAAAGTTGTACTTTCTTAACCGAAAGCTGGAACGATGCGGCGAGGCAAGTGTGCTTCCCTGGGCGAGGTTTCTGCACATTCGAGATAGGAATTTATGAATGTTTCTTACTTGTTAATGGTGCACTGTTCCTGGGAAAAAGCCACACTCTGCCATATGGTGTACAATTTAGGCCGCAGTCAGATTCCTCTGGCCTCCCACAGATTGAAGCTTCCAGTGCGCATGCCTGAAGGGATCCTCGAAAACACGTGGCGAACAGCTCCCAGCTCTTCATCTAAGTAAACTTGCTCTAAATTTTCTCTACTGGAGCGTCTCAAAAAGAAGATTGTGTGAGATCTCTTGGAGAGCCATCCAGAACTTAAATTCATCTTCACACTCTACCCCATCAAGCCCAGGTCCATCGCAAAAATTCTTTATTTCTTTGTTATATCCCTTTTGCTCACAGAATTCATCATGTCACCTGGATAAATTGATAGTTTTGAAACATTAAAATGAAACAACCAAATATATAATAGCTGCTTTGGGAAGATTGAGAAAAATGGAAGGAAAACATAATAGGGTATTTTAGTCTATGTGTGATGTCATCTAGAGGGGTAAATTTTGCATTTTAATTGTGAAGAAACACTACTAGGAGAAAGAGGTACTTCTTGTGAGGAACTGAGTGAAGGTCTTTACTTGAACTACTCATTACATTCTCAAAACGAAGCTTTGAAGTGATTACTATTATTATCTCTGATTACAGATTAAATTGCTCAGAGAGGTTTAGTAGCTTGTTTCAGAGCCCACAGCTGCTAAGTGGCAGGGCAGGGACTCAGAGATAGAATTCTAGATCCTGTGTAATTTAGTTAAATTTTTTTGAACATTTTTTTTTTCAAAAAGGAAGAAAGAAAATCTGTTCTCTTTTGTAAACATTTCCCAAGATCAATATGTGAAATTACAATATAAATTTGTGGAAGCAGATGTCTGAGTAGTGGAGAAGTGCACATGTATTAAAATATATCTCTTATGGAATACTATGCAGCAGAAAGAAAGAAAGGAAGAACTCCTACCCTTTGCGACAATATAGATGGACCTGGAGAGTATTATGCTTAGTGAAATAAGCCAGGTGATGAAAGAAAAATATCATATGATTTACCTAATACAGGAACCTAATGAACAAAACAAACAAATGAGAAAAATAGAACCAGAGGCTTTGAAATAAGGAACAGATTGACCGTGACCAGAGGAGAGGGCGGTAGGGTGAGAAAGGGGTAAAGAAGGGGAAAGGTCTAGCCAAGGAACTAATGTAACGGACACATGGACATGGACAACAGCGGGGGGGGGGGGACTGACTGTGGGAGAGGGGGAGGGGTGGGCGGGGCAGGGGAGAGCAATGTGGGGAAAATGGGACAACCGTAATAGAACGACAATAAAAAAGAAGGGAAAAAAAAAAAAAAAAAGAAACAATAGCCCCAGCCAGTGTGGCACAGTTGGTTGGGTGGCATCTGGCAAACCAAGAGGTCTCTGGTTAGATTCTGGTTGGGGCATATACCTGGGTTGCGGGTTCGGTCCACAGATGGGGTGTGCACCAGAGGCACCCTATCAATACTTCTTTCACATTGATGTTTCATTTCATCTCTTTCTCCCTCCCTTCTCATCTCTCTAAAAATAAATAAAATCTTTTTTTTAAGCACCAGAAAAATAAACTATATCTCTTGAGCTTCAGCCTCAGCTGTGAGTATGGGTCTAGATCTGGCCCCTGTTGCCTGCCATCGGCCCTGCCTGCTCCTGCCTTTTCTGGACATTGTCCTACTACTTGTGCTCTGAATCCTTCCAGTGAGATTTTTGCTTCATCTACCAGTCTGCTCTGACAGAGATTTGAGTGGAAGTGTCTGTGTCTCTGTGTGTGTGTGCACGATTATGCTGGGGGTGGTGACATGTGATGTGGGGTCTTTTCTGTAACTACAACAAGGGGAAAGTTTTGTGGCATAAACACATGAATAATCATAATTAAAACTGAGGATCACTAGGTTGAAGTCAGTTCTCAAAACATTTATTGTGACTTCGAGAAACTGCTGTTGAAACTGTATACATTGAGAAACACAAGAGGATCGTACTTGTACCAGAGAGATGTTATACAAAAGGTAGTTTATTCAGAAAGGCCTTAAGATTTCAAAGGAAGGCCTTTGGCTTCTAAAACCGAGTTTTGCCACTTGCTACCTGAGGTCGGTAGAGGTATGCTCGACACAGCTGATTTTCATGTTATCTTCCTGACTTTGTCATTAAGACTTAATAATGTGAGTAATATTTAATAAAATTGCTTATTTTGTAGTACAGAGAGAACTTATTATTTACTTTGCTGTATTATTTTAGTGAGGTAATGGGAGATCAAATTTATAGTTCCAAAATGTTCAGTTTAATCTTCCCTTTTTAACTCTCTGGAGAATAAGAGACCATGTCTCACAAGGTAGGGAGGGATAAAGGGTGCTGGTGTGGGAGATACAGAAATTTTATAATTTTTTGGAGCTTGCCAATATTATATTGCCTCATTATTTTCAGTTTTTCTCTTTCTACTTAGCCTCTCCACAAAATCACTTAAGTGCTTTAATATACAAAACCAAACACCTTTTAAATTACATGTGCTTAGAGTAGAAAATTTAAAAAGAGGTAATAGAAAGAGACAAAAAATGATCATCCATAATTTCAGCATTGAGTTGCTTTGATCCTTGGCAAGGAGATGTCGGCCAGTGATGTCATGAACAATACAAGGCTGCCTTGGCACCTTCTCCCTGTAACCTTCAAGCTGGAGAGTTTAGCAATGGCAACTCCTCATTTCAAAGTCTACAGGCATCCGGTGCAGAAGTAGAGTAAGCTGGTAAAGTAATTAAGTAACATTCTCTGTATGTTGAACAAATAAATTTGGAGTGTCAGTGGTTTAATGTTGGCAATGTATGGGGTGATGTATCTATCTCTGTCATTATATTTCTATCCATAAAAGGTGAAGGGAGTAGCCAAAGGACACATATGCGTAACTCATAGACACAGGCAGCAGTGTGGTGATGGGCAGAGGGAAGGGAGCGCAGGGGCTGGGCAGAGGCGGGCAAAGGGGAGCAGAAGTGGGGACCTCTGTAACAGTGTCAACAATAAAAATAAAGGGAAAAAAAGACAAATTTAAAACTTCCATCATAAGAAACTGTCCCGTTCAGCATCATAGAAAATTGATTCTATTCTTCACTGGGATATCCCACACTTCGGCGGTACAATTGGAGGAACAGTGCAATTGGCCTATTAAAGGTAATATATATATATATATATATATATATTAGTGCCTATTTTTCTTTAACTTTTATTAAATGATTTCAAGCATGATGAAACCTTTGTATTCCTCACCCACCTTCAACAGTTATCAATTTACTTACTTGAAAAAAAAACCCTTTTAATTGAAGACTATTTTATGTGGCTTACTTTTGAAGGAGGAATCTGTAAATGGGAATTTTAAAAATAAAGGCAAGTTTTTGCAGATGGGTTCGGCCGTGCTTGGAATTTCATCAAACTTAATTGCCTGAACAACTGACTATTCATTAACTTGAAGGTAATAAATAGTACATGGGCCGTTTGTATGTGACAGGCACATGGCATATAGCTATTTTGTGTGCATTATTTTCACAGCACTATGGAGCAGATATTATTAGCTCCATTTTACAGGTAAGGAAATGGATACTTCTGAAGGTGGAGAAACTTGCCCACAGTCCCATGACTAATAGTGCTGGAGCTGGGATTTTTGAAATACAGTCTGGCTAATGTTAGCCTTTAACTGCCTACTGAATAACTTACAAAAAGTGATAGCAAATGGTGTGTCGAGCGAGGGCGGAAGGAAGCGGAGATGGGAAAAGAATAAAGTGTGGCAAATAAATTTGAGTTAATCCAAAGAAATCTTCCAATAAAATCTCAACACTAGTGAAATTAGAGCAATTCTAAGTGAGTTCAATATCACTTCAAGGACATAGCTGTATTTTTCTAAAGAACAAAAGTGTTTCCGTTTTATTTCGAAAAACTGAGATTCTTTTCGCTGCCCATACCCGTATCCTTGGCCCTGGAACACAGAAGGGCTCTGAAAGAAATGAGGGGCATCACTCATTCCTAGCCTGATTTTGTGTGAAAAGATGTCCATTGTAATAAAACAAAGAAATATGCCAAACAAGGAAAGGAAAGGACTCGGGAGCCGGTATTATCAGTGTTGGGAGAGGCAACATCTGCGCCGGCTTGTTAAGATGTAGCAAGTCAAGATGGCCGCGGCAGTAACCACAGGCTATGTCAAGAGATAAATGGTTGACCCCAGCCCGTGTCAGGCTACGATTGATGCCACTATCAGCCCTGGTGCCTTCCCAATGATTTTTTTTTAAAAAAATCTTTGATAGAGTGTGTTATCTAGTTACTGGCATGAGGGCAATAGCCCGGAGGGGTGAAGGAAAAGGAAAGAATAAAAGGTCACTCCAGGAGGACAATCTCTGTCGGAGTAAACGAGAAAAAAGGATCTAGCTGAAAAGGGGAGGAAATAAATAAATAACAATAAAAGCAGCTGCTAGGTGCATGCATGGGGTCAGTAAAATTGCTCTTTTCCTTTTGTCTGTCCTCTCTGCTCTCTTTCCTTCTTTCTTCCTCTCTCTCTTCCTATTTTCTTTCTTTTTCCCCCTCTCCATCCTCCCTCCCTCCCTCCCTCCCTTCCTCCTTTTCTTTTAAATTAAGATAGACTTTGAGCTATGCTGCAGAATTTAGCAGATGTAGCTGTAGATTCTTTGTTATTTCCTTGAACTTTTTTAATGGTCTGATTGGAATTGCTAAGACTTAAAAAAAAAAAAAGTCTGTAGAAGAAGTGAAATCATAGGCCTTAATTAGCACTCCCAGTCTCTCTGTAAAATAATGATAATTCAAGAGTGAAAGATACAAAACAAAATTTCTTGATATAATGAAAATATATAATGCCTTAATAATATGTTATTATTAATTTATTTGTGGTGGATATATGAATTTAATTCTGTAATAACTCCTGTTTTTCTCTCGAAGTGGGTGTATTTGTGCACATACAGGTGTGCCTACATGCATAGTCATTTTCACAAGCACTTATACACACTTTTGGAAAGGCAGGAACAAAATTGCTTTTGCTCAGTAATCCTGCACCAACAAAATTCTGTTTCATGATAATAGAAACTTAAAATGACTCTTTTTAGCCTTGAAACAAGTTTTGCAGGGAAAAAAGAAAAGAAGGAAAACCTTAAATAGTTTTTTTTTTTTTTTTGGTCTAAAAGAGAGTGGCTTTAATTAGTATGAATTATTTTTTTCTTTTTAACTGACCTGGAAAGATCTAGTATTTTTCTGCATAGAGTGTTTGTGGAAGGTAAAACAATGGTTCCAGAGTAAGGGGCCTGAAAGCAGGAGTGGATCCATGGCATTAATGCTTTCCATGAGAAGAATCGTGTTGGATATAAAAATATTGGTCTCCAAAGGGAACTGTGGAAAGAGTAGAGAGGTATATGTTAGGCAGAGTCCACATACTTCTAAGGCCAGAAGAGTTTAACAATGTGATTCCCTGGCCTTCTTACTGGCTAGCCCAGTGCAGGGCCATCTTTAGTCAGCACAAGCTAAAGGACTTGCTTCGCCATCCCTTCCTCTGTCTCAGGCATTGAGTAATGGAAGGAGCATGAGCCATGAGGCTGGAAGACTTGAGTTCTAGTCCCTGCCAACACCATTGTACTAAGTGGCCCTGGGTCCATGGCTTAATTTCTCAGAACCATAATTTCCCTCATGCATATGATGCCAGGGTGTTTCACAATATTTTCCTGCAATGTTTTTGATGTTTAAATGAGTCTACAGATGTGGAAACTCTCTGAAAGTACTAAAGCATTCTTCACCTCTCACAGTTCTCGTATCAATGTGGATTCCAGTGGAGCGTGGTGGTGGTGGTTGGCTGTAATGTGGCCAAATGCTCACAGAGTAGAGGAATGAAACAGTGGTTCTTGGAAATTTCCATTGAATTGTTTAAAGTGGGAGCTGGGTAAAGAAATTAAATTATAGGGCTAGATGAAAGATATATAGTATGTATTTTTATGTTCTTTTAATAATTTCTAGTATGGCTACATAAAATATATGCTGTATAATTCGGCTTGCTCATAAAATGAATCTTTGATATACTAAATTTAAAATTAAAGTTTATTTTGTTCAGAATTTGTCTCTTATATTGAGGTATAAATTACATACAACAAAAAATGCAAAGATGTTAAGTATATATAGTTCATTGACATATGTAAGATTGTGAAGCCCACACTCACAAATCAAGATATACAATATTTCATTAACCAAGAAAGCTGATTTTGCTTTAATTGTTTTTATTTATTTTTGCCATAAGTAGTGATATAGCAATTTAACCTAAGAAATGTATCCTTTCCTTGTTTTTGTCTAAGGAAAATGATGAGAAAGGCAAGGAGTGAGCAGTGAAACTTACTAAGCACCTGTTATTTACCAGGCAGAGTTAGTCTTCACACATATTAGTTAACTCGTTATAATGACCCTTGAAAAATCTCTGTTTTATGAATAAAAACTGAATTTTAAAGAAATTAAGTGAGTATCAAGGTCACATAGTGATTAAGTGGTGAAGAGACTAAAAACAAAATGTATTTATTTCATTTTTAGAGAGAGGAGAAGGGAGGGAGGAGGAGAGGGAAAGAAACATTGATGTGTGGTTGCTTCTCACACGGCCCCAGCTGGGGAGCTGGCCCGCAACCCGGGCACGTGCCCTGTCAGAGAATTGAACCAGTGACTCTTTGGTTCATAAGCAGCACTCAGTCCACTGAGCCACACCAGACATGGTAAAGTTGAGACTTTAATGAATATAAAGTCTGTTTTCTTCAACTGGTAAGATAAAACAATTCCCATGATTTGGGGATCAGAGGGTCTTCCAGAGAGTCAGAAATACTGAAAGTTCACAGTTTTTTTTTTAAATAAAGGACTGAAGAAAAAGAACTCTCCTATGAGAGGAGTGATTGGTGATTCAGTCTAATTTGAGATCCTTCTGTTTCTGGGGCTCTAGTTGTCTCATAATTTCAGATTTCTGGAAACTTTATCACTATTTAGACATATTTTATATTGGTCTAGGTTGATTTTTAGGGCAGAGACTCCTAATACCTGAAAACAGAGCTCTGAAGTCCTGGCTCCACCACCTTCTGGCTTTTTGTCCTTGGGCACATTATTCTGCCTCTGCAAGCCTCAGTTTTCTCATCTGTAAATAGGACCAATAAGATAGTGTCCTCACCAGGCTGTTGTGAAGGTCTTAGTGCAGTTCCTGGTGTCTAATAAATGCTCAATCAGTGTTTACCATTATCGTTATTCCTGCCAACCTCACGCCTTCAGCCCTGAGTATTGTAATGGTTTTGGGTTTCATTTTGATATTTTTGAAATTCAGGTTGATTTAAGGTACTACCAAAATAGTGGGAATCTGAGTGAGAACGTAACTGGAATGTAAGACTGTGTCCTGTATGTGCACTGTCCCAGTCTTTGTAGGTGCTGCTGGCTGGTGCCCTATCACGGTGCCCCTACCTGTGTACCCACTGCTATACTCAGTACCTGCTGTTTTACTTGTTTCCTGCTAGCCCGTGTGCCCTGGGAAGGTGATCCAAGAACTTAGCACTGTGCCTGGTGTTTAGTAGGTACCGAAGCACTATTTGTTGAATAAATCATTTCCAAATCTCATTCCTGTACTAAACTTCTCACTCTTCTATTTTCCCTGGGTAATGAAAATAATATAAGAATTAATTTGGGGGCAACCAAAATCTTTTCTTTAAAATAACAAGCCATGTTTATTTTGGATATTGTCTTTTAAAACAGAACAAAGGCTTTTCTACCTTTTTGACTGAGTATAGGCAGTAAAATCACATGTTTTCTTGATGCTTTGGAATCATTAGCACAAACTTCAGCAATTTTCCTTTTTAAAAATAATGCCTCTACCTCAAGTAGTGCTGAAATTGTGGGAAGGTGTGTGCTGCTCGCTAAGTGGCCGGTGAACGCATTGATATGTTTGGTCCCTTCCTTCACTGACTGAAGGTCCCCTCTCCGGTTGCTCTTAGCAACCTCCACTTCCTTTGAATCAATCCTTCTGTTCTCTTCTTCACCGACTGATAAGTTAACAAAATGTTAATAAATGTATATGAAAAGTCAGGGTAAAAAGATCTGAGCAAAGCCTCGACGCACACTTTTGGGAGAAGTGCGTGAGGTTTTAGGGAGCGGGCATTGCGACAAAGTCCCCTCCCCACCCCTTTTCTCATCAGGCGTCTTAGTGACTGAGCTTCTGAGAGCTCAGCTGTGTACCGCTCCGCCTCCAAGGTCTGCCGGAGTGTTCCTGTAAGACTGGAACCAAATGCTATATATTCCATACATTTCTGTTTAATTTTTTAAACTTAAGACACAAGAAAACAATTATAGCTACACAGATTTCCCAAACATAATTATACCTATCATTAAGTTTTTAATTCTCTCTCTCACCTTTGTTAACTGGAACTATGCTAAGATGAAAAATAAATTCTTCATGTGACCAGTGTCATTTGCTAAGTCATAACTATAAGAAGCACCCTTTGATTCATTAGTTATTTTTTTAAATTGTTTTAAAAAATACTGTCTCCTAACTTTGAGAAATAATTTAGTGCGTAACATGTGAGAATAAGGGAGCATATTTGGTATTTTAAATGAAGTTATAATTCATAAGTTTTGGCATTTCTATGGAAAAAATATCTAGTAATGGCAAAAATATCTTTGGATAAAGAGCCCATCTTTTTCTCACTTTTCTTGTTGTAACTACTGAATTATCTTCATGATTTTATGTCATCCTTGAGCATTTTCTCCTTTGTGTTTTAGGGGTGGCCTAACCTTGGTTTGGTAAATAAAGACCTTGGAATTATAGATGATTTCTGGTTCACAGTTTCTTAACTTTCCTTTCTTTGTAATTGAGCTTTGTCTGCATTCCTCAGAGGCACTCCTGATGAGGTTATAATTTCTGCTTTTACTTTTATTCAGTCCAGGAATGCCTCAGACAAAGGATACTCCTAAATTCTCCAGAACGATATTGACTTCAGGGAAATGATGGTGGTTCTGAACTTCATACTGATCTTGGCATCCAGGCATGTATAAGATCAAGAGTCTGTACAGGGTCACCAAGCTCAGAACACTGTTCATAGGACTATGGCATGAGATTCAGAATGATGCTCCCATTTTGGTTTAATATATCATGGAGGCGGAGACGGGCAACATGCAAACTGTGCATAAACAGTACGTGGGAGTATCCTTTCCTTTCAAGCTCATTCCCTCTTTCATTGCATTCCTTTCTTAAACAAGTTAGTGTGCCTAAAGCCTTCTTTGGTAAGGAATAAAGTTGATAACTTGCTTCTAGATCTTTCTTGTGGGGAACCTACTTAGTTAATGATGGATTCACTTTCATTCAACAAACCAGAATTTTAGCTAAGAAATGCCATCTCTCTAGCCTCATTGATCTGTCCACTGTGTTCTCATTTGGAAAAGGCTCATTTTAGTGGCATCGCCCCCACAAAATAAGTATTTTCATCTTGCCTCTCTAATGAGCTGAATAGGCTGATTTCTTTTTCTTTGCGACCTGCTCCTCTGTCATAACTCAAAAGTTTTCAAATCTATCCTCATAACTCAGTTTGCTGTAGAGCAAAGAACTTTATTAACATTTTCCTGCCAGACTTGAAAACAATTAGAGCAGTGACTAGAAGGAGTTAAAGAGGACCCCCCAAACCTTGAAACCAAACAGACATCACAGGGCAGGGACAGCAGGTAAAGTGGTTGCTATAAACACTTTCTCTTGAAAGCTGTGTCTTTTCAATAAACACACTGTAAGGCCCTAGCAAAATATTTCCAGTTGCCTTCATGGGTGGTGTGGTGCTGGAAGCTGTTAGCTCGTGCTCAGTTAAATTTCAAATGTCAGAGCTCATTAATAGTGATTTTAGCCAAAGACAGCTTGTAAGGAGCTGTACAAACTTAACTTCCTCAAATAAAATGAGAAGAAAGATGACCATTTAACATTGCTTTTCCTCCCCCTGCTTTCTTCACCTCCGCTTCGAGTTTGTTTTTGGTTTTATTGACAGTAGGTTTCAAGTTTATACTCAGCATTTCCCTTAATTTGCCTTGTCCTTTTATCCCCCCCTTGGGAAACAGGCCTATTATAAAGGTGTTGCGATGTTTCTTTGAGTTTTAGGAGGAGCGTTTTGTCTGTTTGAAGCGGGCCTGGAGGAGTCTGTGAAAGTGTGAAGGCAGAAGGTTCAGCTTTTGAGTGAGAGAAACACACTGTGATATGATTATGTGTTCAGATGCTGTTCTCAGCCTTGTCTGAATACAAATGTAAAAGGAAATTCTGTTTCCACAATAAAGATGTTTCAAATTTAAATATTAATTCAAGCAAGCACCCCAGTTATTTGTAGTCTGGCCAGTACTCACCACTGTGGTTACCTGAAAAATTAAATGAAAACACACTTTTTTTTTTTTTAACCAGGTCTGAATTTCACAGAGGTGTGAAATTCTATGACAGGCTAATTAATAATTGAGCTACCACTACAAATTCAACATCAACTTGGTCTCCCGTTTGATTTTGGGTTTTGCTAGCAGCACTCTTTATTGCTCTCCCTTCCTGAATCTTGCAAAGTCTCTCTGGGCACCAAGTAAGCAATGCCCAGGATTTCAGCCTGTGTGCAAGAGGCTTAAAGAACGAGGGCAAATGCCTCTGAGGTGGCCCAGGTGTGGATATCTTGGAGACTCTCTTACTGGGCTCTGTGGCCACCATTTTCTTGAGGAATTTGAGCACTGAAATTTTTGTGTGACTCCAATCATTGTAGAGGTGGAGTGCAGTGGGAAGGGTATTTCGGGCGCCAATGGTTTGTTTGAATTTTAAAGAAGTTGACTGATTTGGGTCAATATTGCTATACTAAACGAAGGTCATAAATTGCGAACTGCCCACCATCTTGAAATTAAAAGGAATCTCATGACAGTCTATAAATGGATGTGTGTTCAGTTATTGTTTGTAGATATCAGTGAGAGTTGGCTCACAGATAAAGATTTTAATAATATGGGATCGTGTTGAACAGGCTGTGTTGTTTAGAGTGTTAATAGTTTGCATTATTTCTTTTTAAAAGCCATGTGCTTACATGTTTCTGCAGGTAGAATTGTAATCTGGGAAGTAGTCCTAAGAATACTGTCTTTTAGTTTCACCTTCTTTACCTTCTCTTGCAAAAATCTAGATTTTGCCCTTCTAAAAAAGAAACAAACTGTGTGTGGCATTGTAAGTGCTGGCTTGTATGTTGGATTCTTCTAGACAGTGAGCTTTCTGAGAGCAAGGAACTGTGCCATTTATCATTTTATCTTTGGGACCTAGCACAGTACCGGGTTCAATGAATGTTTGTTGGTTGAATGTAATAAAACTTCATTAGTTGATATACTAACAAGATTGTAGGTGAAATATTTAACTTGGGAGAAAATCAATTTTATGGACTGTAGCACATTAATCATCTATATACAAATGGGTACTGCAAATTACAAATAAGTGCTATAAATTTATTAAAGTAGTTATGGGGACACTCTGGGGGCAGACACAGTGCCAGCAGTGTGAGTTGTACCTTGATAAATATATGAGTATTCTGTAATATTTTCAGAAACATTAAATAATCTTAACAGAGACAAAGAAATTGTTAAAATTTCAAGCAAGATAAAGCTTTATGGTGTCACTATAACCCACTGTTTGTTGGCTGCATGTTCCACATAGCTGGTCTAATAATTAATTTGGTCTAATGAACTTGTAAGTGCCCACTATGTGACAGGGACTGTGTTAGTGACTTGTAATACACAGGTGATTACAATGTAGCCCCTGAATTGCCAAGGGAGGTGGGGGAATAGGCACAGGTATGGCCACACGATGTGTAGGAGGCAGTGTAGCTTTTGGTATAGTTTGAGGATGGTGCCTATCCTAGTGGGAAACAGGAAGGAGTTGGAGATGAGGCTGGGGAGATAAATTATGGGGTTGGGGTGTGAACTCACCTGAATTTGGAATTTATTCTCTAGACACTGAGAATCAGCTCTCTTCTGAGTCCCATATCTGTGTATTCTAAGTGTGTGAGGGGGACAGGCCAGGGGTGGGGAGGTGAATCAAGGCGAGAGCTCAGGGAGCTGTGGGTACACATGCACACGCACACGCACACGCACTCACAGAAGCCAAGTGGACACACCCATACTCCACAGAGGAACAAGGCGAGTATGGATGCAAAGGGCTGTCTTCTTTTTTGGCTTTTCTTTCTTCATCTAGTTGTAGGACTGTGAAAAATCCATTTACCCTCTCTGGGCTCCGGTGCTCCAACCTGAAAAATGAGGAGCCTGGATGCTCTAAAATTTCTCAATTCCAAACGAGACTCTAGAGAAGCCTTGAACCAACGGAGTAAGTTTAATGTTTTACCTGCTAGTTTAATCTAGAGGATTAGG
Organism: Furipterus horrens; assembly: GCF_987537825.1. Classification (NCBI taxonomy): domain Eukaryota; kingdom Metazoa; phylum Chordata; class Mammalia; order Chiroptera; family Furipteridae; genus Furipterus; species Furipterus horrens. Next base: position 104,388,584 of record NW_028327176.1, on the reverse strand, counting down.
AACCCAAGAAAGTTAGTGATTTAAGTAAAAACAAAGAAACACCATTTGTTTCCCCATTTTTAAATTGTGATAAAATAGTCCAATTTATCTATTTTTTGCTTTTGTTACCTGTGCTTTTAGTGTCATATTCAAAAAATCATTACCAAATCCAATGTCACAGATTTTCTCTATGTAAAAACAAAGAAATGTTTTTATATAAATTATGTTGACAAGAGTTCTATTTAAAAAATCTAAATCTCTTGCTTAGTCTGAAGAATGTAATTAATTTCATTTAGTTTCTGCATTTGCCTCCTACCCTCTAAACAGGCTTTGAGTACCTTCTTAATCATCTTGGTTGCTTACAGAACTAAGCAAGGTGTCCATTGTGGATGCCCACTACATTGTCTTTAAATGTCTTCAATATGTTAAAAATATTTTTAAAGATGTTTTAAACTAAATAAAATTTAGGTTTGCTTTGGTCTGCCCACATGAGAAACTTAAAGACTTGCAAATTAAAAACTACACTTCCACACCAATTAGTTGTGATAATGGGAAAGAGGAAGGAGTAAGAAAAAAGTGGTTTCTGCTTCATGTGACTGATAGACAAAGTAATTTTTTTCCTTCATTTTCTAAAACAAAACTAAAAACTTCTCAGGGAAGAAAAACTTCATCTGGAGAAGAAATGCCAGAAAGGTGCCAAGTTTAAGTGATGGGCATCATGGAAAGCTGCACCATAAGTTTGATAGCTTTTTCATGGCATCTACTGATGTGGTTCATACCTACCAGAATGCATATTGAGTAATCTAGTAGCAGTCACTGAAATTCACACTTGTGAAATGAGATATTGGAACTGATAGCTAAACTTTCATTAACCCCAAAGTAATAAAGGGATTTATTGGAAATTACACTTCTTCCCACTGGAAACATGGAAAAAGAAGTTTCTTTTATTTTTTTAAAGGCAAAATAGAGCCACAAGAATAATTACTTCTCAGCAAGTTGAGGAACTGATTTTCAGGAAAGGAAAAATTCCTTAAAGTTGGGAGAATTCTGCAGAGAGACAGTTTGTGTATGTTCTGCGAGGTGTTGTATCCTCTGATAAGTCTCCAGTATTGCTTATTGAATTAATCCAGCCTTGAGTCCCTACATAGCTGATTACTGTTGCTTTAAGGCTTGTTTCTTAGGGGTCTTTCTGGCTTTTAAGCTTGCAAACTTGGAGCCTCTTGGGTGATAACTATGCCTGTGGATTCTTTAGTATTTGCCAAGGGTTTTGAATTTTCTGCCTTTAAAGACACATATAAGGACAATTTTTCAAGTGTTTGTATAAACTATGTGTATATGTTATATACACATGTTTATATGTTGTATGCATTTTATACAATGAATTCCAGGTGACTGTAAAGCAAATGATTAAAGTACATTTGGTATCTGGAAATTATATTGAGCTTTATGAATTTTTGGAAGGGTTTTGGAAAATTTTTTGCTTTATGAGGTTTTCTCTGAAGAAGAGTTTACTAGAAAAGAAAATACATATTTTACATAAATCTTATTTATCAGCAGTCAAAGCAATAAATTAGATATATACATACTTTAGAAACAGCTTAAAGCATACTGCTTTGATATACTAAATAAATGGCAGTTGATTTTTGGATTTTTAAAAAATCAGGGGGATATTTAAATTATATCACCACCTGCTTGTTACTCCTACCCATGCTAATAACCGGTATATGAAAATTTGGAAAAATAAAACATATTTTCCATCATGTCAAAATGGCATGTGGTTTTGATCCTGAGAGTGGAGGGTTTCCATCCGACTGCCCTATCTGAAATCTCTGGGTCTATTTCCTCCTTTGCCTGGACCGCTGTTACTGGTAGTTGGTGTTATTCAATTATCTCTACATTTGAACCTTGGTGTTTACCTCTAATGTCACTCAAGTCAGTAGATGATTCATTACATCTGGAACCTATAAACAGGGTTTGGCAGAAAAAGGACAATGTGTGGCAGATGCATTTGGAATAAAGGGAACAATGCATTTGAAACTGGGCCCTAAGAGCTTAGAAATTCAATTATGCATTCATGGTACAGGGCTAGGTACCAGAGTGGCTGGCCCATAGTGAGCACCCAGTGAATGTTCACAATGATGATCGTGATGATTTTAATCAACACAGTCTGTATATACAAGAAAGGCATCAGCACTGTAGAGGACAGGCAAGTTCCTCAAATTATAGATTCTTGATATTTCATCTCAATTCTGAAATACATCATTTAATCTTTCTGGATTTCCTCATTCCTCATGTAGGACTGATAATTTTGTTATGCTTTAAAACAAATAAACTTTTGCATCATCAAATACCAGATAATACATGTATGAATGCTTCCTGATAAAACATGATGCTACTTTGATATTGGGAGATCTAAAAACATAAAGTAACATTTCCTTTCTTTTCCCTAAAAGTACTTGTATATGAATCTTACTCTGAAGCTTAAAAATGAGGGGGAAATTATTCAGTCAAGCCTAGTGAAGCTACCAGGTACAGGATGGATTTCTCTGGTTTCTGAGCTTGGTTATTTTTTGCAAAGCATTGAAACTTTGCCCTTTTGTCTGTGTGAGGAAATAAACAAGTTAGATCTTCTTTTCTCCTCTGGAAGCAATGCAAGCCAGAAGAGTAGTGTTATGAAAACCAATTATATTTAAATAACCATTCTCAGAAGTAGAGTCAGAATGTGGGCTTTTAAATGTTCGTATTATCTCCCAAGGGACACATGTCGTGGCTGTGTTCAGGATCAGGAAGATTTTGTATTTCTTCAGCCTAGATAGAGAGAGGTAGTGAAGACATAGCAGTCCTGTTGCATCTGCTGTTTATCTTTATCTGTCTTAGCTCTTCCTGAGCAAATTAAAGGTCTATATCAGGTCTTAATTTAAACTTCCTGGCACCATAAGTTTAAGAATTCTATGTCGCATGTCCTGTGGATGGGGAGTCAGTTTGTAGTAAGAGAATGCTCCGGGCCTTCTGCCCAGCATTGCCATCCCAACTTGATCTTGCTGTTCTTTCTCCTTTTGAGTAGTAACTTCAATTAAGGGAAGAAAAATAAACAACAGGTTTGCTATGAAAATTACTACTCAAAGAAGGCCATTGTGGTGGCATACTTGTTTTCCATTGCTGCATAACAAGGAACCACAATCTTAGTGACTTAAAACAATGCTTGTTAATCATCTCACACTTTCTGTAGGTCAAAAGTCAGGGTGGAAAGCAGCTGGGTTTTTTGGTCAAGGTCTCGTGTGGCTGACACCTTGATGGCTACATTTTCACCTGGAGTTTAAGTCTTCCCTAATGCTCATTTAAGTTATTGGCAGAGTCTCTTCCTTTCAGCTATAGAACTGAGATCCTTGTTTTCTTGTTGGCTGTTGGCTATTTTCAGCTCCTAGAGGATGCTCTTGGGTCTACTAGCTACATGGTCATGGACATAAGATGGCAGTTTGCTCCTTTGAAGGCCAATGGGAGTATCTCTTAAGGGCTCATCTGAATAGGTGAAGTCCATCTTCCTTTAGATTAACCCCTAGTCAACTGATTGCTGAATTTAAGTACACCTGCAAAATTCCTTCACCATTGCCATACTTAAGGCTGTTATGTAGTGGGATAAAACAAATGTCTCATTGCATCAGCAGTAGGGCTCCAGGGGTAATTATCTATAAATACAGGAGTGACCCTCCATGGTGGACACTAGCTCTAGTCCTACTAAAGGGAGGAAGATTCTGTGGGGCCTGCACAACAAGGGGAGAGAAATCCTGGGGGTATCTAAGAATTATGCTTAATACAGGTAGAATGCTTACATTTGGGGGTTTCCAAAGGTCTCTAGACACAGCCTTTGTGAAAGTCAAGGTTTTGCTGGAATTGCCATGAGTCTGTTTAATGTTTTCCTGGATTCTACATATCTCACTTAGTCCTGGGATCTCCTGGAGAACCAAGGAATGGAAACACTCTGGGTCATTTCTGTTCCTAGAGGCCTTCATTAGGCTGTTAGTTTTAGGGATTCAGGTTTGGGGTGGCCTCTGGGAGCTCACTCATGAGGAGATCCATATTCTTGGTAGAATATTCATCTCTATATTTAGTATTTCTCAAAGTCGGGGCATGTCTGATGCCAACACAAAGACTGGGAGAAAAGTTACTTTGTCTGGTTTCGGTCTTCGGATCCAAGGAATTGGTGTGAAGTCACCTCAGACCCAGAAGGGCGTTGTCAGTTACTGCCTCTGTGAGCTGTGGGCATGATTCCTCCAAAGAGGCAGGGAAAAGAGAAATGGGGAGGGAACTACTAAGGGGAACCCAATTTGTTTGTGTTAATCAGAGACCTACCCACTTTCCTAATTGATTGTTCACTACAAAGTAGCTTCATGCTTCTTTAGCCTGGAAGCTAAATGTAATCAACTTTTGTTTGTTTCTGTAAAAAGAAAAAAAAAATTTGCCCTTGGGGAGATCATTATTTCTATTGTATGAAGATGGTAGCCCAAACATTAAAAGTAATTAGAGCAGATGGCAGTGCATACTTTTATTGTAAAATACACTGATGCTTAAAAACTGGGTTTCATTCTCTGGCTTCCTCATTTTCTCTCTGCAACCACATATTCATTGTGCTTCCCTTTAGATATAAAGAAGTAGAAAAAAGAGAAGCAGAAAAAAAAGTTCCCTTGGTGTATGAAACTGAGGAGCTGTCAAAGGTTCATAGCAGGGAGAGTGCGTGCCCATGTATTCAATCACTAAAATTAAGTGTTTTCGAAGGCGGTGCAGTCATGGGTCCATTGCATGGGGAAATAACATGCTGTAGTCCATCACTTAAAATGTTAACCTTGTCTCTTACTGGTGACTGGGAACAGAAACACATGCTCCATGCTCGCTGGTTAAATGGCAGTGTGTCAGCTCTGTGGAAAAGGCTAGCATGTATCTGTCAATCTTCTGACTTGGTTCTGTGTGTGTACATGTGCATGCACCTGTGTGTGACACACACACACACACACCACATGCCCACATTTCCACTTCTCTTTATGTAGCCGTCAGAGACCTGCTTTATTGCTTAGTGGAAAATGAGAAGAATTAAACCAGTTTCCAGTATTTCATGTATATCCTTTACTAAAATGCTTTTGCTTACCAATCTTCAAACTCTTGGGTAGCTGCAATAAATTATCTATTTTTAATTATAGAAAGTTTCACTTTGAATGTGAGCAAATGATAGATAATTAGACAATATCAATTCTTACTAATAGTATGAACTGGAATATACCAGGAGCCAGCAAACTTTTCCCATAAATATCCAGATAGTAAATATTTTAGGTTTTGCAGGCAATATAGTCTCTGTCACAAACAGAAAGCAGCCATATGGTCAAAACCATATTCCAATAAAACTTTAATAAAATATTGGGTGGGCCAGGTTTACACTGTAGTTTGCCCACCGTTATATCCTACTGAATATGTTACATGATTCTTTTCTCTACGACATATGAAGAACTTGAGGCCTTTATGCAACGGGATAAAACGGATGTCCCACTGCATCCGCAGGAAGGCTACAGGGCTATGCACTGTTACTTCCTTCATGCCAGCCACCCTGTCTCCTTGTTGACTCCTCAGCGCTGCGAGCGGGATCCTTCCTCAGTCTCTTTCCCAGGCAGCCTCTGGCTCACCCTCCGCATATCTGTTCCAGTCCTTCATCAGAGATGCAGTTCCTGATCACTTGATATAAACAGCCCTCCCCACTCTGGCGGTTGTGATTCACTTCACTCTGCTTTTTCTTTTTTTCCCCAGAGCGCATTACATGTTTTATGTATTTGACTGTTACTTCTCTAAAATATAAGCTCCATGAGGTAAGGGATTTGTTTCGTTTTGTGCCTAGACCAATGCCTAGTGGGTAGTGGTTTCCCAATGAGTATCTGTTGAATTCATAGACCTATTTTCTCCTCAGTTTCAGGCAAGAAAAGAGATTGTGATTATTAAGTGAGACATATCTGCTGAGTGCACTCAAAAACTGTTAGCCATTATTATAGCATTTTATTTGTTTTAAGGCTTTATTTATTTATTTTTAGAGAAAAAGGAAGGGAGGTAGAAAGAAAGGGAGAGAAACATCAATCAGATGCCTCTTATAGGCACCTCGTCCAGTAACCAAACCTGCAACCCAGGTATGTGCCCTCACCGGGAATCGAACTGATGACCTTTCTCTTTATGGGACAATGCCCAACCAACTCCTGGAGCCACGTAGGTCCAGGAGTATTAGTTATTATTATTAATTAAAAAATTAAAACCATTTAAAATTTAAAATGGAGAGGCTAATATGTATATTTTTCAGTTGTACTAGTGATGCTATAAGTATAATGTCTAGTTGTCATAATCATTATTTTCTCCAACAGGTGAAATAATATTCAGGCTTATAATTTAGAGCAGACAATGTTGGAAGAGATTTGAAGACTCACGTGGAAGAGAATATAAAGAAAGTCTCTGTAAATTTGTTCTGTTTGCAGGCTGTAATAGTCTCCTAAAGCTCATGAGTGCTAACATAACTTACATGTATGAAACACTGAGCTAATATCAAGATTCTCTAAGAAATCACAGAGTATGAGATGTGTATAGAACAGAGAGATGAGATCGTGAATTACCCGGTTTTCTAATGGGGGCAAAGGGCAGATTAGAATTGAGCACAAGTCTCCTGAAAAAGGCATTGTTGACATTTCTTTGAGTCAACTCGATAGGCAACATGGAAGAACTTTCTCATGTTATCTCATAATCACGAAGGGTTTAGAAGCACCAAAAAAAAAAAAGAAAGTGATCACTTAGAGCCAGCATGAGCTCAGTAGGTACAAATTATGCCAAACTAATTTAATTTCCTTTTTGTTCCCTAAGGAGTTATTAGATTATAGGTCAGGGGCTTTATTTGTAATCTTGGATTTGTAGATGTTTGACTTTTCTACAATGAGCTTATTTTTTGTTTTTTTATAATCAGTTAAAATTACCTCAGTCTGTGTTAATTTATCTGTCCAGATTTTTTAAAAGGTGATTAACGCACTGAATTTCATCTGTAAGACCGTCTCTCCCAGGGTCGACCATGTAATACTCTGAACGTCCATAACACTTTGGTTATGCCTTTAATTATTGAATTAATCATGCTTTATATTAACTATCTTGGTATTTGTCTTTTTCTCAATGATAATATGAGCACCTTAAGACAAGGATGAGGTCACATGTATCTGAGAGAGAGATGCCTTTATATTAGTTCAGACATAGAAGGTTTGGGATTTTAATTGGCCAAAAATTTTAACATCACCCAACATTATAATGCTATTATTAAAATAACCAGGGCTATGAGTTGGGAGAGCAAATGTTACTTAATAAGTGGTCTGATGATAGTTAATTATTCATGGAAAAAAACCCAAAAGCTACAAAGAAAAATGGAAAACTTTCCACCAACATAAAATCTTAATTAGGTGAGGATTAACATGCAAATATAAAACCTACAACTCAAGAAGAACATAAAATTGATGTTTCTATAAGAATAAAAAAAGGGCAACTTATGCATAAATGAATAGAGAATGTCACAAAAGAAGAGATAAATGTTTCATTTCATAAAAATTAAAAACAGTTCTTTGTAAAAGAGCACTGAAAAAAGTTAAAACAATTATCAGCTTCTTATCAAATAATTTTAGTTATTAAAATAATATTTGAAATTATGGCATAGGGACTATGAGCCCAAGTAAGAGTTGACCATTCATTCATTCAAATATAGTTTTGGGGCTCCTATGAACTGGGAGATACAGCAGAAAACCAAGGAGCTCTCATGAAACTCACATTCTGCTAGAGGTTGACTGACTATAAACAAATATACCATGCTTCAGCAATGATAAGTGCTTCAGAGAAAACAAAGCAGTGTAAGGGGTGGAGACAATGTCTGTGGCAGGGACCTGTCTTTTCCTATTTCCAAGGCTATCATATTGAAGAAGAAGGCATTCTGTGATGTGTCAAAACAGTTCTTCCTTGTCTTTGCCATCCAGGAAGCACTGTTATTAGAGAGATCCCCGTATTCTACCTCTTCCACCACTGCAGCTTAACACATACGCTCACAAAAAGATCTTTGCCTGGTGTTGCAACTTGCTGATCAATGGGTTCTTTCAAGATGACTCTGGTGGTGTTGCTAATACATTTAAGGTGACATGTGAGATTTGCAGACACTGCACATTCCCTAAAGTTCAGAGAAGTGCTGACATGCTATAAGAAGAAAACAAATTGCATAAGCTTCCTAGCTGAAGCAGGGAAGTTTTTGCTCGTATTTTCTTTTCTTTTTTTCTTTTTTGGTTTATTTGGGCTGCATATACTGAGGTAAAGATGAGGGCATGCTCTGGATAATTCTTAAACCTCTATTTCCACACCCATCACCATATGCCCATGGGAAAATGATTTTCTTCATCTGCAGAATGGTGGTAATTTGTTTATCTTGAAGAAAGAAACTGAAGCAAAAGGCTGAATGCCTTGAGAACTAGAGTGGGAAGAGCTCAAGGCATATTTAGTGGCATTGAAACCTACATTGATCTATCAGTTGGTTGATGACACAGAATGTGGCTTTCACCAAAAACATCATATTGGTGTCAACTGTGAGGCTTTCAAATATATTGACAAGGTGTCTTTTACCAATGCTGTCAGCATTTTTTTTTTTTTTTTACTTGATTGGATCAAAGTAATTGGGAATAGAGAATAAAAATGTTGGAAAGTGAGCCATCACCACTGTGTCATCTGGCATTGTCCTGTGTAGGCAGTAATACTATCAGTGTGTCAGATCTGAAAATGTAGCAGAGCTAAAATTTTTATAGCACATACATGTAATCATAGATTCACTGACAACTGGAAATCATGGAGATACATTGCTCTTCTACTTCCCCAGGTAGCTGATAGATAGTTGAGGATGTGTGAATTTTCTAGGACTTTCAGTATTTAGTCAATCATGTATTAAATCATGAATCATCAATAAAATGTATACATTCCAAGATAAGTTTATTATACTAAGGAGAAATTTGGGTACAAGAAAGTTTAGGTCTCTTGAAACTTAATGCTTTATACTTATATTCTTTTGGAATCTACAACACTGAATAGAGAAAGTTAGGTGAAAATAAAATTGGTGGAAGATCTCATAGGGAAACTGAATCTGAGTCTCAATGTTTAATTTAGATATACTCATCATAATTTAGTTTAAATTTAAATAAAGTTTAAAAACACAGAAAGAAATGTGAAAAGATATGGGCCAAATCCAATGGATGAGGAGACCTAGGAGATATAGTATTTATAAGTAATATAGGTCTTATTACCTATTTGTCCACCTATTGTGTCAAGAAGGTGCTAATGTGTGTGTCATTGTGTGTGATATCTAGAAATATGTGCATAAGGTTAGCAGGTAGATGGTTTACTTAGGAAATTATGTCATTGATTTTTATTGTGCACTTATTACATGCCAGACACTTTTTAGGGGATTAGGACTCTGGCCATAACCAAAACAAAGTCTCTTTTTCATTTGAATAAGATGAATATATGACAAATACATAAGGGATTGTTGATATAACACTGGAATGAAGCAGTTTAGGGGAGAAGGAGTGATTGGAGGTATTATTTTAATAGGAAGACAGAGAAAGAGGTGTTCTTTGAGCAGAGACTTGAATGAAGTAAGAGAGTGAGCCATGCAGATACGAGAGGTATTTTGCGAGGAGCATTTCAGAAGAGGCTGCCATGGATGAAAAGCTTGTTCTGCATGAGTACAGTCTGTTTCTACTCCTGTAGCTTTTGACACATCAATTACACTCTTCAAGCTTTTGCCTTCTCAATTGTAAAGAGGACATAATAATATTAGCTCTTCCTATTTGCTGGGTTGGGGCTGAGTATAGCAATGTTTGAAGGTTGACTGGCCAGGCCAAAATAGTATAACACAAGGAAGGCAGCAAGTGATATAGACACGTGTTTTAGAGTAAGAAAAAGTCTTTAAAATTCACTTAGAGCTAGTGACAGATATCAGTGCTAATTGTAAGTCATAAAATGTTCTCAAACTAATTAAGGGAAGACATCATGGAATGGTCTTCCTTCAACACTCTAATATCTGATTAATGTCTAGTTGTTCTAGAGATTTCCATTGTGATTTCCATTATGAGCCCTGGCTTTCTTTGTAGTTCTGCAGTTGAGCTATGGGTCTGACCCATGTCTCAAAGAGAGTTATGCTGCTGAATTTTTCAAACTTCTTACAGCTTATCCACACATATCACTTCACTTGCTAGTCTTCCTGAACCCTGAGCTTAAGGTTTGAAAGAAATTTCCTGTTTCCTTTTCTGGATCTATCCCCCTCCACTGTAGCCCTTGCCTTGATTTGGTCCTCAAACTTAGAAGCAGAGGTGTCATCTGAGGAGATCGTTAACATGGCAGATTCCTGGGCCCACTTTTAACAGCTCTAGGTTAAGAGATGTTGTCAACACCATATTTGAAATGAAGGGAAAGGATTTCTCTAGGATCCCTTCTATCTCTGTACAGAAACTTAAGCTTTTTAAAATGTCCTTTTATGATGAACTCAGGGATGAATTTACAGATGATCTGGTTCACCCTTCTCTGCAGTGGACTTTACTATCTTGATCCCATTCAGTCATTTGCACCTTCTCATCACTTTATTCCAATCCAGTTTCCTCCTATTTGCCTCCCTTTCTCTTTATGGAGTCTATGGAAGTGAATTAAAGGATTATAAAAATGCACACTATATAGCCTTTTTTTGAAAGTATATTTTATTGATTATGTTGTTATAGTAGTTCCATTATTTTCCCCTTTGCTCCCCTCTGTCCAGTACCCCACTTCCCTCCAGCAATCCCAGCCCCCTCAGTTCATGTCCATGGGTCGTGCATATAAGTTCTTTGGCTTCACCCTTTCCTATATTATTCTTAACATCCCCCTGTCTATTTTGTACCAACCAATTATGCTTCTTAGTCCCTGCACCATTTCCCCATTTCTCCCCCTCCCAGCTGATAACCCTCCAAATGATCCCCATACCTATGATTCTGTTCCTATTCTTGGTTGCTTGGTTGGATTTGTTTCTAGTTTTTAGATTCAGTTGTTGATAGTTGTGAGTTTGTTGTCATTTTAGTGTTCATAGTTTTTATCTTCTTTTTCTTAAGTAAGTCCCTTTGACATTTCATATAATAATGGCTTGGTGATGATGAACTCCTTTAGTTTCACCTTGTCTGGGAAGCACTTCATCTGCCCTTCCATTCCAAATGCTAGCTTTGCTGGATAGAGTATTCTTGGTTGTGGGTTGCTTTTCATCACATTGAATACTGCTTGCCAGTCCCTTCCTGCATGCAAAGTGTCCTCTAAACAATCATCTGATAGTCCTATAGGCACCCCCCTGTGGGCAACTCTCCGCCTCTCTCTTGCTGCCCCCAGGACTCTGTCTTTATCTTTCACCTTTGGCATCTCGGTCATCATGCATCCTGGTGTGGTCCCCTCTGGGTCCAGCTCGCCCAGGACCCTCCATGCTTCCCAGACCTGTATGTCCATCTCCTTCACAGAATTTGGGAAGGGGAAGTTTTCCTCATTTTTTTTCAATTCCTGCTTCCTCATTCTGCACTGGTTGACTTTTTTTTCTTCCTTATGTTCCAAATCATTGATTTGAACCCTGGTTTTCTTCCCTTCACCATTGGTTTTGTGTGGATTTTCCTTTGTTTCACTTAGCACAGCCTTCGCTTCTTCTCTTATGCATTTGCCGTACTCAAGCATATCTGTCAAGCTTGTTAGCATCTTTATCACCAATGTTTTGAATTCTGTGTCTTTTAGGTTGTCTATCTTCTCATCGCTTAGTTCTCCCACTGGAACATTGATCCATTTCCCTTTTTGGGCTATACTTCTCTGTCTCCTCATTCTGACAGGCTCCTGTGTTTGTTTACCTCTGCATCCCAGGTAGAGCTGTTGCTCCTGTTACATTGTAAGGGGCATGGCCGTAAGGATTCGTCAGTACCGGGTGACCTGTTTCACCACGTTGTGGCACTGTATGTGGGGGAGGGGTCCAAGAGGGAACAATGCTGCCTGCACAACACTGGCCCCTTTTCCAGGCACCTCTCCCACTTCCACATGGGACTGGCACCCCTCTAGCTGCTGCCCTGGTCATCGTTCCCAGAGGGTGGGTCTGTGGACGTTCTAGGGCCATGGGGGCCCTTTAAACAAGTGAGCTCTGCTGAGACCAGCAGTTTCTGCCTCCACCCCAGCCCCCCCTGGTCTGCATAGCCAGAAGCAATGAGGCTTGATTTTCCCCAGTGCTGGGACCATGGGCTGCGAAGTCTGGCGAGGAGCTGGGAACGCTCCCCAGATGTCCCTCCTGACTTTTAAAAATGTGTGTCTTCACTTTCTGTTGGCCTGCCGCTGCTGCTGCTGCCACCTCTGCTGCTGCCACCACCACACCATGTCCTCTCCACCCCAGCTCCACCCTGTCTACCTGTGTGAATGAGTATATCTTCTTTATATCTTTGTTTGCTGGACTTCCATGCAGTTTGATTTTCTGGAACTTCTGGTTGTTTCTAGTTTTGAGGTAGTTGTATTCCTTCTTAGTTGTGGAGGGAGACACAGCGTGTCTGTCTATGCCTCCATCTTGGCCAGAAGTCTTAAATAGCCTTTTAAGGAGCACTTTTTGTAATTTTACCTCCCTATACCTAGTGTTAGTATAAAGTGAGCAGAGAGCTAAAATTCCCTCTTGCTTTTTGAATCTATGGACTACATGGTGGGGATATGGTTCATACAGATCCTAATGATGCTCATGTACCACACATTCTTCTTTCTGTGGTGCTGGGCTGCTTACAACTATAGCTTATATTTTCCTGTCTTTTAAATTGAGGTGAGTCACTGACTTATTTCTCCTTCGTAGGTGTATATAAAAAAAAAATCCTGCTTTTCTTTGTCTCGAAACATTATTGGTGATTGGGTTGAGTATACGACTTGTGACTGTTGAGCTGGACATTAAGTACATGCTCCTGAAAAATCCACTGGTTCTTCTGGCAACACATTTTTCCATTTTTCTCCTCTGAAATACTCCAGGGCACTATTTGCTGTGTAGGTGTAGTTATTGGTATTATAAACATGCCTTCCCTTCTTAATGATCTTCTCCCATCTGCTTCTAACACCTCATGAGAGGACCTTCTAGGCAGTTATTTTATAGGAACTCAGACTTCACATTTGGTTGGAAGCTGCATGGGAAGAAGGACTGTGTGGTGAGGGGCACACACATGTCGTATGTATTACCTTGAGGGGATCACCTTCTCTATTCTCATTTCATATATTTATCATCATTATAATTCCATAACTGCGCAAGGCATTTAGACATAGTCTCAGCCTCTTGTATGAGTCAAATGCTGCTTTCTGTAATTTTAACTTTCTTTTTTTGAAAAGTGCATGACTTCCATGTGCCCATAAATAGGAAAGCCCAGAGTTCTGAGAAGGAGTCTGAAGGCCGAATGTGAGGGGTTTCCTCCGTTCCTGGGCTCCTCACTGTCTTGCTCTCTGTCTTCACTCAAAGGTTCTGGGCTATCACCTGAAGTCAGTTGGCATTTCACCTGTCTGTATCTGTGCTTTTTCAACACTGATGCACCAAGCACAGAGGGAAAAGTCACAATTCAGTAACATCAGAACAGGTAGAGTGTGGGAGGATGGATCTAAGCACTTAGAAATAAGAATATTCCTATAAACCAGAGACACTTGGCAGTACAGCCAGTGAAAAATGATACCAATTACATAAAGCAAAATGCCATCCATCCTGCAGAACATTTTAATCCTCTCTATTTCAGGCTATTTATGGCGTTTTGTCCAATATTCAATACACATCTGTAAAAAAAAGAAAATGGAGTCTACCTCATCTTTTTGGTAGAAGGGGGCTTGTGCTAGGAAGAAAGGGTAAGGAAACCTTACAAACATGTCATTGGAGAATTCCAAAGGCTGGGCACAGAGGCACTTCAAGTATAAATTTGCCTTTCCATATTTTACCTTTTTGATTTATTTGTATGAGAGAGGGTGGCTAATTTTATTAATACATTTAAAATTATATTTAAATTAATTTTAATTTAAGGAGTTTCTATTTTTATTAATCTGCTGTACCATCCTGCTTTAAAACAAAACAACAAAACTGTTTTCCAGGGCAACGTTTCCTTTCATTTCTGCCGGAGGTGGTCAAGGGCTCACAGCTGGTTTCCTGAAAGAGTGCCACAAGATGGCGACAACGTCACGGTGGAGAAGGGCCAGCTGTTTCTGCTAGACACCAGTACAAGCACCCTCAACTTTGTGCATGTTAAAGGTCTGTGCAGTTTGGAGACCTGTGATAACATGAGTATACATAATCTTATCACTTTTAGGGGAAAAGAGGGAGGGGAATGTTTTGGATAAGTTTCAGCGCTTACTGACAATTTATTCTTGGACCAAACTAAAATTTTACTATGAAAGGAAGAAGTGGTCATAGGGTTCAAAATGAAAGTCCTTTCTTTTGACTCTTATAAGCACAGAGCTTGATTATTTTAATTTTTAAATGCAAGGAAGTTACTAGTGTTCTCAAAGAATATGCTTTTTTATTCCAGCACTTTGTAGTCATGCTTGTCCAGGGCAGCCCCCACAATACAGCAAAATGCTCTGAAATCGGTTAATGCTGCTGCCTTTGAAATTCCCTGCCAAGAAAGCAATGTTTTCTTGCTTTTAGCCTGTTGTGGTTTTGACTTCCTGGTCCCATGGAAAGTCATATAAATAAGCTTCCTTATTGCAAAACTGGCCACATAGCTCTAGGGTCTGGGAAGTTGGAAGAGGCTAAGAATTCAAATTTCAATTCCTTCACCACATCATCAAGTGACTAATCAGCTATTTCACCTCTCTGTTTCCCTATCTGTTAAATGAGAGTACATTTGATTGCCTATTTCAATTGCTGATAATAACAAATGGTTATCAAAGTGACTCTCTTGACTCGGGAATGAAAACTGCTTGGCCATAGGGAGTGTTGACTTATTGACAGCTATCAGCTGTCTGCAGACTAGCAATGACAAAGGAAAATTATAAACATAAAGACTTAGCTTAGAGAGAAGATACTGTTTGGAAACCTTTAGTCAGGACTTTCTCCAAAGGAGTCAAATCTGCTGACGAATGAGATGCCCTTCAGGCACTGGAGGGTTTTTGCCTTACATTGATACCATTTTGGAGAAGTTTTCCCACTAAAGTCCTCAGACTTAGCCTAATTGAGTCTCTGGATATCCTATCAGTTCTAGGTAAAGGTTCAGTCAAGGAAGGGTGTTGATAGAGCCAAGGACTAAAGATGGAGAAGAGACACTAGAGGGACAATAAAGGGTAAAAGGAAGTCGGGGACATGTGGAATATACAGTTGGCTTCTCTTGGATATTTGCCCTGGCTGGTTTAGCTCAGTGGATTGAGCGTCGGCCTGCGAGCTAAGTGTCGCTGGTTCGATCTTCCAGTCAGGGTACATCAGAGAAGGAAAACTCTGACTCCAAAAAACCTCCGCTGCCTTGCGGCATACCTCTTCAGGGGAAAGGCTAAGGGAGTAAACCCCGACAGAAAATCCGGAGCCGGAGTCCCTAAGGCGGTTTGACGTTGTAGTCAACACCGGCAACTCCTGCGGCGCACCTGAAGCCAAGCTGTATTGACTCCGTCTTTCCCTTGGACCCTTCAGCTGCGAAGAGAGGGGGGGTCTACTGCATGGGCAACAGCAGACCCTCCATATTACCCTGCCCAGGCTCTGTAGCTTCAGCGTCATCGCAAGATGTCGATTCAACACGGGAGGAGACAGATACCGTGTCACTCCCGAGTCGGACTGCACAACCATTCTCGGCGGTGCAGATAGACTCTTAAGAAGCTACACCATCGTCTCTCGAGATGGACGGCTGCCGACGATCTCTTGGATATTTCAGATCTGAGCAACCCAAATACTTGCCCCAACCACCTTTCGATAGTGATTTTCCTTAATATTCCTGGTTCAGGCAATTATTTCATTCCCATATTACTTAGAAAAAGTGAGTCAGTTTTAGAAGAACTAAACCTCAGTCTGTGGAGAAGGAAGGTCTGTTATCTGAAGGATCCCCTCTTTCTCTTAGGTAGGAATGTGAAAGTAGCGGACAATTGTTTCTGTACAAGTAGGATATAGGAGTTCTTGGCACAGAGCAGGGTTGCCTAGAACAAAACTCTAAGATTTTTGTCATAGAGATATGGGTCATAGCTTCTAGAATGAACGAGAACAGGGAAAGGAGAGAGAGATCAAATTTTAACTCAACAGATGACTTGTGAATGCTTGTTAAGAGGCTTACAAAATCTGTATGAGATGCAAGAAAAAGTCAAGAATAATATTAGTGTCAGTAATGTGTATCATCACTAAAGGAAGAATAATTAAGGAGAAAATACAGAAGAGTACATTTCTAGTTGTGAAATAGGTGAGGCAGGCAGTGAAGCGAAATGCAGTCCAGAGTAATCAGGGCATCAAGGGTGTAAGAGTAGAGCTGGATGGTGACAAGCTTATCATTTGTGCCTGAGACAGATTTTGATCATGTTTCCAATAGATATCAGTATACGTACAGAATGTAAGTTTAAGGAACTCTCCCATCTCACTTATTGGAACTGTACATGTCTAATGGCTCAGGCAAAAAACCTCGGAGGCATTCTGGACTTTTTTCTTTTTCTCCTAACCCATGACCCATCCATTAATAAATCTTGTTGATTGAATCTTCAATATATGTCCCATATATCAATACCTCAGTTGATACCAACTTAATCCTAATCAACATAATTTTTGTCCATGACCATTTCAAATGACCTTTTAATTAATTTCCATGTTTCTAATTCTTTGTTTCCCTTAGTAGTAGAGCCTCAGCTTTTATTTGGGACAGCAATGTACCCAGCTCAAATGCTGTGTATTCCTGGTTGCCTTTGTGTTAAGAGCTGGTCAATGAGATGCAAGGGGAAGTGTGATACAGGACATCTGGGAAATTTCTTGAAGTGGAACTGAATGAATAGGAAGTATGTTCCACTTGTCATTCCTTCTTCCTCTTTCTTGTCTCCTGGAATGTAACTGTGATAGCTACATTTTCAGCTGCTATCTTTGACCATGAGATAACTTAAGAATGGGGGAGTAGAAGAATGGAAGAAACCCAGGTCCTGATGACTTTGAGTTGCTATAGTGTCATGGTAACTGGGACTGCTCACTTCTGAAGTTACCTTTTGTGATAGGAAAACAAGCTTTAATGTGTTTAAGTCATTGGTATTTAACTTTTATTCTATATGCTAAAATATCCCCCGAGCGTGCATTTTCCATGTCCCTTAAAAATATATCCAATTTTGTTATTCCTTTCCTGAACCTCCACCCTTGTCTCCATGGATTCTCATTTCACTAGAAATAAAATCTAAAGTCCTCACCATTATCGAACCCCTGATTACTTTATTGACCTTGTTTTCCTCATTTAATCTGCTCTGGCTCTCCTATGAATATACCAGGAACACACCTACCTCAGGGCCTTTGCAGATAGTGTCCTATGCCTGAAATATTCTTCCTAAAAATATTCATGTGGCTGGCTTAACTATTTCATTTGCTCTAAGAGAAAACATCATTTTACCAGAGAGGCCTTGCTTGGTCATCTTTTTAAAAATTACAACCACTTCCTATTACTCTCTATTCTTTTATTTTGCTTTATTTTTCTTTATAGCACTTATCACCACATAACATAGTATAAAGTTACTTGTTTGTTTACAATCTGTTTCCTCTGCTAGAATAAGCTAAAAAAGGTAAAGGCTTTCACCAATTTATTCACTACTATCTTTTCAGTGTCTTGGACAGTGCCTGACACATAGTGAGGGCTCAAAGAATATGTGCTAATGGTTGAATAAATGAACAAATAAAATTGTACAGGGCTCAGATCTTGGATGAAATTTAAGAAGTATAATTTTTAAATTCTTAAATATCACAACTAATTTACTTTTACTGTTTTTAGTTCTTACTAGTATGTGTGTGTGTGTGTATACACATATACACACACACATATATGTATGTACATATTTATGTACTCCATATACAAATATACATACATATATATGTGTATAAATGTGTGTCATTATGAGTTGTTAGAAATATAAAATGCATCAGTAGGTTATTTTGCTGTTTCTAAAAGCATTTGAAACCGGCGAAGGATTCCAACTCTCAAATACCTGCTTGATGTATTATTGTATTGGCAGCCGTCCGTCTTGAGAGACGATGGTGTAGCTTCTTAAGAGTCTATCTGCACCGCCGAGAATGGTTGTGCAGTCTGACTCGGGAGTGACACGGTATCTGTCTCCTCCCGTGTTGAATCGACATCTTGCGATGACGCTGAAGTGTCCTCTCCAGTGAAGCTGAAGCTACAGAGCCTGGGCAGGGTGATATGGAGGGTCTGCTGTTGCCCATGCAGCAGACCCCCCCTCTCTTCGCAGCTGAAGGGTCCAAGGGAAAGACGGAGTCAATACAGCTTGGCTTCAGGTGCGCCGCAGGAGTTGCCGGTGTTGACTACAATGTCAAACCGCCTTAGGGACTCCGGCTCCGGATTTTCTGTCGGGGTTTACTCCCTTAGCCTTTCCCCTGAAGAGGTATGCCGCAAGGCAGCGGAGGTTTTTTGGAGTCAGAGTTTTCCTTCTCTGATGTGCCCTGACTGGAAGATCGAACCAGCGACACTTAGCTCGCAGGCCGATGCTCAATCCACTGAGCCAAACCAGCCAGGACACCTGCTTGATGTAGCACAGCCCTAAACCTCTAATGTCTTCTCTTGGTCTATAATATATGTGAAAGTATTTGAAGAATAATAAAAAGCTATTCAAATATTGTATGAGATTGAATCATTATCCTCCTCTTCATCAACAGCAAGTCACTTTCTCAATGTCTGTTACTATCTACCTTTTTCATACCTATTTATGGTATCAGAAAAATAGCAGAGTGGACTTTTTATTTTTCTGATCCCCTATATAGGCTGAGATAAATCATGAAAAATTTCAAGCCAAAAACCAATTTCTTTAAAAGATTTTAACAAACAAAATATGAAGTATTCTAGTGGAAGTACTATTAGCCATTTTTACAATATTACAAAGAATTCTTTCTAAATAAAGTATGTACACAGTGTGAAAAGATTAGCGCAGATAAAAGTAAAACTAAATCACCTAAGAACTACATTTAGTATTACTCCATGACAATATTGCATCCTCTATATTATTTTTCCATTCATGGAAAATATAATACTAATGTGCAGAGTACCAGGCTCCTATAACAGGAAAACCAACACTTATGCATATGGACCTCAGAGCCTTGAACTCTTTGTACTGTACTTAAATTTTCATCTACAAAGTAGAATTGATATTTTTTCTTACAGGTACAATTTGTATAGTAGGAAGAAGGATTATAGATCTCTTTGAGGCAATTGGGAAATAGCACCAGGGACAAAATTTCCTCCATTATCTATGATGCTACATACATTGATTCCTGAACTTAACTGAGAAACAGCAGATTATTTTGTGACCATAATAAAAGCTTCAACTATATTTATTATTATCTTTCCCTAATTAACAATATATCAAGAACTTTTATTTACTTACCATATCTACTTCTTTCGTGCATTTCTCTCTCCCTCTTTTTTTTTTTTTTTTAAGTTGTTTTTTAGAGGGTACTGTTAAACACAAAAGAGAATTAACCCAATCGATTAATACTAATGAGCTAGGATGGAAATAGGCATATTGCCTTGGTTTAGTTAATTATATTTTTCGTTCTTTTATGTTAAGATGCCCAATGGCCATAGGCATTGCTAAATTAAAATTTATTATTTTATTCCAAGTAATTATGATGAGCCATAATAACAAAGAAGGAATGTTACCCTCATGTCAGAGACATTATGTGTCTGGGGCTTGTGAATGCAGTTGGGGAAGCATTCATATTTCCTGAATGAAGCAATGCATTTCTCTCTATTCT
The DNA here is from genome assembly GCF_987537825.1 of Furipterus horrens. Taxonomy (NCBI): domain Eukaryota; kingdom Metazoa; phylum Chordata; class Mammalia; order Chiroptera; family Furipteridae; genus Furipterus; species Furipterus horrens. The sequence continues at coordinate 104,368,612 of NW_028327176.1, read as the reverse complement.
GGTGGTCAAGCCTCTTGACATGAAGTGGACTAGAGATTAATGATTAAGAAAGGACCTATAGGGGAGCATAAACTCTAGAAATGCCTCTTCCCTTGGTGTTGGGCTTTCAAAAGGAAGACATTTTGTGGTTTCTTACTAATTACAATGCCATCACTTTAGAATGCTTAACAGAAACTTGTTTTCAGTCTCTATTGCTGCTTAATAGTGCGCTGAATTCCTTTAATGTGATTTTCTATTTCTTGGTCTACTGGTGTATACCAAGGCAGTTAAATGTTTGGCAGGCTTTTGAGTCAGAGAGAACTGAGACTGAATCTGGGCTCTGTTTCTTACCATCACTGTGACCTTGGGCAAGTTGCCTAGCCCCTATAAATCTCTGATTTCTCCTCATTAGGGTCATGCCTCTTATAATGAACAGGAACACTAACCAAGATGGCTAACATCTATTGTTTGTTATTGTGCGGTGAGACTATAATGCATTGTCTGACTCGTATGGATGTTTTGAGTATTAAATAGAAGTATATTTATAAAGCTCTTAGCTTAGGACCTGGTCCAGAGTAAGCACTCAATTTATGTTAGTTTTATTTTATTTTTTAAATTTTTTGACTGATAGAGATAACAGAAGAGATGGCTAGATATTAGGCCTAAGTTGCAATTTTACTTACAGATAGTGGCTGCATTTATATACAAAGCTAACTGGGTTACTGAAAGAATTAGCTGGGTAATAAAGACCTGGAATTGTTTTTGCCTCTGTTATCTTCAGAATGCGTATTGAAGTATTTTCCTTTCTGGGGTAAGAGAGGGAAGGATACAGAGGAGGAAGTAACAGAGTCTATCCATTTGCTTGCCTCTGTTCTTTTTGTTATTCTGACTCTGTGGAAATTTGTTTCTCTAGTGCTTTTGAAATATGATCTTGGCCAACATATTTTATGGGCTGGTAAAATGTGTCACAAATATATAAGTTAAAATAATTTATCTGCAAGTGGACTATAAATGAAGATGAACTGAATTGTCTCCTTTCTCAGTTGAACCATAGCTACTACCCTTCAAGGCAGGAGATGGGATGATTATGTACAGACAATGCAACAAGGTGAGTCATTATAGTTTGGTCAACCAACCTGGGGCCTGAGTTCAAATGTGAGGCAGCCTCAGACTTTCCTGTGGCTTTGGGTAAGGTTCTGGTCCTCAAATCAATGCACAAAATGAAAAATGATGGTGACTCTCTTCCCTTTGCAGGAAAAGAGTGGCTTGTATAAACCTCTAGCAGATGTTAATGATGTTTGTATGTATGTGGAGGAAGCACAGTAAAGAAGTTAGTACACATTCTTCTCATGTCTCCAAGTCTGGTGCTCCAGAAGGTAGCATCATAAAGAACTAACCTGAGTTTTTTGAAATCTGCTTTTAACTCATCTTACCTTGTGTGTCTGCACATGTGACAAGTTGGTGTTAATTATTTTATGAGAGGTGACTTTTGCCTATATCCAAAGCTAACTGTATCTTTGATAGAACTTATAATCAGCTAAGAACTTGAATTATTTTTATATCAAATCTTTACAAATTTAATAGTAGGGTGTATGTTTTTCTTCATTCTACCTTTTGGTAAGGTGCAATCTCGGCTACAAGCTTAAAAAGCAGGAGCCAGGTCTGTTCTTGCTTGCCTTTTTGTTGCCAGGACCATTACATCTCCAGGCACATGGCAGTTACTCAAGTGACTGTTGAATGAGTAGACTAATGAATGAATTTCTGACCTGAAGAGGCAGATTTACGTTAGCTGCAAATTTCTCTGTGATTTGAGTCCTTCCTGGTATCCTCAAATATTAGTGACTTGGTCCAAATGGTCACCAATTTTATTCACTATTTGTGTGTCAGGAGATTAGAGACAAAGGCTTTATAATGTGGGGGACACTTGGCTCTGAAACCCCTTATTTTTCCCAGTCAGGCAGTGACTTACATTATTTACTTCCAGAGAACAGTCCCAGACACACTTGATTAGCCTTAAATGAAAGATAAGCTATTGCTGTGAGAAGGGGCATGCTTTCAATAGATGGGCAGACAGACATTAAACAATTTAGATATTAAACAATTTACAGTTTTATGCCTTGGCAACTTGGATGTTGTAACATGAAAAATGCTAACAAAAGGGCCCAGTTCCTTCCTAGCACGGAAGGTATATTTTCAATAATGAAAGATAAATGTTTTAAACTTCCTTACTTAAAACTGTCCACTGGCTTTCCATTAGACTTTAAGATCAAGTCTATGCTCCTTAATATAGTTCACAGGTCCTTCAAGACTTTGTTTCTCTTTGCCTCTCTACCTCATTTGTTAATTAATGATTCCTATATCCTGTCTACCCAGACTGGGAGTGGAGCTAGGAATGTGGGATGCTTACATACCTGGAATTCTTGTGCAAAGTCAAATATATTGGGGACTGAGCATTTTATTACTATTATTTCTTAGGTACTGTAATGTTCAGGGTGGTGGTGGTAGGAGGCATTCTCATTTTCTAAATAAATGAACACTGTGAGGACACAGCTGTTACCTTTCATTTCTAAACATTATGCTATTAGCAAAATCATCTTAATAATATTCAGAGAATAATTATATTTGGAATCTTTCAAATAAACAGATTGCTCAGAGAAGTATATCAAATTACAGGGCTGGTCAAAAATGTGATTGGGTCAATGCTATTTGAACTTTGATAAAGAAAATGAAGGAAACTCTGGCTGGTGTGGCTCAGTGGATTGAGCATTGACCTGCGAACCAAGTGTCGCTGGTTCGATTCCCAGTCAGGGCACATAATAGGTTGCACATCAGGTCTCCAGTTAGGGGCGCAAGTGAGAGACAATCACACAGTGATGTCTCTCTCCTTCTCTCCTTTCCCTTCTCTCTAAAAATAAAATAAGTAAACAAATAAATTAATTAATTAATTTTAAAAAAGCTGTCATGTCAGGAAGATGAACTTAAAAAAAAAAATAGAAAAGGAGACTATTTGAACAAATGAGAAACTTGATAGGTAGGGAGATTTCTGTGTCCAACGTAGACTTTGGGGAAAAGACAGAATTTTGTTTTTGTTTTCATTTTTTTTGGTTTTGTTTTTTTCTGTTTCTCCTTACAAATAAATACTAGCTTTCTTTCTGAGGTCTTAAGTGACTTTTGTAAATCCATGGAACAGCTGAGGGCCTTGAGCACTTAAATGCCAGAGCTTTGTTGGTAAAAGGAAGTAATGGTTTTCTGGAGGTAAAGAGGAAATCAAGGTTTAGTTAAGCAGTAATTGATAACGGTAGTTATAATGACAAAGGCATTTATTTATCTCAGTATTTGAGTTCCTTTAAATGTTTTGAAATAGTTCCTCTTCCACAAATTACTTATACAGTGATACCTCAGCTAACGAGTGACCCTGCTAACAAAGATTGTTTTGCTGTTTTTCGGACTCGGCTAATGAATGTTTTAGGGGATGCGTGCGCTAGCATAAAGCAGCAAACATGAACGGTCCGGCCGTTCCAGGAGCTTATCTTTCCCGTCTGTATGTGTGTGACAAAGAAATGACCACATCACGTAGGGGAGACCCACTGACCCGACTGTGTCGTTTACGTCAGGGACAGTGAGAAGTGAGACTCCTGAAAACATAAACTGCTTCGGATCTGATGATGCTGTGTATCAGAAGGTGAGAGAGGGCCATTGTTTGACCTTCTAGAGAGGGGCTTCCAGAGTGCCGCAGAGAGCAACTATTCTCATACCAGTGTCGGTACGGTGCACGCTCTGTGGGCAGCATCCGGAACAAATTAAGTGATTTTCTCTAGAAACCCACGGGAAATCACTTTTTGGCTAACGAATGTGATTCCGGAACGAATTATCTTCGTTAGCAGAGGTGAGGTATCGCTGTACTTTGTAATTGATATAGAGTTAATTCCTTTATAAGATCAACATATTGAGTTTTATGTGTTATAAAAACAGAAGTCTGAGTCATAGCCTTAACTGCCTCTCAGTTATCTGTAAAGTTGGCTAATTCACTAAAATCAGGGTATTTCTATTCACCTGGAGCAATTCAACTTCATGGTGATCTTCTGGAAATGGAGACCGAACTCTTTATGTTTTGCCACCTAACAGAAGGGCTGGAAAATAACAAAAAATGGTGGCTGAATGATGAAGTGAATTAATTTCTAATTCCAGCCTTTCATTTCTCGACCTGTTAGACAGTAGCAAACGTCACAAGAGTGTGGATGCCTAGAGCAATCACTTACTTTACCTAGAACAGCGCTTCTTAAAAGGTGGTTCCCATCAGGAACCGCAGCATCACCTGGGGACTTGCTAGAAATGCAAATTTGGGGCCCCACAGTAAACCTCTCTGGGAGCAGGCCCACCAATCTGTGTTTTAAGACTTTGAGGAGACTTAGATGCATGCTCAAGTTTGAGAACCCACGAGCCTAAAACAATAAAGGGAACCATATGGAACTGTTGGGACTGGAAGCCAATTAACCTGGGCCAGCTACACCTTTCCCAAAGGCTAGTTGACCCTTTGCGAAGAACAGAGGAAACTTGACTGGATGCCTTAAATAGCCCTATCCTGAGCATGGCATTTTTAGTTAGCTGTAAGTTCTCTCTCCTGCCAGGGAAGTCCAAGCTTGTGAAAATGGTTCTCCCAACTGCTATTGTTTGTGTCTCTGAGTTAGTGCTTTTATTTCAGATATGTTTTTTCCGCTACATGGTCTATTTGACTGTAGCATCAGGCTAATTAAGGAATCAGTGTGTGGCATCCATTCTGGGGAGGTGTGTGATTCTTTTCCTGCATTCTGAGAACACTTTCTGCAAAATGTTTTCTAGTTCATATTTTCTTTTTTAATCAGGCAGAGACATTACAATTAAAATACCGTTAAAGTGATTCTGGCAAGTATTGCAATAAGCATGTTTTTTAATTAAAGGAAGAACAGGGGATGCATAAGCAGCATCAGCTAAAGGGGAAAATTTTATTCAATATCTATTTTAATTGAAATGAAAAAAATAATCAGGAAAAACAGTAGCAGCAGCCGCAGCAGCAGTCTGTGCCTATGAGTGTGTGGCTCGTTCCCAGGTTGTTAAGTTTAGGTATTCTGTGCTTGATTAATTAGTAGCCAGCCCAAGAGTCCATTCCCTTTGCCCCCAGTCCTTAAAGCCTGATTTATGCCTCACATCCCCCATGAATATGTGAAGGCTCAGGCATCTATTTCCTGAGCTGCTAGTGGATAGGATTATGGAGCGTGCACTGAACTCTTGGGGGCTCTCGTTTGCCAGCCAAATTGATTTTCCGCCTCTCTGGCTAGGGACAAGCCCACCTCGAAGGCTTCCAGGCTCTGCTCCAGTGGATCAGGCACAAGTCTAATCCGGATCTTGCCAACAAAGGAAGCTGTGTGCACCCCCATCACAATGCAGGCTTCAGGCTGTGGCTACCTTCACTAAGCGCCACTCTTTTCCCCTCTTCCTCACTTCCTTTTGACACTCCCCTCCATGCAGTACCATGCAGTGGGTACAGCAGGGTATCCCAGCCATGCTCAGACCGCTCAGCCATCCCTCTGGTTCAGGCAGAGGAGGGTCCATCCATCCTGAATGGATGGTCTTCTAGAATTCTCCAGCAAAAGGAACTTCCACAGGCTCTGCTCTCCAGTTGACTATTTAATGACTGGGAAGGTCACCAGATGCAAGCTGTTAAACTTTTTAGGAAATTCTTTAAGGTTGACACAAAAAGCTGAAAGAAGCTTAATCAATATAGTTAAGTAAATTGGATAATTTACATCTAAAAACATAGGTGCTTCAAGCTTTGAGCAAAGAAAATATCTAGTTTGGGATATAGATTGATCTAATGGGGGCTCAGGTCCCTCCCTGGGTCTTGCCTTCATTGACTTTTGGCTTTCCTTTGCTTAAAACTCTTACTGGGTTCATTTTGTCACCTGGCATCGTGTCCTGGTGAAGCACACTCTTGCTCTGCATCCCTTCTCCCCTAAGCCTCCTAAAATTGACATTAAGGGTTTGTCACCTTCATTTCTCAGCTTCACAGTTCTTGAAGTTCTTCCTGCAGCCTTTTTCTGTAAAACTTTCCACTTTCCTAATTCTCCCAATTCTTTGAATCATGCTTAAGAATCTTGCTACTTCTTTTCCTTATTCTAGTCTTTAAGTATTAATATTTGACAATGTGTTCCCTTATCTCTATTCTGTTCTCACTCTATATGTTCTCCAAGGAAGATCTCATTCACTTCTATAACTTCAACTCCTATTTAACAAGGATTTAGTGAGCACTTACCAGTTCCCCATATGCCAGGCACTGTTCCAGGCACAGGGGCCAGGGCTGTGAACAAAACAGACCAACATTTTAGCTCTCATGGAGTTTATTTCTATAAGGAAAATAGTCAAGTAAGCAAATTATATATATATATATATTTATTTTATTTTATTTTATTTTTTTTGTTAGATTTGCTGGGCAGCGAATGAAGAAATATACAGCAGGAAAGGTGGAGAAGTAGTTTGGTGGTGCTTGGGGGGATTTGCACACATTGATGGTGGGCAGCAAGAAGGCCAGGGCAGCAGGAGGATGTGAGCCAGGGGAGAGTATAGAAAGAGTGGGCTGGAGAGGACCAGCCTGGTGGGGCTGAGTAGGCTTTGACTCTGAGTTGGTGGGAGTCATGGGAAATTTTGAGCAAAGTGATGACATGATAAGATTTACACAAAATAAAAATCACACTGGGTATTGATTTAAAAGCAGACACTGAGGTTGGGGCAAGGACAAAAGCAGGGAGCTGAGCTAGGAGGCTGTACTAATTAATACTCAAGGGATGAGATGAGAGTGACTCAGACCCCAGAAACAGACGTGGTAGTGGTGGGATGTGGTTGGATCAGGGGGATAATTTGAAGTAAGAAGGCACAAATTTCTTGGAAGATTGGTTGTAGAGTCAAAGGGAGTGAAAGTTGACTCTAGAGTTTTCAAACTGAGCACCTGGAAGAATGGAGTTGCCATTTATGGAGATGGTAAGTGCTGTGAGCACACCCGTGTGGCAAGCAGAGGAGTTCATGTTTTGGATCTGCTAAGATGAGAAGCCTACAAGACATCTAAGCAGAGATGTTGAGTAGGCAGATGGGTATCTGAGTCTCAATCTGAGGCCATAGGTGGGCTTTGGGGATACAAACTTGGGAGTCAGCAGCAATGAGCATATGATGGTATTTAAAACCTTAAGACAAGATCAGACCACCAAGGCTGTGTTCACTGAAGCAGAAAATAGCCAAGGGACTGAGTCATGGGGAACTCCAAGTGTTGGTAATTGGGATAATCAAGAAGAATCAGGTAAAGGAAGCTGGGAGGGGAGGCTTGGGAGGTAGGAGGAAAACCTGGAGGGCACAATTCTAGGCAAGTGAGGGGAAGGAGTTTCAAGAAAGAAGGTGTGACCAAATATGTCCAATGCTGCTGCCACAAGGAATGGTGAGGACTGAGTATCAAGCTTGGGGTTCAGCAATGTGTTTGCAGTTTTGGTGGAGTGGTCAGCCAAGGCCCAAACTGCGAAGGTGCCAAGAGAATGGAGGGAAAAATTGAAACTAGAAAGTATAGCCATTTCTTTTGAAGAATCTTAATGTATGGTAAAATATTTATACTCTACATTTTTCTCTAAGGGAGAAAAATAGCTAAAACTGTGTATTTGTTTTTCTTGAAAAAAAAGCATTTTTTTTTTTTTTTTTTTTTTTTTGTGGTTATTACAGAGGATGGCTAATTGTAGGGTTAGCCAAAAGCAGGTTTTGATGTATGTTGCAAACATTAGCTAGCTGCTAAAAGTCTCCTTTACTTCCCTTTCAAAGAAATAAAAGAGATCTTTAATGGAAAGAAGTGATTACATATAAAAACTAGTGTTCATTTATTTATTTTAGAGGGGAAGTAACAATAATGATGGTTGATTGATTTTTATAAAATTACCCAAGGTCACTTGTGGGACATACTCAGCTTTCATGAACAATCATAACAAGCAGTTTAAGGGTCACAGCCAAAGGCTGATTTCAGCCCTGCTCCTTATTTCAGCTTTCAGAAATGGGGTCGAGTTCTCTAAAGTGGAGATATAAAGTCCTCCCACTACCCTCCTGTCCTCAAGTAACTACCCTTTAAAGTGGCCCACTGTGTATTTGTTTTAAGCTAATGAAATGTGAGGATGAAACACTTGGGGCCTTGGTGCAGAGCGACATTAAATATAAACTTTACATTCTTTCACACCCAAAAGCTTCCACTTTGAATATCACTTATAATTATTTTAATAAAAAATAGCTGAATTCCCTATGAAACTCTCTTCTTAATGTACCTCGATTTCTCTATACTTGCCACTGATAAAGTGAGAAGGAAAATTTTTTTTTAGCACAGAATAATTATCATATTATTAATTAGTCCTGTTTATAGCACTGTTGCCAACACAAATCATTCATTTTCTTTGGGCTAAGCTTTTCTCCCTTCATTAGCATCATTCTTAATTCCTGTGACATTTTAAAATTTCTATCAATTTGTTTCAGTGTATTTAATGTTTTACTTGATGGTACAAGGGATAAAGCCCAGGTTTATATATTTACCCACTAATCCTTGTAATCTGTCTCAAATCCTTTCTGGAATGAGGCAAGGTATATCTACATTAACAAAATTAAAATAAATCATATATAAACAAGCCATAGGCAAATTTACTTAGGTTAACACATGTTTTTCCTTAAGTGAAACTATGATAACAAACCTAATTATTAAATGGGCTACCTGGGAGGGTTTGTGGCAGTAGATAGGATATGAGTTTTATCTGCTAGGTGGTCATGGGTTCTAAAGCTTCCTCTGCCTGCTCTGGATTGAGAGGGGACTTATAGTCTCTTCTTGCAGCCCTCTCTCTGCTTTATGAAATGTGGAGGATGATAGTGACCTCATAGTCTTATTTTGAAGGTCATTTCTGACAACATATGCAAAGATTTTAACACATGATAGGTGCTTAATCAATGTTAGCTCCCTTGTTTTCCCTGTGGTCTTATTTGAATTCCTGACTGTGTATGTAGTATCTTTTTCAATCAAAATTCAAGGTTCACTAAGGCATAAGTGAGGTAAGAAAACATGAGTTCCATGTCTCTATTAGTATCAAATCACACCTGACTGCATTCTTAAAAATGTAGACGTCAGATGCTCCAGAGCTCGCAGAAGCCTCAATGGATACGTGATTTTACTCTGCACTTCACCAAAGAGACAAAGGACCATCCTCAGGCACTGAGTAGGACAGATTTGGGAACTGAGTAATCTGAGGCCCAGCAATTTTATCGGGCACACTGAGGGTCATTCAGAGGCCAATAGCAGAGTCAGGACAGGAACCTTGATTCCATACCCTGCTTCTACCACTTGCTCATCAAGTTCAGTTCAGATTTCCTGACTGTTTATAATGGTGGAGTCCCACCATGCAAATCCTTGATTTACCAGTTGAAGACAATTAGTTGGGACATTAATCAAATGTGGCTGTGAGTGAAAAAAAAAAGATAAACATAGGAATATGACCTATAGCACAGGTCATATTTTTTCCCTTTTGCTCACAGCAGATTCATTATTATTGTATTTCTAATGATTATTCTTGTCATTGTAATGACAATGGGAAGGAAAATTAAAGTCAAAATTCCCAGTTAGTCCTTTGAAAGTCTGGGAAGCAGGGTGGTACTATTCTAGCGTTAAGCCCGCAGGTCGTCCGAGGATAGTTCCTTGCATCTTGGATAGTTTACCTTAGGGTATGCTGTACATACCATATTTGAAAAGGAAAGTCAGGATTACCAGCAGGGAGATGTTGGAGGGATGTGGTCTATTAGTGCTAGTGTGATGGAGCAACTGTGGAAATAGAGCAGTAACAGCAATAACGGGGGAAGAAAAGATCAATGTGATGATAGCAGTAGACTCCACTGCATTATCTAACTGGGTCAGAGCCAAGACTAGGGACCTACATGCATAATTTCAAGAAATCTCACTATAATTCTCTGAAGGAAGAACTCTAACCATACACATTTGGCAGGCAGAGAAACTGGATACCTACCTGGGGTGTGTTGTTCTAAATTGTGGCTGGAAGGAAAGGGCACTTTAAGAGGTTGAGTCCAAGTGAACATCCTGTGCCTGTTACTACTGATGGAGTGTGGCATGAAGACCAGCAGTGTTGGCAAACAGGGCCAAGGAAAGCTGAAGATGAATGTTAGACAGAAAATTGGGGAAGAAGGGGCCTCTACATCTGACTATTGGGTCAAATGTCTGTTGATCACTATCTCTGCACCCATAGGGATAAACATTAGAGAGGAAATGACTGAAGGTATTTTAGTATTACTGTTTTTCTCCCTCTCATTCCTCCAGCACACATCTGGGAAGCAACAACAATCTAACTCAGTCATTCGGCACACTGGATATAGAACTAAAGATAGCAAATGGAGAGTGTCCTGAACTGCCCCTCACCAGGACACTCCTTGTTATAGTAGAATCTACCTTTTGAGAGGTTTCTGATACTTGGCCCTCCCCACATCCTTGGCCTATCTTTAGAACATTAAGGCAATGTATGGACTTATAAATTACATAAACGTAATAACATCCTTTCTGGGAAAATGGGAGTGAGTGTGTGTGTTTCAGTTTGTGTTTGTCAATACAGAAATAAATTTGGATACTTAAACCAGATTTTCTAAAAGTGATATAACCCTTTATTAATTAACTCAACAATTATATATTAAGTGTTAATTACCTGTCAGTCACTGTTCTAGACATTAAGAATATAGATGTGAACAAAGCAGGTAGGTGCTCTTGTGGACATGCATTTTAATGGGGGAAGGGCAGACAATAAACATGTAAATATATATGCCTAATATTAAGTGTTATGAAGAAAAATCTATTTGGGTCAGCGCCTAGTGCATGCTATTTTATATAGAGTGGAGAGAAAGGCCTCAGTGAGAAGTTAACATTTGAATAGAAACAAAGGGGAGTGAGGCACTTGAATATTTGCAGAAGAACATTCCAGATGCAGGAAGAACATATGCATAGGCCCTGACCTGTTTGAGAACTAACAAGCAGGCCAGTGTATTTGGAGCAGATGAATGAAAAAGTGAGCTTTAGAAGGTGAAGTCATAAGGGGCTTTTTGTAGTCCAATATAATGACTTTGACTTATTCTGAGTGAGATGGGAAGTTACTGTGGGATTTAGAAAAGAGGAGCCTGGTTTTTGCAATATGAAGCCACAACTCTGACCACTTTGTTAGAGGATATAAGAGTCTAGTCCAGTGCTTTTGCAAACTGCTTACAGGAGGGAAATAGATTTAATAGCTCATTCAGGTTAAAGTGTTTGTTTATATGGGATGCTTTAATTATTTTAGCATATTGAGAAAATTCTGCTTAAAATACAAATATTCTAAATATTTTAAAATAAAAGTATTAAAATAATGAAAACATGTTTTAATATCTTAACTATTCTCATATAAAATGATTTTATTACAAAGTAATATTCCTATGTCACAGAAAATTTGGATATTGGAGCAAAATAGTATCTGTGTCAGTTAAAATTATTTGATTGTAAAAAACAGAAACCAACTTAAAAAAAAGATATCATATGACTTCACTTATATGTGAAATCTAAAAAGCAAAACTAACAATAAAAATAAAACAGAAAGAAGCTCATGGATACCAAAAACACTGATGGTTGCCAGAGGGGAAGGAGGTGGGATGGGAAAGGTGAAGGGAACAAAAATAAATAAATAGATAAATGAAGGAAATTTATTGAGAAGGTATTGAGTAACTTACAGAATTGATGTAAGTATGGAAAATCAGGTGTAGAAGTAATAGCATCTGGAACATTTTGGAGGGCTTGGCAGGTGGGGGGCTCAGAAATAGGAGCTCTTCTCCGGCTCATTAAGGTACCACAGCTAGAATTACTGTGATCTAAACATTTCCAGCCTTCTTCCCTTTTGCTCCAAATTTCTTTTCAAAGTTTGGGTACATAACTCAGGCTATGGTAGGATAAAACGCTGTCACTGACAAGCCCCCCTAAACTCTTTTCAGTGGAGCAGGGCAATTCCTTCAGGAAATTAGTCTGTTATAAGAAGTACAATGGAAGTTGGTCAGCGAAAATGCTGTGCATGTTATGATGGTACCCCCAATGACACTTCCTTTTACAATTTTTATAGTTATAATTTTGGCATGTTTTCTTCTATTCATATTTCTTGTTCATTTGTTTCCCAGGTTTTTAAACCTTAATTTCATTATGACTTTCTCATGACTTATTTAACCAGTTCTAAATTGCTGGACATTTAAATCATTGTCATTAAAAATAATATGAGTGAAACCTAAGCTGGGTTGGTAATATAGTACTTTTTCATCTGGGTGTTTGATATACTTTATTGTGCTTCTATAAGAGATGGCAAGATAAAAAAAAGAAGCCTGAATTCCAGCAGAAGTATACAAAGAAAGAGGATTTCATTAGACATTGGATCTATCCAAAGGACTGACAATCTTCTCTTTGGCCATTAGGAGGCAAGCTGATTTTCATGGATCCAGGAACCATTGAGCTCAGGGCGCACTCCATCCTCATTTCTGATGGGGGAGAGCTCCGGATCGGATCCGAGGACAAGCCCTATCGAGGCAAAGCTGAGATCACACTGTATGGGAGTTCCCACTCAACCCCTTTTTTCCCATATGGTGTCAAGTTCCTGGCTGTGAGAAATGGAACTCTCTCTCTGCATGGTGAGTGGGGCAACTGACCAGAGAGCTGGGTCTAGTCAATGTGTGGGCAGTGGGGAAAGCTGTCAAATGGATGAGGTGACAAAGTTAGAGTGTGGGTGCTATTTCCTTAGAGAAGAAATATTAATTATAATATTAATATTAATATAGTGGCAGTGTCCACTATAGTTCTCAATTATTTATTCCCCTTCCTGTAAGAGGATTATATACCTCTTCCCACTGCCAGGTGGCTTTCAGTGCCTTCCTGTGCATGGAGCACACTTCCCTGTGCCACTGAGAGTGGATTTGCTCCGATCGATAGCATGTGAGCAGAAATGATGTACTGCAATGGCTAAGTAGAAGTTTTAAGAGCCGTTGCAATGCTTTGGCCATTTTCCCCTTTTCTCTCTGTTTGAGAATAGCCTGATCCCAGATAAGGCATCTCCTTCAGCTTGGGACCCTGAATAATGACAACCAGGGCACAGTGGCAGCAGGCCTACTGCTCTCATGTATGTGAGGAATAAAGCTTTATTGTCATAAACCGCTGAGATTTGTATTTGTAATTGCAGCATAAGGTAGCGAAAGCCAACTGATACAATACTTAGCATATACTGACGACTGTCTACAATGATGGCATCACAAACCAAACAGAGACAACTGCATTTTGTTATTGTGGCTGTGAACAGGGTTCAGGTAGAGGTCATCTTAGATTTCTGGTTCAGATGGGTTGTGCTATTTGTGGATTTCTGGGGGTAAACAAGGATTAGGCCATAGTATGTTTCTGCTTCTATTTTATTTGCCTTCTGATCATCTAATCCCACTTTGAAAAAAAATGAACATTTTTATTTTCCTTGAGATTCAGGAAATTACTAACTGTGCCAGGAAAATTCTTAATATCAACCTGATAATGTATATACAAAATGATGAGCTTTGAATATCTTTCAGTAGATACTATATGCTTTGGATTACATAGCCTGAGCCAAAGGTAGATAAAAAATATGGTCTCCAGATAGTAGTCAGTCTCTGGGAAACATGATCTTGTTTACATTGTATTTCTATACTGGCACAACCAAATAAAACCCCACTACCTGACACAGAATAATAATTTTAGACAAGGGCATTTAACTATGCTGGAGAGTCTGCCACGCTGCCCTGTCAGGGCACTATTACAATACAAAGTGAACCTCAATCATTGTCTACTAAAAAGAACTCTTTGCCTCTTTTCACTTCCTTTGAGAGGAAGCAAAATCTTTTTGTTAATTATTTATTAAGTGTTGACTGTGGACCAGCCGGAGTGCGAGGCACTGGGGATAAATTTTATCAGCTTTGAAAAGCCCATAGCTCTCTGGATAGAAATTCAAAATGCCTACAATATTTTTATGTTGTACTTCTAAGGAGGACTTTTTTCCTCTTATCTTTATCAGCAAGCACTTACATTAATCTTGTGACCCAGGATCCATGAGGGTCTCCTATTCATTCACATATCAACCCCAGCATTTAAATGTTTGCTTTAGTCCAACAGCTCCTTAGCTACCCACCCAATGTTTTGCTGTTTGCCCCTGAAATAACACAGCTGGAGAAGAAGAGGGTGCAGATTAATGTTTCTACCAGCCCACAGGCCATCTGAAGGACCCTGAATCTCAACAGGGATCTTCTGGTTTGAGAGCCACTGTCGTCCATGACACAGCTGACAAAACTCTTGCTAGAAATGGAAATTCAAATGAAGAAGGGTGAAAACTCTCCTTATTCTTTTATTCTGCTTTTTTCACTCCAACTCTTCTCATTTTCACATGCTATTAGGCAGGGTCAGTGGAAGAGTTCACAAATATATCTTTTTGCACCTGTATTTTAAAGGTACCCCGTGTTCTTAAGCCTTTGTGTTTAAACAGGTACCAAGTCAAGGAAATTCTGAGTGTCATTGCTTATAATCAATAGGAGGCAATTAAAGCAAAGTGCATGCTTTTAATATGTTTTGAGAATTCTGAAAGTTAAAAAAAATGTTGCTACTTTAGCCCTGTGATGTTGCTAGGTATCGAGAGTACAAACACCTCTTCTTCCTCTGCTCCCCTCTTTCCATCTTCATTTCTGCTCTTCTACTTTTCCCAAGCCCCTCCCTTCCCCCTCCTTTTTCGCCTCCTCCTCTCCTTCCCTGTATTCCCAGGGTTAGGTTGTCATTGACAACTATTTTCCCCAAAGTCCTACCAATGTAAGAGTGAGGGGTTCTCTCCGGAACCACAGGGCTTGCATACTGAACACGGGAGAAATCAAGCTGTTTTCCTCTCTGACGTGATGCTGCTGCATCTCACTCACTTGAAATGTGATGTGGAAAAGAGCTTACCACTGGGTGAGAGGGACTCTGTTCCCAGTCTCTGTCAGAGAATCCAGTCACAGCCAGGGGGCTCATCAGTCCTGTCCCTTTGCCTCCCTCCCTCACCACCTGAGGTCTCAACAGATTTCCCCTCTGGCATGGCGGTACGTCGTGGTTAAAATCATTACATAATTTTGCTGGCCTTCTCCCAGGGCTGAAGGTGGGTTTGGTGACACTGGGGCTTTAGATAAAAACTAATTTTCTTTTGCTGTCAAGTATGCAAAACAGTGAGCAAGTTGATTCACTGCTTTGCACCCAGAAGGTCCCTAATGACCCAGCATTCAGTTCACTCCCCTTCCAGGCTGTAGTGAGGATATTCATCAACTTTAGTGCACAGAAGACTCTTCTCAAGGAGGTTTTCACAATGCAGATTTCCAGGTCTTACCCCCAGATCCTGACTCGGTGGGCTGGAGTTGGACCCAGGAATGTGCATTCCAATGGGACCCTCAGGTGATTTGATTCGAGTAGCCCACTGACTACACTTGGGGAAATGCTGTTTTTGGTGGTTAATAATTTTGAAATAAAAAATCAGTGTAGGTCTGCTGGTTATCAGCTATGACCTTGAGCAAATTAATTTCTATAAAACCAGGAAAACACAATCTTCACCTCATAGACTTATTGCTTGTGGACTGCTCCAAAGTAACGCTCAAGCAGTGTTAGTTATGGCTATTTTGATTATTTTTTTTTTTTCCCTTCCAAAACACTGAGTACCCAGTGCCAATGACCTCATTTTCTTTTAGTGGGAAGGGGTATCTATTTCAAAATTTGGTGTGGGGCCAATTTTGCCTAGAGATTTCTCTCCTGTTAATTCTTGTCTGCCTCTTTTCAAAGCAAGAGAGAGATTTTAGCTTTGGAAATCGCAAGAGAGTCACATTCCCAGGCATCTTCTGTTCTGTTCCCACCACCTAGTGAACATCATTTGATTTTAATCTCTCATGGTGCAACTGCTTCCCAGCAGCAAATAACCACTATTCCTGGGTGTGGTTAAAATAAAGCCTTCTTGGAAATCATTTTCATGCTCTCAAGTTTAGCCAGAAGCAGAGCACTGCTGAGCAAATGAAGCTTTTTGCAGACATTTGATTCCTAACGTGCAACAGTAAGAGGACTGACTGACAGGTACCAATTTAACTCCAGCTCAGGTCATAGAGAATCACACAAATGGGTCTGTGGGTGAGTATCACAGCTTTCCCCACCTTCTCCCTCCCATCTCATTCTTCATTGCTGCTGCTTGTAACCCTTCTGCTCAGGCTGATTTTTATCATAGATTAAAATCTCTAACCAAACAGGCTTTGCTGTTCAGCTGTCATGAGAAAAGATGGAGTTGAAAGCACATTTCATGTTTTTCTTTTAATGCAGGAAAATGCATGTGCATGCATGTGCACACATGTGTATGAACACATATCCACATGCAGCACTGTCTTTCTCTTTCTCTGGGTTTGGGAGTGGATTGGGGCAGGGCATGTTCTGAATCTTTTGTGGAGTTCAGATGGCTCATTAAGTTCTATCAGCTACTCACTTGGATACTTAATATGACTGAAGGGTCACGGGATCCCTCCAGAGGGGCAGTCTGGGGTCTGGGTAGTTGTAGTCAATAAGGAAATTTCAGTCTTGCCTTTTATTTTCCCCACTCCGTCTGCCAATCCAGGTTCCCCACCTCAAACCGAGTGCCAATCACACGTCACTTTTCAAGGGGGTCGCTGTCAGCCTGGGCAGCTTGAATTTTTGACAATGTAATTATGGCCCTTGCTTCCACAGTGGGAGTCTGAACAGGATGGCGGGGCTTTTATTGATTGTTCAGCAGGGAAATTTATCAATGTCTCTCAAATTCGTTTCTAGTTCCTCCCTGAGAAATTTGGTTGACAGTTTCTTAGGAGAAAAAGCAGTTTTATGGCCTTGAATGGACTTCTGTCTTTGTCCTTTTTAAGAAATTTACAAGATACAGGCATTAAATACAAATGGAAGTTTCTGAGAAAAGCTAGTATGTGGGGGGATGATTGAGAAAAACAGTAGTGCAATTATGAGCATGAGAATTTGGTAGGGATAAAAAAGAAAATATAGTCTGAAGAAACAAGTTTAAGTATGGTTTATTTTCCTTTTAAAAGTACCAAATACCTGTATTCATATTTCATGCTTTTAAAAATTACTGCACGTGGGCACTGTTATTGTAGTTGCCAACAGGTTCCAAGCCGCCTTGAAGCACGGTATCATGTGCAAGGCGAAGACATGCATTCAGGAGGGTTTTCCCAGTCAGTGATTTCCATGCTGTGCTCCCCCAAATCCAGAGGTTTCTGGGGGAGCTTCAGGGTGTCCACAAACAATGGAGTATCTGGGAGTCAAGCAATCAAGGTTTAAATTGCTCAAGTGATCACTTTTTTGGTTTTATCCCTATTCTACATTTGCATTCAACATAATATTGCAGAAAATAGTTTCACTGCTAAAATAGTGATTAAGAGCAACTCTGCTAGCTCATCCTCTTTACCTGCAGTGTGGAGATCTTTTGGAGTTCAGGGCCCCTCTTTGTGTGATTCCTTATTTCCCCAAGAGTGATGGGGTTTAAGGACATTTCCTATTGTCTGCTCTTTGATGTGGGATGAAAATTTCCAGAGCCTATTTTCATCTTAAAAAGCACCTCTATATCAGATCCTGTCTCTTTTACATCCAGAATATCTCCTCTTGCTCCTGTTCTTTACCCATTTCTTCTAGACCATAGGTCTTTCTTTCCTTCTGTTTCTTATTCCTTTGGGTTGAAACATAAACCAAAGCTCTGGCATAGCATTTTTATAGGTGGCTTTACTATTCTAAAATTGTTTGGTGTTAAGGGATGGAAACTCCATGCAAATAAACGTAGACAAAACCCAAGATTTATGAGCTCTTGATAAAACTACAAAGTAGGCAAGAAGGCAGCTGGCCTCGAGCATGGCCATCTCTAGGGATCCAAATGCCATCAGGGCTCCCTTTCTTACTTCTGGGTCTCCCTGCATGTATTGGCTTCACTGGCTCCTACTCCTTACTGGCTTGTTCTGTATGCCACTGCATTTTCTGGTTTCACGTAGCCTTTGGTTTTCCACCACCAACAAACAGAGCTCTCTATTCTATAATTAGTTCCTAAAGTAATCGGGGAATGCTTCACAAGTCTAGTTTGCTTTACCTCTGATATGGTGCCAGGGAGATAGGGCACTGTGATTGTCCCAGCTCAAGTCACTTCACCAACTCGCAAGGCTAGGGTCACAGGGCCATGTGAGAAGAAGCAGCTCTGCCTTGACCAGGGAGGCCAGGGTGGAGGTGTAGTGTGCTTGTGTATTTGTATTTTTGTGAGTATTTGTTTTTGGGAGCTATTTATTTAAAAAAAGAAAAGGATGGTAGCCATCCCATGGAGTGCTGGTGGGCAGACAATACATAGCTGTTCTCTAAGATAAATAAACTCAGTTCTTTGACTTCTAGTTTAGTCTCTGAGATCCCAGGGTGACCGAAGCCCAAAGACAGGAATATTCAAATACACTGGTACAATATTTAGTGTTGTATAGACTCAATGTGTAAAATTGAAACCATTTGTCATTTAGGCTACATGTAAACTGAATAAAACAGGTGGGAGAAATCAGGCAAAAACCCAACAAACCAACAAGCAAAAGCCTGTGAAGGTCCTAGCATGGAGCTCAGAATGTAGAAGGGTCCCATCAAACAGTAGAAGAGGTAAATATATACAGGGTTGAAAGCTTCTGCTCTCTGTGGATGTCCTCTCCCAATGTTATCCCAAATTTAAAATCTATTCTGATTCTCTAGTATATGCTATGATTTTACCTCTTCCTTTTTAGGGATCTTGGATTTCCTCAATACTGAAGAGGTTCTTTACCCTCCCCTAGCATTTTTCGTCACAAAATATTTCCTGAAATGTCATGGGAAACTTGAGCTGGTGTGGTGTTTGGACTGGCCATTAGGCTACGCAAATAGAAGAGGCACATTTTTAGGGATGTTTGAGGGACTCAAACTTCCTAGACAGAATCTGACTCAGAACAGACTTTGCTTTTCTATAATTACTATAGTAATTCATATTCTGATGGATTGTTTTCCTTGTCCTTTAACCACACGTCTGGTACTATAGGTTTCAAGTTGATGTTAGATATTAAAGAGGCCAGTCTTAATTCATCCAGTTTAAAACTCAGCCTCACACTCATTTCATCCTGCTTTCCTTCTTCTCCATCAAAGCTCTGGCCTGAAGCACTTGGATGGGCAGGGTCATGGCCTCTCTCTCACCCTTCCATCTTTTTATTTTCTATTCTCTCCGTGATGGGGCAGGTAGAAGACGTGAAACGAAGACGTTAACATGATTTTTACTGAACTGTGCAGTTGTATCCTCTACTGGGTGTTGTTGCTTCTCTGGATAATATTGGCTGACTGTTGATTCTCTCTCAGAAGATTCCTGCTTGAGATAATTGGAGCCTGTGGAAAACCTTCCCACTGTTTCCCATGGTGGAAGCTTCATCTGGGGTTGCAATCCCCTTAGCTTTCACCTTAGAACCCATTTTGGGTGGAGAACCAGAAAGCTAACTCAGGCCACGCTGCCTTCCACAGAATCCACTTGATCCAAAAGAAACTTAAAAATCTTTACACAGCAAAGATGTTCCACTTACCATCCCTTTCTCCGCCCTGCTCACTCTCTAATTCTCCTTTCACCTGCTCAGATGGGTATGGGGAGCCTAGCAAATATGCTGCATATGCAGACATTCAACCTGAGAGAAAGAATCCAGTCTCCCCTTGGTGCAGGCAACTCTATGATAGGTACTTTTAAAGCCCTTTTTCTTTGCTTAAGTGGAGAGGAGTACTCTCAGTCTCCCCTCAGTGGGAAAGACCAGGCCACCTAGGCTGATGACTCACTTCCATTGCTGAGAATACCTTTGAACCTCCTCTCTGTCACTTATATAGCTTGAGGTGGGGTCTGTGTGTCCAGGGATAGTTCAGATGGCAGAGTTAAATTAGCCTTCTTTTACTGAGCCCCGAGGACATGTCTGCTCCCTGACTGTTCATGGCTCACTTACAGGGAGGGCTGCTTATTTCTCTCGGTTCCCTGCTGGGGTCCTCTTGGTTGTTTTGGGGGAAGAAGAAGTCCTGCTCAACAATTTGCTACATATGTGAATGTTGTATTGAAAGGGAGAGCAACTGCTGATTTTTTGTTTGTGTGTGTTTTGCCATGTTTCATTTCATGTTGATTTAGGGGTTGTAAGGAAGGAAGATCAAATTAAAGGGAGGAATAGAGGAAGAAAGATAGGGAACATTCAAAATCTATTTATTGCTGTCTGTGACCTTAAATTCAAACAATCTTCAGTACAGTGTTGAATTTCTGTTCAGCTGATGTATGTGGCTGATCATAATTAAATACAGTCAAGTTAGCACTAGTGAACATGGTTCCAGCACACTTGGAACCCTCAGCATGGTCGGAAGGCCAGTCATACTGGATGTATTGTTCTCAGTTCAGAGCAGATGGGAATTAGTCCCTAGCTGCACATCCCCCAAACATCACCAACACTACCAACAAAAAGTAAGGTAGAAATTCTCTCTGTACTGTGTAATAATGCTTCAAAAAGTTCAAAGTACAATTATTCTATGTACAATGGCAGAAATGTATCTGGTAAAATATCATTTATTTTTTAAATGAGATAACTTAGAATTTGTAATTGCTTATTCAGGACAAGCATGACCTGGAAACAATCTATAAGAAAGATTCCTTAAATTAGAAGTCTAAAGCACATTTGAACGTTTAAACACATTAAAGTGAACATGCTGTTTTTAAAGTCTTTAGGGTTTTAGGTGTTTACATGTAAATGTATTCTGCTAATTATAAATGAGTTCTAGCTATTCAGTAATCCAAGTACAGCAGGAACCACACTTAGAAACACATTGTAAGGTACTTTGAGTTTCTGTGTATACCTGAAAGGGTTGGCATTCATCATGTCTTTTTTGGTTGCAAGTGACAGAAAACCCAATTCAAACAAAAAAAGTAAGGACACCTCATATTGCCTCATCTAGCTGAAAAAACTTGAGGCATGACCAAGTGCAGGTGCTCCCATAGTCATTAGGACTTCATTTCTCTACAACTCTTGGTTCTACTTTCCCCTGACTTGGCTTTATTTTCAATCAAGCTCTCTCTTTGTGGAGGCAGAAGTGGGTCCCTGCAGCTCCAGGTGACCCTCTTCTAATGGCTATTTGATTTGAGCAAATTTCAGCATTCCTTCCATTTCATACCCCTCCTTTGTTTTATACCCTTTACCTGTAACAATAACATATTATATACAGGTTATTATTTATTATAGTTATTGTACATATTCTAGTGTCTCCACCAGTAGAATGTATACACCATGAATTCAGAGATTTTCCTGTTTTTCATTTATAACATCCCCATTTCCTACAACAATAACTAGACTCATTATAGGCTTTTAAGCAATATTTGTTGTGTGAATAACTAAATGAAAATCTTGAGCAAAAGTCTCAAGATTAACTTCAGCCCTGTTTGGGTAATAAAGCTCATCCCTGAAACTACTACTATGACCAGGGATGTGGTTAGGGCAGGAGATCCATCATTCTCAGCTTTTTTTACTTTTCACGTCTTCAACGGATTGCATGAGGTCTTCAAATAGTTTGCCCTTCCACCCATCCTAGGAAGGGAAAACTATTTACTAAAATAGGTTAATGTTAATCTCATCTAGAAACTCCTTCAGAGACGCACTAATGTCTGTACACCCTGTAGCCTAGTGAAGTTGACACATAAAATGAACCATTACCGGCACCAAAGTGGATCCTGTTTTCTATGACTGATTCTATATAATATCCTGGACACATCCATGAAGATATCAAATCTTTTGTTATGACAAAAAGCTTCCCAAGGAAGGATAACTGGCTATGAGATTCATCTCTTCCTCTCAAGATTTCTATAGTTTACTTCCCTGCTAGGACATGAGGATCTTGGCTCACATTCTGCATCTTTTTCAGATGAACTTGACCTTGCTCAGTCACTTACTCTTGTTCCTTTGATAGAGTGTTAGAGGAAGTAGGCTGCTTGGATCTAAATACTATTTCTACTACTAATTAGCTGGTGGACCTTGAAAAAGTCAACTCCTCAGTGCTTCAGTTTCCATATCTATAAAATGGAGCTTAGTCTAAAACAGTTCTTACAGAGTCCTTATGTGTTTTAAATAAAATAGAACATGTAAAGCACTTAGCACAATGACAGGTATGAAACAACTACTCAATAAATGTTAATTATTGTCATGTGATTATTTTATACTTGATTTGATGAAGCTGCCTCATTATTACTCTGAAGATGGGGTGATGTGTGTTATTTTCCATTATATCTGTCAGCCAGAAACCTGGTTATCTTTGATATCCTGTTGTTCCCTGTATTGTGTCCACCACCAAGTGTTGAGTTTAATTCTTGGATAATTCACGAGTCCATGTACTTCTCTTTACCTTCATTACTGTCACCTTTGTTCATGATAACATCAAGTTCTGTCCAGACTATGGTTTAAGCTTTCTTTTTATCTTTTATAGTTCTCATTTTTGTTCCTCAACAATTTATTCTTTACCCTGTAGCCAGGGTGATCTTTGAGAAACACAGATCTGTTTATATCATGTCTCCACTTGAAACTTTTCAGTAGCTTCCTATTACTCCTAGGATAAATTTTAAAATTTCTAACATGATTATCATATCCCATCTGAAGTAGGTCTCTGCCCATGCCTCCTGCCTCATTATCTACCCCCATCTAAACTGCAATGCTCCAGGTCTCAGTAACCTTGTTTTAGTTTATTAAATGGTTAATATAGTGTAGACTTCACTTTCTTTTACACTTTTGCATACCAAAAGAAATTCAACTTTGTTAAATAAATGGACTGCTACAGAGGCAGGAGCTTGTGATTTTTCCTTCAAAGAGACTTCTTCCATATGTATCATCAAAGCAATACTATTAATAGTATTGCTCTCAGCCTGGCCATGGAAAAGGAGTACCATTGAATTGGGTATATAGACAGTATTTGTTAAAATTGGATTTTACCTAAATCCTGGCATTTTATGGTTTTCAAAGCTGCTTCCCATTCTTTTCTCTCATTTAACCCACTACTTAGTGAAGTAGGAAAGACTAGGATTATTACTTTCATCTTATATTAATTTTAAGACTGGGGTCCAGCAGGGGAGGTAACTAATAATCATTCCATCCTCTTTGTAGGTTTAAAATGCACACAGGCTTGTTTCTATTTTGTGTACACACAGTATTTACTTGTGGCAGAAAGACAGATGATACTCCTTTCAAGTTTTCGGAAGTCTTCTCAATTTTAATTTTTTCAGGTTCTTTTAGGATCCCAAGTGGGGGTCTATTCTTTATAGCCCCCTTTGTAACATTCTTGAAATAGGGCAAAGAGTCTATTTCTTCCCCAGTTTGGTGTTTACTTTCTGTATTTTTATGGCATTTTCTGATCTCTATGATGGCAAATCCACAGATATTTTCCTTTATGGTTTCTGCCTTTGATTTCACATTTAGAAAACTCTTTCTTATATAAAAACTATATAAGAATTTACCCACTTGTTTTCTGGTACTTTTATTGTTTCTCTCTCTCTCTCTTTTTTAAAAATTGTTATTCCATTACAATTGTCCCAATTTTTCCCCCTTTTCCCTTCTCTGCCCAGTCTACCCCCCTGCTCCCACAGTCAGTCCCCACACTGTTGTCCATGCCCATGGGTCATTCATACATGTTCTTTGACTAGTCCCTTCCCCTTCTTTCCACCATTATCCCCCTCCCCCTTCCCTCTGGCTGTTGTCAGTCTGTTCCATGTTTCCATGTCTCTGGTTCTATTTTGCTTTTTCGTTTATTTTGTTCATTAGATTCCTCTTAGAAGTGAGATCATATGGTATGTGTCTTTCACTGACTGGCTTATTTCACTAAGCATTTTATCTGTCAGTTACACCTATGCTGTTGCAAAAGGTAGGAGTTGTTTTTTTCTTTCTGCTGCATACTATTCCATTGTGTAAATATACTGCAGTGTTTTGATCCACTCATCCACTGATGGGCACTAAGGCTTTTTCCAGCACTTGGCTATTGTAAATAGTACTGCTGTGAACATAGCAGTACATAAATTCTTTTGAATTAGTGTTTCAGGATTTTTAGGATATATTCCCAGTAGTGGAATTGCTGGGTAAAAAAGCAGTTCCATTTTTAAGTTTTTGAGGAGACTCCATACTGTTTTCCACATTAACTTTTTAAAATCAGTCAGCAAACTATGGCCTATGGTCCAATCTGGCCCTTGCCAATTTTGAACAAAATGTTGTTGAAGCACAGCCATGGTCATTTATTTAGGTATTATCTATGATATTACCTATGGTGGCTTCATGCTGCCACAGCAGACTGGAGTAATTGCAATAGAGATCACCTGACCTGCTAACTCAAAACTATATACCATCTAGCTCTTTGCAGAAAATGTTTGCCAACCGCTACTTTAATCCATCAAGGATACATTTTACTATAGTGTATAAATTAGTTATCTATTTTCTTTTTCAGATGCTAGGCAATTTTCTCAACACCAGTTATTCAATAATGCAATTGTGATAGTCTGAAACTTGGCCCCCAAACACATTCATGTCCCCATTTCTGGAGCCCATGAAGTTTATCTTAGTGGGCAAAAGGGACTTTGCACTTGTGATTAAATTAAAGATTTTGAACTGTGGAGATTATCCTAGATTATCTAGGTGGGCTCAATGTAATCACATTGGTCTCTAACAGAAGGACACAGGAGGAGTCAGTGAGAGGAGAAAGTGATATGATGAAAGAATCAGAGACAGGAGCAAGGCACTTTGAACACGGAGGAGGCCCCCCCAACCACAAACCAATGAATATGAGTGCCACTAGCAGGTAAAAAAGGCAAGGAAACAAATTTTTCTCTCAGAGCCTTCAGAAGGTAGCAGCCTGCTGACATCTTGATTTGAGCTCAGTGCAACCAATTTCAGAATTCTAACCTCCAGAACTATAAGGCAATATGTTTGTGTTAAAACAATAATTTTGTGGTGATTTATTATAGCAGCAATAGAAAACTAACACAGTACCCTATCCCTGGGAATTTTAAATGCTACTATTATCATGCACTACTTTTTTATTTGATGCAGGTATAGATTAATGTTTTTTTAATAAATAAAGAACTTTTAGGACAAATCGAAATCTGGCAAAGGAGGTTCATAGACATATCAGCATAATTAGTGCAAATGTCCAGTCAGTATAAATGCATGTGGACAGGGCTTGGGAATATTCTATGTTCAAGTGAGGGATTGTTTTTGGTTTTCATGAATTTTCTCCTAGCTTCTCCTCATTAAAAATGAAAGAAATGCTAATTAAAACAAGAGTGATTTTTTTTTTCCTTAACAATAAAATTGGCCAAAATTTTAAAAAATTAGTAGAAAGTCTGAGGAACTGGCTCTAAAATATGCTGATAGTGAGTGTAGAACTATGTTCAATCTTTCTGTGAGAAAATTTGGCAATTATATTAAAAGGATTAAAACTAGGTGTATGCCTTGATATAGCAATGCCACTTTTAGGAATTTATTCTAAGGAGATGATCATAAGTATGCATACAAATAATACTCAAGTATTTTCACATTTGCATTGTTTATGAGGGCTATTATAATAGGAAAAAACTGAATATGAATAAATAAGTGATTATTTATTAAAATATACATTGTAAATGGAATACTGTGATACCATCATCATGTTAAATAATATGTAATACATGTAAAGAGAATTTATAAAAATATCACATACATAATTAAAACATTTTTGTTTATATATAAAATTTTGCCAACATATGAACATAGGGAAAGGACAGGAAAGACATATATTAATGTGTTGTATTAAGACTGTCGATGCCTTTATTGTCTTCTTTTTGTTTGTCTACATTTTTATTTTACACATACATTTATTGCTTTTCTAAAAGAAATGATGCTATTAAATATTAGCCATTTTTCTCCTCACTGTCACCTCTGCTTCAAAACATAAATCATAGTGATTATTATCAAAATGATTATCTGGTTAGAAATATATCTGAGTTTTTATATATTTTTTGGACCATAACCAGATGTGGTTATTAAGGGCATTCTACCGAAGACTCGAGTTCTCACCAAGTGGATTTTGCGCCTCTACGTAAAGGACTTTCTGCTACTGTACTGTAGGGCCTAAAGATGTCATTGGTTGAATTAGCCTGAAATCCTCACAAGAGCTAGGACCCATGTTTCAGATGTTTTACTTATCTTGTACTATTTTCTGCGTATTTTGAGCTTTATATTTTTATTTTTTCTCACTTTTAATCAAAGTATCACCAGAAAAGCTCAGATTGAGTAGAAACAAAACTTAGCCTTTCTTTTATACCTCTAGAAAAAAACCTTTAATCAAAGCATGGCTCATTGCACCACTGAAATAGCCTTTGGTTAGCCTTGGTCTAAACCTTTATGCCAAGGGAATGGTAAACTTCTTGTTAGCACTGGAAACAGACTTGGTGCCCAATTCCTTTTTATCCCCATGTAGAAATATTTGTTGATCAACTGTGGATGCAACCAGCTGGTTTGCACATTTAGAGAATTGCTCTGGTGCACCTCTCTTTCCTGCAGGCACACGTTCCGTTCCCTGCTCAGTTGGTACCACCAGAGATTAACCAGTAACGATGCAGAGGCTCACAGTGCACACACATATGGGCATGAGCATGCAGGATTTCCCCCGCCAGATTTTATTTTGATCCAAGGGAGCTTTCACAGTAAGTGGTTCTCAGGGGCAGAGGGAAATGGTATGTGAAAAATGCTCCTGTTCCATGTTCCATCTCTTTGGTTTGCCAAATAGTCTTATATTAATACTAATGTCACAGTCTTCTCTTCTGAAGTACAGTAAATTGGATTTCCTCCAATTCACAAATGATTTGGGCTCAAAGAGTTCTCTTGTAAGTTGGTTGTTTGGAACTTGGAACACATTTTTCCCAAAGAGATGCTGGTAAGCTTTACTTAAGGAAGTAAGTGAGCCCTCGTCTATTTCACCTAAATCTCTTTGCTGTATAATGCTAATGGGGATAGAACAGCTGACCACTGAGTATTAGTCTAATTGTATGGGGAGGTAGGTCCATTTCCAACATGGGATTCCAGGGACACATCTCTCTGCATTTGGTTTCTACTATTTCAATTTATTTTTTATTGAGTAGTTGTCGCAGGAGGTGGCTTTTGTGGCCTGGTTGTGGGCTCTGGGAGCAGAGAGAGAGTCAGCTTAGATGCAAGTGGAGTAATCAGTAATAGTACAACTTTCTCTAATTTCCCTGGTTACTTGTCACCTCCTACTGTTGTTAAAGATAGTATGTGACCACAGGACTTGGCCAGGTGCCGGCAGAAAGAAAAGGGAAATGAAAAACAGTAGAGGGGCAGGAGTTTCTCTCCATCTCTTTCCCCTCAAAGCTGGGAGCCTTACCTTCTATTGGCAGAGGGATGAAATGAACACTGAGGAATAGGATTGAAGTGCAAGAGAGGTGAGTAGGGTGCCAGGCCCTAACAACAACAGAAACAAAGAATAAAGGGATGGGAGGAATGAGTCCCCAAGCGGTTGCAAGGAGGAATACAATTTTCTCTCTACTGCATTCTTTTGTTTAATTATGGGTAAGCATGTACAGTATTCCCTCACTTATCATGGGTATTACGTTCTAGGCCCCCCGCCCCCGTGAAGTAGGAACCTTACATTTATTGTATACTCTTAAACCTATATAACTTTAACAACATATGTATACAATACTGCAAAAACCCACCATATAGTGAAAAATCCACGATAAATAATTAAATATAATATTTTAAAAAATCCCACAATACAATAAGGCCGCGATCAGTGAACCGCGATATAGAGGGGACTACTGTACATTAAGTTTTTGTTTTCTTCCTTCTACTGCCCTTGTAAGTTTTTTTTCTCATCTGTGCAATCTTAGATGATCATGTCCCCGAGGGCTTGGTCCCAGGTACTCTTCGTTTATAACTGTATACTTTCTCCCAGGTAATCCCATCTACTCCCATAAAGTAACTTATATTTATATATTTCTTTACATGTCTAGCCTTGGACCTGTCTTCTGAACTCGATTTTTCTTTTCACTTGGATATTTTCTTTAATAGTTAAAATGTAACCTGTTTAAAATTGTCATCTAAAACTTACTATGTCTAAAGCTGAATGCCATTAGAACATAAGCTACATAAAGGCAGGAAATTTTTTTATTACTGTTTTGCTTATTACTGTATTCCTAATACCTAGAATAGCAAATGGCATGTGGCATATGATATGTGCTCAATAAATACTTATTGATTGGATTTATTCTTTTCTTCCCAAAGTATTTATCTGCCAACTTGCTTTAGCTAGTGACCTGTGAGGTATTATCAGCATGTTCTTTCATACCTCTAGATTTAATCTCCTAGTCCTTTTGTGAGAGAGACTCTGGGTCCCTCGAGTGGATGAAGAAACTACTCAGACACTCTCCATCTGAGGAAGGAAGTGGGGGGCGGGGGTTTCTCTAGTGGAAAATCGCCCCCGTTTCTGTATTAGCCAGGGTTTTTATCCACTTTCCACATATGGAAGTACTTAAGGAAAGCATGCAGCCCTTCCCCAAATGGTAGGGAGTGAAAGGGAAATGCAGATCAATACAGGGTTGAAACACCCAGGTATTTTACACAAGGTCAAAAACGTTTCCCCTTTTTAATCATTCTGTTCTTCACATTTTACTGATAAGGATTTGAGGCTTTACAGAGAAAAACGGGAGCAGGTTCCCTTTTCCTTAAAAGCCACTTTGTATTTCTATTCTGTCTTTAAAATTCCCCAGAGGGTGGGATTCAGAGCAGGCCTGGGAGACAACCTGCTGGCTAAGAGCCCGGGGGGTGGGGGGGGGGGGGCGGCTCCGCAAAGCATCAGAGTCTTTTAAACCAAGCCTGTCTGCTTCCCACATCTCCTCATGCCTGTCTGTCCCCCACACTTTTGATTATTTAAAAGAAATCTCAAATTTTATACTGCTCTCCAGATCCATTGCTTAACTCTTGTTCAACTTCCAAAACTTCTTATCTGAGCTACTGCATTAGCCTTCCACAGTAGCTTTCTAGGTGGTCTTCTTATTTTCATTCACTTTCCTATAGTCTGTTCTTCACACAACATCCAGAGTGATCTTTAAAAACATACATTTGATCATGTAACTATTTTGATTAAGATTTTTCAAGTTTGTTAAAGCAGGCCACCAAGGTCCTGCATTGCTTTCCCCAGTCACACCGTGCCATCTCATTCATCTTGCACCACACACTCTGATCTCCATTTAGTTGCTAGAACACATTAAGCTCCTGCTTAGTTCTTGCTCATTTTAGGACTTGACTCAGATTTATTCTCATTCTCCCCAATCTTCAGGCAATATGTTTTCTCACTAATGATTCTCTTCTCAGTTTGATATGTGTAGTTCTGGGCTTAAAATATCACTAGTCTCACAACAGTATAATTTCTTTTTAAATAAAGATTTAAAAAATTTATTTCTAGAGAGAGAGGAAGGGAGGGAGAGAAACATCAATGTGTGAGAGAAACATTGATCAGTTGGCTCTTGCTTGCCTCCAGCTGGGACTAGGCCCACAACCTAGGCATGTGCTCTGACTGAGAATTGAACCAGTGACCTTTTGCCTTGCAGAATGACACTCAACCAACTGAGCCAATCATCCCACACATTTCTTTGATGATTTCCAAATCACATTTAGAATAAACTCTTAAGTTCTTTGAGAGAGCCACGAGGCCCTTCCTGGGTGGGGCCTGGTCACCTTTCCAGGTGCACACTTGCAGACTCTTATCAGGTCCCCATCCCTTCTACATACTTACAGTCAGGCCGTGCCACATATATAGCAGTTATTCGAGTGTGTCATGTTGTCCCACACCATTGAAAATGCAATGTTTTGCACAATGGTGCACAAACGTTTTGCACCATTGCCTTTGCTTAGAATGCTCTGCCAGTTTTGTCATCTTGTCCACTATAGATTATCCTTTAAGAACCGGCTCAGTTGTCATCTCCTCCATATAGCATTCCCAGAAACAACCCTTATTTTGCATGAGCAAGGTGTTCTATGTCTGTGGACCAGCAGACCATGGATGTCCCTCTGTCTTAACACTTAACATGGTACATTTTTGACATTTGTCTACTTCCTGTACTGGTCATGGACCTGGAGGACAGGGATTCTGTCCCCTTTATGTCTGTCTTCTCAGTTCTTGACAGATATTCATCTACACAGGAGAAAAGATAACTTCCGTTGTTTTATTATGGATAATGGTAAAGCTGCATATGGAAAAAAGGGGGAAATAATTTTCCTATATTTGAGAAAAATGTTCCTAATTTTTTTGTGTGTTTCTTCTTATTTCTATTCTGATACAAACATTATTTTAATGAAATGATTCTTTCTCTTCTAAATGATTGGGAGTTATTCACTTAGAATAAAGATTGAGGTCCTACAAAATAAACAGAGGACAATTAGTTATTTTAAAGTGTGTTAACCCACAAAGATTATTTTCTTTCTCTTCATGCCCATTTGGTAAGATGGTTCTCTGGGACTGTGTAATTATGAATGAATGTCATTGAAATGCTTGAACAATAATTTGTAGGAAATACAATTATGAGAACTTATTAGTGGGAGTAAATGAATAGTTTGTTGGTTAACGGGCCAATGTTGAAAGTCCAAAGTAGTTAAACATTGTATTAAATTACAGGTTGAGAATATAACCCTTTTTCATTTAAGTATATTCATAAATTATTGAGCTTTTTAAACTGTATTTTTATGTTTTTTGATTTGTGGTAGGGAAAGGAAGGCAGCCGCCCAACCTGAGTTTATTAAGAGTTCTGTGAAGTGAAATGACTTGTTTGAAATGTATGCAATGCTTTCTTCATCAGAGAAGCAGTCATTCTACCTTGTGTGGCATTTAAATAACATTTATAAAGTAAAGAATATCAGATTTTGGCTCTCAAAGATTATTGGGTAAAGTTAATTTATAGATATTTCCAGAGCCCAGGAATTCCATTATGTGTTCAGTTCTTCAGTTCTGGATTCAGAAAACCCAGTTTCAGAATCTGGTGCTGAGGTCTCATTGCTGTGTAAGCTTGCCCTTGAAACTTCTCAACTTCCTAATCTGTATGAACTGTTAAAACCAAAACAACAGCAACAGAAACAATTCTTACTTTAGAGTAAAACTACATGGCATATGTTGGTTTATTCTAAGTTCGTCATAAATGTTTGTGCTATTTGTGGTAATTTTTACATATCAGATATTACATGCTCATTTAGGTATATGTCTGATGGAGGTTTGCAAATGTAAGTGTCCAGAAGGTAGTATTCAAAATAGTTAATTAAAATCACTATGGGTTTAATGCTAATCTTGAACTTAAGACCATGTTAGGAACTGTGACACATATAAAAGGAACAGTGACACTGCATTCAAGGTGCTCACTCTCCAGGTGGGGAGATAAGACACATGCACTGTAATAATTACAGAATAATTTAGTGCTGAAATATATGGTACTGACTATGGCTCACTTAGTTCAAATCTCCCCAGGCCTCTCTGAGACCGAGCTGCCTGAGGATATTTCAATAGTGACCACAAAAATTTTACTGCCTGCCCCCTCCCTCCAACTCTCACAGAACCTCCAACCTTTTCAACACTTCTGTCTGCTTGTTATAGGTCTTCTCGTGACAAATTTCATGCAACTAGTTTGCGGCACCTTCCATGCACTTTCCTTCCTATTTTGGCTATCTTGGTTATTGTCCCCCTGCTGCTGATACCTGCCTCGAGAGTACTGAACACATGGGTGCCAACGGTACAGACTTTTATTGCTGTCCAGGTGGTCAAACCCTGAGGTACAGGAATGTGATATGTCTCATAATGAAGCCTAGTGACCTCCTCTCTCTCCCACTCAGGATCCTACCTAGTCACCGGGACACCAAAACTTTGGAGTGCTTGTTTCTCCATGACTCGGTCATGATTTTCCTCATTCAGTACATGTTTGTTGAACACCTATTGTATGCTAGACATTGTGATGAGCATTGGTGTTACATGGTGAGCAAATAATAGGTCTAACTCCTCTTGTCATGTTTAATAGGGGAGATAAACAGAATTACATGAACAGAGGTCAAATTGCAGAGTGTTAGTGCTAGAAAGGAGAGGAACTTAGTGATGTGAGTGTTTGACCTAGTTAGGAGGTCTCAGATGCTTTTCTGAGGAATCCAGTTTAACATCATTCTGAAGAATGAGTTGATGAGAGAATCCCAACAGAGAAGCATCAGGAGAAAAATCTATCTGGATAGTTTCTTCAGGTTCTTTCTTTAGGTTCAGTGGCTGGGAGAGAGAACCCATATCTGAGACAGATCCCATGCTGTATCTGTCATTATCTTTTTTCTCAACTGCTCCTTATGTAATCTTCTTTTCCCGTGTTAAAGCAACTCACGCAAACCACCCATAAACTAGCCAGACATGCTTGGGTGTGCCTAAATCTCAGAGGTACACAGACCTTTTGAATAAGTAATGCCCCACAGCACTATAATGTCTGTAGCAGAAGATGGACATCATCATGGGCTGAAGTGCTGCCTGAAATCCAATGAAAGAGGCAGAAGAACAGGTGATGTGAAGAAGCCAGGCACACAGGTGGAAGGGACAGAATAGGCAAAGGGATAGAGGTAGGAATAATCTTGTTAAATGAGAAGAGGTGAAGACACTGGGCTTCCTGGAATAGAGAGTTTATTAAGGAGTCAGACACCATAAATTAGAATAAAATTTTGGAGAGTCTTAAAAGTGAGTAAGGGAATTTGGCACTTTGTTGTAGACAGATACCATAGATTAAGAGAAAAAGAAGAAATGTAATTAAAATACCTTCACAAAGTTCAAAAACAACAATACAGAATAGCCAGAAGAATATCCAGCTCAGCTGATTATTATAATTATTTTGACATTCTTGAATTTGAGAGGATGATAGCTCATTCAAATGTCAATATCTACTACATAGCTAGAAATGCAAGGCTAAAACCCATGAAACATGCAGGCTTGATGTTTTAGTCATACTTTTGCAATAAGAGTGAAAAACTTATGAGATAACTTTACTGATTTAAGATACTCTGTCAACATTTGAAAGAATATAAGTTTATGTTAATAATTAAAAATGTACCTCAAAGATTCTCTGATTTTTTTCATTCATTTGGGTTAAGAATGATTAGTTGAGAAGTATCTTTGTTGTCCCTATTTTTGGTTCTGCCATGGGTAGCTTGCGTGTTGGTAAGTGCATAGTAGGTGTTTGTTGCATATAGAATATTATGAATAATTGATCACAGATTTTAATAGTATTTTGCCTTTGATAAACATTTTCTATAGTTGTTAGAGTTTTTCTGTGTAGACATGGAACAACCAATCATAGAAATTTACATATATGTGCATATACATATAAATAAACTTTATTTCATTTCATTTTTCCCAAAGGTTAAAACAAACAGAGAATGAAATTTAAATTATTTTCTTTGAGGATGATTTATGTCTTAATTTTTACCTGCCCTATAATTAGAAATTTTGAACTCTGTAAATATTTTTTAAGACAAAATTATTACCCAAGTAAACTTCAAAAATTATATCATTAACACAGAGACCTTTTTAAGCCTAGAAGAGCATTATTGGTACAAGTGCCCCCACACACAGACAAATAAATAAAGAGGGAAGTTTAAAATAATTTGAAAATGATTTATTGTTGGCCTCCTCTGTAGTTAGAGATTCAAGTATTATTATATTACTTTAGTGCAATAGGGGAGGACAGTAAGTTGCTGTGGGCTGAAGGTGAATTATGATCTATTGCAAAGGAGGAAGGAAATGTACTGTGGAAAGGAGTTGGAAGTAAGCCATGTGTTTTTCTGAAGTATTGCTTCAGAAAATGCCTTGAGTAAAAAACTTTGCCTTGACCCTCACTGGAAAAGGCCAGAGTAAACTGGGAGACAGACTACCTTCTTGAATCCTTGATAGCAGAGGAGAAGCATACTGGGAGGGGATGATAAGATGGAGTCTGTGGATTCTAAAACAGACCAAGTTACCAAGGGACACAAGTTATCCTTTGATTTTGCATAGCAATCCTATGCTGAATACATCCAGTTTTAGAGTTTGAAAGGATCATTTACTACACTAAGTTTCAGGACAACCAATCTGAGGTAACTGATTTTGTACTCTACTAACATTATTTGTAAAGTGAATTGACATCTTTAGATTAGAAATCCATTATAGACTTCTAATAGCTATTTGTTTTTATTTGGAATAAGAAAGAAGTGGTAAAATAATATACTCAAAGCAGAGTGATGTAGAGAAGGAAGAGAAATGACAAATATTAAGGGCCTATTTTGTGACAAGGTCTAGACTACATGTTTCATAAATATTACTTTACTTAATCCTTCTAAAACCCTATGGGGGAATGTCTTGCTACTTTTGCATTGTAATTGAGGAACCTGAAGCCGAGTCTTGAGTTTATTACCCAAAGGTTATAAGCATGGTTAGAATATGGTAATACTATGATTCAACTGTAAGTCTAGAATATGGTAATACTATGATTCAACTGTAAGTCTAGTTTGCGTACAATTCCTGTTTTTTGTTTTGGAATGCCACTGTCAATCCCAGATTAATTTTATTGCTACCATGTGACAGATTAAAAAACACACCCAAAAAACCCTGAAAAAATGAAGGCATTGGTGCTTACTGAGCCTGAAACTTACTTTCCCAAGTTCTTTGTTCATGAGGTTCTTTGGCTGAGTAATACCACATTTGTATTAATTATTCAAGTATCTAAAGACAAATTTTCCTCCAACTGCTTTAGGTTCACTACCAGCAGTAATTGTCACCCATCTTCGAGCAGCTGCCCATGCCCGTGACACAGTGTTGGCACTAGAAGATGCTGTGGACTGGCACTCTGGGGATGAAGTTGTCATCATCAGTGGAATGGGGGTTGATGGTGCCAAACCTATGGAAGAGACTGTCATTGTGGAAATGGTGCACAGTGCAGACCTCCATCTGAGGTCACCCTTGAGGTACTGAGTGATAGCTGGGGTTCATTTAGATGGAAAAAGATGAGGTCTTAATTGTGTTGGTGTCTGGACATTTTTTGTCTTCGCTGATCTATTTTTAATTAAATAGTGCTAGACATATGACAAGAAATTTACAAAACATGCAATTTTTTGTAGAGTTATATTTCTTAAGTAAATTTCTTCTGTAAGACTATAGAACTTCCATATTATAGTAGGTGGTCAATATAATAGTCAGTTGAATTCCTCATTTTCACATACTTGTGCCCATAGTTTACTCCTTTGTATTTGAGTTTCTAAAGAAACAGACCTCCAAATAGAGTATTATGCAAATCTAGTGGCTTACTATTCCATAATAAGATTCAGAGTGGTGTCTACAGATGTTTCTTTTTCTTTTTTCTCTTTTTTTAGATATTCTTACAACTTCACAGAAAATTGGGTGGCTGGACAGCACCATATTTTGAAGGCCACAGTGGCCCTGCTCAGCAGGAGTATTACCATACGAGGAAATCTCACTAGCGAGAGGAAAAAGCTCCTTGCTTTGTGCCAGGAGGCTAACTCTTCAGAAGGTAGAGAAGTATTTTGTTGAGAAGTCAAATGAGTGAAAAGGAATGTTCTCACTGTCAAATGATTTGTGGCATTGCTGAGTTCTTTTAAAATCAAGTAAACCCTTAACCTTTGCATGTCCACAATATTTTGTCATTTTCAGAATGCTCTTAATAAATTGTCATTTCATCTCCTGTGCTCAGAAACCTTGTGAAAGAGATAAACAATACCATCCACTTAAGAGATTAGTTATTTCTTTTGGAAATAAAATTTTGTTAAATAATTAAATCTGGAGAGTTAATTAAATGTCCAGGTAGTCTGAACTGTGACTCTAAGCCCTTTCTAAAATTCTCAGGAAAACTGTTTAATGCCAGAGTCACGAACACAGGTAGCACGTTCTTACTGCTTAGACCTGTCAGCCTCTTCCCTCTCCTCTACTTCCACTTTTGGAGTTTGTTTTCTGAGTGAACTACCACAGACTTTAAATAAGTGGTTGAAAAAGTCAATTTATCTTCTAGAAGAATACCAGGCACTGAATCACACTGATGTGCCTATTAAACATCTATTTCAGGGATGGTTAGTTTAGTAGGTTATGTTTGGGTTTCTCAGGCTGTAGATTATGAGGCTTTCACATGTTGTGAAGACATCATTTGTCAACTTTGGTCCAGGATGGTGTGGGTGTCAAGGATGACTCCCAGGCATGAACTCTGGATGGATGATGAGGCTATTTACTGAGATGGGAAGAGGAACAGATTTTGGGGTGGGAGGGTGGCAATCATGAGTTTAATTTTGTACATTTTGAGACCGAGAGGCCAGGCCAGCAACTGAGTTGAGATGTCTGGTAGTGTCTGTATCCTGGAACAAATGTTGGATGGAGTTAAAAGATTTGAGTTACGTCTACATATAGACACATGTGGTATAATGTTAGGATGTGGTCAGGAGAGAGGGAACTTGACCCCACCTCCCTCCCTACCTCCTGAGTTTTCTATGTGTCATTCTGAAAAAACGTTTGGAGGCAGTGGGTTAGAATCCAGTGACTGCCAACTTTAACAGTTCTGATGAGTTGAGATCTGAGTTCTATTCAAACATTTTGAGATTTCTCATACAGATCATATTGTGCAAAACATTGCATTTTCTCATGCTGTGAGTGAGACCATGCACCTGGGATTAAGACATGATAAATCTGTTAAATTCTAACAGGAAAAAAATCCCTGATTTCAGCACAACTCTTAAACTTTACTATTAAATTACCAAAATAAACAGAATTCACACCTTCACTAAAAACATGTCACTCACCTCTTCTTTGTGTGGGGCTGAAGTATGAAAACAGGACAGCTAAATACAATAATACAAGGCCTGATCACATAAAAATTTTATGGATCACTGATCTAAACAATCAAAATTGTGATAAATTATAAACATATAAAACACCTCTTATGTGTTCATTCTCTGGTGCTAGTGACTAGACTTTTTAATTTACTAAGAATTATTTACTGTGGAATGGTACATCATTTTGTATTAGTGGCATGTCTTCTTTGGTTTGTTAACATGAATAATAAAGGATCAGTTCAAGAGATGATTTCTTCGTTCACACCACCACATAC
Organism: Furipterus horrens; assembly: GCF_987537825.1. Classification (NCBI taxonomy): domain Eukaryota; kingdom Metazoa; phylum Chordata; class Mammalia; order Chiroptera; family Furipteridae; genus Furipterus; species Furipterus horrens. Next base: position 104,331,329 of record NW_028327176.1, on the reverse strand, counting down.
CATGTGTCAGCAGAAAATGTCCTTGGTCCTGAGATGACAACACTTTGCATCAATGGTGCGGTGTGTACTATGTTCATGCAGTTTGCTATCCTCCCTGGGAAGGAGATGGTGCGGGGCTGCACTGTTACTTCTCTGGGGTCCTTTGCCATTTCTCCCATGGCATTATTGTTGTCACGAAAATGTAAAGCAGCAAAGTAAAGGGGAAGCCCACTGAAGAGTTTAAAAAGAGCCACAATTACCTTTAGCACTTACATCTGACTCCCTGCAATTATCAACCATGAGAAGGTCATTTTATTGCACACTCCCTCCAGGGGATCTTCTGGATTGAAATAAGCATCTATTTAGGTTGAGTTTGTGGGTTATAGTCAGCCTCTTTGTGACAATAATTAAGGTGATTGATTGCTGGAGGGGGAGTGTGCTTCTGAAAATAATAGAGTGACGGCAACATCATGTCCTATTATTGGATGTTTTCATTAATAATCCAAACAAAGTCAAAGTAAAAGAAAAGTAAGATTGTTAAATAAAATAAACAATAATAATGCTTTGTCTTTTGTGCAGTTAGTGCCTATCAAACTGGGAGACAGGCCCAGAAGCGTGTCATATATGTGTCAGGGCCCCTGATTTCATTCTGCATTTCAGGTAATTTGCAGCACTGTTTGTATTCCAAGAGTGAGAGAATGCTTGGATCCAGAGATCTGGGGGCCAGAGTCATCATTCAGTCCTTCCCAGAGGGGCCCAGCCAGGTACAGCTGAAGGGAGTGCAGTTCCGGGAGCTGGGGCAAGCCTTCCAGAAGCATATGAGCTCGCTGACTCTAGTGGGAGCTCTGAGAGGTAAGGGGGTCCAGGCCTATGACTTCTCATTTTCCTTTCTTCTCCATGTTCAAGGCATTACATGCCAAGGGTCATGATAGGTGGTATGTGGGATGTGGAGGGGTCAGAAATGGATAATTTTACTTTAGATCTATGGTTCTCAAATTTTAGTGTGACTAAAAAGTCTCTTGAGGAGCTTATTAAAATTTAGAGTTATGGACCCTGCCAAGACAAATTCTGGTCTAAAGTGGTCCTTGGTATCTGAATTTTTAATAAGCAAGTCTTATGATTCTGGAACAAGTGGTCCAAGGAATTTACTTTGAGAAATATCACGGTAGATACAACAGATGTGAAGTGAGCTACACAGTTCATGTTGTAATCCTGCAACTACAGGCAAATTGACTTTGAATGCTACAAATAATCAATGCTATGGCAGTCTAGCACAGCAGAGAGCAATTCTCTGTGAAGCTGTTCTAACTCAGAGGAATTTCCTGCCTAGAAAAATGGGAAGAATGGGTTGAGCACCAGGCACTTTGCCTGGGAATGCAGACCAGGCAGAGGGTGCTGATCTTGGCCAAAGTGGAGGAAATAGAAAGGGAGCAGAAAACATCAAATGAACATGGAAATCACTAGGTGGAAAGCAAGATTTTAAACCAAAAAGAAGAATCTGATCATGTGTACTGATAAGGGTTCCGAAACCAAAGTTGGAGGGTTGGTCATAGGGAAATCCATGGCAAAAACCCCATGCCAGAAGCTGACGTGCAGAGAGTCAGAACTGGGGTACAGATACTAGGTAATGAGGATAGAAGTTTCATTTCTGCGTTATCCTCCCCACCCTCAGCACCTCTAATATTCACACAGTCAAGCTTTGCCTTCCTTGGAAAGGGAATTGGTCTGGGCGTGGCGCTTGACAAAGGACATCAGGACAGATTTAGTGGTTTAGGTGAGCCTTGAGAAATGCTAAAATTTCAACAGCCAATGACAGAGTAATCTTTGAGGTCATTGAAGGCAGAATCCTGGCTAGCCAACTGCAGCATTTTTTTTCTCATTTCAAATCAACTATACATCAAGAATATCTATTTATTCTGATGTTCCATTATCTCTTCCACCTTATTCATTTATTTTTGACATTCATTTAGGGGTGTGGTTCCTAACATGGCTCTTTCCCTAGTACATTAGAACGATGAGTATCTTTGTGCCCCTCTCTCTCTCTCTCTCTCTCTCTTCGATTTCCTGGTACTCATAATGATACAGAATACCTGATGTGGGGGTCAGCTCCAGTATAAATGAGGGTAGCAGTCATCTATGACTTATCAATGGAATGTAATTAAAACCCTCCCTTGCTCAAAAATTTACTTAATCTGCCTTCTCTAACGTCTGCTTCAGAGTAGCTGCCACATGTATCCATTTTTATATATTAGGTTTTACTTCAAAATGGATTCAGTGATTTAAAAAGTTTGAAAATCACTAAGTTAATACACTATCCCCTGTAGGTCTCTGTTAAAATGCAAATGTGTTTCTAGCAGGAGGACAACATATTAACCCATAAGTTATAAACTTCCGGCATGCTTATGAAAGATCTTTTATTATTTCATGCCTCAAAGGACCTCATGACCCACTGGCCAATTGCCCCAACCACTAGAGTTAGAGGGGGCTAGAATATTTGCATGCTCCCTACTTTTAAAGGTTTACCAATCCCTAAATTTAATCCATAATAACTCTATAAACATATTAATACTTGTTGGTTGTTCCAATGTGGTGAAAATTCTGCAGCAGGCACAGTTTTCTATGTTAAGTGTATACAAAAGGGGTTACTTATTGGTGAGGGGGTGTGAGGGCATCTGGCACCAGGGGAGCTGACCTCAAATGGAATGTGGAGGCCATCCACCTGTGGAGAGATTTTAGTTGAGAATTTTGTGGATAGTCTCAATCTTAAAGTCAAATTATTCCACAAAACAAAGTAATTTTTCCTATACTCTAAACATTCGACATCAATAAAAACTCTCACTATCTGGAAATAATACAAAACTTCTTTTCCAAGATTTATAATTTAATTATCCAAATGATACATTTTTATTATTTTGATGTGACTTTCTTCCATCAGACTGAAGACACACAAGTGCAGAATTTACTTAGCTTAATCATCTGTATATCTCCAGCACAATGTACAATTCCTGAAATATATAATACTTATTTATGGTTGAGCCCATCCACGTAAGTTGATTTGGGGATCATAAAATATGCTCATGGAGCCAGAGTGACGCTTTTTCTAAATGCCAGTTCCTTTACCATAGTGTAGGGTCTTCCCCTTCAGCTTCATAAACCTGCCCTAGGCAAATGTGAGAGCTGTGATCCTTAGGTCAACCTCCGACTTTGCTGATGTTGAATTATAATCTTGTACACCAGAAAATTATATAATGTTATTTACCAATATTACCTATATAAATTTAAGAAAAAAAAAAAGATTCTCCAGCAATCTTAGGCCAAAAAGTTAATATTATTGCCCGACAAGTATTGCCCAGCTCAAGAAATAACGACTACACCTCTTCATGCCAGCTGCAGTTTTAAGAGATCAGGGTTGGTTCATAAGCAGTGCTCTTAACTTCTCTCTAGCTGCCGTCTATCATACTCTGATGAGACTTGACACAAAGATGATGGCCAGTTGGAAATCTTGACAGCTAAGCAGTCTTTTGTGGTTTGGCCATACTGTCTCTATCTCAGATGTTTTTCTTCTCCCACGTTTGAGCCTTGGAGTCTACCCTGCTTATCTTTGGTATTGTTGAGGCACATTGTCCTGAGTTGCCCATTTTTAGAAATTTGATTTCTGATTCCAAATCCTCATTTCCTGACTTTCATCACTGTGTGGGAGAATGTTCTTAGTTATATTATAGCTTGCTTTGGAAATGATCTCCAAAGAGATCAGGATCTGAAGAGGCTTCAAGATTCCCTTCTAATTTTTACCATACTCTTTCCTATTCAGATTCCTACCTGCAGGGCTGCACAGTGTGGGGCTCCTTCAGTAGAGGCCTCAGCATGTCCAGGACCTCGGGCCTGAAGGTGGACAGCAATGTGTTCTACAGTATTTTAGGCCATGCACTGCTGGTGGGTGAGTGAAACCAGCTTATTTAATTTGGGTATTCTTGAGTAAGACACAGTTTAAAAAAATTTTTTTTGAATTTCCAATTTATAAAAACTTTAACCTTTGCTCATTAGAAATAAGCTGTAGTTAAAAGTTCTAAATTTAAATTTAGTTATCAGTGTTTGGCTAACTAAATTCCACCAATAGAAAAGTGATCATTTAAAGGTGACATTTTAGATCAGGTTAATAAATATACAATGGGCAGTTTTAAAATTTACTGTCAGCAATTTTCACAGTGATCCAAAGTCACAGAAATATGTCTTTGTACCATCTCATGGAATGTTGAATCTGGATGCTGGACAAGGAGTTAAAAATCTTGAATTATGTTGTTAGCTGCTGGGTTTGCAGAAGAAGCCCATGTTTCACAATCTTGTAATTGGTCACCTGTATCCACTTTTTTTTTTTTCCTTTTATTTTTTGGTTTTTCAATTACAGTTGTCCCCTTTTCCCCTAATTTCTCTCCCCCACCCAACCCACCCCCTCTCCCGCAATCATATCCCTCCCCGTTGTCCATGTCCATGAGTCATTTATACACGTTCCTTGACTAGACCCTTCCCTTACTTATCCCCCTTCTCTCCCTCCCCCTTCCCCCCCTATTGACTACTATTCTATTCTTTGTCCTATTTAGTTCATATCCACTTTTTTTTTTATCTCAAGTTCATTCCCCTTGAAGAACCCAGAATTATCCTTAAAAATATCAAATTGTTTTATATAACTTCTCTTCTGAAAGCCCTTTAAGAGTCTCATTGCCCTTAGAATACTATCTGAAAGCTTTAACATAGCTTAAAAGACTCCCTCCCTCCTTTTGCCTGTTAACCTTTGTAAACTTGTCTTGCTCTTTCTTTCTCTCTCTCTACTCTAGCTACACTGACATATTTTATTTTAATTCTTGCAAAAGACCACACTTTCTCCTCTCTCAGGAGCTTTGCACAGACTTTGTCCCTACAAGGTTCTGTGTTTAAGCTCTTTAAGTACCAGTCATTATGTACTGATTAAAACTTATATATCCTGTTTCCGATAATCAGATTACTTTCTCTTTACCATTAGATGTCAGGTCTTTCCTTAGCATTTAGCATATTAACTAGTGCACTGTAGGTATATTTGTTGAAAGAAATGAATTAATTAATGAACAAAGGATCTTTGGTTATATTAGAATAAAAAAGCAAGTCAGAGGTGTTTTACAGTTATTATAACTGCATTTGTTAAATAGTGTTTTTTATTTAAGTTAATTTTGTGATAGCATTAGTGGGGAAATGTACATGTTTTATTTAAGAATGGTCTTTTAAAGATAAAAACTATAAAATGTCTAATCCCAAGAGGGAAACTGTTTAGTGGGAAAATATGTATCTTATAAACTTGTTTTCAAACATATCCCAGCTCTAAAAGGCAAAGAGCTTTGGACAAAACAAGTGTTCAGGTCAAGGAAAATCTTTTGACTGAAAGGACAGCTACAGGTCAGTCACACCAACAGATGGAGGTTTCATCTTCTTTATTCTTACTTTTTTCTATGTAAGGGGAAAGTTTGCTGAAACCTGGAGCAGAAATTCAGAAAGGAACTCTAACAATATTATCTTAGGAGAAAACAATTATTGTATGTGGAATAGACATAAACTAGGCAAGGAAAAAATATGGAAGAGGAATTTAGTTTTTAGGGGTTGGATATTGTGAACTGGCTGCTCTTGACATCTACTATAGTATAGGAGAAGGAATTAGAATATTTGTTACTTAGTGCCTAATAGATAAAGAACTCAATTCATGCAAAACGAGTTTGCAAATCCAGACTCATGAAATGACATGGGAAGCCCAGATACCTAAAGACTTAGGAAAGAGGGGATCTGTGAGGCTGTGCGTCCGTGGAGCTGCTCTCTATTGATGCCTTCTAAGTGGCTAATCTCTTTCTCTGTGCAGCACGGCCCATGCTTTTATTTTCTACTATTCCAGATCTTTGTGGTTTGGGTGTGAGGGTCCAAGGCACTTTCCAACCTGTTTCTCTAGGACATTTCAGACCCTCCAGGGGAAGAAAGAGCCATGTAGGTATCTGGTGGCCCATTTGAACAGCTAGGGAGGCATCTGGAGCTGACACAAGGGTGTGTGGCATTTAACTGTAGAGACAGCCACTTAGACTCTTGCTAAGAATTAAAATAGTAGATCTATTTCTTTGTCCTTTCTTTAACTTAAACTTCTGACCCATGATACTCTAAAACTAAAAAGTCCATATAATTGGTATAACTTTGCTTCATAGAAAAAAAAACACAAAGACAAAATCAAGACAAGCCGTGTCCCAAAGAAGAAATTGTATTTCATTGTCCCTTGTTTTCCTGGGTCACCTGAAATGTGCTGAAGTAATATGATCTTTTGTTCTCAGGTACATACATGGAGGCAGAATATATCTCTTGGGAGGTTATTCCTGGAAGAATAAAAGGTACATTTGTAAAGTGGTTTTAAATATATTACAATGCATTTAAGTTGTCATGTTTGTTGACAGACAGGCCTGAAAGAAGAATGTTAGATATCTTAAATTGTTGAATATAATAAATGTTTTGTATATATATACATATATGTGCATTATTTGAATTATAATGTATGTTAGTAGATATAAGAATGTTGAATTGCATAAATTTTAATTGTTTGTGAATCTCTTGGCCTTGATTTCTTTTCTTAAATTAGATAAGTCAGAACAGGGAAATATAATAAGAAACAACATGATCATCAGTGTTTCTGGCACCGAGGGACTCTCCAGTCCTGAAATGCTGACACCATCTGGTGTCTACATCCGCAGCCCCACCAATGTTATAGAGGTAAGATATTCACCAGGAAGGTTAGAGCTAATTCACTCCAAAAGTTATTTGGAGTGGCAGCATTAGTGGTGTGGTATAGAATGTTTACTTGCTGTGCATTGGTATTGAGGAACTATGATTTTGTGTTAAAGAAGTGCTGTAGGGTAAATGTAATCATTTTTCAAAATTCCCATGAATGTTCTTCAAAGCAATATCCATATGAAGCAAACAGTAAATACTGATTATTTTCTGGTCACTCAAATTAATGCAAACTAAAATATCTTCCTGAACTATCTGCTGTGGTGCTGATTTCTGTCTCAATTCCAATATTAATTACCTATTAAATCTTTACTATCTTACTATATTAATTTGGCCATATTGTTGCCCTTTAAGAATGTTTGAAACTGAGGGTCAGTAAAGTTAGGAGGTTTCCCTGTGACCCAGAGCCTAGGACCAAACACACAGCCACAGCATACAGAATTTCCCTTGACTTCCAGTCAGTCATCTTTACAGCCAACTCACCTTCAACCCTGCATGGTACAAGGGGATTTCAAGTGTGATATTCATTTTTAGTTTTCATAGCCACAAGTGATCTGCCTGATTCCTGCCCAGACTTCAGCTGAACTAAGTCCTGGGAGAAGCAAAACCTGGACTTTGTGCTTTCTTGCTAGTGAGGACTCAAGCGTGGTATTCCTGAGTCTCCAGGGGACTTGTGGCATTCCTCTGTATACCCCTCAAATAGGCCTGCGTTGTGCTTTCCAAAAACAGTTTGGTGGTGGCTCTGCATGCATCACCTGTAGCTCTTAGAGCACCCCATTTCCAGCTGTCTTCCCTGGCAACTCCAGCATCTGCATCTCTGACTTCTTCTTGGGATTCCTTCTTAGCTGCCCAGAGGCTCCATCTCTGCAGTACACATAACCTGTATCAGCCTCAGGCTGCAACGTCTTTGCTCTCAAACGGTGAGGGCCCTTTCACTTCTAGAGCTCTGGAGTATCCTGTGTTTATGGTGGGGTTGGAAATTTCCTATGACCAGACTCTTGTTTAGGGATAGCCCATGGCAAAATCCTGAAGCTGAATGCTTCGGAAACACCCATTTAATTTGAGGGGAATTTGTTCTGGTTTGTGAATCAATTTTGTAAGGAATTCTGTGTTTAAAGGCAAGATTTCAATTCTCTCGCTCTCCCCACTCAATAGCTAATGTATATTTAAGAGCTGCCTGAAGGGTTAATGCACTTTTTTTTTCTAGTAACTATAGATGCACACCTCAAGGAGCTGGCTGACTTGAGCAGTTAATTTCTCTCTGGAATTTCTCTTGCTTGAATGTCCATAATACACTGACTTCCGCAAAAAATTGATTTCCACACAAAATTCCCTGCTTGCCTTAAACCCTTCCCCACAAGCCGCCGGCTGCCTGAATAAATATGTGGATTTTCCTCATGAATCATTTGTAGTGTACCCAATTGCAATGGAGAGTAAAAGGGCTGAGAAGTAATGTGATCCGACTGTTCAAGTGCTTCTTTTACAAGAAAGCTACTCTTTACTGGCTAACAGAAGACCAAAGTTGGAATATACTGCCCACCTATAAATGTGCTTGGAAAGCATTTATATAGGGTCATCCAGATGCTTCATAAATACTAATGACACTAGGGTAGATGATTCAACAAATCTATTCCTTTGCCCAAAATATGTGCTCTTCGAACACCTGTCTGGCAAAGGTGATGAATAAGGACATGGCCCTTGCAATGTATTCTTCGAATGTTTGAATCTTGCCCCTTCTGGTCAAGTCTTAGTAATATACTAGCATTTCATTGGCAATGAAATAGAGGTGTATGTAGTGCAACCATCTCATTACAGAAAAGGTACTGTTTAAGAAGCCTCCATTTCTTAACCCTCAGTTCTTAGATACTTGTCTTTCCCATGGCTCATAGGTGTGGCAGAAACTCAGCCACTCGACACTGGCTACATGGAAGGTGGAGCTTCATATGTAATTCCATGAGGAAGTTTTCAGTTATATAATCATAACTGAAAAGAAACAGCTATGTTGCTTTCTTGTGCACCTATGAAGGCTGAAGAGATATATTGGGCACTTGTATTTGCCAACCCAATGACAGCAATTCTTCCTGAAGCCAAGAATCATGAGTGCATGTCTTATATTCTAGCAGGAGGAAAGGCTTGAGACAGCTGATTCAATGCTAATAAATGTTCTTCTTGGGAATGCTTAATGCTTGATTTGGTTGTTTGAAAAGATATTAATACCCTCCTATTAAAGAATACCAAAGCATTCTTATTGTAATTAACCATGTTTTTATATTTAGGTTGGTATTTCCATCAAAATTTATAGATAGAATACCAGAAAGTAGGCATGAATTATTTTGGGAATACATATCTCCAGTCAAGACTGTAGAGCAGGGTTTCTCAGCTGTGGCAGTAGTAACATTTTGGGTCATGTAATTCTTTGTAGTGAGAGGCTGTCCTCTGTATAGCAGCATTCCTAGTCTCAACCCACTGAATGGCAGTAGCATCCCTTTACCTGAGTTGTGACCATCAAAAATGTCTTTAGAGATTTTCAAATGTTCCCTGAGGGAACAAAATCATCCCTGATTGACAGCCAATACTCTAGACTATGCCACCTCAAAATAATTGGAGTCTTAGCAATGGCCCTGGTTCCTTGAAGTCATGTTAGCATGTTCAATAGTAACTCAGCTTCATGTTTGACAATATCCAAAAGTCACTTTTGCTGAGTACAATGTGGTAGGTGAAACATGTGCTTAGAACTTTAAATGGCCTCAGGAAATTGGGGGAATGTTTAGAATCCAGAAGAGAATGAGCCCCTTGTCCACAGAGGAAGAAAACAGTTCTATAACTGAGTGAAAAGTGAGCAGTGGCTGGCTAATTACAAATACCCAGTAACCCACAGTGAATAACGACTAAAGTTAAGGAAACAGTTATGATGATCATGTCAGGAAGTGCTGGCTGCCCCGCCAGGTCCTGGCTGCTGCCGGCTGGCCAGGCCTCCAGCCTCAGGGTTAGCGCTGGCCCTTCCTTACGCTTCCCCAGAGGTTGCAAGCCTCCAGGGATTGGAGCATTGGGGCATTGGTTCCTACTCTCAGGAGTTGAGTATTGGTGGTTTTAAAACAACCTATTTCATTTTTCCTCCTATACTGACTCTGCTTGGGTCTATGTGCATATGTGTGTGTGGGTGTATGTACACGTGCATGTTTGAGTATTCCTGGTGGAACATGGGGCACACCTGGAGAGGAATAGGCTCTTTAAAGTCCCCTCTGTAGGGAGCACTGCTATATTATGATTTTAAAAAATATATTTATTAATTACAGTTTATATTCAACATTATTTTGTATTAGTCTCAGGTGTATAGCTTAGTGCTAGATGGTCATATACTTTACATAGTGTTCCCCTTAATACTTCTAGCACCCCAACTGGCACCTATGCTGTACTTTATATCCCCATGATTATTCTGTAACTACCAATTTGTACTTCTTAATATCTTTACCTCTTTCACCCAGTTTCCCAACCCTTCTCCCCTCTGGAAACTATCAGTCTATTCTCTGTATCAATTTTGTTTGTTCATTTATTTTGTTCTTCAGATCCCACATATAAGTGGAATCATGGTATACGTCTTTCTCTGACTGAGTTATCTTAGCATAATAGCCTCTAGATTTATCCATGCTGTCACAAATGGTAAGATTTCATTCTTTTTTATGGCTGAGTAGTATTCTATTGTATATATGTACCATAACTTTATTTTTATCCATTAGTTTATTTTTTTATTTTTTAATTTTTTTTATTTTGGTTTTTCAATTACAGTTGTCCCCTTTTCCCCCAATTTCTCTCCCCCCCCTAGCCCCCCCCCCTCTCCCGCAATCATATCCCTCCCCGTTGTCTATGTCCATGAGTCTTTTATACAGGCTCTTTAATTAAACCCTTCCCTTACTTATCCCCCTTCTCTCCCTCTCCCCTCCCCCCTATTGACTGCTATTCTGCTCTTCGTTCTATTTAGTTCCTTTGTTTGTGTTGTTCTTTAGTTTCCTGTATTAGGTGATATCATATGGTATTTTTCTTTCTTTGCCTGGCTTATTTCACTAAGCATAATTCTCTCTAGTTCCATCCATGTTGTTGCAAATGGTAGGAGTTCCTTCTTTCTTTCTGCTACATAGTATTCCATTGTGTAAATGTACCACAGTTTTTTGATCCACTCATCTGCAGATGGGCACTTAGGTTGTTTCCAGCACTTAGCTATTGTAAACAGTGCTGCTATGAACATAGGAGTGCATAAGTTCTTTTGAATTGGTGTTTCAAGATTCTTCGGGTATAATCCTAGTAGTGGAGTCGCTGGTTCAAAAGGCAGTTCCATTTTTAATCTTTTGAGGTAATTCCATACTGTTCTCCATAGTGGCTGCACCAGTCTGCATTCCCACCAACAGTGCAGTAGGGTTCCCGTTTCTCCACATCCTCGCCAGCACTTGTTGCTTGTTGATTTGTTGATGATGGCCATTCTGACTGGTGTAAGGTGGTATCTCATTGTGGTTTTTATTTGCATCTCCCTGATGGCTAATGATGTTGAGCATTTTTTCATGTGTCTATGGACCTTCTGTATGTCCTCTTCGGAGAAGTGTTTGTTCAGGTCCCTTGCCCATTTTTTAATTGGGTTGTTTGTTTTCTTGATGTTGAGTCGTATCAGCTCTTTATATATTTTGGAAATCAGTCCCCTGTCTGTGATGTCATTGGCAAATATGTTTTCCCATATGGTTGGTTTCCTTTTCATTTTGCTGATGTTTTCTTTTGCTGAGCAGAAACTCTTCAGTTTGATGTAATCCCATTTATTTATTTTTTCCTTTATTTCTCTTGCTTTAGGAGATGTATCCGTGAAGAGATTGTTACGTGAAATATCTGATATTTTCTTGCCTATGTTTTCCTCTAGGACTTTTATGGTGTCACGGCTTACATTTATGTCTTTGATCCATCTTGAGTTTATTCTCGTGTGTGGTGTAAGTTGGTGGTCTAGTTTCATTTTTTTGCAGGTCCCTATCCAGTTCTCCCAGCACCATTTGTTAAAGAGGCTCTTCTCACTCCATTTTATGTTCCTTCCTCCTTTATCAAAGATTAGTTGACCATAGAGGCCTGGGTTTATTTCTGGGTTCTCTATTCTGTTCCACTGATCTATATGTCTGTTCTTATGCCAGTACCATACTGTTTTGATTACAGTGGCTTTGTAGTATTGTTTGATATCTGGTGTTGTGATTCCTCCTGCTGTGTTCTTCTGTCTCAAGATTGCTTTTGCTATTCGGGGTCTTTTTTGGTTCCATATGAATTTATGGAGTATTTGTTCTAGGTCTGTGAAATATGTCATTGGTATTTTAATAGGGATTGCATTGAATCTGTAAATTGCTTTGGGTAGTATGGCCATTTTGATGATGTTGATTCTTCCCATCCAAGAACATGGTATTTGCTTCCATTTATTTGTTTCTTCCTTAATTTCTTTCTTCAATGTTATGTAATTTTCAGAGTACAGGTCTTTTATCTCTTTGGTTAAGTTTACTCCTAGGTACTTTATTTTTCTTGTTGCTATAGTAAATGGTATTTTCTTTTTTGTCTCTGTCTCTGCTATTTTATTGTTGGTGTACAGAAATGCCTTATATTTCTGTATATTTATTTTGTACCCTGCGACTTTGCCAAATTCACTTATTATATTGAGTAGTCTTTTAGTGGAGTTTATAGTATTTTCTAGGTATACTATCATATCATCTGCATATAATGAAAGTTTCACTTCCTCTTTCCCAATTTGGATTCCTTTTATTTCTTTTTCTTGTCTGATTGCTGTGGCTAGGATCCATTAGTTTATTAATATATACTTGGGCTGCTTCTATATCTTGGCTATTGTGAAAAACACAGCATTGAATATAAGGGTGCATATATTCTTTCAAATCATGTTTTGGGTTTCTTCAGATATGTATCCAGAAGTAGAAGTGGTGGGTCATAAGGTAGTTTCATATTTAACTTTTTGAGGCCTCTCCATAATGGCTGCACCAATCTGCCTTTCTACCTACAGGGAACGCTACTATGTTTTGACTGCCAGTGGGTCAGCCAGGTTCAGAGAGCTACCTTTAATAATACTAAAGTCTTTTCATTTAGGAATGAAAGTCAATAAGATATTGATCTAGAGTGAAGTTACAGAATGAAATGGGTTTACTCAACCTAAAGATAAATAGAGAACAACTACAACTGGAAGGGTATGATTGGAGTCTTTGCTCTTGACCCTTCTTTCCTCAGAATGTAGTAAAACCTGAGCTGGGTAAAAGGCTGTGAAAAGAGCCATGAAAGGCGATGAAAAGAGCTCTGTGCTTGAGCAGGTCAGAACTTCCTCTTTCAATTCTAACCTTTTTCTATGTTCCATCCCACCATATCCATATATTAAATAACAATTTAATAATATTTTTAAAATAACTTAATGATATAAAATAACAATTGTAGATAGTCTCAGTCTATTCTTCTGTTGGTTGCTCAGCATTTCCATGTCAGTAGCCAGTCCTCATTAACTTTATGTCTAAACCTTGATTAGATTCAGTCTCTAGAGTGCCAGGGTTTCAAAACTGCTCTCCTCATGAAACATACTCTTCAAAATGTCATGTCTTTTTTTGTCTACTATTGGGAATTGGCCCATACCTTTACCCATATGTTCCTCTGTGCACTCTAAGCTGAACATGTTTTTTTCCTATGTGGTGGTGATAAAAGATTTTATATTGTTTAAATTTTTGGTGTGAAGAGAGCAACTACTTAAGTTTGGTCTTAAAAATTGCTCTTCGATTTTGGGGACACCTATATTTACATAGCAATATCAAATACTACTACTGCCCCAGTCTTGTCCATCAGGTTACCTGGTGCCTGGAGGGTTAACTTACTTTTTCTAGTACTACGTAGAAGCACACTTCAAAGAACTGACCTTCTCGGACAGTTAATTTCTGTCTGGAATTTCTCTTGCTTGCATATCCATAATACATGGACTTCTGCAAAGAATGCTGTTCAATGTGTTTTGTCCATTATAAGGGAAGGCAGAGAAAACTATTCTGTTCTGCCCTTGACCCTGTGACATGACTGTATTGCACCCTACTGCTCATAGTTCTTCACTTGCAACCTATTGTTTGGCATCCTGGTTCTGGGTCTTGCCTTCTTTTGATATCCTAGACTACAGTCTCAGACACTTCTGCCCTTGGATTCAAATGAAGCTGTCTCTGACAATTACTAACTTTGTGACTTTTGGAAAGTTACTTAATATTAGCTCCAGGTTTCAATTTCTCAGTCTATGATATAATGATAGTAATACATAACTTAGAACTCTTGTGAAAATAAATAAGACTCTAAAATCTGATACCTGGACAATAGCAGCATCTCTATAAATATTTACTATTAGTATTATACTTGGTCATATTTAAAAAAGATAAATACTTCTAAGAAAAAGAAAAAGTCAATATAAAACATAACTTGCACTGAGTTGGCAATCTTTTCGCTGGGATCTGATAACAGATTCCAACCCTGATTTTCTTTCTAATTTTTTCACTTTGAAAGGTCTTTTGTTTTCTCTTTTTAAATTTAATCTTTATTGTATTTTTTTCATTACCATTTAGTCCCCTTATATCACCCTCCCCCAGCAATCACCATGCTGTTGTCCATGTCCATGGGTCCTTTTTTCCTTTTTGCTCAGTCCCTCCACCTCCTAACCCTCACCCCCCACTAGCTGTCATCCTGCTTTCCATTTATGAGTTGGTCCCCATTTTCCTTGTCTGTTCAATTTGTTCATTAGATTCCACTTATAGGTGAGATCATATGGTATTTCTCTTTCACCAACTGGCTTACTTCACTTAGCATAATGTTCTCCAGGTCTATACACACTGTCACAAAGGGTAAAGTTTTCTTCTTTTTTACCGCCGACTAGTATGCTATTGTGTAAATGTTCCATAGTTGTTTTATCCACTCATCTATTGATGGACACTTGGGCTGTTTCCATATCTTGGTGATTGTAAATAATGCTGCAATGAACATAGAGGTTTTTATGTTCTTTCAGATTAGTGTTTTGGGTTCCTTTGGATATACTCCTGAAGTGAGATCACTTGATCAAAAGGCAGATCCATTTTTAATTTTTTGAGGTATCTCCATACTGCTTTCCACAGTGGCTGCACCAGTCTGCATTCCCACCAACAGTGAAAAAGTGTTCCCCTTTCTCTACATCCTCCCCAGCATTTGTTGTTTGTTGGTTTATTGATGAGACATTCTGACAGGTATACGATGGCATCTTACTGTGGTTTTAATTTGCATTTTTCTGATATTCAGCGATGTTGACTATCTTTTCATATGTCTATTGGCCATCTGTATGTCCTCTTTGCAGAAGTGCCTATTCAGGTCCTTTGCCCATTAAAAAATTTTTTTTGTCATTGAGTTTTGTAAGTACTTTATACATTTTGGATATTAACCCCTTATCAAATGTAGTGCCGAATATATTCTCCCATTCAATACACCATGATCAAGTGGCATTTATTCTGGGAGTGCAAGGTTGGTACAACACTCACAAGTCAATAAATGTGATTCACTACATAAACAAAATGAAGGATAAAAACTATATGATCATATCAGTAGATACAGAAAAAGCATTTGATAAAATGCAGGCACCCATTTATGATAAAAATTTTCAACAGAGTGGGGATAGAGGGAACATACCTAAACATAAAGAGGCCATATATGACAAACCCACTGCCAGCATTATACTCAACAGTCAAAAACTACAAGTGTCCTACTTAAGATCAGGAACAAGACAGGGATGTTCCTTTTCACCTCTCTCATTCAACATAGTACTGGAAGTCCTAGCCACAACAATCAGGCAAGAAGAAGAAATAAAAGGCATCCAAATTGTAAAGGAAGAAGTAAAACTGTCTTTATTTGTAGATGGCATGATACTGTACAAAGAGAACCCCAATGATTCCACCAAGAAACTACTAGAACTGATAAATGAATTCAGCAATATAGCAGGATAGAAAATTAATATCCAGAAATCAGTTGCATTTTTATATGCCAATAATGAACTAACAGAAAGGGAAATTAAGAGAGCAATCCTATTCACAATTGCTATAACAAGAATAAAATGCCTAGGAATGAACCTAACCAAGGCTGTTAAAAGACCTGTACTCAGAAAATTATGACACTGAAGAAAGAAGTTGAAAAAGATACAAGTGGAAGCATGTACCATGTTCACAGATAGGAAGAATTAACGTCATTATCATGTCCATACTACCCCCAAGCAATCTATAGATTCAACACAATTTCTATGAAGATTCCAATGATGTATTTCACAGAACTAGAACAAATATTTCAAAAATTTATATGAAACCACAAAAGGCCTCACATAGCAACATCAATCCTGAGAAAGAAGAACAAAGTTGGAGAACTCATGCTATCTTATCAAACTATACTCTAATGCCATAGTAATCAAAACAGCATTGTACTGGCATAAAAACAGACACATAGGTCAGTGGAAAAGAATAGAGAGCCTAGAAATAAACCTACACCTTTATAATCAATTAATATTTAGCAGAGGAAGCAAGCACATACAATGGACTAAATGTAGTTTATTTAATAAGTGGTGTTGGGGAAATTGGGCAGATATGTTCAGAAAAATGAAACTAGACCACCTTCTTACACCACACACAAGAATAAATTCAAAGTAGACCAACGACTTAAATGTGAGACCCAAAACTATGAAAATCCTGGAAGAAAACATAGGCAGCAAATTCTTGGACATTGCTCATAGCAATAATTTATCCAATATATCTCTCCAGGCAAGGGAAACAAAAGAAAAAATAAACAAATGGGACTACATCAAACTAAAAAGTTTTTGCATAGCAAAAGAAAACATCAACAAAATAAAAGACATTCCACCCTCATTTTCAACTGTGGCTTCCATTTGTACTAGGTTCCCAAAGCAGCTTATGGCCAAATTGCTAAGAAATGAATTATTCCCACTGTCTCTGTCCTCTTTGATCATCTCCTAGGACTCTTCATGACTAGACAGTATAACGTTAATATCTCAGTTACCTCCTGAGAAGTAGTTCTCTAAAGGGTCAAAAGATCATCTCCTTTAGGATCTCCTGTGGATCTCAGGAATGTAGAATTCTGTCCCCTATCCCTTTACTACCTCAACGTACTAAATCAGAATATCTGATGGTAGACTTAGAAATCTGTATTTTACATACCTATGTTAGGTAGGGTTGCCAGACAAAATGCAACATACTTGGCTAAATTTAAATTTCAGATATACAATTAATAATGTTTAATATTAGTATGTTCCAAATATTGTATGTGATATGTGGAACATACTTAAACTAAAAAAAGGTTTTTTGTTTCTGTTTTTTAATTTGAGAGTTAAATTTGGCTGCACTCCTATGATTTTTTTGCTAAATCTGGCAACCCGACCCTGAGTCCACAATGAACTTGAAGAGAGAGTTCTAGGAAGATGCTCACAGCAGGGTACCACTGAGCCCTATATAGAGGTAATTATGGCACTAAAGTATTGTTTTTTACAAGGGTACTTAGTGCCAAATCTCCCTGGTCCCCATTCTCTTTTCTGTGCCCTCATGCCAATGTTCAGGGTGAGCTGTCCCAGGCCCATAGTACATATTCCTGGGAGACTGAGTTACTCCGAGAGAAAATGCTCTGATGTTCTTTTTCTAACATAAGCCAGGCCATGGAAAACCCCCAGGTGATCAGGGGTGAACTCTGTAGAAGCCACTGGGGCTCCCTTTATCCCTGGAGCACAAGGCTTAGACCTGAGGTAGGCTATGTGGCCTATTCCTTGCCTTCTATTCTCTAGGTAGACATAGGTATCAAGGCCTTGGGCCAGCCGCTGAGGCTGAAAAAAGACAGATACACACAAATAGTAGTCCAGGAGCTCGATCTATTGGCTTTTCATTCCTCCCACTAAAAAATGCAGAGCAGCCAAAGAGTCATTTACTTTACTGGTGTTAAAAGGTTGCAAATTCAGACGCCTGCAGGAAGTGAAGCAGGAAGCATGGGGACTATGCCAAAATAATACATAACCTAGAAGGCATGCTTTTTAGCTCCCACTGATCCATGGCTATCGCACAGGCATTTGAGCTCAGTATTTCTAAAAACCAGAAAGTCTGAATTTTTATATCAACTGTGCTGATTTTGAAATGATGAAAACAAAATTAAAAATTTTGTGAACAGTGGATAGGCCAAGCAAAATATCTCTATGTACAATATTAGACTCTTCAGGAAGTTAGTTTTCAACACTCTCTTAAAGTATATTTCATAGTGATGAAAATATTATGGGTACTTTATTGAATTTATAAAGACTATCTCATTGTGTTCAGTTTAATCAGAATTAAAGCCTAGAACTCATATGGTCTAATGCAGAATTTAGGTTTATATGAAGATATAAAAAATATTAAATTATTTAGATAGTAAATCGTATAAAGAAATATTAAGGTGGTTTGAATGATCTAATGAGGACAAAAATACATACTCGAACTCAGCCACTGTCTCTCAGAACTAGGTATTGCTAGTGTTATCACTGGCTTTGAGCCCATAGTGAAATCATAGATTTGTTCAAAGGATCAGGCAGAACACTATCTGGACCAGGCTTTAAGGAATGACTTTGCCATTGTGTATGCTTGCATAGGCCAGAGAACTTGGATTAGATAATGCAAATAAACTATGGACATTTACAAGGACACTTTCACCTAAGAGTCCAGTTACTGAGGTGGGTAAAGAATAGCCTAGCTGAGCTGCCTGGAGGAAGAGGAATGAGAGCATCTTTGATTCCTGGAGCAGAGTGGGGAATGAGTGCACAAAAGAATAAGTGAGTTCAAAAAGTGTCAATATACCTTGACAAGAAGTGAATGAAAAAGCAATATGAGCACATATATGAGTCTTTCTAGTAACTTTATTATTTATGTAGTAACTATTATTTAACTCTCCTTAATTTCTCTAGGGAAACAGGGTGTGTGCTGCTGGTTTTGGTTACTTTTTTCATCTTGTGACCAACCAAACATCACAAGCTCTACTTCTCTCCTTCACTGGGAATACTGCACATTCTTGTACAAGGTAACTTTGGGGAAATTAATCTACATTTTGGGTATAAAGCTTAAGGTTTAACTATTTTTTTATTGTAGAATACACAGAGGTATAATATAACTTGACATCACATGAGATTTGATGATGCATCTGTCTCACTATTTTGGATTGTAACAATTTGGGGGGAAGGGAAAGGAAAGGAAGAGGGAGGTCACTTAAGAGGGTAGCAAGACAAAATGCACCTTTTGTGGCCAGAGGAGAATTCAACAGAGAGAGCCGTTAAATTTCCAAGAGATCCAAAACAACTAGTAATTCAGAGCCTCTGTGAGGCTTGAGTGCCTGGGCTCAGGACCTGAGTGCAGAGATGAGCCCTGGAGAAGAGGCTCTTCCCTTGTTACTTGCACCCTGTGAGATGAGAAGGGACTGTTCAAAGTCTTTGTTATGTAGAGGGAGGGTTATGTCATCCACTAAGATCAGGTACCCTCAGGGGAAAACAACAATGGAGTAGGGAGTTTGAGAAGCATGGGGAAAATATGAACTTCAGTCAATCAGGCTGTGATTCAAATCCTGACTTAACTCGTACTGAGTTGCCTGCTTGCTTATTTATTTATTTGTTTGTTTGTTTATTTTAGAGTCAGATCCCTTATTTGTAAAATCAGAACATATATACATTGAAAGTTGGATGTGAAAATTAGACCTTATGTAACGTACCTAAGAGAACACCTAGCATATAGTAGGAACTCAGTAACTGGTAGTTATAAATTATTATGATAATAATGGTTCAGGAATACTGCTATAATGAAAAGTGATAGGATTAAGAATAATTGTTATGCCATGTTGAAGTGCCAGCTGAGGCTAGAATTAGTACACATGTCATGAAGGTGGAGACATTACAGATGTTAGAATCCTCTTTCCCAGCAAGGGGGTGGGTTTAGAAGGGGACTGATATAGAGGTAGGGATCATATTCTGAGAAAAGGCATCCAGACTCTTTGGAAGTGGGTAAACCTAGAGAAGGGCTGACAGGATCATGGCGATCAGCGTCTTGTTGAGATCCAGGAGCAGTTCACGGAGGGTAACAGAGAAGAAAGGCTGGGGAAATGACAGTCAGAGAGAAGGGTCGTGGTTTCATCTCCATTCTCACTCACTCGTTACTTTTACTTTAATATTTTCCAATTAGAAAAAGTAGAATGTTTGCAACACAAATTGACTGAATTCCATTCTTTATTTTATTTTCTAGATGTGGTCTCTTTGTGTACCCTAAGTTTCAGCCACCTTGGGACAATGACACTGGCCCCACCCTGTTCCAAAACTTTACTGTTTGGGGAAGTGTGGGTGGTGCGCAGGTAAGTTTCTTTATTTTTTTGTTAAAACTGTTGTTTTCTCAGGGTGGTATATTATATATTGCTATTTAAAGGGAGGTGATTTGCTGCTGAGGAGAGCATTGCATATTATATTTTAAGGAGCCAACAGCATCATAGGTGTGTGTTGAATAGTTGTTGAATGAACAAATTCCTAGTTACTAAGTCAGGGTTTGTTAAATTCCTTTATGGTGACTTTCAAGTAGCTCTAAAAAAGAATAACAGAATTATAGAGATTTACAACCAGGAAGGATCATAGAGGTTGTCCATTCCTCCCATACCATGCTTAGTTAGAGATTAAAAAAAAAAAAATGAAGCTCAGAAAGCAAAGGAATTTGCTTAAGGTCACATAGTGGCACAAACAGGTACAAAATCCAGGCTCCAAATTAGGGTTGTGCATTTGATACCCTAATCTCTTGACTAATACATGCTTTAATCATAAGAAAAAGTGCTATTCATTATTAAAACTCAAAAATTGCAGCTCCAGGTAACATTCTTACCTTTACCAATGAGACATATTTTCTTCTATTTTGTTTGAAAGAGAGAAAAGTTCATGTTCAATCATTTACTTTTCATTACCACAGTGATTTCTTACAGAGAAGTTTTTCATGTTCACAGTTAACAGCAACATATGAAAATTATCCAGGGTCATTATTTGGTGCTACACAGAGAAAATTGCATACATTTTGTCTCTGCCACTTTGAAATCTGGAATCTAAGATAATACATAAATGAAAAAATATGTTTACAAGGCATTCAAGAGCCAGAATAAAAACATAAAATTAAGTCACAACAAGAAAGTTAGACATTTATTCTATGTATCCAATAAGAGAAAGATAATTGTGAATGAGGAAAGCTCCAAAACATATAATTAGGGTAGCTAACTGGAGGATTGCCAATTGTAGTTAGTATTTTTTTTCTCATTTAATTTTATAATGTACTTTGTTCTCCATAAGAACTATAAACATAAGAGTGAGAATCTAGTAGAAACATGTATTGAGTACCCTCTTATGCAGAGAAGCAATCATGCTTTGCAGAGGCTTAAATTCTGTCTCCATGCTCTTGATTAACCTTATTCTAGAGGAAATAACCTAGTAAAACAAAAAATATTAAAAGATGATCATTAAAGTCAGTTTTCTCAAGTTCTCCCACCAGAAGTGCTAAATTAATGAAAACAAAATATCCTTTAAGATTGAACTTTTGTGCACTCGAAAGCCCAAATAATGAGAATGTTTTTAGAACTTCACTTTTATGAGGAAAGTAAAGGAGAGCCATTAACATGATAGCAGAGAATTTAAAAAGTAAGTTCCTCCAAAACAATCTGAAAAAAAGAATAAAATAGGAGGATTTATACTTCCTTATTTCAAAATGTACTACAAGGCAATAGTAATCAAGGTAGTGTGGTACAGGCACAAAAACAGAAATATAAGTCAGTGGAATAGAATTGAGTCCAGAAATAAACCCATACATCTATGGTTAACTGAGTTTTGACAAGGATGCCAAGAGCATTCAACGGGGGAAATAATAGTCTTTTCAATAAATGATGCTGGAACCACTTAGAGAACCACATGCAAAGAAATGAAATTGGATCTTCACCTCATACAATTTACAAAAATTAACTCAAAATGCTTCTAAAACCTAAACATTAGAACAAAAATTATGAAATTCTTAAAAGAAAACAAAAGGGTAATTCTTTATGATCTTGCATTAAGTAAAGGATTCTTGGATATGACACCAAACAAATAAACAAACAAACAAATCCCAAAAAACAAAACAAAAAAAACCAAGTAACAAAAGAAAAATAGTTTAACTTTATCAAAATTAAAAATTTTAATGTTTCTCTTCTCAAGAAGAGAAAACAAAACTTACAGAATGGGAGGCAATATCTGCAAATTATATACAGAAGGGCTTATATCTAAATCTAGAATACAAGTATCTAGAAAACTCTTAACAACTCAAAATGAAAATGATAAATAAACCAATTAAAAAATGAGCAAAGGATGTGAACAGATATTCCTCCACAGAAGATTCACAAATGACCAATAAGCACACAAAAACATGTTCAACATAATTAGTTATTAAAGAGAAGCGAATCAAAACCACAGTGACATATGACCACTTCATCTCCCCTAGGATGGCTAGAATCAAAATGGTAGTTAGTGTTGGCAAAGATGTAGAGAACTTGGAACCCTCATGCACTGTTCATGGGAATTCAAAATGGTCTAGATGCTTCAGAAAAACATCCTGGAAGTTCCTCAAATAATTAAACATAAAGATACTGTGTGATATATGTTCTCCTTTTCCTAGAGAAATAAAAACATATTCTCACAGGAGTGTATACACAAATGTTTATAGCAACATTATTTAAAATAGCCAAAAGGTGAAACAACCCAAATATCTACCAATGGACAAATGGATAAATATAGTGTGGTATATCAAGACAATGGACTATTATTCAGCCATAAAATGAATGAAGTACTATACTGCTACCTGGATGAACCTTCAAAACATTATGCAAGTAAAAGAAGCCAGTTACAAAAACCACATACTGAATGATTCCACTCATACAAAAGATTAGAATAGGAAAGTTTATAGAGATGGAAAGAAGATTAAAGGTTACTTAAGGCTAAAGGATATGGTACTTCATCTTGAAGTGAAAATGTTCTAAAGTTGACTGTGGTGATGGTTGAACATATCTGTGAATATACTAAATCCTTTCAATTGTAAACTTTAAATACATACGTGAATTGTATGGTGTGTATATCTTAATAAAGCTCTGTTTAAAAACCCAAATAAGCCCTGGCTGCTGTGGCTCAGTGGATTGAGCGTCGGCCTGTGAGCCAAGTGTCACAGGTTCGATTCCCAGTCAGGGCACATGATTAGGTTGCACGTCAGGTTCCCAGTTGGGGGTACAAGTGAGAGGCAACCACACAGTGATGTTGCTCTCCCTCTCTCCTTTCCCCTCTCTCTAAAAATAAATAAATAAACAAAACAAAAGAAAACAAAAAACCCCAAATAACCTCTTTGGTATGTAGCCATGTAAACTTTTAAATGTTCCCTATTCCTATCTGTGTGACCTTAGGCAAAGCCCATTTTTTTTCAATCTCACTCCTAAAATGGAAATAGTAATAGTACCTAACCGATAAGTTTGCTTGGGGAGTTAAATAAGCGCTTGCATGTAAAGGGCCTAGAAGCGTGCCTGAACCTCTGTGGGTGCATAATAACAGCTGCTGTTATTACCATTGTTAGCACACAGGATTGGGTAGTGGTAGAGCAATGCTGAATATGTGTCTGGAAACTGTAACATTGAGAAGTGCCTTCTGCACTGTAAAAAGAACATAGTGTTTAAAGGCCATAAACTTTTATTATTAAATATATCTGATGGTATTCTTGTCATTAGACACATGTGATATATATAGATATCAAATCAGAATATCCCAGTAGGTAAAATTTCTACTGTGTGTAAATATAAATTTATATCTATTTGATATTGATAGTTAATATATTTTGTATATTTTATCATTTAATCATTTTAACATTTGGGGGAGCATCAGTATTACCCTCCTTTTGTAGATAAGAAAACTCTGAGTTAGGGATAAAATGCTTGTTCATGCCACACAGCTCAGAATTGCTGGATTCCAACTCAGGCGATCTGATCCTTCTGTATGTATATTAATAAAAGTTGAGAAAAACACCCTCTCTTCACTGGATCTCATAAATGTAGAACGACTTTTTTAGATGGGGAGAGAGAGATAAAAGACCATATTATAAAAGTTGTATATATGCCACAAATAGGGGCTTTCTGCTGTTTTGTATTGGTTTCCTTTAAAAATTAGATGTTAGCAGTTTTTAACTAGGAGTATATTTGCCAGAATTTAATGCTTAAGAAGCATTAAAAATAAAAAAGATATGAAGGCAACCATTACACCATTTAATGAATAAGGAGTTAGGTTAATTGCTAGTCCTGATCTCCCACCCTGCCTTTAAAGGTGATTTAACTGAGGCCGAAGGAGAAGTTAAATATCTTTTACAAGATTACCTGGTTAGTTAATATCAGTGTTAGGTGAACATAAAGGTTTCTGTTCCCCAAATTAACGGGATTCTTTCAATTCTATTAAGCTAATTCTGTTAATACTTGATCCCCATTTGAGCCTACTAGCACAAGGTGTCATAAATATATATATTGAGTCTGTAGTCATGCCCAATTGCTTATTTCACATTTGCAATTCTCTGGCAATATTAATTAATATATACTACACTGAGGAAAATGTTAAAAACTGGAGTTCTTGAATGCTATGTTTTTCTCCATTTATGTTGTATAACTTGTAAACAGCAAGTTTATTTTAGATAGGTGAAAAATTCACATTGATCTTTCAGCTATTAGGAGGAAAAATGGAAAGTACAGAGGGGATGTTACCAAAGGGTACTAGTTAGTACTGACCTCATGGAAACTTTGGGATGTCTGTACAGATATTGATGGGCAAAAGCTGCTTGAATATGGTAGCATACTTATTTGTACTTAGTCAATGATTAAAGAAGTTACATGAAGTCTGCAAGAGAAACCAAGCCTCAGACTTTTGCCATAACGTATGCTGTTTTTTTTTTTTCTTTTTTTAATAGATTTTTAGAAGTAGCAATCTTCACTTGAAAAACTTCCAAGTTTATTCATGTAGAGATTTTGGAATTGACATCTTAGAAAGTGATGCGAATACTTTAGTTACTGACAGCTTATTACTTGGTCATTTTGCCCACAAGGTGAGTACCCTAGTGTGGTTGTTTTAGGCTGTCTATTAAAACAGAATCATATGTGCTGGGCCTCCTTGTGATCCAGGTTATGTAATTTTAACAACATTCTTCAGTGACTCTTGCATTTAACTGGTAAAAGCTAGAGGATATTTTATTTGTAATAGTGCTGATATTTAAAAGAAAATTCAAATATACCCAAGAATTCAACGTTAAAAGTCAATGTAAATCATAAAGATCATGAGTAGTTTGCAGAATTCTTATTTGGTTGCAATTTAGCACTATTATCCATACCAATTTGGTAATGTACATAATAATTTTAGGTTAGTTTACTCTAACCTCACAATAATTATAGAATAGCATGATTCCATATTGTCTCTCTGCATTGTTGTTTGCAAGTTTCTACATCAATATTTTTTTTATAGAGTTCTTACTCTGTTTAGGGTACTCCCCTGAAAAAAATAAGTAATATATATTTGCATTGTTTGCCATAGTATGCTATAATTTCTTATGAGATTCCCAAATACTTCCTTAAGTATGGTGTTAAAAAACAAAATTCAACCAAATAAATTTGAAGATCTAATTGGCTTTATGAAGAGATTAATGAATTAGGAAGCATCCCATCTAAATCTCTGAAAAGTTGTACAAAACAGAAGGCTTTTATAGGCAAAAGGATGTGACAGGGGAGTTCTTAGCAAAAGCAGAGAGAGGTTTATTTTTAGGCTAGGTCATCTTTGGGGGATGGGGCAGGAAACGGCAGGGTTTTTATCATGCAGATTTTACCTCACTAGCATTGATCAGGAAATTTCATACTGATTGGTCTAAATTCCACTTCTGGAAGAGGCTGAAACTTCTATTAGGTTAGTTACTAGGTTTTGGTTTGGCAACTTGGCTAAGTAAAAGTGACTCCATTTTGGCCTGTTGTCTCTTTTTATAACTGTGGGTTTCCACACGATCAACATCAGACTATATATACATGACTTCTCTGCCACTGCAAGGCCAGGTTACCAGAAAGTAGATGAGGCAAAGAGGACCTTCGAGAAGAGAAGTACCTTTCTCTTTCAGGGAAGCTCATGTTTGCCATTGGCATCAGTAGGCATCAGACCTATAATGCATCCTCTCAGTTCTTGCTTTTGAAAGAGGTACGCGCAACACATTGTCATAATAATCAGAGATGGAAGAGAATTATGGTTCTTCTGAGAACCTAGAAAAGAGCATTTTCTTTAGTTTGTTTCTGAATCCTTTGGCTACTTGATATTTAAATGATAATTATTGACTTTTGTACTTCCCTTAGAGATTATTTCATAACTCTAGATATAAATATTAAGATTTAAAAAATCCTTTGGTTTATAAGCTACATTTTCCTGTTTAATTCTCAAACTTACTAAGAACCATCCTTTTCAGAAGGGAAATACCTATCAGTTTTTCCTTTTCTCTGAAAGGATTGCCACCTCAAGAGATGATTTTTCTTTTTAGACTGCATAGTTTTCCAGGAGAGGAGGGGACCCAGGGTTAGATTTTGTGACACAATAGATCAAATGCCCTTAAATTTCTCCAAAGTAACCTTAGAGAAGATGCTAAAAACAAAATGTCCATCGAGCTGAGTAACTGTCTTGGTAAATTAATGTCATAACATCTTAATTGATGCTAAATAGACATCATGATTAACAGAAGAATGACATAAATTAAGATATACATTTTGACAGAAGAGTGGTTATCATGAGATAAAAAAACAACCACACGCCTGTGATGTGATCTGCCAGGAATGCAATGTCACGAGGGCCTTTTAGTCTCTTAACAAGTAAGTGCAGGACACAAGTCCCTGGATGGAAAAGGTCAAATAGTTTGTTTTAGGGGAGACTTAGATCTTGATTAGGGATCCAAATAATAAAACCATGTCATTTTAGAGTTAAATATTATTATACCTAAGTGTTAATCTAGGTATAGTTGGAACTCCTGAATTTACAGGTGAAGAAATAGAGGCTTTAGAAAGGCAAATGATCGCCTCAAATCCATGCCTAGTAGTATGGAGGTGGAACCACCTGGATAAATACTCCTGGTCAAATACTCTTTCAGTTATACATAGAAAATAGCCTTAGCAGTGAGCATTTGTTACTACCTACTCCAATATTTCCTGAACTGTTTTCCATGGAAGACTAGCCCCAAGATAGGGTCCAGGAAAAGGAAAATTCTTATGTTAATTACATTTAGGATATGCTGCTTATCACACCTCTTTGGTTAATTACATTTAGGTAATGAAGTTTAATCACACCTCATATCCCATAGTAACACATTAAAGGTTCTGCAGAGTCCTAGGGTTAAAAATTAACAGGAAAAATATTCCCAAATCTTTATCTAACATTGTATTGCTTACATTTATTTGGGAAACTTTTTATTGACACAAGAAACTTTTAGGCCCTGGCTAGGTAGCTCAGTTGGTTGGCATGTCATCATGTACACCAAAAAGGCTGTGAGTTCGATTCCCAGTCAGGGCACATACCTAGGTTGCGGGTTCGATCCTGGGTCAGGGCACCTATGAGAGGCAACCAATCAATGTTTCTCTCTCACATCAAAGTCTCTCTCTCTCTCTCTCTCTCTCTCTCTCTCTCTCTCTCTCTCTCAAATCAATGAACATACCCTTGAGTGAGGATATAAAAAATAAAAGTAAAAAAGAAACTGTGTCAGTAAAAAAAAAAGATACCCAGCCTTTGTGGTTATGGAACTGATTTTAGCCTCTATGTCTTTCATGCCTGCCATTCCTTTAGGGATTAAGATTTTCAGAGAATTTGGCCTCTCATTCTTAAACCTTCCACCTACATTGGACTGTGGCACATAATTATGAGTGAGTCATATCCTAAAACAAACACTAGTTTCTGTAAGACCTTGTTATAATCAGAAACAATTTTTCCCCCTCTAACTCAGCATATTTGTGTAAATGCTTGGTACTCTCACACCCAACATTACCTTTCTATAGAGATGGTAGGATAATTTCCAGTGAGGATGACTTTAGTATACAAGACCAAGAGATGCAGTCTACCATCATTATACTGTACATCCCCATTTGGTTGTGCAGTTTAAGCCGGTTGTCCTAGCGTTCACCTAACTAGTACCCCTTTCATACTCTCAGCAATGGCCTGCTTTGGGTGTAAATTAAGCTCATCCTACTTTTAGAAGAATGTAGGATGCTTGCCTTTTTGTGGTTATTATAATTAATTTGAGAAGATGATACTACTTTTAAAAATATCATATAGAGCTGCTGATGGGGTTTGTTCATTTTTTTCTCCTATTTCTCTATGGGTTCCTTTCCATTTTCACTGGTGGATTTTTCTTCCTCAGTTTAGGCCTTTCATTTTTTTTGTTTCTTTCAATTCTGTGGTAGGGCTCCTTCTCTTTTCAATATACACGCTCTCCCTGGGAGAAATCTCATTTTCTCTAGTGGTTTCAATTACCATCCACACGCTGATGTCTCTCATATATTTGCATTTATTTCCACCATCTCATTTTGTGCTTTCAGTTTGTAATTAGTTTTCTTTGCTTCTTTTTTTTTCTACTTTCCAAACTTCATTTGTCTTGCATTGAGTAGTATCATATATATATATATATATATATACTTATTTATTCATTTTAAAGTTATTTATTCTTTATGATTATTTGTATTATTAGATTTAAATTTAACATGCCTGCTTGTCTTAAAGTCTAAATTATATCAGCACTGTTAAACTTTACCTAAGCAATGCAAAGTCCTTAAACTACTTTAACTTTTTCTTCACCTTCCCATCTTGTATATTACTTTTCTCTAGTATTTATTCCACTTTTAAAAATAAATGTTTTATGAAAATATAATATTTATGGAGAAAAGTACAAAATCATGAGCAAAGATCTTAATGGATTTTTAAAAAGCAAAAACCATGTACATGGTGCACAGTCAAGAAATAAAACATTACTACTTCCTCTGAAGCCCCCCATGCCTCCTCTCATTTAACCCAACCCCAGGATCCAGCCAGAAGGGAAATATTATTCAGACTTCTATAGACAGAGATTGATTTCAAGTCTGTTTTTGAACTTTATATAAATGGAATCATAGGGCATGTAACTCTTTTGTGCCTCCCTTCTCTGACCTGATATTATGCCTATGAGATTCATTATTATTATTTTTTATGTAACAATAATTTATCCTTCCAGTTGTTATGCAGCATTCTAATTTATGACTGTAACACAATTTTTTTAAAAAAGCTATGTTGCTATCGACAGACATTTGATTAATTTGCAATCTTGGGTTCCAAATGTTGATGCTATGAGCATTCTTCTAGATGTCTCTCTATTTGCATTCATTATTGTTGAATGCTATATGCAAAGTTGTAAAATTGCTGGGTCAAAGGATATCCCTTCAGCGTTAGTAGGGAATGACAAGCAATAGGCTCGAGTGTTTACACTTGCACTGGCAGGCGGGTGAAGAGTTTCCCAGCTATGTCTTGGTATTTCTCCTGACCGGTATCCTGGAGATATTCTCATGTCTCCCTATTATTGGAGCTCTTGCTCCTGACTGCCACATGTACCTTCATTCTGATTTAATTCATCATTTATTACAGCGTAGCCTGCAGCGACGTCCTTAACAAGTAGGAGGTCTGTGGGACGCAAATGTTTTGAGCTACAAATGGAGACCCCTTATTAGTAGGTTGTTGGTTACAGAACACCAGGTTATGTTCATCTTGCCTTGATGTTTTGAAGGCAATGCTCCATTGTCTTCTAGCTTCTAGCCTTGGGGTTGAATAGTTTTAAGGTACTCTAATTTTAGGTCTTTTATTTGTAACCTTTTAGTTTTATTTTTTTGGAAGTTTTTAGGGTGTTGTCCTTGTCCCTGGTATTTTGCAACGTCAGTATGATGTATCATGTGTGGCTTTTGTTTTAACCACTGGTTAGGCACTGCGTGAGACCTTTCAGTCTTATTTCTTTGAGAATTCTATAATTCTCCCTTTATTTTTCCTTTTTTGGGGTGGAAACCATTATTATTTGGATAATGGGTCTCCTAAATTGTTTTTCTAATCTTAATTTTCTCTCTGATTTCCCAACTGTATTTTTATTCTGCTTACTAGCGTATTTTGTCAATTTTTTTCTGTTGAATTTGTTATTACTGCTCTCTCATCTTTTGTTCTCTTTTCCTTTCTGAACCTCCTCCCCCCTTTTTAGGCTCCTTTTTCTTGTTTCATGGATATAAACTTATTTCTCTGAGGTTATTAATGACAATGTTTAACTTTTCTTCTGATTTCTATACTGGTTTTGTCTCCACTGGTTTTCTTCTGTTTGTTTCTCTTTATCATTCTTTCCTGTTGGAGGTCCCTGAAAAATTCTGGTGATCCTCAAATGTACAATTATTTTTAACAGTGGGTCCATGAAACACCAACATGCTGATTATATGGAGTTTGTTGGAGAGATTTTGTGGTAAATCCTGGAAGTTATTTTGTTTTTCTAAAAATATTTTTAATTTTTATTTTATATTAACATACAGTAAAACTGACTTTTTTGATGTACAGAGTCTGATTTGTAACATATGTATAGACTTGTATAACCACCGTCACCACCACTATCAAGATACAGAACAGTTGCAGCAACCCCAAAATACTCCCTAGAGCTCCACTTTGCAGCCACATCCTCCGCTCACACCAACCCTGGGAATCACTCCTCTATTCTCATTTTGTCTTTTCAATAATCACTTATATGGAAACAGATAGAGTATAACCTTTTTGACACTGGCTCTTTTCACTCCCAAATGCCTTAGGGATTTATCTAATTTATTGCGAAAAACAATATTTTATTCCTTATGTTTGTTAGATAATATTCTACTATTAGGATATACCACAGTTAGTTTACCCACTCATTTGTGAAGGACATTTGAGTTGTTTCCAGATTTGGAGATTACAAATGAGACTGTTAAAACCATTTGTGTAAATTTTATGTATGAAGATAAATTTTCATTTCTGTAAGATAAACACCTAGGGATTAAATTACTAGATCGTATGATAAGGGTATGTTTAACTTTATAAGAAACTGTCAAACTGTTTTCCACAGTGGCTGTGCCATTTGCTTTCCCACCAACAATATATGAGAGTTTCAGTCGTTCCTTATCCTCGTAAGCATTTGGTGTCATCACAGCTTTTTATTTATCATTCTAATTTATCTGTAGTGTGTACTTTGTCATGTATGTGATATGTAAATATTTCCTCCCAGTCTGTAGCTTGCCTTTTTATTATCTTAATTGTTTTTATTTGTGCATTACAGATTGTACTTCATGTGGCCAGTTCTCTTATTTTTCTTACCTTCTTTTTTCCCTCCTAAATCACAGGGAAGCCTATGTATGTCAGCTGGGATCAAAACTCCCAAAAGATGGGAACTGATAGTGTCTAACACAACTTTTGTTAATTTTGATCTCCCTGACTGTGTGTCCATCAGAACCTGTTCGGGCTGTTCTCAAGGGCAGGGTAAGTTGATTGAATAAACAAGCCAGACAGTAAATAAAACCAACACTTAAGTAAATATGATAAATAGTGGCAAAGCCTTTGTGATTTATTATTTCTTTCAGTTATAAAATTGCATCAATAGAAACTGCTGCTCAAAGCACCTAAGAGAAATCCTAGAGCAAGCCAGGTGTTCTCAATGTGGCTCCTGCACCTCCCCATTCTTTTTCCTGTAGTTGCATCTGTCACACTATCATGATGCAATTTCTCTGCTGGACTTGGAGCTTCACAAAGGCAGGGAGTATGTCTCTTCTGCTCACAGTTTTATCATTAGCATCTAGTAGCCTGGTGCCTAATAGGCTCATTGATTAAATTAATGTTGAAGTTGAATGGATAGACATATGACTATATAACGAACATACATGCCACCTTTACCAAAAGAGCCAGAAATTAGTACTTTATGTTTTCAACGGCCCAAGGTTTGTTGTCTGCACAGAGAGAACCAAAGGAATTCTTGTTCACTTGTTAACCACGTTTCAGAGGTGGTGAGAAATACCTCAGCAGACTCACGGGCTATGGTGAAAAGAAGTAGAGAGCAATCTAGTTGATTTGATCATTGTAAACAGCCAAACCAAGTAATTCAAGTAAATATGCTCTTGTGGTTTGAATCACCAATTTAGATAATTGTTTGTTTTTTTAATTAAATGAATAATCAGCAAGTCTCCACTTTACTTTTTTCTTTTCTTTTTTTTTTCTTTTCCTATATAGGCAGAGCCCAAAACTGTTTTTATTTGGATGGCATCTGAGTATAAAATTGTAGAAACAATAATAGGAATAAAAAAGAACTTATTGCATTTTATTTCAAATGACAACTCTTCAGTTCTTTAATAGCTTTGCTGTTTCATATTGTTCATAAGACATTGAAACAAAGCACTCTACTCCTTATTTGCTCTAATTCCTTCTCGCTGAATAATCCTGGCTAAGTCATATTGCTTATTTATTTAAAAACTGTCTATTCCAGTTTAAGCAACTGGGTGTACAAAGATGAAAAACACATAGTTCTTGTCTTCCAGAAGTTCTTGATCTAGGCACAAAAGTTAATGTTTAAACTAGTCACTGTACTGGTGTGAGGAGTACAACCCTAGGAAACTGAACTGGGTCAGTGAAAGGAGCAAGGGAGGAGGTCAGGTGAGATTTCATAGAGGTGACTCTTAAGCAAGGTTTTGAAAGGTGAATGGAAATTTGCAAGGGAGAATGTGCCAAGAAAGGTTTCTAAGTATTAGGAACCTCATATTCAAAAAGTTAAAAATTAAAATGCCAATAGGATTTCATTGTAGAGTTTCAGGTGAGTGTGGTGTTAGATGGACTATAGGAGTTGCAGGAGGTTAATCATGGAAATGTTGAATGCATGACTTAATTCACTGCATGGACCCCACTGGGTGCAGAATGAAAAGTTCGGGGCCTCCACTTATTTGTATCTGATTCTCTTTCATTTTTCTTTTTGTGTATTTTATAATGTACATGATACAGAAGTATCATATAATAGCATATGTCCTGAGAAATATGTACTCAATTTAAAAAATTGAATGACAGGGGTGTGTGAATAAGAAGACCACTGCTCTAGTTTCTTCCTGGGCAACTGGACTAGCAGCGTTGCAGTGAGTCACATGGAGGTGGCACGAGGAACAGACTGCTAAGAAGTACGGCCCTAGAGCAAATACTTAGAAGTGTGTTACTACTACTATTGATATTTGTCCATATGATTAAATGTTGCTTTTGAGGGTAAATCTTTCAAGTATAAACCTTGTAAGAGGTGGGATTAAACTCACCACAGAAGAATGGGAGCAGGCAGATTGAGACAGATTGAAAGACTAAATGAAGACACCTTTAGTATTTAGTAATTATTAAGTTAGTGTCCTGGGTCTCTAGTTCCCACGAGAACAGTTTCCCATCCTTGGTGCTCTTAGTATTTTGAGCTGGTTAGTTTTTTTGTTGTGGGGACTATCGTGTGCATTGAGGCTATGTATCAGCATCCTTACCTCTACCCACCAGATGTCAATCCACCCAGTTTCAGCAGCCTCGAATGATTCCAAATAGGGCCAAATGACCCCTGGTTGAGAGCTGCTGCCCTAGAATACAGGCTGCATGAAGGCAGTGTCAATACTGCTCTTGCTTCCCACTGTGTCTCCAGGATGGACCACAGAGCTTGGCATTCAGGAAGCACTCATGATATTTTTTCTTGAATAAATGAATGAGTTGCAAAACTGTATAACTATGCAATTTAAAGTACTGAAAATATCCCAGTGAATTCAGTTACAATTTGTTATAATAGTCTTCTGTGTCATGTGTAACACTCTATCTTCCATTTGATAGGTGGATTTACTGTGAAGACCAAACAGTTGAAGTTCGCAAACTCTCCAAACTTAGTAGCATTTCCATTTCCTCATGCAGCGATTTTAGAAGACTTGGATGGGTCTCTGTCTGGGAAAAATGGAAGTCATATTCTTGCTTCTATGGAGACCCTCTCTGCTTCTTGTTTGGTCAATGCCAGATTCAGTCAGATTGTCCCGGGCAGTGTCTGTGGGGAAGACATTCTCTTTCATCGTATGTCAGTTGGATTGTAAGTTGAATTAACTTTACTTTTCAGTTTGCTAATGAGCATACATATATCATTCAGGCTGCTGAGGTTCATATATTTGATCTTAGCCAAAAGGCTGAGAAATGATGTTGAGGTTTATAAAAAGGGAATTGTTTTCTAGATTCTATTTAAAGTATTTAGTTCTACACAAGTGATGTGGGACTAACTTTGACAGCTGTCAAATCATCAGTTTGTGGTAGTTTTAGGCTGATTCAAATGGCAGCTAACTTTCAATATCACTGGTCCAGAACTTGTAGTCCATGACCTCATATTGACATTTTGAGCTAATAGCTTCCTATTGAAAAGACTTGCAACCAACAGAGTACTTGAAATGTATTTAAATTAAAAGTATTAAAAATTTCAATAATGTCCATTCTCATTTATATACATTTACTCTCCCCAAGCTCTTTTTAAATGTTCGATATGCTCCAGGGAAGCAATTGCTGATGCTTTCCCATTACTTGTAAAGTTGCTTCATTCCAGTTCATTTTCCTTGTTAATTTCATGAACTATTGGATTTGTACAATACATTTCCTATTAATATTGGAGCAAGGACTCCTTGCTTATGCTAGTCAAACTACCATTAAGTTAGCAGCTGGGCTGTTTACAATGCATGATAATATTGCTTCTGCCCTCTTTAATTTTCAGGTAATGATTGCTGAGTGTCTAGGGTTCTACCTTTTACCTGTTTCAGATACGTTGTATAGATTTAGCCACACTTCTTTCCTCCCTTTTAGTGTCTTAACTGCATGAATACTAAGTCAAGTGATTCTGCTAGAGTATGTTGGCATCTTCTTTAAAACCAGTAAACTTCAGAGAGTGAGTCAATGTGGCTAGGGTTGCACTGTCTGCATTTTAAATGCACATGGAATCAGTATCTTGAAATTCTGTTTTAAAAGCTTTAGTAATATGCTGCTAGCATCAAATCGTCTGAAATGTTTTTTTCACTTTTGCTGTTTATTATTCTATCTAATGTTAACAGGCCCAATTCCAGTGAGTAAAATTGCAATGTGGAGGGATATGTTTTTATTATTAATCATTTTGATTGTACAGAGTATGACTTTTAAAAAAATCCTCACAGATGCCTCCTGATTTTTATTATTTCCATGATTTCTTTTTACCAAAGGCATTTTTAATGAGTGCTTTCAGATTTATAAAAGTTAGTGATTTATTTCTTCCATGCTTTTTGTTACAAATAATGAAAATTAAAATAGATTTGTGTAGTTAAAAATAACATTGCATGCTTGTATTATATTTATTTCTCTGTGTTCTTTATACTCCTTTTTTTATGCCTTATTTTGAGACCTGTTGGGAGACTGTCTTTTGGAGAGGCACTTAGTGGTGGCATTAGAAGGCTCTTGTCTAAGCATCTGTTCCTGGAGATCTACAGGACAGGATACTTTGGTGCTTAACTTAGCAGCAGGTCATGATCCCAGCACTTAGGGATTGATAAGGTCAAAAAGATAATAATTCTGAAATAATATTCTAAATGGCTTCAAAATGCTCCTACTAGAGTAAAAAGCGTGTCTTATTTGTCTGAAATTTTCCTGGTTTTAAAAAGAGAAAAATCTCATGTGCCAGAGAGCCTTTCAGTCTTGAGAAAATCAGGATGGTTGGTCACTGTACTCTCCCTTCTTCTATTTAAAAATTTTTCACGTTGACCCACAGGTCTATGGACGAATGCCCAACTATCCCCAATTAGCTCCAGGGAAGTCTCAGCATGCTCCCAAATAAAAGTCTCTTGACCCTAGAGTCCTCACTTCTAGGAGAAGATGATTGGATTAGATGGTCCCTAGGATTTGCTAGTCAAAGTGGACCAGTATCACCTGGGGTTTTGTTAGGAATGGTTAATTGAAGACGTCACCCCAGACATCCTGAATCAGGATCCCCAGGTGAATATATTCAGGTTTGAGAAGTACTGTACTGCTCTAAGGTCCTTCTAACTTTATCTTTCTATGAGTCTATCCTTAGCAATTTGTGCTCAGTGACTTGATCTTTGTCCCAGAGCATTATAACCTCATTAGGAACATGTCAGAGCTAATGAGCAATTTGAATTCAGCATAGATACAAACTTTGCTGCATTTCAGAGAGAAAGGATTAATTTATTGTGCTATTTGCCCTGGAGCAAGCACCCTAAGAGTTGATTTACAAAGCTCTCACAGTCATGGTCTTCTGGGGTTGCCCG
This sequence comes from Furipterus horrens, assembly GCF_987537825.1. Taxonomy (NCBI): domain Eukaryota; kingdom Metazoa; phylum Chordata; class Mammalia; order Chiroptera; family Furipteridae; genus Furipterus; species Furipterus horrens. The sequence goes on along the minus strand of NW_028327176.1, from coordinate 104,295,128 downwards.
TTGATGGAGATCTGATATGGCACAAGCACCCTGCTGTCTTTCCTTTGGCCTCTTACCCCACCACCCTCAGCAAGAGGTCCCAGGGGGCTGAGCATGTGGTCTTGCATAGCTGCACAAACAAAACACCACCTTCCATTTTGCTAACAACCAAGTAGTTGGAGTGGACTTTTTTCCTTGGAAGCCACTCTCTATTGTTCAATTTCGCTATAACTTTTTTTTTTTGACATCGGCAACCTTCTGTTCTGTCCCTCACTATCTTATTTAAATCTGATGGGTACCCGAATTTGTGGCACTTCCTGTTCTATAGCTTCCTCTGACTTCACCCTAACAGTTGGATTGACAGAGACATAAATATTTGAAGTTGGTAATAATATTAATATTTAGGTGAAGAAAAATTTTCTGATCTCTACAAGGAAGAGTCTAATTTTATGTTTTATTAAAATGACAACATGCTTGATCTTCATGAAAGCTGCTTATATAGTTCCCTCCCTCACTCACCAGTTCTAAAATCAGGCTTTCTGCAGGAGCCACAAGTATTCTGGATAGTGTTCTTTTCCCAACTTCTCTTTTTACCAATCTCATCTACCAGGCCCATCCTTCCTGATAAGGTAGGGGTGGTGTTAGCCCAACCAATGTCAGGCCGGATCTCATTTCAAGAAAATATGTCAGTGATTTGTTCTCTCTAGAGAGCTCATAATGATGACATGCCTAACATAATGCTTGAATTTAACCATCCCCAAATTTAGAGAAATGTTTTCTTTTGCATAGACATAATTACATGGAATAAGCATAATATTCTCAATAAATTTTGTGTGCTCCTTCCAGATCTCCTTTGTAAGCTCCTCTCGTTGTTCCTTAAGTGCTAGTGTGTCTTGGGGTTCTGCAATGAGTTTTCCTTTCTCTCAAGTCACACTCTTCCCAGATGATCTGGGTTATTTCACCACTTTGGTTAACATTCACTATTGCTTCCAGATTTTTTTCTTTAGTCTACACAACTGTACTCAGCTCTGGACTCATTTATCCAACTGTCCTTAGGATCTGCACTGTCTAATACTGTAGCCACTATTCACCTATGGTTACTAAACACTTGAAACATGGGTCACCCAAAATTGAGATGTAATGTAAGTTGTAAATTACACACCATATTTCTAAGACTTGCTATGAGAAAAGAATGTAAAATATCTTAGCAATTTGTTTATATTATGCTTCAGTGATAATATTTTAGATACATTGGGTTAAATATATTATTACAACTAATTTCACCATTTCTTTTTACTTTTTAATATAGCTACATAAAACTTAAGGTTATGTCTTTGGCTTACATTAATGGCTTGAATTATATTTCTATTGAGCAGCAATGCTTTCAGTGCTTTCACCAGAGTGTATCATAGCTACCGAAAACCCGACTTGCCAAAACTGAATTTATGGTCTCTATCCACAGACCTGTTCTCCACTGGGGTTCAGGAAATGCTTCAGTTGTCTAAGCCAGAAACACGGAGTTATGCTTGACTGATTTTCTTACCTGATTTCACACATTAATCACCTACCAAGTCCTATCCATTTTACCTCTTCCAAAAATTCACCTTGAGTCTTTCTACTTCTCTTCTTCCCAAATTTCCCCCTCTAGTGCAGGCCACTATACCTCTCACCTGAATAATCACAACAGCCTCTTAGCTTGCCACTTTTCTGTGCTCCCGTCCTTTAACTTAATAACTGAAGATCTGGTCTTGCTATTCACTCATTCCCTTGCTTGAAACCTTTTAAGATTTCCCAGTGTCTCTGGAAAAAAGTCCAACATTCTTCATCTCTCACGGGCCCTTTATGACCTGTTCCCTGTTTGTAATTCTAGCATCATCTCTCAACACTCCACGCTACTTCCTTGCATTTTATGCCTCAGACACACTCAACTTCTTTGTGCTTTACAATTCATAAGGTTCAACTTCCAGTGAACTCAGCATGAAGGTCATTTTCTCTGGTCAGCTTCTCTGAGTTTCCTGTACAGGTTTTGGTATACCTGCTGTGTGCTGGTTTCATATACTTGCACTGACCAATACTCATAGCCCCTACATAGCTTAAAAATTGTCCATCTCTTCTTTTTTTTTGATTTATTTATTGTTTTTCTATTATAGTTGTCCCACTTTTCCCCCCATTGCTCACCCCCCGCCAGCCCACCCCTTCTCCCACAGTCAATCCCCACCCAGTTGTCCATGTCCATGGGTTATTTATACTAGTTCCTTTACTAGACCCTTCCCCTACTTACCCCTCTTCTCTCCTTCCCCATCTCCCTCCTGGTAACTGTTAGTTTGCTTCTTGTTTATATGCCTCTGTCCATCTCTTCTTATAGATGGTATATAGGGCAAAATAGGTTTTTTTCTTTTGTGTGTGTTTGTATTATAATACCTATTATCATGTTGAAATATAGTGACTCAGTAAAATTGGTATTGAATAAATGAATATAAGTAAAAGAAATTGTGGACTCTCCAAAATCTTCTGCTAGGGCTCTTACTGCTCATTTCTCCCTTAGGACATGTTTATGATGAGCCCATGGCACTCAACTTTTCTTCAGAAGACCCAGGATTAAAGTACTATCCCTAGTCTTTATTTCCAAAATTCCTAGGAACATCTAATACCTAAGAATGTCCTTTCATAATGTGTTCTGGGCTTTGGCTTTCCTGGGGCTATCAGCTAACCAGATGATTTATTTTAACAGCTGATTCTTTCTCCACTCTGCTGTTACCCCACCCCTATTGAACCAGAAGTTTTCCTACATTTACAATTGTTTTCTTGCCCTGGAAATATTGATACATGGAATTGTGATGGGGAAAATGAGAAGTCAACCCTCAACATTACCATCTAAGAATTATTATTATTATTATTGTTATTATTATTGGTCTAAAGTACTCAATAGGTCCTTCAATTGTCATAGTCTTATTAAGATGACAGTAAAACAAACCTTGATCTGTTTTTCAATTATTGACTGGATTGAATGTGGGGGAAATTAGACAAGCTGAAAAGATGTTGTAGGTTGGCCAACTAGTCCCTCTGAGTTTTTGTAGGTTGTTCATAAAATAAAGTCAGAACATATGCATCTATTTGAAAATTTTTTTTAAATCTGAAGAATAGAGAAGTAATTAAGAATCATTTGTAGGTACGAGATATAGCTCCCACCTCCAGCTTCCTAGGGTATTCCTTTGGACAAGTTACTGCACATCTTTTTGCTAATGGGCATAATGGTATTTATCTCAAAGGATGATTGTCTGGCATACAGTAAGTGCTCAGTACATGGAGTCTTTAAGAAGTCTCTATTTTACATTGGTGATTTATTGTACAAAATAGTATATAAACATACTACTACCTGAATAAAATACTATAAATTATTATGTTTCTGAGAAACCAATGCATGGAAAGGGAATTAAGTTTGCTCAAATGTAACTTAATCCAATTTGTGAAAAATAGCGAATACTTTCCTGTGTGGTGTTGCACTAATCCAGGAAACCCTCCCAGGTAGTCATGGAATCTGGAGTCATTCACGACACAGTCTTTGATTCATTGTTATCCAATATTTTCTATTTCTCCTGGAAAAAGAATGAAAAGGTTAATGTTCTTGTAGATAACCTTGATTCTTAGATCTTGCTTAATATCCTCTCCTGTAGTGCTTGCATTCAGTTTTTACCTATGTACCTGCTCTTAATGTGTCAGTGTTCCAAGTATGAGGCACCCCCTGCCTCTGTGATGCAAAAGTAAAGAAGAGTTCAAATGGAAATTTTGGCCTACCTTTTTCTGTAATAAGCCCCTAACTCTCCTTCCTAGGGATAAATAGCTCGTCGGCCGTCGTCGGCAGCCGTCCGTCTCGAGAGACGATGGTGTAGCTTCTTAAGAGTCTATCTGCACCGCCGAGAATGGCTGTGCAGTCCGACTCGGGAGTGACACGGTATCTGTCTCCTCCCGTGTTGAATCGACATCTTGCGATGATGCTGGAGTGTCCTCTCCAGTGAAGCTGAAGCTACAGAGCCTGGGCAGGGTGATATGGAGGGTCTGCTGTTGCCCATGCAGCAGACCCCCCCTCTCTTCGCAGCTGAAGGGTCCAAGGGAAAGACGGAGTCAATACAGCTTGGCTTCAGGTGCGCCGCAGGAGTTGCCGGTGTTGACTACAACGTCAAACCGCCTTAGGGACTCCGGCTCCGGATTTTCTGTCGGGGTTTACTCCCTTAGCCTTTCCCCTGAAGAGGTATGCCGCAAGGCAGCGGAGGTTTTTTGGAGTCAGAGTTTTCCTTCTCTGATGTGCCCTGACTGGAAGATCGAACCAGCGACACTTAGCTCGCAGGCCGACGCTCAATCCACTGAGCCAAACCAGCCAGGGAGGGATAAATAGCTATAGCATCACAAATGGTATCCTTTCAGCCCTCAAAAACAAAAACCAAATAGATACCCATGTGAGATTAAAAAAATTCTAAGAATTATCCTCTCTTGTCAGCAGAAGTTACAGAAGTAAAATAGAAAAAGATCTAAAAATCATAATGAACCCCCAGACTGAGGAATATGACCAAATTATATCACTGAACATGACATTGGAAAGAGGGACTGACCATGAGCTTGTGAGCTGGTGTCAGTCAGCTCTACCATAGCACCAGGTGTGTGTATGTAGTGTGTGCGTGCATGTGTGTGTGTGTGCACGTGCATGCATGTGTGTGTGTGTGTGTGAAGACAAACTTCTAAGTCTAACTCCCTACCTGAAGCTAAAATTGTTTTTCAATATCCTTGACAAGTAATTGCCTACTGTCTGGTCGTGTAGCTTCAGTAGTGGTTTTCTCATGTTCTGAGGCAGCCATTCAAGCTAGATTCAACAGAGCAAGAGAAGAGACATAATAGTGTATGAAGGATTGTGTTAGATAGGATGATAGGTATCTATTGCTTCTCTTCATGGATCAAAATAGAATAAGCAAGGAGTATCGCCCTAAATGTGTTGCAAAAACTGTAGACACTACCTTTGAAGAGGTGGTAGGTATATTCTTGGGCTTCTCGACAATAAGCTATTATTCTTTAGCCAACTCCGAAAAATGATAGACAGAAATACACACCTACAAAATCATGGAGAAGTGATGTTGGGGGTGTGCCTGCCAGAAATACAAGAATTATTAAATCATATGACTTTTGTTTTTTTCCTACTTACCCTGTTTTTTTTTTTTTTATGTGAATTTGAGGACGGTTAAAAGTTTAGGGGAAAGACTGAATGTTGTGGCTTCTTTCTTCTTTTTAGGTTTCTTATTCAGAAGGAGAAATATTTAAGTGTATCTCAAATCAATAAGGGTATATAGCAAAGGCTCACCAACACATATAAAATATTACTGGATGGTATGGTGACAGGTCTGCAGATAGGATGGTGGTTTTCTCACAAGGATTGTTATGAGCCCAGTGTATTTTCTGTGCCACAAAAAATTTGCTGGCTGTGTTCCACATTTCAATTTTGTCCTCTTTGTGAAGTAAAGATGAGAGAACAACAGCAAGCACTAATATCCAGAAGATGCCAGCAGCAGCATTTGCGCCTAGTTATTATGATGTGTCTGGCTTAGGAGATGTGTAATTAGAAAGTGTTTATTTCACAATTGTTCTGAATTGAGAGCTTTTAGAGCTCAATGCAGTGTTTGTCTTAATACACAGAGATATGGACCCTCAGGAAAAGAAAGCTAATGGTAAACACAAACCAGGGTGTTAATATTTGTTCTCATTGGTATTGCAGATTGCCTAACAAATCCTTGGTGGGCAGTATACATTCAACAGTTCCACATGCTATATGGGCACTAAATAACATAACTGTTTATGCAACTAGTATTGTGAATTGGTGCATAGGCTGGAAGTTTTATAAGTGATAGCGCTGTGTTTCTAAAGGAAAATACTGCTTAATTGAAACCAGGTTTGGTTATTTAAAAAAACACAAAAATTAAGGTGCCCTATTTAATAGGAAAAGAAAAGGAAAGGCTTATAGTTCTTTTGTCCTTTTAATTATATACAGGAGCTGTTGCTGACACAGAAGTAAGGGTTAACATTTAAAATGGACTGGTTGCCTCCTGATTTCTTGCACATAAAGCCATGAGAAGTTCAGGGAGAGACTTCTTCCCCTAGTAATGAAGCTCTTTGCTGCTAATGGCCCATGCAGACTCCCTTGGCTCCTCCAAATTAGAAATACTTTTGTGCTCCTTTGCTTCATTAACAGTAAAGAGAGGGAGATTGGTGGCTATTTAGGGCATGGGGAAATTGGTGGCTATTTAGGGCAAGCGAAAATTGTAGTAATTATGGTTGGTAATTCTCTTCATGGTGTTCTTCGACTTTTGGTGCTTTTCAGAAGAGCCCACCACTATCACAGCTAGCATTTGTCCTAGGAGGATGGGAGCTATTTGAATTTTTGGCCCCCAGTGATGGTCAACACAAGGCATCTTGCCTACTGGGAAATGATGGATCTTTTACATTTTGATTTGCTTTTCAGAATGTACCATATGAGTCTTGTCACTTATAGCTGTGATAAAGATATATTGAATAACTTTTGCCTCTACCTGCATTGCATTTCTGAAAGCTGGTGTTGCATGTGAGTACCTGTGAAATTACATCCCAAATAACCCTTGGTGCAGATGGATGGGGTGGCTTGATAGGATCGGAGCAATGCATAAACAAAGAAGAGGGAAGGGTACTTTAGGATCCCAATGTGCTATGGTGGGTCTCTGGTTGATCAAGGGGTTATCATCAAATAAGTAGATGCTGGTTGGAAGGAAATGGCATTACAAGAAAGGTACAAAATACTAAAGACATGTATAATTGAATTAATGTTAAAATTTAGTTGCTTTACAATATTTGAAGAGGTGGTGAGCTTAATAAGAGCCTTCTGAAGCTAGGGAGTATGGTCTTAAAAATGGCTCCTTCAATAATCGAAGTTACAATTTATAGAATTAAGCCAGGAAAACTTACATCCTAAACATTGATTTATAAATGTGATGCTGATGGAGAGTGAGAAATAATTAAGTCTAGTCAAAGTGAACAGGAGGATTCTTGGGGCCACATTGCTGAGATTAAGAAGCATTTCTGGAAAGAAATATCTACTCAATTGATTTTATTGTAACATAATGAGATAATATTTGCATAATATTCAAGATGGTATGCATAATATTTTAAGAATAAGGTTACAAAATATAAGTTGGAAGAATTAAATGTAAACAGGTGGGTTGATAAACATAATTCTTCTTTTGGTCTACAGTTGTTTAAAAGAAACTATTTGTAAAAGTGATTTAATTGAGAGAGCTTGACTAGAAAAATAAGAGTTCGTAAAAAAACCTTAGCACTTTCAATTAGTGTAGATTGCTTGTTGATGCCCAGGAGATATCTAACCACTGAACATAAGTGTTTAAGTCATCTTGGCAAATATCCTATTGATATGGAGTTTGACAATATCAGACTTTGATAACTTAGGGTCAAACTGCTTATCTCCTTTGATTAATACGTTTAACAGAAATCTCCTGATACTCATGTGGTTTTCGGGGTAGACTTCTTTGTTGGGGAGAACCATCACTAGGTGGCCAGTTCAGTTACAGTGTTCTGGTCCATTTAACACATGCTTATTCATTCAACAAATATTTATTGAGTACCTACTATGTGAAAGACAGTTTCATTTTTTACTGTGGATTATTAAATGAAAATTCTGATTTATCAATTAATCTCTCCTGGATTAAGTCCTGTGATTCATTTCCCAGAGCCCATATGTTCCAGTGAAAACTGAAAGGATACAATTCCAGAATCTGGAACACTCAAAATCATTCCTGCACTGTGGGGATTCCCGCTTATACACTGACCATGGCACAGACAGCAGCCAGTGCATTTACCTCTTTGGTATTTCTTGGTTCCAATTTATCTCTTCTTATCACATTTGTTTTATATTTATTTCTCAGTAGCCTATCTTTATTCATTAAATGTAGTATAACAGTTGGCCCAAATTGTGCTGGATGATATACTAGGACTCTAGAACTCATGCTTTTGAACAGGGGACGTGAGAACCATGATGATTGAGGACAAATGGCTAGAAGATTCAGGAAGAAAATTAAGTTTTAGATTAAAATGTAAAGCTAAAGATTAAAATTTAAAAATAAATGTCATAAATGGCAGAGGAATTTTAGGATGTGAATACCCTATGACTATAAGAAGATATAGGATAAGATATGGGGAAAATTGCTGCAATGGATTAGAAGTCAGAGCTCATGACATTCATGTCCATTCTGAGTCTAAGAATTTGAGTTGAGGATTGTCCTTTAGTTTCAGTTTGAATTCTGATACACATGTGAAAAAAAAAATACCTAAGGATCTCAAGCGCAAAGAGAGGAGGAAGTACCCCTGCGCCAAATTTCTAAAGATTCAGTTAATGCTGCATAGGCAAATCTTGGAGAAATAGTAGTTCTTTTATTCCCAATGCCCATATAATTTTTCATCTCTTTAATAAGTTAACAGATGAAACCAACACATCCAATCTTACAAGAAATATGTTTCAGGCTCCGTATCATTAAAGGTATTGAGTTTTTCTTTTTAATGATCAAATATCCTGGATAAACCTCTAGACATTAAAATAAGTAGTACAGGATGGCAAACCTGGCACATCTGAGATTCTTACCTGAGCTCTAGGTAGATGTTGTTGGACTTGGTGATGGTGACTAAATACCTGACTCAGATTTATCTCTTTAAGCTTCACAGTAGCTGTACGAAATACATCCTACCCTTGCCTCCATTGAAAAAATAAAAGGAAATTAAAGCTTGAAGAGGCTCAGTAATTCGCCTAAGTTCATATACCTAGTGCATATAGATTTCCAGTTTACACCCATTTGACCGTATTGCCCAAGCATTTAACACTAAAAACAATTTCCTTTTATAATATGCCACTGAGTTGTAAATTGGCTTTGGATATGCTCAGGCCACACCTCACTTTGAAAAGCCAACATCCTTCATCTCATTTCCCTCCTCTTTGAGAATTTAATTATCTGCCTGCAGCAAAATGCCACAGTTACACATTCTCATGAAAACTAAACCAAAGGAGGAAGGACAGTCATAATGTGTATTGATTTCTTTTTTTTTTTTTTTTTTTTTGCTTTATTTTTTCTTTCCACTTTGACTTTCGTTTTTGGGTCTTAACATGTAGCTAAATCTATTTATGTGCTAGTGAAGTCTCAGGGATTACGTTCTGGGATAGGCTGTGTAGAATAATTTGCAGAAATGAAAAAACTTTTCTAGTTTAACCTTTGACATTTACATAACACTTTTGCCACGCTCTGCCTAAGCTTCCTCATTTGGTAAAATGCAGCTCTAGAAACCCTTCAGATAAATTAGGAAACTGGCACCAGCTTTTGGGAGAGCTCATCCATGCATTCTTTTTCCTTATGGAACAAACATGATTTGAGTGCCTATATGAAGGGTCCTGGGCCAGGGTGCCAAAAAGAAGAAAAATATCTCTAACTTAAGGATCTCACAACCTGTGTTAATAAGCACAAAAGCAAAGCCAACAACACGAGATGCTGTCGTAGGTGTGAGCACTGGGCATTACGCAAGCCCATGAGAGAGGAGCCAGGTTACCTCTTGATTCTAGAGAAGGCTACTGAAGCCACCCCTGCTGGGCAGCTGGAGGTGGGCTTCTGAGGGAGCAGGCACATCAGGTTCTGGGTCTCAGTAATTGCCTCCACTAGGACTATCTAATAAATAAATGGTATGTTTCCTGCTGCAGATAAACCTGATTTACAGCAAAATTCTGGCTACGGACATTTCTTTGTTAAAATAATAGCATATGGTCCTGAAATATGTGAATTTATTAAGATGGCTTTTTAAGGGCATCAGTTCTGAGTGTTACTACCTCCAATCCACCAGATGAGTGAAATGCTGAAACCTCCATAGACACACAAACAAGACAACATGTGGAAAGAATATAAGATGAATTATAATTGATGGAAGAGGAGTACATTAGGTTCATTTTTTTTTCTTTTTAAATTCATGCTAGAACTAATGCTCCAGATGCTTCTTATGATTTAACCATGACTGACAGCAGAAATAAGACAACCACTGTCAAATATGTGTGTGACACATTGTCTAACCCTTATGGCTGGATGGCTCTGCTCTTGGATCAAGAAACCTACTCACTGCGATTTGAGACTCCTTGGATCAACAGATCTCTGCAGGTAATTTATTCAATGGTGCGCTCTATACCCAAGGGGTTATTATGTTCTGCTTTGTAAAATAATAGTTTGCAGGTACTAGCATATTCTGGTGTTGATAAAGAAAACTGTAGCAGCATGTTTGGCCAGATGAATATAACCTGAATACAAGGTAAGTTTTTCTTTTTAACTTGAAAATTTTATAATCTGTTTAACTCTCACCTTGAATGCAGAATGGTTCTGCCTGAATTTTTAACTTCATTAATACAATGAAACACAGCTTCTAAGCAATCTATATAATTGTAATTTTATATTATAGATTAAGAACTAATTTAACCCAGAAAAAAATTCATAGCCAGAAAGGTCTTAACAAAGCATTTTTGCATTGCATACTGCCACCTTGTGGTTAAAGATTAACGTGCAAGTGGAGGTCTAGACTTTCATTTGGGTTGGGTTGAAGAAGTCAAATGATTAGGGAGAGCGAAGACAGAAATAGTCATGTAGGTAGAAAGTGAGTGCATTTTCTGGGGAAAAAACAGCAACCAACTGGTTTCCCTCAAGCTTTTTTTGGCTCTTTTGACACATTTTTTTTTCTTGTCTCCTCATCCATATTTTCCCTAAAAGTCATAAGAGCATCTTAGGGACCTAGAAGCTGCTTTACAAGTGCCATAGTTCTGAGGAATTCAAAGCATAATCTCTCTTTATCCTCTCACCATCTCCCAGAGAGTGAAGAGCTCTTTCCTTCCCCAGAGGTTCCCATGAGAACATTTCGTGGAATTTCATAAGGTGAAGGCAACAAATTGGTGACTCTGGAGATGGATATCCTGGGTTTCTGTCCTGGCTTAGCACTCTCCCACTTTGTGATACGGGACAGGTTTCCTGAACCACTGCCTGTCTCACTTTCCTTATCCATAAAACAGGGCAGTAGTAGTAACAATCAGAGGGGACTTCACAAGGATTGAATGGCAGTGTTAGCTATTACTGTTATAAATGGATGGCACTCCTATCACTGTCTGCCTCTTTAAGTTTATAGGAGTTCTAGACCTGGCTTAGTCTTTTCCCTCTGTTTGACCTGGGTCAAGTCAATTCACTTGTCTGGGCGTTGGTTTTCTTTTCTGTTAATGAATGTTTTTAAACAAAAAGAAACCTATGGCATCTTTCAGTCCTTACAATGTATGATTTTGTACCTCTGGTTATGAGTTCTTTACAGAATGTATTTAAATAAGCCCATTCCCCACAAGAAAAGTAGTCTGGGTGTGAGCTATCTTATTTCTAGGCTATTCAATGTTCTTTGTCGCTCTTTTTTTGGAGGGGAACCTTCCTTACTAAATTAGCTCTATTGTACTTTTCTCTCACTTCAAGTACTCAGCAACATTTAGCAACTTTGCTCCTGGAAATTACCTCCTGCTGGTACACACAGTCCCATGGCCTTACCCTGACATCCTCATAAGGTGTGGGAGCCGAGTGGGACAGTCCCTTCAGTCTCCTCCATCGCCTGGGGAAGACCAAGGCTGTGACTGGTTCTTCAATAGCCAGTTGAGGCAGCTCACCTACTTGGGTAAGTATAACTGGATGAGCATTTTGAGGGCACATAGTCAGAAGCCATCATTCACTCTTGAATCTCAGACATTTGTGCTATGAAGTGATGAGGCACTGAGGGGGCCAGTTGTGTGTTACAGTTAAGGGGGTGGGCTGTGAAATCAGACTGCCTGGGTTTAAATCTCAGCTCCAACACTTACTAGCTAAGGGACATTGTGCAGTGACACTCTTTCCCTCTAAGGCTCAGTCTTCTCAGCTGTACAGTGAGGTAATAATAGGACCCACTTCAAAGAATAGGAAGTTAAACAAAGGATAATATATAGAACTTTATTAGAGTGCCTAACCAACAGCAAGTGCTTAAGAAACATTTTAATAAATATTTTTGATTCACTTTAAGGCAGTGTTGTATTTGTAGAAAGACTCAGTGCATAGGAAAGACAGGATGGCTGGTGATGGCCACACATATTAGGAGCAGCAGAGTACAAGATGATAGAGACAGAGAGAGGAGGAGTGAAGAGGGAAGTTAATTTGGTAGCCGAGAAGAAAGCCTTGGAAGGGAATGCGAGGTCAGGCCATTGAGAAGGCATGGAAGGCTGATCTGAGGGCTGGGGCGTGAGCTGTCTCTGTCCTGTGTCAGGATGCAGCATCAAGATGAAGGATCCAGGAGCCTCATCTTATAGGACTGGAAATCCTTCTGCAATTTCAGATTGCAGATGGCTAAGGGATTTCCTTATCTTCTTATTGTGCATGTTTCACAGGAGATTTCTTTTGACTTCCTGGTGTTCATCCCATATCTCTTTTCTATACTATGTCTCTCTGAGCACCATGATGTCCACTTATGCCAACCTGGCCTCAGTGTGGTTTGTAAGGAGAACCTGTCCAAATGGGTCTCTAGAATGACAATTTTATTATAAATTGGTCTTAAGAGATCCTGATCAAATTTAGGAAAACTCATCAACACCTCAAGTTCCAGCGCCTGCCATAAGCCAGACTTGTCCCTAAGGATGTAGAGAGCTGGGCAATTGTTCTGAGTCCCTTGTTCCTGTCACTTGTGCCTAGCTATACGTCAATGGTGTCTGAGCTACACGTGAGCCCTGGGACGATTAAATTTTAATAGCACCAGAGAGTATGACATTTCCCTAGTATTTTTATCTTTGCCAAATGGATTATTGTATATTTTATTTGCACTGAATTGTACTGTTCAAATTTTATTTCTGATTTAATCCATCCATAAATGTGACCTAAAACTATAAAAGCTCAGGATGGACAGAGAACCTGTGACTGTTTTACTATTAGAGTTGAATACAGCCATTAGCAAGAGCAAACAGTTGCCATTAACTTTAACTATGACTACTCACTTGATATATAGTCTGGAACAAAATTTAATTTCAAATTATTCTCATTCTGTGACTTAGTGTGCTCTGCAGAAGCATGTCCATTGGTCAGATTCTGTTTATGAACTGTGAACTGATTTGAATTCTCACATAAGATAAAATGATAAAAGAACATTTGGGGCTTAAAGAAAAAAAATCAAATCATGCAGTTACAGATTTTCTTCCCCTTTGTTATTATTATTTATTGAGTCAATAGCAACTTATACCATTATCCTATATATACAGTTTGATGGTATAAATATATATCTGTATAAATATGTGTGTGTGTATGTGTTCCTCTGTACATATATATTGCATATATATGATGTGGATGAATACTTTAGTATAAACATTTTTAGTAGGCATAGAGTTTTCATTAATTTTTACAAAATTCTTTGTGTCAGAATATCATAGTATATCCACCTTTTAATAAATAATATGATTTGGGAAAGGAACAGGAAACCGCAAAAGGTTGGTGAAACTTTCAATGAACTTGGAGACTCTGGTTCCTTGGGGAGGCTTCCCAGTGTTCCAGCTAGTGGCTTTCGGGGCCATTGGTGCCTCTGCCATCCTCTGAGCACCTGGGTAGGAAGGAGGCTAGAGATGCTTGCGTCCCCGTTTCTGGGCTGGCACCATGAGGGCGTGAGGACTCAGGAGGAATGGAGGCCCTTGCTGCTCTCCTCGCTGGTGTCCCATGCAGCTATGTCGGGTTGTGTGGATTTGCTTATGATTTGGGGTTTCCTTTGTATAAGGTTTACATCATATTTAGGAAAGCTAATGATGCCATAATGCCTAAATGTCAGTGAGGTAGTTGTAGCTGGGACCCCAAAAGACCCCAGCAATAAAGTTCCAGTTCTGCACCATGCATTTTACATATGGGTTAGTTTACTTTCAGTTCTCATTTACATTTATTTTTATTTTGGGGCCATGTTATTTCATAGGCCTGTGACTAGGATATTTTACATAAAATACATATAGTCTAAGAAGAAAGCCTAAGCCAAGACCTCACAGTCTATGAGGACATATTCCTGGGATGAAAAAGCATGGGGTGAGTTGTGTGTACTAAAGTTTCACTTTGTTGTAGGGAAGCTGCTTGACCTCCTGCAGGTGCGCCAAATTTCCTGTCAGACTTTCAGGGTGGGTGCAGGGGTCCTGCTCGTTTTCCCTGCTGGAGATTCATTCAGAGTGCTGCTTCACTGACAACCGTCTGCTTTCATTCATTTGTTGACCACTTCTAAATGGATCATCTTTGTATTATTTGTGACCTTACCATATCCCCCAGGACAAGGCATTTAAAAAAAAAAATCATAATTATCTTTATTTCCTCCATTTGGCTACTTCATCTGTGATTTAAGATACCTGACTGACCTTAGATCCAGCTGAGAGTGGGAAAAACCAGAACCCAGGCATTCTGGCTCCTGGCTATGGATCTCTCCACTAGAGTGTGCTGCCTGCTAAATAATCATTGATCACTGACCAGAAAGGGTGGGGTGGGGGGTTGCTCTGCAGGGTCATGGGAAAAAACTTCTCACTAATCCCCAGTGACAAAAAAAAAAAACAACAAAAAACATGCACATCTAATATGTTTTGACCCTTGCATTTCTCTTCTTTACCAAAGCAAGTTTTGTCTTTGTTCAGCAAGCATCTTTATGGAATGCAGGTTCTTTGGAAAGCTCATGGCCAGAGCTTAGGGCTTAAGGTTTTAATCAGTGGCTGGCTGGCTGTTTTACCTGGGGCACAGAATTATAAATGCCCCACGCCTCAATGACTTCATCTATATAGCAAGGTTAAAAATATTTATCTCTTGGAATTGTGGTACAAAACACCCAAACATCTTCAAGTGTGACTAGTATGTCACGTACTTTACTACCGATTTTCTCAATAGATTGTTTCTCTGCAATTTCTCTTATTTCCCTGGAAGAGTAACAATGTCACAAGCCTTGAATTCATCACAACCTTTCTGAAAGGGTCTCATTTTATTTTCCTTGACTAGATTTTGTTAGATAACTGAGATTCACGGTAATATGACGTATATGATGTATGGTTCCCAGGATTGAAATTTAATACCACTTAAGCAACTGCTACCTACAGAATAAGATAACCTTGCTCATTTAAAAATATCTTTTAAGGAGATTGGTTCAGGTTGTCTTTCTAAAGTATCTGAGAAAAGGAACCACTTACCAAACAAACAGACCACACGTACCTTGTGTGCTACAGTGATGTTAGGACCCAGGAGGGGCAATAGTTGATGATAAGCTATTATGAATGGCAGTTGTGAACTGTACCTTCTGTGCCATGCTTGGGAATGGGTATGACGGTAGAACAAGTGTTCTTTTTTATTTTCTAAATAGGAGTCAAATCCAGCAAACCCATTTTTCTGTTTAAATGATTTGATTCACTGGCAGCTCATGTCTCCGCCTTACACAGCCAGCTTCCCAAAGCCTCTTTCCCTACTTTTTTTTTTTTTTTCCCAGGGATGTCTCAGTTCATGGTGCACTATTTTTATTTTTTAGTTACATTAACGCTATGAAATAATTAGTCAGCTAATTAATCTGGTTTACAAGCTTTGTAGGATTCTGCAGCTGTCAGTCAGACCCAGGCCCCAGGCTTACATCTAGTCTCAGCTCTCTTGCCCATGTGATTTCTGTTGCCATGGCTACTGGCTACATCTGCTGACACCCCACTCTCTATTTATTGCTTAATTAAGAATTTCACGCTCAGCCCTTATCTGCCTCTAAGAACAAGCACACACTGTTAAGAAATTCCAAATTTAGGCCCAGGCACAAGGAAAGCCTTTCTTGCGGGCTTTGGCTGGATGGAGCCTCTCTAACGATCTTCTCGGCATCCCAGTCGCCACCCTTCAATCAAAAATCATTAAATGGGACATAGATAATGAGCATGTAGCATATCAAAAGAAGGATGTTTGCTTGATCCAAAGGAGGAAAATCTGCTAGGCTCCATGCTCAGCTCCACTTCAAAGGGAGATGAGACCCCCTCATCACTGAGGCCTGATAAAGCCTCATTTGTTCTGGGCTTGACTTATGCAAAAGGTCTGGTATGTCCGAGTCCCATCTCACAGACGTGGAATCCCCCCACCTCTTGCCTCCACCTCCAGCAGCCCCCTTCCTGGCCTTCCGCATGCTCGTGTGTCAGCACTTAGGCAGCTGGGTCCCCCAAAGCATCAGGCGGAGCGTGTAATCACTGACTCTCCACTGACAATGGCCACTTGTAAGGGGGTGGCCAGGAGGAGGTCTTCATCACAATAGGAACACAATTATTGCAGCTGCTAGGGAGGACTATGCTTCTTCCTGTAGCAATATAATAGGACTTGCCCCAAACAGGGAGACAAGGTTGGGGGGGGAGGCGGTAGGGGTTGAGAAGGGTGGGGAGACAATCTTGAGTTGATTATTCATATTCTGACTCTTGGAAGCCCCATGCGGAACCAGCGGGGTTTCAGCAGCTGCTCGTGCACAGCCCGCTCCTAATAATTGTACATTCTGTCAGGGGTCAACTTACTTTTGACCCTGTCCTTTTATATTGGTAAGAGGCTCTTTAGGGCAAACTGTTGGGTTGTGGCAGGGTGCATTAAACACTCACAGCCCCTTCCACTCGCTTTATCCCCCACCCCACCAGCAGCCGGTGATAAATTCATCTCAGATGCTGAGCCATTCAACGCTGCCCTCCTGAGTTCACACAGCCCCCACTCCCACCCAGAGATGCCGGCGAGCTGGGATATTGTGAGAGGCGGCAGCTGAGGAAGTCTGCCTGCTAGGCTCAGAGGCTCCTGCATGCCACCTTTTTCTGACCGGACTGAAAAGAGACATGTCTGGCCAGGCTGGCCAATGCTTGTCACCAAGTGTCCCCCGCACCAAGATAAAGGGGGCTGTTTGGCATAAAGCCGGGACTGTTGTCCATGAGGGCAAGAGGGCTGTAGATAGGGAGACAGATGGACTTCATTGTCTGTACCAGGTGTCCTGAAGAACTCAAGTGACAGAAGGCTCCTAAATGATGCTATTAACTCAGGAGATCCTGAAAATAAGGAGAGTTTTACTAAGTTTGTGGCTAGGAGATCACGGATACTGCTTACGTTTCTCTTTTCTTGAAGTGCTGAGGGCACTGGCTGGGAGCAGGCTATTGCCTGAACCCTTCTGTTCACCAACTGGTGTAGAAGACCCTCTGTGGCTCCTTGAGATGCAATTCTGTTAGGATCTAAGATGGAGAGCAGACTCAACTGGGTCCTCAGATCTCTTTGCAAGGATTTTACAATATAAGCAGTGTGGTATCATAATCCTTCGAAACTCTGCAGACATTCCATGCTGAGTCCCTCTAAGGCAATCTATAGCATTCTAGTTAATAAATTCATTTACATTCTTATAGAAAACTCATCCCCCAAAGATCCCCAAGGATTTTTACTGGTAATATAGAGGACTGACTTCAGGAAAATGCGCTACACTTCATGGCAAAAATACAGAGAATGGAAGAGGAGCTGGAAATGTGACAAGGGATTTTGTCTCTTGATGACAAGTAACTTCTTCAAAAGGAAAAAGGAAGGAAGAAAGGGAGAAATGGAAAGAAAGAGGAAAGAATGGAAAAATTAGACATCAGAATCAGGAGGTGGGGGTATATAAGGGGACTAAATGGTAATGGAAAAAATACAACAAAAAATTTAAAAAGAATCAAATGCTTTTTCTAAAGATGACCCAGATTAGAGGAACTAGTGCTTAGTGATACTGGTAGCTACCCTTAGTTCACATAGGGCTGGGCATAGGCACTATCACAGTATTCAAGCTCAGCTTTTCTGACTCAGTTTTCTTACTTATTCTAATATACTAGTGGCTTTTGTGTGTTAAACTTATTCTTTAATTCTATTCTGCCTAAACTTCAGATATTTGAGTGCCACCTTCACAATTTACCACATCCTTATGGCCCCTGTACTATTATTTACTTAAGATTTTTCTTAAATCAATACCCACACTGAATCGTTTAAAAAACCTAACCTCTTCTCAAGCAATAATATTTATAAAATCATGGGTTTAATGACCTAGTACTTTAAAAAAATACTTTAACATTTATAGCTATTAAAATAAAACTTTTATGCCACTGAAATTATCACCTCATGTTTTATATTGTGGGAATATATTGTAGTTTGCAAGCTTTTGGTACAATTGATTAAAAGTAAAAAAGGTGAACACAAGGATCTCTTATTTTATCTGGGTCTCCTCACTTGTTAAGAACACCTGCTTCTGAGAACAAACCGCATTTTTGAGAGTACGGTATAAAAGAGGTTGTAAAATTCCTCAATTCAGTGCTTCCTAAATGTGCCTCATGGGCAAACAGCTGGAATGCTTGCTACCAGGCTCCTCCCTGTAAGCTCTGGTTCTATAGATCTGCAGAGGGCCCAGGAAGTCACAAGTGCCCCATGTGTGGCAAACATTGCTTTGAGTCAGAATAACAATTGTTATTGTTCTGAGTTAATTAAGGAGATTTAATTGAGCTAACTCTTAGGACTGTGGTTAATGCAGATGTATCTATCTGTTGGTGTCTCGATCAAGTTCTTTTACACTCAAAAAAATATACTCTTTCAAGAATGTGCGTTACTAGGAATAATAATAGAAGGCTCAACGAGGATCACAAAATTTTCATGTTTCTGTGAAGGTTTTTAAAAGATCCTGTGTTATGAGGGCCAAGGTGACTCTGTCACTGTCTCTGTGAGGCTGGAATCAGACGGGAGTGTGGTCTTGTGAATCAGACTTGAGCTGCCCAGGGACCAATTGACAAGTAAGGCTTCTCTGTGGCTAAGTGAAAGAGGCTAATGTCTGGAAAGCAAGGTCAAGTTCACCGAGCAGATAGGAAGAAACAGAGCGGGAGTGTGTAGGTGTGTGAGGCAGATCCAGGAAAAGAGGTGGAGGTCGAGCATAGGGCAAGCTAAGCTGAAAATGCACAGAGAGGACAAAATCCAACAGTTGCCTCATGAAGACAGAGCCAGAGTCTGAGTCCACAGCAGACAGATACAGAGAGAGAAGTCACAGCCAGGGTGAGATGGATGAAATCTGCAGACACAGTTACTGTGTCTCTCCATGCGTAGCCAATGGCTGACTCATACTGTATAAATGTGGGCTGAATGAGAGACCCTAATATGTGCCTAAACCTCAATGGCAAAGTGAGAATGGGGGTGCAAGTGAAGAATAAAATAGGAAAGGAGTCTACAACCTGCTCAGATGCATTGTGTTTTTTCTTACTACTTAGGTACTCATTTATCCCTCCAAAATTCCAAGAGAGAATGGGACATACTCAGGGAGAGAGTTATTAATTTTTCTCTTCCCTAGTGCCCTAGTGAGGACACACTTTGCCAGGCACAGCACATAAGTCTGGTAGGCACTAGTAGCATTTCTAGCTGAGTAGCTCTCTTCCTCTTACCAGGAGCTATTTTCTTAGCACATTTCTCTCTTCCTCGTAGATGTCTGTATTTGTAGCAAGCTCAGATCATATACCGCTTGTCAGAATAATTTGGCAATAATTGACCCATAGGCTTCTTTCTGAGGACCAACCAGATACTCTTACAATCTGGGAAGGATCAACTGCAATGAGGCTCCTTTTATAAACAAAGTAGATTAACCATTCTAGTATTACAAACAGAATTAGAAATCATGAGCACTGAGAAAACATATGTACAATATCACAGTTTGTGTAAGGCTTTTAAACTCTTCCCAAGACAATACCTTTATTCTCAAATGATTTTCATTTCTCTTTGCATTTATCCAAATTGGAAATGACACTTAACATTTACGCTGTCTTTTATAGAGTCAAAGCACTTAACAAATTTTAGAAGAGTTGGTTAAGTTGCTTACAACTCTGAATACCATAGCTCATCATGATTAGATGCAGCTGTAAAAGAGTAAAAAGAATAAAAGCATATTTCTTGGGTTTTGCCAATTGGCTCTTAGAATCATAAGCATGCATAATAACAGTGTGATAACAGCTAATTAATTTTCCATTATGTGCCGGGCACCGCACTAAGAATATTACATAGTTCATTTCATTTTTTCTTCCCAATATCCCTATGAGGTAACGAGTAGGATTACTCCCACTTTTCAGATGAAGTGACCAAGGTTCAGAATAGTGAGTAACTTGTCAGTGGCCCGCATCTGGGAGCTGAAAGACCCAGGATTCAAACTGAGGCTAATTGGACTCCAGAGCCCACATTCTTCCCCACCGCTCTCTATGGCATCGCTCTCATGACACAGAAACAGTGTTTGGGAGGAAATAACCCTTTGAGCAATGTTCACTGCTCTGACCTGCCTACAAAAGGGCAAGTATAAGTAGCAGTGGGATAGGAAATCAGACTTTTCTAATCTTTTCTACTCTTGGTAACTTTTCTCCATTTCCTCTGGTACTGAAACAACTTTTCTCAAATTGAATGAGTGGTATTCACACACTCTCTTTAATCAAGTGAGCAATAGCTTTTCAATGCATGTTTTGATTTCAATGTCTGTTTTGAGGCAGAGGGTTCTCAGGAGGTGGGAACCATTTGTGCCTGTGTAGAGTCTGAACAAAATCGGTGGCCACCCAGTTCAGAAGCCGCTGGTGCAGAGGGACAGACATGATAGCTCTCTGAGCCAGGGAGCCTTTTTTTTTTTTTTTTTTTACCAAATACATGAGTGACTTAGTGAATGAAAAGTCAAGTGAACAGCCTATAATGGCAGTCAGATATGTCGAGGGTTAGCCTTGTGAGGGTTACTCATCACATGGTTACTATAATATATGATACAGACAGTATCTTTTTCACCTATGGGATTTTGGATATATTGATTATTTTCCCTCTACTTCAACTTTTATCATCTTCCTAATGGGAAAAAAATGGTGTTTCTATTCTTTCCTTATTTCAACCATTCCTCTTATAAAGGTAAATTATACTTAGTTGGGGTTGACTAAATCTATAAAATAACTAGAATGGCTTTGAAAATACCTTTACATGTAACTTTACTTTTTTATTTTCCTTACCTCAGTGGCTGTGTCTTAAGCAAGAAGGCACAGATGTACTGAAATCTACAACTTCCTGGGAACTATTAACAACGATGGTCTTTATAACATTTTTAATCAAACTGATTTCCCTTTCCAAATGATTCCTGGAATTTTCCTCATTTATCTTTCTTAGAGTTTGATTCTATTACAACATTTCAAATCCTTTCTCTTGTAGAAGAATAGTATATTGTTACAGCCTTTCACATGTTTTTAGATACCGTCTTGCTCATCTTCTCTTCTGCTTTTCCTTCTGATTGAGCCTAACTTTTTTTCTCTTTTGTCTTTGGGTCCTTTAAGAGGGTTGCTTTCTGCCTTTATTTGTTTAATTTGTTGAAATTGTCAGTTAAGTACTGGGTATCCAGAATAGAGCACTATAAACTTAAGATTTCTAGATTGGTCCATGAAAATTAAGTATCCAGCAATGTATAATGTCCTAGATACATGAGAAAATCCCTCCCTCACAGATTTAAAGACAGAGCTAACAAACAGTTGATGCAATCCTAAATTAACCACAACTGATGCTGGATAAATATTTGCTAAATTGAAAGCCAGCTTAGGATAAATATCACAGTATGATTTTCAAGTGCTTTTCAACTCCAGGAAATACATAGATCAGTGGCAGCAGAAGTGGATAAGTTAGATGTTCTAGGATAAAAAAGAGATAAGATGTTGGGCTAGTAGCTTTATTATTATTATTTATTATTATTATTAAAGACAGAAAAGTGGGTGAACTATGCAATATAAGTGAAGTCTTGGAAGTAATGATAAAGTAAAACATGTAAAAGAATATGTTGGCCATTGTACCTGGTCTCAAATGTGTACAGAGTTAGGAGAAAGCCACAGACTTATGCTTCTTATAACAGGAAGAAATTTAAATGAGAACAACAATCAAAATGAGAAGAGAAGAACAGGAGAAATCTCATCATGGATTCCTTTGGGGATAATTTTCTTTGTAATGTTCGGAAGCTTATGCTTTGTAATTAGAATGGTCCTTGGTCTATTTCACTCTGTGACAGAGGAAAGGGCTCAGGATTCCAGGGAAAGGACAATGGAGAGCGTGGGTTTGACCAAGGTCTCAAGGCTGCACGCAGCCTTCAGCAGTCCTTGGTCCTCCAGTGGTGGGAGGTGCTGACTCTCATGACATATGATAAGGCAGAAAGGTAATTAACCAATAACAGACAAGGTGTTACTAAAAAGTGGAGTTCGTGCACCTGATTACTAATTAATCAGGCATGAGAGCACCTTGTAGATGCATTCACTATTTAATTATAGCAGCCTCTCTTGGCAAAGGAGCATATGTTCCCAGCTTAATCTACTGGTTTATACTGACATCAAATTGTCATTATCAGAAAGAATCAGGCCTTTTGATTATTTCCACTAATTTATTGAACACTTAAAATTAATGAACCCCAGGCCTTCTAAACGTGCTCAGTTGGTTTGGAAGATGAAGGAGAAAGGGGAGTGAAGAAAAACCATCATTAAAAGGACAATTTGTTTGGATAAAGGTAAAAGAAGTACATTTCATGGGTGATCTGAACTCTATTGGTGAAAAACATGAATTCTAAAAGCTGAACTTCCAAAATGCTGGAGAGGAAATAGGGTATGAGGTGTGCCCTGCTGACCAACATTGCCTCCAAAGAACATATGGCTGAAGGTTTTTATCCCTGAATTACTTATGTGCCAATTCTCTGGGAGACCTCACTGCAATTAAGTTTAATCAAATAAAAGCAAACAAAATCAAATGTTGGAAATCAGCTGTTAGACTAACTAACAAGGCCTTCATTTTTTTTTTTTTATTTTGAAAATTTAGTTATGTTGGCAAGAATATAGCATAAACCCACCTTCTCACATATGGATGCCTTTCATGTTAAAATAATCTGTGCATCACACCAAAGTCGTGGCTGTTTGTGTTTAGTTTCAGGTGAAGGCCAAGTTCAAGTGATTCTCCAGGTGAAGGAAGGTGCGCCCCCAACTAGTTCAGGTAAGTATTAGCCCACAAAATAAAAGATCCTAGTACAGCAGAATGTTCTCCAAAAATAGTTTTACAAGTTCTTTACATCATATAGTTTATACATAGGTATGTATCAGTTCTAATGCTTTTATGCTGAGCAACTCTCTATTGTGCTAGCCCTGTAGCTGAAATGTGTCTGTATAAAGAAAGATATAAGAAAGGTACATATTAAAACATTGGAAAGTAAAAATTAAAACATGTAAATCAGCAAATTTTATAAATCATGGACCATATGTGCACCCAGGAGTCCAGATCTGCAGATGGGCTCTTCGGCTCCCAACAAACGGAAAGAAAAATTCAGGGTATCTCAAAACTTTAATTGTTCCAGTAATTTCAGGAAATCAGGGTAAACAAACCATCCCTAAAAGTCAGATGGCTCTGTGAAATCTTTCTAACTCATAAAAGCCAAATTTTCAAAGACTAAATGACTCATAAGTACCTTCTAATGTATTTCATTGTTTGTTTTTGTTTATTCTGAGTCAATTTAACTCTACATTTGCAGCAGGGATAAATCTTTTCAAAAGCTGTGCTTTCCTTTGATTTCCAGTGGCATTTTTGTCATATGTCAGAGCAGAACCCATGCCAATCAGACAATGATAATTCCTCCACTGAAATTTGTAAATAACTGAAGCAAAGGCACTAAACTAAAACTGTGAACTAGAAGTACTGATGGTTACTGTTCCATGCTTATTAGACTAGAAAGAATGTAGTTCTTCATTTTCATAACTGTTTCTGAGCTGCCATAGTGTTTGACTCTTTATAGCCCTGAACTTAACTTCTTTTTCTTTTTTTGAAATAACTAAGAAACTTTATCATTCTCCATATGAAGCAACTTTTATATTTTAAAATTTCTAATAATTTATTTTTCAATTATATTTGATGGATAATATTATATTAGTTTCAGGTGTATGACCTAGTGATTAGACATTTATATACCATACAAAGTGATCACCCCAAGGAACCTAGTGTCCGTCTGGCACCACACATAGTTATTACAATATTATTGACTTCATTGTCTGTTTTGTATTTTACATCCCCATGATTATTTTTATAACTGGCAATTTGTACTTCTTAATCTCTTTTACCTTATTCTACCATTTTCCCAACACCTCTTACCTCTGGCGACCATCAGTCGGCTCTCTGTCTCTGTAAGGTTGTTTCTGTTTTGTTTTAGATGGCTCAGAAATGCCTTAATTATTGAGCGCCTCTCCTTAGAGGTACAAGGGGAGACAGCGATGGGCGATGATCTTTGCCTTTATGGGGTTTTATGGTCACCTGGGATGTCAATCAAATGACTCAATTTCCTTTAAAATAACTGTTACCAAGAAAAAGTATCTTACAGTTCTCTCCTCTGAAAGTTCTTTGTTAAAAATCCCCAAGGAGAGATTAGATTGATTGGGTCAGTCCCTGTTTTATAGAGAACGTAGCTGTTGGGGAAACACCCATTCCAGGACCCTTCAGAGGATACTGGTCCATTTATGCTGGTCATTCGTGGTTCAAACAGTTGTAGTCATGGTGGCAGGCCACAGTGCTTGGTATAAAGATTTCTGTGTAAGGACTCTTTGGAATGACACTGTGCATGGCCACCATCCAAGGACTTTTCAGGAGGGGTCAGGTTTAACTGGGAGATGCTTCATTTGGTTTGTCAATTGCAACATGCTGAATAAATAGAAAGCCAATGTTTTGTAGAATTTTAATAAGGGAAGAAATATCACAGGCCATCCAATCCAATTACCTTGTTTTATAAATGAGGGCGGGGGAGCCTAGAGATTAAAGTTTACTTTGTCACATCAGTGGTCAGTGGTTGAACCTGAATGAGAACTCAGTTTCCCAGCTCATTCCAGTGCTGTTTCTGCTACACCATATATGTGCTAAAGTTCTTCAATTACCTCTTATGGCATATATGAATTTATGAGTTAGATTAGAATCAATTATATATAGCCAGTTTTCCTAGCCCATATAGTTTGGGACAGAAAACTATCCTAAAATGCAGGGAGTTACAGAGTTAGTACATCATCATTCTTTAGAAAGAAATTCAAATATTAATATTGTTCTCAGGCATTGACTGATTCCAATAGTGTAGAGTAGATGTGTGAATGTCAAAATTTGAATAAATGTGGGTGTATATTCTGCTTAGTGAATAGCTCTATGAAAAACAGTGAAATTATTGCAGTATCAAAAATTCTTTGACAAAACTAATGGAATAATTCATGGAGTTCTATCTATATGTTAACCTATTCAGAGATTCAGTATGAATATGTAATGCAGGTGAAACATTTTGGATTAAGATGTCCTGCTTCAGAGAGCGTCTTAGCTCAGTCAGTTAACTGAGGACTATTCTGTGTGCAAGACTGTGCTGGTCACTGTGGGTCATTGTGGACAGGAAACTCTAGAGACAGCAGAAATTAGGGCACATATAGGCCAGAGGAGGTAGTAGTGATGTAAATTGTTGTTTAGGTGCTTAGTGGGTTGGGGAATGGATTTATGTGAATTTGGGTCAAGATGGTACCTACTTTTCTGAACACCCCAGTGCAGGTCTTTCATGCTCCTCCAACACGATGGCTTTATTAGTTTTCTCTCAATGCCTACACGGGATTTATAAAAAATGGGAGGGTGGGAGTGGGTGAAGCAACCCACTTTTATAGAAGATAAAAATATTTCTGAAGAGGCTTTACATCAACCATGTTGTCTTTTCAGTGGAGGCTAATTTCAAATGCTGTCCACAGTCATATGAGATAGTCTCTCCCTTAGTTTGCCAACCCTTTCCCCATAGATCTAAGTTTATTTCCTTTCCACTGGCTGTGAGAATCTGTCACCTCTTTTCCTGTTTAAAGTCAGCTCATCCCTTCCAGCATCTTCTGAACTTTGTTGTCCTGTCAGCAGCCAGCTCTTTGCTCTGTGTAGTTAACCTGTCCTTCTTTGCTGGCTCCTTCCAGTTTATTGCTTCCCAACTGAAGCAAAACAAAACAAAATGTATGCACACTTACTTAATGCTTCTGTAGTTTTCTCTTCTGCAAACCCTCTAACTACTACCTTCCTCTTATGCAGGGCCATAAAAAGCTGGGGTGAATGGAGGATTAAGGTGGAAAGGGCAATTTTTAGCTCAGAGAGGAAGTTAGAAACTACCTCAAATTCTGGTTGTCCTTGAGTGACAAATTTGTAGAGAAAAGTGGGTTGAGGCTTCATTACAAGTGTTGGTTCTGACCAAGATATATGGACTCCAATTTCAAGATAAGTCTAACTTATCTAAAGCTTGGAAAGACAGATTGAAGTCTGAGTGTCCAATTTTAAAGGTTCCACAGTGAGCTTTGTGGCTGATCTGACCCAAGGGCTTCCCTTCCTTCTCTCCACTGCATTCCTCAGTCCACTGTAATCCACAGTGGTTTCCCCCTTCAGCACGCCACTGCACTGGAAAGGAGGCAAAATTGGAATGGAACTTGGAAAGGTATTATAGTACTGTTTTTTATAAAATATATATAAAGCCTCTTTCTGAGTGAGTCTTGTTACAAAACATTGACTGATTTCCATGGTGTGGGTTTTTTTGTGCTAGTTAAATTGCCTAGGATTTTCACTTGACCACTATATTATATATACTTTAAAATTATCCCGGTGCCCTAATTAGACCATGACTTACCAGGAGTTGAATTCAGGTGGACACAATAATTGGGTGCTCCCTGTGGTTCTGACCGCAGGCTTTTCTCTTTTCACACTGCAATCCTCTGAAACTATCACAACCATCCTCAGAGTTTCAAATACATCTCTCAGTCTGATGACACCAAAATCCATCTCTCTGACTCAGAGCCTTTTCCATCCTTTATGTTTATAGTCATTCCCTGCTTGCTTTATATTTTCACCTGGAGGGCTCACAGACACCCCAAACTCTGTATGGCTCAAACTGAACTCATCAGTATATGTCTCTCTGCCCATCACCACCCATGATGGAAACCCAGAGGTCACTCTTGGCTCTTCCATCTTTGTTATCCCCTGCATGTTGACCTCTGGTTGTTTCTGCAGCCCCAGCCTCTGCCTCCTTCCAGCTGTGTGGCTCAGCCCCCAAAGCTGCCTATAGTTCCTTTACTTGATCTCTCGTTTCTTGCCGTGGCTCATGCTCATTGCTCTGTGTAGAGTGCAAGCTCTCACCACATTCCACTCCCCCTTATTTTTATAGCTCCCAAACCTTTTAAATGCAGCCCATATGCTCCCTCTCCAGGACGCCTCCCCCAGCAAGGTCTCGCTTTTTCCGCTGGTCCAGTACTGTTAAAGAGAAGTTCCAATATTTACTTACACAACTTATACAATGCTATTAGCTCCTTGGGGCAAAGTGTGGCATTTTATTTCATTTTGTATCCCTACATTTTTAGGACAATTCTGATAGAGAAGGCACTGATTATTTATGCTTATGAAATTACCATGTAATGGATGATCTCTGTCCTTCTCACTAATCATGTGAGATCCCCCATCATGTGAGCTTTTGAAACTCCCAGAACATATTTTGGCCTGAGAAGAAAATATTTTTCATAGAACAAATATTTTTCCCCTATAAGGCTTAATTAATTACACTTGTGGTTTAATTTGAGCTACTTAAAGTAATACTGAATAAATCATCTGTGCTAGAAGAAGAATGTTTATAGTCATCTGTGAATCTTTTTCATTCTCCTTGGAGACCATCTCTCTGCCCTGTGACTCTGTAGTAGGGATCACATTCCAGAAAAGAACACATTGGTACACTTCGGCATGGTATGCATGAGGAAATGCTGGGCATTCCTCAATGGAAATTAGTAATTTATGTTTTAATTCCTTGATGAAGAGACAGGTAGGATGGTTGAAAAGAAAATGTCATTTGATCGTCAGTGGCAGATCAATAAAAACCATTTGAACATAAGAACTGTATGTAAATTATTGCAATGAGGGGTGTCCAGATTATGACACCTGCCTTTAATATTCATTAAGAAGTGTGCGAAGATCATACTTTTGACTGAGTGATTCCATTGCTATGATTCTAATTTAAAAAAACAGGATTATCAGCAAATTTGCATAGAGTTATTTATAATTTAAAAAGAAAGTGTTTCTCTAACTGGCTTATTTCACTTAGCATAATATATGATTTCACTCATGTGGAGTCTAATGAACAAACTGAACTAACAAGCAAAACAGAGACAGATCATAGATAAAGAGCAGGCTGACAGCTCTGAGGCGAGGTTAGGGAGTAGAGGGATCAAGGAAAAAGGAAAAAGGACTCACGGACACAGACAACAGTGTGGTGTTAGTGGGGTGGGGGGAGGAGAAAGGCATAAGGGGGATAAATGGTGATGGAAATATAACGATAAAAATAAATTAAAAAATGAAATTTCTTTCAATTTTGATGTGGCATCTTTGATATTAAAATCTTTGATGAGTAAAAAAGAGCAGAAATAAAACTTTTAAGACTACTTGAAAAAAGAAAATGGGAAGAGCCTAAATACCAAACATTAGGGATTAAATAAATTATGGATTTTCACATAATGGAATATTATATAGCTAATTAAATTATGTTCATAAGGTGTTTCAATGACATTAGAAAATGCATATGAAAAACTACTAAGCTAAGTAAAATAAGAATGGGATGTAAAATTGCACATGTGATATAATCTCAATTATAAAAATGCTTAGAAATTCTTGAAATTACAAATAAAAGGTTAATGGCTATTAACTCTGGATAGTGAGGTTATAAGCGATAATAATTTCTCTTTTTCTTTCCATATTTACATTTTTCAAATATTTCATAAGCACATGTAATATTTATAATAAGGCAAAATACAACTGTTTAGTATCATAACAAAAGTAGAATATATTTTCTCTAGTAGTAATCAAAGTAATCAATAATTACTTGCTTTGTACCTGATAAATTTTTTTGGAAGGTTATAAAATATTAAAAAGCAGGTACTGTTGGAGGTGAAAATATCACCAGCATTCTAAATGATAGTAGAATTTACAAGATATCACAGTGAATCAGATTTTCAGTTACTTTTTGCTACTTCCCTTCTGTTTTCTAGCTTCTACTTCTGCACCGAAATCAGCTTTAAGATGGTCCCTCCCTGAAGCATGGACAGGTGTTGAAGAGGGCTGGGGAGGATACAACTCTACCATTCCAGGCTCTGGGGATGATGTCCTGATTTTACCCAGTGAGTAAAACAATCTATGAGTTTAATAATCACAGACAGACTGAACCAGGCCAGTCTAGTTGAGGATCATCTGTCATTTAAGTATATCATACAATACCATAAAGAATATGGACATAAGAAGGCACTTATATATACACTTTTTGGGGGGGGTAATTATAAGAGAGGAATTGCATAATTCAATGAAATCTGTAAAAAATAGCTCAGCCCACCTTTATCAAATGTGGAATAAGTAGTCACAATGCCAAAGGGACTTAAAATCATCAATTAACTAGATAATTTTTATGTGTTAGAGGACACATATTCTAAAGACAGAGTATATGGGAAGAAGCAATTTGCAATTGGCTCTTTCTCTTTTGCCTTCGTGAAGCTTTTACAGGCAGGACTGAGAAAAAAATAACAACCTTTTCTGTTGCCATGATTTTTCAAAGGTTCTGTAAAAAGAACAGATAAATAAAATAGAAAAACAAAAGTCTATCTACCTATCCATCTGTCTATCTAGAACTTTTTCTATGTATATGAACATATAAGAGAAAGATATATAGATATACTGAAACACACAACCACACTCACAAAATTCTTTTTTCTTAAGGGAGGGTTTTTGAAACTCCTAGGAAATCTCTCTAGACTGAGAAAAAAATATTTTTCATAGAACAAATATATTTCCCCTAAAAGATCTAATTACATTCATGGTTTGATTTGAACTTAAGTTAACACTAAATTAAAAAAAAAAAGATCTGTACTGAAAGATTTGAACATTTAGTCATATGTAAAGTAATAATAATGATATTAATAAACATTTGTTGACAACTAACAGCATGGTAGCAATTATTCTCCATATATTAACTAGTTTAATGCTCATAATAACTGTGACATAAGTGATATTGTTATCCTCATTCTTACTGACAGGGAAACAGAGGTCCAGAGTAGTTAAATTACTCAGGGTCACACAGTTTGTAGTTCAGCAGAGTCAGAATTTTAACCTAGCAGTCTTATTCCAAGTTTGTATTCTTAACCAATCCAAGTACATTCTCAATAAAAGGATTAAGATTAAACAAAAGGCAGTAGTTGTGTTGTTTGCTTTATTAATAATGAAAAATAAAGGCAGAATGATTAAAACATGTTGAATACCTTCTGGCCTATGGTGGTGTGCCTGTTAATCTCATAGAGCATTTTCAACCCATGTGCCGCAAAAAATTTTAAAACCTGTAGTACCTGACTGAGTATTTAGATTGTCAAATAAAAAAATGACAACAGCTAACACAACAGTAGACATCTGGTATGAGTGAATCAAAATCATACGTATTTTTGTCAGATTTGCAAAAATAAAATTATTTTTTGGTATTCCACACAGTTTCAGTAATTAGTTTATGTGTGCCATAAGATGAATAAGGTTGAAAATAACTGGCAAAGAGAGATGAGGGGCAAGAGACTGTGGGCTGACCAATAGAAACTTAAACTATTATTATTATTATTATTATTATTATTACTATTCAACTCCCATATCATCCAGCTCTCTCAATGAGTGTGAATGAACAAACTCATGAGTCATTCCTATACAAGAAGGAAAAAAATATGTTCTGTCTCAACCGTCTCTTTGATGAATCTAGCCAGAGGATTGACCCTGGGCTATGGTTTCCTACCAAGCAATCTGTTTCTCCCACACTATGCAGGAAGCAAGAGAAGCTTTTGAAGGTTGCCAAGCTTTTAATATCTTTTGGGACCTTTATGCTGAGTGAGGAGCAATCTTAGCTCTCTTGCTTGGCATTGCAGTTGACTGTATCCATGTGTGCCCTGGTGGCCTGGAACCTCTGGCAGGCTCATTACCCTCCATTCTTTTGTCCATGGTCAGCTTATATGATGCACCTAAATTCTCCATGTAATTACTCTTAAACAGCACAAATCATTGCTTTGGAAAAAGGTGGGTGAGGGCATAAGCACTGGGTATATAAAGTATTATATCTTCAGTTGGTCCTTTAGTATTATTGTGAGAACCAGAGAAGTTATGATTTTTAAAACATGTAGTTATTGTTCATTATTTCTAGTTTTCAAATGTAAAGATAAGTGAATGAAAACAGATATGTAATAAATAATGAATGAAGTCCTTATTCTTTTCCTGTTGCCTCACTCCTCTAATAAGCCCTCTTTGAACTCTAGCAAATCATCTTGTAGTGGTCAGCATTTTAATCCGTTCCATTCAGTTTGGGGCCTTATATAGATACTGTTCTGTCCTATTTTTCTCTTCTGATTTTTGACACACCCTGATATTTTGACCTCTGATGGACCTTTGGGTTTAATTTACCTTCTTTTTCTACTCATGGTTTGCATTCTTAACCTGTTCCTGTTTCTCCTGGTTTCTTTCATTCCTAGCCTTCTTTGAATCAAGTATGTTTGTTCACCCAAGCCTGGCACAAAATAGATATTCAGTAAGTATTGCTTGAATGAAGTGAATGAAGTGCACACATCAATGCTGTCATTCATAATTTAATACCAGAAATAAATCTTTGAGTTGACACAGTATAAGTTTTACAGGTTTGAGGAAAATAACATCTCCTTTGAACAGATTCCTAATAATTAAGGTTTTTATGATGATGATAGCAACCACTGTAACTTGAGTACTTGGTGTGTGCCACACACTGTGCTATATATTCTACATGGATCTTCTTAATTAATTCTCACAACTGCTTTATGTGAGGATCCTGTTATTATCCTCCTTATTATAGATGAGAAATCCTGAACACAGAGAGATTAAGTCATTTTCCCAGGTTTCATCTAGCTAGCAAGTAAAGAGGCTGGGGCAGGAAATCAAACAGTTTGATTCCAAAGTCCTCTTCTCATTCCATTTTTAAAAACTTACCACCCCTGAATGGCCTGGTTCATTCAGGCCAGACTAGATTTTATGCTGAATTCATACTCTGCTGGCTGTTCACATTGTTCTCTTCATCTGAAATTAAAATGAAGAGAACTTTACTGTTTACTCTACTTGAGGAATTCAATATTATCACATTCCCATTAGGTGCACACACATGGAAAAACTGGAGAAACTTCTCAAAGAGGTATCTGATGTAATGAGCCATTGCTAAAAGCACTTGCTTTGCATCTGGTTGCAAATGTAGTTGTAATTCAAGTTAACACTCCTTTCTAATTCAGTTTAATCAACATTCACTGAACACTCATTGTGTTCCAGGTACTGAACCAGGTACTCCTGATCTGAGGCTCCAAAGGCAAGTGAAATACAGCCGTGACCTCCAAACAGTTAGTGATCTAAGCTGGGTTAATAAAACACACAATACATAATAATATAACAAATAGCTTTAATCAAAACAGAAGTGTTTAGAATCAAACTGCAAGTAAAAGAGAGACAGCTTCATGGAGGAAGAAGCATTTGAAATGGACCTTGAAAGATGGGGTAAGAGTCTGAGGGATAGTATGAGACATAAGGGCATATTGAGGAGGTAGTGATGCTTCAGGAGATAAGGAGGGGCTGTCAACTAGGCTAAACCTGGGTTTACATTTAGATTCTTACATTTACCAACTGCATGATGTTGGACAAATTTTAAACCTTTCTGACATTCATCTGTAACATGAGGGCTATAGTTAATATATCACAGTGCTGAAATATTAAATGAGATAACATCAGCACACATGACCACTGCATAGAGTATCGGCAATAATGGGATTATAGATGAAAGCTATGATTTTTAATGTATCAGGTATTCTTTTCTTTCATTTTTCCATCTGACTGCCCCTCTTGGCCTCTGGTATTAGCAACACTTTGTATTTGCTTTCCAATGGCTTATTATTTAATTCTCACAACATCTTTGGGAGCTAAATAGGTAATAACTATTATTACAGTAAAAACCCATTTTTACATAATACGATTTTAATGGAACTGCTGATTTTATAAAATGAAAGTGACTGGTAAAGAAGATTTAAGTGATACTTTTGAACCTCTAATATAATTTTATGGTGTTTTGTGTATTTTAATTCATTAATAAAGGAAATGTGTAGAACATTCCCATCATTATTCAAATAGAATAGCATAATTTTTCAATAAAATTCTTAAAGTAAATTGCCTATTTCTATTTTCTGGGAAATCAATTTTATGGAATGACCTCAGACCCATCCTATTCCATAAAAATAGGACTTTACTATACTAATAAATGATATCACTGTCTTAAGTATACCACCATTTTCCTTTGAGGCATTCTGTCTTTATAGACATTGGGTTTTTGGAAGAGCTATAAATTCTTCTCAGTGATATTATATGGAGTAAACTGAAATAATCATGAAGAATTTGCTCTTGTAGTTTAGTTTATAACTAAAACACACCAACAAGTATGTCTGATTGTCTTTCCCTCCTAGATACTGGGAAAATGTTTCTAAATGCCTTCTAGACCTCTTACAAAGTGGGAACAGGAATTTCAAGTTTGAAAGTCCCAAACCTTCACAGGAATAGCTGGTGGATTGGTACTATATTTTTCACACTATAAGATGCACCTGACTGTAAGATGAACCTATGTTTAGAGGAGGAGAACAAGAAAAAAAACATTCTGAACAAAATAATGTACTAAAATATTTAATAAAATATAGCAGAATAATATTTCAACCATGTGAAGTGAACAGCACTCAATAACAAATGAGGAGAGACTTTAAGGTTCAAGCACTCTTCTAGTTTTCTGGGAACCCCAAGAACTCATCATCGCTAGTGTCAGAATTTATGAAGCTCAGTTGCTCACAATCACTGATATCACTTCCTTCGCTGTCTTCATACTGATCAGATGCTCTGAGATTAAGCAGTAAAGTGGGACATTTAAGGGTCCCCAGGGGTTTCGCATGGGCCCATCGCTTCCTCTTCTAACAACTGTCGCCACCACTGACAGGTCAGGTAATACGCATCATGGTCTGTGACGCAATACTCGCTCCATAAGACACACAGACATCCCCTCTCCCCCCACTTTTGGGGAGAAAAAAGTTGCGTCTTATGAAGCGAAAAATATGGTAAAATGATCCTGCTAACTTGTACTTCCTGTTTTGTCCTGAACTGATCTAAGAGGATTTGTGTAAGATGCTTGCAGCACTTTCTTTGAGGAAGTTTCAGCCAAGACAGAATGAAACTGTTTTCACACAGGGCAGACTTAATGAAAGGAAAATGTGTTACAATTCCAAATGATATGATTCTGATTTAACAGGTACAGATGTGGTATCATATAGCTTCCAACACATGTGTGTATGTGGTGTAGTTTCCTGTGTTCCATTTTCTGTGTTACTTTGAACTGTCCTTATTTGCAGATGAATGGGAGTCCTATTTTTCTATTATAATAGTTCTTCTGCTTTTGTTTTTGTTTTTCCTGATTTTCAGTACTCAGGTACTTTACATAGAGAGATTCATCAAAGTCATGTGATGTTCAAAAATGGCAATATTTAACGCCTTTCTTTGTTAAGGTTGGTGATATAATGTAAGATTATCGTAAATCAAGAAGTAGATTTTTGGGGGAGGGGATTTCTACAAAGTGTTGTGAATATAGCATTATTATATTGATTTACTGTTTTTTTTTAATGTTTTTGACATTGAATTCAGTCTTTTTTTTCCCCAGCTTTTCTTTATTGATTATATTGTTACAATAGTTCCAATTAATTTACTGTTTTTAAGCCTGAAATTATTAACTAATTTAGGGTAAGATGCATATAATGCAAAAATTTAGGTCTGCACCATCAATTAGAAACTAAGTATTATAAATATTAGTATTCTCTTCGTAGCTTAAGTTGTTTTTAAAATTCTGTTTTTGTCCCATTTGGATGGCACAGAAATGTCATGAAAATCACCACCACATTTATTCTGGATTACTAGCAAGTGGGATAGAGGATACATTTAAGCTTGAGTTACTGGGATCTTTTCTATGAAGCATGATGTCAGAATGGTGACTGTTGGTGTGTGTGTTCTGGAAATCTATCACTACTTAAAAAACCACCTAGAAACTTAACAGCTTAAAACATACATACTTTTTTTTTTCACATTTTTTTCAGGGTAAGACCTCATATTGAGATTTTCCATGCATTGCAGTCAGATGGTTGCCAGACTGCAATGACCCAAGGGTTCAACTTGGCTGCATGGTCTAAGGTGGTTCACTCATGTAACTGGTAGTTGATGCTGGCTAGGAGCTCAGTTTGGGAAGTCAGCTAATTGGCCTCAGTTCCTCCCCACATGGGCTTCTCTATGGATCTTATTGGGCTCACAGTGTGGCCACTGCATTCCAAGAAGAAACAGCTTATGGAGTCTCCAGGAGTTAGCAGTCCAAGAGACTTGAGTGGAAGCTGCATGCCTTCTGAGCCAGCCTTAGCTGCATCAGAGTATCAAAACCATCACATCCTCTTGGTCAAGCAAAGCACTAAAGCCAGCTCAGATACAAAGGAGGGGAATTAGTCTCCACTTTCAATGGGAAGA
Organism: Furipterus horrens; assembly: GCF_987537825.1. NCBI lineage: Eukaryota > Metazoa > Chordata > Mammalia > Chiroptera > Furipteridae > Furipterus > Furipterus horrens. The sequence continues at coordinate 104,259,411 of NW_028327176.1, read as the reverse complement.
ATAGGAAAGAGCTTGCAGCTGTCTTTAATCTGTCACTATCATGTGTTTATGTGTGTGAGTGTGTGTGTACACATGTAATTAAGAGCAGAAGTACTTGACAATTCAAAAGGTGAGTGTTTTAGGGTCTGGAAAATTTGTTCTATCTTCCCTCTATGGGCAGACATTAGATTTTGTTGGCTTACATGAATCAGAAATTGAAGGACACTGGGAGACAAACTGGTCAAAAGATTTTAGTTTCTTTATTCTTTAGTATCTATAATGCTTGGTGTTATTGTATTACCTTTTCAATGCCTGCTAATGGGATTCTTAAATCCTCCAAGCATAACTGGGCCTCTAGTCTGGGACTGCTCACTCTGAAATGGGATGGGGAATGATGTTTAAGCTGCAACCTGTGGCCTCCTTGGGAGAAAAGAGTGTGGTGGAGTGAGGGGAGAAATGGAGCACAAATATTTTGAGCAATTTTGTTTCTTTCAGGGGACAAGAGTGAAAATTATCTTTAATCTTATTTAGAATATAAATGGGAACATCTTCTTTAATATTTTATAGGGAAGAACAGACAAATATGATTTTTAAGAGGTACTTTTGATGCAGAAACCACAATCAGCATTATTAGCAAATAAAAGTAAACAAATGAAAAGAAAATCTAAAACCAAAGATCAAAGGATCTTTAGATACTGTATAAATTTATCCCTTTTAAGCAGTTTCTTAGCAGGGAACATAGACCTCTGTGAACTTTGCTTAATGGTAAAGCATGTTAAGGCCAGGTCTTCCCACAAGAAGGAAAAATCAGGATCTAAGGCTCAATGGAGTGGGTATTTCCACAGACTGCAAATATACTGTAGAAACTTACTACTTAAAGCAATCTAAGTGCAAAATCCCTTGCAACATGAAGTGCTTTGATGAACTGAATGATCATCTAGAAATTTGTTTTATTGTTGAGTGTTTTTACATATATATATTTCCTTGTACTATGTAAGTATTAATATATATGCAAAAATATAGATCCATAACTGGTAGAGAACTTAGTGGCTTATCTAGCCCAACTAAAATGAGCTAAGGTAATGCAAGTGCTTTAGAAATTGTAAAATGCTATGAAATTCATTAATATTATTGCCCAGACTTGTACTATATTTTGTACCAAGAATAAAGGCAGAATTTGCTCCATGTTCTCAACTTAGTGTTGCAAATTGCCACCTAAAATATATAAGAAGGAATAATGCTTTATTTGTTGTTTTACATTTATGTCGCTAAAATAGGATTACATTTGTGAGGCACACTTGGAGGACAGGGAGTTTCTTTTAGTTGCAATGAACATGATTCAAATGGCTTCTTATAAATTAGTAGCAGTATGACCCTAACCAATGACCAAGGCCTGTGACAGAGTATCCTTGCCAAGGTGGGTAACCAGGAGTTGGAATTTAAAGGAAATTATAACTATATATATTTTATCTATAAAAATTGTTTCAGTTAAAATAACAGTGGAGATTTTCTCTATAAATGACAAAAACATAATTTAAAAAATATATTAAATAGGTTGATACTTTTTCTCTAATCTCAAATTGTCAGTCTCTGCTTGACTCCATCATGGTGTTGGTTTCTGAGCTAATTAGAACTCACTTAGAATCTTCTCTTGAGACCTGAAGTCATGTTGGCCTTGACACTTTTTATGGCTTGCTAACTTGCTGGAACTAATTAGAGTTTACTCTAATTGAGTGGTTTTTCAAATCCTTTTCTGTCATCACTCACCTGAGAAACATACTCATTGTCCTAGTCCATTAGTATTATAGTAATTTTCTAGGGGGAGACATATTTCCCAGGATTCACAGATCATAATTTGGATGGGGCGGGAGCAGAAATTGGCACGTGTAAAATATATAAGACCCAAGGTTTATTTTGGTACTTAGCCCCACCTAGAGAATCACCACCTTTCTAACTTTACAGACTGCTGACTCAGTATCCCAGAAGTGTGACCCTTCTGGGAGCCTCGTGTGCTAGCCCCTAGGGGAGTATAACAGGTATGCGAGTGCATGTGAAACACCTGTGGTGCTTTCCTTCAGTTTCAATAGGTGACTTCTTTATTGCTATAATGACTTCTTTCTTTCTCCTACATAAACTTCGCTTACCTTTATGCACAGTTTAAAACTACTTTTTAAAGGAACTATGCATTATTTTCCTCAGGACTTTTAAGAGTACTTTGGCCTTAACAATATAAACTACCAGCTTCATAGCAGCGATAAATGCATTGGTGGTTGCTATGGAAAAATATGAATATGTATCAGAAACTTGATAGGAAAGCAGAACAGCAGTATGTGGCATTTTATTCATTGGAAAGGGGTAAACAGAATGAGGATGAAATGATGACTCAGAACGTTTGCGTGTGTGGGTGAATGACTAGGGTGCCATCAGTAAAAACAGTGGATGTGGGGGAAGAACTATCTCTAACAGGGAGGATAATAAATTCCATTATAGACATGTACTAAATTTCCTGTGCTGATGACTAGATAGATGGTAACAGGAGAGGTGGACCAAGAATTTGGAAGAAAAGCCAGTTAGGAATCTGGACTTAGGTTTGGTAATCCTCAAAACAGTTGACTATGGAAGTCTTGGGAATTGAACCGTGGTTGAAGAGAAAATGAAAACCATTACAGAGAGATATAAGGAGATGGTAAAAGATAACATCTTGGAGGGAATTCTAATTGAAGTGGTAGGAAGAGAAACCAGAGACAGGGTAACCATGAAACTGGGAGAAGAATTAGGACAGCAGAAGACAGGAAAAAAGCAAAACCAAGATGGTGGAGGTGGTTAACAGTAAATGTTACAAAAAAGGATTAGGAAGACAGTAATTTAGAAATTGAGAATAAATTGTGTACTTTCTGAAGGCTCCTTCAAATCAAATACAAAATGTCATTCATGCCTTGTTTTCCAGTTCCACACATCCGCATTTGATTTTTATGGAAACCCTACCCTTGTAGGGATCAATGTCTTCAAGGATTACTGTATCTTTGTTAAAATTAAAGCAATTACCCCCTATTGAGATGGCATCACTCTAGAGTGGCAACCATGTTGTCCCTGGTCACTCTCTGGTTAGAATACTGCCAGTGTTCTAAATTAATAGGCTCATATGATAAGGTTAATTCCAACTGAATTGGTCAATTCGTACAGCTCAGTCAGTTTGGGAAAATAGAAGAGGCTATATTCTTTTAAGATATCACTATCATTTCCGAAAGAGCTACAGTATTACAAAAATATAAAGCAGTACAGTAAATATATCTTTAAAATGTTTAGATGATTGTGTGTAATTCTTACAAGTGCAGTTCTGAAGGTAAGAGTTGAAGGTCATATTTAAAATAGGCAGTGATAGTCCATCAGAATACATTGGTTAATTCCTTTCAACTTTGAAATACTGAAACCAGCATCCATTGGTATTTATTTTGAGGATGTTGATACTAGGAACTAATCTCTTTAAAGTCATTGGTAAATAGAGTGACCAACTACTGTGGTTTACCCAGGATTGGGGAGTTTCCTGGGACACAGGACTTTCAGTGATAAAACCTAGAAAGTCTATGGCAAACCAGGACGAGTTAGTCACCCTACTAAAAAGTGACTTTTTAAAGTTCTTACCAACTCCATATTCTGTAATGTGAACTGTTACAAATTTGCTGAGAATTAATGAGATTTTTCCTTGCCTTAAATGCATAAACTTATATTTTACCTAGTTTTCTTCCCTCAAGAAATTTGTCTCATGGAATTAATATTCTTTGAGGAGACACAGGAATAAGAAGGGAACCTGAGTGATTGCATATGTATTTTGCCCTCCTGGCTGGGGATGAGGAAGTATGAGCTAAGTAAGGAACAGCTGCTCTTGGGGCCCTTAATATAGAACAGGACATTTTCACTCGCTATAATTGAACTATGTACTTCTTTTTCTCTATACTTTCTGGTCCGTTTTCCATGCAGATATTTTTGGAATGTAGAATTAAATAATTCATGATTTCCCAATGATTGTTTTAGGTTAGTTGTTGTTGCTTGAGTTGATTATACTTTCTTGAGGGAGCTTTTTGAGTCTCTTCATATGCAGAGCTTTGAAGATAAGAAGGTTACTCAGTGAGGTGGTGATGAGAGGTCCAGCCTGGGCAGCAGGGGCAGAAATTGCACAGGGGGCTCACTGCCAACACTTCAGTGACCACACTGGTACACAATCAAGGGTTTCTAAATTTCACATGTGTCCTAGATCCTTGTGGTAATCTGGTAAAGACTAGATCCATGCTCAGAGTAAAATTTTTAATACATAAAATAAAATTGGATTATAAAAGGAACTAGTATTTTGATAGAGCTATCAAAATATTAAAAATCAATTTGTGATATAAAAATATATATGTTCTCTACTAGAGCATTAAACAACACTGTCTCGTGCTGGTTCTAATTACTATCACAGTTTAAATGATGTTGTAAATATTCTTCAAAAAGTGCTGCCTTAAGTTTCTTCCCTCCTTGTAAATGTAGGCTATTTCTTCCCTGGAGAAGTGGGGGCTCACTCTCCTCTCTTTGAATCTGGGCTGGCCTTAGTGACTTACTTGACTGATAGAATGTAGTAAAAGTGACGTTCTGGGACTCCTAGAGCTCGGTCACTAAAAACCCTTGCATAAGAAGACCTTTTGGCCTGGATGTCTTTTTACTTGCAGTTGAATGTCCCCTTTGGGACAGAACCCTCAGGCTATGGAAATCTCCAATCACACAGAGAAGGCACATTTTCTTCATACTGATTGGCAGCCCCAGATAAACTCTAGTTAGCAGCCAACATCAATTTCCAGCCATGTAAGTGATCTGTCTTGAGCATGCAGGCCAGTCGACTCAGCACAGGCATGCCTTTTTTTATTGTGCTTTGCTCTATTGTACTTCACAGGTATTGCATTTTTTCCCCCTACAAAATGAAGGCACAATCCTCCACCAGCAAAAAGATTGTCTCTCTTTACTGCAATACATGCTTCTTTATTATGATAGTCTGGAAGCAAACCTGCAGTTTTTCCAAGGTATAGCAGTAATAGGGTCTTGCTTACATCTCCAAGGTGTTTTGTTGTTGTTTTTTTTCCTTTATCTGTAAACACATTAAAAATCTCCTATTTTATCTTTAGGGTAATATTACTGAGGGTTCCTTTTGTGTTTTAAGTAATACTCCCTTAGAAGGGGCATTCCAACATTCAGTTTATAAGAATTCCACATGGGACCTGGCAGAGTTAATGCAGAGAGGGTGAAAAGTGATTAAAACTCCACCTCAAAGTGCACATTGTCTCTTCTATTCCAGAACTGACTTACCTCTGTTTTATCACTGCCATTTGCACAATGCACCTGATATTAAAGTAGAGTTTAGAAATCATGCTTATATTAAACAACTATTTACTGGACACATGATTTATTATGTGCCAGGAACTTTACCTCATGTTGGGGTAAAATGGCGAGCAGAACAGTTCCAATGCCTACCTGGAACTTACTGCCTAGTGGGAGAGACATAAATGTAATCACACATAAATTATAATTATAACATAAGTAACAACTGTGCTGTAGGAAGCATTTGGAAAGTTATGAAAGCATATATCATGAAGGCTTGGATGGGAATGGAAGTGGATTCCATTAGATGAACCATATTGTAGGACAGAAACAATCATTTAGATATTAATTAGTTATAAATTTACCCAGAATTTCTCAAACTGTTTCCTATGAAAATAGCTCTTTATAAAAATCATTACATAGAAGTCAGATGACAAAATAAATGAGTCTGGGAAATTTTGGACTAAACACAGATAAATAAATTTCTTTGCATCTGGTCTTTTCAAAACCTTTCCTATGATAATATGGAAGGTTATATAATTTTCCAGAGGGGAATTTGGTATGAGATGTTTAACCATGTGGCCCTTTTATTCACAGAGTTGCTCATGATGTTACAAAGTACTCTCACGCTTGGTCCAATTCTTGTAGCTACTCCATGAGGTTAGTTATCCACTTGTATTAGCTAAAATTAGGTCTCTGTGAATAACAAAGATGTAAAAAATAGAAGTTTATAGTCTATTTACATAAAAGAAGTCTGTTACACGGTACCAGGGACTTGGACTCCATTGATCTCTTTGTGCCACTATGTGCTCTTTCCATTTCCTAAGTCGCTCTGGTCCTATATGTCTGCTGGAGCTCCAGCCACTGTGACCACATTCCAGACAGCGGGGGGTAGAAAGGATACTTCCTGTAAGTCACACACAGCACCTCTCCTTACCTCTTACTGCCCCACACTTAGCTGAATGGCCATATCTAACTGGAAAGAAGGCTGGGAAATGTAGTCTTTTGGCTGCTTGACAATGTATTCAGCTAAAAATTGAAGTTCCTTTTACTAAGGAAAGAGAGAAAAGCAACTAGTGGTCTCTGTCACAGATATCTCTCATTTTTCAGCTGGATAAAATGGGCCCAGTAAGGAAGGACCAAGAAAGAACTCAGAGATCATAGAGACAGCACAGATTCAAATCCAAACCTCCGCCTTCCTTGAGCCTCTCTAGTTCATTACACTATCCCTATTTAAACATGTGAGTGTGTGTGTGTGTGGGGGGGGGTCAAAATAGAACCTTTCAAAGGTTGTGATATTAAGGGTCATGGTGATATAAACAGATAACACAATAGTAAAATATATTTTAAGAGAAAGTTAGGAATATATTTCTTAGAGGTATATCCTCATATTTGGGAATTAATAGCACTTATTAACAAAAACCTGTAAGTGGTGTGAGACTGCCTCTTGTTATGCATAGATTATTTAGACCAGAACTCTGTTTGTCAGACTGCTGTGCTCTCCAGGACCTGCTCCGTGTCTAACAGCATCTCCTGGCTTTTCTTCATTTGTCACATCAGTGATGCTTTGCAAGCCCCGAATCCTGTCTGAAGCCATCTGTTTGCCTCACTTTATTTACATGATAGCATCACCTGATTGCAGTTTAGTGTCTGGATAAAAAAAAAAAAAAAATGTTGCTCTTACCTGGATCGAGCTGGGGTTTTGTCTGGTTTAACAACAGTGGGCTCACCGCACTGACTGCATTTCTCAGTGAGGCGATAGTGCCTGTAAAGCTGACGCAGAGGTTCAGCCCAAGGGCGGCGAGCTCACTGCACTGTGCCAGGACCGGCGGGACTGTGCTCAGCAGTGCAAATAGCAGGCATCACCCTGCTGTCTTCCAGCACATTACTGGTACCAAGGGGAACGTCTCATCTTGATGTTCCCGATGTTACATGTTGCTTCAAAACAGAGTAGACGCTCTTTGCATATTTGTTAAATGAGTGGGTGAGTAAGCGAATGAAAGAATTTATGAATGGTGCGTTGAATGGAAAGATAATTAAATTCCACCTCCTCTCTTCCATTCCATTGAGGCCGCAATTGCTAGACGTGTGATAGGTCGACAGAAATGATTGTTGTTGGCATAGTGAGGCCAGGTGCCCTAGGCTGTGGCTTTGGAGGTATGGCCATAGTTCTGAATCAAAGCATTCACACTGACAGACCGGGTCCTTCCCTCTCCCCTCAGCTGGAGATCATGCGTGGAAGTACTTTCTTTTTGAGAGATCTAGGGGAACATGTGTCTAGAGCAGTTTCCTCCCACAGGTTCAGGTATTTGTAATTTCAGTCCCTACAACAGTGGCAGTTTTACTAAAACCCCATGGAAAAGGGAAGTGGGCAGGATCCCATATGGCACACATCTTATAAATAGGATTTAAGCTTAAGAATGCTTAAATGCAGACACATACCTCTGATTGTAGAGAGTTCCCAGATTGCTGACTCCTAAATCCTCCCGAGGGACCACTGGAAAATTAGCTTCTAGAAATACAATTCTGTTTCTGAGAGGCCCGAGTTCTAGTAATAGGAGAGAGCAGAGGCTCTCATGGAAGCCCCACAACTGCCCCTCACTCCTCGGGTGAAATATCCTGCCTGTGCTACTCTTACTTCATCCAGCTTGCTTTTCTTGTATTATAAAGGGGACCAAGAGCTTGCTTCATAAATTGTGTTACCCTTAACCCTCATAACGATCCCAGGGAACTCAGGGAAAGGTATCAGTTGTCATCAAGTCATGATCTATTGTCTCATTCTCTTATCAGCTGGATAGCAACTACCTGAACGTGAGCATGTGATGTCATCACATCGATTACTCTCCTTGTCTCTTTTTTTCCCCATTTAGTTGATTTGCTTTAATGAATGGCATATTGATCTTTATCTACATGCATATATTTAAGAACGTAGGGTAGGTGGGTCTAAGTATTTGTTAGCTGACTAATCCAGTGGTTTCCAAAATAGAGCATGAAAGATAATATGTTGAAGAGCAGGTAGAGAATACTAGAACCTTTATTTATTTTAACCTGTGCTTTGAAAGTTTTTTCTTTGTTTTATTATGTAAATAAAGTTATTACATTAGTATTGTGTGTATATGTGATTTATCAACAAATTTTTAGGTAAATAAAATTGAGAATATGTGATTAAAATTATACTCATCTAGAGAAGGAATGTTTGGCATCTGTTTGAATTTTCATGTCATATTTGTGTCAATTAACTATAATAGGAGTTTCTTATAAAAGCATTTACTAATAAAATGTATGCTATAGATAGTATACACCATTCTATATGTATATGGCTTACATAAACTTTTAAATTAAGTGACAAAATATAAAATTAGATAATTAACTTTAGGAACCTATTTTATTTTGAAAATAGCTTAACTTTTATGGAAACCTGAAACACCTTACATTCCAAAGCAGCAAGTTTTAATTTCCCTAAGGTCTTGGTGTTGTGTATTGATGCTGTATCATATTTCAGGGGCTTTCCAATGCTTTCAGAGTAAATCTCAAACTCATTTGTTTGGCCTGCAGAGGCCTTTGTGATCTGGCCTCATTGTCCACCTCTTCCCTGCAGGTGTTATTCCTCAATCACACTCATCTACTTACTGTTCCTGAATGGGATCAAAACTATTGCCCTTTCCCAGTCATTTATTCCCTCTGTCTAACTATGACCTTCCCCAACTCTCTTTCCTGGTCCCTCTCTCCTTTTCCATCCTAACACTGTCTTCTAGTTACTCCCTTTTTCCCCTTAACACTCAGTTTAGTGACATCTTTCCCAAAACATGTCCGTGAATCCCATTTGGTGTAATTGCCCTTCCCCAGTGTTCCTGGAACACTTTGGGCATATTTCTATTTTATACCCTTACTCTGTAATCATTTACTTTCATATCACCTTGAGGACAGAGGGCATACCTTATTTGGCTTTTTATATCTCCAGTGGAAAACACAGTGTTTGGCATGTTCCAGATGGTCAGTGGATACTCTGGTGAGTGAATGAAAGGGTGAGATGCAGCTACTGCCCAGTCAGGCCCTGCTAAAGTAAATCTACGGATTTTGGAAACTGAAGGGAGAGATATCACTGTCATGCTGAGAAACTTGTCAAGCAAGGGAGAAGTGGGGGATGATGAGTCCCTAAGAACCTTAGCAACCGATGAATATGTGCTGGTTTTGTTGGGAGCTCTGGTGGTCTGGGAATCAGTCAACACCAGTATTTATTTAAAATCCTTGGGGCTAGAAATTTACTCTTTGTTAGTTGTGCTTCTCACAGGCAAGAAGGTGCTCTATGCAAGAGAGAGCAGTTGTATTCTTTTCCCTGACTGAGTTCTCTGAACTCAAGTATTCCCAGTAGGTGCCTCTCATTTCCCTTCTCCCCTGGGGAGCTGGTGGCCTTTCATTCAAATGACTCCTCCACACGGCTTGCCGCCTCCCTCCTCCCTACACCTTCCACCTGAACAGTTGATGGGCCTCCTGTGGATCAGCACCTGAGGAACTGAAGGGCCTGGTGTGGCCTGCCAATCAGCAGTTCAGAGCTCTCCGGGGGTTCACTGCCTTCCCACCCTGCAGGCCTCCCATGGCTCAGCATCTAGGCCATTGACACACCTCCTGTGGTTTTTGCTAGAGAGCAGCTTGAGGATCTTCTGTTTGCTGTGAAATAGTTTCAGAGGTTACCTTTTCTCATTTGCATAGTGCAGATGCACCTGTTCCTGTTTGTTTTCTTTCTTTCTTTTTTTCTTTTTTGGTGGAACTATAAAAGGAAGAGCATAAACAAGAAAATATTGGTGCCTGCTTAGAGCTATGGCATTGGCTACTGCAAAGGGGCCCAGGTTTTGCTGTTTGTGAAAGCGTTAAGGCCTAACCCATAGTATTGGTGAGGAAATTATTTGTAACTGAGGAAGTCAGAGAGGGGCAGTAAGCCTTTTAGGCTCATGGAGTGTCACCTGGTGTGTATGCAATGTCTTATCAGTCTGAGTGAATTTAAAAGGCTTCTAACACTTGTATTATCTTATTCATCCTAAGTATCACCTGAGAGGTGGCTTTGGGCAGAGGAAGCTGACTCTGTAGTTCAAATGGAAAGGAAGGAAATAGTTAAAGGATTTAAACTGCTGGAGAAGACTCAAATTTTTCTAGAGAAGCAGCAGTTTGTATGAAAATCACAGCTTTTATACATTACACATGGTTGAGTCTCTTTCTAAAAGCAGTGTAAGAAATGTGGGCCCCAATCCTATCCAACCCTCCATTTTCCAGCCTACCCCACTCTACCCCTTCCTCCAGGGGAAAGGAGCACTAAGAGCAAAGGGGCCTGTAGCTTCATGCAAGGATTTTCAGATAACAAAGAAACTGGTGGATAGTTAGAAAACTAGAAGCTAATATTGATAACTTAGTTTTGGCCACACCACTCTTAGTGTAAGCTTCACTCTAAGTGAAAACTTAACCATGATTCTTATAAACTCCACTGTTTTACTATCTTCTCTTTTCCCATCCTAACTCCACCATGATCCATCACAGGCAAACCCAAATCCCATCACATTAATAAGGACCATGCTAGAATTTCAGTACCAAGTGCTAAACCTTCCTTTTCAAGATCTCAGATTATTTGAATACTGTTGGTTGGAGAGGCTAGGTTAAAATCAGAAGGCCATAAAATAGTATCAGCAAGAAATGATGTAGAAAGTAGCAGAGGTATTCAAATTTCATTCTTTGAACCCCGAGGGGCATAAATTATGTAAATATAAGGCTATAGAAAGACGCGACACATTGAGCATAGTTAGATTCCTTGTTTTTAATAATAGTAACAGTGATTACATTGTGGTTTAATAGTAGTATTACTAGCAATAATATGCCCTTAGTATAATAAGGTAATATAGATTCAGTTTTATAAAACATGCCAGGCATTGTGTTAATTTTTATTGTATCTCACTGAAGACACTGGCACTGCTGTGACATTGGCACTGTATTTTACACACAAGAATACCAAGACTAAGAGTAAAAGTTCTTATGCATGAGTGCATCCATAAGAACCAATTGAGATGATTTAAAAATATGAGTGATCTGCACTTTGAAACCACTCTGTAGTTAGTACTGAAGTGGGTGTCCATTGAACATGATTTTGAAAAACCTTGGCTTAGATTAACACTCCCTAGATCACAAGGCCAATAAGGAGTGAGCCAGAATTTGAATCCAGATCTGCCTCATTCCTTCTGTCCATACTTTCCTTCCTCTTGCTTCGCACCTGAATGAAGGAGGGTCAGTATCTTCTTTGCTTGCCTTATACATCCAATTTCATCTACTATTGGACATCCTTACAATTAACTACATATTTTTTTAACTTTATTGTTTTTATTTTTATTATTTAGATTTTATTTACTTTTAGAGAGAGGAAAATGGAGGGAAAAAGAGAAGGAGAGAAATGTCAATGTGGGATAGAAACCTCTGTTGTTTGTTGCTCATATGTACCCCAACCAGGGACCAAACCCAGAACCCAGTCATGTGCCCTGACCAGGAATCAAACTGGTGACTTTTCACTTCATGGGATGATACCCTACCCACTGAGCCACACCTGTCAGGCCTTTATTCTGCTTTCAAAAGTTTAAATAATTCCTAAAATCTTTCTTGTCCAAAATAATATAAAGATATATAAAGCAAAATATTAAGAATTCTTTAACCCTTCCTGCCCTTTCTTTGATAACTGCTATTCTCAGTTGGGATTATATATATATATATATATTTAATGTGTGTATTTGCTTACTGATGTTTAGCTTTTCAGAATATTAATTAACTGAGCATGTTATGTTAGGCTGCATCATAAACATGTTAGATGAATTAACTTTGTAACCCTCATAACCACCTTATGAGGCACTGTTACTATCCTTTTCTTATAGCAAAGACAGCTGAGACTTGGAGATCATAATATTCATTGATAGAGGGACAAAATTTAAACCCATTGGTTTGACTCCAGAGCTCTTCTCTACTATGCTAAGGTGTCCCTCAATTAACATGAAAATATGTTCTAAGTATTTATATGTGACTTTAAATACATTTAACAATGTATCTTGGAGATAATATCATATCATTCTGCATAGCGTTTTAGAGTAGAAATGTAGCATGACTCATTGAACTACTATTTAATGATGGACATTTAAGGCTTTTTCTTCCAAATTTTCACTTTTCATAAGCTATACAACAGCAGAAAATTGTATCTTATAGTATAAATGGGAGACTTTCTCCAGGTCAGTTGATTCCCAAGGTGGAGTCCAAAGTCTGCCTACATCTGAAATCACTGAGAATGCTTCTTAAAAATGCAAAACATACCTTTAGGGAACACATAATCATTATATTATAAATTCTCATAGAACCCAGAAAAACATAGAAAACATCCCAATTTAATCTCAAGGCTATAGAATAGATTCTAAAATTAGACAAAAATGGCACAAAGAAAGAAAATTAGAGGCTAATCTAATTAACATTGATGAAAAGCATTAGCAAATCAATGTACCTGTGCTTTAGAATAATTATAAATGATTAATAGAGTTTAATTCTAGGAACGCAAGGATGTTTATATTTCAGGAAAAAAATTATTAACATAATCCATTGAGGCAAAATCAGAATTATCTTTCTTCTCTCCCTAAGATTGCACTTTGATTCTCTTTTATAATAATGAGGCACAATGTTCACAGTATGAAAAACCACTGGATCTCCACAGAAGTTTAACTCTCCCTCTCCTCCTTATCACAATGCCAGTTTCTGCCTACATAGCTCTGTTACTCTACGTCTGTGTGTGATTCTTGATTGCTCAGACTGTCCAAGGCCCACAGGGTCATAGTAGTGAATGTTGAAAGTGTTATCTATTTGATGGAACTAAGTGTGAGTAAGCAGAAAACTATTGTAGGTCACTGAAAAAGGGTGAGATGGGAAGGGATGAAAGGGAGAAAATAAATTAAGAACAGAAATTATAGGTTTTAGTGGTATCCAATCACAAGTCTTTCACTTGGAAATTTTCTCCAGGTTATTTTATAGAAGCATCTAAAGCAAATAAATACAAAATCTAAGCAATATGGTTGAAGCAAGGCATTCCATGTTCTGCTTTTTGGTTTGTTTTTAGTGTGAAAATATACAGTCTTCTTCTCGAAGAACAGAGTTATTTTTATAACTTGCTAAAGGCAAAAGCTAATAATCATAGTGTGTCAAATTTACCTGCTTTTCACCCAAAGAAAAAATGTGTACATAGTGATATAAAGTGGATTCTGTAGTAGCATCATTAGACTTTTCCCCAAAGGTTTCCTGATCTATAAAACAGAAAACATTTGATCAATTTCAATGCCATACTCAATAACAAAACAGTTTATTAGGCTAGAAGTAGAAGAAATTGTCCTTAACTTGATATAAAATATTTACAAGAAATTCACGGGAAACATCCTAAATAACCATGAAAAATTAATTTTGTCATGTTAGAGTCAGGAGCAAAGCATGAATGCCTACCATCATTCCTATTACTGGAGGTGCCAGACAATGCAGTAGAATAAGAAAAATATAATAAAGGGCATAACCATTACAAAAAGGGAGGAAAGAAATTATTTGTAAACCTATATTGTTTTTTCTTTAAAATTACAAGACTCAAGTGAAAATCTATTAAACAAAAGATATCAGTAAAACAGCTGGAAACAACACCAATGTACAATGAGCAACAGCATTTCTATATACTAACAATAATAATCAATGAGAAAAGCTAATAGATAAAATATTCTACTTTTGCAAAAAAATAGATAAAATATTTATACATAAACTTAACAAGGAATTTATATATCATTAAAAGAAAATCCTCAAAACATTGGTGAATAAGTGGAACTGATGTACCAATACTGGAAGACACATTATTACAAAGATCCTTTCCTATATTCCTTCCCTATATGAATATATAAATTCAAGTAATCCAAGTTAAAATTGTAGTTAGGTTAAAAAAATAGACCCTGAAAAGCTGATTCTAACATTTTTATAAAAAAACAAAAACAAAAAACAGACAACTTTTGAAAGAGGAGGTTAATTTAAGGGGGCTTACTCTAGATGCTCAACAATCAAACTAAAGTGGTACAGTAGTCCCTCTCTATATCGCAGTTCACTTATCACAGCCTCACTGTATTGCGGGATTTTTAAAAATATTACTATTTTTTAAATATGTTTTATTGATTATGCTGTTACAGTTGTCCCAATTTCTTTTCCCTCTGCTCCCCTCCACCCAGTTATCCCCCACTTAGTCCATGCTCATTGGTTGTGCATATAGTTCTTTTCAACATCTTCCTGTCTACTCCACTCCCTCCTACTATGCTTCTTAATTCCTGCATCATCTTCCTCCCTTTTCCCCCTTCCCCCTCCCCACTGACCTCCCCCCAATATGTTCCCTATACCTGTAATTCTTTTCCCACTCTTGTTGCCTACTTAGTTTGCCTTTGTTTCGATTTCCTAGCTTCTGTTGTTGGTTCTTGTGATACAGTTTTCATTTTAATGTTCATAGTTTTGATCCTCCTTCTTCTAAACAAGTCCCTTTAACATCTCATATAATAGTGATTTGGATCTAATGAACTCCTTCAGTTTTACTTTGTCCTGGAAGCACTTTCTCTGCCCTTCTATTCTGAATGACAGCTTTGCTGGATAGAGTAATAGTGGTTGTAGGTTTTTGCTTTTCATTACTTTGAATATTTCTTGCCAGTCCCTTCTTGCCTGCAGAGTTTCTTTTGAAAAATCAGCTGAGAGTCTTATTGGGACCCCTTTGTACACAATTCTTCTCTTCTCTCTTGCTGCTTTTAAGATTCTCTCTTTAGCCTTAATTTTTGACATTTTGATTATAATGTGTCTTGGTATGGTTCTCCCTGGGTCCAGTTTTTTTGGAACTCTCTGTGCTTCCTGGACCTGTAAGTCTATCTCCTCCGCCAAGTTAGAGAAGTTCTGCTTCATTATTTTTTCACATAATTTTTCCATTTCTAGTTCTTCTTCACCTTCTGGGCTGTCCAATAGGTTTCTGGGCCTCTCCTCATTTTCCTCACTTTTCATTTACTCTTTCTGCACTGGTTGACTGTTCCTTCCCTATGTTCCAATTTGTTGATTTGATCCCAGGTTTTCTTTCCATCACCACTAGTTTAGTATGTGTTTTTATTCATTTCAGCAGGGCTAGCCTTCATTCCTTCCCCATCTTGTTTAAGGTTTGCTGTTAGGTCTATAAGCGTTCTTATAATCAAAGCTCTGAACTGAGCCTCAGAAAAATTTCCTATCTGCTGAGCCTAGATATTTGCTGTCTTGTCAGCTGTGTCACTGAGATCTCTATCATGATCTGTGCCATCCTGACAGTTTTGTATTTACCTTTGCTTTCTGAGCGGGGCTGTCACACCTCTTATGCTATTGGGGTCTGAGCCCTGTGTACTCGTCACAGCCAGGTGACCCTTCTCACCACTCTGTGGAGTTTTCTGTGGGGGTGGGCGTCCAAGTTGGATTCCTGCCATTCGGTCTCTGCTGAGAGACCAGGAGCCTCCTGCTCAATCCCCACCCACTCCGGGCCTCACAGTCCAAGGCAATGAGGGTCTGCCTTCCCCTGCATTGGAATTGCAAGCTGATGGGTCTGGTCTTCAGCTGGGGGTGTTCCTCAGTCGCTCCTTGCCTTCCCTTAAAGACAGGTGTCTGTGCTTACTGCCATTCTACTGCCATTGCCGCTGCTGCCACCACCAGCACAGCTTGACCTCTCCGCCCTGGCTTCACCCCTCCTACCCGTCCAGATGAGCACCACTTCTTTATAACTTCATATGTTGGACTTCCATGTAGCTTTATTTTCTGGAACTTCTGGTTATTTCTGGTTTTGTGGTAGTTGTACTCCTTCTTAGTTGTGGAGAGAGATAGAGTGTGTCAGTCTGGGCTTCCATCTTGGCTGGAAGTTGTCGCCTCATCTTGACTGGCTCCTGCATTTGTTTGCCTCTACGTCTTAGGTCAGGATATATATTTTTTGACCTTGATAAATTATTTTCTTAATGATTTTCTCCCTCATATTTTGTCTATTTTTTCCTTTTGTAACTCCTAAGTAGATGCATGTTAGGACTTAAGTGTACATTATCTTGTTTTATAAGCCTTTTTGGTCATATTTTCTATCTTTTTTACTCTTTTTGTTTTTGGGAGAATCTATGAGGTTGATTTTCCAGTTCAAACTTCTAGCACTATCCATTTTGCTAGTTACTCAACCTACTGGTTAAAATTTGTTTTTGATGATAATTTAAAAAGTACTACATAGCAGAGCCTTGGCTGCTGTGGCTCAGTGGATTGAGCATCAGCCTGCGAGCCAAGGGTCTCTGGTTTGATTCCCAGTCAGGGCACATGACTAGGTTGCATGTCAGGTCCCCAGTTGGGGGTGTGAGTGAGAGGCAACCACACAGTGATGTTTCTCTTCCTCTCTTTCTCCTTTACCCCCTCTCTAAAAATAAACAAGCAAATAAATAAATTATTAAAATAAAAAAAGTACTACATAGCTAATTGTTTTCTTTTCATAAATATGGTTTCTAAAATATCTCTGAAAATATCCTTACTTGACAGAAGACATATTTTTCTATTTGCTTAACTGTGTGTCTTTAGGTATTATTTCTTGATATTATTAAATTGATTATTGATTATTCAATATCTCTCTTTTATGGTTCTTTGTTTATCTTTGTACTTATAATTGCTTGTTTGCCTACCCATAAATCCTTGTTTTATGAAGTTGCCTCTAATGACTACTGACCAGCAAAGATACAATAAGGAGAGCTTTTTAGAGAGCAGTGTGATCTTGCAAGGCACTAGAGTTTGGTTTTGTTCAAATATTAATTTAGCAAGCAAGAACTAAAATCAGAACAAATTAAAACACTATAAAACAATCCCAATGTATAGTCAAGATGATCCTGGATTCACACTCAGCAGTGAGAGCATTCTACAAATATTTAAATCTAAAAATGGCAAAGATGTAGATGAATGAGAAAGCAGCATTACCTACAAAATGTAAACTAAGGGACATAAGCAGGAAGTCAAAAAAGACAAGTAAAATGAGAGGAGACAGATCAGCTCTCTTTCTAATCAATATCAAGCAGCAGAAGGAAATTATAAGCCTGGCAAATACAAGAAGAGAATTTAAGAAAAGAAAATTTCTCTCTCTCTCTCACAAGCACACACACTACCATTTTGTCTGTAGCAAATAAAAATATAACTAGTCTATTTTTAATTTCAATTACAACTTAAATTCTTTATAACAGTGAATATACACTTTTTTTTAATTCAGAAGACACAAAAATATACTTATTGAAGATTCTCCCTTCCCCCTGTCTTTTAGCTACTTAGTTTCATTTCCTGCACACAACGATGCCATTAGTTCCTTGAGTGTCCTTCCAAGATATTCTGTGCTGCATACACAATGAAGTTTTTAAAAAATTATACATATATAGATATATTTTTCCTTAACCTCTTCTTTTACAAAATGATAACATTACATACTGTTGCACCTTGCTTTAAAAGATATAACTTGATTGTTCCATATTAGTACTTTAAGTAGTTCTTCATTTTTAAGAGCTGTATTGAGATATAATTCACATTTTATA
Organism: Furipterus horrens; assembly: GCF_987537825.1. NCBI lineage: Eukaryota > Metazoa > Chordata > Mammalia > Chiroptera > Furipteridae > Furipterus > Furipterus horrens. Next base: position 104,241,469 of record NW_028327176.1, on the reverse strand, counting down.
TAATTCTTACATTTAAAGTGTACAATTCAATGGCTTTTATTATATTTATAGGGTTGTGCACTCGTCACCACAGTTAGTTTTAGAACTTTTTTATTACTCACCCCCATCAAGGAAACCCTCCACTCCTTAGCCATAACTCCTCAATTTTTCCATCCCTCCCAGCCCCAAGCAACCACTAATTTACTTTGTTTCTATAGATTTGCCTGTTTTAGAATTTCCTATAAATAAAATCATACAATAACTTATTTTACTTTGCCTAATATTTAAAAGGTTTATTCACATTGCAGTAGGTAACTAGTATCTATTTGAGAATGCACAGGTGGCTAAAAAGATATAATATGTAAAATACATGGTTGGATTGATATGTGGATGTATAGACACTTATACATTAATAACATTAACTATTTTGATCATATAATAGTCACTCCTCCATATGTATCAATTCTCATCAATGACTTCTAAAATAATCCCAGTTGGATGTCATTAAGGCAAATTCAGTTTCTTAGGGAGACACTAAACCAAATGCCCAGATATATAAACTTATCTCATACAGAAAACTTTGTAATAGAGATAACTTCTAATTGGTTATTGGCAGATGGGGTCTAATATTTATATTATGTAATAAGAGGAACTATCTTTTCGAGGTATTTTAATTTTTACACTTTGTACCAATCCTTTGGTTCTTCTTGAAAGGAGATGAGAGTATATAGATCACACATGCCACATCTCTTGTTGTAAGGGAGAGAATGTTTTCTCCTCTCAAAGCTCAGTCGCACCTTGTGTCTTCTGCATCCTTTGCTGGTCTTGTATTTTAGGTACCTCAGTTGTCTTTTCTCTCCCTGTCTGAAGTATATACACATCTTTTTGTATTTCTATACGATTTTTTGAAATTCTCTTAAGCTCTCATTGACTTCTAGATACTGATTCTTCTCTTATCATTCTGTTTTTGCTTCCTTGGTGATTTCTGAGAATGTAAATTTGATAATTTTCCACCTATAGACTGTATTTTTTAAAGCCAGAAAAGAAATTTTTTTTCCAAGTACTAGACCCTATGTCCTACAGTCAACTTGAAATCTCTACTGGGATGACTTACAGGTATCTCGAACCCAGTGAGAATTCCCACTTTCTATTCTCTTTCTCCGCCATAAGTCTGCCATTTCCAGCTACTGACTCAGCCTCCCTCCAACCTTCCCCAATCCAGGACATGGTGCCATCTCCCATTGCCAATTGCGCAGTGATGTTCTTGACCTCAATCAATCTTGTACATTCTATTCCTAATAATTTCTTAAATCTGCTTTTCTTTATCTCTCCTCTTAACGCCCTACATAATGTATTATAACCTCTTGGGTGAACTACTAGAATGCTTCTCATTCCCTCCTGATACTCTTGCCCTCATATACCCCATGTCTCTCCACTGCAGCCCAAGTGATCTTTTAAAAATGTGAATTGGTTACATGATTTTCCCACATAAAACCATTTCCTGGCTTAATGTCATTCTTAGAAGAATAAAGTCTCTAATGTGTAGCATAGCCTTCAATGTCCTGTCTGATCTGCACCCTTGCCTGCCTATCCAGGCCCACCTTTTACAACCCTCCTCCAAATTCTGCAGCCCAGGCAACTTTGCTGCTTTTCAGTCTTTTATTGTATGAAGTTCTTTTCCACCTTTTACTTTCCATTCCCTCTGTAGAGTACTCTAACTTCATCACATTATGCATTTTTTTCTTATCACTTAGCATGCTTTTGCCTATATAGTTATTTGTATGATTGTCTTTAAATGTCTATTTTCTCCATAAAATTTTATGTTGCATGAGAGCAAGGACTGTGTCTCTTCAGCTTATCAGACAGAGAGGCAGATATAGAGTTGAACACTCAAAAGTGCACGTATATATTGACTATACAAAACAGGACATAGCTACTACTACTTTTGTGCTTCCTGTGTACCAGGCACTGCAGTACATTTTTATGTAGTATTTTACCTAATTCTTGCAATTACCTCCATGATAGTGAGAGAAACTAAGCAATTTTCCCAAAGAATATTTTATTTGGGGTTCAAACTGAGATTTGTCTGAATTCTAATTTGGTGAACATTCTGTTGCACCAAACTGCTTCTTGGAAAAATAGTAATAAATGAATTGGCCACTGTGTTTGCCCTAGACTAATTCTTTATTTGCCAGGTACCAGCGAATGGAGCCTAGAGAGAGAATGGGGACACAGTTGAGAAGCAACTGGAACTATAACACTACTTAGATGATGGATATATGTGAAGTATATGTAAATGAGGGTGCCAGTAGTATTTTGACCATTAGGGAATTAGGAACAACTGATGGCATTGGGTTCTCAGGGATGGATGAGCACTAGAAGGAAGGGAGAAATAGATGCTGTCTTCTTTACTTTAAAATACTGCCTTTGTTTGCCATGGTTATCTTGGTGGGTATCAGAAGCAAATGCTAAAAAGGATTCAGATTTACTTCCTTTCACCAAAAGCTTACCTGATAAATCTCAAAAATATTTACATCTCTTGTTTTATTTATATATATATTTTTGGCATATATCATTATTTTACAGGAACTAGATAATAGTTTCTAAATGAATGAACAGATGAATGAATACATTTCTTGGTTAGTGATAATGCTTTTCTTTATGTATAATGCTTCTCTAGGAGACTTCTAGGCACCCGGGATTAAAAAGATGGAGATTTCTGTATCACTTCTAGGCAGTACAGAGATATTTTAGAGTGTTGGGACTTTTGACAGAGGTTGTAAAATCTGGATATTATTGTTGAAAAACTTATAACTGGGAATAAAGGTTCTAGGAAACTTTGTGGCCCATGGTACAATATTTGAATCAAGGATAAAGAAACTAATTTAGGAAACCCCAAGCAAGAACTCTTTGTATTGAATAAATATAATTTATTGGAATTTAAAAAGCTTTTAAAGGCTTTGGAAATTTAAAAAATATTTATATATCTCCAGGGAGAATGCAGAATCATTGATAATTTTGTTTTTATATAAAATATAAAAACTTTATAAATTTAGAAGCATAAAATATAGACTACTTTGCTCTAAAATTATGAATTTTGATGCAACATATTAATATGTAGAATAAAGGTTATTTATTCAATATTTACTGGTCAGGTATTCTAAACTTTCTCTTAGGCATCAATTATGCATTTATGAAATACTATATGTAATTTTTAAAATCAGATAGACTCCAAGCACTTATTTTAAAGGAACTTAATAATATTTGGGGGTATTTTCCTTGTTAGAAGAAACAATCAAAAGATTGAGAAAAAATAACCAATAACACTAAAGAAAACTAAAGAATCTCATAGTGGGATTGCTGGATCATATGGTAGTTCTAGTTGTAATGTTTTGAATAATTTCCATACTGTTTTTCACAGCAACTTACATTCCTACCAACAGTGCACCAGAGTTCCCTGTTCTCCACATCCTTTGAGAACACTTTTTTTTTTTTTTTTTTTTTTTTAAATATAAGAGTCATATTAACAAGTGTGAGGTGGTATCTTATTATGGTATTGATTTGAATTTCTCTAATGATTGGTGATGATGACATCTTTTCATATATCTGTTGTCCATTTTTCTGTCTTCTTTGGAGAAATTCTATTCAGTTACTTTGCCCATTTTTTAATCGGGTGGTTGCCAGAGGCTGGGAGGAGGGGAAATAAGAAAGAAAGTGGTGAAAAGACACAAAGTTCAGTTATGAAAGATGAATAAATTCTAGAGATCTACTGTTTACTGTAGTGTCTACAGTAAACAATTATGTATTATATGCTTAAAATGTCTTGAAATAGTAGATCTTATGTTAAATATTCTTATTACAAAATAATAGTAATGCAAATTAATTAAAAAGCAGAGAAAACTTTTGGAGGGGATGGATAGGTTTATAGTGTAGATTGTGGTGATGATTTCATGGGTGTATACTTATCTCCAAACCGATTAAGTTATATGCATTAAATATGTACAACTTTTTGTATGTCAATTATACATCAATATTTTTAAATATTAAAATTATTTTTTGAAAAAGGCAGCATCAAGTCCGCCATTCTGAATTCTTTGAGGACTTACAGACAGAAAAGCAGCATACTACCATTTTAAGATTAAAAAAATGAAACAAAGAAAGCCTGGAATAAAGAAAGACACAGATTTTTTTCCCATTTTTATGAAAACAGCAGCACCTTCTGGCCTTTTCTTTTCAGAATTTGGGATTCAGAGGATTGGTCTGATACAGTTAGGAATTTTACTTAAAGAACTTCCTATTAAACAGATTCAAATATTTTTGAAGAACAGATGGTGTACACTAGAGGAAGAGATAAACACTGTATGTTAAACATTTTATTGATCAATTAAAATATCATAATTTAAGATGTTTTTACTATGGGAATATATGCATGTCACTGTGTTGTTAGAAAAGACACAGAGAGAGTGTAAGTGGGGAGTGAGATGAAAATTTATTATCCAAAATTTAAATTGGTCTCTTCCCATGAGGTGAGAATGATTAGAGCTTCTTTTTTCTTCCTTCCCTTCTTCCATCACCCTCTTCTCTCTCTCTCTCTCTCTCTCTCTCTCTCTCTCTCTCTCTCTCTCTCTCTCTCTCACACACACACACACACACACACACACACACACACACACAGAGGCAGATGGTTTTTCTTCAAAGTTTAAGGAAGCCAGCCTTCAGGCTTTGATCATATGCATCTGGGCACTTTGAAAACTGCCTCTTCTGTCTATTTCTAAGACCAGCTTGGAAAAAATTGATAGGCAGATTAGAATAAAGAAACCACCTATGTGCATTTAATGAAAAAGGCAGGCTTTTTCCACTAGAGAATGAATTATTGATAAACAAATACCATCACTTCTGTAAAATATCCTACTTGACACTAATTTTCAATTATGTTAACCCTGCATACCTGTGAATGATTTACGTCTCTTGTTTTGGATATGCTAGTGTTTCTCATAAATTGTGATGGACTACATATTTGAATAAATTGTTAGATTCACCAAAAGTTAAACAATACTAAAAAGAAAAAATACCACCTGCAATTATTGTAAATGTTTATTTAAAGTAGTCACTTGAGAGCTATAAGTATTCTCTTTTGAAGAAAGAAGATGGTGTCATTAGTGATTCCAATGGCATTAAAACTTAACTTTTCCATTGACTTGCATATTTTTGGAAAATTATTAGGGCCAAGACTGATTGTAGAAACAAACCCATTTATTGTGACAGGTACATAATGGAAAATAATGAGCCTATAAATAGTCCTTATATGTCCCTGTATGTCTTGCTTTGCCCTTGCATGCCATCACTGTCCCTCAGAAGTTTGAGCTATGTCCAAAGCTGGTGTAGGCTGTGTTCCTGACAATAGTTGGGCTGTAGTGGAAACCGTCTTCACCATGTAAGTTATGGGGCCTGACACAGTGAATATCATACAAGCAGTGGGTCTGCCTGCCCTAAATTATGCCTGTTCATGTGACCTCATTATTATTCCCAAGATCTGTGCCCTTTGCCCTTGATCTCATTTCTACGGGATTTAGACAAGTGTCAGACCCTTGGAATGCTGCACAATAGTGACCTTGATCCCAGATTTTGGTGGGGGAGAAGTTGAGTTTAAATTTGGTGTTGAAATTATATGGAATGCTTTGTAACTATGAAAGTCAGACTATCCCTGATACAAAGGAAGCCCCTACCCCTCTGTCAGAGATATCTGCCCTTAAGTTTTATTCAGGCTTTCTGTTCTTAAGGATAGATAATACATTTATAAAAGACTAAAGCCTCTTGTTGTTGCACTTGATACATGGAGACATTCAGATGATTTCTCCTTAATGTTAACTTTCAAGATATTATTTCTAAAGCTTTATGCTTCTAATTTCCAAAACATAACCCTTTCTGTAAACAAAACACAACAGTTCTTGGCAAATTATACTAGAATAAAGATGGTGGCATGTTTAGTGCTTGATGGATGAACAAGTGCAAAGAGGATGCAATTTGGAACCAAGAGACACCACTCCATGGCTGGTCCTGAGGTCCTTTGGTTGAGGGGGAGCAATCTTTAATTACATCTGGTACTCATTAATTCTTTTTGGAGTCTCTTTCCAGATCTGTTCCCCCATCAGCCTCCCATTGAGCAACAGAAATTCCAGATGGTTCCCTCCATATGCCAGTGATCATTTTCTTAAGTAGGATAGATTGGTCACTGACAGAGTAGAATGTAGTAGCCTTGGCCAAGTCAAGACAAGTTGAAAAGCAGTGGGCCACAGTTAAATCAGAGATGGTCTATCATTCATATTTTTAAGTGGGTTGTATAAGTAACCTTCTGAGTGATTTTTCTGAAATGTCTTGAATGATTTCATGGAAAGAGCACTACTTCTAGAGAATGGGGCACATTGATTCTAACTTTCTACATCTGGAACAGGGAGAAATCCTCTAAAACCTGTTATAGCTGAGGGTTGATCAATATGAATCTGCAGCTGATCTGTCTGGAGAGTACATTAGGATGCATTATTTTGCTACTTGCAATGATAACTATAATTTCTGTTATAGTGATAAAAGGAGAATTCCTTTGTAAAACTATTTTTTAGGACATCTGTTTATTTCAGCAGAGTTGTTCTCTAAGAGGTACATTAATAGACTTGTCATTTTGAAGTAGATAGGAATGAAGATAGGGTCAGCCTCCACATGATGGAAAAGTATATTAGCACTTCAAGTATCCTGCACTGTATTTATTTGTTTGTCTTCATCTGATGGTGGGAAACATGTCTGACTCATCTTTGAATTCCCACTACCCAGAAAGATATGACACATGATTGGGAAAGAAAGGAGAAAAGATGAAAAGGTGAATAGACAGATCCAGGATATTTCAAAGGGAAGGTGGCACTGAAAGAAGAGCAATATTTCTACTCTTGTCTTCATTCTATTCTTTCTTTCTGTTAGCTATTGGATTCTACATGTGGTGGGTCTGTGCACATGAGCATGCATTTGTTGGTGTTATTTTTGAGCACTTACTATATGATAGGTATTGTTCAAGGTGCTGAGCAAGTGAAAGTGAGAATGACAGCTATGGTCTCTGGTCTCCCAGAGCTTATAATAGTTAAGCTATCTGTGATTTGTGGAAATTTGTTGGTATATTTGGAGTGGGTAGGGCAATTAAAAGAAAAAATTCTTCTAATGGGGTATGTGGTAAAGATTAAAGAGAAATTTTAAATTCCATGTAATTGTCATGATTTAACTGAAGAGAATATTCAAAAGAGAGCGAATATCATGCTTTTATGTATCTCTGAGCACTATGTTAATGAGAGAAAGCATTTATTGAAGCAATTTAATTGCTTTGTACAACAGGCTCAACAGCCAAACATTGGTAGAATGGGCCATTTGTATAGAAATGAGAAGTGCTTGATTCCTTGAAATAATTTGTCTTACTCTTAAAATTATAGTGAAGTCATGATCCCATAAAATGTTACTTAAACCTAGAAATTCTCTTGATATTTTACTTTTTTTTTGCATGCTTATAAAGTACTAGAGGTGAAATTGAAATATATATATATATAAATATATATTTATATATATATATTTTCATCTGTTTAGCCTGATTATTCATTTTGTATCAGTTACTAATAAACTCTTGAATTTAAGGTATGTAGGGAACTAAACTCAACATCTTTATCTTTGATGTCACAATAAGCACTAGGGATTTAAAAAATGTATATGGTCTCTTCACTTAAGGAAGTGACAGTGGGAGAGAAAGATATAATTACACTGAGGCTAGCTCAGTAATAGTTGCCTCCTTACATACAATAATATGTATGCAATTACAATAGTGTGTTTTAGTGCTCTATCATAAGAATGTACTGGGTTATAACTGGAGAGTGACAGAGAGAGAGCTTTTCACAGGGGGAGTGGTGGATCCAAAGGTGGGACTGGGAATGGCTTTCAAGCAAAACTAAAACTTAGGCTGATTTTGATAGATGAGTGGGTGGTGCTGATGCTGTTGGATTGTGACCATACTTTGAGAACTACTGTTCTGTTCAAGTGAGAGACCAGGGAAAAGGGTGAGCATATAGAGGTGAATTTACGGACCAGGCCTAGAGATGTCACACTTCAATTATTCCTATATTTTATTGAATACAACTCAGTCACATGGCTTCATCTAACTGCAAAGGTAACTGGAAAAGGTGGTCTTACTCTGTATCCAGGAGGAAAAGGAAAATGATTGGTTACAACATCGTAGTCTCTACCACAGGACGATATAGCTGTCTCATAACTAGGAAAGTAGGCAGAAACTGGAAAAGACAACTTGTGGCAGCCTAATTTAGGGGGAAGATCCTTAAGCGCAGCAGGGTACATTGTTTACTGAAATACAACATGAAGTTATATTAACAAAATTACTTAAAAATATTTACATGTGTCACTGATTATGGTGCTTGAAATTTAAGTAGAAATATTTATTTGATATATTTTATTTGTGTTAAATTACTCCTAAGCCTCAGAATGTAACACAGTATTTTGGCATATGTAAAATATTTACTGTTTTAAATGAAAATTTTTATTCATTTATTGCTCTATTTTTACTTTTGCAAAAGTCTATGATTCTTTCTTCTGAAGTTGTAAGGAAACTTTTTAAGAAAGAGCAAACGAAGAATAATGGTTTTAAGTTGTCCTATGACCTCTACAAGCATGCCACACTAATGAACAACAGTACAAATAATAAAAATATTTAGCATTTATTGAGCATGTACCAGACAGACACTTTGCTTTACATGGTAGGAACTGGGGCATTGAGAACAGCTGACTAATACTACATAAGTAGTTCAGATCTATTAACTAATTTAACCTTCACAAAAACCCTATGAATAAAGCTGGTGGTTTTATTATTATCATACCCACTTAACTGATTAGATAACTGCACCCCAGAGAGATAAAGTCGTTGGCCCACACAGCTAGTAAGTAGCACAACAGGGATTCACATCCAAATGGTCTGAATTCAGAGGCCAAGATCACATCTGTGGTTTTCTCTACCTCTCTGAAACAAGAGCCAAAGGAACAGGGACAAAGTGCAGGACCTCACCCATACATTTGCACTAAAATAGGCGGTTGGGACACAAGCAGTGCCTTTTGGCTGTAACACTTGGTTTGTTAAGCAATGGCAGCATTTATGAATAATGTCTTTTTTCCTCCCCCTGCCTCTTTATTAAGGCCCAGTCTTTGGCAAACTATTTGTTCCTCCACATTCTGCACCTGTCCTGACATAGGTAGCAATGTAAGCAGATCCCAAATTTCCTGGAGAACTGCACAGCAAATCACTGGAGGGGGGAAGGCAATTCTTGTTTCAGTTACATGTCTGAGCAACTTCTTTTCTTTCTGCAGACAGGACTGTCCTTGTGGATACAGACCTTCCATCCCTCAAAGGCCTCTATGTGATGGGGACTTTAGAATTCCCTGTGGACAGAAGCAATGTTTTGAGTGTGGCCTGCATAGTAATTGCAGGTGGGGAGCTGAAAGTCGGTGAGTAAAGGGCACGCTGGTTGGGAGCATCATGGGAAGTTAGCTCTGTGAGAAAGACCTAAGGAAGTGATGAGGTCATCTAGCAGGTTGCTTAATGGAGTTTGGGGAAGTCTAAGGCAAGGAGTGAGTAAAGGTTTTCTTCAGCAAGCTTTTGACACAGATGGAGGTCACTTTTGTTGGTCATACTCTCATGTCCACCCACTGACATCAGGCTATGTTTCTGGTCCCAGAGTCCTCATGCTCATCCCAGGGCTCCTTTTGCCTGCTTTTAGGCCACAGATCTGTTCTTCCTTCAGTTCTTGGCATGAGAATTTACCTGTAGCTCACCCTTCTGGAAGATCTCATAGGATGGATTTGTTGTGCTTTGCTAAACTAACTCACAATAAAATTTCAATTGCTCTCCTAGTGTATGCCCTTGGTATAACAGACCTGAAACAAAGCTTATGTGCTGATGCTTTACTGAAGCAAATAATGAGTAAAGGGAAAAGAGAGTGAAGAAAAAAAGAGGAAAGACAAATACAAGTTGGCCACAGCTTCTCAAGGGAACATGGTTGTTTGCTTGGCTATGTGATATGTCTTGAGAGAAGCCTTTATAGAACCTCCACATCTTGGGACAAAGGGGAAAATCTGGGGATAAGGTAAATAATTCATCTGGTCCACCTCCAAACCAATGAGCTCCTCTGTCTTTGTTATGTTTGGTGGTTCCTTTTGTAGCTAGTGGAGAACCCAGAGACTCTGTGGGTGCTGGGAGTTTCCTTTGCTGAATGGCAGGCAGGATGGAGTGGATCTGGGCTAGTGTATTGACAGGACTGGTACACTGTCTTTCTTAAACAAACAAAAGACATGAGTTGCTCTAGGTAGACTATATACTTGGAAGTGTTGTAGGTGATAAGGGTACAATGAAGAAGACATGTGCTCTGCCTCCAAAGGAAGAGCTTGGGGAGGCATTCAACTTGGTCTTCAAAAGGAATTAAAAGGGAATTCTTAGAAACAACAATACCTTATCCCAGAGAAATAAATCTCTGATGGTGAGAAAATATTTAGATATGTTGTTGGATAACATTGCATTTTAAAATTTCTGGTGAAGAGAATTCTAGACCTAACTACCTGTCCAAAGCTTAATCATTATAAGGAGATTCCTGAAAAATTGTGGTCAAGATACTTCCTGAATAGCTCCAGTGACAACAACCAAAAAAAAAAAAAAAAAAGGAAAAAATTCAAAACCTTTGGAGACAACTTGTTCCCACTTAAAAAAAAATTCCATTAGAATTATTTTCTTGCTATTAAGCCAAATTCTGTCTTCCTCTAATTTCTGTTGGTTCAGGTTTTCATTTGATCCATATAAGATGACTGTCAGATTCCCTTCCCTTTGATAGTCCTTCATTCACATTTTCTTGAATCTTCTCTTTTTCAGTTTCTATTATTTTAACTATGGTTAAATAATAATTGATTTAATTATTATTATTACTACATAGTTATAGTGTTTTAAAATAATTTTTATATTTTCAATTTAACTGAAAAATACAGCAAAGCAATAGAAAATTATGTAGAAAAAATCACATAATCACTCATATTTGCAAATGTAAAGATAATCACAGTAAATATTTTGTAGTTTTGTCTTAAATTTTTTTTCTACACATGCATGAATACACATACACACACTTTAACATGAAGGGCATATAGTTTGATAATATTTTGGATCCTATGTTAAAAATGTGAAATTTTCCCGGCTTACTGTCTAAGACATAAATTTTTATTAAATTTATTAGGGTATCATTGGTTAACAGCAGTATTTAAATTTTAGGTGTACCACTTAATAACACAACTCTATAATGCAACTGTGTACTCTATTGTGTCTTCACCATCTGAAGTCAAATCTGCTTCTATAACTTGTAGTTGACCCCCTTTTCCTTCTTCCTTCACTCCTCTACTTTCTTTCCCCCTTGGTAACTACCATTCTGTTGCTTGTATCTATGAGTTTTCAGTTTTGTTTGTTCATTTATTGCTTTTTGTTTTATATCCCACATATAAATAATATTATATGGTTCTTGTCCTTTTCTGACTTATTTCATTAAGCACAATACTCTCAAGATTTCCCTACATTGCTGTAAATGGCAATATTTTATCTTTTTTATGGCTGAGCAGTATTTCAGTATGCATATATACCAAATCTTCTTTATCCAATTATCCAATGAAGGACATTTGGATTGTTTCTATGTCGTGGCTATTATGAATAATGTTGCAATGAAAATAGGGGTGCATATTTCTTTACAAATAAGTGGTTTCAAAACTTTCAAGTAGATACCCAGAATAGGGATTTCTGAGTCATTTGGTAGCTTTATTCTTAGTTCCCTGAAGAATCTTCATACTATTTTCCAGAGTGGCTGCATCAATTTACATTCCCACCAGCAGTATATGAGGGTTCCCTCAAAAACTCAATTTTAATAGCTTTAATATTCCATATCTATGTGAACACATATACACATGTATAATAATTTAGTGAACCACTTTTATATTATTGAATATCAAGTTTATTTCAGATTTTTTTTTTTTGTCTTTGTAACTTACTCTGTAATGAGCATCTTAGCACTTAAATCATTATCATATCTCTGATTATTTCCTTTGGATAGACTTGTATAAGTGTAATTAATGGGCTAAGGACAAGTACATGTTTTAAGGTCCTTGATATATATTGTTAAGTTACTTTTCAGAAAGATTTTATAAACTTGCATTCTCTACACATTTCTCAGAATAATGAGATCTCCTCACAGTTCCTAACATTGTCACTAAACGCACTTGATTTTTAATTCCTCTGAGAGTATGAAGCCTGGGGGAAAGGACTATTCCCCCTGAATAAGAATATAAAAATAACCTGGCTGCTGTGGCTCAGTGGATTGAGCGTCGGCCTGTGAGCCAAGTGTCGCTGGTTCAATTCCCAGTCAGGGCACATGACCAGGTTGCACGTCAGGTCCCCAGTTGGGGGCGTGAGTGAGAGGCAACCAAACAGTGATGTTTCTGTCCCTCTCTTTCTCTTTTCCCCTCTCTCTAAAAATAACTAAATAAATAAACAAATAAATAATTCTAAAAAAGAATATAAAAATAAGACCTGACTTATTCTGAACAGAATGAAACAAGAATAGCAGTTAAGGATCACATTGAACATGGTCATCTATTTGCTGTTTGACCTAAAACAAATCAATTTCTGGACACCTCTGTTCCTTCACCTGTAAAGTACAAAACAACAATAGAACCTACCCTGAAGGGGTATTGAAACCACTAAACATAACAGCTCCTACTAAGTGCTTAGAATATAATAGGTGTTTAATAGATTTGTAGTTCATCTATCAGGGTACCTGCAGAAAATAGAGGTCATACTGCTTTGGACAGTCTGAATAGATTTGATAAAGAAACCATTTACAAAAATCCAAATGGCCTAGGGCATACCCTAGGGCTAGTAACAGCAGAGAATTCTTATCTGTTTGCCCTAAAGGAGTGAGGAAAGGAATTCATTACTGGAATCCCAGATAAAAGGGGGAGAGTGGAAATGGTTGTCAGACACCAGCCCAGTCTTTTGTGTGGCTGGGACTCACTCATTACCAGGAAGGACCTATGGGAAAAAATATCCTGATCTCACTCTCTTTCCTCCCTTGTTTCCTTGTTTATACTACCATTTTGTCCAAAACTCACTGGAACTCTGAATAAAGGAGACCTTAGTGATATAGTGCTTAGATGTCAGCAGCAGCCTGGGACACTGAACAAAGTAAAGAAGGGCAGAGTTTGGAAATGGATGCTCTCCAGCACAGTCAGCTTCCAGCTACCATAACAGATACAATTCTTCTACCCATATAGCCAAAGATTAAACTAACTTGTTTGTCTAGCCATGCCATCTGCTGGTCCTTACAACTGCATTGTCAACTCCAATTTCTACTTTTTTTTTTATATGTACTACCTCACATTGGCCCTGGCTGGTTTAGCTCAGTGGATTGAGCGTCGGCCTGCGAGCTAAGTGTCGCTGGTTCGATCTTCCAGTCAGGGTACATCAGAGAAGGAAAACTCTGACTCCAAAAAACCTCCGCTGCCTTGCGGCATACCTCTTCAGGGGAAAGGCTAAGGGAGTAAACCCCGACAGAAAATCCGGAGCCGGAGTCCCTAAGGCGGTTTGACGTTGTAGTCAACACCGGCAACTCCTGCGGCGCACCTGAACCCAAGCTGTATCGACTCCGTCTTTCCCTTGGACCCTTCAGCTGCGAAGAGAGGGGGGGTCTGCTGCATGGGCAACAGCAGACCCTCCATATTACCCTGCCCAGGCTCTGTAGCTTCAGCGTCATCGCAAGATGTCGATTCAACACGGGAGGAGACAGATACCGTGTCACTCCTGAGTCGGACTGCACAGCCATTCTCGGCGGTGCAGATAGACTCTTAAGAAGCTACACCATCGTCTCTCGAGACGGACGGCTGCCGATCACTACCTCACATAGATATCTCTATACTGTACATTCATGTAGGAATTACTTGGTTTTCCTTTGGGTTTTGGGGGATCTAAGTACAATATTTTTACTTATCTCTATTTTATTATCTCATCCATCTTTTCACAGTGGAGAAATTCTTTTGGATTCTGAGCTTTTCCTCCCAGATTACTACCATTTGCTCACTCATTTGGTTAATGTTCTATAAAATCCTCACTCAGTTGACTGATAGAAATATTAAATAAAACTGAGTCTTGTTTTGTTATTAGAAAATGTATTTCAAGTTGACATCTTCCATTGCTATGACTGGTCTTTTTTCATTAAGTGAAGTTACTTATCACTATAACAAAAATGTTGCCTGAAAATATGTACCTTTTAAGGGAAGTGTCACTGTGCCACTGTCCAGTTTTGATTTGTACATTTCAAATCTTATTTTTATTTCTTTTTATTTTTTAATGATTTTATATATGTATTATTGTTAGAGAGAGGGAAAGGGAGGGAGAAAGGGAAAGAAACATCAATGTGTGGTTGCCTCTTACCCACCCCAACTGAAGAGCGACCCAGCCCACAATCCATGCATGTGCCCTGACAGGGAATTGACCCAGTGACCTTTTGGTTCACAGGTCGGCACTCAGTCCATCCACTGAGCCATACCAACCAGGGCTCAAATCTTGTTTTTAAATTTGTCCATTCCTAACTATATTTTTATCTGTTACTAGACAATGCTGTTTTCTTTTTCTCCCTGCTTTGTCGGGCCTGAAGTTTAATAATTGGAACCCATCTGCTCAATCCTATGTGTATTATGCCCGAAGGAAGACTTTCAACCCATCTGTCCAATTCTACCACACCCCAAAGAAATCCCAACATGCAATAGATAATAACACTAGTTAGTAAATAACTTAATAGATGTGGACATTGGTGCAGAATACTGCCAGAGTATCTCTGCTATCTGAAGCTTTTTGATCCAAGTCCCAGCATTGCGGAATTATATTTCTTGATACTCCTGCTTTAAGGCAGCTGGTGCTGGCAAAAGGTATCAATTGACTTTTAGTGGAGTATAATGCTTATGCTACTGTTAGAAGGGAGGTTTAATATCAAAGCTTTGCTTAGATGGCTACAGCTGCATCACAAATGCCAAACTTAATATCATTCTCTATTCAGTGGTTATCTCATTGGTCTGATAAAACCCTTAAGATAAGCTTAAAGTATTTCACTTGTCTGTCCTTTCTTTCATTCATTGCCTAATATGAGCCAGCTACCATGGGAGAAGTTGAATGTACAGAAGTAGAAGTTATGAACATAGCTTTCAAGAGATGTCTGAATAAATTAGTGAAGACAAGCAAGTAAAACCATAATTGGAAGTGTCATCTCTTCCAACTGGGAGTGGGACTAAAGATAAAGGAATAGATCTGAAAAAGCATGTATTTGTGGATGAGCATTATACCTTCAGGAAATTGTAGGGAATGGGTATATCTGGAGTGTAGGATTTATAACACAGTGGGAGCCCATGAAGATTCTTGGCCTTAAACATTACGCTACGGAGTTTGGATTTTGTCATGAAGGCAGTGGGTAATCACTGGATAGTTTTAAGCAGGAAAGTTACGTGATTAGACTTGGTTTTGGAAAGATCACTCCCGGCAGCATACAGGATGTATTGGAAGGAGCGCCGTGAAAAGTGAGAAGGCTACTGAGGTGTTTCGGGAAAAAAATTGTGAAGTATTGAACTAAGGCACTTGAGTTAAAGAGGAAGAATGAATTAGAGAAATATGGAGGAAGTATAAAATCACTGTAACATAGTGGCAATTTTGATGTGAGGTAAGGAGGAGTTGTTTAGAAAATATCCTAGGTTTCATGTTGAGAGATCTGGGTCAATGGAAGTGCTGGGATGAAATCCTCTTTCCATCACTTATTAGTTGAGTGACTGGGTAAATGGCATGAACTAACCCTACCTCAGTTTTTTAAAAAAATAATAATACTTGCTTTATAGAGTTTTCTGAAAATTAAGTGTAAATATATATTAAAGTTCTTGAACGGTGTCAGGAATGCAGTAAACCCTTACAGTAGTTTGTTGAATACAAACACATCAAATTTAGATTTCACTGGGATACGGAAGTGGTAGCATGTAGAGGGCAAATTGATTTATGGACAGGCAGAGGAGAGAGGACTGTACTAAATATAATGTTTGGAAGTCATCAGCAAAAATGTGATATCAAAGGTGTGAGAGACAAAACAACGATCAAAGCTGAAATTTTGAAGAGCACCAGCCTTTTAGGAGGAATACAAGAAGTAGAGCTCAGCAAGGAGAAAGGCAAAGAAATAGCTATACAGGTAACATAAATAGAAAGACAAGAAAATATCTTGAAAAAAAGGTAGAAATTTACAAGAGAGGAGTGTTTAGTAGCATGAGATCCAGTTTAGGAAATGAAGGAAGTAGAAAAAAATTTTATTATAGCTTAAAAAAAAAAACAAAACGGACAAATATAGTCTTGATATAATATGTTATGTTGCATGTAGAACAAAAAAAAATTCAACATATTACTAGAAGGACAGTAAATTCTAATAAATTTAATACCATTATCTATTCCTTAACTTATCTACTTTGACTTGAATATAGTTTTAAGTACAATTGAACATGTTAAACCCCATTTTTGAAAATGAACTGTTGTCCATATTAAAAGTGATATCAATAAACCTTTGTATGTTTTCATAAATAACAAACTTTCTTTTAGATGATAAAATAGAGAAAATAAGTAGATATTAAATAGAAAATGATTCCTCTGATATGGTCATTTCCCAAAATTTTATTTATAGATTTGTCTCTGTCTCTGTCCCCTTTCTCCTCTCATTTTTTCCCATTAAATATTAACTCAGTGCCAAGCATTCTTCCTGGGACTCGAGTATTCAGAAATGAGCAAAAGAGATGAGATTCCTGCTTGCATTCTTTGTTGGGGGAAACAGACAATGAAATAGTAAAATAACTATGAAAGATAATTTTAGATGGCAAGACATGCCCTGAAGGAAACTAAAGAAGAGTGTGAGCTGAAGAGAGGTCCAGGCTGGATGCTGCCACCATAGATTAGGTAGTTAGTGAAAACCTTTCTGACGAGTCACCATAGAGACAAAAAAGAGCTAAATTTACAAAATCAGGAGTGTTGCAGACAGAAGGAAGAGGAAATGCAAAAGTCCTGAGGCAGTGACAGGAATGTGCTTTACATCGTTGTAAGGCAGAGAGGCAGCCACAGTAGCTGGAGGATAGCAAACAGTAGACATGCGTTTCATGGTGTAGGCTGGATTTTAAGCTATGCAGTGTTAGTCTCTAAAGCATTGAAAAACACGAATAAGTACAAATAGTGCTGAAAGTTGCTACTTTTTGATAATCTCATGGGTATGACTTTGACAGGACAGAAATCTGTTTAGGACCTTCATAAATATGAAATTTCTAGAGACCTGGATCGTAACGCAGTTTAGCAACTCGTTGTACAACTTGAGAAAATTCTGCAATAGTGGTTTCATAACTGTGATATCACAGACCTCAGAGATTGTGTGAATCATCTAATTGTATGGATAAGGAAACTGAGATTCAAAGAGATTATTGATTTTTTCCAAGGTCATATAGCTGGTAAAGAACAAGACCAGAATTAGAGGCTATTTTAGTTACCTTAAAGACTTATCCTTTAAACCTTTACCTTTGCCTTTACTATGAGCCCTTTCTTTCTTTATTCAGCAGATTTTTGTATAGCTTTTCTTCCTGTCCATTCTGTTCATTCATATCATCATTACTATGTTCACTTTATTGTTATGTTCTCATGAATATCCCCCCTATCTTAAACGGTAAGTTTTAGAACATTTTGAAATCATAGGACCTAGTTAGTGCATAGTTGGCTTCTAATATGCTGTGTATACATAAATGATTGGTCATGTATAAATCTGTCTTTCAGCTCAATTCCTTTTTCTTATAACACATTTCATCTCCCCTTACTTAAATGTCAACATCTGTGAGGGAGGAATTATAGTGTTAATATATAAATAATGGCAGTGTTTTTGCCCCTTTTAGAAAAAGGAACAAAACAAGGGTAAAATCATATTTGAAAAGTTGGTGATCTTGTACAAAGCCAAAGTGTTTTCAATTTTTAATCTGTTTAGGAGAGAAAAACTGATAAAAATACCTGACTCAAATCTGGTACTATAGGTATTGGTTTGTTATTTCTTTAAATGGTTGCATTTTGTTGTTCATGAATAGCTGTCTGACCTCATCTTTTTCATTGTGTCTCTTCTTAGATAAGAAATAGTTTCTGTGCTTTAATATGTGTTCCTTGTTATCTTAGATATCCATAATGTTAACATGTTACTGACACAAATGTTCAACTTGGAAAATGTTTTAATCTCATACTTTTAAAATTGCAAATAGAAAATTCTCATGATATTTTAGAGAATTTTAAAGAAAGATAACAATTAATAATTAGTTAATGTCTTTAGAACTTAATAGAAACCTTCTTAATCCCTAAGTAAGCAATGACATGCCCCACAAATCAATGTCCCCGAGGACTCAGCAGCTCACTGTTCCTTTGGCCTGTTTCAATGAGGTCACGTGATATGCTGCCCAGTTGCTCAGTAATTAGGCTAGAAACTAGGTTTTTATCCTAAAACTTGTCACATATTGTTGTGCAGAGCAGTGATGGGTATATGTCAGTCTGTCTCGCATTGGTAGCTAGGAGCCTAAGGTCATCATTAGCACATGACTTTGATTGTCAGGAAATGAAGTACTAGGTGTATGGAAGTTTCTTTCATTGCTTCCATGATTGGGACTTTCTCAATCGTAAAGAAGAGGAAAAATCCATACACAGTTTATTGCCTTCCAAACTGACAGTTCTGTAAAACTCATTGGATGATTAAGTAATAAGGAGACAAACCAGAGAAAAGTATAGATTAAAACATAACCTCCAGCCTAAAGCCATGATACCTAGTAGTTAGACTTATTGAGTAGGCAGAGAGAATCTTGTATCTTGTGGTGATGATCTTTGTTTAAAAATAATATATTAATTAAAAAATAAAAATATATGTCTTTCAAGTTCAACAACACTTAAAAAATAAACACACATTTAATGTGTAAATACAAGGGTGCATAGATATTTGCAAAATAAATGGTTTATAAATAGCTAATAATGATCCTCAGTCAACAAATCAGTTTCTGTTTATACTGACAGTTCTCCAATCAAACTGCTAGTTAGCTGACAAAATAAAAAGTTAACATCAAAGGGATTGGCTTTTAAATATTGTACTTACTTAACAATAAGAGAAAAAGTATAACCTGTTTTTTTACAGGTTCAAGACACACTAAATTCCATTTTTGTGAGTCCCTAAAGACTCATAGGAACAGTTATATAATACAAATTTCAAAAATAAGATTAAGCAGATAAATACCTGCTTATTTTTCTATGGATATTAGTTCTTTGACAAAGATATTATCCATCTTTCTCTCTGTCTCTCTCTCTCTCTATATATACATATATATACACACATGTATATAAAGTGAAACACTGATATAAGAAATAATTCTTCTGTCTTGTATAATTCTTCTGTCTTGTTAGACTATCAGTTAGTCTCTACAAAACACATTTACATTAATCATCTTTACTTTTAATATTTTAATATTTTCTAAATTAGTGTTTCCCAATTGTAGTTTGGACACTTGAACTTCTGTCACAGTAACATAAAATTACTTAGAAATTTATTATTTTTAAGTTACTAAATGCCTGATTATATAATATATAAATTGTTAAATTTAGTTAGTTATTTTTGCATGGAAAAAGCTAAATAATTTTAAGCAAACAGGTGAATAAATGAGTGAATGGATAATTTGTTTTGTTTGTTATTTTTTTCACTTTTTTTATATCTCAGGTTATATATTGATATAATTTTTTCTCATGTTGATCCAAATTTCGAATTATGCATTGCACTCAAAGGGTCCAAGTCTTGTAATGGTGAGTTAGAGAGGAATTTATGTCTCTCCTGCTGGTTTTTGGACTGGACATTGAAATAAGTAATCACCTAGTGTTTTTACTTTTGAATGTCTAGTTTCTATCACTTTTGAAATAGAACATTGCGTGCTAAATAGAGCTTGCCTTCTTTTCTCTTTATTTCCAAATTAAACATTAAATTTGAGACATTTTTTCCATTGCTGCTAATACTATTTTTTAGTATTATGCTACTAAGAGCCAACATTTTAAAAATCAAGTATTATATGCAGACACTGTGCTATACATCATTAACATGCACTAAATTATTTAACTTACACAAAAAAATAGGTACCACTATTGTGCCTATTTTATAGTGGCAGAAATCAAGTTTTACAGAAATAAATTTGCTTAACCTTAAGAAGTTTTAAGAATTTACATACATTTTGCAAGTATGTGAATTAATTAATTATATTAATTTTTACTCCATATTCTATCAATTGAGAGGCCTCATTGATGATCAAATTTGTCAGCCTGAATTAGACATTATTTTAACAGAATCTTATTTCATTGGGCTAAAAGCTCTTCCATCTGTCTATTTTTTTTTTTTTTCACATGAGATTGATTTCTATTGGGGAGGGTGTTTTAAGAATAAGTGGGTCAGAGACACACTGGGAATTAAAAGCTAATTTGGAATAAAATATGCTTCATAATTTAATTGGTTCAGCACTGTTAGCCAGTTTAGGTCTGATAAGAAAAAATGTTCTGGACTCTCTGCTCTGAAGAAAATAGCTATAGCAACACATGAGAAAAATAGTAATGTTCCAGTTAGAAGCTCAACTGCCAAGGTTGTGTAAAATTGATTTTGGGCATAATTTTTTAACCCATCATTCATGCGCAATCATAAATTTATTAAATTTAAAGGTTAACTTGGACAGAAATCAAATTATTTAGAAATACAATCTGTTCCTTTAGACTTAGTGAACAGGACCTGCAAAAATATTTATTAGGGAGATGTGTCTAAAATTTTGGTCAGTATACATTAAATTTATGCAGTTTTTCTTATGTAAATTAGTAAATCCATAAACAAATTTAATGATTAGAGAATCAGAAAAACAAACATATTTTTGGTCATTTTCCATTCTTTAAACCAACAAATAGGTATTGATGAGTGTCCTTGGAACATAATGATCAGTTAACAAATTTTTATGTATTGTGAAATATACACATGTACAAAATTGTTTATGAAATAAAAAATACACACTAAATTAAACACTATAAATCTATTCCAGTAGGTATACAGTGGAACCTCATTATTGGTTTAATTTGCATTTCTCTAACTTCTGATGTGATTCAGTATTTTTAAAATTTTATTCTTTATTTTATACCTTGTTCTGTGAATCAGCTATTCTATTATTTTTTTATGATGGATTATCTGTTTTATATTGATTTATTGAAGTTTTATATGTTCTGGAATGTACTTTTTGTAAATTGTTTTATATGTTCTCTTTGTTGAAGTTTGATATGTTCGGGAATGTACAAGGATGATTCCCATCCTTTTAAATTTGTTAAACTTTAGGATCATCATGTGATCATATGATTAATATTTGTGAAAGTCTTGTGTATGCTTGAAAGAATATATATCCTTTATGAGTGTAGTTATTTACTTATGCATTATGTCACCTTCGCTAACTGTATGATTCAAACACTATGTCCTTACTACTTTTTTGTTTATTTTGTAAGGAGTTGTGTTTAATTTGCCACTGTTATTATGGATATATATTTTTTTCATTGAAATTCTGTCCATTTTTGCTTTCTTTATTCTGAAGCGTTGATGCTAGGCACATACATGCATAAAATTATTATAGCGTTGGTGAAGTGAATTTTTTTTTACTGTACAGTATTCCTCTTTATTTCTCATTGTTTTCTGTGAAAATTGATTAAAACTACCTAGTTCACCATTTTCGAGATAAATGTAAATGAACTCTGCTGCCAATACAGTCAGTTCTCTCCCCCAGCTCACTGTAAGGAGAAGGAGACTGTCAGGTAACAGGCACTGATAGTACCGTGTAGAAGTATTGGGTTAAAACACACTGTGCTGTGATAGCCCATAGACTTAACCCAGACTTAGCTGTCAAGGGGGATCCCAGAGGGAGTGGCATCTGAAGTGGGTTTGGGCTATTTAGGGGCTTATGGGGCTCAGCTATTGAGTATGTCAAGGAAACTAAAGGGAGGGGAGAGGATTCTAAATAGACAAAGTTGTTTCCAATTGTGTGCTATTTCAAAGAGTTTTCAAGTGTTCGAGATTATAAATAGATAATACTGCTGTGACAACCTTTGGGACTTAATCTGTCCACATTCCACAGTATTTCTTTAGGACATGTTCCTTAAAGGAAAATTACTGCAGCAAGAGGCACGAACATTTTTGTGCACAAAAGGTGGCATGTAATTCAGTATCATAGAAGACTTTTAGAAATAAGTTACAGCAGATCTCAGTTTTGAGGGATGTCAGGATTTAGACAGGACAAAGGTGAGGGCCATCAAAGCTTGGGGCATCTTGTACACAGAGGGGAGAGAGGAGAGGACTGTAAGTAATTCAGTGCGCATTGGCTTAGTTACGAGGTGTGGGGGGTCATGTTGAGAGACTGGGTTTAAGTGTCAGCTAGGTTTATATGTGATTTCATCAAACAGGTTTAGTTAATAAAATAATATAAGGTCCTTTTTCCCTTTTTCTTACCTCTGAAGCTCATGGAATCCATTTATTTGTACCATATTCCTCAAATCGCTATAATGATTGTCTGCTGTATACCAGAACTTCATTTCCTTCCATCTTCCCAGGTAATTTTAGCATCTGGAACATATTCTGTTTCCCTCCATTGCCCACCATCATGCTAAGTAATGGCAACTTCCCTTTTCATCTTTCCTGTTTCTCTATGCCTACATATTCTAACATGGTACTTAGTAAATCTAGTTGTGTAATTTCCAATAAATTACTTAACCGCTTTGCCTCAGTTTCCTCACGGGAACCTCAACAATGTCCATCGTAGGGTTGTGAGAGTTAAACGAAGTCAGGGATGCATAAATACCTGGCATGTCTTGGCAGCACAATGACAATGATTTCCCCTCCATGATGAGTACTTAAATTTGTCCGGTTGGATATGCCTTTTGCTACAGTTTACAGCAGCTCGAAGCTGCTTCAAAAAGGAAAATCAGAGAGAAACAGTATTATCCTGAGAGTCTTCTACGGGAGGTGGCTGCTCTCATTTAGGGGCAAAGCCCACGCTGGTGAGAGCCCCTCACCTTTCTATGTTTGCTCAATTTGAGAATAAAGTGAGGAGCCCAGCCTTCAGGGCTTTCCATTCACCAGCTTTTACAAATTTAAGATGCACTTCATTTTAATGTTAGAACAGCATGTATATTATTCCCTTCTCTTAGGGCACGCTTCCCTCCTTTCTGTTCAGTCTCTGTCCTGCATCTTTCCCTTCCCCCACATCACAAAAACAAATCCAAACTCTGGTGATTTGAGGCCCCAGTGATCACGGGGGTGGGGAGGCTAATTTTGCCCAGACTTTCTGTGAAGGCTCCACATGTGCTGCCGTTTTGGGTTGCATAATTGATTCAATCTCTGATTTTAGAGGAACGCTGAGCTCCTTTTGTGAGACGCTGCAGACATTTCTCTAGGGCAAAAACTGTTCTACTTTCTCTCTCTGGTGTCTGTTTAGTGCGAGGCCATTTCCCCCTCAAGAATCTGAACTGCCCTTCGTGAGATAAACGGAAGCACAGCTGGAAAATGGCTCACTGGACAGACTTATCACTGCAAGATACGGGCTACACCACACACATTTTCTTAACATTTTCCTCTTCCCCTGCTTCCGTTCTTTTTGCCTGGTACAGCTTCGTTTTGGCTAAGAGACGTTGGGCGCTCAGCTGAGGATTGGCGTTCTCTGCATGGAGCAGCAGCGGACCTTGGCATCTCATAGGGAACCCAGGCTGTGGGGTCTAATCCTCGCTTGCCCCTGGGCCTACTGTATAACTCTAAGCATATAACCGAAGGAAAACTCTGACTCCAAAAAACCTCCGCTGCCTTGCGGCATACCTCTTCAGGGGAAAGGCTAAGGGAGTAAACCCCGACAGAAAATCCGGAGCCGGAGTCCCTAAGGCGGTTTGACGTTGTAGTCAACACCGGCAACTCCTGCGGCGCACCTGAAGCCAAGCTGTATTGACTCCGTCTTTCCCTTGGACCCTTCAGCTGCGAAGAGAGGGGGGGTCTGCTGCATGGGCAACAGCAGACCCTCCATATCACCCTGCCCAGGCTCTGTAGCTTCAGCTCCACTGGAGAGGACACTCCAGCGTCATCACAAGATGTCGATCCAACACGGGAGGAGACAGATACCGTGTCACTCCCGAGTCGGACTGCACAGCCATTCTCGGCGGTGCAGATGGACTCTTAAGAAGCTACACCATCGTCTCTCAAGACGGACGGCTGCCGACGATAACTCCGAGCCTTACCTTCAGCAGCCCCTTGTAGACTAATGATTGTGAAGGCTGGACTGTAAAAACAGCTATGTAGTAAGCTGCAGACTCACACTGAGCCTTTTGGTTAACCAGGTATACATGACGTGCCAACCCGGGAGGATGATTTTATGCCCCCTGAAAGGCCACTTAATCAAAATGACAGTTGATAATTTTAAGTTTACCATTTACTTCATACTGTACTTGGCAACATCATTTTTAGTTATGTTTTCAAGCATTTCTAGACTGCAAAGTCTTGTTTGATAGCAGATGTCTTTCGTGAGCCAGTATGATCCAGTCTGTAGTTTGAAGACTATCTTTTCATAAGTTGCTTTTTGAAAAATTGAGTTTTTGTAATATTTTCTGTCCTTTAAGATGTATTTTTTGAAGAAATTAACCTTTTATAGGTCTATACTTAGTACCACTATTTCAGCAAATCCTTCAAAGAATTCTCATCCTATAAAAGTGATCTAGCCCTGGCTGCTGTGGCTCAGTGGATTGAGCGTTGGCCTGCGAGCCAAGTGTCTCTGGTTCAATTCCCAGTCAGGGCACATTACTAGGTTGCATGTCAGGTCCCCATTTGGGGGCGTGAGTGAGAGGCAACCACACATTGATGTTTCTCTCCCTCTCTTTCTCCTTTCCTCTCTCTCTAATAAAATAAAAAATAAGAAACAAATAAACGAATAAATAATTTTTAAAAAAAGTGATCTAACTGGTTGGTTGGGTTGCGGGTTTGATCTCTGATCAAGGTACATAAAAGGATCAACCAATGAATGCACAAATGAGTGGAACAACAAATTAACGTTCCTCCTTTTCTTTCTGTTTCTTTCTCTGAAATCAATTTCAAAAAAAAGTAACCAAACTCTGCTGTGTACTTCAAGGGAATAAATAATGTCAGAAGTAATTCCCAGCTAATGTCTATTACAGCCTGAATGGATTGTGTCCTTATGCTGCTAAAACAATGTAGGCTTCGAATAGCTTATTACTTGTTTAGTAAAACACTTAGTAAAACACACTATTGTTCAAATTTAGTTGTGTGACTTACTAGTTGGGTAAATATAGACAAACTCCTTAACCCCTAAGCCTCGTTATATATGAATATTTAAAAGTGAGATAAGAATCATACTTCCTTTTCATGTTTGTTGTGAGGATTAAATGCTAAAATGCTTGTAAAACACTTTGAGGATCCAGCCATAAACATGTATTAGCCAGGTTTTGCTACTATAACTGTGTATAACAAATAGTTCAGACACCTCAGTGGCATACCAGAACTAATATTTATGTTATACTTATTTGGAATTGCTTCCAGCTTGTACGTTCTCATCAGATCTGCTAGGTTTGTTTCTTTGTTCAGGCACTAGAGGCTATTTAAAGAAAACTCTTTTCATGGACAACTACATCATTGCAAGTGATCTGTTAAAAACTTGCCAAGCAACTTAAAGCATCAAGTCAGAAATAGCATTGCTATCACTTCTACCCAAATGTTATTGGCCAAAACAAATCATATGGCCAGGCTAAATAGTAGTAGTTCAGGAAGGTATACTCTGCCCTAATGGGGAAAAAAAGAAGAATGAATATTTGCTGAATGGTTATATAAACCCCTTCAGATTTTACTACATCTCATTTTCCCCCTTTTGTTATTTTCTCTATATAACCATTGGCTCTTCTCCATACAGTCTATTACTTTATAGCAGTTACTTTGCATTTCTGATATTACACCACAATTTCTCTCTCTTTTAATTTCAAATTCAATTAAAAGATTACTTTTCTTTGTAAATAGGTACTTTGGAAAATCCCTTACAAAAAGAACAAAAGCTTCTGATTCTCCTTAGAGCATCAGAGGGAGTCTTTTGTAACCGTTTCAATGGAATTCATATTGATCCTGGAACAATCGGTAAGAGTAAAATATAGTTTTTATTAATAATGAAATATGTGCATGTGTGTGTGATAAAGTACCATTCATAGATCATCTAAATTCCTGACACTCTTTTAGATAATTTATATTTATTATTTTATTTACCAGCTCTCCTGTAAGTAGTGCTCATTTTACAGATATCAAAACTAAGACTCAGAGATGGTGAGCAATGTGAAAAAGGCCACACAGATTTACAGTGTCAGAATTTAGATTAATATCCAGATTGGCCAGACACCAAAATCTAGACTAAGAGTCTATGTTATTAAATGTAAATATTATGTAATTATTGATGTATTAATTTTTTATTGGCATATTAAATTTTTTCATTACATGTTTTATTTTTAAATTAAATTTATTGGGGTGATATTGACTTAAAAGATTATATAGGTTTCAAATGTGCATTTTTATGACACATGATATGTATATTGCAAGTTAAGAACCATATGATTTCACTAATATGTAGGCTATAAAACTGAAAACAACAAATTAACAAACAAGAAAAACAAAAGCTATGCCAACAGTGTGGTGGCTACCAGAGGGAATAGGGGTGGGGATAGTAAAAGATAAAGGGGGTCAAATATATGGTAACGGAAGATATAATTTTTTAAAACTAATAGACCTATAAATTACTAAGAAACATTTACTACTGGCAGTTTCTTTATTTGATACTGCTACAATACCTGATCTTATTCTAAGTGCGCAGAAAGTATGGCTGGTCTTGTATAATTAGGGTGTAAAAGCCACACAAATAGCAGCTTTAAAGGATAGGTATAAGAGGCCATTTGTCAGATTTCTAGTGTTTTCTCACTTACTCTGTGTGTCATTGTTAATTGCCTAAGATATCAGTGACTCAGTAAAATGGAAGCAATCATGTCAAGATAGCATGAAGTTTGATAACCTAGTTCCATAATGTGTAGCTTTTGCCATATAATGCTTTGATAGTGCTTTATTATTTCCAAAGGGATTTTTCATACATATTATTTATTTTAACTTTTTAAGAATCTTAGGTTCAATAATATTTTAGTTTTTATTCAAGTTGACAAACTATATGGTTCATAGCAGGAACATTCAATCTCTTTTTACCTCAGTTGCCCACTCTGTTCTATGTAGTACCTCGCTGGGTGAAGCGTTGTGTTAGGAGTATACGAGGGTTCCTGTCCTGATCCCCAACTCCAGCCATATGGACAAACTAGTGTTTTTGAAATTTTCTCTGCTACTAAATTGAATAAGGAATGAAATAGTTGTTTCACTACGTGCTTAAAATTTTGTGATATTACAAGTAAATGAGAGATTTTAATCTTTGTATGTATAATGATTTCCTTGAAACAAGGAAGAAATGGTGTCATTTTACAGTAAACATTTGGTGATTGGGAATGATCAAAAAAATCTGCTTTTGTGGTCAATTGAGTTTTATGGATAATTCAAATTTAAGGAAATAAACTGTTTTTTGTTAAAATCTTTTGTTTTTGGAAATTTCTCTTAATTACTTCATGTTACTCCTTCTGACTAGCTTACTTAATCAATTGTGAAAAAGATGGAATTTTAAAATGATGATGATGATATCTTCTAAAAGTTTTATATACATATGACTATTATTATGAAATATTGATTCCAGGATATATCCTGAAAGTGAGAGTATTTTTTACATTTCCATTAATTCTAATTTTAGTTTTATTATCTTCAGGCTTTTCTTTGAATTAGAATATGGAAAAAATTATGGATGTTGACATAAACAGTTGGTTAGGTTTCAATTAACTGAGGTATTTTGATTCATATAAGATGAAAACTCAAGGCATGTTATTTGTACTTTTACTGGTGTTTGTTATGTTTTCCGTTAAAAATGATAAAATCTTTAGAGTTTAAGATCCATGATTTGCAACAAAACGGGCTGTACCAATCCAGGGGTTTGAAGGCAATCCTTTGGATGCAGGAAGAAAATTTGAGTGCTTCTATTGAAATATATATGAATATACTCATATATATGTAGGAGTGCATCATCATAATTTTTTGCTGCTTGGGTTCATGCCTAAAACATTTTTAGACCACTAGGATATGAGGATTTGAGCTTCATGTGATTTTAAATGTCAGTAAAGCATGTAAGAGGGAAGACCTGAAGGAATAAAACTAGACCTCATCGAGCATGTCCCTGATAAGATTTTAATTTATGAGTCTGAAATAAATTATATTTTGAAACAAAAGAACTAGAGATTTATCTTTTGATATCTGTAATAAATATATATATCTCTGAGGTCCAACCACTGAAAACAAAGCTAATAGCACCAAATCTCTTTCTTTGGAAAATAATATTACCCTTGCTTTTTAGAAAATTTAGTGTATAATATAAAATATCAAAACCAGTTAACTTCCAACAGAATTGCAAATGGTTTGGTCACTTAATGGTGAAAATCTAGCTAGTTAGACATTGGAGTGTCCTCTTTCCCCACTGTTGGATTACTAGATGTGGTGCAGCATGCATTTTTTTATTGCTTATGAGAGAGTACATTTTATTTCTGTGTGAGATATACCTGACCTGCTGAAAATAGAGCACTTAAATGTTCTTTTTCTGATAAAGTGGACATTTTTATATATAGTTTCTATATTACATATCTTGTACAATAACCTCTAATGAGTTTTACTCATGTCTCCTTAATTCCTCTGAAGGATTTTCTTATCCAAATAATGTCTCTCTTGTTTTCAGGGGTTTATGGGAAAGTTCAACTTCACAGTACTTATCCTAAGAAATTCTGGACATGCCTTGGGGCTGACATTGCCTCAGGCAATGAGAGGTAAGGGAAGAGATTAAGATTTAGATGTATTTTTGGGGTTTATTTTGTTTTTGCTTGAAGTTTTGTTATTACACAAAATTGAATTTTAGATTAATAGGTATAATTCAAAGATAAATAAATGAAGACATAAGAACCAGAAGCAACAAAAAAGATATAAAAAGACAATAGAAATACAACATAATAAATATTGCAGTTATAAAAGGAAAATATACTTGTTAAAAATGACACTGTGTAGAAAAAAGCTGGATAATAAATCAAAAGTTAATCATAACTATTTATCAGAGAAAAACTTAAAACCAATTTATAAAAAAATTAAATATATACAATTGGACAAATAAGTGCATTTTATATAAATAAAGACTTCAGTCTTCTTTGAGATCTCGATATCAGGAAAATTTTATACCAGATAACAATATAGAAATATGTACAGTAACTGTCTAAGTAATATAAGGGGAAATTGACAGAAACAAAAATAGTAATGGAAGATATTTGCTTACCTCTTTCAGTTTTTAATCTTAAAATTATATTAAAAAATAAAGATGATATAAAAATATGAATAACATAATAAAGGCAATATCATTTATATGTATACATACATACATATCCTTACCCAGAATAAACATATAATTAAAGCCTTAATAAATGTTAATAAACAGATGATATAGAATAGGATTGCAATAAAATAAAGATGAAAACAATATCTTTACCAAAAATCTTAATCTCTTGTAAGATGGAAAAATAGGGAAATAATTCTTTCTTAAATAACTTTTGTATCAAAGAGGAGATCTAAATTTTATCAACAGAATAGTGGGGAAGAAACAATATTGAGCGTATTGCATGAGACATGGCCAAACATGCCATCATATTCAAAGCTTTTATTGTTGAATAAAAATAAATAAATAAATAAACTAACTAAGCTGTCAATATGAGAAACCAGAAACAAAATGACTAATAAATCCAATGAAGTCATTTGGTGCAAGATAAAGGCAGAAACTGGTGAATTAGAAATTAGGAAATTAGTAGACTTAGATTTTTTTAAAGATACTGGTTTAATCTCTAATAACTTTAATTATACATTTTAATCCGAAATGAGAATTCAAATATCACATAGCAAAGAGATTAAAATCATAGTATAAAATGTGCTATCTATATAGTGTCATTTTGAAATTTTAAAAATGTTAAATATAGAAATATAAATGATCATAATTGGCTAGAGAAGAACAAAACTGAAAGAACCAATAATAGCAAAAGACAAAGTTATCCAACATTTATTTTCAAAAATATATTTGGTTCAAATAAATGTATGATGTGTTCTTTCAATCATCCAACTATCATTTCTTATGTTGTATAATTTATTCCATAGTACAAGAAAATATGAGAAGCTTTCCAATTAATTTTAGGAGTAAAGCATAAAATAATTTTTAGAACAGCTGCTAGAATTAAAACAACAACAAGCAAACAAACAAACAAAAAAACTAACAAAATTGAGGCAACATCTACGTGTAAGTAAAATGCAAAATTCCTTGACAGCAAGAAATGAAACCCAATAATTTATTAGAAGAAAGTAAAACCATGACTGAATATGAGTCATTCAAATAAAGAGAGATGGTTCAAATTAAAATTAATTTATCTAAACGATAGGTATAATGATTAAGAATATGATCATTTTTGTACAAAACAAAAATATATTTAATAAAAGCTTGCATTCTTCAAATAAACAGTAAATCAGAATACAAGAAACTTTCTTTAAATAAAGGTTTTTTACTAGAATGTTTAGCCATTAGTTGAGAATCACTACTTTAAATAATAACACGGAATAAGTAATTAAAAATCCATCTGAAACAGCTATTTTCCATTTTATGGGAAAATTAACATTAAAATTAATGTATTACAACAATCATTAAATGTTTTTATTAAAATTTTAGCCATTATATTGCATCAAAAAGAAGTCCATTGGTTGTAACTATCGAATGAAATCCAAACTGTCATTGTTTTTTGGGTTTTTTTGGTGGATTATATACACGTTTGTCCTAGAAAACTAGAGAACCACCTGGAAAACTATCAGTTGAAATCAATAAATGCACAAATCAATAGCTTTTGAATTTGTGAGCAATAAAGTTTTAAGCTATATTGTAAAATCCTATTTAAAATTTTAGTTGAAAATACTAGAAATAAGAAAATTATAGGAACTGTAAAAGCAAAATTATGTAACACTAGTAAGAGGCACAAAAGGAGATTAGAATAAATGGTGATATGTAATGTAAATGGAGAGGATCAATATTTTAAAGATGTCAAATCTAATGCAATTTTAATCACAAGCCATATATACATTTGAAATCTGACTTATTTTCTAAGCCTTTTAGAACAATAAACACTTGAAGATAATCAAACATTATCAGTTATTTAAAAAATATATATACCTTTAATATGAATAACTACTTTATTGTTACTGGTACCAGAATATAAGACAATGCCTAACAATGGACCCAGATAAGTATTATTACCAAGAATTTAAGTATTAATATTTAATGTAGCTAAAAACTTGAGCTGGAATAATTGGCCGTTCTTTGGAAAAATATAAAATTAGGTTTTCACTGCATGCGTTCCTTTAAAATAAATTGTAGGTGGATTAAAAAATTAAATATAAAAAGCAAAACCATAAAATTATTTGAGAAACATTTAAGTAAATATTATTTACCAAACTAGAAAAGACCTGTCTGATCATAACAAGAAATACAACCATAATAACAAAAACTACTAGATTGGACAACATTAAAATACTTACAATATATAATAGTACAGATAAAGGGATAATACTTTTCTAGGTAAAAAACTCTTAGGAATAAAAAGAATATGAACATACCAGAAGGATAAGCACTAAAACATTTGACCATAGGAGTCCCAAAAGAAGACATACATCTGACTAATAAATATATGAAAAAATATTCTTTCTTAAAACTGTAATTAAAATAAATGTTAACTAAAACAAAATTAAGTGCCATTTATCAATTTTAAATGGGCAAAGGTAAAGAAGAGTGAATTCCAAGTAAACAAAGTGGAGAAGATGTGGGCATTCAGGTGAGAAATAATTTATATAATTTATATAAAATAGTTATGTGTTCCTATATGTGGATAGAAAAATGTCTGGAAGGATATAGTATAGCAGGGTCCCTGGTGGTGAGATGACAGATATAGCTCCTGCTTTGATGTGCCTTTTTCATCTACAGAATTTCTTTATAGAGCAGTTATTATTTTTTTAGTTATTTTAACATTGTTATTTCTTCAACACAATTTTGTTAAATATTATCCTGTGACAATTAATGAGCTTTGGCCTGGAGATTATAACAAATGAAAGTCAACATGGTCTCTGCAATCAACATTAATTCAATAAATGTAAAGTAAACATAAAATTACATATAATAAATGCTATGAAGGAGGGATTTAAAAAAATTACAAAATATAGAAACTTGAGGCAGTAATGAAAGATAGAGAAGGCTTCCCTGAACAGTGGCTTCAGAGGTGGGAACTGAGCAATGAGGGGTTTTATTAAGCAAAGTGGGGGCAGATGTGTGTGGCAAGGGGGCCCTAGCCAGAGCAAATATCATTTAGTCATTGAACAAATAACCTGCGGAGTACTTACTCTGTACCAGGTTGTAAGCACTGGAGATGTAGAGTCACATTCGAAAAGATCGCTGTGCTCTGGGAGTTTACATCTTGGTGGAGAGAGATAGATAATGATCAAATACAGAAGTATAAGCAACATAGTTGCAGATTATAAAAGTAAATAAACAGAATAGTATGACCAGAAATAGTTGGAGGTACGAGGAGTTCCATTTATTTGTTTATTTACTTACTTACTTACTTATGTTACAGTTTATATTCAATATAATTCTGTATTAGTTTCAGATGTACAACAAAGCAGTTAGGAGATCATGTCCAGAGAAGATCTCTCTGGAGAAAAGAAATTTGAGCCGAGTACTGGCCAGGTAGCTCAGCTGGTTAGAGCACTGTCTCCATGAACCAGGCTTGTGGGTTCGATCTCTGGTAGGGGCACATGCAGGGAGCAACCAATGAATGCATGAATGGTTGGAAAGGCGAAATCAGTCTCTCTCCCTCTCTCTCTCTCTTTCTCTCTGTCCCTGTCTCTCTCTCTCCCCATCTGCCTCTCCCCTTTCCTCTCTCTAAAATCAATAAAAATTTTTTTCTTTAATTGAGCTGACATTTGATGGTAAGAGTGATTCAACTGCTCAATGAGATGAGCAAGAGTGCTCAATAAAGGAAGGACATCCAACATATCCCTGAGGTGGCCTTTGGGCTGCAGGACATACAGAAGATCATGGCAGTTGGAGTAGAGTGAGCAGAGGGGGGAGCCTTATGACTTGACTGATGCCAGGTCACATGGAACCTGGTTTAGCTGGGAGAGGTCAAAGAGGAAAACACTGAAATATTTTACACAGCAGAGTTGATGGAATCTGATTTTTGTTTCAAAAACCACTCTGGCTGCTGTATTGGTGATATTGGTGACGGATTGTAGAGATAGGAGTAGAAGTTGGGGTATCAACAGGAGGCCAGTTGAGGCTAAAAAATCATAGTGGTTAGGACTGTGGAGGAGGCACTAGAGACAGAGAGGAGAGATGGTGCTGCCCAGGCACACCAATGAGTTGAATGCTGAGGTGAGGGTAGTGCTTGAGGCCTTTAGATTGAGCAACCGAGTGGATGATGGAAGCATGCATTGAGGTGGGAAGACTGGGAGAGGAACAGGTTTGTCAGGGTGACAGATGGCAGGGAGACCTCAAATGGAGTTGTCAAGAAGACAACTAGATATATAATGTAGGGCTCAGGGAGAAAAAAACAGGGAGCCATCCTGGAAGAGGATGGTGCTGCTGATCAGGAAGATAGAGGTAGAGGAGAAAATTGGAGCCTGGAAATGACATTGGAGCTAGCCTAACTTTTGAGAAGTTGATAACATATGAGTCAATGGCAGGTGACTGAGTAGCTGAGGCCCAAGGGGAGATTTTGTGATGGGATGAAGAATGAGCAGGAGGAACTTAAAGGAATGCCATGGTGGCTGATGGGGAGAGCAGAGACTGAGCATAAGAAGGTTCCAAGGAGTAGTTAAGGGTCAGGGCCAAATCCATTGGGAATATCGACAATTTTAGTTTTTACCCTCCTGAGAGCATTGCACAGCTATTTTAGGTTTCTAAGAGGATAGTATCAGTGGGAGGTAGCACTTATAATCACGTTTCTACAGGAAGGATAAAAAATGGATCTAGGAACCCCATTTAGGAGGTCCAATCAAGGGAAAGTGTAACTTGTAGTTAGGAGCTAAAGTGGCAAAGGAAAGAAGTGGGCAGATTTAGAGATAGGAGATAAAATCTATAGATTTATTGGGTCTGAGGTGCTTTCTTAGGTTCTGCTTTGTCCAGATGGATGGTGGTGGCATTCACTAGAACAGGACTAAATTTGGGGGGAAAGGTTATGCGTTCAGATTTGATCATGTGGATTTTGAAGTGCCTTTATTATACTCAAGAGGTTTTGTGAGGTAGGTATATAGGGATCAATAAGAAACTTCAGCTATTATAGGTGTCAGTACATGGAGGCAGCTAGAATGCACACCTGGACTTTCGACATATGCAAATCAACCTGGTCCTAGCTGGTTCCCAGAGGAAATGTTAATGAACCTAGCCTGATATGTTAACTATCCTGGTGGGGGGAAAGCAATGAGATGTAAATGACCGACTGAATATGTTGATAAGCAAACTCACCCTCACCAAGATGTGTGCTGCACACAAGGCAACTGCAGAAGTCCAGGCAGGTGATTCCTAGGGGCCCACAAGGTGGACCAGGAGTCTCCATTCCCCACTCCCCATTCTCTACTCCCATTCCCTGTCCCCTTGCTCTGTGTTCCCCATTACTGTTCCCCTTGCTCCTATGGGCCCTTGAGTGGGTCTGAGAATTGCCTGTCTTCTCTACCCCTTCCCCCTCTTCCCTCAATAAACCTGTTGCCTGATCCCACAGTGGTGTCCGGGCGATTTCTCGGAGCAAGGCTGCCCTGACAATAAGGTTAGCAAGTTGGAATTTGGTAGGAACGATGTGAATGGATTTTTTTTGTAAGAATGTGTTAAAAACCTCTTTCAGAGTCTGAGCTACAGGCTATTTTGAGAGAAACTCAATTTTATTAATTAAAACTATCCATGGTAATTAACTAGCTACAGTTTATTGAGTTCTTATCATGAGGGCTGACTATATGTCAGGCCTCTACAAAGTATTCTACATGAATTATCTCATTTAAATCTCTCAGTGTTGTAAGTTAAGTGTTATTATCTGCACTTACAGACATGAAAACTAAGGCTAGAGAACTTAAGTAAATTTTACAAGTTCACAAAAATAGAAGTTCCTGAGGGTAGATTTTTACCCTGGTTTGTCTGGTTCTATTGCTTGTGTTCTACATATTACAAATAGGTAAAGCAACATTTTTTAGTATAAATCCTGCAGAGAGTACTTTGATAAGTTTACATGAATAATGTGTAATTATCACAGTGTATTCATCTTATGGATAGTCTTTTATTTAACCTTTAAAAAATTGTGAAATAATTTCAGACATAAGAAGTTGTAAAAATAATAGAGTTCTCATGAATCCTTTACTCTGTGTTCCCTGATGATATATTACATAACTATAAAACATAATCAAATCCAGCAAGTTGATGTCAGTACAGTATTAACTGACCTATAGAATAGTCAAATTATTTACTTAAACATTCATCTACTATCTTCTTTATGTTAAATGTCAGTTTGGTAAGTCTTTCTGATCTATTGTTACGGGAGCACATTTCACTTGGACACCTTTATGAACTTTCACCAATAGAATTAGAATTCTGAATTGTTTGTAGATGATTTATGAGATCTGTACAGAAAAAGTTCAACCATTATTAATATAATGAGAATGGTTTGTGCAACATCGATATAACCTGGCAGCCAAGGAGAGTATACTGAAATGTACAAGTGTGAACAATGACAACTTTGTTGTACTAGTCAGTGGGGGTAGTAGATATTGTTGAGTGAGCATGTGTACTGTGTGGTTGTTGCATTCGAAATGACTGAGTGACTGAGCAAGTAGAACAATGAATCTGCATCAGATTTTATATTAAGCTTGAACATTCCCCTGCAGAAACTATTCAGATGATTCAGAAGGACACAGCAATGGGCAACTGGTGATTGGCAGATTCATCATAACAACATGCTTGCTCATGCATCATGTTTCGTGCAGAGTGTTTTTGCAAAACATCAAATCACCCAGGTGACTCAGCCCTACTACAGCCCAGATTTGGTGCCCTACAACTTCTGGCTTTTCCCAAAACTAAAATCACCTTTGAAAGGGAAGAGATTCCAGACTGTTGATGAGATTCAGGAAAATATAATGAAGCAGCTGATGGCAACTGGGAGAACTGTGTGAGGTCCCAAGGTGCCTCCTTTGAAGGGGACTGAGGCCTCATTGTCCTATGTACAGTGCTTCTTGCATCTCCTATCTTCAATAAATGTCTCTATTTTTTATATTATATGTCTGGCTACCTTCTGGACAGACCGTGTGTGTGTGTGTGTGTGTGTGTGTGTGTGTGTGTGTGTACTTTAAGCAGCTTAGTTACAATCAGTAGGAAGCATATTGTCATTAAAATTATAAATTATAAAATCACATGCTATAGTGGCTCAGATGGTGGGAAAATCAGCATGTGCTGGAGGGGAGACAGAAAGCTTTGTGGTAGATATGACAGAATCTTGAAGCATAAATTAGAAGTATAAAGGTAAAGAGGAGATACAAGAGTACTTGTGACCACTTATTCCAATAGGGAGCCAGTACAAACGTTGTTACGGAGAACCATGTATGAAGAGCTGAAATGAGAATGTAGCAGAATGGAGAGGAAAAAAAAAATCCAAAGTGCATTCAAAGAATACCAGCACTAATTTGATTTAGGAGAAAACAGAATAGATAAAATCACTGATGAGGATAGAATTGAAGTCCTAGGTCCTGGGGAAAGATTGAGCTAACACATGATTTCTTCTTCAGTTCAAAGTTATTTCCTTACAAATGACAGAATAAGCTAATAAATCACTTAAGAAACAAAAAATAACAGAACAAAGAGATTGGATAATTCTTTATCCATTAAAAAAATAAAGTGAGATAAATAAGAAAAAAAAAGAATCCTTCTTCCAGATTTCCTCTTCTCAGGAATTTATACCACTCCTCACCCAGTTGCTCAGGTCTAATGTTTTACAGTAATGTTTGACTCTTCTCCTTCTCTTTCACCTAATCCTTCAGCAAATTATGTTGCCTTTTCTGCAACACAAATTTAATGACCTCTTTCCTCCTCCATCTAATCTAAGGCCTCAGCATCTGTCACCTGAAAGATTGCAAAATTATTGCAATGACTTAACAGTTAGTCTCTCTGTTTCCACACATTTGTTGTCCCCAACAGCCAATTCTTTACACAGTGTAAATCAGATTAAAACATAATCAGACCCTTCCTTGTTTAAAGTCTTCCAATGACCAGGATAAAAATCTAAAACCTTTCCTATAGGGTCAATTGATAAAGTAACCATAAGAAATCATGATCACCTTAAGCCCTGGCTGTTGTGACTCAGTGTATTGAGTGTTGGCCTGTGAGCCAAGTGTCACTGGTTCGATTCCCAGTCAGGGCACATAACTAGGTTGCACGTCAGGTCCCCAGTTGGGGGCGCGAGTAAGAGGCAACCACACAGTGATGTTTTTCTCCCTCTCTTTCTCCTTTCCCCTCTCTCTAAAAATGAATAAACAAACAAATAAATAAATAATTTTATAAAAAGCAGACTTCATAATTAAAAATCATAATCACCTTAAAAGACTAACAGCAAATTATTTACTTAATATTTGCAATGAGTAAAAAACAAAAACAAAAAAACCCCAATATTTTTAATCTAAGAATAGCCTTTCTTAGCTGAAATCCAAAAAACCCAACATTTTTGTTCACTAATCTCCCCAAAAATCAACTGAAGCAAGCAACAGAGGAGTAATTTAATTTAGAAATATTTATATAATAACATATAACAAATTTGTTTTCAAATATCTGGCTAAGCTTGCTTTGGTTGGTAGTATAAGAAATGTGTTTGTGTTTATAAAATTGACATGAAATTTTTCCTTTGAATATTTTACTCTAAGGTTCTTCATAAAATACAAAGTCTGTCCAGAAGGTATCCAGCCATATAATATGAAAGGGACATTTATTGAAGAAGATAGAAGATGCAATAAACATTGTGCATAGGAAAATGACACCTCAGTTTCCTTCAAAGTAGGCACCTTGGGATTCACGCAGTTCTCCCAGTCACCATTAGCTGCCCTGTCATATTTTCCTGAATCTCATCAAAATCTCTTCCCTTTCAAAGGTGATTTTAGTTTTGGGAAAAGCCAAAATTTGCAGGGCACCAAATCTGGGTGTAGTGGGACTGAGTCACCTGGGTGATTTGATGTTTCACCAAAAACTCTACACAAGATGCATTGTCATGATCAAGCTGCCAGTCACCAGTTGCCCATAGCTGTGCCCTTCTGAATCATCTGAATAGTTTCTGCAGAGGAATGTTCAAGCTTAATGTAAAATCTGATACAGATTCATTGTTCTACTTGCTCAGTCATTTTGAGTGCGACAACCACACAGTACATATGCTCACTCAACAGCATCTACTGTCTCCACTGAATACTACAATGATGTTGTCATTATTCACACATGCACATTCCAGTCCACTCTCTTCAACTGCTAGGTTACATCTATTTCATGTAAACCATTCTCGTTATATTAACAATGGCTGGACCTTTTCTGGAAAAATCTCATAGTTCAAGTATTTGAATATGGAGTCAGGTAGACAAATAGTTGACATTCACGATGTTTATTCGTATTGTCATCATCACTATCAACATCTGGACACTCTGAACATATGGCGAAGTGCAGCTATTGTCATTAAGACCTCCCCAAAGTTCAGTTAACAAATTCACTTAAGCTGTAGGTGTTTACATATGAATGCCTTATACATGGTTTTGAAAACCTTAAAATCAAATTCAGAAGCATATTTTTCATTCTTTGTAATTATACTTTTGACCAGAAGTATTACATTTCCTCAAAACTTGATAAAATATTAAGGCCAAAATAAAGGAAACTGTGCTGATATTTTGTCTTTATTTTTAAAAAGTTATCTTTTGGGAGACTTCTGCAGTGATCATTACTAGTTTCTTCTTTCTTCTCATATGGTTTTTATTTAGGTCTGATAGGTTGCAAAAAGCTCTTTTAACTTTTTTGTTTATTGTTTTAAGTGTGTTCTGCTCACAACAACAAGCAGGCCTCTCATCTCCCCTTTAGCTATAGGACTCTTATTAGTATTAATAAGATGTATGGAATACAGCTGGGATTCAAGAAATCCTTGAGCTAGAATTTCTTCATATGATAGAAAGGTAACCATGAAGGTAGAATCCTGCATGCAGAAAGAGTGGATATTGGAATTTAAGGAAACTAATAATTGACCACTAGTGCCACCTGTTAGTGATTCTGAGACCACAGTTTTCTCTGAAGTACCACTGTTGCCACATGAACAATAACGTGGAAAGGCCCGTGTTCCCTTGCAATTTGTGTATGGTCCTTAAAAATTATAGAATCCCAAGGCTTCAGGAATATGGGGGAGAAATAAATGATCATGAGCTTGTAATGTTTCAGAAGACTTAATGGAAAAGTTCAGCTTAATTTAAATTATATTTTCAATATAAAGTTTGGACTAATAATTTCAATAATTCCTTTTTATTTTAACCTAGAAAATTGCTGTGTGCTATAAGGTTTACATTGATAAGTAGTCATATTTCATTCAAGATTAATATCAAAGTTGAATAGCCACAGAAGACAAGAGTATAAAATCAGTTGCAAGGCATAAGTATCTACTATGTCAATTTATGTTGGAACAGAAGTGGGGGTTAGATTCCCATGGAATGACTTTTGGAAGGCAAAACCTCTTCAGTCAGTTTTTATGAATGAGTAGACTCGAGTAGAGGTTGTGATATTTTATGTGAAACCTGAGAAACACATTGCTATTTCTTGGGAGAGTGAGCAGATTCCTTTGGCTGGTTTAGAGGACTTATGTAAGAGTTAAGGGATGAAGTCCTATTTTTTAGATTACATTAAAGTTTTCTTTTTGAGTTGCATATTCTATGTGTTTTGACAATTAATAATGACATGTATCCATCCTGAGAGAATCGTACAGAATAGTTTCACAGCCCTAAAAATCTCTTGTGCTCCATAGGGAGTGAATTTCAACTAAATATTCACAAGGATCTTTTCAGAACATTATGGTGATCTAGTGTCTGAAAAACTTTCTTCAACAATATAAAGAGTAATAAAAAGATTATCTTGAAATTCCTGAGGGAAAGGATCAATTTTAATTGTACTGGTAATTTGACTTGGGTGTGACTTTAAACCCATAGCCTTATTTTCATTTTTTAAATACATATTTTACTACAATATAAGCTGGAAAATGTAGATTTGAGTGAACATTACCAATAACTCCACCATTCATAAGTAAGTTGATATTTCTATGAGCAGCTTTCCTATGTTCTGTTTTCTGTGCATGTATTATTTTTGTTCAAAATAAATGGTGTGTATTGCTTTATATCCTGTTTTTAAAAATCAACTCATAATGAACAGAGTAATGTAATTTTTAATGACTGAATGGTATTCCACTGTATGGCTTATATACTTTTTGTAATTTCGTGGATTATCATGATATTATTATGAAATGTGGCAGTATTGCTTTTTATTATCATTTAGGAGGTTAAGAACTGTCAGGCAGGTGGGGGAATGTTATTTAATTAAAAGCACTTGCGCTTGATCAGGAGTCTTTTGTCTTAATTCAAATGGTAACTCCATTCATTTATCTGTTCATAAGTTTTGTTACTTAATCTCTTTGAATCTTAGTTTATTTGCCTTTAGAAGTTAGTAGTTGCTCTAGTATTCTCTAACTCTGAGTTTTCTAGGATGTGATAGCATGGTAGGAACAAAGGTAAGACTAAATTCTTTCATTAAAATTGCATCAGTCGACAAGTCTTTTACTCTGTCTCTGATTCTCGTTCTCTAACCTCAAGTGCACAGATTTGAATTAATTACAATCTTTGGTTCATAATAGATTCATACCATTGTCCCATAGATGGCCCCTTTTAATTTTTTTCTGTTTTGGGTGTCGATACTATATACTAGACCTCTGTGAATTCCCCACCCACACAGGAGACTCTTGAAAGATGTCTACTAGTTATAGTCTAAGTTGTCATTTTTTAAGTGCAAATGACATATGTTTTATTTACCATTATGTCTCTAGCACCTACTATGGTGTCTAGTGCACACCACTTGCTCAATAAATATATGTACAATTGAGTGGCCTCCATATGAACTTCCTACCTGGATGAACATTTACTGTCAAAACTTGTTAAAATGTAGACATTAGCAAAAGAGTCAGGTAATTAAAATAAATATATGCCATTGAAGTTAGTAATGAATGTGAATTGAGAATAAAACAGACATATTCATTAGGAAAAGCTAGGCGGCAGTGAAAGACTGAATAAACATTTTATTAAATGTGAGTTAAGAAAACAAAAATGAATAAAGCCCTCATTGTTTTATATTGTGTGAAAACACAATGCTTGGAACATAACGCACTGAAGGAGTATATACCTTCATCCCTACAATAAAATTGGGATGTTGGAGGGAAGCTTCATTTTTCAAATGAAGATAGGACAGAGAAATTTAAGTGACTTCTCAGGGTAAAAGTATGAGCCTTAATGAATGACAATAAATTGTCTTAAAATTGTATTAAAGGTCTTCAGAAAAGTTAAGAAATAATCTTTTCTGAAATACTTTCATTATTTAACTGTTTGCCAATAAGGAGGAAGATTTCCATTTTAAGAAAGAATGCATCAACTTTGGAAATTTTACTCTTCCTTATTCCTTTTCTTGAACCTCCTGGGCACAGAATATCTTTGCTATTTCTGTATTCTATACACGTAAGCCAGAAGTTTAACTCTGTTAGCATTAAACTTTTTGCAAAAGTCTTGTCTCTGTCTTGACTCTTTAATGTCCCTGGTGGGAATTCTTGGTTGTAGTACATTGCCTTCTCCATGTGGAGTTAAGTAGGCGATCTGTGTTATACTGTTAGTGTACTTGATACCATTTTCATGCTGTTACAGAATTATAGTACAGGACACAGTGGACTGGCGAGCCCAAGACAAAATTGTCCTTAGCTCCTCTTCTTATGAGCCTCATGAAGCAGAGGTCCTTACTGTGAAAGAAGTTAAGGGCCACCACGTCAGGATCCAGGAACGGCTCAAACACCGGCACATTGGTAAGGCTTTGCTTTGTTGGTTAAGGGAAGTGAATGAGCCAGGAGGAACATGTTCAGCCTGGGACCTTAGGTCTGATCACCGTTCAGAGGAAATGGACAGTACCTTACTGCTGCCTCAGAATCATCCTAGAAGGCTTTATCTCTGCCCTTTCATTAAAATTATTGCCTAATTAAAAATATTTTGATGTGAAAAACATTTAAACTTTTATTTATAATGGCAAATCTAGAAGCAAAAGTGGTTATGGCTCTTGTTCAAGGTCACTGGACATGTTCATGGCTAGGCCAGAATAAATCTCGTGGGAGCTGAGTTTCCAGTTCATTTCTTGACACTCTGAATT
The DNA here is from genome assembly GCF_987537825.1 of Furipterus horrens. NCBI lineage: Eukaryota > Metazoa > Chordata > Mammalia > Chiroptera > Furipteridae > Furipterus > Furipterus horrens. The sequence continues at coordinate 104,198,587 of NW_028327176.1, read as the reverse complement.
ACACAGTTACTTAGAATGTAGTAATTGTAAATAATGACTTCTTTATCCATACTTAGGAATGTATATTTTCTGACATAAAGTTCATTTTATGTACTGACTACTACTGCTACCAAAAAAATTTAAAAAGCCAAATGCCTTTTCTCAAAAAAAAATGTGCTGAACATTTTTATACACTGCACACAGTCAAAATAGATTGCGCAAAAATAATAAATAACCATAACCATAAGCTTCCTGCTTCAATGTACTAGATACGTCTAACACAGGAAATATAGGTATAAGTCATAAAATATGGAAAGAGAGGGGTTAGGGGATATGTTTTTTGTCTCTGATTTGTGAGAGGGAAATACATGTTTTCAATAGGACTATATCTAAACTATATTTAAACCATAGTTCCGAAGATAGTTTCTTTTTTTTAAAAAGTGACCGAGAAGAGAGAACTCTTCAGCAATCCTTGCCAGTAAAGCGCCAGGTGAAATGTATGTGGAGGGCAGTGAAACAATCCAACACTTGACTTTCCAGCTGCCACCACCAAGGAGGCTCCTTCAGGCGGTAGCAAGCTTGAGACCCTCCATGGGAAGACGCTACTGCTGCTCTTTGTCAATTTGCTCTCACACATTGGTGCTTTGGTCCTGTCATTGCCTCATTGCTCTGGGATTCCCCACTCCCATGAAAGAAGTCCATAGATAATGTACAACCACTGAGTCTCACACTGATGGATTTAAGAAAGGAGGTGGGGACCCCACCAACTGGACAGGTCTGCCCTGACATCCCTGTACCAATCACCTGTCCCAGTGCCCACAGTTACTGAGGAGAAATGAATTCTTGCTCAAGCACTGTCCCTCGATCCCAAAAAGACACAAGTAAACAGGCTTTTCATTTCCCAGCCGACATTGTGGAGAATGCCTGAGGAAAAGCAGACCTTAAAGTTGGTTAGGACGACTGGGGGGAAAGGAGGGTTTACATTTGGCAGGTTCACTGGGTCCCAGCTGGCAGTTTCTGAAATATGTTTTTATAGGTTTTCCTTCCCCAACTCCTTTTGCCCCAGGAAGCATGCATGTCATGGAGGATGGCCGATACATTCGCTTGGCTGCTGAGGTTGGACTTTTGACCCGAAATATACAAATCCAGCCTGATACATCCTGTATGGGGAGACTACTTGTGGGGTCCTTCAGGAAGTCCGGCAGAGAAGAATTTTCAGGTAAAGGAAATTTTAAGTTACTAAACATTACCAACTGGAGCCTATTCATCTGAGCCACTCAGAAATTCCAACTGTGAGACCTTTCTTTTATAAAACAAAATGTTCAAGTTAGATTGCTCCTGTGTGCTCTGAGAAGCTATGAATTTTCGGTGGTAATCTGTGCTTAATTATCAGTGTGATGTTAAAATAATATACTAGCGATCAGCACATATGCACATTTATACCTCAAAGAAAACATCTTCAGCAGATGTGAAATTTCCTCTGCTTTGAAATTATAGATGATTTAACGACCATTTGAGTTTTATCTCTTTCCTGAATTTCTATTACTCTTTCCCAGTAGCATGCTATATCTGATGGTAGGCCTCAGCTCATGCTATAAATTAATAGTGTAAATTTAAATAGAAATGATTTCCATATTCCAGATTGCTTTAAGGATCAGTTCATTCTTTCTGTTTCTTTCAAGTTTTAGCTCTTGGAATGCCATACAATTATTTGATTAGTACCTTATTTTTTAAATTTGAATTCCTTAAATATTATTCCAAAGTTGTTTCATAGTCAAATAAATTTGGGAAAGGCTATCACTATAGGTCTTAGAGTCCCTGTGCACATGAATACAATAAAGGCTCTGAGAAAGCCTGGAATACAGGATCTAACCACTTCCCAAACATACTGAGCATGGAACACCTTTTGTTGGAATTTCTGATCCATAGAATAAGTATTCTTTCCATAAGCTATCACTCCATCAATTCTCAAAAGAAGTGATTTTGCTTCTCCCCACCACCCCAAAGGACATTTGGTGATATCTGAAGACATTTTTGCTTGTTACAACTTTGGTGGGGAGGGAGGCTGTTCTGGCATCTAGTGGGTAAATATAAATGCTAAATACCCTACAATGTGTATAGGACAGACTCACACAAAAAAGGATTATCTGGTCCAAAATACCAATATCGTTGAGATGAGACATTCTGCTCAAGAAGACTGAGACAAAGGCTGAGTCCTGGTCTTCTAGAAATGAAATTATTTTGAAGTTGATGAACTTGGAGAATTAGGGAGGGAGAGCAAGGCAGGGCCTCTTTTAGCATAAACTGCCAGCCAAGCTGCAGCATGTCACAGGAACAGAACACATGGCCGATTCTTAGGGTTGAGCGCCAAGCCAGACGTGAACCAACAGCAAGACTGACTTGGACCTGTGCCTCTGGCATTGCTGATTGATCCAGAATTTTAAAAATAATCCTCAAGGGAAAGGAGAGAACCTATATTAAATGCTTCTTCTCGATCAGGAACTATGCTGGTTTTCATGACTATTTTATCTCAATTCATCCTAACATCCCCGTGAGAGAGGCATTGTTATTGATGAGGAAACAGAATCTATAATAAAACTGCCTGCATATTTGTAAAATTCTTTCATGAGCTTCTAAACTCGTGAGGATAAGATTGGTTTTTTCAAGTATGGTTACTGCTATATGTATATTAGATGCTCAATACATGTCAGTGAATAAAATAAATAAAGAATTAGAAAAGTCATCCAGCTAGAAAGTGGCAGAAGTAACATTCAAATTTGATCTTGATTCTGAAGCCCTTGTTAACTGAACTTTTAATTTTGTAAACATTTTGGATTTATAGAAAAATTGCAAAGGTAGTATGGAGAGTTCCTGTATACCTTTCATCCAGTTACTCTTACTGTTAATATCTGAAATAACTCTAGTACATTTGTCAAAACCAAAATAATTAACATTGGTGCTTTATTATTAACTGAACTTTGGACATTATTCATATCCACCAGCTTTTCCATTAGTGTCCTTTGACTGTCTCAGAATTCAATCCAGGTCCCCACATTGTATTAAAAACCTTCTCATTTCAGGGACTACAAAATGTGTAATGATGTTTTGGCCAAAAAATGTATTGACCTATCAGATATAGAATACCTTATGCAAATTTTAATGAGAGATTTGCTTTGACATCTTTTAAAAGATTATTTATATAGAGCTGCAAAATTCAGTTTTTTTACAAGTTTTAGTCAGAGTCTTTTTTGACAATCACCTACAAAGATTATCATCAAAAATCATTTATTTATTAAAAATTTTTTTTAATCCTTACCAGAGGACATTTCTCTTACATTGTTTTAAGACAGAGAGGAAGGGAGAGAGAGAAACATTGCTGTGGTAGAGAAACATCAATTGGTTGCCTCCCATATGTGCCTGCACTGGGGATGGAACCCACAACCTAGATATGTACCCTGACCAGGAAACAAACTCACAACCTTTCAGTTACAGAATGATGCTCCAATCAACTGAGCCACACCAGTCTGGGCACTGATGATTTATTAACCCCTTAGTCTGTGCCAGAGACTGTGTTAAGTGTTTTAATTCCCATAAAAATACTCTTCTTGCCTCTGTGTTATAATTAAGGATGAAATACTTGACTAGGTTTAGTGACTTACAGAAAGTGACAGGCAAAACTCACACTCAAACCTAACCCCCCTGCTCTTATTATTACAGTACAAAGAAGCAAAAGCAGAATGAATCATCACTCCTAAGTGTGAGTCTGTTTGTAAACCATCAATTGCTTCCCTCTTGCCCTCAGCTCTGAGCTAGTTGTTTATAAAGTCCCATTCTTGGCCTCTCCAGGGTTGAACTCATTCACAGCTGTAGTGGTGGTGAAGAGGCTGTGAAATCCAGCTGATTGGGATCAAATTTTGGCTCTACCACTTGCTAGGTGTGTGACTGTGAACAAGTTTCTTAACTCTTTTGAGCCTCAGTTTCACTAACAGTAAAACAAGTCCTTTGGAGTGACTTAAATGAATAGATTCTGGAGCCAAACTGTTTAGCTCTGAACCCTGATTTGTGATTAACTATGTGACTTTAGATAAATTACCAAATCCTCCTGGGTCTCACTCTCATCAACTGTAAAATGAGAATAATTATGGAACCTTCTTCAGAGTTTTTTTATCAGGATTAAATGTGTTAAATACATGTTTAAAAATAAACCAACCTTCCTATTGTTCTGTAACATACTCCAGAGTGGATTAGGCAAGATCTGCAAGGGTGCCGCAACAGGTGTTCAATGGTTCTGGGGCAGAAAAGCAGACCAGAACTAAAAATCCTGCTTTTAAATAGGAGATCTCTCTCACTTTCCTCCTCCTGATCAGCCATATCCATCAACTTGTACTCAGAATTGTGATTTTCAAAAGGAAAAATAGGAAAATAGTTATGAACAGAAGCATTGCTTGATTCTCTGTCTAAATGCATAAGCATTGTATGTACATACTATTAATTAGTTTTCAGTCTTGTACAATTTAAGACTATCAATTGTGAAATTAAAAACACTAATTAAAATAATATTGATACATTGCTTTGACTGAGATTCTTGAACCACTTTCCCTTCTACAAAATGAGGTACTCATGTGTGGGCTCACACTAGCCTTTGGTGTCCTTTGTGCCAAAGTGCCGTGTGGAGACAGGTCTGCTAGCCCTTTCAGCTGTGCGTTATTGGTGAGGGACACTAAATGACATCAAAAGTGATAGCTCCAGGCAAATAGCTTTAGGCTGTTTCATCATTCTATGACTATGTTCATACCATCTAGCAGTGTCTTTTCAGTCAGTGTCATATGAGAATTAAGATAAATTGGGATCCTATTGTCTGTCTGGACATGAAGAAAGACACTTTATCTCTCCTCCCAAGAGCTTGGTTCTTCACAGCAGCTGATTTGCAAGGGTTCTAGTCTCTCATCTGTGAAAGAGAATAGGGAAAGTAGAGGGTTTAGATTGGACTACTTTTGACCTCTAAATACTATTACTAAAACACTATAGGTCCCTCCATTTTTAATGAGAGAAGTAATTTGTAGTTTATCTTTGGCAGTGCTATTTAAAATATTTTTTTAAGAGAGGGACCAAGTTGACAACTAACCTAGCTAAGGACACATGATTAATATTGGCACGTAGCTACAGCCCAGTCACCTGACTCTCAATGTAAAATTCCTCCTTTTATTCCACTATGTCCTCTGCTCTCCCCCATGTGCGTGCATGGGGTTAATGGTACAGCCTCTCCATCTATACCTCTGTATTCAGGTCCTAGTGTGTTACCCTTCTCTGCCTCAATTTTCTTATCTATAAAATAGGGATACTAACTGTACTTACCTCAGAGCAGTTTTATGAAAATTTAAAGAGGTTATATCATTATATATTATGAGCCATATATATACATGAATTGTGATATGTCTAAGATACATATATGTAAACATATATAAAACAATTAATATATAAATTGTGAAGTCTGCTTTGAAACTATAGATAATTTAATGATCACTTGAATCTTATCTTTTCCTGAATTTTTATTATTCTTTTTCTGTAGCCGTTATGTCTGATGTCAGGAAACTTCTATATACATGGGGTTGGCAAAAGTAGGTTTACAGTTGTTATTATGTGAAACACAGAGTTCACTTTTTGTATTATTATTTATGAATTATTGTACTTTCCATATGAACAACTGTAAGTCTATTTTTGCCCACCTCTGTATATTTGTAACAGAAAAGTGCCTGCTGGTACATAATGAGTGCTAAATTTACCTCATTTTCCCCTTTAATCATGTTACTATCTATTTTATCAAGTGTATACACACTGATGTATTAGTGCTCACTATATTTTAAAATCACTCTATGGATTTATTTTATACTGTGTTTTAATAACATTTACTTAGAATAGTTCAAATAAAATTGCCATTAAGACTAAATAATTCAGTAACCTCTTCTGATATAAAAGGTGCCAAAAATCTAATTATGAAAAAGAGAATATAGTGTGTCTAAAATAAAAATACAGAATTTTATTGAATTTTAAAGTGATATTAAAATGTTATTTCCTCTTTCATGTATTAATCAAGAGGCATGTATTGAATATCACATTTTTCACTTGTATCATACTCTTAGGAAATGTTTAAAATATTTTATAGAGTCGGATCTCACATTTTTTTCATACATTGTGGGGATGGCTATGGCCTTTTCACATGGGGTCACTGAGAAACAGAGAGGGAGACAGGACTTGAAAGTGAGTGCCCAGGAATCCACAGTCCCTTCATTCGTACCCAGCTCCTTGACCCAGCCCTGCAGGCAGACTCTCAGGACACTTGAGCTTGGTGCATCCATCTCCAGCGCCCATCTGCTTTCTCTAAGCTTTCCTCTTTCCCCATCCGATCATCACCCTCTTCAAACCTTACAGGAAACTTTTCTAGGCATTAATGTCATATATTAAAAATTCATATTTTGTTAGGGAGACTCACTGGCATGAGATATTGTGTTACTGTTAAGAATAAATGATTAAATTTTAGTGAAAATTTGCATATTCTGGTGCCAGTAAATGGACCATCTGTCTGCCTTTTGCGGGGAAGGAAAAAGTACCTGACAATTTGCATTGTGTTTGCAGGAATCCTTCAGCTTTTAAATGTGGAAATTCAGAACTTTGGGTCACCCTCATTTGCCGCCATTGAGTTCAGTAATGCATCATTAGGATCCTGGATCATATCTTCTACTCTGCACCAAAGCTGCGGTGGGGGCATTCATGCGGTTGCCAGTCATGGGATCATTTTAAATCAAAATATAGTATTTAGCACAGTTGGCCATGGCATTGACTTGGAGGGTCATGACTATTCCCTCTCTAATAACCTTGTGGTTCTGACAACACAGTCAGTGTGGGCCACCATTTGGGTGGCAGGAATCAAAGTGAACAAGGCAAAGAACATCAACCTCCGTGGTAATGTTGTTGCAGGGTCAGAGAGACTTGGCTTTCACATCCAAGGCCAGAGGTGTTCCCCTCTTGAAGCTCTTTGGTCTGACAATGTGGCTCACTCAAGCCTTCACGGTCTTCATCTCTATAAGGAGAGTGAACTTGGCAACTGTACTAGAGTCTCCGGCTTTTTGGCTTTCAAGAACTTTGACTATGGTGCCATGCTACATGTGGAAAACAGCGTGGACATAGAGAATGTCACTCTGGTGGACAATGCTGTTGGTCTCCTGGCAACAGTATACGTGTCTTCTGTTTCACAGCATACCATTGCAAATGTGCAGATCATACTTAGGAATTCAGTCATTGTGGCCACTAGCTCCTCTTTTGATTGCATTCAGGACAGGGTTAAGCCTTCCTCTGCCAACTTGACATTAGCATACCGAGCTCCTTCCAATCCAAGAGGGGGTCGAGTTGGTATTCTGTGGCCTGTATTCACCTCAGAACCAAATCGGTGGCCTCAGGAACCATGGCACAAAGTGAGAAGTGATCATTCAATTTCTGGAATCATGAAACTTCAAGGTAAGATGTTTGAGCTTACCCAAACAACGTAGTTCTATACATCTGTGCATAGAATTTTTAATAGCATTCTGAAATTATATCAACAAAAGGGTACAGCATACTCTAGTGCTTATTGTACAATTGACCAATACTGGGAATTAATAACTACAATGATGAATTATAGTCAGTGAGTAATTTCTTTAAAAGGTTACTGCTTTATACATATTGAAGAGTTTATATAGCCTTTCATTTGATTATATAAATTTTTCTTAGGTAGGTGTTATTTTTTTCCTGTTATACAAAGAAGGAAACATGGATACAGAAATTGTGTCTAATGGAGGTTGTTTATTAATTGGTGGGGCAGTCAGGAATAAAATCAAAATTACACCACTACCTATGCAGTAATCTTCTATTAGGTCTCTTGTGATATTGTCATTACTCCCTTTGGATTTTGATCAAACCTGTGATAAAAGGTATTGCTCTTAAGACATTAGTATGTTGAAGTACTCTTCTATTTTGCACACAAAAACTCATGTCTTGAAGAATTACTCATATTTAAGTCAAGGTTTACATAAACTCCTGGAACTACCCTAGACAGCTTAAGTTAACTCCTGGACATATAGTAGAAAAGATATTATTTTAGTTGTGTAGTCTATATTTATGGTTGGTAGTTTTCTTGATATAATGTTATAACATCCTAATTTTTTTTTTCAGATGTCACCTTTTCTAGTTTTGTAAAGAGTTGCTATAATGGTGACCTTGATGTCTGCATTCTGCCCAATGCAGAGAACACTGGAATCATTCACCCCATAACAGCAGAGAGGACCAAAATGCTAAAGATCAAAGATAAAAACAAGTTCTACTTTTTTCCTTTACAAACCAGGTACCAGTTTTAGCATTTATAACAGGGTACTTCTAGGAAGTATTTGGCAATTCTTCAAATCCTTAAATGTGCTTTAAGAAGAATAAAATCAATGGAAATAAAAGTAAGTCCTTCTGGAAAGGTATGTCAGATTAATTGAATGGTCCCCATTCTTTACTTCTATGTTCATGTGCTTTGATATATGATTTTTGCAATCACTCTTATTAAAGAGGCAGAAGCTATTTCTCTCTCTTGAATCTGGACTCTGCCATGTGACTTTCTTTGGCTAACAAAAGGGGCAGAAATGATGTAGTGCAATTTTTATTGATATTCTTTTATCATGTTGTCTTTATCAGAGAGAGTAATTTAGGATGTTTTCAACCACTGGAAAAATTTTGGCCTAATTCTTGAATATTCTATAGAGTATGGTGTCACTAGTGTTCAGAAGGAAGCTTAGGAGCCTTTGTGCAGGGACTGGTGGGGAGAAGGAGACCATGTTTGTGGTCAGGAATCTCTCTGAACTGAGCCATGTGGCTTAGACAGATACTGGCACTCAGACAAGGTGTAACTACTATTCTTGAACACATGATCTGAAAGTTTTATTTAAGAATCTGAAAACTAGATAAAGCATTGTTTCTGACATAAAGGGGAGAGGGGAAATCAGGAGCAAGGAAAATGGGCTGCTTTTTCTTCCCTAGAACATTGGGGAAAACTCTAGTTGCAAGAAAAGAACCAAGAAAAACTACCCCAATTGGAAAGTTTATGTTTCTGGCCCAACACCTATCTCTTTAAGACATCCATTCCTAAACCACTTTTGGTACCTAAACATGATTAGGTATGCAATTTAGGTTGTTTTACTCTTTTTCTTCTACTGTCCAATTTTTATTATGTTCATGTATTATCTATGGGATGAAATAGTTATAAAGCTAATTGATACCAGGATATGATTCTTTGTGCTATTAATAGTTAACATATGGTAGGTATGCAATAAATATTTAACATTAACTACTAATGATACCTAAAAGCATTAGAGTATAATTTCTTCATAATTTTTCATAATTCAGTGTTATAATTGCCTATTACTTATTTATATACTCCACCTGACTCTAAATTCTGAAAGTATAGGAGCCATGTCTATATTTTCCATCATTGTACTCTCCAATCTATAAATAGTAGGTTTTCAATAGATATTTGTTAAATGAGAATTTTTGTTTTTACCTTGTTTGCATATAGAGCAAATATAACTGATAATTTTAAAATAATGCAAGACTCCAAAGTTCCATCATGATATGATTCCATTATTTTCAGTAGATTTTAGAGTTAGAAACATTTTATTGTATCTTACTGCTTAGAAAATTAGCAATCTATGTAAAGATTATATATCCAAAGTATTCAGGTAACAATAATGCTTTTCTTCTTGACCATATGATAAGGAAATAGCCTTTTCGATAGAGTTTTATTTAATATCTATGAGTATGTAACATACTATTAATAATAAAATCCTATTGAATTTATTTTTCATCATATCAGTGACATCAATATGTTTTCTTTTTTGTTGCTTATCATGAAATGAGAGTTATTTTCTATCTATCTTTACAGGAAAGATTTAGGAACACTGGGCTGCCCTGAGTGGGAATGTGAAAGTCCAAGAAAATATCTCTTTAAGGATCTGGATGGGAGAGCCCTGGGTCTACCTCCACCAGTTTCTGTATTTCCTAAAACTGAGGCAGAATGGACCGGATCCTTCTTCAACACAGGTTGGTTATAACTGAACTGAATGCCCCCAGTAGATGGAGCATGCACATGAAGGAGCTGGTTTGGCTGTGTTGTCTAGTGAGAACAAAATATCCTGGAGACCACCTGTGTTCTAGAGTTGGAGCCCATGTTAATATGCTGCTCAGCTCACCTGCATCACAGGAATGTTGAGTGGTTAAGAGGTGTTGTGTTCACTGTTGTGGCCTCCATGAGATTGCCTGTGTCTGTGTCAAAGGTACAGATCCCCAACACTAGCTCTGTGCACAGGTGAGGAGAAAAATACTCTCAGTAGCTTGGTCACTGGGCCTGAAGCAGCACTTAGTGACTTTTTTTTTCTTTTTATTTTATTTTATTTTTTTTAATTTTATTTTTTGGTTATTCAATTACAGTTGTCCCATTTCCCCCTTTTGCTCCCCCCTCCCAGCCCATCCCTTCTCCCACAATTATATCCCTCCCCATTGTCCATGTCCATGAGTCATTCATATACGTTCCTTGACTAGACCCTTCCCTTACTTATCCCCCTTCTCTCCCTCCCCCCTCCCCCCTACTGACTACTATTCTAGTCTTTGCCTATTTAGTTCATTTGTTTGTGTTGCTCTTTAGTTTCCTGTTAGCACTTAGTGTTAAGTGTTTCACAATGTCAGCCATAGGGTCAGAAGACAGAAGAGCTCCCTTTCTCTTCCATCAGGATTTACGGGCTCTTAATCTGGAGAGGCTGGTGGAGTATATGGCATGCTGTTTGCCTTCCTCTTCTCCATTTTCTAATTGAATCTGAGAGATTGGGAGGGGGCTATGATCAAAATTCTTTCTTCTTCTTGCCTTTACAACCAAAGTCTGTTTAGCTATCAATTTTTATAGCTAAACCCCAGAGGGATTATTGTCCTCCTACAGCTACAAACAATGAGACACCAAGTTTTTGTTTGAGTTCAAGTGGGACCTGCTTCAGGTAAATCTAAAGAATTTGCTCCAATTTTTTTCTTATGCCAGGGTTGATTCTTCAGACTTCTAGTCTTTCTTTCCTTTTTCAAGTTTTGTCTGTATGAATGTTCCAGGATTATATCCTCAGATCTGCTTCTTTCTTCCTAATCTTGCTGCAAAGTCTAAGGTTAAAATACCATTTAATGCTGATGACTTCCATTTTGTATCTTCATCCCAGACTTGACCCTGAACTTTGGTCTGGTATATTCAACTCACTCCACTGGGAGGTGTAACTGGCATTTCAGACTTAACATGCCCCCAAATGGGCTTCTTCATCTCTGCCTCAATCTATAAGTTGCTTCTTCTCTAGCTGACTCTAATTCAGACATTGATACCATCATTTATGAGGTTATTAAGTAAAATATCTAGAAGCAAGCATTTATTCTTTTTTTTTCCTAACCCCAATTCTTCCACTTCTAACCATCATCATCTCCCATATGCAAGGGAATAGCCTTCTAACTGGTTATTTTTATGCTCCTGTATCCTATAGTCTATTTTCCAATGATAACCAGAGTGATCTTTTTAACTTTCCAATGGCTTTCTATCCCCACTCCACCCCCACCACCAGAATAAAATTCAGACTACAAGCTGGTTCCTGACCATCTCTCTCACTTCATATTATGTAATCCCCTTTTTATTTAATCATCTTTGTCTTATTTTTCTTTAACATGATAAACTTATCTATACCTCAGGGCCTTTGCATTGGCTATTTCTTCAGCCAGAAAAATTCTATTCTCACTTCTTTGCAGAGCCAACTCCTTCTGTTCAAAATTAACTCCTTAGAGAAGCCACTCCTGACCACCCTATCTAAAATAAATATTCATCCATTATTCTCTAATCTACTATGCCTGCTTATTTTTGTCATAGTTCCATTACTTGAAATTATATTATAAATGTATTGCTTACTCGCTGATTTACTGCTTGCCATTTTAGAGTATAAGCTTGATGAGGGCAAGACTTTTGTCCTTTTCACTGTTATATATTTGAGGAACGCACAACACATATTAGTTGATGAACTGATCAAGTGAATAAGTTATTGATAACTGAGGAGACTATTAATGCTGTTTTCCACAAACCATTCAACAACATCCAGAAGAAATTGAGGCATTCAGGTAATTGGCTTAAGAATTTATTTATAGACTTCCGGCCAAGATGGAGACATAGACAGACATGCTGCATCTCCCTCCACAACTAGGAGGGAATACAGCTGCCTTGGGACTGCAGACAAGCAGAAGATCCAGAAAATCAAGCTGCATGGAAGTCCACCAGACAGAGATGTAAGGAAGAAATACTCATCCAGACAGGTGGGAGGGGCGGAGCTGGGGTGGAGAGGACGAAGTGTGGTGGCGGCAGCAGCAGTGGTAGTGGCAGGCCAGCAGAAAGTGCAGTCATGTTTTAAAAAGTCAAGAGGGACATCGGGAGTGTTCCCAGCTCCTCACTGGACCTAGCAGCTCATGGTCACAGCACCAGGGAAAATCAAGCCTCATTGCTTCTGACTGTGCAGACCAGTGGGGGTTGGGGTGGAGGTAGAAACTGCCAGTCTCAGCAGAGTCCGCTTTTTTAAAGGGCCCCCACAGTCCTAGAACAACCGCAGACCCACCCACTCTGGGAACAACAGCCAGGGCAGCAGCTAGAAGGGCACCAGTCCAGTGCAGAAGTGGGAGAGGTGCCTGGAAAAGGGGCAAGTGCTGGACAGGTGGCATTGCTCCCTCCTGGACCCCGCCCCCACATACAGTGCCACAACGTGGTGAAACAGTTCGCCCTGTACTGACGAATCCCTAAGGCTCCACGCCTTACAACATAACAAGAGCAACAGCTCTACCTGGGATGCAGAGGCAAATATAGACAGGAGCCTGTCAGAATGAGGAGACAGAGAAGTATGGCCCAAAAAGGGAAATAGATCAAGGTTCCAGTGGGAGGACTAAGCGACAAGGAGATAGCCAACCTAACAGATGAGGAGATAGACAACCTAACAGATGCAGAATTTAAAACACTGGTGATAAAGATGTTCACAGGCTTGACAGATATGCTTGAATATGGCAAATGCATAAGAGAAGAAGTGAAGGCTATGCTAAGTGAAACTAAAGAAAATCCACACAAAACCAATGGTGAAGGTAAGGAAATCAGGGTTCAAATCAATGATTTGGAACATAAGGAAGAAAAAAACAGTTAACCAGTGCAGAATGAGGAAGCAAGAATTGAAAAAGATGAGGAAAACTTCCCAAATTTTGTGAAGGAGATGGACATACAGGTCCGGGAGGCACGAAGGGTCCCAGGTGAGCTGGACCCAGAGGGGACCACATCAGGACGCTTCATGACTGAGATGCCAAAGGTGCAAGATAAAGACAGAGTCCTAGGGACAGCAAGAGAGAGGCAGAGAGTTGCCTTCAGGGGGTTGCCTACAGGACTATCAGCTGATTTCTCAGAGGACACTTTGCAGGCAGGAAGGGACTAGCAAGCAGTATTCAATGTGATGAAAAGCAACCTACAACCAAGATTATTCTATCCAGCAAAGCTATCATTTGGAATGGAAGGACAGATGAAGTGCTTCCCAGACAAGGTGAAGCTAAAGGAGTTCATCATCACCAAGTCATTTTTATATGAAATGTCAAAGGGACTTACTTAAGAAAAAGAAGATCAAAACTATGAATACTAAAAGGACAACAAAGTCACAACTATCAACAACTGACTCTAAAAAATACAAACAAAATCTAACTAAGCAAGCCAGAATAGGAACAGAATCATAGGTATGGGGATCATTTGGAGGGTTATCAGCTGGGAGGGGGAGAAATGGGGAAATGGTGCAGGGACTAAGAAGCATAATTGGTTGGTACAAAATAGACAGGGCAAAGTTAAGAATAATATAGGAAAGGGTGAAGCCAAAGAACTTATATGCACAACCCATGGACATGAACTAAGCGGGGGTGGGATTGCTGGAGGGAAGTGGGGTACTGGGCAGAGGGGAGCAAAGGGGAAATAATTGGAACTATTGTAACAACATAATAAAATATACTTTAAAATTTTATTTATAATATTGAATCCTAGAACCAAGAAAATTCCAGGTATCTCTTTACTTGTTTGTACCTTTCTTCCATTTGGACTACTTCTACATTATAACATTTGTCATTCATAGAAGTTTTACATAAGTCTTTTAATTACCACACAATTTCATGCTTCAACACTTTTTAATATTTCTCACAAATTTTTTCATAGGTTGAAGGCTTATCTTTACAACAGAATGACAAACTGTGGGGATTACAGTATAGGTTTTAAGTCATTGCTGAGTTCATGAAACATGCTGAGTAAATATTCATTTTGATATGTTGGTTATATCTGTTGACTATAACTGGCAAATACATTTTTGCATAGTAGGATGAAATCCATAGAAATGTCTATATGAGAAAATTTGTGCAGAGTAGCAAATTTTTTTTTAAAAGATAGACAGCTAGTCTTCCATTTACCACTAGTTTTATTCAAATAGTTTTCTATAGTTAAGTTGATCTATTGGTTTTAAGAATCATTCCACTCTTACAAGTGTTCTGCTGTTGAAAAAACATCCTTATACTTTAAAATAAGTATGTGAATAATCGTGAGGTTTTTCTAAACTTGTGGGTTTTGGTAAGGATCCAATTTCTGTGAAATCAATGTCAAGGGATACATATTGCAGAGTATTTAATGAAAAATACATTTCACAAAAGAGTAAGGACTAAAGGTGATGTCTTAATTTGGGTTGCCCCAGAAGCAGATGCTGATGCAAGGCTTAGAATCCAAGTGGTTTATAAACTCAGAAAAGTAGAGAAATGAGACAGGGAATGGAATGAGGCCACTAGAGGGTGTGCTCCCAAACTGGTCACCACTGTGGACAGCTGGAGCTCAAGCCTGTTGGGGAACTCCAGGAAACCATGGAATGTGACCCAAAATTATCACAGCTAAGTCAAGAAGAGGTATTTATAACAAATCCCTATTCAGCTCTGGCTGAGAGATGCTTTTGGAGACGTTAACGCTCCAGCCCTCTGGCTTACCTGACATGGGCCAATTGTGCTCTTTCCCTAGTGAGAGAAAACCTTTCTCAGAAGGGAGCTATAGGTTTTTGCAGTAGCAGCCTTTTGCTTGTGGAGGTGAGTGCCAAACATATACGGGTGTGGCTCTGAAAATGTCTGTTACAACCAGGAGCTCTAAAATGTCTGTCGAATCCTCCATGTGTGAATAATGCTCTTTTGATGCACTCTTGGTTGCTTACCATGTGGCGTAAACACACTCTTTAGGCACAAACAGTCTCTTGCTCTTGGCTGTGATGCTGTATGTTTTATTTTCATCACACTCTCTCTTGGATCTGAAACCTGATTCAATGATGGTAAAACTCCAGCAGGTATTATACGATTACATACTATTTATTACCAGTGTGTAGACAAGCGTAAGCATGTGTATGAATGACTGAATGTATACAGGGAGGTATAGATGACTGACTATCTTAAACTTCTGATGTTTTAAAGCTTTTTAGCATTTTAACTGATGTTGCTATAAGTACCAACTGCAAGGGTTCCCAGCGTAGAATCTGTGGTTTACTGCACTAAAAATACAATCTGTGTCCTCTTGCAGTGAAGGAGACAGCACATAGTAAATGGTGCCTTCCAGGTACTAACAGAACTGTAGTGTTTCCTCTGACTTCCAAATATGAATAGACCCTTCCTTCCCAAATTCAGGTCCATTTTAATTTTTTAAACTGTTCCCTGCTATGCTACTTTCCAGTTCCTGTTCACGATCTGGTGCATGAGAAAAGTGCAAATTTAATCGTGAGAGAATGAACATCTATTTTGTATTTCCTTCTTCAAAACAAGCATCTATGTTCTTCTATAAAATAATGAGAGCAGTGCACCTCCTGCATTTATTCCAAATGGCATTAAGTTTAACACACCTTATGTCCTTTCTCGAGTTTATTGACAGTTTGGAATCCACTGCCTTTGAGGTTTAGTTTTAACTTGAAAAAAAGGAACAGATTTTACTTGCACATTGAAGTGCACATGCGAAACTACCCACTCAGACACATATCTACAGGTGACTGGGTATTGTCATATGCTCCAGCAATCGGAGCAAACAGGATCCGTGTGGATCAGCTATGAAAAATACTGTGCCAGTGGGTTTTTTATCTGTGCAATGCAGGATGTGTAGCTGGGGGAGAAGTGAGCTGTTAATTTTGGTTTGTACTTATCTGTAAGTTTGTATTTGCAGCCAACTTTGAAACATGCGTGACAGCAGAGTGCAAAGCAACTAATCCCTAGCAGGAGGAACTCTATGAACCATTTGCATTTTATTCTGGGAAGAATTTATTTTGATTATGGAGGCATCTGATAATCTGAAAATCCAAAATCATTTAAAATAACAAAGTCTTGAAATTAACGTCCCACGCCGTTAAGACTAGATGGATATCAAAGCTTCCCACTTTGCTTCTTATTTATTTCCTGTTTGTGCCAGATAACAAGTGGATGGTATCACCTCTCAGACAAGTTCATACACGTGAGACACTGGTGTTGTTGGGAGAGGGATGAAAAGAATCAGCTTTATTTCAATGGCATTTCACAATTTCTCAGATGGTGAAGACAGTAGAGGGAGATCAAATTGAAGCTGGCCTGCACTGAGCACCTATAGCTTGCTGAGCACTGAAGTTGGCACTTTCATTCATTCGGTGGATACTTTTTGACAGCCTGCTCTCTACTCTACCAGCACCTTTCTAAGGACACTACTAGAGTTGTGAAAAAGATGATGTTCTGGCTTTTATTAAACTTATGTTCCAGTGGAAATATATGAACAAATAAGTAAAAATATTTCAATAGAAATAATTATTAAAAAATGAAATAGGGTTTTGGACTAGAGAGGTAGTTGGAGGGGTGTGTGTGCTTGTGTACGTGTGCACCCATGCGTAAGGAAGCTGCTATTTGAAATAGTTACATTTCCAATGAGACCTGAATGAAGAGCGAGGAGTAACACTGCTCTGAGCAGCAGGAGGACCTTCCAGAGAGAAGGATCAGCCAGAGAAGCAGCTCTAAGACATGAATGGCCTCAGTGTGTCTGCCAGGTGGGTGGAAGAGAGGTCCGTGCCACTGGTAGGCAGTGATGAGAAAGGGAATAGTTGGAGCTAGCCAAGAGCCAGCTCCTTTATAGGCCAGGGTAATTTAATAAGATGATGTTGGAGGGTTTGAAGAAAGGTGGTGATAGGATTTTACTCACTCTCTGAAAAGATCATACAAGCTGCTACAGAGTGAATGGAGAATGGGTGGGAGCAAGGCTGGGCTCAGACAGCACAGTTAGGAAGCTGAAGTTAAGGAGGCCCCGGAGATGTGCTGCTGTATGAGTGGCCCTGTACTGGGTCGCAAACTCTCACAGTGAGATAGTTACAGAAATGTATCATTTAGAAACAACAATCTGACAGAGTCATTTTGGGTCTGTTGACTCTAATAAATAAAACGCGGGCTTTTATTTTGTATGTCTAATTATCTGATAAGCTATACTGTATTTTTAAAAGCATTGGTCTTCAAAGGACTAGAAATTTTAAAACAAAACAAAACAAAACAAAAAACCCGTGTTCTCCTGCCAAAACTTCTCCAGTTTAGGGGATGCATGTGATATGCTTAGGAAAGTGGCTCCGAAGCTGGTTTATCATCTGAATCATCTAGGACATTAAACATTCATTTTATATTCAGGGGATTTTGAGTCAATAGGTGTTTACAAGGCCACATACATGCAAAGACACACACACACACACACACACACACACACACACACACACATGCACCCTCCCCAAATGATTCTGTTTTGCTGAGGTTTGAGAACCACTGCTATAGAGTTATAGGCTTCCTTTGAAGTAAATAGGCAGGATGTTAAGAAGACAGTTAATACTTTTAACTTAAAAACTGGGCAGTTTCAATTTCTCATGAAAAATTGAGAATAACATTCTATGCCAAATACCAACAGACATAAACATACTTGCTTATATACACACTGGATATATTTCTGAAAGGGAAAAGAATATTTACTAAAAAATACAGGAGTATTTGCAATCTGAATTAAGCGTTTAAAACAAGGATATATTAAACCTTTTAAAAATATAGATTATTTTTCCTAGTATTGAAATGAGTTGAGTGACCTCAAAATGTCACTTTCATAATATATCACTGGATAAAAATGGGTACAATATTAAGTTTATTTTTTAAATTCTGTGTTGAACCTAAATTCATGATAAGCTTTTCCCACACTTTTCTTAACATCATTCCCAGCAAAGCGTTGTGGTCTGATCAGGATTTCTGACCAAATTCACTTTCAGGGAAGGTGAGAGTTTTTCATTCTTTACCATGAGAGGGTAAGAAACATTTTTAAAATTGTGCTACTTCTTAGATGCCTTCTGAGAAAGTAAGTTATAAACCATTGTGGAGAAACCTTAAAAGTGACTGGCCTCAAATAAAAAATAAAAGATGAGGTGAATAAAAGAGAAAATAAAGCTGGCATTTGACTGTCAGCTCATGGAGTGATTAAGTGGTTTCTAACTGAATAATGGGAATGCACAAGTACCGTGGAGATACAGGCTCAGTGGCTTTACAGAGAATGGCTAGCATTTTCTCAACTCTTTGTTGCTAGAACTTGAAATGTATCCTTTCTTTAAGTTTTCTAGGCTCCTCTTTCTTCCCCATTTGTCCTGGGAATGACAGCATGATGGTATTATAAAATGGGAGAAGGGAGAGGGAGGGAGAAATGAGAGGACAGAATGGAGAGAGGAAACGGTAGTTAGAAAATTTGTCTGCAAATATCTGTGCTTGCAGAGAGGTCTTTTGCTTGTAGCTAGAGGGGGAAATACCATTCTCTTTTCCCAAGCAATTACAGGCCCCAAAGATGGAAACTTGGTATATAGCTCTTTAATCTCAGCAGATATTTATGGTTAAACATTAGACTTTTAGGATTCCAGATGTCAGGGTATTAAAATATAAAGGCACAGTGGAGGCTCAGAAAATATTAGACTCAGGAATATGTGGCTGCAGGGATTCCTATCCCAAGCCGAGGCGGGTAAAGTTCCCAGTGATACTTCGTAAGACCCAAAGAGCACCTTTCCTTCACCTTATTCTCTCACTCCCTCATGACTTGCCTGCTGTTCAGGCAGTGTAAGCTATAAAACAATTTTTAATTGCATTTTGAAATAGTACATACTTTGCATGGAATGATTTTTCATGTGATTTTTAAAGGATGACGCGAAAAGGCACGTGATCCATAGGAATGGTTTCCTTTTCTCTTTATTCAATCTAGGCATTTTATCCTTGAGATTGTCTTGCTTCTCAAATCTTCATTAACAGCTAATACTTATGTTTCTGACTCTGTGCTGAGAGCTTCTGATGGATTATGTCATCTAATGTAATGCCATTAACAAGATCTACCTTATGAGACAGTTTCTCACTCTATTTGTAGATGTGGAAACTGATGTGGAGACATTAAGTAACTTCCCAAAGCCATACAACTGGTTAATGGAAAATTCGGGACTGAACCTGTGTTTTGAACACTATGCTGCACTGTGTACAGTGCCCTCCTTTTAGGTTTTCTCCCTTCACTCTATGCCTTCGCCAGCATTAGCTCTCTTAGATCTATCTGCTTGTCTCACACAAAAAGTTCCAGAACAAAGCAGTTATCCCTCCCAACTAGCGATAATAACAGTTACAATTTATCTAGTATATTCCATGTTCCAGGCATTATGGTAAGTGGTTTGTAAACGTTCCCATTTATCCTTTCAACAATCTTAACATGCAGGGATTGTTATGCCCTTTCAGCATTTAAAGAAATAGGGATTTAGAAAAGTTAACTAATTTTTCATGGTCCCACAGCTAGAATGTGCAGAAACAAGATTTATATCTATATTTGTCTGATTCCAAAGTCTGGGCTTGTAACCACTTCTAGATAATTATCATCATGTGGCCTGAATGATGTGGTCGGGTGCTATACCAAGATATATTTAACTGGGTAGCTCACATATTTTCATTTTTTATGGTGGTACAGAGATACAGATTTTTTAGTTAAAAAATAACTCAATCATTGTAATATTTTTGAAAGGCAATGTAGTTGCAACCACAAAAAAGCCACATATTAACCCCTTTTTATATACAGGCTAATCTCTGTCACAACCAAGAAAAGCCTTCGCCAGTGTTAACCGCTAGAGGTTGTGTGGTGACAATAGGGTAGGATGAGCTTCAGTCATAGACCAAATATTTATTATGGTAATTTTTCTGTAGCTTCCCTTTTCCCCAGTGAGTTCATGTAGGGTTTTTTGTTTTTGTATTTGTTTTCCTATTTAGACAGATGTTTACTGAGTACCCAGTGAGAGCAAAGCACTATGTACAGTCAGGGTATCATAGGAGGGATGCCAAACTAGATAAGAAAGAATTCCTGTCCTCATGTCTGGGGGCAGGAGGTCCAGGCTGCCCAAAGGAGAAAAGTATTTGGTATAAAATTGGCACAAAGTACATTGGTGAGATCACGTAGAGTTGGAGATACACAGTATGTCCAGAAAGTATCCAGCCACATACTATGAAAAATAGAGATATTTATTGAAGAAGATACAAGATGGAAGAAACACTGTACATAGGACAACGAGGCCTCAGTCCCCTCCAAAGTAGGCACCTTGGGACCTCACATGGTTCTCCTAATCACCATCAGCTGCTCTGTCGTATTTTCCTGAAGCTCACTGATGGTCTGAAATCCCTTTCCTTTCAAAGGTAATTTTAGTTTTGGTGAAAGCCAGAAGTTGTAGGGCACCAAATGTAGTGGGTGATT
Source organism: Furipterus horrens (assembly GCF_987537825.1). Taxonomy (NCBI): domain Eukaryota; kingdom Metazoa; phylum Chordata; class Mammalia; order Chiroptera; family Furipteridae; genus Furipterus; species Furipterus horrens. Next base: position 104,177,718 of record NW_028327176.1, on the reverse strand, counting down.
TGATGTTTCATCAAAAAACTTTGCACAATACGTGACGCATGAGCGAGCACGTTGTTGCGATGAAGCTGCCAATCACCACTTGCCCAGAGCTGCCATCTTCTGAACTGTCTGAAAAGTTTCTGCAAGGCAATGCCCAAGCTGAATGCAAACTCTGGTGCAGATTCATTGCTCTGCTCACTCGATCATTTTGAATGTGACGGCCCCACAGTACACATGTTCACTCAGCAGCATCTACGGCCCCACTGACTAGTACAGTGAAGTCGTCATTGTTCATGCATGTGCATTCCAGTCCACTTTCCTTGGCTGCCAGGTTACATTGATGTGAAAACCATTCTCGTTATATTTGCAATGGTTGGACATTTTCTGAACAGACCTCATATAGAGACTCTAGGAAGGAAATGGGATTTGCCGTGAGCCTAGACCATTGGTTAAAGCTTTGAAAGGCATATGTGAAAGAGAAAAGTAAAAGAGTTGTGTTTAGAGGCAGCAAACACAGGACCGTCCTCTCCGTTGCAGTGGAGAGGCTCCCTGTGCAGTGTTTCCTGGCTTCTGTATGCAGCTGGGTCTCTGCCTTTTTATGCCCTTGTACTTGTCATTCAAATCTATTATAATGTATCTTAGGCACTATTGACATCACTTTACAAGTGTGCCTTCTCATCAGATTGTACATTCCCTGGAGACAAAAACCTTTGAAAGTCTGCTGTGATCCCTAGAGTATAATATATGCTCAGTAAATATTTGTTGAATGACAGAATAAGTGAATAAACAGGTAAATAAAATAAGTTTATTTTACCAATCAAATTTAGTTTACCAATCAACTGTTTCAGAAAGTAAATTTTATAATTTACTTAATGTATAATTTTTGTAGCATTTTAAAATAATTGTCCCTATTCACTAATCTCAGGAGAGTCTGATAAATTTGTTTGTGACCAAATAAATTTTGAAAACTGTTACCATTTTGGAGATGCATTGTGTGCATTAAAATATTAGAGGTTCTGATAAATCCAGCAATTAAAATTTTAAAGCAATGTTTATATTTGTGTTATTCAGTACTTCTCAAACTTTCTAACTAGAGAATAATTGTTCATAATGCATATTGGTACCCCTTGGAATTAGTGTATTTTGGGAAATATTGCCTCATATTAATTTATTAGTTTGCAGAAATACATGCCAGTTGAAAAAAATAAGATCATAGCATCTGTAATTTGGATGGTGCTTTTAGGTCAATCTATTCTACTTCCTATTCGATGTATAGATGGCCTCTACCTTTAATTTTCCAGGAAGTAGCTTCCTAATATATTCTGAATAATTTTACTTGTTAGGATCTTCTTTCTATGATTTCTAACCAGTGACTTAGCTTTCCTTCTGATGTGACAGATTATAAGTTTAATTGTTTCCTTATGACAGCCTTTTACATATTCATAGATAGTAAAACAGTGATCTTTAAATAACCCAATATGCCTCTCAAACATAAAAATTCTAAATTCCATCTACTAGTCAATATGTGACAGATTGCTTTTTGGGTCTTTACTTTCTAGACTGGCTTATTATTGATGTTCTTTAGTTTGTCAATAATTTTTACAAAATGTGAAAACCAGAACATTCACCTGTCCAGAATAACATTGTCCAAGGGAAATAATAATAATGCAAGACAAAGGTGTAAATTCAACACTCTAGTGGATGGGTTAAGAAAGGTAAAAAGAAGCAGGTGAAATTAAATTAATAGTATACTTTAATTCAATATTCAAAATATTATTTTTAAGATTAATAAAAATATTGAGATATTTTCTATTTATATTATGCCTGAAACTTTGTCTTTTATAGTTAAGGCATATCTCAATTTGGAAACTACATTTTCATCAGAAATATTTGATCTGTATCTAGATTTAATAAACTTTACAATTGAAAAGTATATTCAAATATACAAGCTGTTCCAAATATACCTAACATTCCCAATAATTAATCACTTTTCCACTTTATATAATTAATTAAAATTATATACAATTTATAATTTAGTTCCTCACCCACTCTAGTCACATTTCAAGGGCTACATAGCTACACATAGATATGACCACAATATGGATATCTTCCTTCCTGTGTTCTAGAATGATGAATATTAAACAGAATTGATTTTTTTAAACCTGTGTAATACACTCTATTCATTCCTGTTAAATTTCATTTTATAGGCCATCAAATGCATCTTGGATTTCTAGGATTAGACACTAACCTCAGAACTAGAAACCATTCTAAATACCACCTGATTAGTTCTAGGCATATAGCTCAGTAGAAGAAAACAACTTGCCTGGTCCTGGATTATCTACCATTGGCAGGAGCTACTGTGTACATACCGGGTCCTCCATATACAAAGCATCAAGGTTTTTTGAGACTTCAATTTTACTATTTTAAGTTAATGACCCTTAATTGAGAAGTCTATTTGCATTTCTATGCTTTATTGTATGAGAAACAGTAATATCACTATTCCACAAGGGAGGGTATTTTTGAATATCTGTAACTAAATAAAATTACTTTTTGCCCTCATAATGCACTGGCTCTTCCTTTCTTTTTCTTCTTATTTTCTTTTCATTCCCCATTGTATTATTTTTAGGACTTCATTGAATAATAAGCTATGTTTCCATTCCGCAAATTTTAATAATAGAAGAATTCTACATTGCCTTCATTTTTTCAGTGCAATCGTATTAAAAAATTTAGAAGGCAGAAGCTCAAACTTCAACTTATTTTGCACCTAAGACTGATAGATGTGGTTTGTTTAATGTTGCCTTTTTTTTTTTTTTTTTAACTTTTTTTGTGTGTGCACTCTGTGTGTGTGAGCACCTTAAAGAAGGGAATAGTTAAGCAGCCCCACCAACCCAACAATAAATAAAATGTTTGTGCCTTACCAATAGATAATAAACAAGTTCATGATTGAAATCTTTTTATTTCAATTTTATGGGTTGTTTGAACCAGTTTTAGTTTTATCTCCATATAATTGCCTATGCACTAGATGTAAAAACTATTGCAACTTTTTTGACAGTGTTAATGCAATTATTAAAAATATACTAAAGATAGATATATAGATGGAACAAAATATTTTTAAAGGTCAGAAATAGATCTAAATGTATTTGAAAACTTTGTTTATAACAAAGATGACATTTTAAATCATGAAAAAAATATGTTATTCTATTAATGATGTTGAAACATTTTATTAATCACTTAGGGAAAATATTTGGAAATTTATATCTTTCCCTTTTCACAGATAAATTCAATATAGATTAAAAATGAAAACAAAATAAAGAATCCTTAGAATTACCAGAAAATATTAATGAGGTTATATGATCTTAGAGTTGTGGAGATCTTTCCTGACATAAATAAAAATCTAGAAAACATATGTACAGTTTGAAAAATTTGACTATAAGAATTAAAATTTTCTGCAAAGAATATTAAAAACTAAACTAAAACACTCAAAAAGTCTTACAACTTATATGAAAAAGAACTAATTTCCTTAATATTTAAGAATGAAAGGAACAAACTGAAAAATATTCAAAGGGTTCTAAAATTCATTTCACTAAAAATAAAAATAATTTTAATAAATATACACATATTTTAATTTCTCTCATAATCAAAGCATAGGTTCAAGTTCTTACGCTGAGTCAAGCCACCTAGATTGTGCCCTCTTCCCAGATGTACAACTCCAAGCAAGTTTTTAATCCTCTCTGAGCCTTAGTTTCCTCACTTAGGAAGTGAACATATTAATATTATATACTCATGTGATTATTGTAAAGATTAAAAGAGATAAACTCAACATAAGTGTCTACCAGTACTACAAAGACAATGATGGCCACTGCTAGTATAATAATTATTAATAGCATTGTTTTACCAATTATTTTGGCAAGGATTAAAAAGTATGATAACCTCAGGGTGAGGGGTAGTGTGGGAAACACTTCTCAAAGCCACTTCTCAAATGTCACTTGATGAAGCCTCTTGGCATTTGGCAACCATTTAAAAATCTATACCTCTGATTCAGCAACTTTACTATTAAGAAATTATCCTCAAGATTTTTGTTGAATAAATGAAACTGTAAAACACACATACTGAAATAGAAAAGACTCTCTGCCTTTACCCCTCTGCTATCCTGAGCTTCAGTACCATGGCTCAGAGGGAACAAAGGGGAAGTTACCATTTTAAAAAATGATGTACAGTATGTGTATTGGTTATTATTTTAATAAGAATAATGATAGTAAAACTCATTTATGTAACAAATGGGAATCCTGAAAAGTGAGTGGTTTATTATGTAACACATGTCAAGGAAAGGGAGGAAGAAAAAAATTTTTTTCTAGACCTAGAAGCCAATCTTTCTCCTACAGAATTAGGGGCTCCCGGTAGGACCCAATTCCAATTTGCTTAGCTCCCTCACAGGAGAAATATTAATAAAAATTGAATATAAGTTCCTGAAAATAATTATCACGGAGAAAGGGAGTCAAAGCTGATTTTTAAAAATGTGACTGAGGGTAATAACCTCTTTCCTTTGGGGTGACGTTGGTAAGATCACCTTCCTTGAGTATCGCCCATGTGGAAAGCAGCCTATCTCTCCATCTAGGCCTTATTCTCTCTTTCTGCTTAAATGCATTAGAGGCAAAGCAGCAGATCCTAGAGCTATGGAAGGTGTAATGCATAAAAAATGCTTAGCTCCACACCTGGCTCAGGATAAGCGCTGAGTAAAACACTGGTGACCAGAGTCCGTTGCCACCACTTGGCCAAGATGATGACTTGAACATTTGAGTGTCATATCTTAGCTGGTTCTCATACTAGTTTTCTGTCGCTGCCATAATAAATTCAGTAGCTTAAAACAACATCCATGTATTATCTCACAGTTCTGCAGGTCAGAAGTCCAGTATACTTGACTGGTTTTTCTACTTTGAGTCTCTCAAGACTAAAATTAGGGTGTTGGCAGGATTGCATTCCTTCCTGGGGTCTTCAGAGATGAATCCACTTCCAATCTCACTTTTTTTTTCTTCTGAATCAGTTTCATGGGATTGTAGGACTGAGGTCCCCATTTCCTTGCTTGTTGTAAGCTTAGGGTCACGCTCAGCTTCTAGGGCTGACTATATACCCTGAGTAATGGCTCCTTCTTCTTCAAAGCCAGCAATGGTAGATTGTGTTCCTTTTATGCTTCTGCCTTGTCTTTCAGCCCCCCAAAAGTTCTTTGCTCTTTAAAGGTTTATAGTATTAGATTGGGCCCACCCAGATCATCTCCCCATTTTAAGACCTCTAATCTTGATCACATCTGCAAAGTCCTGTTGCCGTATTTACTTGTTCAGAATTAGGGCATGAACATCTTTGGGAGGTTACTATTTAGTCTACCACAGTCCTTTGTAAGGCCTTAGTTTTAGTTGTGGAAGGCAAAAGAATATGAGATAAGAAATATTAAATTGGATACTGATGCTATTGCTGAAAGATTTATTCTCTTTCAGGAAAAAAGCTAGTTATTGTAGAAATGTGGAGGATTCTATATCTGATCTGCAGGCTGAACATCAGGTTTTGATGGAAAAATTATCAATATAGCCTGATTTATTTGATGTGATTTTTTAACATTATAATTCTTAACCTGATTTTGGTCTCATTTTTGTTACAAGTTGAAGCAAAAAAATTTTATTTTGATATGCAATTAAATATGTATTTTACTACATATATAGGGTGAGACAAAAGCATTTTTACAGATGTTCATATGCAATAATTGCTAAATAAAAATACAAGAATAAACTGTGTTTCTTGTACTGACAACTATAAACCTATTTTGCCCCACCCTGTATTTTAAATATGAGTGTGTCCTACATACTGTCTTTGATATATTTATTTAGTACTCTGTCCCTTCTAAATACAGCCAGCATTTGCCTCACCCGCAGTTGCCCTTGAGTTAAGTGAAACAGAACTTAGGCATTAGAAACTCCTGCATGTCCAGTGTCTGATGGTGCCCAGTGACACAAATGTGAACTTCTGTAATAAAGGAAAGCAGCACATTTTCCCTGGCTTGTCAGGCACATCTATGGCCTGCCCAAATAGCTGAGTATGAGCTCGCAAAAGCTTAAATGAGGGAGCACTGCATTGTGCAGCAATTAATTTTGCAGAGGAAGCAGTCTGTTTAAAGATGCCTGCAGTCTAAAACAGGGGTTGTTTTTCAAGGCCACCAGAGCTGCAGTGGGCTCAGGCTAGCTCATCAACAAAACAACGATGCTAAAATATGGCCTCCTGGGTTTTGCAAAAGAAGGGACTAGAGGGGCAATGAGTTATGCTCACCTGCTAGAGCTGGGTGAGGACTGTAATTGTTTAGCCCCCTAGCATTACCCTGCAAGGGTTAAAATGACAGAGATATTAGTTAGTGATGGCTAAAATTGTTGGTTTGAAGCTCTCGGCAATACGCAGACTGTTATTTACCGGACTTGGTCGATTTACTTCTTAATGCAATAATGACCTGTGAAATGAAACGTGAGCTAGACAATTGTTCCTCGTTGTCTCCAGTGAAACACCCTTTCATACCCCATTAAACCACCATTAATTCCATATGAGAGTCACGCACAAGCACCGATGGTGGCTCTCTCTTTCTGGGACTTTCTTGCCCCCACACTCCTGTTTTATTTTTATTCTCTTTCTTTGTATTTTTCCTTTCCTTCCTCTCTCCCCTCTTTCTTCCAAATACAACATGGGCATAATGGAGTACATGGTGAGAAATTCCTTTGAAGGGCATACTGACTCACACTGTGTCCAAAACAGAGGCAAGGTTTCAATGGCTGAGCCTTCACCTGGATTTCCATTTGCCTTGGATATGAAAATAGCTATGGGAACAGAAAAGCTTCTAAACAAGGAGCGATTGTTTAGTCTTGTTTAAAAAAGATCCAGGTGCCCATTCCAGATGGGTAGGTGTGCATCCTCCACCCTGGTTCCAGAATAAGTGCTACTGGGGAAGCCACCATGTGAACAGGTTAAGTACCATCACAGGCCTGGGGAGGGCTCCTTCCCGTGGCAGGAACACCCTCTGTTTCCCAGGAGCTGACGAGTTTGGAATCACTTCTCCTTCTCCCTGTTGCTACTCTAACTTCTCTGTAGCAAAAGGCCCCAACCAAGAAGTGCTGAGTCACAGGGCATGAGAGGTGCTCTGAGCATTACTTCTCTCTGACCCCGTTCTCCCCACAACCTCATAGCTGGGGGTTATCTTAACATCCTTCCCTGGACAATTGGAATGTTTTGTGATCCATTTTGCCTCTTGCTATTTGCATGATCACTGTGTCACTTCAGTCTCTGCCTCCAGGGTCACAGTGCCTTCTCCTCTTCTGTAATCAAAGCTTCCTCAGACTCCTTCTTATGAGGACACTTGTGATGATATTTAGAGCCCACCTAAAGAGTGCCCGATACTTCCCCCATATCTGTATTCTGAATCACATCTGCAAAGTTCCCTTTGCCATACAAGGCAACATTCACAGATTCTGATAATAATGACATGGACTTCTTGGGGCCATTATTTAGACTGACATACTCGGTGATTCCAAGATTCTGAAATTAATCCAGATTTGGCAATTTAGGGTATTTTCTTTTCTTGTTCTCCTCTTGAAATGCAAGAAGGAGAAAGGGGAATAAAAATATCCTGAATCACCTAAATTATTCTTGGTCACACATATATAAACAACAAATCCAAAATAACATCTCAGCATAACTTGTTTAAAATATTCTTTCTTATTTTTACATCCAGTGTGGAGGTAGATTTAACACTATTAGAAATTCTCAAGAATTGATTTTCCCATTTCTCTCAAAATTGTTCCACTCAAACTTGAATTATTCTTGATAGTCAATTGTTTTATAGCTCTAAACTCTGGCACTGGTCTATCTGATAGTTCCTGGAAGTTAGAAAGGCTAATAAATTCCCTATGTCTCCCCCTCCAAACAGAACCATGCATGCTAGGGAACGAATGGTGTAGGAGGTTAAGATTAAGTATTAAAAGAGGTTTTATTTGTTTATGATAAGGAGAAAGGTCATTTAGACTTAACAAATGGACCTGCTTTGAATCTGGTATAAAACAAGGTACAGTAGTCCCTCTCTATATCGCGGTTGACTTATCACGGCCTCACTGTATCACGGGATTTTAAAAAATATTATATTTAATTATTTATTGCAATTTTTTTGCTATATCACAGGATTTTGTGATACTGTATATGCATGTTGTTAAAGTTACGTAGGTTTAAGAGTGTAGAATATGTTTAAGAACATAAGTTGTTGTTGTTGTTGGCAGCCGTCCATCTCGAGAGACGATGGTGTAGCTTCTTAAGAGTCTATCTGCACCGCCGAGAATGGCTGTGCAGTCCGACTCGGGAGTGACATGGTATCTGTCTCCTCCCGTGTTGAATCGACATCTTGCGATGACGCTGAAGCTACAGAGCCTGGGCAGGGTGATATGGAGGGTCTGCTGTTGCCCATGCAGCAGACACCCCCTCTCTTCGCAGCTGAAGGGTCCAAGGGAAAGACGGAGTCAATACAGCTTGGTTTCAGGTGCGCCGCAGGAGTTGCCGGTGTTGACTATAACGTCAAACCGCCTTAGGGACTCCGGCTCCGGATTTTCTGTCGGGGTTTACTCCCTTAGCCTTTCCCCTGAAGAGGTATGCCGCAAGGCAGCGGAGGTTTTTTGGAGTCAGAGTTTTCCTTCTCTGATGTGCCCTGACTGGAAGATCGAACCAGCGACACTTAGCTCGCAGGCCGACGCTCAATCCACTGAGCTAAACCAGCCTAAGAACATAAGTAGTGTTTATAAAAGTGTGGAAAAGGTTAATAAGGGAACAAGAAAGGTTAATAAGGGACTGAGAATGGTTTATAAGTGTGTGGGAAGGGTTTATAAAGCCTTAAAAAATATATAAATACTAAAATAAATGTAAGGTTCCTACTTCACGGATTTTCACCTGTCGCCGGGGGCAGGGGGGTCTAGAACGTAATACCCGCGATAAGTGAGGGAATGCTGTATATCACCTCACTCTTTTATAGAAGGTTTCTGTTGAAAACATATCCAGAATTTACTACTTGCAGCTGGAACCATGGAGGTCCTGGAGTAGAAATGACTGCTTTGTAAGTAACACAAGATAAGCACTTGCAAGTACATAAATAGTACCCCGAGTGGACTGGGTGGGAGGCATTTTGACAGAAGGAGAGAAGAGCTTTTATATCAGACTAGACTTTTAGTCCCTTTCAAACCAGTTTCCCCCTCCCCTCTTCTAATATTAGAATACCTTTTTTTCCCCTTAATCCTCACCTGAGGATATGTTTATCAATTATAGAGGGGGAGGCAGGGAGAGAGAGAGAGAGAGACACTGAGATGAGAGAGAAACATCGATTGGTTGCCTTCCATACATACCCTGAGTGGGAACTGAAGCAGCAACCTTTTGGTATATGGGACAACCCTCCAACCAACCTGGCCACTTGGCCAGGGCTAGAATGTCTTTTAATAAAAAGTTAATTAAAAATTAGCAATTAGTGATATAAATAAATGATGAATGGCTTATTTAAAATAAGCTTAACCTTCTTAAAAAGAAAAAAGAATGCCAGCAACCCTTTACTGTTCGGAGCAAGCCTACTCATGTGCCTGTTCCATGTTATGAAAGTTTACTGAGGGCCCATGTGTCTCTCAAGGGGATGTCCTCTTTACTTCAGAAAGAAGTGAAGTTTCATTCTTCAGACAACCTTGGAACTTACTGATGATAATAACATTCATGTTGCTTTTTGCTTAGAATGGTTAATTATGTTAGCATGTGGTGGTGACATCTTTTCCCTGTTTGATTATAACTTCCTGGAGGGCAAGAAAGATATATTATGCTAACTTTAGTTTAGTTTAACCAATATGAATTGATTCTTTATTACAATGTAGTAATAGCTACTACCATTACATTAGCTTTCATTTACTGAATACCTCTTATATGCCAGACAGTGTGTTAGGTGTGTTATATATTGTATCTTCATAATAACTTAGAAAATAAGTCTATTTTCATCATTCTAAAAATGACAAAACTGAGACTCACTTAGTTTAAGGATTTTGTTTAAAATGACATCAGGTGGTAAAGCCAGGATTTGTGTCCAAGTCTGTCTGAATTCAGTGCCCACACTTTTTTCTTAATGTCCATGACCTTTCCTATATATAGGCTATTTGGAGGATTATATATGAGATTCATCCTTCAATCTCAAGGAGTAATGATTTAGTAATTAATAGAAGTACCCAACTATAACATGAAGCAATATAAGATGAACACTTGCAAATGCATAAATAGTACTCTGAGTGGACAGGATGGGAGGGATTTTAACAGAAGGTGAAAAGAACTCTTTGTATTGAGACATGAAGAATGCAGATGTCACAGGTGTGGGCATTTTCATTTGGATGCAGTATGGGAAACATGTTGAGAAGAAAGGGAGCGTGGAACCATATTTTTGGAGAGCCTTGAAGGCCAGACTAAAGTACTTCTATTTACTGCAGTAGCTGCTGTAGGGCCTTTGAAGATTTTAGAATAGAGGAGGAGCCCGTAAGAAGCTGTATTTTAGAAAGATTATTGAGACAGCAGGAAGCAGGGTAAAGAATGGATTGGAGCACACACCAAATAGAAAGACTTGTTAGGACACTGTTTCAATTGTTTAGATTTAGAGGAAATGCATTGAGGATCTGGAGGTGATTGATGGCAAACAGAATGAAGAGGATGGTACAGATCAAAGAAATACAAAAGAGAGGAAATAGAATGGGTTTGCCTACTCCTGATGGTTGGGAACTGATGAGGAGGCAACAGTGACTCCATTGTTCCTAATCAGGATATCTTGGGGGACAGAGTTTCCAATGGCAGACTGGAGATGTAAGAAAGAAGAAAATGATTGCCTATGCTTTGCCTTTAGGAAGTTTGGGAACACAAATATATCGGAGAGGAGCTATTCGCATATTCAGCTGGTGGTTGCAATCTCTGAGATTAGAGATTGGGAGATAAGTTAAAGTTATAGATAGAATTGAAAATTATCTGGAAATAGATGAAAAATAGGGTCAATGAGATTGCTAAAGAAGGGAAAAAGAAAATAAACTGAGGCCAGGACTTTGGGGAATGCATAGCATTGAGGAGACTGAGTGTTCAAGCAACCAAGTAGCCAGTGATAAGGTTGGACAAGTGGAAGAGAGCCAGATCCTGAGGAGCCTTGTGAGACATTTTAAGAAAATGAAATTTTATTCTACTTGCAATGGGGACTGATGTAATTTACTTTGCATTTTTAAAACTCTGGAAGACTAAATTGAGGTTTGCAAGAATGGGTCAGAGAGAGATGAATTAGTTCTATTTCAGTGATCTGGGTGGGAAAAGACAGTGACATGGGTTACTCTTGTAGCAGTCGAAATATGCTAATTTTCTTACAATTTGAAAACTATTTAATAGAAGATATAGAAATGTTATTGATAACAGCATTGATTAAGGATGTTTTGTTCTTCTGGCTCTGCCCTCCTTGCCATGAAAACTTGCCTAATGTTTGAATGCCAAATACATGTAATTCATTGAGATTCACCAGTTCAACATTTAAATACACACACACACACACACACACACACACACACACACAGTAAGATCACTTTTAAGGCTTTCTTTTTTCACTACAAAATATTTATGGAGAGATGACATGTGTCAGGGACTGTATTAGGCGGTGCGGATAAAAATGTGAATGAAGAATGATCTAGCTCTTGAAGAACTGCTGGACCTTGCCTTGTTTCTGAATTTGACCACAAGAGAACAATGCCATTTATGGTAAAGTATACTTAGTCCAATTAAAAGATTGGAAAATTAGTTCTATTATTATACAAAGAGATACAATATTCATAAGTAATGTCCACTTTATAGGGATAGTAACAGTTTTTATCTCTTTTGACTCTCACAACAGTCCTCCAAGTGTGGGGTTTGCAATGAGGTGATTAGTTTTGCCCCCAGAGGACAATTGGCAATGTTTGAAGACATTTTTAGTTGCCTCAGATGGAAGAATGCTAATGGCAACTAGTGGGTGGAGACCAGAGAGGTTACTATAAATCCTATAATGCACAGTACACCCCCCCTCAACAAAGAATTATCCAGCCCAAAATTTCAATGTCGAGGGTGAATAACTTTGCTCTGAGTTATTCACTTTTTTATCTGTAAGAAAAAAATTGCCTTAAATTATAATCTAACTCCTAATTGGACACATTCTCTGTTATACTGCATTACTTGTCTCAGAAGCTTTACTATCCGACTGACATTTAAGTTAAATCCGTATTCATATATGTAGTTACAACCAGCCCATTTCTGTGAAGCAGCCATGTCAATATATTAAGACCTTATCTTTCCAGCCAGGTAGAGTCTTCACAAGCCTATGCAGGCTACAGACTGAATTAAATAAAGCAATGAAATGTCTGAGTAGCTTAAGCACACAAAAATTATAGCCCCCATGCCATATTATAACTACTTAAATGACAATTTCTCACAACATAAATAAGGAATAAACTCCATAGACATGAGCATTGCATTTGTACTTCCCTTTGTCTTATTCAGCATGCTTGTCTCCATCATCACATTGAACTGCATTATCAACTTTAAATGCTGTTTCCAGGCTTTTTTATTTGATTATATCTCCATTTATACTTGTTATCATTTTATGTGAAAGAAGCTGAAAATATCATAAATCACTTTCATTGAGACCATCTCTATTTATCTATAGATCAGATGGCAGATAATAGATGTTATTTAATGATTCTGACATAGCATAATCTTCTTTTCATGCTTAACTTCAAATTCCACCAGTAATAACCTTACTGCTTAAACTTCAAGTGGGTAATCGGAAAAGAAGCTTTTTAATATTTCTATGTATCCTTTAGAAATTTTACCTCTTAAGTAACAGTGACTAGACCCACATTTGTATGCTATCAACATTAGTGGTCATATTTCATGATTTCTCCATTTTCTGTTTCCAGAGGAAATGAGCATCATAGCATAAGTGTGTGTAGTCTTTGGATGAATGCAGTGAGGTGAGCACAGTTGAGGAGCACAGTTAGAGAGAGAGAGTATGGTTGATGTGTAGGCCAGTAATGTGGTCCACATGGCATGATTTGTAGGAAGTTGTTCCTCCTACAACTTCTATTCAGCCCACTTCCCTCAGGCCTTTTGTTCCAATAGAAAAGACTGACCATTGAGTATAATGAGGAATTTTTTGTCTTGAGCAGGTCACTATCAAAATATTAGTGCTCTGGCAAATATTTTCAACCAGTAGCAAAATACTCAGCAAGGTCTTATTTAACCTATACTTTCATTACTGGAAAACCTTGCTGAGGTAGTGTTTTAATCTTTGGAAATGAGAAGTACATGGTAGGTACTTGTAGTGAGGGTGAAACCATATAAAGGTCTTCTTGGTCTCCTTGGTCTGATCTTTGCCTACAACACTGTCTTTATTTCCTAACAGGCCCTGTCCCCTTGAATCTAGGCTACTTTCTTCTCTAACATTGCTCATGATTTCATGCCTGTATCCCATCCACTTTCTTCTCAGATCCACTTCCCTCTCAGATCCACTTCCCTGCCTTGCCTATCATGTGATTGTTTACTCAAAGTATTAATCAGGGCAAGGAAGTGGATCACTACTCTAAGAACCTGAAGCAACGTATGAATATTTGGCTTGTGCCTTTGGGGAGGATATTGCTATCCCTAACAGAACTGAAGAAGGACTTAGAAGAACCTGGAATTTGAGATTACCAAGAATTAGAAATAAGAATTCAATGTTGTCAGCTCCCTTTCTTTCTTCTTTCTGTTTGTCTCTGCTCTTTCAAGACTTATCACTGGATCCAACGGAATGTGGGAATGTAATTGGCCAAAACTCAGTTATGGATCCAGTCTTGTAGTGGGAGCTCAGGATACATAATATGGAAAAGGGCAAAGGGCAAAGAATTGATGGGCAGCCAAACATGTTCTGTATTCTGTGTGTATAGTGTATTCAGTTCTTGAGACCCATCTGAAGAAGTACTTTGAGAAGGTTTTTCCTGGACCTGTGTGTTGGGAATGGGCACACATCCCTTGTGCCTCTGCCTATCAATAAACCTGAACCATTGTGTTGTATTTGTGTATTGACATATATTTACACTGCAAAGTTGCTGAAGTTGATGATGCTTTTGGATTATTTTCAGATAATTGATTCATATGCTCCTAGGTTCTTCACCTAGATTCAGGAGTATGTTAGTGGCTGGTAATGAAGGACATGGTCAAGTGAAATGAAAAGAAAGTCATTTTTTAAAAATTGTATTTTATTGATTATGCTATTACAATTGTCCCAATTTTCCCCCTTTTTCCCCTCTCCACCCAGCACTCCAGACTCCCTCAGGCAATCCTCTAACCATTGTTCAAATCCATGGGTCATGCATATAAGTTCTTTAGCTACTCCATTTCCTATACTGTACTTCACACCCCCATGACTACTCTGTAATTACATATTTGTACTTCTTAATCCCCTCACCTCTTCGCCTTTCCCGCACACCATCCTCCTATCTGGTGACCACCCACATGCTCATCATATCCATGATTCTGTCTCTGTTCTTCTTGTTTGCTTAGTTTATTTTTTAGATTCAATTGTTGATAGATATGTATTTATTACCATTTTATTGTTCATAGTTTGAGCTTCTTCTTTTTCTTAAATAAGTCCCTTTAACATTTCATATGATAATGGTTTGGTAGTGACGAACTCCTTTAGTTTTTTTTTTTTTTTTTGTCTGGGAAACTCTCTATCTGCCCTTTGATTCTAAATGATATCTTCACTGGGTAGAGAAATCTTGGCTGTAGGTCCCTGCTTTTCATGACTTTGAATATTTCTTGCCAATCCCTTCTAGCCTGCAAAATTTCTTTTGAGAAATAAGCTGACAGTCTTATGGAAATTCCTCTAGGTAGCCAACTGCTTTTCTTTTGCTGCTTTAAGATTTTTCTCTATATTCTTAACCTTTAGCATTTTAATTTTGATGTGTCTTAGAATGGGCCTCTTTGCATCCATCTTGTTTGGGACTCTCTGTGCTTCCTGGACTTGCATGTCTATTTCCTTCACCAAATTGGGGAAGTTCCCTTTCATTACTTTTTCAAATAGAGTTCCAGTGTTTTGCTCTTTCTCATTTCCTTCTGGCACCCCTATGATACAAATGTTGGATCACTTGAAGTTGTCCTAGAGGTAGCTTTTACTATCCTCATTTTTTTAAAATCTTTTTTCTTCTTGTTGTTCTAGTTGGTTCTTTTTTGCTTCTTTATGTTCCAAGACATTGATTCATTCTCGGCTTTATCCACTCTACTGTTGTTTCCCTGTAAATTGTTCTTTATTTTAATTAGCGTATCCTTCATTTCTGACTGGATCTTTTTTATGCTGTTAAACTCCACAGTAAGTTCCTTGAGTACCTGTATAACCAGTATGTTGAGCTCTGCAGCTGATAGATTCCTTATCTCCATTTTGTTTAGTTCTTTTTGTGGCATTTTGATCTATTCTTTCATTTGGGCCATGTTTATTTGTCTCCTCATTTTGGCAGCCTCCATGCATTTGTTTCTATGTATTAAGTAGAGCTGCTATAACTCCCTGTCTTGGCAGCATGGCCTGATGTAGTAGGTGTTCTGTAGGGTACAATGGCATAGCCTCCCTTATTACCCAAGATGGATACTCAAGGTGTGCCCTTCATGTGGGCTGAGTACACCCTAATCTTGTAGTTGAGCCTTGACTGCTGTTAGCAGGTCAATGGGAGCTGCAAGGATGGGCTGTGACCCCTGACCACCAAACTCTTCCTGCCATGGAGGACCAGCTGTGTGGGGGGAAGGGTGGTAGTGCTCTGACATGGTCTGTAGCTGTGCATTGTGTGTGCAGGCTCTGGGGTTTCTCCAAGGTGCAGGCCAAGGTCAGCTGCCACCTGTGTTTTGCCTGGAGCCACCCTTCCTGAGCTGTAAAGCAATTTGAGATGGCTGCTACTCGTGCTGGGCTTGGAGATTCCAAGGAAAATCCAAGCTGTGAATCTAGGCTGGTTGTTGCTATTGCCAGGTCTGTGGTCCCTTAGCATAGGTATGGGGTCTGGATGCCCACTGAGGCCAGCTGTTGCCTGTTTGAGAGGATTTAGGAAGTTGTGGAGCTTGAGCCAAGAGCAGTCATTCATATGGAAAAGCAGCTTGGGTGGGCTCATAAGTTGGGTGGGACAGAGCTTCTGGGAATCTCCAGGGTAGCTCAAACAGTGTTAGCCAGGTTGATGGAGTCTTCATATATGGCACCCACGTGCCATCTCTGTGGCTATGTAGGGGGAGGGCTCAGAAATTTGACAATAGCCTTTGCCTGCCTTTCTGTCTGGGAGAAAGTGGTCCTTCAGCTCTTGCCTTGATTGAAGACATTTCAGTTTCTCCCTGTATGCCACTGGTGTCTTTCAAACTGCTATCCCAGTGCTGGAGTGCAGAGGGAGTGAGTCTGATTAAATCTGTGTATATGCTTTTTAAGAGAACCTGCTTGGGACTCCAGAAGTTTCTTCCATCAATTCAATCTCTGCTGGTTTTTGCAACCAGAAGTTATGGGGACTTATCTTCCTGGCACTGGAACCCAGGGCTGGGGCATCTGGTGTGCAGCTGGGACTCTTCAGTCTTGAGATATCCCTCCTAAATTTTTTATTCAACACACATGGATGTGGGACCAGCCCATTCTACATCCCCATCCCTTCTACCAATCTAGAGGGATGTGATTTCTTTAATTCCATAGTTGTAAGGCTTCTATTCAACTTGATTTCTGAGAGTTATGAGAGAGGTTTGTTCTATAATTTAGTTGTAATTTTGATGTGGTTGTGTGAGGAGGCAAGATGTGTTTACCTGTGCTTCCATCTTGACTGGGAGTCTCCTGGTGTATTGAGAAAGTCATTTAAATTTCATACTCCATTTTATCAGCCCATTTAGGCAAAGCTAGCCTTATTCAAAGAACATTCTAGTTTTTAACCTCCTGTTGTCCTGGTTGTATACAAATAATTAATGTGAATAGAATTCAACAATTTAACACCAAGGGGCCTATAAAAATAATCTATGTTCCAGCAAATGTGCCTTTAATAAATTTTCAACTTTATTATTAAAAATTGATTATGAAGAATTTTGTTGTCCAATGGTATAAAGAATAGCATAATGAATATCCACATACCCACCATCTATCTTTAGAAGTAAAACATCACAAATTTACAAAGACAATTGAAGCCCCTTTGAGTACCTGCCCAATTCCAACTGAATTCCCTTCTCTGTCCTCTTTCAGAGATAACTATCTTAAATTTGGTGATTCTCATTCCTATGCATTTCTTCTTAATTTTCTTCTTTATTAAGTCTGGTTACAAAAAAATAAATGAATCAAGAAACTCCTACCCTGCGTAGCTGTACCACTGGTGGTGATATTTCTCACCCTGATCTGTGTTTGATTGTCTCTCCATGTTAGGTGATACATTTTTCCTCATGTCCTCCCAAGGTGTTGGCATCAACTCTATTAGCATCATTGAGTAAACGACAAAAAGATGCAAAGAACAAAGTGGGAACTTTGTGCTCAAGGAAAACAAAGATCAGTTCCCAGTTTTGTTGAGGGAATGCAATACCTCCAGTGTGTTCTATATGTTCCTCTTCAGACCAGGTGTTTTTCAAATTCCAACTATTAATTCTAGGCATTACAGGTATCTGGGAGAACATACATGATTGATAAATCAAAATTATGGAAGTCTTTTCAAGTGACTCAGTTCTGAATGTCTGCTTTCTTTATATGTATGTAAGTACTGGCTTTTAGAATTTTTCCTGCCTTTTAGAAAAAAGCAAAATGATGTGGAATGAGCTTGGGTATACATGGCTCTCCGGGTACTGTCTTTGTGATCTTTGTTAAGTCCTTTATGCTTGCTTAGCCTATTTCTTTGTCTATAAAATATGTACAATAATATCTGTTCTGCCTGTTTTTCAGAGTTGCTTCTAGAAATAAATGAGATAATTCATGTGGCTTGTGAACCATATATATAAATATAAACCACATATATAAAAGATAATAGCTTTATTGGACATTGTCCAGTGTCCTCTCATGGGGGCAGAAATGATGGAGTTGCTTATTCTGCCTGAGTAGATTTTTTTTTAGATTTGAAGATCAATCATAAGAATTATTTCCATTTTATCTAAGATTTTATCATTGTGAGAAATGGCCTTCTACTCATTTGTTTTGACACATCCTTAGTCCAGAACCCAGATGTCAAAATCTATTTATTTGCTGATCATGTAAAAATCTGGAAGATATGAATTTTCTTTTGTACTGTAGCTTCAGAAGAGCCTCCAAGGCCTGAAACAAAAAAAACAGATGACCCAACTCCATCTTCTAAAGTGAGGTTCCAACATTCTAGCTCTGTCCGTGGAACCTTCTGCGATGATGGGAATTTTTCTATCTGTGTGCTGTCCAATATGATAGCCATACCACGTGTAGCTGTGGAGCACTTGAAATGTGACTAATGAGATTTACAAAATGGATTTTATTTTATTTTATTGTGATTAATTAAAACTTACATAGCCGGATGTGGTGAACAGTTACTGTGTTGAGAGTGAAGACTGAGACAATCAGTGTTGATCTTTTAAAAGAACTAGCTAAAACCTAGTGCAGTCTCTGCCTATCTAGCCACTCATGAACATCCAGGGTGAATAAGAGAGGATGAGACCTAGTTGGATAGTGGAATAGAACTATTCTAAGGATTGTATAGGATAATATTGCAGTTAATTCTTAATGTGATCCTTCATCTCTTCTCACAGAGGAGCAGAGCATAGTGCTAGCCCTCGTATGTCTCTTCAAATGTGTTGGTTTTTAAAGCATCACTAGGATAAATTTACAGACATTAGATTGTTGTCTGACACCCTGTTGTCTATGGGTGACAGTTTGGCTGAAGTGACTTGTGCGGACAAGGGCTTCAATTCCCAGTTTGCTGAGTAAAAATTCCTGCCCTGTTAGGGGAGCATATCATGCATCATTTTTATGGAGACCCACCCAGGAAGTGTGAGATGATCTCAAGTGAGAGGTAGAAACTGGACAGCAGGAACTATCAGATATGCTTGAGCAGCCAGCAGGAATGGGCATCACCTCTGTCAAGCAAACAATTGCAGATTCTTAGTGTAAATCTGTGGAATCCACAGGAGGACCTAACTCAAAGGGAATCCATTTCAGACATGTGCAATACTCAGAGAACATGAATGCTGGATTGTAAGTGTTCTTCCTCAAGACAGTCCACTCTGTCCTATATTGCTCCTCCCTCTCTCAACTTCAGGCCCCAGGTTCAATCCTGGAAAACCATAGGCTTCAAAGTGAGAGGAGGAAGAGGAATCCAGGTGGGGAAATGGTGCAGACAACCACACTTTTTCCCATCACAGATTTCACAGCCTGCAGTAGCAGGCCCAAACTCAGGGAAGAAAGTGATTTTTCAAAAGCATTTGAGATTGCATTGGATTGGACTGGAGTTTTTCATATGAGAAAGTACTAAGAAACGCTGTGTCATTTACCTAGGCTTTCATCCAGGATCAGGATTTGAGAAAAATCATTTGACAGCATGAGTTTAAATGAGAATTCGTTAGAAAGACTAAATTTTCTCTCTTGCACCTGCTGAGTTCAGCTCATTCAGTAAACTGATTACAATATTAAGGATAATTATACATTATTAACGATGCATTAATAATGATGGTGATGAATAGCTAACATTTATCAAGTGTTTATAACCTGCTAGACACTCTTCTAAGCATTTTATCTGTTTTAACCCCTCAGCTGGAGATACCTATTGAGTGGATTCCTATCTGAGGGAGTTCAGATAAGTGTATTCTAAGACTTTCTGAGTTGCACTGAAAGATAAACTCACACTTACTGGAAAATCATTAGCATGTAATATTTATTAAACACACATAAGCATTTTATGTGCATTTTTTCAGTTATTACTTTAACAGTACTATGAAATAAGTACTCATTTCATTCATTTTATAGAGGAGCAAGTCAAGGTTCAGAGGAGTGAAGTCAATTCGCCTAATGGCAGGTCTTGGCTGGGGATGCAGTGCCTCAGGCTCCATGAAGGCCCTTTACCAATACTCTCCATCAGAGGAAAGGACAATGCTCACCTGTTTTCTCTTCTTGAAATGAACACATCAAGTGGATGGGAGAAGAGAGTGTCTTGCTAAAGCAAAATAAAAAGTTGGTAAATTTGAACATGGGAAAACACTTTGGATAATAATTAATGATAAAATTAGCTTTTTTCCCTCTTGACCTGAAGTCATAGCTTTGGCCTGGAGAAAAGAGATACAGAAAATAGCTCAAAGTGACAGTCAACATGTACTACTGCAAATGTAGGAAAAACAAAAGCAAGGAGCAACTCTTCGTTTCTGAACCCCTGGAGCATTCCTGATCCTCTCAAATCTTCTTCCTCTCCACTTTATTTCATGATTGTTCTTAAAATGAATTCCAAAACCCAAGAGAGGGGTAAGGCTCTTACCAATAAGAAAAGGAAGAAGCTAGGCTGTTACGGTTCAGTGTATTCTGAACTCTTCAAATTTGGAGCCTATTTATACTTCAAGACAAAGAGAGATCATGTTAACAATAGCAGATGTTGCAGCGGAAAGGGAGTTTATTATAGGCAGATCTTTGTGAGGTCAGAAGCAATAGGGTCTTCCTGTGGAGGAAGTCGGATGGGCAGCTGCAATTTGGCTAGATATGGCACATTACTGTATTACAGTCCAGGCTGAGAGCACAGTGTGGTGCCCATCTCTGCTGGTTGGATCCACATGCATGCAACTTTGCTACTCCTCACACAGTTTTCTGGTTGGTCCCAAGTGTTAGTTCCAAAACTGAGTAGGTGGCTCAAATGCAAGGAAAACATCTAACCATTTTGAGGCGCTAGAAGATGCCTTATATTTGAAAATGTGATTGGAAGCATTTATCTTTTCTTTTCTCCCACATCTTCTAAATATTAGCATTTAATAAAATACACATTTATTTCATTTATTTTGAACTCCCTCCAAAGCCAGCAAATACCAGAACTTCAAATGTTATGATAGGGTAGGTTCTTTATTGGTTTGTTTTCTTTTCATTCTTTCTGTTTTTACTGTGTGATTCTTTTTCATTATAAATCCTTATGTTTCCAACTCAAGGAGCCTGACTAATCAGAAGGGCTTCCAGCAGAGGTAGACAAATATTCTCAGTGCTGTCCTGATACCCTACAGATGCAGATAGCTCTGCTATTCACAGGAAATGAAGAAGTCAGGTCCATCAGAGACAAGGGATTTCCTCTTCAGATAAAGTATGTTAGCTATTGCATATTAGTGATATATAGCTCAGGAGAAAAGACAAGATGGTTTCAGGTGGTGGATAAAGGGGTCTCTTCTTATTTTGGATACCACTGAAAGCAGAGTCTGAGACAAAGGCTTGCATGTAGGATATTTACTTGGGAGGTGATCCCAGGGAACAGGAGTGGGAGACAGCAGTAGTGAGGCAAAGGAAGGAAATCAGCTCAAAATGCCTCCAGGAGATGCTTGATCCTGAGAGGCCTTCTGAGGATTTTTATGAAATGTATCTCAATACTGCCCATGGGCAAAAGGAGGCACAAGTTCATGGTCAAAAGTAACCCTAACTCCAACACTTCCTGGTTGCACCAGTAGGAATGCAAAGTGGTTCATCACATGCAATAGCATCATAGACACCCAGGAGCAGAAGGCAAGACACTCTCAGATTTCTCTGGCATGAAATTGGGAGCCACATCAGTGGCTGAAGTAAGAGATGGGACTGTGAGGATTTGAAGCAGCACACAGAAGTACAACACAGCACTTTAAGAAATGGTTATAAGGTGGTGGTTCATAGTCAACTCAGAAAGATATATATAGAGGTACCATCTGTATTACTTACTTGCCTGTGTGTTGTGAGCAAGTCATTTGTCCCTACCTCAGTTTTCTCATTTTTAAATTAATGACATATCTTATCTGGTTGTTATGATAAGGAAATGAATCATCTTGTAAGCTTAGTGCCTACTATATTGTACATATTCAATAAATACTATCATTGTTACAAATAGTATTAATACTAGGCATATATTTGATGCATTTGACCTATCGCTCAGATCAGTAGTAGCAAAACACTATTTAGAAAAGAATTAAAAAGGCAATTTTAAAAAAAAAGCAGGCTTTATACCTTGTATTGGACAGGTGAGATTCATGTGCACATAAAGTGCAATATAGATTTCTGTTCTTTACAATGAATCTCATGCATGAAGATTCCTAAGTGGTTTCAAAATCATTTAAAAATGAATACAATACAAACATAATATTTTTTTATTAGGTATATTTAATTTTATCCCATTTATGGGAAAAAATGTAAACAAGCTTGTCACTGATTCCAAAGGGAATCAGGGACATCTGCAGGGACATTTGCTACCCTTGTCCTCCATATCCACAGCCATAAAATAAGGGTGTTGGACTAGATGATTCCTGAAGTTAATTTAAAATCTTCAATTTTGTATCCCAAATAACTTATTTTATTATTCCTGAATAGTGATTAGCTAGAATATATGATTTTTCAGTCATGCCAAAAGAAAAATGGTGAGTCATGTGTATATGTCATGCAAAAAAAAAAAAAAAAAAAAGACATTATACATGTATTCACTAGATATAATTTATTCTGGCTGTTCTGAAGTCAAGATGGATTGATTCCCAAAAGCTGGTTATTTACAATATGAGATATGTTTTCACACAATGACTGTATTAAATATAGTAGGCATATTTCCAGGTCAGTGAACAAAAGCCTATTTGAATCATGATGTTCCATAACCACAGTATTTTTTCTATTTGTTTATTAATTTATTTTCATTAAACTTATTAGGGTGGCATTGTTAATAATATCATGTAGGTCTCAAGTGTACATTTCTATGCTCCATTATCTGTATACTGCATTGCATGCTTGCCGCCCACAGTTGAATCATCTGCTGTCACCATCTTTTGTCTCCCTTCACCCTGTACTCCCCTCTTCCCACCACAGGGTTTTACTGGTATTGTTCTGAATTCTGAACACTGTGTGTTACAATCATTTTTTCCCCATCAGAAGAGTTCTGCCTTTTAATACAAAGGCCACTGTGGTTTCTGCTCCAGCGGTTAAAAAGTCTCTCTTTTCCCAGGGAGTATAGGCCCTGTGAACTTTTTCTAAGTATCCTAACTTCTAAAATGGGACACTTTTCAGATGAAAAGGGGAATATACTAATAATGTTGCTGGAATGACAAGGATAAATCATTATGGTCCTGAGAGCAATAGGCTTATCCTAGCCATATGCCCCTGAAAGTGCATTTGTGGCCCACCTGTGAACACAGCAATGCAGAAGTTGTCATTTGTTTTCCTTTTCACTGTGCTTAATTCAACAAATGTTTACTGAGACTCTGCTAGGTACTGAGTACTGGGGATATAGTGTGATATAGATGTACATGGTACCTGGATTTGCAGAGCTTGGGTCTAGTGTGAAATGGAGACATTAAATAACCAATTGTAATAAAGCATGAGTGTGATAACTGAGGAGTTCCAGGGCATCAGGGAAGCACACAGTAGGGGACCCTAAACTGATGATCTAAGGCAGGAGTTAGCAAACTTTTCTGTAAAGGGCCAGATAGTAAATATTCTTGGTTTTCACTATTTTAGGCTATAAGGACCATATATGGTCTCTGTTGCACCTTTTCTTTCTTGTCTTCTTCCCTCTCTTTTTCTTCTCTTAAAATCCTTTAAAAGTTCTTAAAACATTCTTAGCTGAAGGGCTGTACATCAACAGGCATGGGTTTTTGGCCCATGGGCCATTGTTTGTCGACCTTTGACCTAGATCAGGGAAAGCTTTTTACAATGATACTGAGATTTGAAAAATTTGTGAATAAGCCAGGTAAGGAGTTTTAAGGAAAGGATATGAGTTGGGAGGAAAATTGGTACAAAAACACAAAGACCAGAGACTATTGTATCTTTATAAAGTCAAAAGACATCCAATCTGACCAAGGTGACATTAAGATGTGAGAGATCTGTTCTCAGAATATTATATTCCATGTTAAGGAATTGGAATTGATCTTAAGAGTCAAGACACATTCATAAAATATTTTAAATGAGGGAATATCATCACCAGATCTACATGTTTATGAACTATTCTGACTTCCCTGTGGGGACTAGATTGGGTTGGGGGCAAGAGGGGTGGCAGGGAGTCCAATACAGTGGCAAAAATCCAAAGGGGAGATAATGAGGCAGCATAGACCAGGATGATGGCATGGGAAATACATGAATATAATGAGATTCTTGAGAAAAATTGGCTTGACTTTTTGATTGATTGGTTGTAGGGAATGGGGAAACAAAAGGAGACCAGGATGACTTCCAGGTTCTTCCTTAAACAACCAAGTGATTGATGGTGCCATTGACTGAGGATGAGCAAGAGGATTAGCAGGTTTGGAGAAGAATTCAGCTTTAGGCATGATAGATTTAAGATATATCCTAGACATCTTAGTGGCAAAGCCCAATAAGAGTTAGATGTACAGGTATGGAGTTCACCTGGTAGATCAAAGATTTGGCCACCATATAGCTGTGCATAGAATAAAAGAAGCCTGCCAGTATTGAAGGAATGGCTAGACAAGGAGGGTCTTAAAAAGCATATGAGAAGAAATAAAAAGACATGCAAAAAGAACATTGGTAAATTATAGAGTCACTAAATTCAAGGAATTAGAGCATTTCAAGATGGGTGGGACGATACCAACATTAAATGCTGTATGTAACTAGGGAAAACAAAATAAAGCTTGAGAAGAAATTATTGGATCTAGTAACAGAGACTCAATTGATGATCTTGGTACAAACAGTTTAAGTGAAGTGGTAGGGCCTAGAGTCGGACAGCAATTGGTTGAGAAGTAAGAATACATAGAGATGGTAAAGTAAAATATTTAAGCAAAGAGTCTAACAAGTATGAAAAACCGAAGGAAAAAAAGGGAAACAGGGTGGTTGCTAGAGCTGGATGTGGGGATGTGGAAGGAATTTGCTAAGATAGAGAGCTCTTAAACATGTTTTAATCCTCATGAGAAGATGTCAACACACATAAAGTAAAGATATATAAGAAAGGTTACTTGAGAAACTAAGAGAATGTTGGATTCAGAACACAGGTGAAAGAATACAAGGTTGCCAGTGAAGCCAAGCAGTACTGCTACCAAGCGCCCGGCCCGTGCTCTGCTCACTGAAGACATGCTTGCTGCCATGTGGCTGCATCGTACTGGAGTTCCTTGTTTTCATGTGTAGAAGGAAGTTGCTTTTCTTATTTGCTGAAAAATACCCTTTGAACTAGAAGTGTCCTTCTACAGGAAAAAGAGCATCCCAAGTGAGACAAAAGAAGGCAGAAAGAATAAGGAAAAATGCTAGTTGATTTCTTTTGAGACAATTTTCAGTTCAGTATTTTTACTTAGAGTAACTCCCAACCATTTAAATTGCAAGACACTCTCCCTTTTAATGTGAAAGCTTATTAGAAAAAAAAATAACTTTATTAGAATGTCACAGTAGGAATAATTTCTTAATTATTTATAGATAATTGGGAAAATACAGGTTGACATAAGGCTACCATATATACCATACATTCAGCAACACTTTTAAATGAATGTGTTTTAGTAATCACCACGCAGCTATGTAAATGAAAAAAGGTAGGAATCTATGTGCCAAATACTATTTTTCCAATCTACACAATGCTTGGTTAGCATATGATTCCTTGGATTCTTTACAATAATTTTAAGGATCCAACTTATAGCATCTCATCCACATCTTTGACTCATAAGCTGAGGTCCTGGGTTTAACTATTGCTTTCAGGAAAAGCAACATAACATATAAAAGCTAATTATACCTCCTTGACTTTCAATAAATTGAATGCAATTTATTTTTATTTCAATGGGGAATCAAATTTATATTTTTAGGCATTTTATTATAAGAGGTTGGCATGGCATGGGACTATAGGGAAAAGACAAGAATGGGTAAGTAATGAATGGAACGGAGTTTGGGGACTGGATGAGAGTGTCAGTGACTAAATAGAAAATGGTTTTTGGTATTTAATGACCCACCTTCCACCTTTCCCGCTTCCTTCTCCTCTATCTACTCCTCCTCTTCTTTCTCCTCCCTCTTTTACCAGCTATGCTACACATTTTTACCAAAATGACCAAGATAGACTAATCTTGGAGTAAAGTGAGAGTTACAGATGATGTACAAAGTTCTCAATAAGGATGGGAAAGGACATTTAATTGAAAATAGAAAGGAAGTTCCTTCTTGGATCACAATACTTCTTATAGAGGTTAAAAGTGCTTTTTCCCAGTTGCTCATATGCACATAAGGATATGTATAGGTTGGACATACATAAATTTTGAATGACTGCCTTCAGTATATGAGAGAACAATATGATCCTGTGAATCCATGATCCAAAGAACTTGGGTTGGGGATAGAAGCAGACACTCCGATACAAACATCAATGACTTGTTTAAATTGCTGAAGAAATATCAAGAAAAGAATGCGTAGGGGAGGAAAACACTCTACCCATCTCAGGATCCTTGTCTAGAGTTCTGAAAATTAGAACAACAAAAGACAGATTAACAAGAGAAAAACAATAGAGGTTTATTAATGTGTACCTCGTGTATACTCAGTGACAAGTATTCAAAGGGGTGGTTAGAACTTAAGCTTGTATAGCATCTTAGCAAAGAACAATAATTATGTAGAAAAGTGGCCAAACAAAAGGAAGGCACTGTGAGCTTCTAGGGGTGGAAAATCGTGGGAAGGTAAATATATGGAGAATCTAATAGTAGATGGGGATTACATAGTAAAGTTTGCTATGTAGATTCATCTGGTACCATCTCTCAGCTGGTAAGGGTCTAGAATCTCAGATGATTAACTCCAATCTTTTCTGGTAGAGAGTGGAAAGGAGACACATTTATAGATTTATGTCCTGTTTTTAGACAAATGGTGGAGTGCAGAAAGATTTTCTTGTATCTGATACTTCTTAATAGTCTTCAGCTCAAAATAACCAATATGTCAAAAATTACCCAGCAACCACTGTCAGATTTAGATTTCCTCACATCCTTACTTCACATCTGTGATTGTAACTAGGAAAAATTGATTGCTGTAAGTTTAACCCTAGGCATTTAACATTTTTTTGTGCCATCTGTATCACCTAAAAGAACTAATTTTGACCCAAATTAGTATTATGTTTATTAATTTAAATTTTATTCCTAGAAATTGATAACCTATGTACTATGCTTCTCTGTATGTAAGGCATGAAGGATATCCAGCTAAATAGGACCAGTGATTAATAAGACTTTCTCTGTGCAATACAGAACACAGATAATTTTCTGTTGTTACTAGTGATTAAATTGAGGGCCAACTCAGTAAAATTGTGAGGCAGGCAGAGATTTATTTATTTGTTTATTTATTTGGCATTTCCCATCTCATTTTTCATTTCAAGCATTTACCCTGCTTCATTTCCAGTTGTTACTTGGGTATTTTCTATTACTTTAATAGAAAATTGCTGCTAGTAAAAAGCCTTTAAGGCCCAACTAAATGAATTTTTCACAGTGGACATTTAGATGGACGTGGGACCTATGGGAGAGACATGTTCTGGAGAAGGGCACCTGTCAATTTGCATTGCGGGCATTGCTGGTCTATCACATGGGGTTCTGAGGAGTATCTCTGAGACAAGGTCACTATTTGTATCTTCAAACTATTCTTGAGGCACTTTGACCCTGTACCCCACTATGGCTACTGCCACCCCTGCTTCATCTCTTCATAGTCGACCTCCTTCAAAAACAAGAACAAACAAAAAAACTCTGCTCTCATTGATCCTTACTTATTCAGTCTCTCTCCACTGCAATGTGGCTTCTTCCCCCATTACTTCATTAAAATCTCATGGAAAACATCAGCAATCATAAATTGACTGAATATTTTCTTTTTATCTGTAGGATCTCTGCTAAGTTTGACTCTTATTCTGCTCCCTGTTTCTTAAAATCCCATCTTCCTTTGGTTTCCAAGGCAAAGAAAGTGCTTCCCTGGTTCTCTGTTCTCTCAGTACTACAGTAATTGGAAGGTGGTTCTGGGTGGGCATACAATGCCCAGCAGCATCCCCTGTTCTTTGACAGAGACATTTTCATTTTCTCAATGCTTATATCAAGTGCCATGCGAACAAATGGTTGAGTGCTGTTCTGACCTAATTGCTGGTCTGAGTCATTTCAAAATACCAATTCTGAAGCCACCACTGCCCCAGCCATTGCCTCCTCTTCATATTCTTCCTCTGAATTTTCTACCCATGCCTCCAGTGTTAGTGACCTCCAAAGTTCTGTCATTAACCACCACTTCTTTCCCTCTTTTTTCACCTCCTGGGCTCATCAATGCCCTGGCCTTTGACTCTCAGGTCCCAAATCTCTCTCTATTCTAGACTCAACCTCCGCTCTTTCCAGAACTGAATATCCAGCTACCTTTCAGATGTCTCCATTTTACCTATTTTAGAATTCTGTATCTTCAGCCCTCCACCCTCTATTCAGTCTCCCAAATTAATAGTCACCCTTGACTGCTTTACCTCTCAGCCCCTTCTTTCATAAACTCACAAAGACTTGCCAAGTCCATCTTCTTAATAGCTATTATATTTATCCTCTTTTCTATTTTCTCACTTTTGCCTTGGTGTGAAACTTGATCTGAGCTATTGCAGTAAATACTGTTTCTTCTACTATTGTAAACCTCTGAGCTTCTACAGTCTACCCAAGGAACAAGCGCTTTTACTAAAATGCAAATCTGATCATATATGTGTCATCATAAAACAAATTTGATCACATAAGTGTGGTCATAAAACGGTTAAGTGGCTTCTTATTATTTTACAGAATAAAATCTCAATTCATTAACAGAAAAGCTGATGCACCTTGTGATCTAACCTCCACACAAGATTCTGGCCTCTTTTTCAGGCACCACATCCTTGTCCAGTACAACAGAACACTTCATGGTGCTTAGTCTCTATACCTTTGGGCAATATGTTCTTCGGAATCATCCTTGTAGTCTCATGAGTATCTATGTCTTACCTACCTGTCTGGAAAACAAGACTCCATGCTAGAAGTGATTGTGGAGTAAACTCTTCCTACAGGTTTTGATTTACTGAAATGAATGTCAGGGAGGGATAAAGAAGGTAGAGAATGTGTCATTTCTCATCTGGTTACTATAGTCTTCCATTAATATTGGCATGACTAGCATGACTCTAGGTAAAAATAACTGTTTGTAAATGTACCAGGACACTACAACTGAGGATCATTGGACCAGAGGTGTGAAGAGTCTGCATTCCTCAGAAAGAGAGAGCATCTTGACTTCTAGACATTTGTATTTATCTTTATTGCCAGACGAGCTCTCCAGGAATTAAAACCAAAGGTGGATCTTTTGGGTGTACTACAGGCAGATGCTGAAGTCATCATTCAATTGAGATCTAAAGAGGGAAAGGCTCTATCTTCAATATTTCATCACTCAGGCATGTTGCCACATTTTAGGTCATAGTTCAACTCAAGCTTCCTTGAGAGAAAAGACACATGGAGACTTTGGTTTCTTTCTGAATTTATAAAATAAGTGTGTGACTTTGGTGGTTTATTGCCTATTATGTGGTATACTAGTTTGAAAGATAAAAAAATTTAAGTTTTCCTTTTTCTTCTGGCTTGAATTTATATTAAATAATCTGGTGTTTAATTTATTTGTTCTTAAAAATCCTCATTTCTAGAGGAAAATTCTCCATTAATTAAAGCCCTCAAATAATCAGAATTGTAATTGTCAGGGTAAAAAAAAAATTGCAATAGATGTAGTAAAAACACATAAATAAAATCCTTCTTGACTATGTATATCCTCATTGTCCTTTTAATTTAGACAAATTACCTGGAATGCCCACCTTTTAGAGCTATGCAATAAAAATGGATCAGTATGGTTATGCAGAAGCAACAGAGAGTCAATTAAATATTCAAAAGTCCAGTGTTCTTATTACTAGGACTGCAAGGAGAGTAATCACATTTTTAGAAAAACTTGGAACAGCATTTTCATAAGTCCTCCATCTGTGTTTATATAGCACTTTATGCAAGTGTTTATGTAGCGCTGTATACATACTTTTATTGCAGCGCACATTGCATGCCATTATTGCACTTTGTTTGTCTCTTCTTGAATTTTAGTGCTTTGAAGGAGGGGGACCATTTCTCTTTGTGGTCTTAACACCTAGCACAAAGTCCAGGAGACTTACAGTAAATAATCAGTACCTATTAATTAAAAGAAACTCCAAGCAAAAAAGTGAATTTCTGATAATTCTGAGTCCCAGGAAAATTTGGTACAATTGAATTCTCTGTTTTTTATCTAAGACTTAGATAATTGTTTAACCGATTAAGACTGATTTATACTCAGGTGGTATCTTCTCAGGCACATCATAATTGAGACCAGGGGTTTTGAAAGCCATGCTAATGTTGTCTGAGAGGTGGAAAGGTTAGAAAAGTCAGCTGCAGTATAAAAAAAGAAAAAGAAATAAAATAGTACTATCAAAAAGGAAACTCTCCCATAATTATTCAAAAAGCAGACTTGTGGGATCTTGTTTGAACCTATCACTTTGTTGTCCAGTTATGTTGATTTCCCCCTCTGGGTGTTTATTCTGGCATTAATTAATGTAACAGTATTTGAAAGAAAGATTAGAAATGTGTTATGTTAGAAATAGCTTTGCTTTAAGGGACATGCATATTGATATGCCAGGAAAACTTGGGCAATTTTCTCACCAGAATTTTTTCACCCACTCTGGAGTCCAATGGAAACTACATATTTATTAAATGATTGATGTTAGTGCTCCTTAGAAACCATGGGGATTACCATCCTAGATCAGACCATTAGTCCAACATCTTGCTTCTGGCTTAGGTAATTATCTGATGCTTTTGAAGGACGTTTAAATCTTCCTTACAAAGAATTTGAGCATTGGTTCATAGTGTCAATTCTTATGGCTGCGATGTAAATGAGAAACCTGGGCTGAAGATGAACAATGTAGCACAACTGAGATATTTAGGGTTTTTTTTTAAATCTGTTTTTATTTTGATGAGAAGGAATGTTGTGATATACTTCATCTGATTCTCAAAAATTTGATTTTCTACTCTACTATGAGGCTGCAAGAAGTGCAATATTTTATAAGAAAAGCAAATGAGCCTCACCATACTTGTAATATGACCGTTCAGTGCCTTCTGTGCTATGGTCTCAGATCTAATTGTTCTCAAATAATTGATAACTGGTAACTCTGTAGACAGTTACTTTTTACCATTCTATTTCTAATATATTGCTTTCAGTGTTTAAGAATGGTACAGTTTAATTGGCTAATGTAATGTTATCCTTTTCTTCCTTCCTATCTCTTTGGTAGATGCTAAATGTATAGGCATTGCTTGGGGCCAATAGTAACTTTTTTAAACATTTAAGTTTCTTAATAAAGACTTTCTTTTATTTATTTATTTATTTATTTTCATGCCTCCAATACTTCTTTATTAAACTGCATTCTTTTTTTTAATTTTATTTTTTGGTTTTTCAATTACAGTTGTCCCATTTTTTCCCCATTGCTCCCCCCCACCCAGCCCACCCCTTCTCCTACAATCATATCCCTCCCCCTTGTCCATGTCCATGAGTCATTTATACACGTTCCTTGACTAAAGCCTTCCCTTACTTATCCCCCTTCTCTCCCTCCTCCCACTCTCCTATTGACTGTTATTCTGCTCCTTGTTCTATTTAGTTCATTTGTTTATGTCGTTCTTTAGTTTCCTGTATTAGGTGATATCATATGGTATTTTTGTTTCTTTGCCTGGCTTATTTCACTAAGCATAATTCTCTCTAGTTCCATCCATGTTATCGCAAATGGCAGGAGTTCCTTCTTTCTTTCTGCTGCATAGTATTCCATTGTGTAAATGTACCACCGTTTTTTGATCCACTCATCTACAGATGGGCACTTAGGCTGTTTCCAGCACTTAGCTATTGTAAACAGCGCTGCTGTGAACATAGGGGTGCATAAGTTCTTTTGAATTAGGGTTTTAGGATTTTTCGAGTATAATCCTAGCAGTGGAATTGTTGGTTCAAAAGGCAGTTCCATTTTTAGTTCTTGAGGTAATTTCATACTGCTTTCCACAGTGGCTGCACCAGTCTGCATTCCCACCAACAGTGCAGTAGGGTTCCCGTTTCTCCACATCCTCGCCAGCACTTGTTGTTTGTTGATTTGTTGATGATGGCCATTCTGACTGGTGTGAAGTGGTGTCTCATTGTGGTTTTTATTTGCATCTCTCTGATGGCTAGTGATGTTGAACATTTTTTCATGTGTCTATGGACCCTCTGTATGTCCTCTTTGGAGAAGTGTTTGTTCAGGTCCTTTGCCCATTTTTTAATTGGGTTGTCCATTTTCTTGCTGTTAAGTCATATAAGCTCTTTATATATTTTAGAGATCAGTCCCTTGTCTGAGATATCATTGGCAAATATGTTTTCCCATATGGTTGGTTTCCTTTTCATCTTGCTGATGTTTTCTTTTGCTGAGCAGAAATTCTTTAGTTTAATGTAGTCCCATTTGTTAATTTTTTCCTTTATTTCTCTTAGGAGATGTATCAGTAAAAATATTGTTACATGGGATATCTGAAATTTTCCTGCCTATGTTTTCCTCTAGGGCTTTTATGGTGTCACGGCTTATATTTAAGTCTTTGATCTATCTTGAGTTTATTCTCATGTGTGGTGTAAGTTGGTGGTCTAGTTTCTTTTTTTTGCATGTCCCCGTTCAGTTCTCTCAGTACCATTTGTTGAAGAGGCTCTTCTCACTCCATTTTATGTTCCTTCCTCCTTTATCAAATATTAGTTGACCATAGAGGCCTGGGTTTATTTCTGGACTCTCTATTCTGTTCCATTGATCTATATGTCTGTTCTTATGCCAGTACCAGCCTGTTTTGATCACAGTGGCTTTGTAGTAATGTTTAATGTCTGGTATTGTGATTCCTCCTGCTGTGTTCTTCTGTCTCAAGATTGCTTTGGCTATTCGGGGTCTTTTCTGGTTCCATATGAATTTATGGAGTATTTGTTCTAGGTCTGTGAAATATGTCATTGGTATTTTAATAGGGATTGCATTGAACCTGCAAATTGCTTTGGGTAGTATGGCCATTTTGATGATGTTGATTCTTCCCACCAAGAACATGGTATTTGCTTCCATTTATCTGTATCTTCCTTAATTTCTTTCTTCAATGTTATGAAATTTTCAGAGTACAGGTCTTTTATCTTTTTGGTTAAGTTTATTCCTAGGTACTTTATTTTTTTTTGTTGCTATAGTAAATGGTGTCTTCTTTTTTGTTTCTGTCTCTGATATTTTATTGTTGGTGTATAGAAATGCTTTAGATTTCTGTATATTTATTTTGTACCCTGCTATTTTGCCAAATTCACTTATTATATTGAGTAGTCTTTTAGTGGAGTTTATAGGGTTTTCTATATATACTATCATGTCATCTGCATATAATGACAGTTTTACTTCTTCTTTCCCAATTTGGATGCCTTTTATTTCTTTGTCTTGTCTGATTGCTGTGGCTAGGATTTCCAACACTATGTTGAATAGGAGTGGAGAAAGTGGACATCGTTGTCTTGTTCCTGATTTCAGTGGGAATACTTTCAGTTTTTGTCCATTAAGTATGATGTTGGCTTCAGGTTTCTCATATATAGCCTTAATTATATTAACGTATGCTCCCTCTATTCCCATTTTGCTGAGTGTTTTCATCATAAATGGGTGTTGTATTTATCAAATGCTTTTTCAGCATCTGTTGATATGATCATGTGATTTTTGTCTTTCATTTTGTTTAGGCGATGTATTTATTTATTTGCAAATATTAAACCATCCTTGCATCCCTGGGATGAATCCCACTTGATCATGGTGTATGATCTTTTTAATGTATTGCTGGATCCTGTTTGCCAATATTTTGTTGAGGATTTTAGCATCTATGTTCATCAGTGATATTAGCCTGTAGTTTTCTCTTTTTGTTGTGTCTTGACCTGGTTTTGGAATTAGGGTAATACTGGCTTCATAGAACGAGTTCGGAATTTTTCCCTCTTTTTGGATTTTTTGGAAAATTTTGAGGAGAATAGGAGTTAGTTCTTCCCTAAATGTTTTGTAAAATTTGCCTGTGAAGCCATCCGTTCCAGGGCTTTTTTGTGCTGGGAGATTTTTGATTACTGTTTCAATTTCCTTCTTTGTTATTGGTCTGCTGAGACTTTCTCCTTCTTCTTGATTCAGTTTTGGAAGGTGATATGTTTCTCAAAATTTGTCCATTTCTTCTAGGTTGTCAAATTTCTTGCCACACAGTTGTTTGTAGTAATTTCTTACAATCCTTTTTATTTCTGTGGTATCAGTCATGATTTCTCCTTTTTCGTTTTTGATTTTGTTTATTTGGGTCTTCTATCTTTTTTTCTTGATGAGCCTGGCTAAAGGCTTGTCTATTTTGTTTATTTTTTCAAAGGACCAGCTCCTAGTTTTGTTGATCTTTTGAATTGCTTATTTAGTCTCTATGTCATTTAATTCTGCTCTGATCTTGATGATTTCCTTCCTTCTTCTTGCCCCAGGCTTTGTTTGTTATTGTTGTTCTAGTTCTTGTAGCTTTAGAGTTAAATTTTTTTATTTGAGATTCTTCTATCCTTTTCAGATATGGCTGTATTGCTATGAACTTCCCTCTTATGACTACTTATGCTGTGTCCCATAGGTTTTGGGCTGTTGTGTGTTCATTATCATTAGTTTCCAGAAATTTCTTGATTTCTTTTTGATGTCATTGTTAACTCATTCATTATTTAGTAGCATGTTATTCATCCTCCATGAGTTTGGTTGTCTTTGATTTTTTTTCTCTGAGGCTGATTTCTAGTTTCAAGGCATTGTGGTCTGAAAAGATGCTTGATATAATTTCAATTTTCTTGAATTTGTTGAGACTTGTTTTGTGTCCTATCATGTGGTCTATCTTTGAAAATGTCCCATGTGCATTTGATAGAATATATATTTTGCTTCTTTGGGGTGAAAAGTTCTATATATATATCAGTTAAGTCCATGTGGTTTAGTGTGTTGTTCAATGCCTGTCTATCCTTGGTGTTTCTTTGCTTCGAAGATCTGTCTATTGTTGATAATGGAGTGTTAAAGTCCCCTACTATGAGTGTGTTGCTGTTAATATCTTTATTTTAGTCTTCTAGTATTTTCTTTATGTATTTGGGTGCTTCTATATTGGGTGCATATATGTTTATCAATGTTATATCTTCTTGATGGATTTTTCCATTAGGTATTATGAAATGTCATTCTTTGTCTCTTTCTATTGGCCTTGCTTTGAAATCCATTTCATCTGATATGAGTACTGCTACCCCAGCTTCTTTTTCATGTCCGTGTCCTTGGAATACTTTTTTATATCCCTTTACTTTCAGTCTGTGTAAGTCTTTTGTTTTGAGGTGTGTTTCTTGTAGACAGCAAATATGTGGGTCCTGTTTTCGTATCCATTCTGTTACCCTATGTCTTTTAATTGGAGCATTTAATCCATTTACATTTAAGGTTATTATTGACATGTATTTATTCATTTCCCTTTGTACCTCTGTTCCTTTCCTCTTTTTTTCTTCTTTTTCTTAAAACATTCCCTTTAGCATCTCTTGCAATGCTGGTTTGGTGGAGATGTATTCTTTTTCTTCCTTTTTCTGGGAAACTCCTTATTTCACCTTCCAATTTGAATGAGAGCCTTGCTGGATAGAGTATTCTTGGTTGTAGGCCTTTGTATTTCATTGCTTGAAATATTTTTGACCATTTCCTTCTGTCTTGTAGTGTTTCTGTTGAGAAATTGGTCAATAGCCTTATCAGAGCTCCTTTGTATGTTACTTGCTGTTTTTTTCTTGCTGTTTTTAGGATTCTCTCTTTGAATGTTGCCATTTTAATTATGATGTGCCTTAGAGTGGGCCTTTTGAGGTTCCTCTTCATTGGGACTCTTTGTGCTTCTTGAACTTGCATGACTTTTTCTCTCATCAGGTTAAGAAAATTTTCTCTCATTGCTTCTCCTATCAGGTTCTCTATTCCTTGTACTTCTTCTTCTCCCTTTTTTATTCCAATGATCTGGATACTACTTTGTCTCATGTTATCCTGTAATTCCCTTAGATCTTCTTCATACTTTTTCAATCTTTTTTCATTTTGTTGTATTGTCTGGGAATTTTTTTCTACATTGTCCTCTAACTCACTGATCTGATCCTCTGCTTCATTTAGTCTGCTTTTGACTGATTCTACTGTGTTTTTCAGTTCAGAGGTTGTATTCTTCATTTCTTCCTGGTTCTAATTGATAGTTTCTATGTCCTTTTTTATGCTGATGTAGTTCTCCGTAAGTTCCCTGTAATTTTCTTGGCGCTGTTGGTAACTTCCTTGGAGGTTGTCATAGTTGTTTTTGAGGTTGTCGAGTATATTGAGCTTCCTCACCACCATTGTTTTGAATTCCAAGTCTGACATTTGGGCTATGTCTATTCCATCTACCTCTCTTTCTGGGAATTTCTCTTTTCTTTTCATTGGGAGGTTGTTTCTGAGTCTTACCATGTTGGATTCTTCTTGTTTTTGTTTTTTGGGTTTGTCTGCTTTGACTTTCCACCTGTGTGATATGAAATTCTTTATAGGAGATCTGGGGGTTTTTGTGATGCAGTCTCTTTGATCCCCTAAGCCTGATATTCTTGGGATACCCTTTATGTCATTTGTTTATGCTGTCTGGTTATATTTCAGATGCTGTTTGGTTGGACCTTCCTTCTGGCTAGTTGATTGAGAGTCACTCTTCCCACTTTGTCTTGAGTTCTTTTGTGGAGATGCTGTTAAAAACATAAACACACAACCAAGGCAGGAAACCCACACCCTCAAAAATATCCCCCACCCTCTATCGCACTATCATCAGCAAATGAACCAGTATTAATATAAATGCAGAGAGGTTAGGGCTTTTATACTATAGGAAGAAAAGATGAGTTGTTTTCAATGAGGAAAAATATACTTTTTTAGAGAGGGGATGATAGATTAATAATAGTACCAAGTAGTGTCGAGACTATGCAAGACAATAAGTAATATTTACACTGTATGTTAATAATAATAAAATAAAAAGAGGGAAGAATGCAGAATATAGTAAGAAAGTGGAATTGTATAGTAATAGATTTATATAGTAGTTATATGCTATATATTTAGTGCAAAAGGGAGGCTAAACAAAACAGACAAACAAAAATTAAAGAGGAAGGATGAGAAGGAGAGATGGTATGAAACAAATTAAAGAGATAGTTTTAAAAAATTTTTTAAGAAAAATAAAAGGAAAAATTAAAATTAAAATTAAAAAAATTAAAATAAAATAAAATACAAATAAAAAAACTAAAATAGAAATAATTTAAAAAAAAAAGGAAAGTTTTTACTCAGTTTGGCCTTTGTGTGTCGTCTTCTTTTTCTGGATCCACAGCTGGTCTAATGAGGCGGGCCAGAGGTTCCTGTTCCTTGCAGCAGTGGTGTGTGCCAGCGCATGGTGTTGGTCGTGCGCCCTGGTAACACCCGCGCGCCTGCAGTGGCTGGCGTGTTCCTTTGGCGCCTGTTGGGGCCTGCTGGGGTGCTTGTGCGCACGCACACGTGCACGGGCATGGTGGCCTGTGTGCTAGCCTCAGGCCTGCTGAACCGCGCCCAGGGAGTTGGTCTCTCGCCCCTTGGGGCGGGGCCCCGGACACTTGTGCAAAGTGTAAGTGAGTGTCTGTGAGTCGCCGCCGCCCACTGTTCCCACAACACAGCTGCCTGCTGTTCTCACACCTGCCTGGGCGGGCACGAGTAGAGCTTGCACAAGTGGGCTGTGCACCGGCCTGGCGCCTATTAGGGCAGGCCAGGGGTGTCTGCACACGGTCTCCTGAGTGCCCAGCAGGCTGATCCTGTGCCCGCTGGTGCGCTGATCTTATGCCTATTGGCATGGGTCCGAGGGGCACCTGGATGCGCGCCAGCGACCTGGCTGCACAGCTGGGCCAGTGGATGAGGGCACCTTTCTGTGCATCTTTCTGAGGGGAAGGTTGGGGAGTGGGCGAGTGCACTTCTGTGCCTGAATATTCTATCACCCCCGACCTTTCCTCCCCTCTACGCACTACACAAGAGAAATAAATAAAGGAAAATCACGTTCTCACATGCACAGCAGTACGTTGTTTCTTGTCTCTCAGTGCCAGATGCCACCTGGCTCTTTCCTGGCTCTGTCAGTGGGCAGAGATCCGCTCTCCTCCCAATTCCTCTCTGGGGAAGCCCGTGGTCGCCAAAAAGCCTTTGTGTACTTCCAGTCGCAGCTCCAGCAGCCTCCCCAGTCAGAAACCCCATCTTGTCCCTTTTTCCTCCACTATCCTCACCAAACAGGTCGTTCCCAGATGGTTTTCTCTAATGCAGCAGTGCCAAGGCTCAACTCCTGCCAGTGTCCAGACACTCACTGAGATGTTCTGTCTGCAATCATTCCAAACTGCAGACGGGTCTTGGGAGCCAGAAAGCGCAGCCTCCCCTCACTCCTCTGCCATCTTCAAACCTTCCAAGACTTTCTTTATAATGCATGCCAAGTGAGGGACAAACCCTTTTGCAAGCACTCAGGAGTTGGAATTTGGGCATCTAACTCCATGATAATATTTATTGTTGTTTAAAAGCAGGGTCTAGCTGAGGTTTTTTAATTGAAGGAAAGCAACTATGTCACATGAGCTAACCTAAGGGCAGGGTATGTAGAGAATCCTTCTATAGCACTGGATTCTCAACTGGGATGGTTTCGCCTCTCAGGAGATATTTGGCAATATATGGAGTTGTATTTGGTAGTTATAGCTGGAGGTTAGGGGGTGTACTTACTGGCATTTAGTGGGTAGAGCCCATTATCCCCACAATAAAGAATTACCCAGTCCAGTATGTCAATAGCACTAAGGTTGAGAAATCCCCATTTTATAAAGTGAAGAAAATATGTTTTAGCATCAAGCACAGTGCCTTGAACATAGTAGATGCAGAATATTCATAAGGGACTTCTCAAATCAGACTCAGGGCATAGAGGGAGAGTATTATTATAATCAAATAAATTGCAAAGCAATGTTAATCTAACACAAATTTCATAATATGTGTTACAATTATGTCATAGCATGTTTGACTAGGCACACATGCAAAACAGCTCATTAAGAGGACTAGTACTAGTATCAGTTTTTAACCAGTGAGACTAAATGTTGCTTTGTCCTCTTTTCTAATAGTTAGTTTTCAAGGGTCCATTTTTCCTGGTCTCCCAGTTTCTGAAGCTCCTGTCCCAGCAGCTGGGGTTCTCTTATTCCCATGACAGTTCTTCAGAGCTACAGCTCTCTGTTTTGCATCTAATCTTTGAGTTTGTTAATCTTTTTGGCTGTTTGATTTTTAAACTTGAAGCGTTCTGGAATAAAATCCTGTTAATTTGTCTGTTCATCACTGGCAAGCAGAACTTGCTTTAGACCAGTCTTCAGAGTGCTATGGGTCTGAAGACTAGGGGAGACCCCTTCCTAAAAATTACAGCACTGCTTGAAATTTGGTGCTTGTAATTCCTTTACATGAAGACAGACTTTAAAATCCGCTAGAGAGCTTAAAAGTTCGATCTCATAGATGCAAACTGGGAGTGCTAGCTAATTAGAATAACTTTTCAGCAAAATTCAAATAAAGTTAGAAAATTCTTTCTTCTACAGAAATAGAGAAGAGTTTTGAGAGCCCCAAAGTGGGAGAGGTTGATTTTCCAAGAACCCAGAAGGGCATCAAAGGCAAACTTTTCCTACTTTAATAAAATTTCTCTTTGGACTTTTTTTTTTTTCCTCTTCATATCCAGATGTACAAGTGATACAAGATAGTAGGGCAGGGAAGAGATTATTTCCATTCTAGAACTCACTGTTATATAATAGAACTTTATACATCTTATAGCATCTACAACACCTAGAAATTTATAATTAATGTACTTCCCAGAGATATTCATATATACACATATTGTTATTATTTTAAACCAATGACAGATATTAAGTAGCCATTAGTTATCAATTTCATAGCCTATGGTAAAAAAATCTCAAGTATCAGTTTCTTAGACTCAGATAAATGCAACATTATTTCAACTAAAGAACTATTGAAATTAACCCTAGAAATAAATAGGTTGAATAGGTAAGTTATTTTCTGATAACAACTTATGAACTTCAGGGTTTTGTTTTATATTCCTCTTTTTTTTTTTTTTTTTAGAAAGTGGGTCTTTATGTTTCAGAAATAACAGTATTAAATGCTCTGAAGAAAGGTTAGAGGGTTGATATTTAGGTTGCATTATAAAGACAAGTTAAAAGCTTTAATTTATACTTGAGAATAACAAGATATACAAGGATTTTGTAAAAATCCTTTGTTCATTAGATAATGTTTATTTAACAAGAAATGAGTGTTTTCAATGAGATTAAACTGAGGATTTTATTGGAAAGACTTTAAGAAGTAATGTCTCTGTTCTTTAAACCCTGCTGATTTAAAGAAATATTAACAAACATTTTTAAGTCCATTTTTATTTAATTCTGTCTACTTGCCATTTGTTATAATGCATTTAGAAACTAAAATCTTATTCTCTTACTCTTGATTTTCTGTTTGATAAGTTTGGCAAGACTGTTTTCTTTGTGCTTGTGGTTATTGGAAGCTCACAGCAGAATTCCAGTTCTGTTACAGTCAGTGCTATTGGAAGAAGCCATGATGCCATTCTCAGCAGGGTAGCTCTTCACCCAGAAATCTCTTCAGTCAACAATGTGGTTGGGCAAAAGTGATGGGAGCATACCTCCTGATTTGCCTAGGACAACCCGAGTTCATACCTGTGATCCCAGCATAATTGTAATACATCTCTCTCCAAAGTGTCTTGGTTTAAACAATAAATTCTATGGTCACCCTAAAGTTAGAAAGATATGTGGAGAGAACAGCAGTGGTATCCAGTGGTTGTTTCTTGTGATGGTAGTGGGAATGTGTGGCTTTTGAAAAATAACAGTGGATTAGATTATCCAGAATGAAATAGAGTGTAGTAGAATTTTGGGGGAATTAAGAATGAAAATATTTACAGACACTATGATAAACTAACAAGCCAAAACAGGGAGGGGGAACAAAGGAAATAAATAAGCATCATAACAGCAGGACTGTTAATTATTGGGACAAAGCCAGGTGGTGTGGTGGTGCTAATGAGGAAGGGATGCATAGGAACCAGA
Organism: Furipterus horrens; assembly: GCF_987537825.1. NCBI lineage: Eukaryota > Metazoa > Chordata > Mammalia > Chiroptera > Furipteridae > Furipterus > Furipterus horrens. Next base: position 104,136,452 of record NW_028327176.1, on the reverse strand, counting down.
ATTTATTACTATTTTAAGAAACAGAACCAAGTGCTTAAATAGCAAGAGAAGATAGTAAAGAGGTCAAGGACATGGACTTTGGAACAGACTGCTCAGAGTTTACTTTCCTCAAGTTATTTAAAAATGAAAAAAATATGCTTAAATCCTGTCTTATTTTCCTCATCTATAAAATGGGAATAACAGTAGCACCTATGTTATAGTGTTATTATAAAGTTTAAATGACTTAATGCTTTAAAAACACCTAAAATAATGTTCATCACATTGTAAGCACACAGTGCACATAGTGTAATCTGCCATTATTACTATTGTCGTTATTATTTTTAATGAGCAAAGAAGATTATGGCTGTACTGTTACCCAATGCCTTCAGTGAAGCTGCCCATGTGTCTCCTGGGCTGGATGGGATTCCCATCTCTACCACTTATTTGTTTGGTAAATTTCTAAACTTTTTATTCTCTGGATGGAGATAAAAAATAGCATAGACCTTTTAGGCTTATTGTGATGATTAGACTTGCTGCAATTCTTGTCTCAGGTCTATGGTCAATGCTTAAATGTTAGAAGTTATTCCATAGAACCTCTTCCTATAAACTCGCATTTATGATAAGGGATAAGTGAGCTATTGACTCTCTGAGTCTCAAATCTAATCGTTACTAAGTGGTGAACAATGAGCATGTAGTTCCTGTTGAGGGATGGAGGGGCCTTAGGAAAGTGGGTATGTTTGAGGTGTATGTGAAAGGCCTTGTAAGAGTTTGTAGCAGATACTACAGTTTGGTTAATTCAGGAGAGATGATGAATTTGGGGTCCATTAGCACATGTCTCGTGCACATGCTCATCCAAGGGACATGGGTTATGAGAATAAGTCAAAGGACAGAACTCTGATCAATACCTTTCCTTAAAGGGCTGTGTGAAGGAGATCTCCCAAATAAAAATGACAATAAAACAATAGATAAAGAGAGAATGAGGTGGTAATGATGTCCTAGCAATTAAGACATGAGAGCATTTCAAGAACATCAATAACAAGTGCTATAATTAAGTCAAACATGATTAAGTAAAAAAGAAAAAGAAAACTAGACCTTAGAACTGGAACTGAAGCTTAGGCTTCTTATAACATCACTGAGAATAGTATTAAGTGATTGGGGCAAAATGTAGATTATAGTGCATTGAGGCCTGTCTGAAAAATGACAAATATTAAATAACAAATAGCACAAAAGAGAAAGAAAACTTATCTTTTCAAGGAATTTGGGTAAATAGAAAAGCAAGAAGGAAGGAAGGAAGGAAGGAAGGAAGGAGGAAGGAAGGAAAGAAAGAAGGAAGAAGGAAGGAATGAAGGGAGAGAGGGAGGGAGGGAGGAAGAAGGGAGAAAGGAAGGAAAGAAGGGAGGAAGAAAGAAGGGAAGGAAAGAAGAAAGAAGAAAGGGAGGAAGGAAGGAAGAAAGAAGGAAGGAAAGAAGAAGAAAGGGAAGGAGGAAGGAAGGAAGGAAGAAAGGGAAAGGGAAAAAGAAAGAAAAGTGGTGTTTATCATATGGGAAACTTCAACATGCTTCCAGCTCTTGGGATAAAGAGCTAAGAAAAAGACAATATGTAATGAAGCTAAACTGTGACATTCAAAGAGAAGGAGAGGTCACCTGTGTAGAAATTAGCTTGGGAAAGAGGAAATATGTCCATTTCTTTGAGTTAGATGAGAAGGAGATAAGGAAGAATGAATATTTGAAAATGTTACTGGTAGAGTTAATTCCTTGTGTCCCCAGTTTTATTTATAATATCAATGGCTTGGGCATGGAAGTAGGACAGAAGGAGCTAAAGCCTTGAACAGAAGAGAACTTCAACTAGAGGTGAATTGAAGATGCGCTGACCGATATTGAAGGCTCGCTCAATCAAGGTTGGAGGTAAAAGTATTTGTGATAGCACCAAATGACACAGTTCTGTTACGTATGATTTATTCTTTTTAACACATGATTACCCATATATTTTTTTAATTTCCCAGGAGCAAAAGTGATGGAAGGTAATGCATAGCTTTGTCAAGGATGGGGATTTTATATGTGGACACAGGAGAAGCATGAGATATGAGAAATTGGGGGTACTGAGAAAGCTGATGAAAGGATCAAGGAAGTGATGAGGAAGGAAGTGGCCATTAGGTAAAAATTGGAAATCAAGAGAGGGCTGATGAACCAAGACTAACATTTCAATGAGGTAAAGAAATAGGTACAGCAGGAATGTAAATACAGAGATCGTTTTTTATTAAAAGCAGGAAGTTTGGTTGGGAAAATGAGTTTCCTTTTTAAGATGTTAGAGATGGAGGGGTCCTGAGAAATAAAAAGGGCCAGGGAATGGCCAATGGAATGGACACTAGCACAGCGATCTTTAAAGTGATAAAATCCTTTCCATGGTAAATGTTAAAAGGGATCTCAATGATAAATCATTTAGTCTAATCTCATTTTTAAGATGGTAAGTCTGAAGTTCTGAGGGCTAAGCCAACTTAAGAACAGTAAATTTTGGCAAAACTGCTAGTAGAACACAGATTCTCTTTTTCCCAGTATGGGCTGTATTTAATGACCACACTTATGCTTGAAACACTGATGTATTGGTTTGCTCAATGAAGATAGAAATACTACCATAAAATGACTTGAGATTGTGTTTAGAAATTAACAAACCAATCTCTTTGTACATACTTCATCAAATAAATGCAGTGTCAAATCCTGGAAGCCCACAGTGACCAATGACTTGTATATCAGAGAGAAAATGTAATCAAGGTGACATGTGACATAAAAAGGTTACATTGCCTAGGCCCAGCCCTTGCTTAAGTCTAGTTAATTAGTGGAACTTTTTGGTTAATGCACAAAGTTTGAAAATATGAAAATAATTTCAGGATCGCTTTGGAGATTACAGAGTCAAGTCTTGACTGATTTATTCATCCATACGTCTACCTACTATTTGAGAAACAATAGTTTTATAGCCAACACAAAGAACATCATGATGTGGCAAGAATGTTAAACTAAGATATCAGAAGAATAATATTTTTGATCAATTTACTCTATCTTTGGACAAATACTAGAACATCTGAAACTTGATTTTCTCATTAGGCAAATGTAAATACAACCTCTCATAGCAGCCTTTAATTGTTATTGTGAAAGGCAAATGATGACAGGAAAAATGGTGGCAAAATACATGGAAAGGTGACTAAGATGTGGCTTCAGATGCTGAGTCTGCCACTGAACAGATGGGCATCTATGATTATTTAACCTCTCAGTATTAGTTTCATCATCTGTAAGATATAACAGCATTATCTTTCATATTGTTGTTAACATCTGTATATGATGAATCCATCTGTTATATAGAAGGATTTACTATTAACATACAATGGCAGGAGTTAAAATTATTTGGATATTAAAAGGTGTGATACAAATGTAAAACTTTCTTTTTCTTCTTTTACCTTCCAATTCTGGTTGAAATCTTGTTGCAATTCAAGCAATCTGATAAAATTCATACACCTAACTTTAGTGACCTTCTTGCCTCATATTTAATTCATTCCTCTCTGTGAACAGAGAAGTACTAGAAATACTAGCAGCTAATTTTTCCCTTTTCGTATCCCCCCACCCCCTCCCTTTCATTCACTTTTTTGCGAGGACATATCTTACATCCTTATTTGTTGTATTAGGACTTCAGGAGGCCAAGAACATCAACTTTTCTGAAAACCAAGGGAGAATGTAGTATCCAAGATAATGTAAGTTTATATCTAACACCTAAAAGACATGTTAGGTAACCTTGATACCCAGTCCTTCTTGGAAAACATTTTCAGAAAGATTTTCTTATAGATTTCAAGTACATACATTTCATGTGTAAAGGAAATTAAGCTACAAATGAGTAGAACATGAACATGCAGTCTAAATGTGAGTGAATGAAAAAAAAACCCTAGAGTTGCTAATTGAAATAAATGAATGTGTTGACTCGATTTAACACATATTTACTGAGTATCTACTGCGTTTCTGGTACTCTTCTAGTTAGCTGGGGTACATAAGTGTACAAATTAAACAGAGATCCTTGACCTCTTGGTGTTTACCTTCTAGAGGAGAGGGATACCATAAATAAGTAAATTATCTACTAGGTTATAAACTAATAAGTGCTATGAACAACATATTAAAATGTAGGGCATTATAAGATGCAACAAGAGCATGTGTGTGGATAGGTCGATCAAGGTGTGCCTCAGTGAGGAGGAACGTGAGCAAAGTGGAAAAAAATGTGGTAATGAGCCACTTGAGTACTGGGAGAAGACTAGAGAGTTGTGCCTTGACAGAGGGCCCAGGTGGGGTGAGTGAGCACACTGACCCAGAGGAGAAGTAGCAGAAGATAAGGACAGAATGAAAGCACCCTCGTTCTTTGCAAAGAACTCCAGCTTTTGATGTGGTTTTAAACATCACCGAGTTTAATTCTCTTAACATATGAAGTCGAAAAGCAATCATCTTTCATTACAAGAGGAGCATAATCAATGGTTCAGAAGGTTTTTCACCCTGAATCTTTAATGCCTTTCTAAGGTCAGACTAAGTAGGATTTAAACATTGCCAGGCTAAGCTGTCGTTCATCTGGGACGATTTTAGAATAAATTGCATAATGATTCTTGTCAGCCAGTGATTATAATTTTCAACTTTAGAGTAAATTATGAAATAAATTTCATCAGCCAGCTATCAGCACAGAAAGGGAGTTAGAAAAATCTTAGAAACTTAAAGAACATCAGATGTGGATTGATGGAATGGAATTTGGATAGAATTCTGGATAATGGAATATGAGTGGAATTCTGAACATGTGGGCATGGAAAGCTCACAAAGTGCTATTGAGCAAGGTGTTTGCATAGAAGATGTAGTGGTGTTTGTCCTGACAGTAGGTTTTGTTGAAGCTCAACTGTATACACCCCTCCCCATCTCAGTAGACTACTAATGTATCACCATACTTTTCCAGCTGAATCTGTAGATGGCCTTTAATCCTTCCCAAGATAATACTTGGGCACCACTGCCACAGATGGGCAACCAGCCCTTGAAGTGAAATATATTTGCTTTCATTTCGAGTCAGTTAGAACAAAGAACTAGCTTTTGAAAAGAGGAAGAGAAGTTTGCATAGAATACAAGGGAGAATTGGCAAAGGATCTTGGGTTATTAGGTGAATCATGTACCTACAGATTGAGTAAATGCAGAGTAGGGCCTTAAGATGATGAGACAAAAGGGAACAGTCTTAGAAACACTGGGAGACAAGAGTAAAAAACTTCACATTTCATAGGAGTAGTAAAATTTTTTCTTCTAATTTTTATTTATCTCATTTCATAAGAACAAGTATGCTCTCAATGAAATTAGCAGTGGGAAAATTCAAAAAATAAAAGGAAATACTTCTACACTTAATGTATAATCAGTCCATAGACTTTTCTGTTGAGGAAAGTCAGGGAGTCAAATGTTGAAGAGGAAAAGAGAAGAGATGAAAATCTGGTTAATTGTATGACCAATAATAACATTGTATTTATGCCCTAATATAAGAATAATGAGGTTGAAGCTTTTGGGCATAAAATGATCATCTCAGAGGACAGGAAGGAATTCTCTCACTCTTAGCCCCAACAATTTGAATGGCACCAAAATATTGGCCAAATACATTATGGGGTGTGATATTTTCCCAGGAGGCAGCTCCTATTCACCTGGAAAACCATTTTTGAATGAGCAGTGGCTGGCTTTTTCTGGAATATCCTGATACTTCAGGGGAAATAAGCCTTGAACCCAAACAAAAAGAATTTTGTAGTTGGTGAAATGATAAACTCCCCAATGATGGATATGGTCTAATTTTGCTTTTGACCCAGTGAGTGAATTTCTCTAAACTTAATATTTATATAACTAACTTAGTGTATCATAATGGAGGAAAATTGGCCTTTGACACAGAGCAGGCCCAATGGGAAGCACATGGACTATCCCTTAAGAATTATAAATATGCTCTTTCCCTTTTGCCAAACATTTTTCAAATTCTAAACTATCTGCTTGTAGTGTCTTAACTTTCTTTCTTAATAGGCAGTATGCTGCTTGAATGCCTGTATTCCAGACCTTAGTGAGGCCCCAGAATTTACAAAAATCTTAGATGATAAGATAATACCTAAAATGACTATTGATTTCCTGATTCTATAACCAGACTTCATCCAAATTGAAGAGATCAGCTTTATATACAAACCATAATACACAACTACTTATAATTTTTACACAAGGCCAAGTAGAGTAACTACAATTTTATTTAATCAGTTATTCTTTTTCCTATTGAGGCTGTGTATAGTGTTTGTTGGCATCTATAGATATCAGAACAGTGCCCATTTTTATAGCTGTAGCCACGACTTTGCCTCCCAGTTTGTATAATGTCTATGCTGTAAATAAGCCACTCTGGATGCTCAGGGCCAACTGTGCAGCTCAGTAATCTAGCTATGATTTCTTGCTCAGAGTTGAATTCTAAAATGTCCTTAAAACCCCTTTACCTTGTTGAATTGTGTTGCACCCATTTTCAAGTGGAGCCATTGATGACTTGAAAGTAGCCCCTGAACCAGGATCTTATTTTTAAGAATTTTAAAAATTATTTGTTCAAATGACTGAATAGTATCTGGGTAACCCATTCATTGAGTCCCACCAGTTCTCCCTCCTGGCTTATATTTATTACCTTCAGTGAACAGATTGTTTGGGTGGGTGCCTCCTCTTTCCACCCACTTTCTCCTGCCATGCTTTCTATATGTCAGTGCAATGAACTTTTATGCAGTGGTGTCCCTGTAGATAAACATCCATGTATATTGCTTTGTATACATGATAAGGAAACTGAGGTGCATGGTTTTCTGTTGTCAAAGGTCAGCAGAAGTAGGAAAAAAACATTGGAATTGACATTATCAAATTGGTGTCTCTATCCATCAGATCACAGCAGTTGTCTTGGGGAGATTGCCCTTGGCTCTCCCTTCCATGGCTGACACCAAGACCATGATGCTCTCATTATGGTCTCCATCATCACTTCCTGTTTCCAACGAGCAGCAGAGCGTCTGTCCACACAGCTTGCCCTTCTGTGAGGGTGACCATGTTGTTTACTGCCAAAAAAGTAGACCTGTTTCTTTTTCATCCAAAGGAGATCTGGATATAGCAAAATAAGCAAGTAGAATCAGCTGTATGCATTTTTCACCCATATTAAAATTGCCAAGCCCAAATGCAAGAACTCATTCTAAAAGACTTCAGAATGCCAATTCTGTGCATATGGAATTTTTCTCTCTGAATTACTTCAACAACCTTCTGTGCACAATATATTGAGGAAATTTCATCTTTATATCACAATTGCAAGGAAGGCAGATTTACACTTTCACAGGATTTGTTTTTCAAGAAGCTTTAACAAAGAAGATTGGTTCTCAGGTATTAGATCAAGCAAATATTGGGATAAATTATGTAGTAAAATTTATGTTAGGAAGGAAAAAGTTCCAGTATAAATGTTGACCGAGAACTCATATATTACCTGTCTTCATCCTGTCTCCTGAGGACAAAAAACAAAAAAACGTTTTTTTATGGTCTTTGTTCCCTTCCATAAAGCAGGATGTATTGTATATAATCAGACGAAAGGGTACAATCTGAGAAGAGCAAAGAAGCTGTATACTTTAGGGTAGGCTAGGTTAGAATGCCGTAACACACAAGCAGCAAATCTCAAGAGCTGAAAACAACAAAGGCTTATTTCTTTTTCTTTTTTTCTTGGCTTATTTCTTGATTATACCTCTGGTCTATCTCTGGTTAGTGAGAATGAGCCTCTACCCTGTACTTTGCTGGTCCCTGTCTCAGAGACACACTTAAAACTTTTGGAGTTGACAAGCATTTTCTGTAAAAGGTGAGATTGTAAATACTTTCAACTAGGCAGGCCATGGAGGTTTTTTTTCCCCACAATTACTCAATTCTGCTATTTCAGTACAAAATCAGAATTTACAGTAGTTCACAATAGGTAAATAAATAAATATGGGCTATGTTCCAATAAAGCTTTTTTTTACAATAGCCAATGGGCTTGATTTGGCCTATGGCCGGTACTTTCCCAATTTTTCCAATGGAACAGAGACACTTGTTACCTGTGCTCAGTGATTAATGATTAACTAAAAATTCTAAACCATGAGAAGGTGGGGGAGTGTAAGCTTGTCACTTCCTCAGATAAGCCTAGCCTTTTACATAGCCTTGTATGTGTTAACATACATATCCCCCCCCAAAAAAAAATTAAGAAATAACTATTGTTTTTACAGCTGCACAATGTTTGATTAAGCTGACAGATCTTTTAGGGTTTTTCTACCCTTCAGTTCTCTCTTTAACTCAGGAAAACAGACTTGACAAGGTGGCAGTATTCATTGGCTATTTAAGAGACAGTAGAAGCGGCGGGTCAATCAAAGAAGATGCTGCTCAGCTGTGTGTGTATTGGTCTCAGTTGCTGTGTTGGGTAAGAATAGCTGGAGTTATTTATCTCCTGAAATCTTCACCTTTGGGAATCCTGAGTCAGGATATGTGTCCTAAACAGATCTTGGGAAAGCATGTGGAAGTAGCAGGGAGAGCATTTTGTCAGATGACATTTCTTGACAGTGAAGTGGCCTAAGGAACAAAATCATTTTCTCAGAGACCAATCTGAGAAGTTTCCTAGGTGTAGCAGTGCAGTTGGGAACACTGACAGATGGGGTTTTCAGTTCATTTTAATTATAAGTGGAGTCTCACTTAAACCCGTTTTACCATAGGATGATGTCACTTCATATATTTGGTTTTCTACAAGTCCCTCCACCCAATTACAACCAACCCCACTGGTTCATCATTGTTTTATAAAGTCAAATGGCTCCTTTCATTCAATTGATACATCTTTTTCAAGGTTTATTGGTACTGCACTAAAAGCAAAACTTAAATAGTCCATTTAATTTTACACAGTGCAACTCACTACTATTTCTGATTTTTTCCATGGGAATAGTTTGACTAGATATAGAAAAATGTATGTTCAAGTGGAATTATTAGTTAGTTAAAAAATAGACACTAGGAGTCTATTACGTAGGTAATAGGCTCTCCATCAATTGAGATATCTGTTCATATTGATTATAATTCATACCTTCTAAAGTTTTAAGGTATTTTCTTGCATATTTTCACACAAACAGAACACTTTAGTGAACATTTTAATGCAAGCATACCTCAGAGATATTGCAGGTTCGTTCCAGACCATCGCAATAAAACAAGTCGTAATCTTTTTGCTGGTGGAGGGTCTTGCCTTCAATTTGTAAAAAATGCAACATTTATGAAGTGTGATGAAGTGGAATGCAATAAAATGAGGTGTACCTGTAATTAAATTGAAAAAGATAAAACCAGAGAACAGAACATATACCTGGACATAACACCGTTAGTTTGTACTAGCTCTCAACTTTCACTCTCCTGACTCAGTGATATTTCTGTTGAATATGAGAAGATTCTAGGGGCAATGATTTCCTAATTAGCTCCTTAGTACTATATATTATCTCGCTAATATTAACAACTAGCCTAACACACACAAGCACAATAGACCCTCAATTAGTAGAGACAATCTGAACCATTCTTCCAGCTCTTATCCTAATTACAATTGCACTGCCTTCTCTATGAGTCCCATACATGATAGATGAAATTAACAATCCGCTAATAACTGTAAAAACTATGGGACACCAATGATATTGAAGCTATGAATATACCGACTATGAAGACCTAGACTTTGACTCCTATATAATCCCCATGACAAAGAGTACCACTTTAAAAAGAGTGCAAATGACCTCATCTAAGAATATATTTTCAAGGTACAGGTGATATTTTTGTTTAAAGTAGTACTGTAGTATACCTTGAAATTAATCGTATTTGGCTTAAATGAAGATGCTATTGTGGTTTTCCCTCAAAAGTTTTTAATTTTATTTCCCAGATTAGCTGCCAATATCAAGCTACCACAGAGAAGAGCTCTATCATTTCTAAAGAGACTATTATCTAAATTTATTTGTTTGGTGTAAAAATAATAACAATAACAATACTTACTGTGTCCCAGGCATTGCTCTGAACCTTTCAAAATACAATTCATTTTCCCAATCACATTTTGAGCTTGATTCCATACCATTTTCCAATCCATTTTGCAAAGGAGGCAACTGAGGCACAGTAAAGTTAAGTTACTTGCCTAAAACCTAGGCACTTTGCACCAAAGTCCATATGAATTACCAGTCCATAAGAATAACCACTGTGCTGTAACATTGTTCACAGCTAGGACAATGGGAACAGCATCGAGATGCCAGTAAAGGAGCAGAAAATGTAAGGACTTGTAAAACAATCAAACTGTATGATTAAGGACAGTTCGTGCTCTTTTTGTGCTTATCTAAATTTACCACAAATTCACCAAATATAGGCAACTTCATTTTACCGGGGACTATCGAAACATAGTGAAAATGTCAACTCCACTTCTTTTAGAAACTGCTGTAGAGATTTTTCTTTCTTGAATTAAAGAAAATGTGAAAGAAAAGGAAGCACTCATAAGCTTCAGTTTGTTTTCAATAGCTATTCAGAGAATTGGGTCATTATCAACACCACCCCTCCTTCCCACCTGAACTATCCTTCTTGGCTTGTCGGCAACAAGCTTCCTTGGAAACTGTTTGCTGTGTCTGAGTTTCCATACAGAACAGTCTTGCCTTGAAAAGAAGATTAATATAAAATATCAGTCAAAGGTTTTATATTCCCAGCCCAGATCTTTATCTCAGAATAAAAAGGGGAAATTTATCTTTTGTGAGTCATGGGCATTGAGAAGCTGGGAACAGTTCACTGGCAGGGAGACTTGGCAAAAATAGTCCTAGTGGATTTCAAGTTTATTTGACTAATTCTTTCACCACTTGTCAAATGAAACTACTTTTGTTTAAGTAACAAAACAAGCTGTTTCCTCTGCCATTTCTCTAGTGAGTAGTATAGGCACTTGTGGCAAACACACATTACTGCTAACTGTTATGATGTTTGCTGTCAAATTCATTTATTTATACAACTGCTGTAAAAAGCCTGAGGCCCATAAGCAGCCATGAAAGATTTCAGAGTCATGGTGTGGGGTCATGAGAGGGAAAAAAAGTCTCCACTGGTTATGAGAAAGGAACTGACACAGGAAACGGTCACATATGGCGCAGATTTATTGTGTCCGGGGCTTCCCATTCAAATCTCATTACTGCCACAGCTCAGAGCTGGGCAGGGCACAGTCACATTCATTTTAGTTTTGGCATCCAACAGAATTACTGCTGCAGCTCCAAACCGAGGGCTGGAGAGGTGATCCGTTTATCATTCGCGGGAAAGAGTGCACCCAGATTGTATTTGTAAGGAATGCTGTTGGCTGCTCCTGCCTTTAATCTAAGCCACGAACATCACTTTCTTTAAATCTGGCAGGCAGGGTTTGCTATCAAAAAAGGAATAGGAAGGTGGAGACAAGGAGTGGGGTAGGGAAGGAGAGTACTACAAAAGGAATAAGGGAAAAAGTTAAGATTATATGAAAAAGAAAACCATCTTGAATTTTGCAGGGATTGATTGATGGATGGATGGAAAAAATAGGTGTCCTGCTTGTAGACACAAGTACATATGCATGCATGCATGCATATATGTATGTATGTATATATGTATGTATTTCTTGCCCATATTTAAAAAAAAAAAAACAGAGATCTTATGTTCACATTAGAATTTCCCTCACCTGTAGTCTGTTTCCTTCAGCGTTGTTCATTATGACTGCTTGCAATACTTATGGGTGCTGTTTCTGACTCCAAGGCAAATTCTATTAGTTTGAAATGAGGATAGTAACCAAAAAAGCAAAAAGGAGAGTGTGACTTATTCTAACAAATACTAATTTTTTTATTATGGTGAACATAACAGCTTATATTTATTAGCATGTGTTTGCCCCCCCCCATATACATCATCTTATTTTATCCTGTTCTTCAGCCTAAGAACTGGGTACTAGTCTCAATCCTTTTTACAAATTGGCTAACTGAGTCAAAGAGAGGATACATAACATGCCTGTGGTTTTACAGCTCTAGCTGTAAAGAGGCAGAGCCAGGACACAATGCAAGTTTCTCTTACTTGAAAACTTGATCTCTCACCCCCTAAGCTACACTTCCTGATGTTTCATTTGCTTTGGCTGTTTTGAATGCAGTATTCAGAGAATAAAAATAATAACCAAGACCATACCCACTGATGTTTGCAGATCACACCACGATACAACAAAATGACTATATATATATATATATATATATATATATATATATAAACACTTTCTAAGCCACCTATTTTAAGAAAAATATAGACAATGACACATCAACATAGTAAAAGAATACAACATAGTCTTCTGGAAATTTCAGTGATGAATGGACTTTCATCAATTAGAGTAAGTTTTTTATTTAAAAAATAAAATGGAAAAATTGTTGATTCAGAAGAAGGGTCCATTGGATACATATCTGATCCTCCACCCCCATCAATCTTTACTTTCATTTTATCACTTATTTTCATCTCCTGATCATTTTTCCCCTCAAAAAACCCCCCCCCACTTTTATAAAAAGGGATAAGTATTTTTAAATACTCATACACTGAACTTATTAAGACCCAGCAGCTTTTCACAGGAGGCTTAACAGACATTCTTGTTTCATGTAGTGGGTAGTTTTATGTGTTTTTTTGTTTTTCTCAGATTAGTTTGGAAAGGTATTACAAATTAATGGAATTAATTTAGACTTCATTATTATATTTCCAAGATATACATCTTGAAAAAATAGACCCAAATACAAGAACTTTGGTGAGATGGTTCATAAAGTTGTGACAGATTCTATAATCTGTTGCTCCTGAAGTCCATCTGCCCATTATGCCTGCAGATGTGTGAATTCCTGGTGCTCTGCAGCCTATTTGGTCCTTTACAGCTGTCTTTACACTTGGTGATCTCTTTTCTATTCTTTCTTGACTCCTAAAAGTTGGAAGCTATTTCACCTCCCAGTCCCCAGGTTTCAGAGTGCTGTCCTCCTCATTAAGAATGATGCCAGTTTCCTTTTCTCTACATCCTCAAGAACAACAGAGTGGGGATTGACTGTGGGTTAGGCTGGACAGGGGAGAGCAATGGGGGAAAAATTCTGACAACTTTAGTTGAGCAACAATAAAAGTTTTAAAAATAAGGACTATTTAAAGAAAAAGAATGATGCCATAGGAGACTATTCTCCTAAGTGCCACTGTGTAGCAAAGTATGCAACCCAACCTGGAAATGCCTTCATTTTGAAGCTTTGGGACCTAAACTTTGAACTCATGTGGTTCTTTTTCAACTAAATGAACTTTAATTTTGTCAAATTATATTTTCTTATAATACTGTTATGTGTGTGTATAGGTATATGTATAAATATACATACCTTATCTCTTTTATAATGACAAGAATTACTGTATTGTGGGCATTCAGTAGAGTTTAAGAACTATAATTCTGGACTCCAGATTAATAAGGTGGTGTTTTCTGTCATCTATATTAAATCTATTATGCATCAGAACTTCACTCTCAATTTACCTTAACCTTACAAATATAACACATTCCTTATTTGAAGTTTAAAAAATAATTTTAGCTAGAATCCCCCATTTAAAAAAAGAAGACAGTTTTTCTCTATTATTTCCACTCTGACCAAAATATATTTTCCTCAAGGTTTCAGTTACTCCCTTTGCGTATTTAGAAACATGGCTTTGAGTTTGGGAGTTTCACTCCTCATACCCTGAGGGTCAGTGACAACATATATGAATGGTGATAAATTCAACCTGTCTTCACTTTATTTGGTCTGTGGCCATTTATATTTGTTAAATTAGAAATAATGAGGTATAAATGTTGTTTGACAAAAAAAGAATTGTAAATATTATTTTTTCATTTCTTGAAAATAAGAGAATGATTATATATTTTGTTTTTGTCAAGAAGCTCCTATACTTTACTATGCCATGAATTGTGAAATCATCACAAACTGGCTAAAAAAATTATTGAGGGAAATGGTGGGGTTAACCTCAAGGAGAAAAATCATTAATGTTGATGTATTTCATTCAATTTTAAACATATAAATTTTTCACTTTTGTTGAAAAGGAGAAGATGGAAGGATTCTATGTGCCTTTGAGTCAAAACATTCATTTTAAAAATATTTTTTCTTTCCTTCTGATCCATTTTTCTAAATAAAGGATAGAAGTTGTTTCATTTTTTTCTTTTCTTTTAATTTTTTTTCTAGCAAAGACAACCCCTTTGGCATATTTTCTTTTCAAACATGAAATGAGGTGGAAAATCCTCATTTCACGACAGGAAGGACAAATATTGACACAAAGTTAATATGTGTTAGAACCCTGGAAGCAACCTGAGTACACACACACACACACACACACACACACACACACACACAATCTCCTCTTTCTCCTCCTTCAACAGATGTACCTAACTTGCCTTCTTTCTTCATTTTTAGGTCTATGGCTTCTAATCTAGGGGAATGTGGGCAAGAGTGTATTGTATGTATAGGCTATTTTAGGTTGTTAAAGTATACACAACACAAGTGCTCATGTGCACATATGGACACACAAATACAACCTGCTTAATCTAATTTCTCCCACTCAGAGAAAAGATTCTGGACTTTATCACTATTCTTGTCCATCTTGACTACAAAAGCCTATGCCAAGCCAATACTTATAGACCACTCAGTATTTATTAAGTCCTGTCCACTCTTGCCTTTTTGAGAGGAATGCCCTGCGGTGACTGGTAGGCTGCCCCTGACAGGCTGTGTCACTTATCTATTCACATTGATTATGAAAGTCAGCTGTGGCCAGACCTTGCTTTTTTTCCCCCTTTCTTGTCTCAGCCCCTCTTACAAGCACCCCTGCCTGGATTTTCATGAGGAAATAATCAGATTAGGCTTTTCACGGTGAGTTCATACGGAGTTCTCTTTCTCCAGTGTGCTACTAACTGAATAAACGTGTTTAGTGGTAAATTGTAAATGACATTATGATTACCAAAGCCAGCATGGGTTTCATTTAAAAGTGATCAGAATTGCAGACCACAAAAATTGTGACTGGCAGATAAAGCCATTTGGAGAAGTGGGAAAAGAAAAGGCAAGAATAAGTGAGAAAGATAATCATTACTCAAAACAAAGGCTTCGCCAACTGAGAGAAGCAGGAAGGAAAGAAATCCAAGGAGGAAAAGATGGAACCCTCTTCAGAAGGAAAACTGGACTGTCCCTGTGGGCTTTTACCAGCTGTGGCTGGGAGAGTGACCCATGGTACCTTTCTGGCTATGTGCATAGCCCTTTCTTAAGTAGCTAATGAATATTCTTTCCTGCAATTAATAACTGCACCCAATTAGCAACTCTGGAACCCCAAAGCATTGATTACATGGTGTGCTTTATTTTTGCTTCATGTCAAAATTAACATGCTAGAATTGATTAACTCTGAAGATGAAATAGGAAAATGGATAGTAAGATACTGATAAACTACCCTGTCTCTTAGTCATTGGTATACTCTGGATAAATAACAATAAAATTTCTTACATAGAAACAACAGAATTTCAACTTTGTCTAAATAATTGATGTTACTTGCTGATAATCTTTAGGCTATCACCTTTGTTAAATTTGTGGCTGTATGTTTATACTTCTGGACTAGTTGTCGTCGGCAGCCGTCCGTCTCGAGAGACGATGGTGTAGTTTCTTAAGAGTCTATCTGCACCGCCGAGAATGGCTGTGCAGTCCGACTCGGGAGTGACACGGTATCTGTCTCCTCCCGTGTTGAATCGACATCTTGCGATGACGCTGGAGTGTCCTCTCCAGTGAAGCTGAAGCTACAGAGCCTGGGCAGGGTGATATGGAGGGTCTGCTGTTGCCCATGCAGCAGACCCCCCCTCTCTTCGCAGCTGAAGGGTCCAAGGGAAAGACGGAGTCAATACAGCTTGGCTTCAGGTGCGCCGCAGGAGTTGCCGGTGTTGACTACAACGTCAAACCGCCTTAGGGACTCCGGCTCCGGATTTTCTGTCGGGGTTTACTCCCTTAGCCTTTCCCCTGAAGAGGTATGCCGCAAGGCAGCGGAGGTTTTTGGAGTCAGAGTTTTCCTTCTCTGTCTGGACTAGTATACTAACAATATTAAAAAGATCAAATGGTACTATCAAAAAAGCAAATGGAATCTCACCAAAAAATGTGATTAGTCAAATAATTAAACACTTTTCTGTGAGAGTCTTTCAGTAGATTGTGCAGGGAGAGCACCGGGTCATTACAGGACCTCTCACAGTGCTCGTCACCACAGCAGGCCCTGCCTCTAAATGTAACCCCACAATGAAGTTATGAAGATCACATTTGATTTTGCTAGAGGCATAGGTAGCAGTTTAGAAGTATGCTTTTCTCTTCCATCTCTTCTTCATTACTATTACTAAGTCATTATGTGAGTCAAAATTGCTGAGTCAATTTTTCTGTCTGTGAACTAAGGATAATTAAACATGCCATTAAGAAGTTTTGGATAAAGGATATTAAGAAAAGAAGAAGGGAGGGAAGGAAGGAAGGCAGTAAGACAGGAAGGAAGGAAGGAAGGAAGAAAACAAGAAAGGGAGAGGAAAATTAGGGGAGCTGGCAGTTATTAAGTACTGCCTATTTTATGCTGATTATTTCAGGGTTATTGTTTGGGCATCCTGGACTGGTTGCTGCTGATAATTGGCTGACTTCTTGGACTATTCACTGAAAATTGTGGATCAGAGTTTTATTTTTATATATGGTCTAGCCATTGTCTGTTTGCATATTCAAGACTTACTCTTTGACTCATCATCAAGGCTTCTGAAGGAAAATACCTGACACAGAGAAAGTCCTAAATGTTAGTTGGTGTTGTTATTTTTTAAGTACACTTTTTTTTCTTGTTAATTACCACTCATTGTCACAATCATAGCATTGACATTGCCATCCCATCAACTTTCAAAATCATGAACTCAGGTGTCCTTCTCTAAGACTATGACTCGTGTCTTTCCAGCTCACTTGTTCAAGAGCCCTTTCCTTGGGATATTAAATCCACTGCCACATGCCTTTCTTTTGACAGACATAAGAACCCCTCATTTCATTCCCTTCCATATGCAGTTGAGGTGTGCTATGCTTCATTATAATTAGCTATTTGCAAGTATCTTTAATACCTGTGACCCTCTGTTCCTTCTTGTCAGTCACAGGCAGAAACCCAACCCTCAGTGAATTCAGCTGTCCTATTTGTCCATGCCATCTTACAAGGTATAGCCAAGGCATGTGTGCATCCACCCTCCACCACATGGATTAACTTAGGTTTCAGGGAAGTCACATGAAGCTGACCAAGTTTAGATTTCAAGTTCCTCACTTACATGGGCCACTTTGAAGACTCCAAAAGGAATTCCAGCAATATGTTTGCATAGCTCTATATCTTTGTAAAATTTGCAAGATTGAGATATTTTTAATTTGAAATAATTTTCCACTCTAACTTCTCTATCTTAAGTACTATGACGTTGGGTGACAATGGAGTAGCCATAAGCATTTTCAAGATCCAGCTAAAGAGAAGTTGAGCTGGACATTTATTTGATATTGGTTTAATGGGGTGTGGTTTCTATGTAAAGCTCTTACTAGCCACCCATGTCAATTTATCATGCTGTGACACACAGGGACCAGGCCCTAGGTCACACTGTGATATGAATGTATCCTAGGGCATGTGGAGACAGTGAGAGGTGGAGAAGTAAGTTTCAAGTGACCATGTCATAAAAGTTACTCTGTACACATTTTTTTCAAATAATATAGCTCATACATGAAAAATCCTTTTTAGGAAATTTCTCATACTTTACAATGATTCTAAATATTTACAAATCACCAATTATGAATTGTGAAGCTGAAAGTAACTCTTCTCAACTACCATGATCCAGGCTAGCATCATACAGGCTAAAGGAAAGACTGAATTATCTTTCTATGCCCTCTGTAGAAAATATTTCAATATCGTTGTCATATAAGAAGATGAACAAAAGTGTGCAACAAAAATATAGGAAAAAATATAATACAGAGGTGTGTTGGGTAATTCATTAATAATAGTACTTTACCCTAGATTTGATCATGTTTATGGTGCTTATGAGGTTTAAATTTATAATTGTTATAATTTTTTCTTATCTTAACTAATATCCAGTTACTATGATTCCTAATTTTTGTTTCATAATTTTCTACCTACTTTTATAGAAAGGTTCCTCAACATTATATAAACACTAAAATCCAGAACAGCTGGATTCACCCCTCTTGCACAATGACTATTTCACACTATTTTCTCAGTCTACTAACAATCCATTCATCCTTCCTCCGCACATCTCAACCGCCAACACACGCCTCACATTTGACTTTCAGCTGATGATCTTGCTTTGCCTCACTTGCCCCAACAGTGAAAAGGGCCTTTAATCTCCCACCCACCTTCACCTGCAAGAACACTTTTTGTCCTCCTTCTTGCTCAGTGAGAGGTGAAGTCTTTTGACCTGTCAAATCCAACCTGGTTTTAAAGAGTTCTGCTCATGGAGTTACTCTGTCACTCGTCCACTTCCTTCAACATCAGTCTCTCCTTTCTTATGGATTCTGTCTTATCTGCATAATTTCAGCTTGTGTCCAACCATGACTATCTGACGTTTTCTCTAGTACGTTATGAAGCTCTGAATTACCGTAGTTGTGCATTAGTGGCTTTTCACAAACCCATTTGAATGCCTGACTAATTTATTTCAATCAATTTTAATAATTATTGTTTTCAAAGAACCTACTTTTCAGCTCACATAGGACATGTCCTCTGTATAAAAATCCTTATTGTCAAAACTCTAAGGTAGAAATTCCTGGTTGAAGTAAGCCTGTACTACCAGAGGTGATCATATAATTGTTTAGTGGAATTATTATTTTGTCTATTTTAACTTCCTTTGTAAAAAGATTTTCTAATTAACTATAAGTATGTATCTACCATATAAATCATTTTTCCCCAGTGGGTACATGCTACATGTGTGCACCCTTATTTCCTTTACAAAGTGGTTTGGGACTGTCCTTTCCCAATCATTGTTCTCATACTGCTGTCAAAGAAACTTCAGCTCTGACTTCTGAAACACACTGGGCTAGAA
Organism: Furipterus horrens; assembly: GCF_987537825.1. Lineage (NCBI taxonomy): Eukaryota > Metazoa > Chordata > Mammalia > Chiroptera > Furipteridae > Furipterus > Furipterus horrens. The sequence continues at coordinate 104,117,345 of NW_028327176.1, read as the reverse complement.
AAACATTGTATGTTTCATAAGCCTGGTAGCATTCAGATATAATTGTTATTCATTACAGATGTTTTGACAACGTTTATTTCTAGGATAGCAAAAAATGTAAAGAGTATAGAGTTTTGAAAAGAAATTATCCTATGTATTTTATATTTTGTCAAGAAAAGATGAACCAAAGAAGTAATTTAAAAATTCTTTATACTTACATTGAATCAACTAGGTATCCTCTATTTTGTGGGGGTATAGGAAGGAAGGCATGAAGAGAATATTTTAAAATAACTAACATTTCATGAAACTCTTTTTACTTAAATTAGGAGATACTAATTATTGAGTTTATGAAGGTCACAGAGGTAAGTCTCCAACTAAATGTCTCAGAAATCAGAGCACATGTATGTGTTCCTTTCATAGGAGGAGGTTCATACACAGAGTCTCAGGGCATAAAAAAGGAATAAATTCAGAATTAAAACATGCATTTAATTGGCAGTGCACTAGTTACTCTGCAATCAGGAAGATAACAAGCAAATAATTGACGCATATGTGAGTAGCCATATATGCCTGATATTTACTCCCTAATAATAGCACAATTCTTAATAATAACAGAAAGGCAACTCCTTCTTTATCAAAGAGAAAGGAGATGTAGTTAATAACAAGATCTTCTTACTGGCAGCAAGTTAAACATATACAAGGAATCCCAATAAATGCTAATGAATCTTGACCTTAGTTTCTAGAGTTTATAATCCAACTCATACCAAATTCCAACAGGTTACAAAGATTTGAGAGTGACTTTTTACAATCTTCCACTTTATTTCTGAGCTTGTTCATGGGCACTGGACCTGAGTCCTAGACCTTCCAGGGTGTACATATGCCCTACAACACATTCAGCAGACATTGTGCACTCTCAGACTCTCACACTCTTCTTGCACCCTTCCTGATTCAGATCCTTCTCCCCTCCCTTCTTTTATTGAGATTCTGCCTCCACTATGGGTAGTCAGTCATACTCTGCTCCATCCAGTGTCACTGCTCAATAAGAGAAAAGGAGATTTGGATCCTAAGGGCAGAGATGACTTGAGGGTCCAGCCTTTGGTAAACTAGCTTCTAGGAGGAATACATGAAAATAAATAAATAAATGAAAAGAACTCCTATCACTGGACTGCTTTAAAGGTATACATCTATCTACTAGAATAGCTCCTGTGCATTATTACTCTTAAATCATCTTTGAATCACATTACAGGTGGTCCATTTTGGTTATTTTAGCCTTGGAAAGCATCTGACAAAGAATAGAAATAAAGAAAGAAAAACTCACATTTCTACATGTGTGTATTTATTTAATGAATTAACACATTAACCAAGAATGAAATGTTTTGTCACAACAGAATCTTTGCAATTAATTATGTGATTCAAGAACAGAAGAAAATTTATATAAACATAGTTAGCAATAATTTCAGTCTTATGGTTTTATGTAAAATAGCTCAATTTGTCACAGTATTGAGTTACCTTATCAGTATCAATTCAAGGGTCAATTCTCATAATAAATTTATGTAGCATACTCTGTTATTATTGTGCTGGTGAGTTGGTTTGAAATATATTTGAGTCATAGAATAATAATCTTATAACTAGACACCTGGCAAGAATAGACAAAAATTATTTAAAGAATATTCCATATAAGTAATACGTATTAGGAGCATCTCCTGTGTTTGAGATAGTGTGTTAAGCCCTTAGTAATTAAAATAGAAGATATATTCCCTGACTCTGAGAAAAAGCCCCACAAGGACACCGATGCCTACTAAATTTATGTAATTTATCAAAGTACATAGAGTCAGTTAGTAGCAAAGAATAATTGAGAATCATATTAATAGAATAATTATTTTATTGAGTGACAGTTCAAAAAATTTAGCAGTCTGTAGGAGTCATTTTAGAAGACAATATATCTTTTGTATGAGAAGAAGGAAGAACAAAGCAGAGATCTATAAAACCAGCTGGAATGTGTATGATTGATCAATAGCATCAATGTGGCTGGAAAAAAAAAAATGTGTGCAAAGGAGAGTGAGCTGTAGAGTTTAGAAAAGGGGAACTATCTCATTTAGAAAGTATATACCACTGATAGTAGAGACTGGTGCATTAGGTCTCAAAGCACAATGGCTATTGTGCTATTAAGATCATGTAAATAATTCTCCTTGGCTATTTAGCTTATGCCTTCATACTGGTTCCATGCTTTGGAAGACAACACTTGATTTAACATCAGCATTTCCATATTATAGGACCATAAGGAGAAAAAAACACTATATAAAAATACCCATTCTTTTATATTTGATAATTAAATCTTTATTTAAATTAAGAATTTCGTATTCAACTTAGTAAATTCAATTTTTTAAAGAGATAAAAAATTCAAATTTCATGTTTTATGTCAGTTTTCAAGGAATTTGTCTATTGTATCTAAGGTGTTGAATTTGTTAGCATAAAATTTGTAATACTCTCAATCTTTGTCCACAGGCTCTGTAATGTTAATCCTTCTTTCATTCTTGAAATTGGTGATTTGTGCCCTCTTTCAGTCTAGTGAGAAGTTACTCAATTTGTTGATATTTTCCAAGAGACAAATTTTACCTTTGTTTATGTTCTCTGGTTTTGTTTGTTTCTTTTCTATTTCATTGATTTCTGCTGTTGTATTTATTATTTCCTTTACTATTAGTTTGGGTTTGCTTTTTTCTTTTTCTAAATTTTTTAAGGTAGTGGTATAAGGCATTGTCATTAGACAATTCTTTTTGTATTTTAAGCGGTTAATATTACAAATTCCCTTCAATATGCTGTTTTTACTGCATCCCACAAATTTTGAAATGCCAACATTTTATTATTATTTAGTTTAAATATTTAACATTTTCCCTTATAATTTTGACTATTGTTGCTATTATTGTGAGGCACACGTAAACCATGTGCCCTACTCTTGAAGCCACATTTTGGTAATTAAATTTTTTGAAATATAGGCAACTTTGGCACAGATTTCTAATCATATCATATGGAAGAAAGAATGTAAGAGGAGGCTAGCTCATGCTCAAATTTAGAACATCCATAATTAGTAATAATATAAGGGTTTTTTGTTATTTGAATACTTAAGCATCTTTGATAAACTTGCAATAAGGCAAATTTAAACATAATACAAGGTGATTTTGTGAATATCAATTTTAAATCAAAGGAATTCTTTGTTGGAAGATAAAATATCTTTGTGGATTCAGAACAAGAGCTACTCTAGGTTCATAGACAGAAGGATTAGGAATGGTGGGATTAATGGACAACGCTTTTTAAAAAATATTTTATTAGCCCCGATTATCTTGAACTCTCCCCAAATTGTTACTCCCCCCCCCCCCTTCTTGTATTTCTTCACTCTTGATTTAGAGAAAAAGAAAGTATGAGAAAATTATATAGTCTGACATGACAACTCATTCACAATTTGGTCAGAATATACCTCTTCATTTTTAATATACTTCCATACATCTCTGTTCTAGCTCCCTTAATTTACTTCTTTACCCATGGACTCAAATATTACCCCATTCTCTCCTGTTTTTCTTTTCTTATTCATTATGGAAAACTTAGTAATTTTTCCTTTTCTCTTAATTATTTCATTTATGCACTGTTTTTATACTTAGCTTTTACAGCCATTATTTTTAAATTGTATATATAATATTGACATTTAAATTATATTAAGTAGCTGTTATTTAATGTATGATCTTTCATATTTTGCCTAAGATTCCTTTGTGTTCTCAGTATCTAACACACCTAAGTGTTTAATAAATGTTTCATGAGATTACAGATGATGATGAAAGTGATGAATTGCAAATCATCTTTGAGAGATCATGGTTCATATGTCACCTGTTTATTTTCATTCATTTTATAGGTACATTTAGAGAAGAACAGAAATGCACATACAGATCCCTGATACAAGGCTACATCTGCAAACAGACTGACCAAGTGATCTTAATTCTTGACAATACTGATGCTACTTGGACAATGAGGAAGTTATATCCTGTTGTATCCATGACTGGTGATTTTGTTGACATCTTTAGTAGTGTAAATGCCAGTACTCCCTGCTCTGCTTCAGGCTCTGTATCTACTTTCTATTCCATTTTGCCCATCAGGGAAACCACCAAGGTCTGCTTTGTGGATAAGACACCTCAAGTTTTGCGTTTTTTTCTATTGGGAAACAAAAGTACCTCCAAGCTTCTGTTGGCTGTATTCTACCATGAACTCCAGAGCCCCCATGTTTTCTTAGGTGGAAGTTTCATTCCACCCACTCTGGTTCAATCAACTTCCTCATTGCTGGATATGTCTATGGGTTCCAACTATTTCAGCATCATGGATAACCTCTTGTATGTTGTTCTACAAGGAGAGGAGCCCATTGAAATACGCTCAAGTGTTTCCATTAATTTGGTGTTCACTGTGATGTTTTCAGTCCTAGAAAAAGGATGGGAAATCATGATGCTTGGAAGACTAACTGACTTTTTGCAGGTTAGCCAAGACCAGGTTAGATTTATTTATGACATGCCTGGCAATGAAGTAACCTTAAAGACCATTGCTGACCGTAGAGCAAAAAGAAAACGCAATTGCCCAACTGTGACTTGTGCCAGTCATTATAAAGTTGGTCAACGTAGACATCTCATGATGGAACTGAACTCATATAGGCTCCTACCACCAACCACCATGGAAGCTATATCAAAAGTGATAATCATTGAAATCGGTGATCTGCCAACAGTAAAAAGCACTGGACCGATTCCATCCTTATCAAGTAACAAATTACAGAATTTGGCTCACCAGGTTATCACTGCTCAACAGACTGGAGTACTAGAGAATGTCCTGAATGTGACTATTGGGGCCATACTGGTGACTCACTCAGAGGGAGTCATTGGCTATGGGTAAGTACTAACTATTCAAATTAGGGCTTATTTATGGGCACGTATTACAAAAGTCAATCTATTAATACTGGATCACAGAACTTTTCTGCTTCTTAAGGTAAGAATAAAAACTTAAAAACCCATTTATAGACTTAATATTCTTTATTAAATATATATTTTTTATGATTGTTCTATTCCCTGAGTGGTTGAAGACATTTTGGTACCTTAAAGTGAAAAACATGTAGGAAGAGATTTTTCTAAAGCAACTTATTTTCAATTTGTTTGATTATTCATTTATTCATGTAATGAATTTAAGCAGTGGGCTAGATTCTGGGATTGCTAAGGTGAAATAGATATGAACAAAAACATGACCTGTCACAATTCCATAGGTCTATGGGCTAAAACTTCAGTACTATGGGGGATGATAATAATTCTGCCTATTGGGACTGGGGAAGGACTTATCCTTTGGAAAATGTTGGAGGAATGACCAGGAGTTTACTGGGCTAGAGCATTGACCCTGATTGGGCTTTATTTAACCTAGAATTCTAAAGCTCTGAAAGGACACCTTTGTCACATTGTGTGAGGCAGGAGCATCACTGATGCCAAACCTGTTTCAGGCACAGACCCATGTATGATCTGTAATGTCCTTTTTGCTATGTTATTCTGACTCTGTATGCTTGTATTTTGAAGTTCTCCACTAGATTTCTGTCCACACACATTTCAGAAGTAAATTTACCTGAAAGTTCCCCTGAGCTTACTAAATGAAGTTTACTAAGCACACATTAAGGAAAGGCAATAGTAAATTGTTCTCAATTTTATAGACTAGTTAGCCAAGTAATGAAGCCCAAGTTCATCTAAGCCATCTGCCATGAGGTCAAGACTGTTGGAGTTCCAAGCTCCAACTTTTAACAGATACAAAAGAACCAAAAATAATATCCCAGACTGAGAGACAATATGAACCTGCCATAATGCTTAGAAAACATATCTAAAAATAGCCACCTTATAAATGTATGTTGCTTGGTTGTAGAAGGATCAAAATGGACAACATGGAAAATCCCAATAAACTTGTCATCATGACTGGAAAGATATAAGCTCAAAACCATGCACATTTTGAGGTGATGTTGGGTCCCTGAAATAGGAAAACTTATTTAGATGCTGAGCTATATTACACAATGAGATTTTAGAGCATTCATATTATTTTAGATTATTCTGTTGTTAACTGATTTTTCATCATATAAGTGGTAGTGCTAATAAATTAGCAATTACTATTTAATAGGTATTAGTTACTTCTATACAATCATCTCCAATGAATGTGCAATATACTGTAAAGAGCAAAGGCAAGAAGGAATATCTTTACATTTTGAAGCATATTCAACTAATACATTGATTGCCTTTTTATAAACAGAGCAACATATTCATGTGGAAGCTCAGCTAGTATATCAACTTCATGACTTTACAAAGAAAATAAGTGTTCCTATTTCCTACAGTATATTAATATGTATGGGAGGTATACAAATAAAACTCAAGCAACTTTTTCTGGATTCTGGTTGATTTGAAGAATTGGGGATGTAATAGCTGAGAATTAAAACATACTCCTGGTTGCATAATTGTGCAAAATCTATTCAATCTTGGATATTTTTTATGAACCACCAAATCTTCACCATATTATTGATGTTAATATGATGTTATGCATCATAATAGAAGAATCAGGGATATGAAAAAATTATGTTATTGCATCTTAGCTTATATTTAAATATGGTTTCTTTCCTTTAGCCCAATTTCATTTAGATCCTACTCAGTTCTTGTGAGTATATTATATGTATGAGTGACTGAGGAGAAAAAGAGCTAGTCCATTGCTAAATTTTACTTAGATTTTATAGTACTGAGCTTTCTTAAAATGGCCTCCCAATTATGTGCTTCCCTAATCCCAGGAACAGAGAAGGAAAACTCTGACTCCAAAAAACCTCCGCTGCCTTGCGGCATACCTCTTCAGGGGAAAGGCTAAGGGAGTAAACCCCGACAGAAAATCCGGAGCTGGAGTCCCTAAGGCGGTTTGACGTTGTAGTCAACACTGGCAACTCCTGCGGCGCACCTGAAGCCAAGCTGTATTGACTCCGTCTTTCCCTTGGATCCTTCAGCTGCGAAGAGAGGGGGGGTCTGCTGCATGGGCAACAGCAGACCCTCCATATCACCCTGCCCAGGCTCTGTAGCTTCAGCTTCACTGGAGAGGACACTCCAGTGTCATCATAAGATGTCGATTCAACATGGGAGGAGACAGATACCGTGTCACTCCCGAGTCGGACTGCACAACCATTCTCGGCGGTGCAGATAGACTCTTAAGAAGCTACACCATCGTCTCTCGAGACGGATGGCTGCCGACGACGAATCCCAGGAACCTATTAATATGACCAAATAGTGGTTTTCTGAACACACTATGTTATATGGCACAATTTACTTTAAGATAAAGAGAAAATCCAGGATTATGTAGGTGGACCCAATTGAACACATGAGCCTATGACAGAGGAGAGCTTTCTCCCACTGTGGCAAAATAAGAGGGCAGAAGAGGAAGGCAGAGATTCACAGTGTGCGAGGAATTGAAGGGTCACTGCTTTTAAGATGGAAGGGGCCACCTGGGAACAAAGTGGGTGGACCCAGTGAATACAGAGTAGACATTGGCTGACAGCCAGCAAGAGAAGGACCTCAATCTACAGCCACAAGGAAATAAACTCCACCACAATCTGAATGCATTCAGAAGAGGATTCTTCCCAAAAGCCTCCATCTGAGCCTTGAACTTAACCAAACATGTCTGGACTTTTAACCCACAACCTGAAGATAAGAAATTTGTGTTACTTCAGGTGACTGAGTTTGTGGTAATTTGTTATGCAGCAATGGAAAACTAATATGCTATCTCACATAAACTCCTCTCTATGATATTACCAAGAACTTTGGGCCCTGAAAGCAGATATATTGCGAGTGAGCATAATACTTTGGGAGCTTGTATCTGTATGTTTTTGTACTCATCATATACATAGCCTTTTAAGTTCCTGTGTTCTGTGTAAGGAGCACCCTCAAAGCCGGCTTGGAACAGAGGAGAAAACTAGGAGAGACAGTTGGTGAGGCAAGCCAGTTGGCACTCATTCTCATTTAGCATCATCTCTTGTGTAACCTGGCCATGCCCTCTGGGCATCTGCTCTCTGGGAAACAACTGTTTGCAGTATGCAGAAGCAAAGCTTTCTCTCAGTGACGGAGGATATGCTTCCCAACACCGGCAAAATTCTCATCCTAGAAGAAATTCCTATACAGCCAGCTTGTCTCTTTCCTCCCTCATGGCCAAACCTCGGTTTTGCTGTCGAAGAATGTTTCTGCACCATTTCTTTTTTTCATTACGATACAATTCACCACGTTGTTGAGTTAGGTGGACGGCAGAGTTGTCGTAATGGTGTTTCATGTGTGTGGCTTTGTGGGAGAATGAGATGCTCTGCATACGCAAACTTTCCATTTAATTAAAAATTGCTCCTTTATCGCTATATTTTTAAAGCTTTCATCTCTTAAAGTTAAAAAAATATTATCCAGCCTTATTATATGGGAAATAATGGATATCATTCACATTTTTATTGATGATTCATGGCCATTATCAAAACTATCATTTATTTTACAGCCCTGATTCTGCAGTGGTGCCCTTAGGGACTGTTAAATGGCCCCAGACCACTAAGTTTTTAATTCTAATTTTGCAGTTTATATTTTTCGTATAAATGGGATATTAATTGTAATCCATTGCTGCTATTGACAGATCTGCATCCAGCAGTTTCCTACCCACATACACATGTGGTTCTAATTCCAAAATTGAACCACACTACCTTAAAATCAAGTAATTTCTCTTCATTTGTACAGGTGATGACTTTGTAGGTAAATATAAGAAAGAGTTATGAGAACTTACATTTAAATGTTTTAAATTTTCCAAATATTATTTGAACAGCTATTATGTCCAAAAATTCTATGACTTATATGAAAATCTAGAGATTTTAAAATTAATGGATAGGCAAAAAAAATTTTCTCTACTTATTTAATAAGAATGTTGTATTAAATCTCATTATTCTATATCTATTGCAAAGATATCGATTCAGTATTAACTTCTTAACCATTTATTTAGTTTTTGGTACAGAGTATAGGAATATACTTTTACCTTTATAATATGTATTAGGTGGTCAAGGCTTCAACTTACTATTATATTCCCATGAGCACCAAAGCACAGTGCCATGCACAATAAATGCTCATTAAGGACTAGTAGCAAATATTTAAAAGTAACCTGCTTGTCTTTTCTGCCATTCTAATACTCCTGTGTAACCAATATCTTGTATTAAATCTCTTTAGTTGGAAAAATATTAAGTGATTTCTGCTCTCCTGGTCACGCTTTGACTACTACAGCAACCTAATACAAACAGGAAATTTTGAATATTTTGTGTATAATCCTAAAAATGTGTTTGAGTTTCCATTATTCCAGATACAATATTTATGCTACATTTGTTATAAATTATAAAAAGTTATTGTTTTAAAGGGTGTACCAACTAAAATACATTGGTTTTGACCTCTGAATTGACCTGTGGGATGATGTGTTACATTTTTCTGTGCTTGTATATACTGGCTCACGGCAATCTATACCTAGGGTTACTTGAAGCTCAATTCAAAATGAATAATTCCAAAGAACTTCAAGAGTTTAATAATAAATGTTAGTGCACAGCAGTAAACACACCAATTGAGAAGTGTACCAAAACTTGAAGTTAGCCAGGCCAAAATAGGTGGTGGCTTTCCAGAGGCATTTAATAACCTCAGAGCAGAAGTAGTGCATGGTGGGTACTGATTTGTTTTAGTGCTACTTTAGTAATATGAATTGGGTGCTTACAATGTGTCCGGTCTGGAACCACTGTGCTATAGTGCAGGAAGGAAACCATTGGATCATAAGACATTTCTTGTCTATTAGGAGTTCACAGCAGCTAAGGGCATCTGGCTAGGTTTGATAGGGAACATAAGGGTTATAAAATACAGTACTCCCCTCATATTCACAGTTTTGCTTTCTGAGGGTTCATTTACCCACTGTCAATCATGGCCCCAAAATCGTCGTCGTCGTCGTCGGCAGCCGTCCGTCTCAAGAGACGATGGCGTAGCTTCTTGAGAGTCTATCTGCACCGCCGAGAATGGCTGTGCAGTCCGATTCGGGAGTGACAATCCCTGCCGCACTTGTTACAGGTGAAGGCAGATGGCTGTTGTTGCTGCTGTTGACGCTGCTTCCGCCTCGATCTTTTCTGGGCCGCCTCCTCGTTGCGCGCAGCCTCTGCGCGTGACGTACCTTGCCTGACCGCGAGCCTCCAGGCTAGGCGGTCGTCTGCTTGAACTTCCCATGTGTTGAGATTGATGGAGCATTGTGTCATATCCTTTTTGCAGATGTCTTTGAACCGCAGTTTTGGGCGCCCTGTCATCCTCTTGCCTTCTGCTAGCTCGCCGTAGAGGAGGTCTTTGGGGATACGGCCTGCATCCATTCTTTTGACATGGCCGAGCCACCTGAGGCGTCTCTCGCTAAGAACTGCATGCAAACTGCTCATGTTGGCTCGCTTCAGCACCTCGGTGTTGGGGACCTTATCCTGCCAGGCAACATGCAGGACGCGTCGCAGGCACCTCATGTGGAAGCTGTTGAGTTTCCTTTCGTGCCTTGCGTAGGTGGTCCACATCTCGCTGCCATAGAGGAGAGTGCTGAGTACACAGGCTTGGTAGATGCGCAGTCTGGTTTTCTCAGTGAGGCTGGAATTGTTCCACGCTCGCCGGTTCAGTCTGGCCATAACTGTGGCTGCCCTGGCGATTCTCCGGTTGACCTCCAAGTCGACTGACAGAGAGCTCGAGATGGTGGACCCGAGGTAAGTGAAGTCGTTGACAACCTCCAGGGTGTATCCGTTGATGGTGATGCATGGGGGAGTCCCCGTGCCTTGAGCCATAACATTCGTCTTCGTCAGGCTGATGGCTAGTCCGAACTCCTTGCATGCGTGGGAAAGGCAAGTGACTAGCTGTTGGAGTCCCTCTTCGGAGTGTGATGTCAAAGCTGCGTCGTCGGCGAAGAGCATCTCACGGATGAGCACCTCTTCGACTTTGGTCTTGGCTCGTAGACGGGCCAGGTTGTAGAGCTTGCCATCGGATCTGGTGTGAATGAAGACACCCTTGCTGCAGTCCTTAAAGGCGTATTGGAGGAGCATGGAGAAGAAGATTCCGAACAGCGTAGGCGCGAGGACGCAGCCCTGCTTTACTCCGCTGCTGACTGGGAAGGCCTCAGAGGTTGCGCCGTTGTAGGACACCGTGCTGTGCATGTTGTCGTGAAAGGACATGACCACAGCAAGCAGATGTGGTGGACAGCCATTCTTCCGTAGCAAGCTGAAGAGTCCGCTTCGACTGACCAGATCAAACGCCTTCGTGAGGTCGATAAAGGCGAGGTAGAGTGGTTTATGCTGCTCGTGACACTTCTCCTGCAGCTGGCGTAGGGAGAAGATCATGTCCACTGTTGATCGGCCAGCTCTGAAGCCACACTGGGACTCTGGGTAGACGCGGGAAGCAAGGGTCTGCAGGTGGGCAAGAGCGACCCGGGCGAATACTTTGCCGACGACGCTGAGGAGAGAGATGCCCCGGTAGTTGTTACAGTCGCTGCGGTCTCCTTTGTTCTTGTACATGGTGATAATGTTGGCATCTCTCATATCCTGGGGGATGTAACCCTCCTTCCAGCAGAGACAGAGTAGATGGTGGAGTGGCTGTAGCAGGACTGGTTTCCCGCTCTTTAGGATTTCTGGAGGGATTCCGTCGCTTCCTGGTGCTTTCCCGCAAGCAAGGCGGTCGATGGCTTTGCCGAGCTCTGCCGCAGTAGGTGGGGTGTCTAGCTCCTCCATGACTGGTAGGTCTGGGATGGCTTTAAGAGCAGTGTCTGTTACGGTGTTCTTCGTTGCGTACAGCTCGAGGTAGTGCTCGGTCCACCGCCGCATTTGCTGTTCCTGGTCAGTGATGACCTCACCTGTCTTGGACTTAAGGGGGGCGATCTTGGAGGGGATTGGGCCTGTTGCCTTCTTGATACCCTCATACATTCCTCGTGCGTTGCCTATATCGGCGGCTTCCTGAATGCTTCTGCACAGGTTTAGCCAATAGGTGTTGGCACAGTGGCGGGCGGTCTTCTGGACTTTGTTCCTGGCAGTCCGTAGAGCTTGAAGTGTACTGGGAGTGGGCGTGGCCTTGTAAGCCAGTAGGGCCTTCCTCTTAGCCTCGATCACGGGTTCCATTTCTTCCCAGTGAGCCTCGTACCAGTCAGCGTTCTTCTGCTCTTTCTTCCCGTAAGCAATAATGGCGGAGTTGTATATGGCGTCGCGGAGACGTGGCCAATTGGATTTGATAATGTCATCTGCCGCCACTCCCTCGCCGAGTGCATCTTCCATCTTGTTGATGAATTGCTGGGTCTTAACTGGGTTGCTGGCACAACTGGTGTTGATGCGTGGGCGACCCTTCATCTTGGAGTGGTGCAACCTCTTCGGCATTATGCGCACCTTGCTTACCACGAGGGCATGGTCCGTGTCGCAGTCTGCACTGTGGTAGCTGCGGGTGAGGAGGGTGCTGCCAATATCCGTTCTTCTGGTGATGACGAGGTCAAGCTGGTGCCAATGACGGGAGCGGGGGTGCCTCCATGACACCTGGTGGATCTCTTTGCACTTGAAGAATGTGTTTGTCACGCACAGGCCGTGGTGACACAAAAGCTCAAGCAGTCGCTGACCATTCTCATTGATCTTTCCTCTCCCAAAGTTTCCAAGGCAGGTGGGCCAGGCCATGTGGTCGGCTCCTACTCTTGCGTTGAAGTCTCCAAGGAGATAGAGAGCGTTACTTCTGGGAATCTTGGATAACGCTTCGTCCAGTGCATGGTAGAACTGTTCTTTCTCTTCGGTGGTGGCGCAGAGGGTTGGGGCATACGCGCTAAGAATGCTGACTGGGCTGAAAGTTGTTGACAATCGGAGGGTAAGTAATCTCTCTGTGCCTCCTGTGGGTGGCTCTATGGAGTTAACAAGCGTGTTCTTCACAGCGAACCCAACACCATGCTGTCTTGGTTGGTCCGGAGACTTCCCTTGCCAGTAGAAGGTGTAGTTGGTTTCTCTGATAGTTCCGTTGTCGGCCAACCGGGTCTCCTGTAGAGCCGCAATGTCGATGTTTAGTCGTGCCAGTTCCCTATCGATGACAGCGGTTTTCCTGGCACCCTTGATCCACGGAAGGTCTGCAGTAAGTCCGGGGCACATGGTCCTGATGTTCCAGCTAGCGAGGCGAAGAGCCGGAGGCTTCTTTCTTGTTGTTTGCTTGGAATTAACTGGTGCGGGTGTTTTGTGGCCCACTTTTCGAGAGGCGCCTCTCTGATCCCCACGCACCCAGTGGGGCAGGCGAGCCATGGCGAGACGGTAGCTGTCCAGTGAGGTGCGATGACCTCTCCCACCGTCAGAGGAGACCCCTGGCGCTCGTTTCCTTCGCCCCAAAATATTTAATATAAAATTCTATTAGTAAACAATTTATAAGTTTTAAATTGTGTGCCATTTGAGTAGTGTGATGGCATCTCACACTGTGCCACTCCATCCCTCCCAGGATGTGAATCAACCTTTGTCCAGTGTACGCTACCCACCCATTAATCACTTAGTAACCTTCTAGGTTATCAATTCAACTGTCATGGTATCACAGTGCTTGTGTGTAAGTAACACCCCAAAGAGTAAGAGAATGTTGGTGTCAATTTGGATATGCCAAAAAGAAGCCTGATAGTGCTTCTTGTAAGTAAAAGGGTATATGTGTATTAAAAAAAGAAATAGGATTTATAGAGTTTGGTACTATGCCTAGTTTCAGGCATCTACTGAGGGGTCTTGGAATGTATCCCCTGTACATAAGGGGCAACTGCTGTATGAGTAAAATGGTATATGTCAATTTTTAAGATTAGCCAATAAAGTCATTCATGCCTTATAAACTCTGAAAGTTAGCCAGTAAAGTCCATCATCTAAAAGAACATTCCTGAAGGACAGAGCTCATGGTGTTTATTTATCTTTGCATATATCCCAGTGCCTAGAATAATGTTTGCACACAGTAGAAGGTTTAACATATGTGTGCTCAACTAAATTTAATGAAGAACTTACTTTCTTCTACACTACAGATCTTGCTAACTACTTTGGAATTCAAGTTCCCTCCTGGCACGTACAGATTCTGCCCTATCTAGCCAATTTAAATTAAAAATGGTTGAAAGTGCTAAGGACATCCTGAAACATTTAATTAAAACATGGGGCTCTTTTCTAGGGACCTGACTTAGTAACTGAGGAGGCAAAGGTTAAAGACGGAGTGAGAAAATACCTCTAACCTCCCACACTCAACTCCCCCTACCATAGGTCTTGCCCAGAACCAGCTTTCATGAGTAGGATTTATTTGTTTATTTGTTTACTGGATTTACCATGCAAATAGAAATAATTCTGCCCCACCAACATTTACAGGGCAAGCAGTTTGAATCTGGCAAATTGAAAAGCAAAGGTTGAAGTGCATTGTGGTGATTTTGGAACTGGAAAATTTCTGTATTCTCTTTATCTTTTTTTTAGTTCACACTTAAGCATCCAAGAAGAAAAAAATTCTTTCACATACCTGACTGGGTATGGGAAGCTGTTAAATAGTGGTTAGAACTGGGAGGATTGGAGGGAACTTTCCTCCCCCATTTTTTAAAGTTTGGCTGTAGGTCTTTCTGCCCGCAGGCTACAGTCACATTAGTGGTTGGAAATTGGATAAGGACAGCACAATGACAAATCCAGGTTGCTTGCAATAAGTTGCTAATCCCTTTGCTTTAATATCGGAGCAGCGTATAATGATGTTTGGACATCACTCCAGTTTACTGACGACCCCACTGGGGCCAGCAATAGAACCTTACAACTGTCTAACAAGGCATCAGGTGACTCCCGTCGTCACAGCAACGGACACTGGAATCTAATCTTCCCTCTATCCCTTCTAGCACCCAATAACGCCTAGATTATATAAGTGGCCCATCATTGCTTGGTAACTTGAATCAATTAACGTTAATTCGCACAATGCTATGATGTATTGTGATCACTTTCATTTCAGGGAAGGGGGAGAAATTGCTATAAGTCACCTAAAATGAGGTTGTCTGTGGTGCTGAGGTATTAATTGGGTGTCCATATTAAATGCAAAAGGAGCCCCATCATGAAAGGAAAGTGGATGAGTGACTCTCTTGGCTGCTATTGACCTATCAGAAGAAGACAGTGCCCTTTTCCTTTGCTTTTATCTATTACAGTTTTCCCTATTGCGTGTCAAGTTGATGTATTATAAAAAATTCATTTGGTGACCTTTCACCCCCTTAGCAGATTAAACAATTTCACTTCGATGGCATCATTAACAGGACCCTGCATTTAATGATGATTTCTCTAAAAGGCCACGGAGATTCGATTTTAAGCTAACAGATTTATTGCACTATTATAACATATCGTAAAAAACTGTACCACCTACGGTCAGGTTTTAGGATAGAAACTGCTTAAGAGTTTATGTGGAGCTTAAAGTGGTATTACCTTGGGATATGCTGTTGCAGCAAGTCTCTGACCTCCAGTGAGATGCTGTTTACATTTAATAAGAGATGTTTGCTCACAATAAACTTTAAAGTGTGTCAGGGACAGGCCTTTCAGCGGGTATTCAGGCAGTTGGTTCCCGTCCCTTCCTCTCTAGACACCAATCTAGTTACGTCAGGATCTTTGATGGAGACTTTCAGTTTCTCTAACCCACCCTGCTAGCCTGAATCCTGTCCTGCATCAGAAAGCATTTAAGAACTAGGTTAGGGGAGAAATAGATCTGGTAAGAATGTTAGAATTTTCTAATAACCTGGGACCCATAGAAGAATAGAATTGAAAGCATAGATTTAAAACCCTGTTTTAAATTAGTCCCTTTAAAAAAGTTAAAAGGGAGCCTTACCCACTCAGGTTAAGCAAACTAATAAATGATGATTGGTAGGGTGTGTTGAATTCCCAGTGAATAATTTTAGGACTATTCTGCTCACTCCCCAGGATTCTCAGGGGAGAGGGAGAGTGCTTCCTACAGCAACTTCATATTTCATGATCCGTTCTATTTGCTCTTCCACTATTTCCTCTTTTTAGGACTAATTGTCACCTTTACCTGACATACACCTTCCGTGTTAAATAAATACTTTATCCTTTTCTCCTCACAAAAGGAAAAAAAAAAAAAGGTTAGGGAATAAAGTGTTTGACACACAAGCATTTAACTGAGGGCAGGATAGGCTACTTTTCTTTTTTTTAATCAAATCCTTTTTTGTTAGACCTGACCTATGTTGTATTGAGGATAAGTCACCATAGGATGCTCCATATTAGGGTAATATGTATGATATGTGATGACTGTCTACATATTTTCATTTAATTGCTAAAAATCTATTACATGCCTATGATGTGTAATATATGATAGGCTCAGTTGGGCAATAGATATATACTCCATAAACTATAATGTTCTTTTTAAAATAATGTTCTTTTTAAATTTATTTATTGATTTTAGAGAGAGAGGAAGAAGGAGGGAGAGAGAGAGAGAGACAGAGACATTGGTTTTCTTTTTCCACTTATTTATGTATTCATTGGTTGATTCTTGTACATGCCCTGACCTGGGATCAAACCAGTAACCTTGGTATATTAGGACAATTCTCTTACCAACTGAGCTACCTGGCCATGGTCTACATGCTTTTAATAAAACTATCTCAGTCATTAAAAATGTCAAAACTCTAGGAAAAAAAGATGTTTTAAGGTTTCATAAATTATATAACCATTTCATTTATTTTATTTATGCTATTTTACTTCTAAGTCACACCAGCGATTAATGTACTCAGAAGGGGTGAAAAACAATATAGCTCATTATTTTACCGCTCTATATCTTGGTCATACCTGTACTATTTGTAAAACCTTTTGTAGGTTGCTTTATCCTTTTCTGGACCTCAGTTTCTTCCTGTATAAGTAAGAGTACCTACCTCATGATGTCGTTTTAAAGATGCAATGAGATTACACATGGAAGGCTTAGAAGAATACCTGGTATGCAGTTAGTACTCGGCATGTATTAATTATAAGTATTATTTTCCCTAAGGCCTTTATTCATTTAAAATCAATCAATCAATTAATTGCACAGTTATTGAACCTATTTAGTGCAAGCACGCTGTGGAGAGCATAAATATGGAAGGGTTGATATGAGAACTAAGTGAGCTATTGCATGTCAAACAGTGCTGCACTGGCTTGCTCTCAGGCATTTCCTCCTGGTTCTCAGTGATGTCACCTTGCTGCCAGAATCAGCCATGGAGAAAGTATTCATGTCATGGAAACTGGAAAACATTGCAAATCAGGGTCTTTCGGGGGAGAGCTGGCTTACTAGTATGCTGCTGAACACATTCCCACTACCTGAGTATTATACTCTTAAGTTCCCTCACTGAAGTTTTTTTGGGGGGCTGATGTTAATAAACTGTGATAAAAGTCTAAGTTCATAACTTATGATTCTCTCCCCATCTCCTCAAAGCCAGTCCACTCTTTACTATGGCTGAGCAAGCATATTAAATAAAGGCATAATTATTCTTCAGTTATAAGGTAATGTTCACTATGAAGTGTATTGTTAAGTTTCTAGATGCCAAGGCAAATATTTCACTGGTAATAGTGTATTATGGAAAATAGCCAACGCAGTGATATTTGTAATCTTATGGATGTATTCTATTTATTTTACATGTGCCAGAAATACAAGCAATTTTAAAACTGGGAACTCGATATATATCCGGCCCTATGTTCTTTCAATCCTTGTCCAGCCTTCGGATGGGGAAGTGGGAAAAGAACTTCCAGTACAACCACGGCTCGTTTTCCTGGACAAGCAGGTAACTTGTTCATGGGTACAATCTTTAGAGCTGGGTAGCATGTACTGAGCACACAGGGCAGATTCCATCATCATGATCCACATTTCAGAGTGTCCTCTGTGTGACACTTGCTGTGCTGAGAACTTCTTGCTACTTCTGCCACCGTCCTTCCATTTCACAGCCTGCTTTCCTGCCACTTTGAATGGATGGCCAGCATTTGATCATGCATGAAACTATAGTTCTAATACTTTTCCTCCTCAAATTCTTGAAGCGGGTTTCTCTTATCTTCTCAGAAATCTAGCTTCTCAAAAAAGTGTATCTGTATCTGAAGAAGTATTTTATATGCTAATGAAAGAAGTTGTGCCATCACATCTGCATAATAGTTTTATGCTATTTTAAATAATTTCACATATATGTGGTTAAGTAAATCATTAGAAAGAGGGTTCAGTGCTTAATTCTAATTTCAGTGGCCATGCCCTCTGATTTCATTTTATCTTTTCTGTATTTACTAAAGTCATGGAAGAAAACAAAGTGGAATATGATAATTAAATCTACTTTTGACACCTTATTTTTAAAATGCATCTTCTGACATGTTTACAGGGACAAGGACATGGGACTGAAGTTCACACTTGGAAATTTGTCACTTTTGATCTAGTCTGGTCCTCACCCAATTCTCTCCTACTTTCTTCTCTTGACCTTGCCTTTCCTATTAACCATCGGCACATAATGCCACTCTTCTCTTCTATAAACTAAGTTTTTCTTTCTCCTCTTAACTACCTTGCCCAAATTCTTCTCTCAATATGCTATTCATAATATATTCTTACCATGAGAAAGAAAATGCTTATTTATTATTTTCCTTCCTTTGCTTATTTGTACTGAATTTGTGCTTTATGAAAAATTCTATTCTGAATTCTCTTCTTTTTTTTTAGATAAATTCACAAAATTCTCTTCTGAATCCAACTTTTCCTTTTTTTTTTTTCTATTTTCAGAATCGGAGAGTTGAGTCCTTGGGGCTGCCGTCAGAGCCTTGGGCCATTTCTGTTTCCCTGGAAGGGACATCGGATTCAGTGCTGAAAGGTAGGTATCAGTGACATTCAGAGAACTGTTACTACTGCATCTGCACAGAAAATGTTTGCAGCCATAAGGGATTCATAGCAAGGTCAGCAGTACTCAGTATCTTCAGTAATTTGAGAGAAACACCCTTCGTGCCCAGTCTACAATGCCAGTGTCTGTGAAAAAGTGTTGGCTAGCAGTAAATACTTTAGAACCACCTACTCCTCTCCCTTCCTTTGCCTGATGAAAGTGCATTATTGTCATACCCATATCCCCAATATGGTGTAAAGAGAAGAACATGCATCCTTAGACAAATGATTTTTTGGTTCAATATCAGAGATTGGCCCAGGGAGCAAGGTCACCCACACAGGCTGGTTTCTATGAAGAAACACTGGCTCTCAACAACAGGACAAATGAATGTGATGGCAAATGCAGAGCACCTGGCCCAGAGTAGATCCTCAAGTTCGTTTTCCCCTCTCCCCCTTTCTATGTCTTCTGTTACCTTCCTGTGCAGTTCCAGTACCATGGCTTAGCTTTATTTACTTTTCACATGCACATGGTCCCTGTGAAAATTAAAAAATTATTTTATTCTTTGCTTCTGTGAGTTTAAAAATTTTAGATACTTCATATAGATGAAATCAGGCAGTATTTGCCCCTCTGTGACTGGCTTATTTCCTTGGCATAATTGTCCTCAATGTTCATCCAAGTTGTCACATATTTCAGAATTTCCTTTTTTAAAGGCTGAATAATATTCCATTGTTTGTGTATAGCACATTTTCTTTACCTATTCATCTGCTCATTGACATTTAGATTGTTTCCGTATCTTGGCAAGTGTGACTAGCACTGCAAATGACATGGGGTGCAACTATCTCTTTGAGATCCCGATTTTAATTCTTTTGCAAAAGTACCCAGAGTGGACTTACTTGATCATATTTCTATTTTTAATTTTTTGAGTAGCACCCATAGTGTTTTCCATAGCAGATGTAACATTCCCACCAACAGTGTATAAGAGTTCCAGTTTCTCCACATCCTCATGAACACTTGTCTTTTGGTATTTTGATAATAACCATCCTAACAGGTGTAAAGTAAAACTCATTGTGATTTTGATTTGCACTTCCCTGATGAGTAGTCATATTGAGCATCTTTTCATATACCTATTGGTCATTCATAAGTTTTCTTTGGATAAATGTCTATTCAAATCTTTAGTTTATTTTTTAATCAGGTTATTTGTTTGTTTGTTTTTTGCTATTAAGTCATAGGAATTCCTTCTATTTTTTGGAAATTAACCCTCATCAGAAACATGGCTTGCAAATATTTTCTCTCATTCTGTAGTTTGCCTTTTCACTGTTTGTTTGCTTTGCTATGGGGAAAATATTTAGTTTAATGTTATTCCACTTGTCTAATTTTAAGATGTCAGTACTACCCAAAAATGACCCACAGATTCAATGTGATCTCTATTAAAATTGCAATAACATTTCTTAAAGAAATATTTTTTAAAATAGTAAATTCATATGGAACCACAAAAAATCCAAAATAACAAAAATGATCTTGAAAAGGAAAAAGAAAACTACTGGAGGCATCCCATGTCCAAATTTCAAAATATAGTACAAAACTGTAGTAAATAAAACAGTATGGTGCATGGATAAATACAGACATAGATACAAATGGAATACAATAGAGAGCCCAGAACTAAGTCCCTATACTTACAGTCGAGTGACATTAGCAAGGGAGCCAAGAACACACAATGGAGAGAGGATGGTCTCTTTAACAAATGGTGCTGAGGAAATTGGATAGCCGCATGCAAAAGAATGAAGCTGCACAATTGCTTCATACCAGATAGGAAAAAAAAAAAAAAAAAAAAAAATCAAAATGGATTAAAGGCTTAAATATAAAACCTGAAACTCCTAGAAGAAAACAGAAAAAAAAACTTCTTCACATTGATCTTGGCAATGATTTTATAGACATGACATCAAAAGCACAGATAACAAAAGCAAAATTAGAGGATATACTGATAACTTTAAAAATTTAGCTTATTAGATTTCTTACACACTTCATAAACCAGTTAAAACACTTCTATTGGTTTTAGGTTGTGTGTAACATTTTTTCAAACTTGTAAATGACTTATGTACCAGTTTAAACATCAGCCTATTTGCAACATTTCTGGTTTCCAAGGGAAGGCCATGACTTTAGAGTTATTTCTTGCTCTACCCAGGCTATGTGTCAAAGCCCATTCACATGGCTCCTGTAACATATATAAAATGCTAAAATGTATAGAAATAAGTCAATCATAGAAGTGCTAAATCTTGCTGCTCCTGCTAACTGCATTTACTTGGGCCTAAATTATTTCTATTGTCTGCTATATAATATATCTGCCTCTCCTGAGGATATTGTTCTTTTCCTTTTTTCATTGTTACTGTCTCTAAAAAAAAGGAAGAGATAAAATTGTTCTGATCAAGTTTCCAAGAAAATGAATTCTCATTCAACGTAGTTTTTAATAAATTAATCCCAGGCTTTTTAAAAATTGCTATATTATTTAGCTTACAGTTTTTGTTTCTGTGCTAAGTTACACCTTCTAACTTCCAGAAGACAGCACTAGCCATAGAAGTAGCCCCTTCTGAAAATTTTCTTAAAGAGGCAATCAACATTTCATGATTAACTATTTCATAGCTTCCAAATTTTTATTTTTAAAGCTTGTTTTATTCTGTTGTTTTCTTATTGGAGCTGTAAATTTGACTGATATCTCTTTTTTCAAGTTGCTTTTCAACTATTTTTGTCTATAAATTTCCTACTCTATCTGCTTAAGAAATCAAAGCTTTTCAGCCTGTGAACAAAAATAATTTGTTCCCAAATTTCTGTAGTCTTCTTATTGTCCTCATCACCCTGCCTACTTCCTCTGTATAATCCAATTTTAAAGGCCTGGATACTGCTGCTCATTTTATGAGAATCACCTCATAGGCTTTCCATATTTTTCATACTTCCACTCATAAACTTGATATTTTATTCACTTTGGTGAAAGTAACGCCCATATTGCTAAGTCATATTTTTGTTCTTGGTGATTTCTTTACCCAAGCAATTAAATTGGAAACTCCTTGGGTTCAAAATCCTAAGGGAAAAAGCCCTAAATTTTTTCTATACAAATTTTCAGAGACAAGCCACATTATTAAGAAAGTAAGGCAATTAAGCAAAGATATCTAAGTTTGGCTAATGTGAAAATTAAACTTTCAAAACTGTGTTATGAGGTAATTTTAAACTGCTTATTTTGATGATGTCATTCTGTCCATTCTTCAATGCCAGCTAGCTGTTGCTGGCATTTTGGTCTGGAAAGCACAAGACACACAGTAATTCTGATCTTAACACAGCAGCATCAAAAATATCAATGTTCAACTTTTTTCATGTTCTAGTTATATATATATATGTGTCAGTTACCCTAACCTGACTACTGAAACTTACCTACCTCATCCTCTACTTTATACATTCCCCATGTTCTATACTTTAATCCATACTCCAAACCATACACACACTGCATACCTTACCGTTACTCCATATTTGCCTTTGTCCTTTCATGCTGCTATAAAAAAGTATCATAGACTGGAAGGCTTATAAATAAAGAGATGTATTTCTCACAGTTCTGAACCTGTGAAACCCAAGATCAAGCCTCCAGGAAATTCTGTGTCGGGAAGGGCTCACTTACTGGTTCACAGACAGCCATCTTCTTACTATGTCTCACATGGAGGAGAGTGAGGGAGCTCTCTGGGGTCTCTTGTATAAGGGTACTTAACTGCATTCATGAGGGTTCTGTCTCAATGACCTAATCATATTTCAAAGGCCCCACCTCCAAATACTATTACATTGGAAGATTAGGTTTCAATGTCTGAATTTTGGAGGGGTACCAGTATTTAGTCCATAGCAATACCCTTATTTATACTCTATAACTTACATATATATGGTATTTCATTTATCCTTCATGCCTTACCTGTGTTCCCTATCCTTGGTCATACTCCATACTGGACCCATACTCTGTACTTTACCAACACTCCTATTCTATCACTTATCCATACCCAGGGCCTTATTCAGATTCCATGCCTTACTGATATTCCTTTTTTTAAACATTGTGGTGAAATACACAGAACATAAAACTTAGTATCTCAAACATTTTTATATGTACAGTTCAGTTACCCATATTCTTTACCTTACCCATACTTCATACTTTGCTCATGCTCTCTATCTTAGTCATACTCCATACTTCACAGTACTTTATACGTTACCCACACTCAGTATCTTGCTCATTGCGAGGACAATGGAATCTATTCAGTCTCCCTCACCCAGGATGCCCAGGCATGGGCTGCTAGAGATGATATTAGATTCACTTGCACAGTGCACTCACAGTTATATAAGCATTGATGCCATATTTTGTCTGGTG
The DNA here is from genome assembly GCF_987537825.1 of Furipterus horrens. Lineage (NCBI taxonomy): Eukaryota > Metazoa > Chordata > Mammalia > Chiroptera > Furipteridae > Furipterus > Furipterus horrens. Next base: position 104,094,088 of record NW_028327176.1, on the reverse strand, counting down.
GCCTGCTTTGTCTAGGCATAATATAAAAGGAGCAGGAAACTTCAAGGGAGTGTCCGTTCATGTCCATGTTCATGTCTGGACAGCAGGGGCAGGGAGCAAACGAAGGAGCGGTGCCGAGCAGTGGTGGGTGCTGAGCGCCGAGTGAGTGAACGGCAGGGTTGCAAGTGAGAATGCTGTAATATCTGCAATAAAGGGACCGTCAGAGATTCAAACCTTGCCTCAGTTGTTCATCTGATTGCCGGACAAAACGGAATCTGCATTCGTTGGCATGACACTCATATTCTATGCCTTACACATACTCCATATCTTATTTTTATCCTGTATCTTACTCAGATTTCATATTTTACTTTGCTCCACTCCTAATACTTACCTCCCAAAATCATTACTTTTTTTTAGTTATCCCAAGGATCTGATCACTGAACAGCTTAGAATCATATTGTGATCATGCAAAATGAATGAGACAGGAAACTCTTTGATATTTTGTTCTATTAACAATAACTCAGGCTAAGCGAGGTGACTCACCTGGATCAGTATTGAAACTATTGTTCTCTTTGGGAGATCCAATAGAAAAGTACAAGGAACAGGCTGAGGTTGTCTTCTATGCACCCATTTTTGTGTGTGTATGTCACGTAGGAAAAAAAGTATTGTGTCATTTTCTGTTTTTAGAATGCCCACATTACTAAGAGCTCCTATTTTATATGATTGAAAGTATCTTTTAAAACCAACATGAAATACTTCTTAACTTCAGAAAGAATGGAACCCAATCCATTTGGAATGGATTGCATAACTTATTTTAACTATTTCCTGAAAAAAAGCAAAATAACAACAACAACACTATACCTATATATCTGGTGTAAATTTTTATTCTGTGATTTAACTTCATTTTATCTCAGTAGATCTTTCTCAGTAACAGATTATTAACAACAACAACAAAAAGCAGATTTATATACACAAAGCTCTTCAGATTTTTTTGATAATTATAGATCCTAGTGTTGGAAAAAGGTGTTGCTATTTTTTAAAATAAAGTTTCAACATTAATGATGTAATAGTTTGCTAGTGTGTGTTGCTATGAATGAGAGATGATGGCAGAGAATTGGGGCTGAAAAAGTATTTCAGAAACCATATGCCCTGTGGAAACATACTCAGGTAGCATTCCCTGTTAAGTCATGTAATCAATTTCAGTTTTGCACAAGCCCAGCACCACATCTCATTCCAAGCTCCCTCAGCCAGTCCATTGTTTATACCAGCTTGATAAGGGAGCCTGTCAATGGCATGTGTATATTTTATAATTACCATTCCAGAGATATGGTGAACCCTGGAGTAGTGTACTGGACTTGGCAGCTACTGTCTCAGCTTTGGCACACATGTTTCAAATCTGAGAATATCATATATATTCATATATATATATGTATATATATGAATCTTTGTTGAGATCTCTGAGGCAAGCTGGTATTTAACACAAAAGCAAACCCATTTGGAGCTAAAGCGCTTTCCATTAGGCAGTTTGGCGGCTGTTTATGAGGCAGACTCACTGTGCTCCACGGACACATTTCAATTAAATGCTGCTTTGTATTCCTCCAAAGATGGGAACAATAAGGACGTTTGTCAAAGGAAAAACTACAGCAAATGATTCCATGTTGAACATCTGTACTCTGCAGTTCATTGTTTGCAAGAGTTTATTGACCATAATTTTGATGCATATAGGTTTTAAAGAGTATAAACTGCATTTATCTTGCGTGCCTATCATTTATTTTTGTCTTGGTTTATTTATTTCCATTTTTCTGGGCATTTTATTTATTCTGGAACTCTGAAGAGATGAAGGAAAAGATGTTTCCAAAAAAGGAAGTTTAGTTAGCTCTGCAAAATTGATGAGGAAAAACAATGTTTTCACAAAAAAGATTGAGCAATTGAAGTGAAAGATGTAACACTATGCATATATCTTTATGATATCTTTCAGCCTTAAACATCTTCAATGAATTTATAAATTCTAAGACCACTCTCCTAACTCATTGTCCATCATAGAAATTATAGTGACTTTTCCAGAGTGAAATGTAGCAGCTGATAATTAGCAAAGTAATATGAGGATAGTGGAGTCAGAAGACTAATTAATTAATAGCATTGTGAATGTGATCCTGCCTTTCACTTTATAAATCAATGACTTATTTTTATAAGAAGTCAGGTTTTTATATTTGTTTTTGTTTTTTGTTTTTTGCATTTTATTCAGGGAAACCATGGCCCAGGCAATTGAAGTTGCTAAATCTTTATCAATCATGATTTGATGCATTGCTAAAGTCTTTATCATTTGGCCTAACTCTGCTCCTCACATACACTACAGAACCTTTGAGTAGAAAAGAGGCAGAGACTGAAAACTGACCACCTAAAAGACAATACAATAGTCTTTCTTGAGAGACATTTACTAATAAAATAGTCAAGACATAGTAGTGGTTAAGAATGTTAACGTTGAAATTAGGCCAATTTGGGCTATAACACTGGTGCCAAGTAATTAAACTTTTATGATTGTATTTCCTAATCTCTAAATAACATAGACAATAACATATTTTATATGATTTTTTGTAGTTTATTTATAATGCATTTATAATGTATATAAAGCAGTGTCTGGTTAAGCTTTCAATATATGCTAGCTGTTATTATTATTCTGTCTTGGATAATTTGGTTTCAAGACTTGTGTAAGAAAACCCTGATGGAAATAGTGACCTCTTTAATTAAAAAAATTTTTTTCCTTTATTTTCCAGTTGTCTCTCTATAGAGAAGAAATTGCTCTTGAGTAGATGACTAACATTTATTTTTTGTTCTTGTGTTTGTTTGTAGGACATACTCAGGCAGAAACTCAAGATGGTTGTGTGAGCTTCTCTAACTTGGCAGTTTTGATCTCTGGGTCAAATTGGCGCTTTATTTTTACTGTCACTTTCCCTCCAGGTAATTTCAGCACAATGTGTTTTTATTATTATTATTTTATTAAAAATAACCCCTTCTCCTTTATAATAGGAATAGCTTCTGTCATGAATAAGAAGTGTCTAAATATAGAAAAAGAATCACTTGTTTATATTATTATTAAGGTGTGAACAGCAAGAACACATGTAGAGATGAAGCCTCAGGAGAATCCTGTTAAACAAGAATCCAAATGTACATTTTCCTCTAGTTGTTAAAATTTACTTTGAATTATATAAAATTTTTTTCTATAACATTGGGTAGCATTTAGTTCGATATTAATTAGGTAATTTTAATTTATAAAAAAGAGATTCCTAGTATATTGAATATTATGAATTCTAATCTTCCATTTCTGCCCTCTTCATCTACTTTACTGCCCCAACCCTATAAATGGTAACTGTACCCATTTAAAATCCTGGTACTTTGGAAGCATAGGTATAAAGTGTGTAAAAATTGCTTATATGATCCAGTTCTTCTTGAAAAAATATTTTTAAAAAATTTCCATTCTGAACTATTCTTGGCAATTTTTCATTTGTTTGAGAAAATACTATTCAACAAGTTTATAGAAGATAACAAACTAATTAAACTTCAAAGCCAGGTGAACTATGTAAAATACTACTCTCCCTTTTCTATGAAGGGTAAATGTGAGAGTCCATTTTCTGACATCCTTTCTTTAAAAGAATTGAACTCTGATGAAACAGAACAGCCCACTTGAAAAAAATGATTTAAATATCCATGCATTATTGTGATTTACTTACGCCCCCCCCAAAAAAGAACTCCACCTAATTGAATTTTGAAAATAGTAACATCACATTTGAATGGAAATTATGTTGTTTTCTGATCATATCAATAAAAAAATTCTTACAATCAACGCCCTGGCTGCTGTGAATTGAGCGTCGGCCAGCGAGCCAAGTGTCGCTCATTCGATTCCCAGTCAGGGCACATGACTAGGTTGCACATCAGGTCCCCAGTTGGGGGCACAAGTGAGAGGCAACCACACAGTGATGTTTCTCTCACTCTCTTTCTCCTTTCCCCTCTCTCTAAAAAAATAAAATAAAATAAATTTTAAAAAACAAACAATCAAATAAATAAATAAATAAATAATTTAAAAAATTCTTACAAAGCAATTGATTTTCATTATTCTGGTTGCATGTGTTACATCCTAATTTGTATTATAAACATTTGTATGTGTATTTCACTTACTAGCTCATAAATATTTTAAAAACGAGAACGATAACTTATCCACAAAGCAAAATAAATAATCACTAAGCAATCTTTGGAAAATTGATTAAAAAATTACTAACTTTGTTTTTACTTCTGCAAACCCCTGGTAAAATCCATTCCCCTGTATCCTGGCTATATTTATTTTATCCAGATGCCTATATAAAGAAACTAATTGATAACAAACAAGTCAAGTTTGTCTCAAATAGAACCATTTCTAGCTAATTTTTTATGGTAGCTTTGGGACTGAGTCGGCCAGGAATCAAGAGACTGAAGATGTGACTGTGGCTTTCAATCATATCGTCAGGTTTAACTCAAGAAAAGCATAGCAAAGAAAAACATGGTGTTTTCTTGAGTAGAGAAAATAAAAACTGTTATTGCTTGAGTGAGTCGGATAAAAGAAGATATGTGGGATTGATTTATTTGTTTGAATAAACTACTTTTACTTTTTAAATTTATACTTTTAAAATGCTGGCTGTAACTAACTTGTATTCATAGGCAAGCTTTGTTTAAGTTTTTAGTTTTGTGAAGTATAAATGACATGATAAACTATACATATTAAAGCATGCCATTTGATAAGCTTTGATGAATGTATACTCCCATGAAACCCTCTCCACAATTAAGATAATGAATATATCGATCACCTTCCAATGATGGGCAAATTTAAAGTTGTCATGTTTTTTAAAATAATATACATTAAAAGTTATCTTTTTTGTGCAACTTTTTATGAATTCAAATACATATATAAATTCATGTAATCACCACTACAATCAGGATACAGAAAATTTTCCCTCAAAAATATTTCTTACGGTTTCTTCTGTTTCTTTTGTTCTCACATGCTCCCCTCCCACTACCTCTAATCCCTAGCAGCCACTGATCTGGTCTCCACTCCATTCCTATAGTTTTGTTTTTTCTAAAATGTCATATAAATGGAATCGTACAGTATGTTCCATTCAGATATGGGCTTCTCTCACTCAGTATAATGTACTTGATGTTCATCCCAGTTGTTTCACATTGTTTCTTCCTCCCTTCCCTTCTCCCTCCGTCCCCACCTCTCTCCCCTCCTCCTCCTCCTCCTTCTCTTTCTCTCTCTCTCTCTTCCTTCATTTCTTCTTCTTTCTTGTTCTCATTTTTCCCTTTTTGACTGAGTAATATTTCATGAACCACAGCAGATTGTTTCATTCCTCTGTTGAAGAACATTTGCATTGTTTCTGGGTTTGGGTGATTATGGGTAGAGATGCTGTAAATATTTATGTGCAGATTTTTGTATGTATAGACAAGTTTCTTTTAGACTCTTTTACGTCTTGTTTCAAATGTAATAATAAAATGAGAACCAAAATGTTTAGTCTATTAGAAGTAGAGGAGTTTGAGATGAATTCTTAGAAAGATGCACTCTGTAAAAAAATCACCCATTCATAGCCAAGTGTCTCTATCTATCTATCTACCATGCACTACCCTGTTTTTTGGATAACAGAATGTGCATGGACGTTAGAAATTCTCTTGGCTCTGTAGTAGGATTCTCTGTGGCCCTATTTTGGTTGTTACAGGCCATATTTTAAATAGGATACATATGTCACAGCAAGTAGTTTCACATTCTGGAACTAAGAGCATTTCTGCTCTAATTAGTGGAACATAAGAATGAAGCTGAAATTTTGCATTGGTGGAGGTGTGTCTGAGAATAAAAAGGGAGAATTGGGAGAATTCCTTATCAGTGTTTAACAAATTGGAAAGAACAATTGTGTGGTATTGTTGAAATTGGGTTCCTGTGCTTCTTAAGTAATACAAACCTTGAATTCATTTTTTTGTTCATTTATTTAAACATTTAATTCATTAAATATTTATTAAACCTACTTAGTACTGTAAGCATATTTACCCACAATATTATATTATCATATTACTAATAGGTATTATGGAGACTTTTTTGTTTTTTAACAGGAACCAATTTTACAGCTCGATCTAGGCCATTCACCATCTTACCTGTGACAAGGTCAGAGAGGTCAACGGTCATCCTGTCTGCCGCCCTGTGCTCAGTGGTCTCGTGGCTGACTCTGTGCTGCCTGGTGTGCTGTTGGTTTAAGAAAAGCAAAAGCAGAAGTATGCATATTTTTTGAATGAAAATATTGGAGGGAAAGTAACATCATGTATATATGTTAACATTTGTTTTTCTTCCCCCAAAGAGAAGTTTTTATGAACTTTTGCAACATATTAAATCTCATGGGGCTAAATTGTCCACTTCATACAGTGGAGATGACGATTGCCTCATCTTAAATAATAATTGCAATACTGATAAAATCTAAAATTTATTGAACACTCACTACGGACCAAGTTCTAAATACTTTAGAACCATGAATTTATCTAATCTTCACAACAACTGTAGGAAGTAGGTACTAAATACTATGTCCTTATTATGAAGGTGGAGAATGAGGCATAGAAAGGCTAAGTAACTTGTCCCAAGTTCACACAATCAGAAGGAAACCAGGCAGTTTGGCTCTAGATCTTACTTTCTGAAACTCCATGCTCCACTGCCCACGCAACCCTCCAAAAGGTGAGCTCAAGGATTGGAGGGAAATGTCCTCTTCTCCTCCAGAAGAGGAAAGAGAGCACTTGGTGTTTTCTCTGCAGACATAAAAATTATGGTCTCAGACATTTTTCCAGAAGCAAATTTTTTAAAGCCAGAGACATGGAAAATCACTGAGGAAAAGAGGTTCTAGAGAAGAGACTTCTATTTTCCTACTCTGCTCTTAGAGTGAGAGACATAGCAAGTTCCTTACCTCACCCACCCTACACTCCCCATCAAAGGAACGGATAAAACTCTTACGATACTAGGAGATATTAGGAAACTAAAGTGATAAGAGTGAGTATATACAAAGGCAAAATGAGGAGAGGCAAAGACAGTCAAAATTAAGAAAGGAGAAAGGAAGAAGTGTGATGCCACTACTAGAAAATTCACTATTTTGAACCCAGCCTCAGCCCAACATCCCTACCTCTCTCCTTGTCATGATCAGTCTGAACATACTACAAGGAAGCTTGAGGATTCCTTGTCTTTCTCAAAAAGAACAAGATCTCCTCACCTTGTGTTGCTGCCTCTGATTTTTTGAACCACAGGTTCTGGTCTTCATTTTCAAATCTAAAGTTCATTGTGTGTGTGTGTGTTGCTTTCTGATTTGAAAGCAAAGAGCTTTCATAATTTTTAATCTTATGTGATCCTGTGATGTACGTAATTTAATTCTCATCCACCTTTTTATATATAAATCTACTGGCCTTGGAGGGACATTCCACTAAGCTCTGCTCACCCCATTTCTTCTCTTTTCTTCTCCTAGATCTAGGGAAGCTTCTTCTGCATTTACTAACATATTAATTACCCACCCCACTGTTCTGTTTTTTTCTTTGAACTTTTCATTATCTGTGGAAACATTTTCCTGGATTAAATCTCATATTTTCCTGTCTGAACAAAGACTCTTAACTTTCTATTAAAAAAAATATTTAAAGAGGTGAGAGGAATATTATGGAGGAAAAAAAATCTACAGTAATCAGTTCTGTATGAGTAATTTGTATTTCCTTCTTTATATTTTATGTACTTTTGAAATTGCTAAAATTAACATTCACTACTTTACAATAAAATATTGTTCTCTTTGCATGTGTCTTTGTAATTTCCTGTGAATCTATAATTATTTCAAAACAAGAGGTTAAAAAATATTAGTTATATTCTACACCAGCTCTGTCCAATAAAAATATAACATGACCAAAAATGTGAGGCACCTAATATAAACTTCTAGAAGCCACTTAACCTAACATATCAAAGTTTATTTCAACATAGTATGAATATGAAAAATGTTATTTTATATATTTTTTCAAAATTAGGTATACTATACTTTACAGCACATCTCAATTTGAATTAGTCACATTTCACATGTTCAATAGCCACATGTGCTATTAGACAGTAGAGGTTTTTACCTTAAAGTTGGTGGCCAGTACATGAGATTTTATTTAATTATTCCTTAAACTCTAGACTTATTACATTCATTCCATTGCATGTATCTCACAATTGTTTTTTGGGGTCATACAAAGGAAACATTTTAACACTTATGGCCCATTTACACATAAAAATCTTATTTTATCTGAAAAAATTAAAAAAGAAACACTCACTTCTTTCTCTCATTAATTTAGAAATAAAAAATGAAGATATTCCTGAATCCCAGACTAATGATCAAAAGAATTATGTCCATGGCTCATCTAAACACCAAGGATCACAGGTGGAGATTAAAAAAGAAGACCCTGTAACGGGAGAAGGTAAACTTGGACAATGGGGAGGATTCCCACCAGAGACCAAACGTGAATAACTATAGCTTCCCTCTCCCCGTTACTGTCAGTTTCTGATTCAATTTAGTTTATAGCCTTTTTTAAAAAAAGTTCTTGTTACTCTTCAAGGAAATCATACCCCAGCATAGGAATACACAAATCTAGCTGATCATTAATCTATTAACCTATTATTTAAGTTGATACTTATATTTTCTTACTTTGTAGAATGCTATTCACTTAACATTTGAATCTGTTACACAGAGAAAGGGAAAACCAGAGTACAGGCATATAATCTTTCCCTTAGCTGTTGCAAATCCGCCGGTTTGGAAACATTATTGAATTTGGGAAAGAAGAGAGTACAGCTGCCAAATACCAACTATGCAAATTAGATTGAATATAGACCCCCTCAAGAAATGAGTCAGCTTTGTTAAGCTCTGTTTTGTTGTTTAGTCATTCTCTTAGCAAAATGTATTATTTTCTTGTGCTGTGCATTATGCCAAATGACTTTGCTTGTTATATTGTTAAATTGCCATTAGGATTGGTGCCAACCAGAAAAGAGAGGTATTTGTCTCAAACCAATGCTTTGCCCTTGTCCATCCAAGGACAGAGGAAGGGGAAAGATAGTGGGCAGAGCACAAGATGGATTTGCCAAGTATGGATGTGGTGTATGAAAAATATTTATATAATTTCCATGGATCTGAAACACTTTGAAACATATGCTCTAAAGAGAAGAATATTCCCATTTTTTCCTAAGTAATAGCCAACTATCATGGTATTTTCTGCTTGAAAAGAAGTATGAATCTTAATGATTCTGAGTGCATGCTTAACCAAAAAATAGCAGTCCAATGTTATTTGTTCTGTTTCTATCTAACTAGTTCAGTTAACTCTGCTGAGTGTGTAAAAAATGAAGTTATTACCTTTTTTTAAAATTTTCCAACATATTTGCCAGTTATACTTCAGCTCCTGGATCTGCCCCAAAAAGCGTGAGTGGGGGAGGGGGGAGGAATGGAGACAGAGAAGGAACAGGAATTCTTCCTACATTCCATTTGATACATCTTTAACTTTGGTTTCTAGAAGTCCATATGACTGCATGCAAATTCAGGACCAGTGTTTGAAAACAATCACCTGAGCTCAGCTAGCTGCATTTTTCAGGAAATGGCAGGCATGATGCTAATTTCTCCCCTAATCTAATATGGCCATCTCTACATGAATCTTGGTTGCCCTGAGTAAATTAACTACATTAGGCAGTCCACAATGCCTGGTTTTTTTATTAAGGAACATTTTATAGGTGGTGCCTTATTAATAAATTATCAGGAATGAGACAAGGGACAGGCTCCTGTGGAAGAGTTTAGATTGATGAGATGGGAGCACCAGAAAGGCCATTTTATTAGGGCATCCCAGTTAAACATAGAAAGATGTGTTATATGAATCCTCCCCTGGGGATCATAACAGATTTGTTTCTTCATCTTTTAAGGTTTGTCCAAATCTAACGAGCATTGTTTCCAATGCAAGTAATAAGGCATTTCCTGATTTCCTTTGGAATTTATTACCAGCTATGAAATACCTGATTATTGCTAGCTTTAAGTAAATGTGTTGTTATTTCATTATTTCCATGGCATTTTAGTGTCTCTCTTCCTTCTGTGTTTTTAAACTTTTGATGTTTTCTGATAAAGTGATTGACTCTCTCTCTCATGAGCACTTTGCATTCACTAAGCACTACTGTAGCACAAAAATTATTTAGCTGATGGAATTACTTCCAGTGTCCAGTGGATTTAGACTGTAAACTCACCATGGTATGGCTTTTTCCAAAAATTGTATGGATGCAGTAGGAGAGAAGGTAAGGAATTGCAATGGAGGCAGAAGGGAGTAAAGCATATGTCTCATATTTTACTGTTACCAACCAGGGTTTTTGTCATTATAGAGCCATCTGAGCCAGCTTTTAAAATACATATATACTCTTGTCACTGGAGAGGCAGGAGAATGTGACAATTCAGGTCATGAAACTCAGGAGTCAGACTGGGTTTAATCCCAATTCTATTGATTTCCCTTGTGGCCTCAAGCAAGTCAGCAATCCTCACTGTGTCCTTCAGTTGTCTCATAGGTAAGGGTGATATAATACTGCCCATGCTTAGGGTTGTCTTGCTGATTAAATAAGTCAATATTTATAAGGAATGCAGAAAAAATTATCTTATATGTGTTATTATTGTTTTCTCTTGTTATTTAAGATACAAATCCCTTCAAGACCTGACTCCATCCTACCTTTCTAATCTTATTTTGAATTTCCCCTTCCTTCCCCCTGCTCCTACTTAATATACTAGCTCACCCATCCTGGGACTTGTCTTACATCCACTTGCCTACACAGTTGCTTCCGGTGGGATTGCTTGTCCTCACCTGTTAAAACCTCCTCAAGCTTTTGCATAGCACCTGAAATGACACCCCCCCTTTTTTTTTCATAAAGTCTACCCCAATTGCTTCCACATTGGTGAAAATTAGTATTTTTCTTTGGGTTCTAAGAATTCTAAAGGTGGGCTTTCATAGAAGTATTTATGATTTTTGGAATTCATTGTACATAGGTGGTTCTCTGTTTCCCCAGGCCAATGATTCTCAATGGGGGACAATTTTGTCTCCCAAGTAGGGTGGCCAGCTTTTCCTGGTTTTCCAAGAACATTCCAAGTTTCAAACTTCAAAGCACTATGTCCCAAGAACTCCCTCAGTCCCAGACAAATTCAGACACTTAGTCATCCTATCTTCAGAGGACATTTACAATGTCTGAAGATATTTTTCTGTCACAGTTTGTGACATTAGGAATATTGTACACATTTTACAATGCCCAGGACCACCCACACAATAATGATTATTTGATTTAAAACAATACCAAGGTTGAGAAGCCCTTGAAAAAGCTATGATTTGTCTTTATAACTTTTGGACTGCTGGACTGACTTAGTGGATGCAATTAGACTTTATATACTGATAAGTATTATGTAAGTATTTATTTACCTCCTGATATTTATTTAGTACCTTATAAGGACCTCTCTGTATAGTTTCAAAGAGGTGATATTGGTCCTCTGTCCTTTATAAATTTCAAATATGATTGGGACACAAGAATATTATTTGAAGGAAAATGAAAGAACAATTCCAAGTAATAATTGAGTGTAATGAAGTCACAATAACAACATGTATTTGAAATATTTCATGATGAGAAGAGATACTAAATGAGAGAAAGCCTGTCATTATCCTAAGTTACATGTTTAGTCTCTCTAGCTCCTAAATCATATCACATGGTTTCAAATCTCATTTGCTGAGGGCTTTGGTTGTCTAGTTTGCACAAACTCAGGTTTACAGAAATGCCATGAAAGGAGTCAGAAGCTTTGCTTTGTCAAAGTTCAATATTATATTATTCCTTCTCCTGTGTTCTTTTGTTTTCTTAATTTGGTGAAGAGCTCCCAAATTTTCTGTGCTAGACAACTTAGAGTTATCTTTAACTCCTAGTTTTCCCTTTACCACTGTGTGATTTTGCTTGCCAAGTTTTATCAAGTCCACCTCCTCAATGTCTGTTTCATTTCCCCCTGCCCCATTTCACAGATATGTCTACAGTTGAGTCTCAGTTAATATTCTCCTTACAGATGTCCACTCCTCCATGCCCTATTTCTTTTCCCTCCAGGAGGGTACATCCCAAACACAACACAGACCTCCCAGTTTCAAAATTCATATCTTCATCATTCACTCAACAATACTTATTAATGGTCTATTATTGTAACACCCTATGTATACACATATCTAGAATCTCTTATCCTTCCAATTACAGGTCAAATATTTTTTCTTTTTTAAAAATTCACTTATATAAAAGAAATAATCTCCTGTTAATTTTATAACACTCATCTCTTGTTCACATAACACCTTTTATATATAAGTATTTGTGTCCATCTTGTCCAGATTCTTTAATATAAATTCTGTATCTTTTCTAACTCCTGCAGCACTTTTACCATAAGGAGTTAGAATATTAGACTACTGATTATTATTATTGAGTGAATAATGAAGATAGAGATGAAATGGGACCCCCTTCTTTCTCTTCCCCTTTCTAGAGAGCCCTGGATTCCAGCAGTTCTTTCAACTGCTGGTAAAAAAGAAAAAAAGAAAAACTTTATCTTTTCTAAAAGAGATGTAAAAATTTTATTCCGGTTCACAAAATTAATAACAAGATAATGATTACACACTTTTGGGATCTAACAATGGGCAAACCATGACTTCCTGCTTCTAGGCAATGCTTTCTGCTGGCTGCCTGCTGGCTACCTTACTTAGTTTCATCTCCCAGTTTCTTTGCTACCACTTTTGCCTTTGTCTTTGCAGGAAAAATACTGCTGCAGACCTCAGTGCTGTGTTCTCCAACTTCTCCAAATCGCATGCCACACACTGATCTTTGGCCACTGGTCTCATGTGTGTGTGTGTGTGTGTGTGTGTGTGTGTGAAATCCATGCACACAATATTGGAAATGGGAAACTGACATGTAAGAATGGTAAGATATTATGCATGCGTGACTATGACCATCAACTTCAGGGATTCATCTCTAACACTTCAGAGTCCTATTGACTATGGTGTCTTTTGTGAATGTAAAATAAGGACTGGCCATGTACTTTTGTAAGTTCAAATCCATGAGAAGGACAGAGAGAGAGGAGGAAAGGGATGACCTTAAGGTGTCTGAAATGAGGAAAGAGCAAAATATCTCAGAACTAGAAATTGTAATAAGTTCCCAGGAAAGTAAAATTATCTTTGGAATTATTATTTTTTTTTTCAGATTTAATGTGTTTTATTGATTAAAATATTACATTTGTGCCAATTTCCCTTCCCTCTGCTCCCCTCCACCCGGTGGCCCCCCTCCCTCCAGTTGTCCCCCCCTTTTAGATTATGTCCATTAGTTGTGCATACAGTTCCTCCCAATCTCTCTCCGTCTATTCCATTCCCTCCTACCATGATCCCCAATTCCTATATCATCTCCCTCCCTCTCCCCACACCCCCTCCCTGTTGACCTCCCCCCACTATGCTTCCCTTACCCACAGTTCCTTTTCCACTCTCGTTGCCTGTTTCGTTTGCCTTTGTTTCATCTCCCTAGCTTCTGTTTTTTAAACCAGTCCCTTTAACATCTCATATAACAGTGGTTTGGATCTAATGAACTCTTTCAGTTTTATTTTGTCCTGGAAACACTTTCTCTGTCCTTCTATTCTGAATGACAATTTCGCTGGATAGAGTATTCGTGGTTGTAGGTTTTGGATTTTCATTACTTTGAATATTTCTTGCCAGTCCCTTCTTGCCTGTAGTGTTTCCCTTGAGAAGTCAGCTGATAGTCTAATTGGGACCCCTTTGTACATAATTCTTTTCTTCTCTCTTGCTGCTTTTAAGATTCTCTCTTTATCCTTAATTTTTGACATTTTGATTATAATGTGTCTTGGAGTGGTTCTCCCTGGGTCCAGTCTCTTGGGAACTCTCCTTGCTTCCTGGACCTGCATGTCTATTCCCTTCCCCAAGTCTGGGAAGTTCTCCTTTATTATATTTTCACTCAATTTTTCAAGTTCTAGTTCATCTTCCTCATTCTCTGGCAAACCAATGATTCTTATGTTGGGCCTTTTATAGCTGTCCCAGAGGTTTCTGATCCTCTCATTGTTGCTTCCTATTTCCTCTCGCTGCATTGGTTGACTGCTTGTTCCTTCTCCATATTCCAGTTTGTTGAAATGAACTCTGGATTCCTCACCATCTGTCTCATATGTGGTTTTGTTCCTTTCGTTATGAAAGTTTTTCGCTTCTTTCATATCTTTTTCCTGCTCTTTTGTGAATTCTGTAAGCTACCTGATAACAATGGCCCAGAACTGAGCCTCTGACAGGTTTCTTATCTGTTCATCTGTCAGGTTCTCTATCTGCTGTCTGGTGAGTTGTGCCACCGGGATCTCTATATTTGTCTGCCACATTTTGACAGATGCGTTTTGTTTTCCTGGGCTGGCTGTCCGGGGCGGTGCCTGTGTACGCGTCACAAATTAGCGACCAGTGCCTGTCCGCGACCTATTTCGCAGCCCTGTGGTGCTTTCTGTGGGGGCGGGGGTCCAAGATGGATTCACACAGTTATTCAGCTAGGAGACCGGGATCCGTCCTCCCGTCCCCCTGGGCCTCACTGTTCAAGGCGATGCTGCGGCTGCTCCCCAGCACCCGGAGTCGCGCACGCCAGGGGCTTGATTGCCTCCGGGATTTTTCGCTGCCCCGCCGGCCACTCCGCAAACAGCTTTGCCTTCTTTAACTCTTACCTGCCCAAATGGCACCGCTGGTTTATAACTTCATATGTTGGGCTTCCATGTAGTTTTATTTTCTGGAATTTCTAGTTATCCTTTGTTTTGAAGTAGTTGTATTCCTTTCTAGTTGTAGAGGGAGACTTAGCGTGTCCGTCTAAGCCTCCATCTTTCTTTGGAATTATTAATAAATAGCTTGTCCATGTTATAAAATAAGAATGTAAACATTTGTAATTTAAAACATGATTAAAATCTAGCACTTAATACCTTAAAAAACTTTTAAAAAATTACCAGGAATAAGAGTTTGCCTGCTAAATGTTATGGAGAGTTCAATGCTACTCATAACCAAGATCTGGTATAACATCTAACAATGGAATATCAGGAGAGTTTCTCCTCACACAAAGATAAAACACATGACTCATTATAACCATAATGTTATAACATGTATTTTGGAATGCTAAAACATACGATCAGATTAAAGCAAAATTAAGAGACAATGTTGGATAAAATACATGATGACTTGCAGATGATGTAATTATTTTAAAATAACTTAAAAATTAAAACATTAACTGGTTTAATTTGTAAATAACTTGAGTAACATTCAAATATAATGTCAACCTATGCAAAAATAATATTATATATATCATTCATATACAGTTTAAAAACATATCAAAATATATAATAGTGATCCTTTGATCATATGCTGTCATTACTTCCAGTCAAGATGGCGACATAGGTAAACATACTCACCTCCTTGCACAACCACACCAAAATTACAATTACAGAGCAACCATCACTCAGAACTTACAGATTAAAGCTGATTGGAAGATCTACAACTCATGGAATTAAAGAAGAAACCACATGGAGATTGGTAAGAGGAGCAGAGATGCAGAAAGTGTTGGTCATACACCTATGTATGGCAAATAAAAATAGGGAGGGATGTCTCAGGACTGAGGAGCCTCAGCTTAGCCCTGCACAAGACACCCCCAGCCCAGGATTCCAGTGCCAGGAAGATAAGTCCCCATAACTTTTGGCTATAAAAACCAGCTTGGATTGAGGTTGTGGAGGACAGAATCTTCTGGAGTCCCAGGCAGTTCCTCTTAAAGATTCCACAGATGGACTTACTCAAACTCACTTCCTCTGAGCTTCAGTGTGGGGGCAGCAGATTGAAAGGCATCAGAGACAGACAGGGAAGAACTGAATTGTCCAGCATCAGGGTGAGAACTGAGAGGGGGGGATCTTTCTCCTAGAGAGAAGTGCTGGCAGAAACCATTGTTTCTTTTCTGATTCCTCCCCCTAAAACACCAACAGGCAGGTGCCATATCTGAAGTTCCATCAGCCTGACTCACACTGTTTGCCCCACCCTGGTGATTCCTTGAGGCACTACACTACCCAGTTTTCAGGCCCAAACAAGCTTTTTTCAGTAGCCTTACCATACAAATGGCTAGTCTTTGCTCATCTTCATATTTTTCTAAATTTTCTCAAGAAGGAGCATCTGATCTCAGCAAGCTCCATACCTAAGTTGCCCCAGGCCTGGTACTAGCAGCAGCTGGTCTTGGTTCACAGCTTGGCCTTACCTGAGTATCTCCAAGACCAGCATAAATAGTGGCCATTTGCATATGACTTTGTTGCTTATGCTCGGTGGCCCTGGGCAAAACATAGGCAGTGGCTGACATTGGACATGCCAATGGCAATTAAGGTTCAACTTCAAGAGGAGTCTGTACACATCCGACACAGTGGGTGCACTTTGAGTATCCAGCTTTGGTGATATGGGAGGCTGTGTACTGGACCCTATAGGACACCTACTACATTAGGTCACTCTGCTAAGCCTGGGAGATATAGAAGCTACCTAATACATAGAAACAAACACAGGGAGGCTGCTTAAATGAGGAGACAAAGAAACATGCCCCAAATGACAGAACGAAGCAAAACTCCAGAAAAAGAGCTAAACAAAATTGAGACAAGCAATCTACTAGATCTAGACTTCAAAACACTTATTATAAGGATGCTCAGTGAACTTAATGAGAACCTCAACAGCATAAAAAAGATCCAGTCAAAAATGAAGTTTACACTAAAATAAAGAACAACTTACTAGAAATCAACAGTAGAGTGGATGAAGCTGAGAATAAAATCAGAAATTTAGAATATAAGGAGGCACAAGCACTCAATCAGAATAGCAAAAGAAAAAAGAATTTTAAAAAATGAAGATATTGTAAGGAATCTCAGGGACAACTTCAAGCATACCAACAATCACATCAGGGGGTTGCCAGAAGGAGAAGAGAGAGACCAAGAAATTGAAAACCTATTTGAAAAAATGACAGAAAACTTCCCTAACTAGGTAAAGGAAATAGACATAAAAGTACAGGAAGCACAGAGAGTCCCAAACAAGATGGATTCAAAGAAGCCCAAACCAAGACACATCATAATTAAAATGGCAAAGGTTAAAGACAAAAAGAGAACCTTAAAAGCAGCAAAATAAATGCAGTTAGTTACCTACAAGGGAGCTCCCAAAAGACCGTCAGCTGATTTCTTAACAGAAACTTTGTAAGCTGGAAGGAATTAGCAAGAATTATTCAAAGTGATGAAGAGCTATGAGCAATGTCTGAGATTTTACTGCCTGTGTTTTTCTAGGATTTTTATGGTTTTGGATCTAATATTTGAGCCTTTAATCCATTTTAAATTTATTCTTGTGTTTGGTGTAAAAAGGTTGTCTACTTTTATTTTTCTGCATGTATCTGTCCAATTTTCCCAACACCATTTATTAAATACACTATATTTAGCCCATTGTATATGCTTGCTTCCTCTATTTAATTAATTGACTATTAAGCTGTGGGTTTATTTCTGGGCTTTCTCTTCTGTTCTATTGATCTATGAGCCAGAACCAAGCTGTTTTGATTACTATGGCATTAGAGTATAGGTTGCTAACTAGTATGATTCCTCAAATTTTGTTCTTCTTTCTTAGGGTCACTGATGCTATTTGGGGTCATTTTTGGTTCCATATAAATTTCTGAAGTATTTGTTCTAGTTCTGTGAAATATGTCATAGGAATCTTGATAGGAATAGCATTGAATCTATAGATTGCTTTGGGTAGCATTGACATTTTAATGATGTTAACTCTCTCCATCCATGAACACAGTATGTGTGTCCATTTATTTGTATCTTCTTCAATTTCTTTCTTCAGTGTCTTACAGTTTCCTGAGTACAGGTCTTTTACATCCTTGGACAGATATTTTGTTCCTAGGTATTTTATTCTTTTTGTGGCAATTGTGATTGAGGTTATTTTCTTAATTTCCTTTTCTGTTACATTGTTATAAGTTCTAGTAGTTTCTTCTTTTTAATTTTTATTTATTTGTTTGTTTATTTATTTTTAGAGAGGGGAAAGAAGAAAGAGAGGGAGAGAAACATCACTGTGTGGTTGCCTCTCACTTGCGCCCCCAACTGGGGACCTGACGTGCAACCTAGTAATCTGCCCTGACTGGGAATCGAACCAGTGACACTTGGCTCGCAGGTCGACGCTCAATCCACTGAGCCGCAGCAGCCAGGGCTTCTAGTAGTTTCTTGATGGAATCTTTGGGGAACGCTCTTCCTAGGAATTTATCCATTTCATCCTGGTTGTCCAATTTGTTGGCATATAAGTTGTTCATCTTTTTTTTTTTTTTTACAATCTTTTATATTTCTTTGGTGTCAGGTGTTACTTCTCATTTATTTATGAATTTATTTATTTAAGTCTTCTCTGTTTTTTTCTTGATGACTCTGGGTAAAGGTTTGCCAATCTTGTCTATCTTTTCAAAGAACCAGCTCTTGGATTCATTGATCTTAAGTATCATTGTTTTTAGACTCTATTTTGCTTATTTCTGCTTTGATCTTTATTATTTCTTTTCTTCTATTCATTTTGGGATTTACTTGTTTTTGTTTTTTGTTTTCAAATTCTTTTAAGTGTAAAGTTAGATGGTTTATTTTAGCTTTTTCTTGTTTTTAAAGATAGACCTATAATGCCATGAATTTATCTGATATATCTCCCCAGGCAAGAGAAACAAATGAAAAAATAAACATACGAGACTACATCAAACTAAAAAGTTTTTGCTGAGCAAAGGAAACCATCAACAGCAACAACAACAACAACAACAACAAAACAGTCCACAGAATGGGAGAACATATTTGCTGGTACAGTTGTTAAGGGGTTAGCATCCAAAATTTATTTTAAAAACTTACAAAACTCAACACCAACAACAAACAAATAATCCAATTAAAACAATTGGCAAGGGACCTGAATAGACAGTTCTCCAAAGAGGACATACAGGTGGCCATAGACAAATGAAAAGATGTTCAATGTCACTAATCATCAGAGAAATGAAAATTAAAATCACAATGAGATAACACCTGTCAGAATGGCTCTCATCAATAAATTAACAAATAACAAATGCTGGCAAAGATGTGGAGAAAGGGGGACCATTTTGTACTGTTGGTGGGAATGCAGACTGGTGCAGCCACTATAGAAAGCAATATGGAGACACCTCAAAAAATTAAAAATGGATCTGGCTTTTGACCCAGTGATCCCAATTCTGGGAATATATCCAAAGGAACCCAGAACACTAATTCGAAAGAACATAAGCACCCCTATATTCATTGCAGTTATTTATAATAGCCAAGATATGGAAGCAGCCCAAGTGTCCATCAGTAGATGAGTCGATAAAATAACTATGGGATATTTACACAATGGAATACCACTGAGCTATAAAAATGAAGAAAATTTTACCCTTTATGAGAGCATGAATGTACCTGGAGAAGATTATGCTAACTAAAATAAGCCAGTCAAAGAAATCAAATACCATATGATTTCACTCATACGTGAAATCTAATGAAATGAACTAACAAGTAAAATAGAGAGAGACTCATAGCAGGATGACAGCTATGGGGGTGGGCAGGTCATGGGGTAGAGGGATGGAGCTAGAAGGGAAAAGGTCTCATGGACATGGACAACAGTCTATTGATTGAAGGCTTGGGGGGGAGGGAAATATAAGGGGGTTAAATGGTAATGCAACAAAAAGTACAATAAAATTTTTAAAGTAAAAGAAAAAGAAAGTAATAAAAAGCAAGGACCTACAGCCAAAAATACTCTACTCAACAAGCTATTTTTTTAGAATTGAAGGACAAAGAGCTTCTCAGACAAGAAAAAGCAAAAGGAATTTATCACCACCAAACCAGTATTATATAAAATATTAAAGGGTCTTCTTAAAAGAAGATAAAAAATGTGAACTATAAAATGGCAATAAATAAATATCTATCAACAACTGAATCTAAAAAACAAACGAGCAAGCAGAACAGAAACAGAATCATAGATACAGGGAACCTTTTGATGGTAGCCAGAGGGAGGAGGGTTTCAGGGGATGGGTGAGAAGGTGAAGGGATTAAGAAGCACAAATTTGTTGTTACAGAATGGTCGTAGGAAATATAGTAACAAAAGAACATATATGCATGGCCCACAGACATGGACACTAGTGTGGAATTGCCTGGGGAAGTAGGAGGGGGTGGTGGTAGATTAGGACAAAGGGGGAAAATTGGAATAACTGTAATAGCATAAACAAATAAAATAAAATTTAAAAAAGGGAAAAAAAGGAACATGTGTCTTGGAAAAAAAAACAAGAGATATATTATACATATAAAAAACACTATATTTTATTGTATAACTCAAAAAGAAGACGAATACATGGTATAGGGAATTATACATGTTTCTAATTAACTTTGATTTATCACAATTTCAATTATTTTATACAGAGTAGAATAGCATAAGATGATTCTATAATCTTCAGAGAATATACGATGATACAAAGCTAATTGTTTGGAAGAAATATATTTTATAGCAGTGGGAAAGGGTAGCTCAACCAGAGAGATCATATTTATGTTACTATTCTTAAGATAAAGTGATACTGACTCATGTAAATATGGGCACATTAGGAAAATAACTTCAATTAGATATCACGATAAATATTAGATCTAGAAATATAATAAATAATCAAGGAAAAAAAGAAAAGAAAACAGACGCATTAGCCCATATATAAAGCTAGTAAATTTGACTGTTTAGGATATTTATCAGTCTAGTTTCACACTTCACAAGATACACAAAAGTAGACTTTAAATTAGGTTTACTAAAACACTTCCATTCCTAGAGATCATTTATGATATAATGTAAGACCAAAGCTATTTTTTCCTTTTCTATCTTAAAAATTTTTGTACCTTCCTGATTTGTCATATACTTGTTATTAAAAATAAATGGTAATTTTTACTTGAAAAAATAACCTAGAAAAGGAATAGGTAATAGTATGCTATTTATTAATGAATGTTTCTCAATAGCTAATTAATAATTTAATATTATTTATTAACTATTGCATATACCTTCTTTAATATTTGGGCAATGTTATTGCCCTTACTGACAAATGAGAAACCAAGTTGGAGTACATTCTTTATGTTGGTTGATTAGCGGTTCATCTCTCTGCCTTAGATTGTCTTTAGGTTCCAGGTGCAGGTGATTATATTGGGCTTCTGTACTGAATCCAGGTCATCCAACACTGAACGCAGCATACAGAAACTGAGCTAGGAAAATATGAATAATGGGGGTGAGGTGGGGACTGGCGGGAGAGCCATTGTTAATGTTTCCATTACAAAATAAGCCAGTAACTAGTACCCACATAAATGAAGTGACAGAGGCACAGAATATATTTGTTGCCCAAGAAAGTTTTAGAAGATGAAAGAGGGTTAAGATAGTTGATGATGGGTGAACATGGATGCACCCCCAAATCACCCCCTTTTCATAAACGCAGGATATATGTTCCGAAATTTTATGCCATTCTTCTGAAAACTTGAACAAAACCATGGGACTCAGAGAGACATGAAGGGGCATTTTGAAATGCCATCTTTCCGTTTTAATGGGAACTCACCCATTAAAGATGGAGGTGGAAAGGAGGTGTGCCGAGTCATATGTTTTAATACTCAGTATTCTTTCTTCCCTAAAACCCAAACATTCAGCTGAGTGCCTTAGGACACATATCTGCTATAAATTCATTTTTTATCTAATTTGTCTGAGATCTAAGCTTCCTATGGAGGTCCAAGATCAAAGGATCTGATTCCTTCTGATGTCGACGCTGACATATAATGTGTGCCGACTTAGTTCTGTCTATAACCTCACAGTGGGAGGCGGTTGGCCTCTCTGGGCACCTTTACTCAGAGCGCTTTCATTTCGGCTAGGGAGGCTGTCAGGTATGTTGATGATTGGAGCTACCATGTAAATAATTCATGGGAGATTTTTTAATGTTTTTGACACCTGCAAAGGAAAGCTACACTGTGTTAGTCTTTTGTGAATAGATGTAGATTTGAAGAATGGGGTAACAGATGTCCAGTGATGAGCTCTCAAAAACACGACAGCAATATCTTCAATGGATTGAAAATAGGTGACTTATAGTGTTTGATTCCCCTTATATAAAGCAGTATTGGTTTTACCAAAGAATAAAAATTCAAAGCCTTTTTTTCTTAAGTTTGTTTTTGTGTGTGCCAATTAGTTATTCTTGTTCTTCGATTATTTGCTGATCTCTATGCATTATGTCTTTTGTTGCTGGTGGGAGCAGTAATTATGGAAATGACACCAAGCTCAGTACTTGGCATAGAAATGGGCATAATAGGAAGACAAAGTTGATGGCAAAAAAAAGTCCCTTCCCTGAAGGAACTCAGCATCCAAAGATGAAGACAAGACTGTCATACAAGGAAATGTGACCAATAAGAAGCAGTTGCACAAGTCAAATGAAAACTCTAGTCAACAAGTATTGGGGCATAAATCAACATAGTTTGAGCTGTCAAGGAACAGTTCTAGGAGTTGAGACCCCATAGGGAAAGTAGTATAACCTGAAGGTTCGCATAGATCTAAGCAAGACAATAATCTCATAGTTAGGTGGCCATGCAGATACATGCTAGACAAAGGATTGTGGAAAAGAAGAGAGAAGATATGAGTCACATGGGTTTAGCAGAATATTAATTGATGCCTAATGGAAACAATAGAAACATGATACTTTGTCTCATTTTACTGCTTTAAATCGAAATGTATTGCATACACGTATTTATATTATTACTGTTACCTTCTCTTTTTCTCACCTCAGGTGCATTCATTGTTAGACTAAATTGACTAGGAAATTAGTACACTTTGCCCCAATAACATGCTGTATAGTGTGATATTAACATAATTATTGTCTTCTAATACAAACCAAGACCAGTCTCAGTAAACTGAGTGATGAGCCTAATACACAGGCTAAAAAACTGTCATTTACATTAGTATAAAAACAGTAGTTAATGAATTTGGTGATGAGCTGTGAGAAAAGCAAGGATGAGAAATGTCAATGTTGGTATTACCACCTACCCTTCCAGAGGTTAGGTTAATTCTCAACTTGTTTTTCACTGTAAAGTACATAAAAGATAACATTCACATTCATGCCATATTCCCATGCATGTACCCAACCACTCTTCTTAACTCCCTATTGCTATCTTTAACTTTACACAATATGATGTGGTGCTTAGAATACAGATTCTGTAAAGTAGGTAAGATCTGCCACTACTTTATTTTGTACTTAGTCTTGGGAAATCACTTAATCTCTCTGCATCTCAATGGGCTGCCTTCTAAAAGAGAGATAATAGTAGCACTTACTTTAGAGGGTTGTTGTAAGGATAAAGATTTTATATATATAATCTTATAAACATCTTCATATGTATATAAACTTAGTGCCCAACATGTGATAATTACTATAATTGATGTGTTATCTTAAATTAATATTAGCCTTTCTCTCTTCAAAGAACACATATTGGGATTAGGATGTTAACATATTCATTAACATATACTACTCTTGAATTTTTTAAATTTTGTTAGAAAAACTGTAATTGAATAAAATTGCTTTTAAAACTAAATTATAATACCCAATTGTTTATAACAAATAAATTGACACATCCCTCAATATTCAATGTAATATGAAAATTAAAAACTCACGAGTTAGGAAATTCTCTCCAGAGGAAGTATTTAGAGAGATGAATAAAAGAAGGCAGAGAGTTTTAAAAGATAGGATGAAAATAATATTTCAGAACTAAGATATGTTGTATGATAGTATGATTCTTACAGGTGGAAAATTAGGTAATTATGGGACAGAATTAAAACATTTGAGTTTAAAGCAGGATGCAGCCAGAGACTAAAGCACTATACAGATATAAAATACTTTAAAGGAGATGTATCTGGTCACTCAGCTGAGAGGATCCACACCCTGTAATCTCATGGTTGATTCTCCTGGCAACCAGCCCCCATCCTAGGTGGGGTCCAAAAGTCACCTTGTTAACATAACAAAAGGTATCTTTACTGCTTTCATGATAGGAAATTCCAAGGGTTTTAAGAGCTCTGTGCTGGAAAGGATTTTTTATTATAAAACATAGTATTGCAGGTAGCTATGAGGATTAAATGACTGAAGCATGGAGAACAGTGCCTAGCAGGGTTAAGTGCTCTATGAGCATTAGGAACTTATTATTATTTATCCAGTTCTTACCATATCACAGGCTCTGGGCAGTGCTTTGCATGACTCATTTCATTTAACCTGCAAACAATCCTATGAGGTAGATGCTGTCATTACTACTGTTTTACAGATGAGGAAACCGCACATTTATTCAGTCAGTATCAGAGAAGGAAAACTCTGACTCCAAAAAACCTCCGCTGCCTTGCGGCATACCTCTTCAGGGGAAAGGCTAAGGGAGTAAACCCCGACAGAAAATCCGGAGCCGGAGTCCCTAAGGCGGTTTGACGTTGTAGTCAACACCGGCAACTCCTGCGGCGCACCTGAAACCAAGCTGTATTGACTCCGTCTTTCCCTTGGACCCTTCAGCTGCGAAGAGAGGGGGCGTCTGCTGCATGGGCAACAGCAGACCCTCCATATCACCCTGCCCAGGCTCTGTAGCTTCAGCTTCACTGGAGAGGACACTCCAGCGTCATCGCAAGATGTCGATTCAACACGGGAGGAGACAGATACCGTGTCACTCCCGAGTTGGACTGCACAGCCATTCTCGGCGGTGCAGATAGACTCTTAAAAAGCTACACCATCGTCTCTCAAGACGGACGGCTGCCGACGATTCAGTCAGTAAGGCATCAAGCAGGACATCTGACTACATTTGTGTCAGGGCAGCCTTGCTCTGAGAAATCATCTGGAGATCACTGTGGGATCCAGCAATGGGTTTATTGAGGGAAAAGGGGGAAGTGGGGTGGAGGGGAGAAGCAACTCCCAGACCAACTCAAGTGCCCGTAGGAGTAAGGGGAATGCTGAGTAAGGGACTGGGTAATGGTGAATGGGGACTCCCAGTCCTCCTTGTGGGCCCATAGGAGTCCCACCCGCACTTCTGCAGGTGCCTTTTTTATACTTGTCAAACACACATTTCAGTAAGGGTGAGTTTGCTTATCAATATATTCAGTGGGTCATTGCTTCCCCCCTAACACCAGGTTAGTTAACATATCAGGCTAGGTCCATTACCATTACCCTGGAAATGGGTTCAGTCCATCAGCATGTCCTTTGTGAACAGCTAAGTCCAGGGCCAGGTTGATCAGTATACATATACCAAAAGTCCAGGTGGGCATTATAGCTGCCTCCATGTTCTGATAACTTGTTTGATTCCAAGCCTGTATTCTTAGCTGTTATGTAATCTAGCTTCTAGGGACCATAAACAACTGTTCTGGTGGTTTCACTCAATTGGATCAGTACAATTCTATTTAATTATAGTTCATTATCCTTTATTAGTCAAGTAACATGATAGGTTAGTCATTAACATATGGCATAATAGTGGTTTTTAAAAGCTCAAGGTATAATTGTTTCCTTCAAAGAATTGAGATAGATAAGGACAAATATGCCCAGATCATCTGTTTATCAGTCAATACCAATGTTGTACTGTTGTTCTTAGTTGAATATTAATTCTCTTGAATAGGAAAATAATATACAAATGAAATGTCAAGGAGGAAAACAATAATTAAAACATGACTGTTAAAATAAAATACATGTTAGTAAGTTGTTAAGAAGCAACCACAGTATTATACAACTGAAGCCCAGAGAGGCTAAGTGACAAAATGAAAGTCATAGAGCCACTTGGCAGGGGTACGGAAGCTCAAATCCTAATTTTTCGACTCCAGTCCAGTGATCCTTTGTACTATTACATAATCACATATGTACACACTCATATGGATACATATTTATTTATTTTAGCTCTACAGAGGTTTATATTCATGTTTTTATAAAATCAAAGATTAAAATTATAAATTTTGCATAATGCCAAAGTATAAGACTGTTTTCAGAGTTCACATTTCTCAATATAACTATTAGCTAACCCACTTGGTAAGGCCAGAATGTTGTCTAGTTTTCATATTTACATCGTCATGGTTACAATAAAAAATTCTTGTTCACTGATGAACATCATAAAAGTGTTTCTCTGGTAAGAATTGATTATCAAACTTTGATTAGATAATTATCATTCATTATAGATTGGGCATGGGATACAGTGGTTCTTTTTAGAAAAAATATATTTTCAAAAATATTTGGAAATCAATAATCTGATTAAACTCAACAACCTTTAATTATTTGGCAATGTTTTTTCAGGAATGCTAACTATGCAACATGTGTAATGAACTGATTAAGAACTAAACTTATCTCTACCCCAACTTCTTTTCTCAGTAGATATGAGGATGAAGATCATGCTGGGCAAGCTGGACCAACTCCCTCACCAGTCAGTAAACGGGGTGTCCAGAAGGAAGATTAGCAACCGTACTGTCCGAAAGGAGGGTGGCAGCCAAGAGGTGGCTGCTGTATCTGCTCCCAGTGTTACCAGGGTCTCATCCCATGGGCACAGCTGCGTTATGAGCTGTCCTGCTCAGCAAATGTACATGCAGGAGACTGGGAACTGGAAGGAGACCCAAGAAGAGTTGCTGAGATACCAGCTAGCAGGCCAAGATCAGTTGCTGCTGCTCTGTCCAGACCTCAGACAAGCGAAGCAGCCACTGCAAGAACAGAGTCGGTTGGACAAGGACAGTAGCAGCTCAGGGCTTTCCCCAAAGAAGAAACTGTCCTGTGGTGCCAACGAGGCATTCTGCCTTCATTCGGTGCATCCAGAAGCTATTCACGAACAGCTGTGATTGAGGAGTGTGGGGGCATTTGGGCTGAAAGTCAGAATGTTCAACATATTTCTGGAAAATGAGCAGGGCATATGAAGCCTGACCTATTTGGACCCTAAGAAGGGAGAATATGGACTCTGAAATCTCTTTTCTTTAACCTTTAAAGCAGAAGACAGTCATAGAAATGCTTGTAGATTGGAACAACGTCAGATATGTGTTTTGTATTTATCATGGATCCTAGTCCAATGCCAGTCAAATAATAGATTCCCAAATATTTGTTAATTTTTTTAACTTGTCTTTAACTAAGCCTGATTTTGCCACCTTAATAACTGTATACCACTTATTTAGAGCAGTAGGGGTTGTTATTAAGCTTACTTCAGGATGACTACCCCCAATTCTTTGGGCTTCTTTTATCAAGGGATCATGATAAGGTTTAGTCTGCTACAATTATTTCTGCAGTGTCATAGCAAAGCATTTTGATAGGAGATCTATCAAAACTTACCTTTCAATTACAAGACAACTTCCTGATTTTTTTTTTTTTTTTACATGCTGATTTTATTTTATGGCTTAAATGGAATCATTATCGGGGAACCCACAGTAAAGCAAACATTAAGTTTGCACCTTTACTTGGCACTAATAGTATTTAAATTGATATTCTTATGGGATTTGCTAAGATTTTAGTTTAGGACAAAAATACAAAAATTGCAAGTTTGGGGAAAGAAATTATCTATAAACTAAAGTTATTTCTAGATAGTTTATTGTATTTGTAACTGGGTTAAATTTACAAATGGAATTTTTTTAAAAAAATGTATTTTAGGAAGACCAGAGATAACCAAGTGGCCAAGTGGATTAGCAGCTAACTCATTTATCAGATAAATGGTTTTTGGAGAAGATATTTCATAGAGCTGATGGCTGGACGAGGTGGGGAAGCGATTATATCATGCGCAGCCCTTGCAGGCTGTACTAGAGGCTCTAATGGAGACCAGAGTAGAGGATCAACTGATGTTAAGCTGGGTAAGGAAGTTAAGGCAATTTTACCTAATTCGTACATTTGCACAGAGCCCATCAGTATTCAAAGTAAAGGATACATTAAGGAGCCTGACTGTTCTTGGCTCTGAATCCAGAAGGCCTCATGCTCCGAAGGAGTAAAGCAAAAACAGTAGAGCTTAGGAGAATTTCCAGAAAGAACTTCCTCCCACTTTTTCCCTAAATATAAACCAGTATTTTCCAGTCTCTGAAAGGTTAAGGGCCTTTTCTATGTTTGAATTAAAACAGAGGAAGGAGAACACACTCTTCTACTGCAGGGTTTTAAATAATGATGCCCTGGAATTAGCCCCATGGAAGATACTGGCAAAAAGTCATCAGCAGCAGGGTATCCACGGGAAAGCATGTCTCACCTTGCCAGGAGCTTCCAGGAAATTTCTTGGCCTCTTTGTTCATGCTTCTGTGTCTATGGACATCTCAAAGCTGCAAGCTGCCCCCCAAAAAAGATAGTAATTCTTTTCTGTGACACAGTGCTGAGTACCAAGGGAGATACATTAGATGTACTTTCAGAGATTTTAATCGACTATCTGTATTTAAGGAGGGCATTGATGGGCAACTGGTCCTTAGACATTTATTCTGGAGGTACAGAACAGCTGTCTGAAGGGTAAATCCCTCTGCTTGGCACTAAGAGTGTTTAAAACAACAACAGAAAAAGTAACTTGAATTCCTTAGGCAGACTATGCCTTCTCTAGTTTAATTAGTCCTTGCTCTAATCTGTTCTTTATCTCATTTTTGCAGTGTCCTAATCTATAAAGTAATTTTGTTTGCAGCCTTTACTTTGGAGTATATATTAGGTCCTTGAAGAGCTGTAATCTCTTTGTACAAAAATGTTTCAGAAGTTAAGGCTTTTGAGGATTTTGCAATGATAGCAGTTTTAGCATTACATACTGAGGCTTTGTCTATACATTCTCCCTTTCACTCTGGTGACTTCTTTCACCACTTCAAATTCCAACCTAGATTTCTTTCCTTAGTTCTATACCATGTATTTAGCTGTCATTAGGTAATCCCATAGCCACTATGACTTAACATGGCCTTAAAGCCTACTCCTTCTCATGTTTTCCCTAACACAATACACCACATCCCTGCACTCAGACCAGAAATCTGGAAATAAATCGTGACTGCGTTCTATCTTACTCTTCCCAAAGGGTCAGCTACCAGCTCTGTTATTTCTACTCCTTCTTAACCTTTCTCCCAAGTTTTACTATTATCCATCCCGATGTGCCATAAGACTGGCCTTTCAGGAAGGCAAGTTTGATTCTATGCCTCTGTTTAGAAACAACTGCAATTAACCTATTAATTCAAGCAAAGCCTGGGATCCCTGTGTTCAGAATTGACTCTTTGGGTTTGAACATCAGCCAGAAACATCTAGAGTAATTGCAGGGCTCTAGCATGTGGAATGCAATTTCAGAGTCTGGCCAGAATCACCCAAACCATAGTTAAGCCCTTCCTCTTTTTCCTTCTCAAAAATTGGGTAAATGCTGGAAGCAAATGAAGCAGCTCTTGGTTTGTTTGTGTCTGGAGATGAGCTGATTAGATAAAGCACCACGATAAGCCAATACTAAGCTTATTAAGACCATTAATATGGGTAACTCAGCAAATATTTCATCATAGTAACAGCCCTTTATTCAAATAAATAATCGAAAAGTATCATGTTCTTTTGTTATTTTAAAGGATCTCTTTCTGTCTCCCATTTCTGATTTTTATGTATGATGTACTCCTTTTCCCCGACATTCAGAACAAACTAAAATTCTAGAGAGTTAAAAAAATGTAAATGGTTATGGTTATTAAAATTGAGAGAAGGAGAATGAAGGGAACTAGGGCTATTTTCACTATCTCTTGGGTTTGAGGGATTGAGTTCAGGGAAGGTACCAGAATTTAACAGAACACGTCTCTCAGAGTAAGACTGAGCCAATCTAATGGTGGTTGTGTGCTGCAGCAGACTTTCCCATATTGTAGCCCAATGAGGCTACTGAGTACCAAGAGGCCTTCAGCTCCCTCAGGGCCCAGTCCTTTCAACATTATTTAGTTGAATGACTCCTTTCCGTCCTACAGTCTAACTCCAAAAGTGCTAAATTACTATACATTGAAATATATATAAACTCTGCAAAAATGAGTATGGGGAAATTGAATGTAAATTATATGCAAATATTATTCAAACAAGTGTCTATAAAATTCAGTAACAGTAAAGGATTTTAATTAATTCTGTCATTTAAAATTCATGAGTTTATTCCATATTTTGTTTCCAGGATTTGTAATGTATAGTGGCAACTTTGAAAGAGCTATATGCAGAAAGAATTATTCCACTGAGTGTAGAACAGTTGATTTCAATCTATACCATAGCACTGTGACTAATTACAGATTGTATTTATGAGATAACTAACATTTCCAGAATGTAATTTGTTATAAAAAAAGATAAAACATTTTTACAAAGTTAAATTAGGTTTAAGTGGTAGAATACACAGATTTGCCTGTTTACAAATATTCTTCTAGCAATTGTTATTTTTAGACCTCAGAGAAGACTGGAAGTTCTTTTCTTGGAACAATTCAAGAAAAAAATAGATTCTACCCATCAATCTGATTGATCTTGAGAAAGAAGATTCATTTAATGCATTTGTAAGACTTTCTAGAATTTACTGCTATTTGAAAGATTGATTTTTTTGATTCTAATATAGGCTTCTTCATATTTCTTCTCATTTTTGTACACCCATTCCAACAAAGTTGTTTGAAAGACTTTTGTTCATGCATTTTATTCTTTCCTCAGTTTTCATTCACTCTACCATGCACTTCACTGTGCCTTCTAACTCTTCCACAGCACAGAGACTGCTCTCAGGACAATCACTAGTGACTGCCATTTTTCCAGTTCTAAAGAACAATTCTCTAGCCTCATTTACATGACATCTTGGAAGCATCTAGATCAGACTTTCTCTTCCTCTTTCTTGCACCACTTTTTTCTCTAGGTTTTTGTGATGACTGTTCTCCTTAATTTACTTTTATATCCCTGGATACCTTCTCAATACACACTAAAGAAATAGATTTTAGCTTTTTATCCCAAATCTTGTGAGACCCTAAAAAGTCAAGTTGAGTCTTTCCAGTCCTTTGACCTAGAGAACTGAAAGCTAACAAATAGGTGGTGTTTTTTACTGTTGTTGTTATTGTTTACCAATTTATTGAGGTGTAACTGATATGTAAAAAGTTGTACCTATTTCATGGATAAGTATACACCCATGAAACTACTACTACCATGGAGGCCATAGACATATCCATCACCTCTAGGAGTTTCCTACCACCTCCTTCCCCTCGTTATTATTAGTATTGGTAGTAAACAAACTAGCATAAGATTGGTCCTCTTAGAAAATTTTAAGTATGAAATACAGTATTGTTAGCTATAGGCACTATGCTATAGAGTAGATCTTTAGAACTCAATTATCTTATAGAACTGAAACTTTATACCCTTTGGCCACCATCTCCCCATTTTTACCTCCTCCTGGTCTCTGGAAATCGCCATTCTACTCTCTGTTTCTATGATTATGACTATTTTAGATTCCACATAAAAGTAAAATTATACATAATTTGTCTTCTTATGTTTGTCTTATTTTACTTAAATAATGTTCTCCAGGTCCATCCTTGTTGTTGAAAATGGAAGGATTTCCTCCTTTTTTAAGATGAAATAATTTTCCACTACGGGCATTGTTTTATGTCACCGAGCATCTGGTATTTTGTTATCCACTATAGAAAACCAATACAGACTATGGTTTCACTGAAAAAAGTGGGTGGGGGGAGCTCAGTCCTTTTCTTTTGTCTTTGCTCCTGTCTTTGGATGGCTTCTTGTCTCTTTTTCAGCTGATATGAATCACTTCCAGTCCCCCAGAAGCTTAACCTACTCATTCAATCCATAGATTCCCCTCAGACAGCACAAGCGCCCCCTATGGGCAGCTGGATCACATCAGCTCCCAGGTGCCTTACCCAGGTTTCCCACCTGCACCCTTGCCCCTTCCAGTGCAGAGGCAGCTAGCTCATGGGTCATCCAGCACAATGGATTTGTTTCAAACACTGGAACTGCAAGGGGAAAACGAGCCAGATTGTTCTTTTTTTTTCTTTCCTCTCTTCTGTCTTTTCATTTCCCAGTGTGTTTCCCCAACTAGATGCTGACAAAAGTTGTTTGCAGCATTCCCATCAGTTCCATGAGTGACAGGAGACTGGTGTCAAGTGAGAAAATGAAATGTAAATTTTATTAAACACCCCCTCTCATCTCTGTGTATCAATCCAGATTCCAGCCGAACATAGCAAATCAAATCCTGTCTCCGCCAGGCCTCGGGGCGCTCAGAGAATCATTCTCCTTAATACCATTCCCTTCTAGTAAAATATTTTTCTGTTTGGTAAATGAAAAATTTAAATGCAAACCCTGTTTTAATCCCAGTAAAAAGTATATCTTCAAAATGAACATTCGAAGGAAGGAGCAAAAAAGAGAAGAAGGAAGATTTGGGGCCAAGGGGAAGGAGAAGAGGGCTGAGAAAACAGAATTGTATTTAGCTGTGTCATGCCTGGTGGCTGTGCATGGATGCATATCCACAGAATAAATGGAGGCATTCTTTGAAAGCTTGGACCATTTATCTACATGCTGTCCTGTCTCAGAGATAATAAAGATCTTAAATCTGATACACTGCCTTGCAATAGCATTAGAAATATAGATGCTTCATTCTGAGTGTGGATATATGGAGTTACTGGCTTACATATGGTTTCTACGAGAGGTGTCTGTGTATACAGAATATGTTCATTAGAGTCCTTAAAAGCATGATTAACTTAAACATTTTTAAAAAGCACACATTGTTTGCACATTAAGATAAAAATAGAGCAAATTAAAATTTGATCCAATAATGAACATTGAAAATAACACTACTACTTTGAATATGCCCTACAATTTATCCATATTCTGCTTAAAATTTTAACTGAAGACTGTAAATCCTGCTTTATGTTTAAAAATAATTTATTTCATCTACATTTTAAATTTTCTCCTTTTAAGTGGGTAAAACTGTTTTTTAAATGGCAACTTGTCAGGAGTGTACTTGTATTTGGACCACCTGTCCTGATTGGCCTGAGAAGGGAGTTTCCTGGCATTTGGGGCTGTCGTGTCCAATCCAGGAAATGCCAGGAATTCTAGTCAAAGCAGAGTGTTATTCACCCTAACATATTACTATTATAAATAACATAAAATAGTAATTTTTCATACCCTAGTAAATTATTAGTATTGTAGATTTTATTTTTGGACATCTTGAGCTAAATGAACTTATAGTTGTATCTGGATGTGATCTCCTTGACTTGATCAAACTTGGCCGAAAGAGTTCAGATTCCAAAACATGTAAGGGCAAAACCCAAGTGTCACCACTGATATCTGAAAAAAGGGCATTCTTAATCTCTCCTTTCCTTGACTTGTGATTAAGCTTTTAAAACATTCTTCCTAAAACAGCTGCAAATAGTCAATATAAAGGGACC
The DNA here is from genome assembly GCF_987537825.1 of Furipterus horrens. NCBI lineage: Eukaryota > Metazoa > Chordata > Mammalia > Chiroptera > Furipteridae > Furipterus > Furipterus horrens. The sequence continues at coordinate 104,060,653 of NW_028327176.1, read as the reverse complement.
TGAGTTTTTCTTTCCAAATACTTAGGGAGGAGGTAGAAGAACACAACTGATACTGCATAATCAAATACCTCTCATTAAGCATAGAGCCCAGCTTAAGTGCATTTCTTCATGAAAATGTCAATCGAGTGATATCCCAAAAGAGGTATATCATTCCTCACTTAGCAGAGGTCTGGCTCCTGAGGTAGAAAGTGTTATATTTAGAATTCAAAGATAGTGTCCTTCTCCCCGGTGCACAAGAAAAAAGTTTATATAGTAATGTAGAAATTTAACTTGAATTATTGTATTTCTACAGTCCTTGATTGCTTAAACACTTTTGATTTCTCAATTGTTCTTTCTTTTTAATATTTTTGCATTCTAGTTAATGAAAATAAAGTATTTTGCTTTAGAAATGGGTATACATTATACAGGGTGAGGCAAAAGTAGGTTAACAGTTGTGAGTACAAGAAACAGAGTTTATTCTTGTATTATTTTCCAGAGGAAAAATTGTAAACCTACTTTTGTCCACCTCTGCATATGTAGAGCATGAAAGCAGGACTAACTCAAAGCAAAATTATGTAATTATTTACATGTGTGTTTGGAGCTTGTGCTGACATTTGTCCTACTTTATTTCTTCCCATTTTAGTCTTGAAATCTTTGGTGCTGCAACCAGCTCATCCAAAAAAGTATTTTGCACTCCGGACCTATCCTTTCTGTAGGCTTTCCATAAAACTTAGCTACCCGGTGACCTATTTGTTCCAGAATTTCTAGACAGTTTCATAGAATAATTCATGCTAGTGTTATAATGATAAAAAAATTACATCTTCTAGAGGGTATTTTCATTCTAACAGATTTCTCAAACTATAGCTTAAAAGAATAGATCTAAACATGGACTTCCAACTACTATAGAAGGCTATTTTGGAGAAGAAACTTCGATAATATGTTAGTGTTCCATTGCTGATATTACCACAGACTTTTTGTTTTAAGACAACACAAATTTATTCTCTAAAAGTTTTGGAGGCCAGATACTTGAAATCAGTTTCACTGGGCTAAAATCAAAAAGTAGTCAAGTCTGGCCCTGGCCGGGTTACTCACTTGGTTGGAGCATCATCCCATGCACTAAAATACTGCAGGTTTGATCCTGTTCAGAGCATGTACCTAGGTTGTGGGCTCAATCCCCTGTCAGGGTATATATGGGAGGGAACAGATCAATGTTCTCTCTCACATCGTTTCTTTGTTTCTCCCCCCTCTCTCTGTCTCTCCCTTCCTCTCTAAAATCAAATAAACATACCCTCTGGTAAATATATTTTTTTAAATGTAGTCAAGACTGGTACCTTCTCAAAGTTCTAGGGGAAAATTGTTTTCCTTGCCTCTTTCAGCTTCTAGTGGCCAGCTGCGTTCCTTGGCTGTGGCCCCTCCTCCATCTTGGAAGCATAGCTCCTGTGTTTACTTCACTTTGACTTCTTGATTCACATCTCATACTATTTTTCTAATCTCTTGCCTCTCTAGGGACTCTTGTAATTACATGTAGGGTCCACCAGAATAATCCTGGACAATCTCCTCATTTACAGGTCCTTAACCTAATCATGTCTGCAGGTCTGTTTTTGCTATGAAAGGTAATGTTCACAGGTTCCGGGGATTAGGATGAGGATAGTTTTCGAGTGGCCGTTAGTCAGTCTACCACAAATAACAGACTCTCTGGCTGTTTATAATGGAAATTGGCTCTGCAAGAATGAAAAGCTCTAGTGATGACAAACCCTACCTCTGCAGGCAGCTGAGCATATAATTTGGGAATTAAAGATGAAGTTGTCCTTGATGATAACCACCACCATCCTGTATGGGGGGTCCCCATTGTAGGGAGAATGGAGAGGTCCTAGAGCAAAACTCATCTGTCCCCTACTCTCTGAAGCCTCCTCCTAGCATTGCTGGAATGGAGGCAGAGGAACTTAAGGAAGCATACCACATACACAAAGATAAAAGTCATTGAGTCTATGTGATTGCAAAGCAAAAGTGGTATGTTTGAAAACTCAAGAAATACAAGAGACAGTATTTCTGATTTTCTTTGTAAGTATAACTCAGGGGAACAATTTTTTAACATAATTCCTGCTGAGTTTTTTTTTTCAGCTGTTTTAGACTTAAGTAGACATGATGATTTCAAAACTGCAGTTAGTTTTCTTCTATCACATCAAGTTTTTTATGTAAGCTTATCTTAATGTGACCACTCTAAGCTAGATCGAGCCTGGATCAAGGGAAGCACTAGTGCTCACCTACTGGCTGAGAGCAAACCTCCCTCAAGTGGGGAAGGGTCGGGGATGACCTTGGAGACCAGCAGCAGGCTATTACTTGTCTAGGCTATTCAGTTACACATGAGACAGTGTGGTGAGAGATTGTATGTCACTCTATATAGTGAATCGTATTCCGAAGTATAGTCCAAGTTCTTGTCTGTATACAATGAGTTAGCAGAACTTATTTTTTTATTTACATACGTACTTATTTTTTTTCCTTCAGATCATGTCTTGTCTGCCTCTGCTATTTCTCATCATAAGTGCCTAAACAACCCTGATTCATTTTGTTGTAACTGTGGCAGTTTCACCATTCTCAGTCAAAGGACAAACATCAGCGCATTCGTCAGGGAAGCCTATTTTGCATATTTTAAAGTAAAACTTAGTGATCAAGATAAGTCTTGGGCCCCTCACAAATTGTGCAAACAGTGTGTTGAGAGTTTACAGATGTGGACGAAGGGAACACGTGATAAGTTGCCATTTGGTATACTTGTGATTTGGCAAGAGCCCAGAGGTCATTCAACTGACTTACTTTTGTATAGTGAAAACATCAGGATATAACAAGAAAAATAAATGTAAAATAGGGTATCCTAGTCTATCATTAGCTATATGCCCAGTGCCTCATTCAGCTGAAATCCCAGAGCCAGTTTTCATTGAAAAACAGGAGTATGGTGAAGAACTAAGTGACTGCAATGATGAAGATTTTGAAATTGAAGATGACTCAGTTCATAAGGGATTTGATCAGCATGAGTTGAATGATTTGGCACAAGATTTGGGACTATCCAATAAGGCTTCAGAACTCCTAGCATCAAGGCTGCACAAGAAACACTTGCTTGAAAAGGTGCGAAGGTATCCTACTTTTGATCAAGAGAAAGTGCATTTCTGCAGTACTTTTGAAGTGACAATGGCTTTGTGTATTGCCATAACATACATGGTTTCATGGAGGAATTGGGAATTCCAGTCTATAACACAACTGAATGGTGACTGTTCATTGATAGCTCAAAGCAGAGCTTGAAGAGTGTCCTCCTCCACAATGGCAATTTATTGCAGTCGCAATTGGACATTCAGTTTGTTTTCATGAAGAATATGAAGACATAAAGAGAGTCATTGATCTGTTGCAATATCTCAAGCACAATTGGATCGTTTGTGTTGACCTTAAAATGGTGTGCTTCCTTCCTGGTTAGCAACGTGGATGCACCAAGTATCCCTGTTTTCTGTGTACGTGGGGCAGCAGAGCTCGTGAGAAGCATTGGGTAGAGTCAAATTGGCCTCCAAAGATCTGACCTCAAACCTGGTGAACCAGACATTCTACATGAGCCACTTATTGAGAGAGAGAACATTCTATTCCCACCTCTGCACATAAAACCGGGTCTCATGAAGCAATTTGTTAAAGCTTTGCCAACGGAAAGAGACTGTTTCAAGTATCTCATTTTGGCATTTCCTAGCTTGTCATTTGAAAAGATCAAATACCTTAATATGCATGTTTGGTAGCAGAACTTTACTACTTGTACACAATTTGACTTACAATAACAATATATAGCCTTTATATAAATAAAACAACTCTAAGTACACAGTATATTCAGGTAATTTTTTCTTTATATATCCTTTGTATGTACATTTTGTATGATTTTGGGGACAAAGGGAGGGTATCCTGTACCTTAAAAACTTGACATGAGAGAGAAAAGCTGGAGTCATTTTTGGATTGAAATGCCAAAAGTTAGTCAAAAACAAGTGTCAGATCTAACTCAATGAAAATTGTGTTCCCCAGTGTAATCTTCCCTTTCTTTCCTTCCACAATTCATGCCCCCTATACATTCTTTGGGGGCCCCAGCAAGTCTACCTATAATCTCTCAGTTTCCAGTGAGCTTTCCCTTGCTTAAGATTGTCTATGATGCCTTCATCATAACACAAGGCCATATGTGGGGATAAGTGGCTGCTGACATTTTAGAGAATATGTCTGTTTCCTCAAAGAGATTATGTACATACTGAGTGCAGAAACCATGTCTTCTTTATCACCGAGTTCTCCACATCACTCTTAATACAGTGACTTAGCAACAGAGTGGATATGAATGTTCAGTGAATGAGTACCGGAAAAAAAAAAATGTTTTCCAAAATCAGACTTAAGGTAAGTTCTGTGCTTTTAACATATTTGTAATTAAATATTTCTAAATGTTTATGATTCTCCTAGGCAATGAGTAAGTGGTGAGTAAATATTTGTTGATTTATTGCTACTTTATGCCCCATAGAAGAAAAACAATTCTGGGTTCACTCTAATGACATTATCTAGCATTATATTTATTATTCCTGAATAGTCTATGCTAAACTTCAGAAAGGAGTTTACAATAATATTTTTCTTCTTTATTTTTCTCCTGAATACTACAAATTAAAAACAAGTACTTTATACATATACCACATGTAAACACCTCTTTAAAACTTAAGGCTAATATAATCATGTGATGCTTTATAAACCATTGGTAAAGATGCAATGGCTTAAAGTCAATAATGTATCTATTTCATTATCACATCTCTTTTAAAATTTTAATTTTATTCTACCTGGTCACTTCATAAAAATATTATTAATGTAGAAAACAAAGAATAATTAAAAGCCTCTTAAATTTTTAGGAAAAAATGATCATGCCTAATCCTTCCCAGAACTGGTAAACATAATAGTTACAACAGAAAAAAATAAACAAAAAATGGTTGCATAAAATTTTTTTCAATATAATCAAATTGGGCCTTCCTCAGAGATGGTGCCAGTTAGGTTCCAGGTTCTAGATCACTGCAATAAAGTGAGTAATTAATAAAGTGAGTCATAATCTTTTTGGTGGCAGAGGGTCTTACCTTCAATTTCTAGAAAAGGCAACATCTGTGAAGCTCAATACAGCCAAGTACAATAAAAGGAGGTAATCCCGTAATGCAAATTAAAACAACAAGATGATGCCAGGTTTCACTTATCTAATCAACAAATCTTTAAAGAAATTATAAGATTTAGTATATGGGAGTACTCTATACTGGCCAAAATTGAGCATAACAAGCATTCCTATACATTATTGGCGTGGATGTCTGTTGGTATGCACTTTATAGAGCACAATTTAAAATTTACATGTATTTGTTTAAGTGACTCAAAAATTAAAATTTTACCTAATATACTGAAAATATATGGACCAAATACACATTGCACTCATATGCCAAAAGAAAAACAAATTCCCAAAACTATTGACAAAAGAGAAATAATTAAATCAAGATGGAATATCCATATAATTAGAAGTTTTGATTCATTAAAAAAATATAAAATGATAATTGCGTAAGAAATCCTTATTTTAAATAAGTTAAACATATAGGATGCAAATAGAGTATTATCTCACGTAAATTTGTGTGTGTATATTTATGCCCATATTCATATATGTTTGTGTATATGTTAATGGGGTTATCTCTGAAAGATGGTTTTACTTTTATTTTTCATTGTCTGCTTTTGTTTTATTCAAACTTACAACATTGAACATGTTACCTTTAATCAAATAAAAATATAGTAAGTTCTATTTAAAAGAGGACAAGAGACCCCAGCCTCAGCACAGATAAACAGATCTTCTCAGTGCCAAGCCTGGAAATGCCCACCTTTGAAAATCCACTTTATACTGACATGCTTCCCTCTTGCCCCACTGTGGGAGAGTCAGTGAAAGAGAACTGAGCATAATCTGCAGCCTGGAGAAGTCACGGACAATATGCCAACCATGAAGACGTCATGGAACCCAAGGCTCCTTGCCAAGCCTCTTATTTCCTTTTTGATTTTTCTTTAAACATAAGTACTCTTGTCCAAAATGTGAATGAATGTGTGTGCTCACCACAGTACAATAGTTTTTCCCACCAGACCAGTCCAGGAAATGTTATTTTAACTACTCTTCTCCTTCCAGTAGCCTGGCTAAGCAGGGATGGATGGAGAAAGCATGTGTTAATGTACAGCAGGCAAGGATGGAAGTGGTAATAAACACAGCATTGACTAGACTCAATATTCCCGATGGTGCCGGGGAGCTGTCCTGGCTTTGGGCTGCCTGAAGGCAGTGGTGATCCCCTGCTTGTCCTGTCTGTCAGTCTATTTGATCTCCAAATGAATTGCTTCTGATAACAGCTATATAAATGCAGAACTGATCTGCTGAGCCTTCTTAAATGAGACTCCTCGCTTTCATCTTCCAGTCATTTCAAAAACTAGATAGACTTGTTAGAGGTTTTAATGGAATGATTTATGTTTTATCTTGCTGGGTCTGAGGCAGCATTTATTTAGTACTAAATTCTTCCCAAGTCTCTACATGAGGGGAGAAACATTTGCACATATGACATTTAGGGTTTTTTTTTTACATAAATAAATTCAACAATATATGTTTTTCAGCTTTATGATGTTCAGTAAAGACAAACTTTATTTTAAGGAAGGAGGGAGGGAACAGAATGGTGGCCATACAAAACATTTTTGTTATCACACTCTTGACAAAGTTGCAGGAAACCAGAAAGGAACAATATCATTTCTCAAAATCTATAAAACAAATCATTAACATTCCCCCACCCAAAGGAAAAAAAAATCACAATTTCAATGAAAACAATGGAAGACAAGTTTTCTTATGGTTTTTCTTATGTTTGCATTATCTATAAGAGAACAATCAATGGAAGCCTAATTGTTTTTGTCTCCTGCATTTCTCTCCTTACACTTCAGTTTCTAATCTCTTCACTTTCACTCCTTTCCCACTGTATGAATGAAGCAAACTCTCTTATTAAGGCAAGTGGAGCATCATTCATAATTCACAAAACTTTTTTAAAGAAGCTTTGCTCACTTAGCACTTGTATGCAATAAGTAAACTTATTGAAAAGGATGTATTTAGAGAGTAAAGACACAACCTAGTGCAATGAGAAAGAAATCAAACTTGATTTCCCTTTCATTAAAGGATCTCTCACTTCGTAAAATAATTCTTATAAAAAGCACAATGCAAATTCTACATGTTTGCATAAATCAAACTATCTAAATGAATTGTGACAACTTACTATTTTTAATTATGATTTTCATTGGGAAAAAATTGTGATTTTTTATTTTTATTTTTATTATTTTTTTAATTTTATTTTTTGGTTATTCAATTATGTGATAGTTTAATATAACACATGATAAACCTTAAACTGAATTTTTCATTGATCACATTGGGTGAAAATGAGATCATTCTCTCATGAAAAACCATAGCAATTTATTTCAATCATTGTACAATGAAGCAACCTGCAATTATAACTTCTTAAAAGTGATATATTATAGAGCAGAGGAAAGAAAATCACTTGGTATGAATTACTTGACATCTCTAAAATATGAAATTAATTTTTTGATAGGTGAGAGAACTTATAATTCAAAAGTGTTAAAACTAACTGGAAATGGATTAAGAAGATTTTTTCTATGTAGTAGGAAAATGCATTCATAACCTATAGAGTGCTTTTACTCTGTAATTTTTTATTGAATCACAAGAGAAGATGAAAGAAGTTTTTTACATGCTTTAACATTTGGTTAAAGCCGCCTAGATTGTAGTCCCAGCATTGAATGCAACAGGTTACAGCTACTGGTGATGATAGATTGCTTCTGTGAATTGTTTTTCTTTTTTACTTTCTACATGTTTATAAAAATTATGAAAAACTTATCAAGTTTTTTGAAACAGTATGCAAGTTACAGGAAAATTGACAAGTTCATATTTTCTTGAAAAAATACTTTATACTAATAATTATAAAAATAATAATTGTAGCTTATAGTGATAAAAATATTTTCCAATGAGGAAAATAAAGTAATGACACAGTTTAATTTCAAATTTTCATATGAGCAAGGTAATAGAATTAACTAAATGCCATACACCTTAGAAACAAAATTATGATGATGTTGCTCGATATTCACTTTGCTGCCTTTTCAATAAGACACCAAATAGTTTATACTTTCTTTTAAGTATAGGCATTTTGATTTAATATAGAATGCCATATAAATAGCCTCAGGAAAGTAGGTTCTTAAAAAGAACAGTATCATTTTATAATCGATAAAGAGGAATAATTATAATAATGACTCTGAAAGGTTTTGTAAATTACAATTTCAAAACCAATCCACTGTGAAAATCAAACCCATTTAATAGAGTGTCTGTTATTAACCCTATGTTATACAATGTGAGGTTTTTGTTGCAAATAATAAATGATAGAGAGAGAGATAGATAGATAGAGAGATATGAGCTGGACAAAACCTTTCCTCACAACTAGATAAAAATATGACAGACCACATGATTTTTTTGTCCTTCCACACTATTAAATAGTTCTGTGTTCCCATCATAATACAAAAACATAGTCTTTGTTCAAAAAAATAAAAGTATCCCATTCAAAACACGAGACAACACTCTAACTTTATTGAAAATAAGAGTCTTCCCCACCTCCAGCTAACTTGCATGGGTGGGCAGTATACCTCATGTGGTTGGCTTCTGATTTCCTTGCTCAACCCTTACTCCTCCTAAGAGGGGCAGGGGCCAAAGTGACACTTTAAAGGAAGAGAGGAAAGTATCTATTAACCAAGTGATGACCTCTAATACTATTAGAACTTGACTTTAACTCTCCCTTGGCCACTCTCCTTGGGAAGATTTTTAAAGCCAATTTTTTTGTGGGCTTGGAAGACAATTCTTAATGGGTTTCTTCTGATTCTGAACATCTCATGAGCAGAGGCACTGACTGCCTTTGTCCTAGACCATCTTTTCAAGGGTGTTTATTATAGGAAGAGCCTAAGAAGAGAGGCATAATGTCTCCCTTCAGATAAAACAATAGGTATGATTACTGCCCAGTAAAAAAGATTTAGATTCCTTGAGCTCATGGTTCCTCTTCTGTAATGCAACCCACTGATCATGTAGCTGTCATCTGACCCCTTTTGCAGTTCCCTATGGAAACCAGGGCTTGGGGAACTAGCACAAGAAAATGCTGATTCTCTGGGTACTGTCACTAATGTGAGTAATAAAGTCCTTGATTTCTCATCCAGGAATCTTATATCTTTTGCTGGCACTCATGAAACTGTGGGAAGCAAACTCACTAGCTTGTAAAAGGGTAAACTCAGACTCTTTACAGTTCTTAACAAGGGGAAATTCTTTGGATCCTCAGAACCTTTTGCTCTGGGAAATCTCTATGTCACCTTTCTATTCTTGTGAGTAATGTAGTCCCTGTGACTTTCTAATCCACCCCCAGTGCCTTATTTTTCACGAATTCATGCTACATATACTCTTCCTGTTAAAATGTATTCACTCTTGGGAGAACAGAACTAAAAATTTCCAAGCTGGCTCTCTCTTCCATGTGGACAATATCTGGTGTACCTGAAGTACTAATGCTTATGTTGTCAAACTATGCAAATGCAAGCCACTTCTAATGTTGGCATATGCTACTTTAACTCTCCTAGGCATGAATCAGATTCCAATCGTCTATTTTACTCTAAAGGGCATACATTTCAAGTCTTTCAAGTAGTCCCATAAAAGCCACTTTCATAGTTAGCAAGCACATCCCTCCCTAAATTTGGCCTCATGAAATGGCAATAGCTTCCTGTGAAGCAAACTACTCACACATCTCCCCTCATCCTTTCATTTTCTTGTCAGCAAGGGGTTTCTGGTAGGGGAGCCCAAGAATCATGAAACTGGTTATGATACATTTTATTTGTAAATTCTGTATGTGGGTAGATGCTTTGTCTATTATATTAATGCCTTAGAAGAAAATGAAACAAGGTGTCTTTATTTAATGGGCCCTATAATAGTATTATTATTGCTATAACATTGAATTATTCAATAAATAATAGACATTTTACGTGGTTCTCTCTGTGTGTTCTCTTCCAGGTGCAATCAGGGAAGTAAGCAGTTTCTTGCCAGAGAACCAAAAGTAAAAGGGAGGCCCAGGGAACTGGAAAGTACTGGAATATGGAAATAGGGAACAGCTTAGAAAAGGAACCTCATAAAGTACTTCATGAACTCAAGGGCTCAACCCCCAATCTATACATACTGGATCTGATCCTAATTAACATAACAAAGACTCTGAGAATTGAGTTAATGAGGAAACCTCTACCTAAGTCCAATATTGACGCATGCCCAGGAGTAATCTGAATAATGCTGCAAATGCTTTCATAATGGAACAGACATTGGAACCACAGTTCATGGCTAGCAGGTTGGAACTTGTAGTCTAAACATAACCAGGTCAGTTGCTACAAATATTAAAATGTCAACATTCTCCATCAGGTTTATAAAACACACAGTCTCATAATGTAATATTCAAGATGTCCAGGTCACACAAAAAATTATTACTCAGCCTACAAAGAACCAATCACAATAAAGTTAGGAAAACATAATCAACAGATAATGAAATAATACAGATGTTAGAATTTTTCTGACAGAGACTTTAAACTATTAATATACAAATGAACAATTTTAAACACTTGACTTAAATATTATAATAAGTATCAGTAAAGTAATAGTGATAACAAAAAACAACCAAATTAAAATTTTTGAACTGAAAAATAAAATAACCAAAATAAAACTAACTCAAAGGGCTCCAGAGCAGGATGGAGATGGCAGAGGACTCAGGCCATGTGAAAACAGATCTACTAACCAATAGAAATAAAAACATTTTTAAAAAATTGAACAAAGCATGACAAAACTATATGTTTTCTAAAGCAAACTTACTTTGAATACAGTGATATAAGCATGGTAAAGAAAAAGGATATATACATAAAAAAAAAAACAAAACACAACACAAACACTAATCAGATTCGAAAAGAGCTGAAATGACTTTCTTAATATAAGACAAACTGGATTACAGACCAAAAAATATTATGTACCTAACAACAGAACCTTAAAATGAACAAAGCAAAAACTAATAAAACTAAAAAGAGAAAATATACAAATTCACCATTGTGTTAGAAAACATCAACACTCTACTCTCAGTAACAGAATTTGTAGACAGAAAATTTGACAGAATATAGAACTGAACAATGTCATCAACTAGTGGGATCTAACTGATATTTATGGAACACTGAATTCAGCAACAGCAGAACATACATTCTTTTTTAAGTACACATGGACTACTTACCAAGATGGGTCATAAAACAAATATTAAACTTAGATCAAAATTGAACAAAGTATGATTCTCTAATCCTAATAAAATTAACTTGGAAGTAAAAAAAAAAAAAAAAAAATGTAAAAGGAAAATTTTCAAACACTTATACATGACTTAAATGGCGCACTTCTAAATAAGCTATGGGCCAAAGAAGAAAGTTTCAAAGAAAAGTATAAAATATTTGAACTGAAAAAAATTAAATATAAAATTAATTAAAATTCCTGAGATACAGCTAAAGCAGTTCTTTAAAGGAAAATTTATGGTGTTAGATGTTTACTTTAAACTGATGAGAACAGATACTATTCTTGATCTTAGCCAAAAGACTGAGAAGTGACAGATGCTTACTTTAGAAAAAAAAAAGTCCTCGAATCAGTAATCCAGATTTTCATCTGAAAACATTATAAAAATAAGAAGAGGATAAACCTGAATCAAATAGTACAAATAAAATAATAAAAAGTACAGCAGATGGCAAAAATAAAATGACAGAGAAAAATCAATGAAATAAAAAAATTGTTGAAAAGATCAATAAAATTGATAGTATATCAATCAAAATTTTCAGAAGAGATTTTATACAGATATAGACAAGATGAATCTAAAATTTATATGAAAGGGCAAAAGAAATAGAATAGTTAAAGCAGTGTTGAAAAGGAAAAATATAGTTACAGAAATCATAGTACTGATGATCAATTTCATCCTTTAAATTGTTCAATTTAGATTCTCTAGAATCTAAACCACAAATAGATCTATAGAAACATAATCATTTGCTTTTGTGAAACATAAAGAGACAGAAAACTCAATCTAGAATAATAGAGTGTTCAACAAGTTATGTTGGTATAATTGGACAGCTATAGTTTAAAAAAAGTAAACTTTGACCTAAAGCTCATACCTTATACAAATAATTTAAAATGGATCATAGACTCCAAATGAAATATAAAAGTATAATAATTTTATAATAAAAGTTAAGAAAAAATCTTCATGACCTAAGTTAAAAGCATAATCCATAAAAGAGAATATTGGTAAGTTAGACTTCATCAAAATTTTAAAAAATTGCTTTATGAAATATTTTATTAACATGATTGAAATATAAGCTACAGATAGACAAAAAATACTTGTGAGTCACATATCCAGCACAGAACTTGTTTTCAGAATACAATAGAGAGCTCACTACAATAGTAAAACAACCTAGTTTAAAAATGGATAAAGGGCTTGACTAGACACTTAAAATAAAAGGACAAAGGCATGGTAAATAAGCACATGAAATGTTCGACATCATTAACATTAGTAAAATATTAATTATAACCACTATGCATCAATTCAGATAGTGAAAATAAAAACACTAGCACAATACTAAGTGTCGGTAAGGAATTGGAGAAAATGAAAATTTTGTACATTACTGGAGGAAATAAAAATAGTTTATCCACTATGGAAATATTTTGTCAGTTTTTTATTAAAATATAAATGCATTTACTATACAATCCAGAAAATCTTATCCTGAGTATTTAGCTTAAATAAATGAACACATATGTTCCTACAAAAATCCGTACATGAATTCTTATAGCAGCTCTGTTCGTAATTGCCCCAAATTGGATAAAAAGCTAAATGTCCTTCAGTGAATGAATCAATAAACTATGATAGATTCATACAACAGAATACTTCTCAGGAATTAAAAGGAACCAACTATTAACACACACAATATGGAAGGATCTCAAGGCCATCATGCACCTGCTATCAGATTGCATTTATATGACAATCTCAGAAAACAGAACAGTAGTAATTGAGGTCATATCAGCAGTTGTCAGATTTTGGAGTGAGAAAGGGTGCAAATATAAAGATAGAGCAAGAGAAAATTTCATGGGGATGATAGACCTGTTCTGTATCCTGATTGTGATGGTGGTTTCACGCACACATACATATGTTAAAATTCATAGCCTATGATGTCATCATCCTTGCAGATTTTCTAACTTTGATCAGTTTCTGCCAGATATTCATTTGTAAAGGCATCTGGATAAGGGATTTTACCGTAGTTGTCTAATTTGTAAAATAAAGCCAGCAATAGTACCCATTTCATTGAATTACTTTGAGGATTAAATGAACTAATACAAATTAAGCATTTTTCAGAGTGTTTGGCACACTTTTAGCACTTATATGGAACTTAATTATTAGCTATTGCTGCTATTCCCTGTCTTCAAACCAATAAGATGACATTGTTATTATTATTCTAATTTATAATGAATGTTTGTACTATTATTACTTCTCTAAAAGTTAATTATCTTTTTTATTTGCTTAGTTTTCTATATTCTTCTTACCAACTTAGCCCTAAGCTTTCTAATAAAACTGTAAAATAACTTTACTTTAGTCAATCAGCTATCTTTTGTTTCCACATTATTTTGAAGCCATACCTTGTGAAGCTTTGTTCCCTTTCTCTAATTTGAATTATTTTATAGACCTGCACAGCTATAGTCCTTGGGACCAATCTACACTATTATACTGAAATGATGATATCTATTTTCTCTCCTGTGTTTGACTTCCTGTGTCCTAGATCCCACCTCTTCCACTTATTTGGTTTTATTCTTTATTTTAGTGGAGCACACCCTCAAGTTACTTTCAGAGCATATATGCCAGTTTTCTGAGATTTCACATATCTGAAAGTATTTACCATATTTCTCTCACTATAAGACACACCTGACCATAAGACACACCTAGGTTTAGAGGAGGAAAACAAGAAAGAAATATTCTGAACCAAATGGTGTACTAAAATATTTAATAAAATATAACAGAATAATACTTCAACCATGTAACGTGAACAGCAGTCAATAGTGGTATTAAGAACCATCATCACTATCATTAACAAATGAGGAGAGACTTGAAGGTTCAAGTACTCTTCCAGTTTTCTGGGAACCTCAAGAACTCATCATCATTAGTGTCAGAATTTATGGGGGCCTTTAACAACAGGCATTGAGGGAGTTAAGAGGTGTCACTAGTTGTTACAGTCACTGAGAGTATCACTATCCTAGTTACAGGTTCTGGCGGACTACCCCCAGTGCCTGTTATGGCTAGTGATACCCCTTAATCCCCTCAATGCCTGTGTTACTACTAGAATAGTGACCCCACCATAACTCCCTTTATATACTACAAACTTCAGCATTTATGGCTGCTCACCCAGTTACTGCTGGCCTCCTCACACAGAAATCTGGTGTGCACTGGCAACAGTATGGAGGTAGATGAGATAGTTACAGCATCTAACGGAGCCAGTAGCCAGCCAAGAACATGTTATTTTAGCTCCACCCATCTGCCTCTCGTGATTGGCAGAGCTTAAGAAACAGTGATTGCTGATTGGAGGCGGTTCTACTGACACAGACCCCACCCAGTGTCAAAGACGATTGGCAATTGGCACTGTGCCTCATACCCATTATTAACCTCAGCTGATTCAACAGGTCAGGGTTGTAGCTGGGTGTGTCAGACGGCTCTCTGCACTCTCCCAGGTCCCAGGTGATGGGCAGAGGCAGGTGGCAACTGAAAAGATGCCCTGAGATTCAGCAGTAAAGTGGGACATTTAAGCATCCCCAGTGGTTTTGCATGGGCCCACCACTTCCTCTTCTAACAGCTGTTGCCATTGCTGACATGGCAGGTAATACACATCACGGTCTGTGACGCTATATTCATTCCGTAAAATGCACAGACATTTCCCCCCACTTCTGGGAGGAAAAAGTGCATGTATCTTATGGAGCAAAAAATATGGCATTTTATACTCACACTTACTATATAATTTTAGTGACTTCTAAATTGAAAACCACTTTTCCTTAGGATTTTGAAGTTGTTGAACTATTTCCTTCTAGCTTTTATTGTTAAAGTTTGGAGTTATTATTCTCACTTCTTTATTAGAAAGCTTTTAAAATTATTTCTTCATCAATGTTACTCAAATTAGTGTGCATCTTTTTTCCCTATTAATCATGCTTGACACTCAATAAATCATTTCAGTCTTTAAGCTCATGAATTCTAGGTCTCACAATTTTTTTTTGAATTATTTCTGTGATGATTTCTATCCCTCTGTTTCCTTGATTCTTTCCTTTAGGTACTTCTGTTTGTTAGATATTGGGTGTACAATATTAATTCTCTATTTTTATTTCATTCTTTAAAGTTAATCTTTTTTGTCTTTTTTTCTACTATCTGAGTGCATTCCTCTATTATACCATTTAGTCTTTCTATTATTAACTTTTTATAAATTGTGCTCTCATATTTTTAATTTGGAAGACCTCTTTTTTAGTCTTAGAATATCTCTACTTATAGTATCTTATTCTTGTTTCATGAGACCTAAGAGTAATATCTTCTTCTCTTATGTCTTCTTGTTTCTATCACAGTTCCTATTAAGGAAAATGAGGCAGAATTGGGATAAATTTTTACAGAATAAAGAAAAACTATACAAGTGTAAGTTTATCAACCTAGCACCAAATCCAAATTCATGAGATACATACCACTGGTTTCTCAAAAAATTTAATCACCCTGCTTAGTCAGTTTTAGACGCTCCTCATTTTATTTTTGGCCAGTCATTTGAATTGCTTACAACAAAGAATGATAACAATGGAGGAGTGAAGTGGTAGAGTAGCTTAGAAAGAAGGGAGTTGAGAGCATAATGGAAGCTCTGCTGGGTAGCTCAGTTAGCTAGAGCATCATTATGTTATACCAAGGTTGCCAGTTGGATCCCTGGTCAGGGCACATACAAAAATCAACCAATCAATGAACAAATAAGTGAAATAACAAATTGATGTCTCTCCCAGCCTCTCTCTCCCCCTTCCTCTCTTTCTCTCTAAAAATTAATAAATGAAACAAAATTTAAAAAGAACATAATGGAAAAGAAGTTGCCAAAAGTGACATATCTCTTGAGTTCATGATTCTTTGATGTTGGAAAGAGAACTTGGTCACTGCTCTTGGTGCATCAGAGCCCCCATGTCACCTTGTGTTACTGGAGGACAAACATCCCTTGACAGGAAGTTAGAATGGTTGAATCTGTTTCCATTGTCTTGATTTTTTTAAATGCCATCAAATTTTATGGGTGAGGAGAATGGACAAATCCATTTGTCTTTGTAAATCTTTTGTCTATGCCCTTTCTAGCTACACTTCAATAGCAAATAATGCAGTCTTCAGTATTGTTGCTGGATCTTAGATAAGAGCAAATCAACATCAACTTTACTGCTTGTTTGACTTGACTTTCCTCCCTTTCCTTGCTGTTGGGTTAAAACAACCTTCTCTTTTCTGTGTTATGGAGGTTTTAAATACAGAGGGCAGAGGACCAGGCCCTAGTGCTTTTGTCTTTCCCCCTATGTATCACTTTTAAACTCCTGTTGCCCTGACCATTGTTGCTTCCCACTGAAGTCTGGTTTATTTACTTGAAAATCTGATTTGTTTCATTTTATTACTGTGTTTGCGAAGTAACTGATATCAGATTCGGAGGGAAAGAACTGCCATTTACCAGCAGGCTGTGATGGCTTTGCCTCGGTCTGCAGGCCTGATTTTGAGGCCTCGTCTGCCCTGGGGCTCCCACAGAAATAAGATTACTGGCAATAACTGCTTCAACTGCTTTGAATAACAGACACAACTCAGAGAGCATAAAATTAGCATAAACACAGCACTAGTGTGTTCCCTCAGCCGATATGAGACAGGCAGGCTATGGAAAATTGACTGAAATGGGGTCAGACAACATAGAAATCTGAAACATAGGAAATACCGCCTAAGAGATATGAGGTATTACCACCTCTCTCGTTTTCTTTTATCTCTCTCTATAGATATGCATGCAGTTTTAATGATAAAAATGTTAGAGCTGATGAAAATTAAAGATGCAAAATCACTGCCACCCTAAAATGCTTGCATTATCTTTCTAGACAAATTATTATTAATCATTTCTCAGCTTTTTAATCCTGAGGGTAGAAAAATAAACACATTTTCCCAGTTATTTTAAATTGATTTTTCTTTTGGGAAGATATTAGTTTGAGGATAGAGAGTTTGCTTCAGAAAGGAGGTGAAAAGATGAAGCAGTGCAGGATCGTAGCTTGAAATAATTTCTCCTATATCTATTTATCAGATATTAAAATGGAATATGCGGCCAACAAACAATAAAGTCTAACATTACAGGGAAAAGAATGATGCTGTGCATCTCAACAGATGGAAGCTATGATTTTGCTGTTTTAATAACATGTTGTCACATATGGAATACAATTTTCAATACAGCTGCATATAGATGAGTCCTGTTGCTTATTTATTTACGTTTGGTGTGGCGCTGGCAGAAGCCCAAGTTACCATTCCAAGAAATGAAAATGCTCTTGGAACTTTGCATTTTCTGATCTCATTCTGGTCAAAGATAGTTTCAAAGGTTAATAATCTCACACTTCAAATTTGTATTATGGGGGAAGAGTGTAAATATTTAGTGCTATTGCCCTCTCAGAAGACTAGCTTTGGGTCACTCTATTATAGCCTGTATACAACCTCTGTAATAGCATTTTCTGTATTTGTAATTGCTAGTTAATCAATCTTTCTCATTTCATAAAATGAGAAAGCTTGTTTGTCTTATTTACTGCCTTATTCTTAGTGCCTAGTACTGTACCTGGTATTTATTAAGCACTCAATAAATATTTACTGAATGTGTGAATAAAATATGACTCAGCGACTGAAGATTATACTGAGGAAGATAATACAGATTTTAGATGATGAGTCTTGCAGACTATCAAAATTTTGATTAAAGAGAGATGATGATAGTGGGCTCATTGTCTTTGGATTCTAAAAAAAGGTGTCCTTGAAATATAAAATGTCATTAGTACTTAAATCCTATAGTTTATATTAGGATTCCTTCATGGTGTTGTGCAATGTATAGATTTAAATAAATTTATAATGACATGTATCCACCATTATAGTATCATATAAAATTGTTTCATTGCCCTAAAATTTCTCTGCACTGCCTATTCATCCCTAATCCATGACAACCACTGACCTTTTTACTGTCTTCATAGGTGTCCGCCTTTTCCAGAATGTCAAGTAGTTAGAGTCATATAGTATGAAACCTTCTCAGATTGGTTTCATCCATTTAGTGATTTCATTTAAGGTTACTTCATGTCTTGTTATGGCTTTGTAGCTCTGTTTTTTAATAGCTGAATAATACTTAACTGTTGGATGTACTTCAGTTTAATTAACCACTCACCTACTTAAGGACATCTTGGTTCTTGCAAGTTTTAGCAATTATGATTAAAGCTGCTATAAACATCTATGTGTAGGTTTTTATATGTACATAAATTGTCAACTTGTTTGGGTAAATATCAAGCAGTATGGCTGCTAGATCATCGTCTTATTTCTACATGTGGAATTTTAAACAGAAATTATAAATGGGCTACTTTACATTATTTATATTATCTATGGGCAGAATATAAACACTTGTCACATATAAACTAATTTAATTGGATTCTACCAGTCCCTAGACTATTTATTAACTGATCGAAGTTACATATTGTATTGTTTGTTTTTGCACATTCACTGAAATAAGTTCAATTTATTTTGTCAAAAAGCTATAAATGCTTGAGCTATTTAAGAAGTTGTAATGAAATAATAATGACTAGGAAAAGTAATATTTCTTCCTGAAGAAATATAAGGCAAACCATGTACATCTAGCTCAAAATAGATGAAATACTTCTTAACATTTCAAATTATGTAAACATGAATGGAAAATAGTGTCATGTGGTAGCCTGTTTCTCTCTCTGGGTACCTCAATTGTGCTTCCCCACCAATCTTGGATATTTTTGCATAAGCTCTCTTCAGATTAAAATATCAAGATTTACCCCCTGCACTTGTTTTTTAAAGTAATTTTGCACTACATTTTCAAGTTTCTGAAAGGCATAACATTAATGAGAGTTTTAATTAATAAGCCACCAAATATTCATCATGTTCCTGGGTCAGACTATGTGCTCAATGAATATTGTTGAGTTGACTTCTTCTTTCAACAAATATTTATTCAGTACCTCTATCTCTGTGAGTAGCCTTCTAGATACTCAGAATACAGGTGTCCATTAAAGCTACCCTTGGGCTGTAGTGCAGGGCAGTCCATTTTCAGTTTGCATCTACACACCAAGCCAATTCATCCATGAACCAAGCTTGACTTTTTCTTTCCTTTTTCAGCTGGTCATACAGGTACACACCCGATGTGGCCACAGGTGAGTGAGGGGAGAAGTGTAATGTAACAGTACAGGAGAGTCTGAGCTGCCTGCTCACATGTCCCTTTGGTTCTGCATATGTTTGATCTTAGATGTACCACTAACATTATTCTAGGTTGCTGCTTGGCCTAGACGACCATATGACTTCATGTTTCTGACAGACCTCATCCTGTGATAGGTAATTTTGGCTGCACATTTACTTGGTATTTTATGTGTCATGTGCTCATTCTTAACCAAGCTTCAGCAGCACACCAGGATTGAGTTTTTAAAAAGTATATAATTCTCCAGTGCACATGGCATTGCCTTGTTTCAGAACCCTAGAACTCTAGGTATTGATGTCATTAAGTCTTGTTTTAAACTTGACATTACATCTTTCCCACCATAGCTCTCCAAGATCGCAGGGCCTGGTGGGCCATGTGGCCCAAGCATCAGGGCCACTTGCAGAGACGTTCTGATTCAGAGTCCTTTCAAACCATATCATCAGTATATAAGCATGTATGAAACATGCTGCCTCCAAAACCTGGTAAGGCCTGCCAGGCATTCTGTTTTGTTTTTCACGGTGGGAATTGTGAAGTATAGTAATTTGTGCTTCATTTTATTAATGGTTTTAAGTAATTTTACTAATTATGCTGTTACAGTTGTCACAATTTTTTTCCCTTTGACCCCCCTCCACCCAGTACTTCCCTTCCCACCAGCAATGCCCCCCTTAGTTCATGTCCATGGGTCATGCATGTAATTTTTCAGCTCCACCCTTTCCTATATTATTTTTATCATCCCCCTGTCTATGTTCTTTCTACCAATTATGCTTCTTGATTCCTACATCATTTCCCCCTTTCTCCCCCTTCCCACTCCTAGCTGATAATCCTCCAAATGAACCCCATACTATGATTCTGTTCCTGTTCTGGTTGTTTGCATAGTTTGTTTTTGTTTTTATTTTTTAGATTCAGTTGTTGATAGTTGTGAGTTTGTTGTCATTTTAATGTTTATAGTTTTGATTTTCTTTTTATTAAATAAGTTACTTTAACATTTCATGTAATAATGGCTTGGTGGTAATGAACTCCTTTAGCTTTACCTTGTCTGTAAAGCACTTTATCTGCCCTTCCATTCTAAACAATAGCTTTTCTGGATAGAATAATCTTGGTTGTAGGTCCTTACTTTCCATCACTTTGAATACTTCTTGCCTGTTCTTTCTTGCTTTCAAAGTTTCTTTTGAGAAATCAGCTAACAGTCTTATGGAAACTCCTTTGCAGGTAACTCTATGCTTTTCTCTTGCTGCTTTTAAGATTCTCTCTTTATCTTTTTTTTTAAGTAATTTTGCATTGCATTTCCAAGTTGCATTTTAATTATGATGTGTCTTGATGTGGTCCTGTTTGGGTCCAAGTTCTTTGGGACTCTCTGTGCTTCCTGGACTTGTATGTCTATTTCCTTCATCAAATTAGGGAAGTTTTCTTTCATCATTTTTTCAGATAAGTTTTCAATTTCTTGCTCTTCCTATTCCTTTGGCACCCTTACGACTCAGATGTTGTTACATTTAAAGTTGTCCCAGAGGTTGCTAATCCTCTCCTTGTTTTTTTTTTTCTTCTTCTATTCTTGTTTCTTCCTCCTGTTCTGGGTGAATGTTTATTTCTTCCTTTTGTTCCAATTATTGATTTGAATCCCAGCTTCCTTCCAATTATTCTTGGTTCCCTGTATATTTTTCTTTGTTTCACTTTGTATAACCTTCACTGCTTCCTTTATTTTGTGGCTGTACTTGGTGAGTTCTCTGAGCATCCTGATCACCAGTGTTTTGAACTCTGCATCTGATAGGTTGGCTATCTTTATTCCATTTAGTTCTTTTTCTAGGGGTTTGTTCTGTTCTTTCATTTGGGCCATATTTCTTTGCTTCCTCAATTTGGCAGCCTCCCTGCATTTGTTTCTGTATAGTAGGTAGAGCTGCTTTGACTCTGTGTCTTGCTAGTATGGCCTAATGTAGTAGGTATCCTGTAGGTTCCAGTGGCACAGTCTCCCCTATTACCTAAGCTGGGTACTCAAGGTGCACCCTTCATGGGCTGAGTATATCCTCTTCTTGTAGTTGAGCCTTGATTGCTATTGGAAGATCAACAGTAAAAATTTACCCAGGCAAGTCAGCTTCGAGGACTGGCTGTGACCACTGACCACCAACCTCCAACCTCTGTGGAAGATCAGCTGTGTAGGGATGGGGTGGTGATACTCTGACATGGTCTGTAGCTGTTAACTGGGTGTGATGGCCCTGGGGTTCCCCAGGTGGTGCAGACCAATGTCAGCTCCCACCTGTGGTTTGCTTAGGGCACCCTGCCCAAGCTATAAAGCAATCTGAAATGGCTGCTATTTGTGCTGGGCTTGGAGATTCACAGATGAAGCCAAGCTCTGAATCTAAGCTGGCTGCTTCCAATACTGGGCCTAGAGCTCACTGAGACCAGCTGTTGCTTGTTTGGTAGGATTTAGGAAGTTGTGAAGCATGTGCCAAGACTAGCCATTCATATGGAAAAGTAGCCTGGGTGGGCCCCTAAGTTTGGTGGTGTGAAGTCTCTGGGGATCTTCAAGGTGGGTCAACTGGTGTTAGCCAGGTTGATGGAGTCTCAGATATGGCACCAATTTGCCAGCTCTGTTTGGGGAGGGTTTAGAAAAGAGACAATGGCCTCTGCTTGCCTTGATGCCAGACACTTCAGCCTCTCCCTGTATTCCATTGGTGCCTTTCAAGCCGCCACCCCAGTGCTGGAGCTCAAGAAGGAATCAGTCTGAGTAGGTGAATTTATGTATGGGTTCTTTAAGAAGAACTGCTTGGGACTCCAGCAGTTTCTTCCATGGAGTCAATCCCTGCTGGTTTATGTAGCCAGAAGTTGTGAGGACTTATTTTCCTGGCACTGGAACCCTGGGCTGGGGGAGCTTGTATTGATTGGGCTGGGACTCCTTGCTCCTGAGATATTCCTCCCAAATTTTTATCTACCACATGTGGGTGAGAGACCAACCCTTTATACATCTATGTCCTTCCTACCCTCTCAATGAATGTGGTTTCTTTAATTACATGGTTGTAAGACTTTCATTCAACTCAACTTCTGATGGTTCTTGCTGATGGTTGTATATTTCAGTTGTAATTTTGATGCAGTTATGTGTAGAGGCAAGCCCTGTCTGCCCACACCATTATCTTGTGTGCTTCAATTTAGATGAGATGTTCCAAACCACTGCACCCCTACGCACTGCACTGAGGCAGCAGGTTCCTGAATACTCAGACTTTCTCTCACTCCCTGGGGTAGTTGTGACTACAGCAGGTGCCACTTCCTCCTCATATGAGGAAATTAGCATGGTGTCATCCATCAAGTGCACCATGTGATATTCTGTAGGATATCCAGATGATCCAAGTTTCATTGTGATAATTGTGTCCCCACCAGTCCTTTATTAATGCTGGAGCCAATCATCTCCATTATTATCACTGAGCGTAGGTCTAGAGTAGCATCTCTCTTCTCCTACTGTAAGGACCACATTCTTTATTTTTTTTGGTAAATGACGTGTCACACTACCCCTCCTGTGGGATCTTAATCACCTAGATTTTATGGCCTTATATAGTATATCCACTCTAGCATGCTTAGTTCTCTTGGCTTTTTGATTCCTCCTTCTACCATCAGTAGTAAAAATTATAGCATGTATACCTCACCTTCTATGATGATTCTATAAGCTATTCTAGCAGCATGTTCTAGCCCATTTTCTGGGCTCCTTGCCAGTATATTAAAACCTATGTTGTGGAAGAGTGCTACCATGTCCATAAATGCCCCCTTACCCAGCTTTGCGTTCTGTCAGCTTTAATCCAGCAGTCTCTGGAACCAGTTTCTCATGAGTTCGCCAGAGTCCTGCTGGTACATGATGACTGGGTCCTGTAGTTTCTTTGCTTCCCTTATCAGGCCCAACATTTCCCAGCTGGGTTAGAATGTGACTTAAACTTAACCATTGGTTTGGGGGCCTTGAGGGGAGGTGACAGACAGTACATCCTACTCAAGAGCACTCTGGATTTGAAAAGTAGAGGGCTCTGCCCTGTTTTCAAGCAAAGATGGAGTACTAATCTCTACTAGAGAGGATTGGACCACTCTAGCCAGTCCAGAGGGTTTATAGAAACTCTACCAGTTCCCAACCTGGGGAGGTTTTGCCTCCAGGGTACATTTGGCAATGTCTGGATATTTTTCTTTGTCACAAATGGAGGAAAGGGGCTGTTGGTTACTGGCATCTTGTCGGTAGAAAGCAGGGTTGCTGCTAAACATCTTGCAACGCACAGGACAGCCTTCTGCTCCCCAGCAAAGAACTAGCTGGTCCCAACTGCCAATAGTGCAGAGATTGAGAAATCCTGGTTTAGGGGAATTGGGGGATTCACAATTTTCAACACAGAATGCTTGATTTCTCTATCACTTATCTCAGGCTCCCAATTCCTTCCTAATTAGACCAACTCAAGTTCTCTGGAGTTCTTCTATTCTTATGATTAAATCCTGGGTGAGGTCTTATGCCTTTTACATCTAGTCTTCAATTTCTGATTAATCACCTCAACCTTGCATTATTTGTTTTCCTAAGAATAAAATATTCTCAGCAAAATCTACTCAAAATATATTATTCCTCTAATTACTCTTTTCTCTGTATTTTTCAAGTGCCTAAGACATTATATTCACTAGTGTATTTTCTTCCACCAGTAAATCACCGCGGTTCACCTCAGGCGAAAGCTTTAGCAATGACACTGCTGCTCTTTTCCAGGTTATGCATACTTTGCCCTTCCTCATTGATGGGGAGCTCATGACATTGGTGGGTGATCAAGTTCCAGAATCCCATGTTAGCATCTGTTTCCCCAAACTCCTGGTACCGACGAGTCAGCTTTGCTGGGAGGGGAAAGCAGACTGTGCAATGGGTATTTGTCTATAGGAGTTTATTAGAGAGTGCTCACCGGATGAACACCTGAGGGAGAACGGAAAGCAGCCGGGGCGGGAGAGAAGTTAGGCTGTGTTGCAGGCACAACCACAACAGTTGTCTCAGGTGGTTCACAGAAACTCTGAAGCTGAGATGATTCTTCAGACTTGACCAAGTTGAGATAAGAAGACTGGATTTTCGTTCTCCTTCATTAACCTGTTATTGGATCCAAAAATTCACAAACTGAAAAAAACCTGGGAAGGTGACAGCAAAGGGCCGTTGAAAATGTCCTAATAATGGGATGACCAAAGGGCATTATAAGGATAATAATGCCTAATATTCCATTCATAGTTATTTATAGTTATGATAGAATTCCACTCTATTCTCTCTCTGCATCTGTGCTTCTTGCTTGTAAAAGCCTATTATATCTATGCATATATTACATGAATGAATTCTTTTGTAAAAACTAGATAATTAGCTGTAGCACAGAATAGCAAGCATACGTATGTGCATGTATACATGAGCATGTGCATGAGCGTCCACGCACGCGCGCGCGCGCACACACATGCTAAAAATAGATTCACTAATAAGTTACAGAACCTTTCTCAGGTTTTTAACACTCACAGGCCAGAAGAATGAGGTTTGGATCAAATTTACCCAGCTCTCAAAGGGAAAGAAGAGTCTGGCTGACATCTAGGTTACAAATAGTATGTACTTGGGGACTTAAGAGCTCCTTTTGCATGCCAGACATTCTTTATGAGCTGAATAATATATATCAGGTATAGTTACTTTTATTCAAATATATGCAGATGTGAGGAAAAAAGTTAAATTTATTTAAATCATTGCTTTATTCATAGAACTGTAGTTTTTAAAAATGTTTGCCTAATCAATAGATGCACTTCAAATATAATTATTATCAATAAAGAATCCATGATAATTTTTGAAATTAAAACCATGTCTTTAATCTTTAAAGACTGAGAAAGTGGGGAATCTATCTCACTCTCTGAGTCAGAGATTTTTAAGGCAGGAGAAGAAAAGTATTCTTGTTGGCAATAATAAGATTATTATAAACTACCAATTTGTGAAGCAGATAAGACTTCTTCTCTCTTCACAAATATTCATCCAGTCACACATTTATGAATAAGATAGGTACACTGGTTCAAGTTTATGCTGGAAAAAGGTAATTGGTATTTTTAAAACCTCAGATAAAAGGCTTATTTTCCTAACTTCTGCAGAAAACTCTGCGTGTTCATGCATGTGTATATTAACAAAGTAGAAATATTGATAAAACATTGGAGATTTGTCAGATGAAGAGCAATCAATGCATGAAAGTATTTATTGGTAGTATGCTTGATATCTTTCTCAGTTTTCTTCTCCTCCTGGTGGGATGAAAACTGGTGTGGTGTGAAGACTAGAAAAAAGAATAGTATTTCCTCTGTTTTTAATGACAATACAAGTCTTAATTAAGCAAAATATATAAGGAGATCACAAGCAGATTTAATGTCTCTTTTTCTTCTGGGCTTCAAAACACATGTACACTATTGCAGTTTCCCAAGAAAGCAGCTTTTTGTTCCATAGGAAAGCTAGACAAATCAATCTATTTTTCCTACATATAGATTGAACGGTTGCATAAATAGCACTGAATTAACCTTGAAATAACTTCATCACATTTCTACCTATATCTATATTAAATATGTGCTAAATTTTTTTTAATAAGTAAAAGACTATGCTATTAATTTCAAGATAAATTGCCCTTCCATTGATCATTATGGAGATACATTTCCCAATTTACAGTTTAACAAATTACAAGGTACCTTGAATCAATAAATAGGGTGCCATAGATGTAGATATGAAAACTCCTCCACATTGGTATGAAAATAATCACTGTCATATTAAATCAAGTAACTGAGAAGTGATAAATTTATTAATTTATTAAGTGTATGCATCAGGCACCGTTTTTCATTCTTAAGGTTTTCCTTTATATTGTCTAAAGTTGTTTCAACTGATTTGGATTTATTGAATCTAATTTTTTAAAGATAGAAATGTAAAAAAAGAAGGGACTCTTCCTCAGCATCTAAAAATCAGGGGATTTTGTATTTCTTTTCATGGCTATAATTGTACTTAGACTTTTGATATTAATACATAGAATTTTGGTGTGAACTCTAGAGACAAAGAGTTTGATAAGACAAACTGTTTCAGAAATTTACTACTATAAGAATGTATAAGGATGCAAGCATACATATTTAAAGTCATAATCTTATTTGAAATATGGAGTAGGCCAGTGATTTCCCATGAGGAATCAGGGTGAGGGAGAGAAATTTTTGCCAGGCAAGAGACATTTGGCAATGCCTGAAGACATTTTTGGCTATCACAAGTCAGAGGTGAGGAGAGGGGGTGCTACTAGTTTCTAGTGGGTGGAGGCCAGAGACACAGCTGAACATCCTACAGCCAGGAAAGACCCCACAACAGAGAATTTATCTAGCACAAGATGTCAATAGTGCAGATGTTGAAAAACTTGAGTATAAGAGAGAATACTGGACACCCTGGATTAGAACTCAGATTGGTTGACTCAGATGAGATTGTAGGATAAATTATGTCTTTGAGTCCATCTTTTTGTGGAATCCGTGACAAATCCACTTTCCAAAAATGGAGAAAATTATACCTGCCTTACAGAGTTCTTGTGAGGATTTAGATGAGATACATATAGGTATAATAAAATTCCCATTATTCCCCTGCTCTAAAAGGGGCTCCAGCACTGTGTGAAATTAAAGACTTACCCTCTGCATTTTCTAATTTTTCTCAGTAATAAAGGTAGCCTACCTGGGCCTTTTCTTTAAGGTTGCTTTATGTGCCAAGGATTTCCTCAGCACTCCCCTTAAATTGGCTTACCAGAAATCTCTTAACTTACCTCAGTCTCAGAATAGATGTAACTTGGATTCAATTTGAAGTTCTGCTACATGTAAACAATTATTTTTAAAGAATAAAATATATAAAAATTATTATTAGCTTTTTTGTTCAGCTTGAAAAATCAAACGTTATCACCTGCTATATGTCCCACCATAACTACTTCCTCCTCGTTAACCACTCATGAAACTTTATTTTTCCCAGGTAGTAACATCTTGATTTAGTGTTAATCACTTACATGTTAGTTTTCATTTTCTGCTACATTTATATGTATTCTTTGATAATATATTGTTTAAATCTTCCTGTTTTGATCTTTATATAAATAGCATTATATGGTCTCCATTTTTCTTGGGCTTACTATTTGGACTTACATTTTTCTCATAACATTATATTTTTATAATTTCTCCATGTTGAAAATTAGAGTTGACTTTATTTTCTTTCATTAATACTTCATTTTATGGAGACACATTTTTACTGAAGTTATATTTTTGTGAATAAATATACCAGAACCAAAGTATTTATTTTACACTGGTAATTATTTAGGTTGCTTACAGTTATTTCGATCATAAATAAGGTTGCCTTGAACATTCATTCTGTACTTTTCCAGGTATATACCTAGGAGTAGAGTATCCAGGTGTCAGAGTGTTAAGTTCTTTAATTTGATTAATTAATAACACCAGTAGAAGATAAAAACTCCTATTACATTAATTCTTGCTAAGTCATCACTATGCTTTCTTACTTGTTTTCTAATTTAAAGGACATAAAATGCTAGTGCTTTAAAATTTCTATTTTATTCATAACTAATAAGATTAATCTTTTGTTATATGTTTATTACTCAACTGTGATTTCTTATAAGTAAATTGCCTGCTCTTGGCCAATATTTATTTATTTCTTACTGATTTATAGTTCTTTATATATTCTGTATACTAATCCTTTTGTTATATGTATTACAAATATTTTATTGCCTTCATGGTATCTTTTATTAAACAGGAAATCTTAGATTTAATGAGACTAAGTGTGTTTGATCCATTTTTATGATAAGTATGAGCTGGGAATTTTATTTTACTTTTTTGCAATGAATAATCGGGTTACCCCCCCCCCAGTTGGTTTTAAATAATCCATTCTCACTGATTTCCAATGTGAGTTTTGTCATGTGTTAAGACACTATATATGTATGGACCTGTTTTGTGGCTCAACTGCTGTTCCCTTACTTAGTCCTTCTATTAGCCACCCCCAAGTCAATGCTATAATACCCTTAGAATAGTTTCCCTCTGGCTGTACATTAGTTCTCTTTGTTTTCTTTAGCAGTGCTCAGTTTTTTTAAAAAATGCTTTGCTCTTCTTTTTAAATTTTAGAAGCATTAAATGAATTCTCATTAAAAAACATTTAAAAACCCTTTACCATTTGACTGTAATGTCATTGAATTTGTACATCAAATTGGGGAATATTTGACTTCATTATACTGAGACTTTGTATTCATGAACATAGTATGTATCTTTTCCCTGGCTGGTTTGGCTCAGTGGATTGAGCGTCGGCCTGCGAGCTAAGTGTCGCTGGTTTGATCTTCCAGTCAGGGCACATCAGAGAAGGAAAACTCTGACTCCAAGAAACCTCCGCTGCCTTGCGGCATACCTCTTCAGGGGAAAGGCTAAGGGAGTAAACCCCGACAGGAAATCCGGAGCCGGAGTCCCTAAGGCGGTTTGACGTTGTCGTCAACACCGGCAACTCCTGCGGCGCACCTGAAGCCAAGCTGTATTGACTCCGTCTTTCCCTTGGACCCTTCAGCTGCGAAGAGAGGGGGGGTCTGCTGCATGGGCAACAGCAGACCCTCCATATCACCCTGCCCAGGCTCTGTAGCTTCAGCTTCACTGGAGAGGACACTCCAGCGTCATCGCAAGATGTCGATTCAACACGGGAGGAGACAGATACCGTGTCACTCCCAAGTCGGACTGCACAGCCATTCTCGGCGGTGCAGATAGACTCTTAAGAAGCTACACCATCGTCTCTTGAGACGGATGGCTGCCGACGACGACGAGTATGTATCTCCATTTATTTTTGTGTTTAAAATTTTAAAATAAAGTTTATAACACTTTTCATAGATATCTAACATTTTATAAATTTATTTCTAGACATGTTATTTTTGAAATACTTTTATAAATATCACTTTTAATTAATTTTTTTAACTGTTACTGATCCAGAGACATGATATACAACCAGGTACCACTTAATAATAGGGATACTTTCTGAGAACTGTGATGTTAAGTGATGTTGTCCTTGTGTAAACATCATAGAGTTCAGTTACACAAACCTAGATGGTACAGCCTACTACATATTTAGGCTATATGGTCTAGCCTATTGGTTCTAGGTTAAAAACTTGAACAGTATTTCACATTTTTCTATAAGTAGAAAGAGTGCACTCTAAAACAATGATAAAGGTATAGTATAGTAAATACATAAACCAATAACATAGTCATTTATTATTATTATCAAGTATTATGTAGTATTTATAAGTTTATATACTATACTTTCCTATGACTGACAATGCATTATACTATGATGTTATGATGACTACAATGTCACTAGGCAACAGGAATTTTTCAGCTCCATTATAATCTTATATATGCAGCCTGTCATTGACTAAAATATCATTATGTGGTCCATGACTATACTATGTGACATATTCTGTGTGTAAAAAATCAATATATAACTTATGATCTCTTGATTATGCAAAAAGTACCTTAAAAATAATGTTCAGTATATTAGGTTCTCTCCCATCCCATAGGTGATATTCATTAGATTTATCATTGTACTAATACTAGGTATCAGAATTTTGTTTTTATCCAGAATATGTTTCACCAAAGCAATCATTTACAGAGTAGTATCTTTTCATTTTGTGGGGACAACATCCCTATTTACAACCAAATTTTTATATAGATGTCATATATAAATAGAGGGCCTATTACTGATATATTTAAACAACTGTAGTAAATTAGTTCATTGGGGTCATGTTTATATTTTTACTGTAACCTACATAACAATTTGTTTAAGTCAGTGTCTCCTTTAATTACATTTATCGTAGTGTCTCCTTAAGAGGGAGTGTACTTGAATTTCACAAGAGGAGTGTAATTTTTCTGGTTTGACCTTTTTATTTATCATAGGGAATGAATCCAGACCTAGAGGAACATGATCATTTCTTTTAAATGTTAAGCTCTTCCCTAACCCCAAATTTTACTGTTCCTCACATTTTTTAAAAAAGAATTTTTAAAAAGATTCAACTGGTAAATTCTCTAGAGAATATCAAATGCCTTGTTTTAATTTGCCACTTCCACTTTTCCTTCCTATTCTTCCAGTCATACATTAGCAAAGGAAAGTAGAGAACCTAGAACTTCTGGGTTGTCTCAAAAAGTACAATGAGAGAAATAACATTTGGGGAAAACTTTGATGGTTTAAACTCAAAGGATGGGCTGAAACTGTCTCTATGGCTTATGGGTAAGCAACAAAATTATTAACCACTAACCCATTCTCTTCTCCCAGATCTACAGGCATTTAAATTGCATTTGGGTCCAGAACACTTTCTTTAGCTAATTCTGTATTTATTGGCCAGTTCTTTCATTATTTTTATATAAACTAATCAATGTAAGCCCTAGTCTAGACAGAAAATCAGCCAGAGTCTCATCTATGCAAATCCTGTCTGACATCCATGGGCTGCCCCATGTATCTCTAATGAATACCTATCACATTTATTAGAAATAGGAATATGGATTAATGAAATATTATATAGTTTCTGCATTTTCATACACAATATTTTGCATCTAATGTTATTTTTAGTTACTGCTCTTATTTCTTGTTTTGAGCCTCCTTCATGTTGCCTTAATAGTCCAGTTGTAAACTAAGGGGCTAAAGATGCTTATATAATGCATGTGATACCTTTTCTCTACCTTCTAATTAAGTCTTTGTTAATACAGTCCTTGATATCTGAAGATCTAATCCAGCAAAGGTGGAGGAACTCCAATATGTTTCCCTCTTTATTTCCCATTCTATGTTTTATATCCTATTTCATAAGGCAGAGCAGGACAGAGGGAATGTGTTGTTATTTCTCCCAGGTCAGATGAAATAAACCTGGCAGGAACATCTGTTAAGTAGAAACACATGAAAAGTTAACACTATCTTCTGTAAATGAAACCTTAGAAAGGAAAGCCTGAGACCATTGTGAATGGACTTAGAATACAAATCAAGAGTTTATTCTTGTACCTCCATACTAGATAGTGGGGGTGGGCATGAAGTGATCTGCCCTAATTAATAGAAGGCTTTAAAGGGCGCCTCAACCTCAGTTCTGGTTCCATGGAACCAAAAAGCCAGCATTTTTCAATGGATCTTTCCTTGGCATTTTAGTCAGGAGAGCCATGCCAACTTGTATCTCCTTTATCAAATAGACTCCCAGAATTCTAATTTTACAATTCAAGGAATTTGCCTCCATGATGAACACTCACATCATCCATTCAGATATGAGATGCTGAAAATAGCATTATCTTTGACCCTTTTTGGTGAATTTTTTTTTTTAAGCCCCATTGTCATTCCTTTAGTACTCAGCCTCTCTGACTCTTTTTTATGAAGTTCCTCATGACTACATATGTTGGTTTGTTTTCTATAATCCTTTTGCTTGGACACTCAAACAGTGCTCATTTTGCATAAACTAAAGTTCTATGTATGTGTTCCTTGTGACTTTGGGGCATATAGGCACAGATATCCCACATACAATTGTTACAATAAAAAAAAAAGACTTATTTATTTTATTTGATAGATGTTAAAAAAAAAAAACATTTGAAGTTATTTGGATTTAAGGACTGTGAGCTCAGAGGTTAGGGGTTAGAATTATTGCTTCACCTCTTCCCAGTTCTATAATCTTGGGCAAACCTCTAAACTGCTTCAAGATTTAGTTTTCACCTCTGTTTAAGGACTAACTCCCAGCTTTTGATGATTTACTCTGTTAACACATGAAAAGTGCCTACTAAAGAGCCTGGCTCAAAATAAGATTTAAAAAAATTATCTATTGTTTCATAATTATTTCACTTGGCTTGCATAATAATATAATAATATTATATTATATTAATAATAATAATAACTCTAGTTATATTAAGATTCAGGGTACAATAACTCACTGGTACTATCCAAGTCTTTCATGTACAATTTGTCACACAGAGAAAATCAGACCAAGCTCAAGAGTTGTTTTTTGTTGTCCTTTTGTCTACTTTATTTTACCTAAGAAGATACAGTCTTCCTGAGTGGAAAAGAAGACTCAAGTTCAATTCAACTATGTAGATGAACACAATAGCATAAAGAAATTCAGGAAAAAATCAAGGGACAGGATTATTCACATGTCCTATATTTGTGGGCAACACATCTCAATAAAAAGTATAATGCTGTCCACTCCCTAAAAAGAAATAATTACATACTACACTATATATCAATAAATATATTAAATTAACTTGTTGTACATGTTATATTTATACATTATATGTCAAATATATACCAATGAAAAATTTTAAGTATGATAATGAACACTCTGCAGAACATGTATATCTGAAAAACAACTGTACAGAACTTTTCCTGGGAAAGTAATTATTCCCTCCATCCCTGATACTAGGGATGAGAATTACCTTCAGAAGCGTTGCAAATATGTGTTAATTCTTAGGAGGGAGGGGGATAGGAAAGGGCAGCAGATGGTGGTACTGGATCTGCAGTGGGAACTGGGAAAAAACACGTGGCTGTGAAGGTGCCCACGTGTGCTAGTGCAGGGGAAAACGGTATGAGCTAATAAAGAGAGGAGAGCTCAGGAAGCCATTTCTTCATCTGCACTCTTTTGTATTTCTTTCAGGTGTGTTTCACCAGTTACTTAGAAATTTCCTGACTCCCCTGCCTCCTTTCCACCTCACTCTCACTCTTAGCGGATCCATATTTGGTATCTTCAGTTCCTGGCCATTCTTATTCTTTATTTATCTCTGTCTTTGAACTTTGATTTCTGTCCTCTAGTTTAGCACCAAGACCCTTTGAGTTCTTCTGTGTTCTCATGTTGGTAGGAGCAAAAAATTTGCACAGACACATTTTCCAAGGTGTAAATTAAGCCCCACTCTGCCATTTATTTTTTCCTTGTTTGATTATAAATCATAGTGGGACTTAACTATGCAAGATCAATTTTTTAAAATCTTCAACTGAGGACACTTGATTACGTCAGAGAGAGAAGAAGAGGGTGGGGGTGGGGGGACAGAGAGAGAGAGAGAGAGTGATTGATAAGTTGCCTTCTTACCTGTCCCTACTGGGGATAAACCTACAACTCAGATATTTTGTTTATGGAGTGATGCTCCAACCAATTGAGCCACACTGGCCAGGGCAAGATCTGTTTTTTAACTATGGTCCCATTAATTTACAACTTAGAGCATTATGGACCTATTCATTTAGAACTTAGAGCATTGTCCAGGTTTAAAGAGTACATTCTGCTCTGTTCTTTCAGTGTCTTGCATTCTCATGCTTTCTTTTTTCCTCCTTCATTTACTTAGATCTTGTTTTCTCCCTCAAAGGGAAATTCTTCCTTCACAGAATTAATGAGGAATCCCCAGCCAGGAGCCAGATCCCGTAAACAGCACCATGTACTGTTACCTGAGTTCGCCAGTGCCATCCCAGAACCTGACATGGAATTGTGAATTGAGTGTAGTCTAAGTCCCCAGTAGCCACCAACAGGGCACCCAAGGAAGGGAGCTCCTGCTCAGACCAGCTTCTCCTTCACAGATAAATGCAGTAGTAGGACTCTGTCTATTGACACTTACTGAGAGTAGGATGTGAAAACACTGTGACAGGTTTTCCAGAAGTTAACTTTTCAACTGGTTTCCCTTTCTCATTGACAACTGGAGTAGTTTCTGCTTTGGGGATCAGAAGAGATTTTTTCCACTGTGCTCCCTTTTTTTCCCACTTGTGAAATACATGTATCAGCTTCGTTGAATGGTAAATAGAAAATAGAGCTCAACTGGCCACTGTGGTGGTTTTAGAAGCAGGAGAAATTATTTTTGTAATTCTCACAAAACTCTTAGTTTCTCTGGAGATGATGGCACAGTGCTTGGGAAAGATGATTTTGAGGGATTTTTCACTTTTATATTTTGTTTTTAAGATAGTGGGTGCTTTGTTAAGGCCACCTCTATCCCAACAACTCAGAAATGTCTGTAATCTTAAAACTAGACAATTCTTTATTACTGTGATTGCCTTACTTATAAATATTGGCCTTATTAATATTTTATAAATCAGAAAAGGTCTAGGGATCTTGATTGGGCATTCAAGAGCTCTTTAAATTAGCTTTCCAGATTCTTCTACAAATACTTCTTAATGTTAGCCAAATCAATTGGCTTTCTTTTCCCATCAGCACTTTTTTTTTAATGTTACATCCTTATCTTTTACATTTTCTTCCCACCACTGTACAATACTGCTCATTAAGCAAAACCAAGTTCTAATCTCACTCACTTATGTAGTCCCCTTTTCTGATCATCTCAACTAGCTATAATCTCTCTGCTCCACTGCTTACTTCTAAGACTTACTTCTTGCTGGTAGTTTCATAAAATGCAAAATTTTGCAAACTTTGAAATGCTTGTAAAATGCAGCTTCCTAGGTCCCATACCCATGAATTTCTGATTCAAATAAATCTGGGATGAGACCTGTACATATGCATTTTAATAAACATACTAAAGGTATCTGATATATATTGTGTATAGACCATATTTTGAGAAGTTTCAAGAGACTGTTTTATGTATTTGTTATTTTTATAAATATCAATGTTTGATTTCCCTTTAATATACTATTAAAGGGAAAATTATATTTTATACTGTTCTTTATTTCATTCAATTTCTTAAATTTAAATAATATTAGTTGCACTAATTTATGTAGTTCTTAGACATGTCAAAACCAACATTTTACATTCAGTACAGTATCAGGAAGAGGGTTGATCTGTAAAGTTATTCAAAAGACAAAAATAAAAATAACAATATTGAGGTTTTTATAACAGAAAAAGGGCAAGAATGTCTAAACCAATGGTTATAATTAAATATTGATTTTCTCGGGGTCAGATACTCTCCTAATATTTTGGTACACTTCCTTTTAGGGGACACCTAGGATTCTTTATTTTCTAAATGTCATTGCTTGTGGTAAAAAAGTGAGTACTGAAAACTGAAACCTAAAAATTATAAAGATGCCGTAGGACATCTTGTTGAATGGAAACCAATTTTCCTGGTGAGAAACTTGGTTTCATTTTTTTATTTTATAAATGTTGGCTTAATACTGATTATGTGTCACGGAAAAGCCCCACAACATTCGCTACATCAAATGCTGTGAAAATTATCCCACTCATATTATACCTCTAAGCGCTTCACCAAAATGTAATAATTTCCTGAAACATAAGAGAAACTTTTCTCCATCTTTATTTTATGTCAAGTGAAAGTACTGTGTTTGTACTTCTGTTCTTGCATTTAAAACTAGAGGCAGTGAATCTACTTGATGTCCATTCAAATTGGGAGGTTGGGAATGTGAAATCTCTGCCCCAGGATCACTGGTTTCAGAGTCATGGGTATGAATGGAAGCAAACCATCTCTGTAATCCAAATCAGTTACTTAAAGAAACAGAAAATCCAATTTCTGGAAGGTTCAATGAATATATTTCTTTGATCTAAAAAGAATTGTGTAGCTATCTTGTAAAAATAACTACAAACTCTCTTCCAGGAAAGATGGATCCACAGCCTCCTTGAAGCCAAGGGACAAGGCTTTTATGTTATTCCAAGATCTGGATTCTTTCTCCCTGTGATTATTAAATGTGTAGTGCTTTCTTATTTAAACTCATCACAACACAGTTAGGAGAAAGGATTGTAAATGGATTACCACTCATCAGCAAATAAATTGCCAACAAGAGTCCAGGTCTCTTAAGTCTCTCCCCTGGAGGTTAGCTGCTTTGACCTGATATTTCTTAATTTTTTTTCAAATATTTACTCTTTAGAGCAGTAATTTTTGACTTTTTCATCTCATAGCACATGTAACCTAATTACTAAAATTCTGTGGCACACCAAAAACATATTATTTTTTGCCAATCTGACAAAAAAATAGGTATAATTTTGATTCATTCACACTGTATGGTATTGTTGTATTGGCTGTTGTCATTTTTTATTTGATAATCTAAGGGATAAGAGGTCAGTGCCCCTGACTAAATAGTCAGGTATTGCATGTTTAAAAATTTTTTGTGGCACACTGGTTGAAAATCGCTGCTCTTGAGTAAAGATGCTCTTTGTTGAGAAGTCTGGCTGACTGGCTGACCTTCCTAATTTCCTGTCTCTTAGCTTGGCTTTGTCACACACTGTATCTTAAAAAAGTAGAGGAGTCTACCTACTATACTTTGGGTCAGAGTAGACCTTGTATTGCCTTCCTTGGAGAGGTTCTCACTTTGGTTTTGTCATGCTTTCTAGGTCTCACAAGAAAGTCCTAAGCCTTTCAGCCACCTTCCTCGCAGATTGCCTGAGGCCTTACATTCCTGATACCATTTGCAGGTTAAAAGTATGATGATAAAAGTCTTTGTTTTACATAGAAGGGGTTGACACTTAGGATTTCTTTTCCAAGACTAATTCTCTGTAGAAGTGATTTTCTTTCTTTATTATTTCTTTTTTTTCTTCATCTCATTTTCTCTTATCTTTTATTTCTTTTCTCTCTCTCTTGTTCTCTTTCTCTCTCCCTCCTTTGGAAAGTTGGGACAAAGATTATTTTTGGTATTTCACTTCAGAAACCAGTGTTATTCTCCTAATCCTTCAATTTTCTAAATACAAAAATTTTATTTATTTTTTTATGTAACATGTCCCTCTTCCCCTGTCCCTAAGAGTATGATTTGGTGGTCCTTATTTTTGTATTCTTTTTAGTATCATCTAGCATCAGTTCCCCTAAATGATTGTATTAAGTCAGTAACTGTTATTTCATTTTTCTTGCCAATGATTGGTTTAGAAAAAGGCATGTGACCTAATATTGGTCTATGAGATTTGAGAAGTCCAATGGAAGTTCCTGGGAAAGTACAATTTTACAGACTATCTTTTCACTTAGCTGTCTATTAAATAATTTCACATTGTTAAAGTCTTCATAATTTTTTACTAACAAAAACTTATTTGTACAAGAAGAATAGCTATTTTACTTAATTATTTAAATGTTGAGCAATAGGCTGTGCTATGTAATTCTTTCTAATTTTTTACTGTTATACACATTTTTAGAGATTTAGTCACTACCTTTTTGAAATATATTATTTAAACTGCATGCATTCCCAGAATGGAATTATTAGGTAAAAACTAGACAACATTTATGTTTCTTGACTTCCAAAAAATTGCCATCAGCAGTTCAGAAATTTTTATTCTGTTCACACCTTTGAAACCACCGGACATTATCCATTTTTGCTAATTTGTCTGAATTTACTTTTCTCTGATTCTTGGCAAGTTTAAACATTTTTTTTCTCACATATTTAGTAGTTGAATTTTTTTTTTGAACCTTTCTCATCATTTCCTTTCTGTAGATTATTTATGGGGCCTTATTTCACTTAAATAAATATTTGGGATTGATTCATATAATATAGTTATTGGCCCTTATTTACTGAAAATATTATATACTTTCCCATTTGAGCCACCTTATTTTGAGTGAAGAAGTTTATAACTTTAATGTCATCAAATTTGTTTATTCTTCCTTCATGATTTCCTTCACTGTTTTTTAGCATAAAGAGTCCTCTCTCAAATCCCCCAAATCCAGTGAATATTAAATTCCTCATCTGGTTTCCCTAACATTTTATTTTCATGTTTAATTATTTTATCCACCTGGGATTGCTTTTGACCAATATTCAGAGTCACAAAAAAGACTTGATTCATTATTTTTTCCCAAATGCTAACTGGCTATTCAACTACCATTTACTGAGTAATCCTTTGCTTCCCTGCTGCTTTGGTAAAATAAATCTTACATATAATAAAATCTGTATACGGAGGACTCTCTTCTGCTCCATTTAGCTTTGCTTTGTAGCTTGCAAGACACTTGAACATACATTATCTGATTCCATCCTTCCTACCCCACACTGATTGCCTGGTTCAACCCCTGCTGCTCCTCCTGCAATGAAGGCAAACATCAAGCAATCTGACTTGTCCCAAGTCTCTCTTATAGATGGAAAACAGAACCGTGAAAGGCGAAGCCAAATCTTAACTAGCCCTCCCAGCCATTTAGTATTGGGGAGAAATAAAAAATTTCAGTCTTCCCTAGCCCTATGCTCTGGGACACCTCATTCCCACAGTGGGGAAAACATTGGTTATCATTTGTTTTGGCCTCAGGGTCATCTGTGGGCCTCCTTCCGGGTTAGCCCAAACTACAAAGCACCTGTACACACACATTCACCTTTCAGGGTGCTTGGGAAGCTTCCGCAGCTATAACAGAGGGGGAGCGAGCTGCGGGTGCAGAACAGCCGTCTGCGTCTGCGCTTCTCAGCCCGTGTGTATTTGGCACTGACTGAGAACTCTGCTTTCTGTCAGTGCATTTGCGCAGTGACACATATTCTCCGGTGATTAGATTAACGCTGGCAAAGCCAATATGAAAAACCCACACAGATTACCACTGTCACCCGCAGTAATTACATTTATTCATTTCCATTTAGCCAAGTTTGTACAAGCCGAGCAAGGGGCCAAATAAGCAATAAACACAGAGGCAAGAAATTAAAATGCTGATCTGTTTGCTGTGAAAACAATCAAACTATCATCTTTCTTTAGGCACCTCATTCATCATCGGATAGGGCCACACTGGTGAAATGGAGGTGGGGAGCCTAATGTTATTACATGTAAATTCACTAACATGAAATTACTGCCCCTGATGTGATTTTACTAATAAATTAGTTCATTTCTACCTTTTCGCTAGAGACTTTAGGGACCGTGGAGAATTGTACATGTACCTTGTAATCTCGCCTGCTTTATTTCAGGCTGGCTAGCTGTTAAATTTCTGTTTCTTTTCACTCCCTCCCATCTGATTCTTTAGCTTCCTTGCTATGCCTTATTG
Source organism: Furipterus horrens (assembly GCF_987537825.1). Lineage (NCBI taxonomy): Eukaryota > Metazoa > Chordata > Mammalia > Chiroptera > Furipteridae > Furipterus > Furipterus horrens. The sequence continues at coordinate 104,021,194 of NW_028327176.1, read as the reverse complement.
GATAAACATGCCATACAATTTGTTGTCTTCACATGTAGTTTGAAAATCAGCAGCTTAAGAACAAATTTCCTTTCTCAGGCAATGAGAACAGAATAGGGAAGCATAGTGAAAATAATGGCTCTTGCAGCTAGTTGGCAGCTATTATTAATTCATTGTTGGGTGTGGTGGTTTTTCTCATTTCTGTATACATTTTCAATTTTAAAACAGAATGGAACCAAACTTTGCCATGTCAAGTAGTTATTGAAGCAAGGAAATCAATCTGCAAGCAGCTCCCCATTCTTGCTTGCCTCTCTGCTGGGTCTTCACATAGCAGAGAGCGCTGTGGAAGGGCAGCCAATGGCTCACAGAAGAGACCGCTGGGTCTGCTGGCATCCGCCCCCTCCCTGGGACTTGCATTGTGTGGCCCTTGCTTATTGTTAATGGTCCATGTCTGGACATAGAATATTTCATTTATTTTTTTAAGATTTCATCGGCTCTGCTGTTTATCCCCATTCCAATATCACAATCTGTTCTTGCAAGATTACAAATGTTTTCTATGAAAATGACTTTGATGCCAACAGTGAAGGAGCTGAGATACTAAGAGAACCGCAGAGGGAGAAGGAGACACGCCTTTGGTGGGAAACTCCTCCTTCTGCCCCCAAATGGAAATTCTGTGAGATATGGCTCAATGTAAAGCCTTAGGGAAATATAAAATATACACAATAGTATATTCATGCTTTGTGCAGCTAAAATGTATTAAAAAGAGTTTCTTTGATGCAGTGGTTCAGTGAAAATCCAAGATTCAGAAATCGTAGACATTATATATTACTCCCACTTCACACATGATCGTTGAATGAAGTTCTCTCATCCTCTCCCTGAAAATAGTATTAATTAAATTGATGTATTAGGGAATAAACTAACACAATCAGGAAATAAGTGACTTCTATACTCTTTGATCTGAATTTAACTTTACACAATGCAAAGTTATGTAACAAGAAAAATTGTGTATCCGATTTTTTTTCAGAAAAAATCAATGAGACTTAAGTACCTGTTTAGAATTAATAGAAATAGAGTATTCTAGCTAATTAGACATTTTTTTAAATGAGTGGAATATTTGGAGTACCCATCGGCAGCCGTCCGTCTCGAGAGACGATGGCGTAGCTTCTTGAGAGTCTATCTGCACCGCCGAGAATGGCTGTGCAGTCCGACTCGGGAGTGACAATCCCTGCCGCACTTGTTACAGGTGAAGGCAGATGGCTGTTGTTGCTGCTGTTGACGCTGCTTCCGCCTCGATCTTTTCTGGACCGCCTCCTCGTTGCGCACAGCCTCTGCGCGTGACGTACCTTGCCTGACCGCGAGCCTCCAGGCTAGACGGTCGTCTGCTTGAACTTCCCATGTGTTGAGATTGATGGAGCATTGTGTCATGTCCTTTTTGCAGATGTCTTTGAACCGCAGTTTTGGGCGCCCTGTCATCCTCTGGCCTTCTGCTAGCTCGCCGTAGAGGAGGTCTTTGGGGATACGGCCTGCATCCATTCTTTTGACATGGCCGAGCCACCTGAGGCGTCTCTCACTAAGAACTGCATGCAAACTGCTCATGTTGGCTCGCTTCAGCACCTCGGTGTTGGGGACCTTATCCTGCCAGGCGACATGCAGGACGCGTCGTAGGCACCTCATGTGGAAGCTGTTGAGTTTCCTTTCATGCCTTGCGTAGGTGGTCCACGTCTCGCTGCCATAGAGGAGAGTGCTGAGTACGCAGGCTTGGTAGATGCGCAGTCTGGTTTTCTCAGTGAGGCTGGAATTGTTCCACACTCGCCGGTTCAGTTTGGCCATAACTGTGGCTGCCCTGGCGATTCTCCAGTTCACCTCCAAGTCAACTGACAGAGAGCTTGAGATGGTGGACCCGAGGTAAGTGAAGTCGTTGACAACCTCCAGGGTGTATCCATCGATGGTGATGCATGGGGGAGTCCCCGTGCCTTGAGCCATAACATTCGTCTTCGTCAGGCTGATGGCTAGTCCGAACTCCTTGCATGCGTGGGAAAGGCAAGTGACTAGCTGCTGGAGTCCCTCTTTGGAGTGTGATGTCAAGGCTGCGTTGTCGGCGAAGAGCATCTCACGGATGAGCACCTCTTTGACTTTGTTCTTGGCTCGTAGACGGGCCAGGTTGTAGAGCTTGCCATCGGATCTGGGGTGAATGAAGACACCCTCGCTGCAGTCCTTAAAGGCGTATTGGAGGAGCATGGAGAAGAAGATTCCGAACAGCGTAGGCGTGAGGACGCAGCCCTGCTTTACTCCGCTGCTGACTGGGAAGGCCTCAGAGGTTGCGCCGTTGTAGGACACCATGCTGTGCATGTTGTCGTGAAAGGACATGACCACAGCAAGCAGATGTGGTGGACAGCCAATCTTCCGTAGCAAGCTGAAGAGTCCGCTTCGACTGACCAGATCAAACGCCTTCGTGAGGTCGATAAAGGTGAGGTAGAGTGGTTTATGCTGCTTGTGACACTTCTCCTGCAGCTGGCGTAGGGAGAAGATCATGTCCACTGTTGATCGGCCAGCTCTGAAGCCACACTGGGACTCTGGGTAGACGCGGGAAGCAAGGGTCTGCAGGCGGGCAAGAGCGACCCGGGCGAATACTTTGCCGACGACGCTGAGGAGAGAGATGCCCCGGTAGTTGTTGCAGTCGCTGTGGTCTCCTTTGTTTTTGTACATGGTGATAATGTTGGCGTCTCTCATATCCTGGGGGATGTAACCCTCCTTCCAGCAGAGACAGAGTAGATGATGGAGCGGCTGTAGCAGGACTGGTTTCCCGCTCTTTAGGATTTCTGGAGGGATTCCGTCACTTCCTGGTGCTTTCCCGCAAGCGAGGCGGTCGATGGCTTTGCCGAGCTCTGCCGCAGTAGGTGGGGTGTCTAGCTCCTCCATGACTGGTAGGTCTGGGATGGCGTTAAGAGCAGTGTCTGTTACGGTGTTCCTCGTTGTGTACAGCTCGAGGTAGTGCTCAGTCCACCACCGCATTTGCTGTTCCTGGTCAGTGATGACCTCACCTGTCTTGGACTTAAGGGGGGCGATCTTGGAGGGGATTGGGCCTGTTGCCTTCTTGATACCCTCATACATTCCTCGTGCGTTGCCTATATCGGCGGCTTCCTGGATGCTTCTGCACAGGTTTAGCCAATAGGTGTTGGCACAGTGGCGGGCGGTCTTCTGGACTTTGTTCCTGGCAGCCCGTAGAGCTTGAAGTGTACTGGGAGTGGGCGTGGCCTTGTAAGCCAGTAGGGCCTTCCTCTTAGCCTCGATCACGGGTTCCATTTCTTCCCAGTGAGCCTCGTACCAGTCAGCGTTCTTCTGCTCTTTCTTCCCGTAAGCAATAATGGCAGAGTTGTATATGGCGTCGTGGAGACGTGGCCAATTGGATTCGATAATGTCATCTGCCGCCATTCCCTCGCCGAGTGCATCTTCCATCCTGTTGATGAATTGCTGGGTCTTAACTGGGTTGCTGGCACAACTGGTGTTGATGCGTGGGCGACCCTTCATCTTGGAGTGGTGCAACCTCTTCGGCATTATGCGCACCTTGCTTACCACGAGGGCATGGTCCGTGTCGCAGTCTGCACTGTGGTAGCTGCGGGTGAGGAGGGTGCTGCCAATATCCGTTCTTCTGGTGATGACGAGGTCAAGCTGGTGCCAGTGGCGGGAGCGGGGGTGCCTCCATGACACCTGGTGGATCTCTTTGCACTTGAAGAATGTGTTTGTCACGCACAGGCTGTGGTGACACGAAAGCTCAAGCAGTCGCTGACCATTCTCATTGATCTTTCCTCTCCCAAAGTTTCCGAGGCAGGTGGGCCAGGCCATGTGGTCAGCTCCTACTCTTGCGTTGAAGTCTCCAAGGAGATAAAGAGCGTTACTTCTGGGGATCTTGGATAACACTTCGTCCAGTGCATGGTAGAACTGTTCTTTCTCTTCGGTGGTGGCGCAGAGGGTTGGGGCGTATGCGCTAAGAATGCTGACTGGGCCGAAAGTTGTTGACAATCGGAGGGCAAGTAATCTCTCTGTGCCTCCTGTGGGTGGCTCTATGGAGTTAACAAGCGTGTTCTTCACAGCGAACCCAACACCGTGCTGTCTTGGTTGGTCCGGAGACTTCCCTTGCCAGTAGAAGGTGTAGTTGGTTTCTCTGATAGTTCCGTTGTCGGCCAACCGGGTTTCCTTTAGAGCCGCAATGTCGAGTTTGAAAATAACTCTGTCAATACATGCCTATTGATCAATTACTGTGTACAGAACCCTAAGCTAAGTGCTGAGCCAAAAAAAAAAAAAAGAAAAGAAAAGAAAAGAAAAGAAAACCCAAAAATAAATGTCTTGCCTTTTAAAATTTAAGATAATTAAGATTCTTTTAGTTCTATAGTAACCTGACCTTATTACAAATCCACAGAACCTTACGCTCTTCTTTCATAGTACTTACAACAGTTTGCCATTATATGTTATTTATTTGATTATTTCCATAGTACCTATCTTCTTAATTAGACTGTTCTTCATTACAGCAGGGACTGTTTCAGGTTTTCTCATTGTTGTATCCTCATTGAACACATACTGAACATTAAATAAATAAGAATTGAATACATGAATGAAAAACTGAATTGCACAATCCTGTGGAAACAGAGATAGTATAGAAGACTGCTTTGAATCAGTATTGTTGCAAAACAAGAATTATCAAGAATTATTTATGAGCATATATTATATGTTAGGTAGTCTTCTAAGTGCTGAGGATTTAGCAGACAGACAAAAACTCTTACTTTTGCAAAGCTTATACTTTTAGTGTGTGGATAAAATAAGATGTTTCAAATCATGAGTGATATTTTGTTATATTTTTATATAAATCTCTGTATTAAAGGTTGATCTATATTGGAGCAAATAATACATTTCCATTTCAATATTCTTAGTGCAGTACTAGGTTTAAGAAATTGTACATATGTCTATATGTAAAATATAAGCTTTTAGATAAGCATATAAGAAAAATATTATATATGTGTATATGTATGTGTGCATATATATATTCCTGTAGTTAACAAAAAGCCCTCAAATATCAATACCACACTGCATACTTCCTTTATCTTCTCCCATTCATACTCATCTAATCTGATTTTTCTGCACTAAATGATGTTGAGAGTCCTTTCCTACTCTGATACCGTCTGCTTTCATGGATTTATCATCTGATATGAAGACAATTACTGTGGTCTGACTATCTGTCTCCTTGGATCCATCCTGGCCAGAGGAGTGACTGCACTGCCTTCTGGACATTCTACATTCATTGTCATCTCCTTACCTTCGCTCATGTTCTCTCCCTTCTCTGTTCCTTCTCTTCTCTTCTCTTGGAATTCACTCACACATCATTTTGCACCTTCTACACAAAGGTATCTCTGACCTGACCACCAAATAACTTCTCATTTCTCTAAGTTTGTTGCTCATCTGGCAAATAATTCCATTCTGCTTGGGACAATCCCACATTGCCATTAAAACATTAACTCATTTTTTTCACACTTATTTTTGCACCTTGTGTTTCCTTTCTCCAACCTGAATTTGATCTCACAAGAAATATTTTTATCATCCATAGTGCCTGCTCTATTACTGTGCCCATCTTAACCACTCAAAAAATTTTTATTAAATGAATAAACAGATGAATAAAATCTAAAGTTTGGGTCTTTTTTGAAAATTTCTTGTGGAAACTATTCATTAAATTGATTTCATTCTATCTACACCAACAATATCTTTGTCCTGCATTTTACCTTCTCATTTCTGCTTCAGAACCAAAAACGAATAGAAGAACCATGTTATTTGCTAAATTCTCTGAAGTATCCATCTGTGTCAGATGAACAGACACAGATTAATCACCTGCATTTTAAACTTTCTCCAAACAATCTGTTATTTTTTATGTTTTCTCTCCACATTAAATTTCTAATCATTGAATGCTTTAGAAAGTGCTACTTTTGTATGTTGATAAAGTGCACAGAAGATAAAGTTTGCCATTTGAATCATTTTTAAGTGTACAGTTCAGTGGCATTAAGTACATTTGCTCATTTGTGCCACCATCACCACTATCTTCATAACTTTTTCTCCATACCAATCTGAAGCTCTGCACCCATTTAACAGTAACTCTGCATCTTCTCTCCCCTCTAGAGATATGACTTTTAGTATCATATCAATACAGCTTAATTGTAATTTCATTAAAAATTGTATACTTCCTCAAAAAGGAATTACTAAGGCATGTTGTAAAAGTAAGAATGGCCACATAGAGATAAAAACAATTCACACAAGAGAAATAGAAGGTGTCTTCTGTTTTTAGTACATTCTTTCTCTCCTTCAATGATTTATAAAAGAAGTCCACAAGACAGAAATTAGCAGCTTCAGATTTTATAGATTTTTGGTAAATGAGGACTTGCAAAGTACAACATACCCCCAAGTTGTGCTATTTTATCCTGCTTTAATTCTTCTGGTAACAAATCTCTTATTAGGAGAGAGGCTTTATCCTTTATCTTACATGATTATTAAGAATCATGTTTCAGAATATGTATTTTAATTTTTTCCAATCTGACAATTCCGTTTTGAACTGAATTTTATCTACCTATCGTGTCTTACTAGTTTTCCTGACTTTATGCTCTACCAACTAAGGCCTGAAAAAAAGGATTGGAAAAGTAAGGCATTTGTTCCCCCAAAATAGTTTCTGCTGATGACTCAGTCCTTGTCTTGGATTCAGTACATCCACTGCCTTATTAGTTGAGAAGAAGAGAAGGGATGAAAAAATTTTTTTTTCTTCGGAGTAGAATTGATGGGAAATCTGTTGCATACACACCAGAAGCAGAATGCATAATAGGAAAAACCAGCATTTATTCTTCTATTATTCAGAGGAGTGATCAAGAAAGATAAGTGATTTCCAAAAACACATGCGACTCAGAGAATAAAACAAGAAGACTCTGCAATAATTAGGTCTAAAATGATTAGGTTCAATGTCATTTATAGACAAAAACAAAAACAAACTGCTCACCCTAGTTAGTGTGGTTCAGTTGGTTGGAGCATTGTCCAGTAATTGAAAGGCTGAGAGTTTGATTCCTGGTCAGGACACACACCTAGGTTGTGGGTTCAATCCCCAGTCCAGGTACATATGATTCAGGGCACATACAAGAAGGCAACCAATCAATGCTTCTCTTGCTCATGGATATTTTTCTCCCTTTCTCTCTCCTTTCCTTTCTCTCTAAAAGCAATTTAAAAATGTCCTCAGGTGAGGATAAAAAGAAAAAAAAAGATTAGTTTCAACCATTAAGAACTTGATAAAAAAGTAAGAAATACTTGGCCACCGCACCAGTAAGGATGGACATACAAGGTAATACCCTGAATCAGTTCTGGTTCCGCTAAGAATGCCAGCCATGCTAGCTTGCAGCCTTGAGCACCAAAAGTTCTAGAAGACTGGTTGCTGATGTGCTCTGTCTGTTGTATTGGGTGCACCTGCCCATATGAATAGTAAAGTATTTGGACACAGCTACATGAAGTATACAGTGAAGTTTTCTTTCTTTCTTTTTTTTTTTTTAAGATTTCATTTATTTAATTTTAGAGGGAGAGGGAGGGAGGGAGAAAAAGAGGGAGATAAACATCGATTGGTTGCCTCTCACACACTCCCAACTGACTGGGAATGGAATCTGCAACCTTTCTCTTTGCAGGACAATGCCCAACCAACTCAGCTATACCAGTCAGGGCAGTGAAGTTTCCTAAAAAGTGGAAAATTGCTGCTTGCCAACAAGGTACATTGGATAAATTAGATGATAATATCTGGAAATTCCAAGAAGCAAGCATGTATTGGTAAATTCAAAAGTGTTACTTTTGCTAAGTTATGAATTGTGAGAAAGTGTGACAGGATCAGATTGAAAACTGAGAAGATGGAAAGCTGTGAACATATCTGTGTTTGTATGCTGGTCCCTTGGATTCCCTCCATTAACAGCATAATTCCTCCAACCTTCTGAAATGTGCTTTAAGTATGAGCACAACAATTCCCACAATTTCCCTCCTGACCCATAGCTTTCTGAGATAATCATGAAGATGATTAAACAGATTCACAAACCCTCTACACATTTAGTAGGCAAAGGTATGGTTGAGTGTTGGTTTAATAATATGGTATTATCTTGCTCAACAACTGTAATTTCCATGTTCTTATTGATTGTAATTTATAACATCATTAGCTTTCTAAACTGCCATTAACTAATGATGGACTCTGTGGGCTAAACAGCTCTTTGAAATCAGTTACTGACAAGTTGGCCCCAGAAGCATTTATCAAAAGGATAATGGATCCCTATTGGAGTGACAATAAATTAGGTTATGCTCTTATCGAATTAAACAATGGATGCAGGAAAATTAGCTATCAATAAACATCTATAAAGCCTCCCCGATTATTCCCAGTCAATTATATCAATTAGAGATCAAACAGGGAACCCCTGCAGTATGTTAAATAGGACTAACCAGAGCCCAAAGTGGCCAAATTGTGTTACAAAATGCAACACCAGGGGCAGCTGCCAAAGAGGTGATCATTACCGCCATTGACAAAAGGGCTGCTTTATTAGAACATGGGGATGGCCTGGGGGCTTGCTCCTGGCTAAAGGACAAAGACTCCCTAATAAAGGCAAAAAGAGGGAGAGACTTGGGAGAGGAAGAATCTGAGAAATGAAAGGGAGTTGTGTGAGGCAGAGCACACAGAGGGGTGAGAAAGGGAACTCCAGAATTATTTGTACATGTGCAGCCTATCTTTTTTCTGATCCAATTAATTTCCTTTAAATAATTGTTTTAATTTTTTAATTACAATTGACACACAATATTATATTACTTTCAGGTGTACAACATTGTGATTGGACATTTATATAACTTATGAAGCGATTAACCCGCAAGTCTAGTACCCATCTGACACCACGCACAGTTATTACACTATCATTGACTATATTCCTTACTACAACCTGTGACTATTTTTGATACAATTAAATTAAACCTTTGGCTAGTAAGAATGTTTTCTTAGCTCTCTGCAGAACAATGACTTTTTTGGAGACCATTATCATCTTTAGTAAGTCTTAATTCTACATATATATTATGTATGTGTGTGTATAAATAAATATATAGGGACATAAATATACATAGATTGATAACAGGTAGATAGATATCTACATTCTATTTCATGGGAGTAGGGTCTTAACAAGCCTGTGTTGATTTTCATAAAATTTCTTCGTTAAATTAGAAAGCTTCAGGAAAATTGACGAAATATGCTTTGAAGTGATCTGAGATTATTGATGAGATTCAAGGGGAGCTGAAAAATGTGGTGGGTTTTTTTTTCCTAATGGTCATACCTTAATTTTTATACACTTTGTACACAGTAGACTCTCAATAAACACCTGTTGTTTGAATTTAAGCAGAGGCCTGAATTTTACCTAAGGGTAAGAAGAAATCACAGAGCACAGAATCGTGTAGTGGTCATCTGAGGCTATGATTCCAAAGCTCTTCTGACATGTGTGCCTTTTTGGTCTTGCTGACATTTTTTTTTTATAAGGGATATATATCTTTTGCACTGTGCTCTGAATTTTATGAACATTTATCATGTGCTGCAGACAGATCCCACTTGATTGTTCTCCATGAGAAATTGCTCACCAGGAGCTGCCACTGATTCTTTGCCTCTGCACATTTTTCACCCTTGTAGTAACCCAACTTAATACCTATCTAAGAACCTTAAATTACCTATGCCCATTTATGATCCTTGCAAAGCTCTGTTGGGATTGGCTGACAGTGAACAGATCAGATGCTGAATAGACCATAAAGAAGGGAAGGAAAGGCCCAGGGAAGGCAAAATGTCATGGCCATGATGCGAAGGCCTTGGAATTAGCAGTGCAGAGCTCAGGTTCCATTTCTGTCATTCATCAGCTCCATATGCAGTTGGGTTGCTTAACTTCTTTCTCCTCTTGATAAAATGGGGAAGATAAATCTGACCTTACAAAGTTGTCCTGATGGTTGAAGGTGACACTTGCATAATGCCTGCCTGCGGCACCTAGCATCTCCTGGATTCACTTAACTTCGGGCTTTCTGTTTCCTCATCTGTGAAGTACAATGATGACCCCTAATAAATATCTCCTTGGGCTTTTCTGAGGCTCAAAGTGATAATTAATGGAAAAAATACTGTGCTGTCTATGAAACATTAAACAACTGTTAGCTGCAATAGAAATCATTAACCATTATTTCTCTCTCTTTTGTTCAGGGAGAAGCATGTTGATTCTAATGTGATGCCTTTCAGAAAAAACACCATTTTACATGGAATTGAAATAGAATTTGCGCCTCTCCTACTCCTATGCTGACAAGCACCCCTCAGTCACTCACACCCCCCACTCAGTCCCATCTCTGGTAAACATGCACGCTGTAACCTTGCTTCTGTGTTGAGCTCTGAGACATTTAGAGCTGTTCCATCCTCAAGGAGTTGTAGGAATTCTAATTCCTAAATCTTCATAATATCCTAATGTCATTCTCAATGCCCCAGTCCTGACCAGGAAAACCCATGAAATCCTCCAAAAGCACTGATCAGTTATTCCAGTCCTCTTTCCCACATTATGATTTGGAGATATAAGCATATCAGAGTTGCTATAGAGAATCAGAAGAGGATTTATTTGGACAAGGGGCACCAAAATTGTTCATGAAAGGACATGGGGGTTACCCAGATAGTTTTAGATAAATATAAGAAATGGTTCACCACCTAAATGGTTCACTTCCACAGGTCAAGTTATCTTATTCTTTTATAACTTAAGGAAAGACAAAATTTATGGAAAATGTCCTTGGCTACAGAAAATGAACTTGCAAATGTAGGGAACTTCCTATGATCAGATTCTCTGAAACAAAATGCACCTCCTTAGTTTTGATAGTTCAAATATTTTAAATATTTCAAAATATCTGAAAAGTTGACTCAGTGTGTAATTACCCTTTGTAGTGTAAAGAGAGCTTAAGGGTTTGGGTTTGTACTAGGATTAAAAAATTGAAAAAACTGTCTTGATTTGGCACTGTGACAAAGTCCTTGGCAAATGCTAGGTTGCTGTGCTCTTTCCTGGGAAGAAGCACAGTGCTCAGGGGTGTGTTAACCGCCTACATCTTAGTCTCCCCATGAAAAAAAGGTGGGTAAGATTGTTGTGATGATTAAATGAGACAACACAGACAAACCACTCCACCAAGTTCTGGGATCATGGCAAAAGCTTCATCAACACAGGTAACGTTTTTATTGTGATTTTTAGAAAGTTAACATTTGTCAAGCTTCTACGGTGTGTTAAACACTTTACTTATTTTGTGTGTGTGTGTGTATGTGTGTGTGTGTGTGTGTGTGTGTGTGTGTGTGTGTGGGGAGGTAAACCCTCTGAGCCTTTGTTTCCTTCTCTATAAAATGAGTATGGTAATACTCATTTAAAAGTTAGAGTGCTCATTTGAAAGTTAAGTGGTGGGACTAAAATTAAACCCGTGCTTTTCTTACCAAATGTCGTGCTCTTTCCACTATCTTTTGCTGTCTTCCAGCCAAGGCTATTATGAGCCATATGTTTTATTTATTTTTTCCTTTATATATTCATTACTTTTACAAAAACTTAAATCAATCCCTCAACAGTAGTTATAGACATTAACTCAAAGAATATGCCGATTATGCTTAAGAAAAAAGGGAAAGGGATTGTTACTTTTCATTCTACTTGCGCTTAGAAAATGAAGAGCTACACTTTCCTGTGAATAATAGAGACACTTTACCCAGTGTTTATTCTGAGTCCTTCTCTCTGTGAACAATATAACGTAAGTCCTTACAACTCATAAGCATCAAGTGCGTACATACAGTCTCACAACTGGGGGAAATAAATTGTGAAAAGATATGGCCCTTGCCTGAACAAGTAGGTAGTCAAATATTTGTAGAAGCAGCCTAAAAAATAATAGTTAAGCTCCTTTCTGGGAAAATGGTAATCTTATAGTAACATGAGTGTATGAGTAAAGGGTCCAGGAGTGGGTGTCCGCACGTGCACATATACATAAATCAAAGATTCTCTTGTCTTATAAACAATGATTCATTGAGATTATTTCCACAAATGTAGTACTGTTTTATGCCCTGGGAGGTGTCAAGATGGGAAGAGAAGTTATATCTGGGGGGTAGTGAAAGGAGGCAAGAATCATAAAATCCCAACCTGAATTTGAGAAGCATTTAAGGGAGAAAAGACATACCTACTTTACATTGAACACAGGTGAAATGTTAAAAGATTTTATCAACATAGATAGGATTTAGAAGAGTCATCAAATGTAAATGAGAGTAGTGAAAAAGGTTATAATACATATTTGTCCTTCAAAAATACTTATAGACCAGCTACGTTAGATTGATTAGATGCACTTGAGTTAATTTGTGAATTTTCCACCTTTTAAACAAATTTTTTTCAACATAGCCCATTTAATGCTTTCATCTCATTAGTCAGAGGGGTCATGTGTAGATACTAATTGCTAATATTTTCACATATTTCTCCAAACCTCATTTTCTTGCTATTCCAGGAGGAGAGAGAAATGAACATGAACCCATGAGGTATGTATGGTGTCTTTCCTGACTTGCTCCATTCAAGCCTGCAGCATGAGAAACTTTGCCTGGTAGATGTTTGATTTGACAAGACAGCCTCTGAAAAGTACAAAAGAAAAGAAAATCTTAACACAAATGCTTCTTAAAGCATAAATATGTATTTACAACATTTGTAGTCACACATTGCAAAATGCATATTAATGTTAACAGTAGACAAAATGATACACAATAGACTGCAGATTTTAATTCAGCACAATGTCTAAAATCAGCGAATTAAATTAGCTACAGTAGTTAAGGTTTATAAATTAGCCCCACTAAAGCTACACAAGATTTCTGAAAGGAACATTAGCAGTGAACATGCATTTATCACTCTGAAATAGACACACTGCCACATTGCTTTTGAAATCATCTGGGCAGCCTTGAATGAACTTGTGGCAATTTCATTAAAGGCTTGTTGGCATAATTTGGTCTGTGATTTCAATTTGTTCAACTGGCCACTTTAAAGAAAGTTAATCTCTCTGCATTCTTAAACTTACTGCCTGGTGCTCTCCCATTTACACATCAGACTTCTATGAACAATTTCTGCTTTTGATCCCCAGGACTTTCCCCAACAACCATTTAACACATACCTACCTACTGAGTACCTGCTAAGGGCAACATATTGTTCTGGTTCCTGAGGATACAGCAGTAAGTGCAGTAATAATTCCTGACTTTATGGTTTTGTTCTACTTGAGCGATACCAATGAAAAACAAGATAAAGATGTAAAATATAAACAATGTCATGTTTATATATATGCCGAAAGGAAAAATAAAGCAGAGTTGAAGGATGGGAGGCAGGCTGGGTTTGGGAAGGGAAAAGTGTTAGAAATTAGATGAAGACCAGGGAAAACCTCCCTAAGAAGGTGACACCTAAGTCAAGACCTGAAGGAAGTGAGATAGGGAGCCATGTTTTAATAGATATCTTCTAAATTGCAAGCGCAAAGGCCCTGAGGCAGGAGTGTTTTCCAAAGTGCCTCCCAAATAGCAAGGAAGCCTGTGTGGAGTGAATGACTGGGAAAGCTTAGGAGCTGAGGTAAAAAAGACAAGGGGGGCAAGCCAGATAGGAACACGTCAGCTGTGCTTAGGACTTTGGATTTTCCTCTGTGTGAGATGAGAAGTTGTTAGAGGGTTTTGGACAAAGAAGAGACTCTTACATTAAGAGGTGTTTTTGTTGTTGTTCTTTTTAATTTTTTGAACCAGAGACCAGTACATGTTTAGTCAGATGAGTGATCCAACTGGTTGCTGCTGGGATCATGAAAAGAAAATTAGAGTTCTAAATGTGGTTAGAGTCAGCAATAAAGTGGGAGAAACCTTGCTGACCTCTGTATTCAGTATAACGTACATGTAATATAATCAGCAACATATCTCTACTTCATATCTCCCAACTCCTTCCCTAAATCATCCCAGAAATGCAGATGAAACCAAGCAGCAGAAGAGTCCTTTTAAACCTTCATTCACTGATTCTGCTAACTCCAAATATTTTATTGAAATAATGATCCTCCAAATCTGCATGTCCCCCAAATAAGTTTTTATTAGCAAATCTCTTGACTTTTAGTACTTACACATCTATCTATCTATCATCTATCTATATCACTAGGTGCTTTGCAAATAGGCATGTATTACTTACTCGTGCATGATGTTTTAACTACCTAGCTTGCTCTACCCAGGCAATATATTACCATAAAAAAGAAGTGAAATGCATATTTGTTAATATTCACCTGGTATAAATTGCTGTTTTAAGCAAGTCGCTGCGTATCTGTTTGTAGAAAAAGATAGTACACAGAAAGTTTGATAGTAAATTCTTTCCTTAAATCACAGCAAGTATAAATTGCAACACCTATGAACTGAACCAGGTGTTGAAAGTGAAAGAAGCCTAGTGCCACTCAGGAGGGGACAGACGTGGCATTCCTTGGCTCTCTCACACTCCTTCTTTGGTGATGAAGCAGTCTCCAATTTTTGAATGGTATGGTTTTCAAAATTGTCTGGTTATTTTATAACTTGGAACTTTAATGACATTTCCCCTGAGAAATAAGATTATTGATGGTGTTTGGATTCCCAGGTGAACTCCTGAAGCCTCCTTAACCCCGAATATAGTTGCATTGTAGGGAAGATGTGATGTTTGGGAACCGCAGGTCAAGCAAAGAGCAGAAGGCAGAAAAAGAAGAAGGAAGAGGAAGAGGAAGAGGAAAGGTTTTCTTCCTTCATTTCAGAGACTTCAAGGTGGAGCCAGGCAACATGGTGTATCAGATACTTGCTGCCTCTCTTCCAGTAGACACCTCCTTCCCTCTAAACTGGAGTCCTCTTCCCAAGTCTCCAGGGGTTGTAAGCCTGACATCATGGAGCTCTCTAACCTGTCTCTCCCCAGAGGGAGCCACAATTCCAAATGACTCATTTCACCTCCACCTCAAAATTCCACTGTCTTTAGGACATCTGATAGAATTGGTTGCATTTCTGTCAGTATAGCAATATGAAATGAAAATATGATACACACACACACTCATACACATTAGTAGAGAATAGAAGGAGGCTCACCAAAAAGGGTGTCTGGGAGCAGGTCTCATATACTTAATTGTCCCAGCTTCACACAGCATTTTCTTTCACTGATTTTGAGCCTCGGTCTAAGGTTTAATTTTCCAAAAACATGCAATGTTGGTGGCAGTGCTTATGGTGACAAACTTAGGTTCTGTTGTGCCTGGGAATATAAGGGATAAGTAACAGTGAGTGGGGAGGTGGAGCTCAAGGTGACACTTTTTAATTTTGATGTCAACTCCTAACGATAAGCACTCCTGAGTCCCCAAGAGCCATTTATGCAAGCTCATGTTCATTTTACTTTGTTGTTACATTTTTTTCAAAACCAATGACTATGAGCTTTGAGCAAAATAAGTTGTTTTAAAAGCAACTTATTGTTATCCTCATAAAAACAAAGCATTACAATAACTTATATGAAGAATACAGAGCATTTCTCAAGTCTTTTATCATGCCTTAGTGTCTGAAAGCTAGTGATTTTATGACATTTTTCTTTTTAGGTAGAATATTACCTTTCAGCTTAGAAATAAATAGTGAGCCCCAGAAGTTTTAGCTCTATGAAAATAAATAAGAATTCTTCCTAAAATAAAAAACTAGAACAGTTACTACTTTTAAAAAAAAGCACTGAGCCACTACCATGAAACAAGACTAGAAGAATTCCAAAAGATAGTCGATTTATACAGCTGCACTCAGTGACATAGTTTGAATTCCACAACCCCCAAGCATATTTCCGCAAACAAACTTGGCTGTAGTTTTTCTCCCCTCCTTTTCTCCGCACCCCATCCCAGGTCCCTACCCACCATAAACAAAATTCCTCCATCATAAATCTAAGGGCTGTCTCACTGTCCCAACCCCTTAATAACTACTCAGAATGCCTAGGCGGGGGAGCACACATAGCAGGGAGCATGGTGAGTGGGGTCAAAAAAGAAGACTTGGAATTTTTATTGATAATTATCTCCCTCTAATTTCCTTGGTGTCATTGCATAAGTTGCTAACAACAAAATTAGTTAAAATTTAGTCCCTTGAAACTTGTGAAGTAATCATTCCTTTCTAAAGAGCACAGTGGGGATCATTCTTAGTTTTATTTTTCCTTTACATTCACTGTATCCTTTTCTTTCTTAATTCATGCTCATATGGTTTTCCCCTCTGTGCCTCAGCTATGTATTGCTTTGAAAAATCAATAAATCCTTTTCACATAATAATGCTTACCTACACTACCTCACAGGGGTGCTGTGATGGGTAATTAATTAATGTGTGTAAAGAGCTGGGGTATCATGCAATGCAAGACACCCTATCAGTGCGAAGAACCATTATTAATAAGTGTTATTACCCAAATGCCTCTAGATGTCAGCAAAACATCTTTTTAAAACTATAATTGGGCAGCCAGGTTTGAAAAGTCAGGCAGACACGGGGAGGATGCATCAGCACTGGTGCTGGTGGAGCATTTTCTTTTGGCTGAGGGAGGCTCATTCAATCTTAGAGAATGAACTTTGGATAGAAGTGAGCATTGGAACAAAGCAGCACTTGAATGCCTTGAGGTCTGAATGGGTGGCAGGCTGGGTCATTTTCTGAACAATCCGTATGAAAGATCAGTCTTTTCTCCAAAAATAGCATTTCATTTCCTCATCTCTGAAGTCATTGGCATTGGCAGTGAATGGATGGGGAAAGAATATATATATACAGATGTAGATAAATATCTGTATCTCCTATATGTGCATATTAAAGGGTATGCACATTTTCTCTCTCCAATATGAATGTCTGTATGAGAATTTCATAAAAGCAAAATAGGTGTGAGCAATTCTAAATATGCCTAATCCAATGGTGGCTACTGTATGAGCTTTATTTCCTGATGGAAAGGTGAAAAAAATTATGGCAATTTCCCACAAGGTGCAGGTAATGACGCAGAGACTGATTTTCAAAAGGGATCACAGAGTAACCTGCATGACCAGTTGTTGATGTTTATCTCAATAGCCAGTTATTCACTTTCCTGATTTCTTCTTATCCATCATTTGGCCCATTTGATCATATAACAAGATGTCATATGAGAGAAGAAAGCAACAGGCCAGGAAACCTCGGGTATGTGAGTGCTAGGTGGCAGACAGACAATAAACTCAGCTGGGAAAGAGCATTCCATTCAATTTATTTTAATTCAACTCAACACACCTTGATTATGTGGTTGGATGCTAAGTTAAAACAATTCGGCTTAGCAAACACTTCTCAGGGAGGTTAAAGTTTTATTTCAAAGGTCCCCATGATTAAAAAATAAATAGTTTCTAGCTGGTGTATTTAAGTCAAGTTTAGCAAGTTTCAAATTATTTTTTTCCATGATCCAACATCACACAGAGTTATTTCTCAAGGGAGTTTTACAAAGAAGAAGCTGAACTAACTGTTTATTCTGTTTTTGCCTTAGGTGATTAGAGAGGTTCTGTAAAGAGTCTGGCTTCCCAGGACTGAGCAGACACTGGCCTGTGCCCTGGGGCTGGACATTTGTACACGCTGGGGCCTTAGGGAAAGAACAGAACTGCCCTAGGTGGCTCTGGAATAACGTCCTCCTGGCCGCGCCTTGAGGCTCTGACCACTGAGGTATGATGGAATAGGATCTGGGGTTGGCGTTGACAACATAGTCGTTTGCTTCACTTGACTGTGCTTCAGTCAGTCTGTAGCTGACAAATTTGAGTCCCAGAGCCATAGCCAAAGAGAGAGGGTGATGAGCTGCAAGAGAGAAGAGATATAAACTTGGTTTAAGCAGCATTTTCTTCAGTGAGGTTAAAAGTCACACCTAGAATATCGGATCACATAGAACATTGCCGTAATTTTGGAGAGATAAACATAAAACTCCACAGGAGCATTTCAGAAGGACTCAGATATGAGGATTTCCTCCAGGTGCATGGCTGGTGGCTAGTTAGAAAGGTTTCAGTGCACATCTGCCATCAATCTCCCTTCTCTATGGAACCTCCCCACCTTTCTGCTCCTGCACTATCACCCCACTCCTCTTGATAAGTCTCCTTACCTACACAGAGATTAAGCCAATCTTTCAGTTTCCCAGTTTCCCTCATGGGATCATCATAAGGCTTAATTAAATAGTGTTCATAAAGCATTCGGCTGTTCAGGTGTCCCTGGATAAAATGCGAAGCACAATATTATTGTGATTATTATTAATTAGGATGGTCCTGTTTGAGGCAAGGGATGTTTCCTGTCAGCTTTGGAGAGTTCTACCCTGGCCTTTATCTCTACAGAGAGGGTTTGCAATGGCGATGGCTGAGCTATAATTTTTGATCTTAGAGCAATCTTAGAGAGCAAGGGGGATGTCAGAGGAACCGATGACTTGGAGATACAGGAGTGATTTTAAGAGGAATAAGGAAGATTTTACAAACAACCTACTAGGGCTCCTCATTCTTGTACTCTTCCCCGCCAAATAATCAAGATTTCCTTTCATTTTTTTTTTTTTTTTTTTACCAGAGAACATGTTTATTGATTTTAAAGGGGGAGGAGGAGAAAATAAGTTGCTTCCTATACTTGCTCTGACCTGGGATCGAGTCCATAACCAGGTATGTGCCCTGACCAGTGATAAAATCTGCTACCTTTTGGTGTATGGGACAATACTCCAACCAACTCAGCCACCCAACCAGAACAGGACTTTTTATACAAAGGTTGGCTTAAGAATCCCAAGAGAATGTACTAGTGATCGTTAAAGAGCCAGCATGGATCACCAAAAACAAGCAATTTCTTCAGTCTCCCATCCTTCCTTTGATAGGATCCTTTGACCAAGATTTAGGGAAATGTAATCAATATAGAAGCGAGACTTTGGAAAAACATTTGAAAAAGCCTCTCTTGAAACCCTTGTGGACAAGTTTCAGGGCCACTGATTATATAGGATTAGAAAGCGTGCAAACAGCAGAAACCACAGGGCACTGGTTACTGTACAGGAATAGTGCTGGGTGGTAAGGCTCCACCCTGGAGTCGGCCTTGTTCAACATCTTTTTTCATTTTTTCAATTTAGTTATTTTTATTAAGTTTAGTTGACATACAATATCATATTAGTTTCAGGTGTACAATATAGTGATTCAATATTCATATACCTTATGATGTGATCACCGTGCTAAGTCTAGTAACCGTCTGTCACCTTACAAAGTTATTGCAATATTATTGACTATATTCCCCTTCACTTTTTGAACCCACCCCCATCTTCCCCCACCTCTGGCAACCATGACTTTGAGCTCTGTTTCTATGAGTCTATTTTGGTTTGGTTTGGTTTGTTCATTTTTTTATCATTTGTAACGACAGTGAATATATTGACTATTTTAAAAACGTGGGTAACTGGGACTTGATAGACTAAACCTTAGAAGATAAATATCAGCAGGACCCCATATAAAGCTTTACAAACCAAACTAGCAAAGCCTGGGCAGACTGAGATGTGGCTCAGCACAGAATATAGGAGTTTGAACACTCACAACTTGGCATTAGGCTGTGACAATAAAGAAAGCTAGACACAATTCAGACTTCATCAGAAAAGTATGATGTTGAGTCCTAGGCAGACTATAAGGGAAATTCAACCAGCGGGGGGGTCTTGGAGGGCAGAGGTTGTACCTTACTTGGTGTGGTATCACTACAGCCCAGTACCCCGTCTGACACAGAGTAGAAACTCAATGAATGTTGAATGGACAAATTTAGGATTTGAAAAATGCCACATGAAGCAGATTGCTGAAGATGTTTAATTCGGAAAAGAGAAGACAAGGAATAATACGATCTCTATCTCTAAGTACTTGAAAGAGATTGCCAGGTGACAGAGGGGTGAGATGTGTCCTAATGTTACATGATATTACACAGGGAATAGTGTGATTAGAGCTGACCCGTTGCACGACTCACATAGGACACAGCTCGGGAGCCCTGGAGATAGGCAGTGGACAGCCTGCAGAGTGGTACAAAGCAGCTCTGGGAGTGTGTAAGATTGAAAGGAAAGTTTTTCCCTAGATTAAGCCAAAGCCAAATCAAACTTTTTAAAGACTCTATGAGCTGCCTTCAGATATAAAGATATTGTTGGCTTGTTTTTCAAAATCATAAAGTTTGTAAAGATATGTTGTAAAACATAATAATATCAGTTCCAATTTCAGTTAAAAAATAATTACCTATATGTTTTCTCTTAAAGAAGGAAGAGCTTGAGCATATGCAAATAAGAATGGAATTTGCATGCTGGCTGATAGATTCAACGAGCAGGCACGTGATCCAGCAAGTGGGGTTGGCTATCCAGCAGAAAACCCTTTAACCATTACACATTTTATTCTCAGACATTAGGATATAATTTATGTAAGTAATAGATATAAAAACACTGGTGTTTTAATTTTAATACAAGTTAGTGAGAGCAATACATATGATTATTTAATATCTGTGTAGTATGTACTCAAAAAAACCTCCGCTGCCTTGCGGCATACCTCTTCAGGGGAAAGGCTAAGGGAGTAAACCCCGACAGAAAATCCGGAGCCGGAGTCCCTAAGGCGGTTTGACGTTGTAGTCAACACCGGCAACTCCTGCGGCGCACCTGAAGCCAAGCTGTATTGACTCCGTCTTTCCCTTGGACCCTTCAGCTGCGAAGAGAGGGTGGGTCTGCTGCATGGGCAACAGCAGACCCTCCATATCACCCTGCCCAGGCTCTGTAGCTTCATCGCAAGATGTCGATTCAACACGGGAGGAGACAGATACCGTGTCACTCCCGAGTCGGACTGCACAGCCATTCTCGGCGGTGCAGATAGACTCTTGAGAAGCTACACCATCGTCTCTTGAGACGGACGGCTGCCGCCGCCGACGACGAGTATGTACTCACTACATGCTAAGCACTATTCTAATTTAAAAATACTAATTTATTCAATCCTAGCAATTTAATGGATAAGCACTGTTATTATCTCAATTTTATAAATGAGGCAATTGAGGAACAGAGAGATTAAGTCACTTGCTCAAGATCACACAGCTATAAAGTGGGGAAGGTGGGTTTAAATTCAGGTGCCTGGTTGCATGATCCCTCTTAACTGCGCTAGCTCTCTGACTTCCCGGAACTCACAGGGTGCACTCATCTGATCAGATCTTTTTGTTGTTGTTGTTAAGATTTTATTTATTTATTTTTAGGGAGGGGAAGCAAGGGAGAAAGAGAAGGAGGGAAACATCAATGTGTGGTTGCATCTCACTCCCCCAACTGGGGACCTGGCCCGCAACTCAGGCATGTGCCCTGACTGGGAATCAACCCGCAACCCTTTGGTTTGTGGGCCAGTGTTCAATCCACTGAGCCACACCAGCCAGGATGGATTAGAGTTCTTATATTACCTTGTCTCCAGTCCTTCAAAACAAATACTGGAAACATAACACTTATTATGGCCAATCTGGCTGTTCATTTGTTGGGAATAAATACCCATATCTAAGCTGTATTATTTACAAAGATACAATTCAAATAGCAGCTCAAATCTTTCTCTATTATCTTGTCCTTTAGAAACGCAACAGAAAAAAGTGTTTTAAAAATAGTAATTACCTTAGTGGAAAGCAATACTGATTCTAAACAAGAAGTTATAATAATATTTTAAAAACTATTTTGATGTTTAAAATATGGTTAACAACAATTTATATTTTAATGTAAATGTCCCCAAACCAAAATTAACATAATTAAAAATATTTATATATAAATAATGCTTTTTCTTACATATTTAAATAGTAATTTAAGCAATGCATGCTTGTTAAATAGAAAAACTTTAAAAAATACTTTTATATGTCATAAATATTTTAAAATTTATATTGGAATATCCTTTCATAGACAACTTTAAATTACATAGTGTCCTAAAATAAAATATATTCTATTTGAAAAAATTCCTTATCCTGTTTATGCAACATCAATGAAATGATTTTTAAATGATGCAGGGGGTTCTCCAAGTCTCATTACAGACTAATCAAGAATAGAAACAAGGTTGAAGTCACAGAATGTTGAAAGCCTTTCTCATGCTGGTGCCCTGTGGTAAGGCATCACCATGTTTTCACTCTGTTTGCTCAAGGGAGAACTCAGAATATGTATCAGAGTATATCAGATTTTTCAAAAAAGAAAACAGACAGAAAGAACTTAGGGCGTTTTCTAAAAGATGGTGCCAAGTTTAGATGGTAGTTTGTGGTTTCAGAGAAGAGAGACATTTTAAAATGCCTTCTTCTATCTATCATAACTATCCAAATCCTACTCATTTCTCAATTTCCCAATATTGTCACACCCAGGCCATTTCTGACTACTCTGCCCCTTGATCTTCAGGAATTAATGTGTGCTGTCAGTCACTTGGTGACTTGCATTGTTATTACAAAAGTGTCTTCTGCCTTTTTTCTTGTAACCTTCTTGAAGACCTTTGCCATCCTCTATGTTATGATTTTAAATTCAGGTACCTTGTATGCCTCAGCGCTGTACACATAGGTGCTCGAGGTTATCTAGGGGAGATTCCTTAACCTCACATTTCCTCACCTTGCTATTAGTGCCCTTAACAAATAAACAAAGCCAAAATGCTTAACTGAATATTTAACTTTTTTCCTTGCTTGCTTCTCTATGGACCTAAAGGAAATAAAAGGCAGCAGAGAAACCTGGAGGAGACAAGATTGGAGGGCAGAAACCCTCTCATAATGACCAAGATTATTTGAGGTCCCTTCTCCATGTGCAGCACTAATTTATCGCCTTAAGTATTACCAGAGCCATCTAATCTGTTTAATTTCACAAAGTTTCACTTCCTTTCCATCCATAAATCTCCTCATTTCCAGTTTTATGCCAAGGATGACGCTCTGTGGCTGCATTAACTAAAAGAGTAATGGAAAGTTAGAAAGTAACTAATGACCCAAAGTTTCCTGGGAGAACTTTAGAAAACTGCCCCAGAGATTGAATTTCTGATCCTCATACTCTCTCACTGGGTTGCGAAAACCCTGCCCCCTGCAAATGTCTTCTCCTCTTTAACACATTTTTATTGCAATTTGATTAAAAAATTATTTATTATTATTAAAAAATAGCAGCAAAAATCAGAACCTCCTTAAAGGGCAGGATCAAAGCTTATGATGAGAAGTTAGAAGCAAATGCAACAAAGCATTTGCAAAAGAAGTACATAAAAAATAGGGACAGTGCATTGTGTTTGATGATCTCTCTCTCTCACTCTTTTTTTTTTTTAAGTCACCCCTCCCTCTCTCTCTGTGTCTCTCAACAAAGCCCTGAACAGTTAAAAATGGAGACACCCTCTGCCACTTAATAGCATCTCTGTTGATCTTTCTCCAGTAGGTGTTAAGTATTGAGAGCAACTGCACCTCTTGTCACCAGCTGCGGATGGGGAGTGGCTGCCTCAGGGGGACCTGAGCCTAAAAAATCCACCACTGAGAAAAGGCAATAACAGAAGTCTGTTGCTGTCTAACCTGCCATATAAATGAAACAATCAAACAAGACAACAAAGGAAACTCCAGCAACCACCAGAGGCAAAAGCAGGTGGTGTAATATATCCTGGCTTCAGTGACTATTTTTAGTTTCCTTCCATCCCCTCCTTTAAAAAAACAACAACTCTAATTTAGATTAACTGGGGGAAAACATTAAATAATTCAAAGGAGTCAGAGATAGAGAGGTGAGTAACAGAGAGACAGAGAGGGCACACACCTGAGTTAAATTAAAAAACACATTGATACCTTGAAATGTTTGTGTGAATGTGTTTATAATCAATAGTTATTGGAGATTGTTAAAGAACCAAAGGAGAGGCTGCTCATCAGTTTCACCTTCTTTTCTTCTTGTTCATTAACCTATACTCTAACTATACTGAGTCCACTCAGAGAGTGGAATTTCATGAATGGGGGAAAGAGAAATATTATATTTATCCCAATCATTTTTATCCGTTGACTGCTTTAGGCTCCCTCTGGGCACAGTACTGCACACATTGGAGCAGCAAATACAAAGTTGTCTCTCAGAATTTCTGTGGGAAAAGTGTCTTCAAATGTTACTAAATTATTCCTTACCAAAGTACATGTTTTTAATATCACTTGACCCAGCATTCTGGTATCAGTGGGCAAGGTTGACAACTGAATTCTTTTTTTTAAGTATATTTTATTGATTATATTGTTACAGTATTTCCATTTCTTTCCCCTTTCTCCCCTCTGCCCAGCACTTCCCTTCCCTCCAGCAATCCCACCCCTCTTAATCATGTCCATGGGTCAGGCATATAAATTCTTTGGCTTCACCTTTTCCTATATTATTCTTAACTTCCCCCTGTCTGTTTTGTACCAACAGACTATGCTTCTTTATCCCTGAATCATATCCCCATTTCTCCCCTTCCCCCCTCCCAGCTGATAGCCCTCCAAATGATCCCCATACCTATGATTCTGTTCCTATTCTGCTTTGCTTAGTTGAATTTTGTTTTCATATTTTAGATTCAGTTGTCAACAGTTGTGAGTTTTTTGTCCTTTCAGTGTTTATAGTTTTGATCTTCTTTTTCTTAAGTAAGTCCCTTTGACATTTCATATAATAATGGCTTGGTGATGATGAACTCCTTTACCTTTACCTTGTCTGGGAAGCACTTTATCTGCCCTTCCATTCCAAATGATAGTTTTGCTGGACAGAGTAATTCCGGTTGCAGGTTGCCTTTCATCACATTGAATACTGGTTGCCAGTTCCTTCCTGCCTGCAAAGTGTCCTCTGAGAAATCAACTGATAGTCCATAGGCACCCCCTGTAGACAACTCTTTTGCTGCCCCCAGGACTCTGTCTTTATCTTTCACCTTTGGCATCTCAATCATGATGCGTCCTGGTGTGGTCCCCTCTGGGTCCAGCTCACCTGGGATCCTCCATCCTTCCAGGACCTGTATGTCCATTTCCTTCACAAAATTTGGGAAGTTTTCCTCATTTTTTTCAATTCTTGCTTCCTCATTCTGCACTGATTGACTGTTCTTTTCTTCCTTATGTTCCATATCATTGATTTGAACCCTGGTTTTTTTTTTTCCCTTCACCATTGGTTTTGTGTGGATTTTCCTTCTTTTCACTTAAAATAGCCTTCACTTCTTCTCTTACGTGTTTGCTGTACTCAAGCATATCTGTCAAGCCTGTGAGCATCTTTATCACCAGTGTTTTGAATTCTTCATCTGTTGGGTTGTCTATCTCCTCATCTGTGAGGTTGGCTATCTTCTTGTCGCTTAGTTCGCCCACTGGAACCTTGATCCATTTCCCCTTTTGGGCCATACTTCTCTGTCTCCTCATTCTGACAGACTCCTGTGTTTGTTTGCCTCTGCATCCCAGGTAAAGCTATTGCTCCTGTTATGTTGTAAGGGGTGGAGCCTAGGGATCCATCAGTCAGGGCGACCTGTTTCACCACGTTGTGGTGCTGTATGTGGGGGAGGGGTCCAAGAGGGAACATGTTGCTTGCTCAGCACTCGCCCCTTTTCCAGGCACCTCTCTCACTTCCGCACTGTACTGGCGCCCCTCTAGCTGCTGCCCTGGCCATCATTCCCTTTAAACAAGCAGACTCTGCTGAGAGACCGGTAGTTTCTGCCTCTACACCAACCCCCACTGGTCTGCACAATCAGAAGCAATGAGGCTTGATTTTCCCTGGTGCTGGGACCGTGAGCTGGGAAGTTCTGTGAGGAGCTGGGAACACTCCCCAGGTGTCCCTCCTGACTTTTTAAAACATGTGACTGTGCTTTCTGCTGCCCTGCCACTGTTGCCACCACCACATCGCACCCTCCCTGTCCCGGCTCTGCCCCTCCTACCTGTCTGGATGAGTATTTCTTCTTTATATCTTTGTTTGCTGGACTTCCATGCAGTTTGATTTTCTGGAACTTCTGGTTGTTTCTAGTTTTGTGGTAGTTGTATTCCTTCTTAGTTGTGGAGGGAGATGTAGCACGTCTGTCTATGCCTCCGACTTGGCCAGAAGTTCTGAGAATTGAATCCTTAATGGAGCTCTGGAGTCCTTGGACTCAAGAAAGATTTAAATACTTCAAGCACACATTCATGGAATTTTGCACATATAATTATCTTAGAGAACTCTGGAAATGGTCTTGCTGGTATGATTAACACCTAAGAATAACCAAGACAGATCTCTTATTTATTGCAAAATTCAGCCTCCTGAGAACTGGGGCATGACTAGACAGACTACTTACCTTCTCTCGTGACAGGGTAACATTTGTTCCTATAACAGCTTCCTCACATTGTACAATTTTGTCCTATCCAGTCAAATTTTAAACATGTTAAGGTGTTAGATCCCACTTCACTAACTTCTTTCTTATGTTCATTAATGGCTTAATTACTGATTTTCCTCTGAGAGACATAAACAGTAAGAAATGGATACATAATGTGGCATTTCAGACACTGAGGCAGACCTTTGGTGAGTAGAATAGACCACCATGATGGAGTGTTGTACTCAACATAGGAAAGAATGCGAACATTCGAATGCAAATGAAGTAGCAGGATTTCACCATCTTTCAAGACCACAGTCTTTAAACTAATGGCCAGGAGCACAGGGCATGTGCACAAGGAATTTGGAGGAGGCTGACTCTCTACACCCAAAGGCAAAAGCCCTAGGGCTTGTTGAAGAAGGCTGAGGTGTAAGTGCATGTTGCAAGGAGAGTGAGAAAGCAGAGGGTGTCTACTGTCTGGGAAACCATGACACAGGGAGACATCAAAGACTCCCTCAAAGGAGACTGCACAGAAGGAAATCCTAGGAAAGAGAATCATGACTAAAAGTATATGCAAGCAGTTGTGAGCAATGGGCAGAATGGGAAGTGGGTCTGGAGCAATGGCTGGCATGAGGATTCCCAGAACAACAGCAAAGAGATCACAGCTGGATTTTACAGAATCCTGTAATCTCACATGTGGCCAAAAATGGAACTGTAGAGGTCAAGACTCTGGCTTAGTGACTGAAAGCAAAACTTCCATAGAGAGACAAGAGCGATGGCATTAAATGTAGTCCCATGAAGATCTTTCTGGAGATCTAAGGTAACCGCATTTCAATGTATTTTCATAATTTTATTGTGTTGCATAAAACCATGTTATTATTAACACGAGTTTGTTTATTTAAGGTGATGATATGATGGCTTATTCATATAATATGTACAATTAGTCTCCATGCTCAATAATGACAATTCTGTCTGTGCAGGTTGTCAAGAACCTGACTCAGGGGTGTAGTCTATGTTGGCTCTGATCTGTGACAAATAATCACTTCTTTACAGCGATACCCTCCAAATGCTTATTTTTAAGGAATCTTCCCATTTATCTTCCAGGGCTGCTTCTCACTAAGCTTGGATCTTATTCTATTTCTTTGGATTTCTGGATCTCTATCTGTCTAACTGTTTTTCTCTTTCTCCCTTTCTTTTCCCTATGCTCAAATGCCTCTGAGTTTGTTCCCTGTCCATCTATCCCATGTCTCTCTGCTTTCCTTACAAACAATGTTTTTAATGTTCCCAGGGGTAAAGATCCATACTTAGTAGTAATCATAGCTGATATCTATGGATATTATGGGCATAATTTTTTCACTCCTTATGACAGCCCTATCATGATAGTAGGTAGTGAGAAAAGTGAGTCAAACATGGTCAACCCAGGAAGTGGCAACCCTAGGATTTAAATCCTGGCAATATGTTCTGAGCTCATGCTCTTAATCTTCACACAATAATGCTCCCTTTATGAATATCATGTATTCAAAATAGCCCCTTGGGGAAAAAGATCTTAGGCATAAGTTTAATGTTTTATAGCTTATAAAGTTCTTTTACATATATTATTTCATTTCATCTCTGCATCTAGAAAAATGGGTGTTATTAAAATGATTTTTTAAATAAACTTACTTTCAGAATTCTTCAGAACCAAGGCTTGAATTCAGTTCTTAGGATCTAAGTTGAGTGTTTTTATTATTTTTCAACTGCTTTTGCTCCAGAAGAGGCATTCTGCTGGCAAGATGTATGAGCTGATCATACTGAAGGAGGTTAAGGAATAGAATGGCCAAAGAGGAGCTAAGACAGACAAGAGGTTTGGTGGAGGGCTGGTCTTGATTCTGCGAAAAGCTTTGCTATAGAAATTATTTTTTAAAATCTCTTAAAAAAGCATCCTTTCAGTGAAGAGCACAGTTCAGACCAGTGCTTTCCAAGTATTAATGGACTTCCCTGGGAGTCTTATTAAAATGTAAGTTCTGACTTAGAAGAGAGAGGTGGAATGCCTATGCTGCTCCTCCATACACCATGCTTTGAACGAAAGATTCTTCTACCCTAGTTTTCTAAATTCCATGAATGTTTTTGTTTGTTTTTAATTCTCCACCAGTCAAACATCTTTTAGTCCACAATCACCCTGCCCACCTCCCTCTGATAGAAGCCTGCTGGGCTAAGGAGCCTAACTCTGAAACTCAAATTACAGAAACAAAACCACTTTGACCCAGAAAGTGTCTGCTTCATGCAGCTACTAGTCTCAGATACCCAGGAAGCACTTAGATCTTTCTATGAGTTAATAAGGCAAGGGGATTTTTTTTGACAAGACCCTCCACCCCCCCCCAAAAAAGAAATTTCTAAAAGTTTTTACATGCCTCAATACACAACCTGCCATGAATGACATACAGTGAAGGAGGGAAGTAAGTTAGGAGGGGACCTCCAACCCTAGCACAAGCCGTTTCTCTCCATTGGGAGCCCAGAGTTTTCACTCACAGATCACACAGGGCTAAGTGGTAGTCCTAGGAGTGCCCGCCCCACTTTGACATCAGACCTTTGAAATGATATTAGTGCTGGCTAATGATCTGTAAACATGTCAGAATGATGCCACCTAGTGCCACCAATCCCATTTTCCCTTGTGAAGTCACACTGGCTGCACCACAGCAAGCAGGAATATAATTAGTGTTAATTTGGTTTTCCACTGAATGACTACTGCACAGCATTTGTGGTCTCCACTCTAGGCTTCTTTGGAACACCTGATTATTGTGTTATACATGCTGAGGGGTTGGGGCAAGAATGATAAGGTAGGGGCACTTACCTTTGGCTTCTTTGGTGGCTGATGTCTTGGAGGCACTTAATCAGTATATGTTAATAGGATGTGTGCAATTTGGGATTTTTATTCTGCTTTCATTTTCAATACTATGGTTTCATATAGGTATGGAAGGAAACCCAGAAAGATAGATATTCTAAGTCCCACACTCTGTTCCCTTGGGCAAGATAGTACCCCAAACTTTCCAGTTAGATCAGTACCCATTATATTTGTAAGCTAATTAAAAAAAAAAAAAGCTTTCCATGCAGTAAATATGCTTACCAACACTAGAATATGATGCATCTGACAGTACCATTAACTTGAAACACAATTCAATGCAGTAAGTTCCAGGTCACATCTTTTTTTTTTTTTTTTTAATTACTATTTAGATTGCTCTACTGCCTAATTTTATAAGACTAGACTGGTTTCTTTCATATTTAGATCTTGTAGTTTTAAAATAATTTTATGGGTAGTCTAAATTATATATGAAAATACTTATATAGCCCTGTAAGGTATAACACCCTCAATAAGGAAGTGAATCTGAAAGTGCAGTCTACATTTTTGCTATGGCCTCGTTAGCTCATTTCTTCCTGTTTAGGTCTCAGGAGAAACAGAGAATACTCAGGAGAAACAGAGAATACTACCCAGATCCATTACTGTGATGTCTCCTATCTAGTGCAGGGCTCCCTGGTAATGGGCCCTACTTAGGGCCTCCCAGGTCGACATGTAATGGCTTGCTGGTGGAAATTTCCCAGCAGTATATATTTACATGTTCAAAGACTTGTAAAGGAGAACTCTCCAGATGTTGCACTGGGTGGGGTGCCCATCTCTGGGGACCATGGATCCTGCCAAATGGAAGAATCCAGAAGTGAATCTAGAATACACTCTTTCATGGTCAGTGGTAGATACTTTGAAATATGGCATTAAGAGTCCCAAATATTTTGCCTTTGACTCTCAGAAATTAATGGGGGTGATGAGGGAAACTACCTGGAACAAATCCTTTGACTTTCTGCACTCTGAATTTTATAGCTTAATATGATGAAAGGGATAATCTATCTCATATGGGAATCTTTGAACAATGTTAGGAATAAATTGGGTCAGACATGGTTTGCCCTCTCTGAGGAAAGTCAATAAATCAGTACTTCAAGATTTAGGTTGAACTCTAAGCTATGTGAAGGTACAAGTCACTTTCTCCTGTTGCCTGGTCACTGCACTGTGAATGCAGAGAATGACCTCACAAGGAGGGACACTGTTGCTAAAGTAGCTGCTGTATCCTTTCCAAAGGACTGTTTCATTGTTAATAGGAAAGGTAAGTCCAATGGCATTGTAGTTTCTCTTGGTCACTAAAGGTATCATGAACCAGAAATTCAAAGCTTCATTGACCAGGAGTGCAACAGCATAAAATCCAGATAATGAACAGACTGTGGACTATAGACCTGAACAGAAGTTTAGGGGAATGTTTTGGTGACCAAAGTTCCTGAGAGGAATTATCATACCAAGATCCCCAAATGAATGAGTCTTCCACAGGACTATGGAAAAGAAGAAAACCCATTGTGTGGGCAGACACCTCAAGTCACACCCATGTTTTCCCTGTCCTCTACTACGCCATCATGGATTCTCAGGATTTGCATTTAGCTAAGAAGCCAATTTAGTCTGTTTCCAATGAATCCAAAATTTGGACCTCCATTATGGCACACTTTATAGGTAGCCATCCAGCTTCCAGATGAATTATCTGAGGGATGATTCTACCTCAAGGTAGTCCATTTCCTTCCTATCTCCTAGGACAGTTGTGAAGCTGAAATTAGGCAACTAATATAATGGAAAAGTTTAAGCCCTGATTGAGGAATGGACAACTCTGCAATCTTGGGCAAATCATTCCCTCTAGGTTACAGCATCCTTTTAGCTGAAGTGAAGATATAATAAAAAAACTTCTTTTAGTTAGGCTCTTGTGAGGTATAGAAACAGACACACATTCAAGCTAACTCAGTTAAGAAAGAAATAAGAAAGAACAGGAATCCCTCTTAGAAGCTGCAGGTTAAGGTCTCTCAGGCTCTGCAGTATTTTGGCAACCTGATCATTTTGCTCTCTTCTCCACAGCTCATTTCCATTCCCCTCCACTCTAATGGGCCACGAATATAGTGACTTGTCACTTCTGTCTCTGCTTTCACCTCCCCTGATGCAATTGGTACCTTACTGTCAGTGTCCCCAGTTCACAATGAGCCGATCTGCGTGATGAGTCCAGTCCCTGACAATATAGTGACAAGCAGATCTCTCACTGGAGACCCCTCAGAGACAACTTCCCATGGTTCAGACATTCACAAGTTTATCTGCAAATATTTATTGGGCCTTTGCTATGTGTCTCACTATGCTAGGCACTAGGGATTCAGAGATTCACAAATCAAAGTTCCTGTTCTCTTCTCAATGGGGGAAAGAGACAGTAAGTGAATAGCCAAAGAAACCAACAAGACATTTTCATCTAGGAATACAATTTATTAGGAAAATACAGAAGGGCCCTAAATAGAGAAGAGAGTGGGTTTGGTGGTGACTACTGAACATCAGATAGTCAGAGGAGAGCTTTCTTGTGGGAAGACATTTGATCTAAAACTCAAAGAAGAGGAGACAGCATTCCAGGGTCTTGGAGAAAGGCATTTTAAGCAGAAGAACCAGAGTCCTTGAGACTGGAAACTTCTTGGTGTGACTGATGGACAGAAGGCAGGTCAGAAGGTCTGGGGCATTAGAAATTGAAGGGAGGGTAAAGGGGATCAGGCAGAGAAGTAGGAAGGCTTGCAGGCAGTGAAAAGGAGTTTGGATTTTATTCTCATTGTAATGTATAGTCATTGAGTAGTTGAAGAAAGAAACATTTTTATTTGATGTTGCTTTGAAAAGAGGAATAAAATGTGGGAAAAGATCCTAAGGATCAAGAATGAGCAAACCTGTTACGAAGCTATTGCCATGGTTCACACAAAATGCAGTGGTTCTTCAGCTACAGTCTGAGAGCTTGAAATTGAAAGAAGCAATTAGGAAGAGCAAATAAAGTGCTTCCCAGACAAGGTAAAGCTAAAGGAGTTCATCATCACCAAGCCCTTATTATATGAAATATTAATGGGATTTATTTATGAAAAAGAAGATCAAACTATGAATATTAAAATAACAACAAACTCACAACTATCAATAGCAGAATCTAAAAAATAAAAACAAAAACAAACTAAGCAAACAACTAGAATAGGAACAGAGTCATAGGTATGGGGATCACTTGGAGGGTTATCAGCTGGGAGGGGGAAGGGGGAGAAATGGGGAAATGGTGCAGGGATTAAGAAGCATTATCGGTAGGTACATAATAGGCAGGGGGAAGTTAAGAATAATGTAGGAAAGGGTGAAGCCAAAGAACTTACATGCATGACCCATGGACATGAACTAAGGGGGGACATAGGATTGCTGGAGGGAATGGGGTTACTGGGCAGAGGGGAGCAAAGGGAAAAATTGGGACAACTGTAACAGCATAATCAATAAAATATACTTCAAAAATAAATAAAGTGAGGATTTATTCTGGAGGTGAACCAAGAGAAATTGTTTGGGGTTTATATAGGGACTATGAGGGAAAGAAGGAAAACTCTGACTCCAAAAAACCTCCGCTGCCTTGCGGCATACCTCTTCAGGGGAAAGGCTAAGGGAGTAAACCCCGACAGAAAATCCGGAGCCGGAGTCCCTAAGGCGGTTTGACGTTGTAGTCAACACCGGCAACTCCTGCGGCGCACCTGAACCCAAGCTGTATCGACTCCGTCTTTCCCTTGGACCCTTCAGCTGCGAAGAGAGGGTGGGTCTGCTGCATGGGCAACAGCAGACCCTCCATATTACCCTGCCCAGGCTCTGTAGCTTCAGCGTCATCACAAGATGTCGATTCAACACGGGAGGAGACAGATACCATGTCACTCCCGAGTCGGACTGCATAGCCATTCTCGGCGGTGCAGAGACTCTTAAGAAGCTACACCATCGTCTCTCGAGACGGACGGCTGCCGACGATGAGGGAAAGAAGGAAATCAGGAGGACTCCTAGGATTTTTCTCTAAGCAGCTATGTGGTTAGCAGTGCTAGTTATCAAAATGGGAAGACTTGGAGAATCACAGATTGGAGAGTGAAAGGCAATAGATATTCTATTTTAGCCACATTAAGCTTGAGGTCTCAGTAGAGATGTGAGGTCCATAGCAGAACATAAAAATATAAACTTAAGGGAGAAGTGAGGCTGGTAACATACATATACATAGACCTAGAATTCATCAACTTAAAGATAGCTTTCAAAGATAAGGTTCTGAATGAGATCGCCTAGGGACAAGGGGAGGGCTTGATCAGGTACAAGGGGCTGACTCTAACCTGAGAGGTCACAGAGACTAAGTAGTCCTCCCACAGAGGGGACAAGATGGAAAATCTCACAGAGAGGGAGACCTGGAAAAAGCAGGTGCTGCAAAGGCCAAGAGAAGAGTCTCAAGGTGAATGTCATCGGCTGTTCCAAATACTGCAGAGAAGCTGAGAAGTTTGCAAAGGCCCTTTCAGTGAGTGCATGTATAAGCTGGTGGATCCTGAGCATTCTTACCCTTTTGGCCCCCCCCTTAGCCCATCCTCTTGCCCTTTTGCTAGGACAGTCCCCCACCCGCACCCCACAACCCCTGGCATCTTCACCAGGATTCTTTCTATTTCTTCTTCAAATCTTAGCTCAGGGAAGCTTTCCTGAATTCCTCTTCCTCTCACCACCATCCAGTGTACTTGGTGACCCTCCGAGGTGTTTCCCTACAGGTAACTTTTCAAATACCACTCAGAACACATTCTCATAATCACACATTTCTCTATCATTCTGCTGAACTAAGAGCTTCTAGAGAAAAGTTTCTTTTAAATGTGCTTTTCATTTCTGCATTTCCAGTGTCTAGCCTGGCCTGAAGTTGCTGGGTAAATGTTTCTTGAGTTGGAATGCCTGCACTTGTACTGAACTGAGTTTGCTTTCTCTTGACACTCAGGTGGTCCCAGGCACTTCCGCTGGGTGCACATAATTCACACATCTTCTCTGGGTCTAAGGGTCTTAGCCCCCTGGCCGGCACTTCCCAGGAGGGAGAGGGGTTCAGCTTAAGCATTAAAGATGATTTATCTACACAAAACTATCTTTTTTGTGTGTGTGTGTGCAGCTCCATTTTTGCTTGTTTCTGAATGACACTGCCCGGATCTTCCACCCAAAGTGATATATTACCAGGGCAGCCAGGGAGGCCTTAGCCAATTAGAACCCTGGAACTTGTCAGTCAGTCAACAACCGTTAGCGGAACCCACTGGGTGGTAGAGCACTGTGCGCCGCGTGCAGCAGCGTAATATTGGAGTTAGGCTGAATTAGTTTCATTTTCACAAACATATAAAGTCCCTAAGAATCCTCACAACTGTTAATTCAACTCTTGTTTTACGACTGGACTCATGGGGCAAACAGATGTAAACTACACCAGGCTCTAAAGAAAAAATAATAATAAAGTGATTGTGAATTTAGCACAAATACTTCTGCAGAGGGTGCCTGGAGTGCTCTTGTAAACTCACTCTCAGAAGGCGGCCTTCAAACACTGCCACCTGTCAAGTATTAACCAGGCTACTTTAAAAACACAGAGCTCCATTACAATTTTAACTAATGAGTAGTGGGGATTCCCAGCTGCCCAGAGCTGTAAGAAGAAGCTAGAATCCAGGAGAGCAGTAGCCAACACCGGAATCAAGTGTTGCCTCAAACAGTCACCCTAGGTACAATTTGCAGGGCTCTTTGCATCACTATATATATATATATATATATATATATATATATTACCCTGGCTGGTTTGGCTCAGTGGATTGAGCGTCAGCCTGCGAGCTAAGTGTCGCTGGTTCGATCTTCCAGTCAGGGCACATCAGAGAAGGAAAACTCTGATTCCAAATAACCTCCGCTGCCTTGCGGCATACCTCTTCAGAGGAAAGGCTAAGGGAGTAAACCCCGACAGAAAATCCGGAGCCGGAGTCCCTAAGGCGGTTTGACGTTGTCGTCAACACCGGCAACTCCTGCGGCGCACCTGAAGCCAAGCTGTATTGACTCCGTCTTTCCCTTGGATCCTTCAGCTGCGAAGAGAGGGGGGGGGGGTCTGCTGCATGGGCAACAGCAGACCCTCCATATCACCCTGCCCAGGCTCTGTAGCTTCAGCTTCACTGGAGAGGACACTCCAGCGTCATCGCAAGATGTCGATTCAACACGGGAGGAGACAGATACCGTGTCACTCCCGAGTCGGACTGCACAGCCATTCTCGGTGGTGCAGATAGACTCTTAAGAAGCTACACCATCGTCTCTCGAGACGGACGGCTGCCGATGACGACGATATATATATATATACATATATAGTCAGCTTTTCAGATGTAGAGTCAAAGAAAGGTGAGAGAGTCAAGCCATTACGTTCGTTCGATATCAAGACTTGTATTTTCCACTTTTTCATAATCAATTACTGACTATAAAGGAGGAGGGGATGACATGTCACCCTATAGAAGGTGTTGTGTCCATGAGCCTGATAATTCACACCGCCCTCCAGGGGTGCTGGCTTTTGGTTTCTTTCTTGGATGATCTTTTCTCTTAGAGCTTTTACTAAATCATTATATGGGCTATATTATGTCTCTTCCCCTTTTTTACCTGTACCTGACTTGGTGAGTCTTGCTTGGAGTGAAGAATTTTAGAGATGGTGGAGTCAAGCGTGCACAGGCACTTCCCCTTCTGTTCCTCCCTCTGAATTCTATCATCCCTCATGGTGCCATGAGTGAAATGTTCCATGAAGACACCCTGAGTTCCGATTGCTGCAGGAAACATGGGCATGAGGCTTTGGGCAATCATCTGCCAAATGATGCAAAGGAGACCCCACTTGTCACTATGGAAATCAACAAGAGGAATGGTATGGGAAATAAGGCATAAAATACTGATGCCTGACAAGCAATGCAGACTTCAGAGAAGACATCTTAATGAAAGTTTGATTCTGCTCAACATGTATTGGGCACAGACTGAATAGGTGCTGGGTCTTAGGTATACAGGCACCAGGATAGGACACAGACCCTGTCTTTGTGGAGTTAGTGTGTATTATAATACAGACGAACAATGCTTGCCTAGTAAACATTGACTTTCAGGGTTCTGATGCCTGCTAATATTGATGTTCTTCCTGATCTTTTGCTTCCCCCTACACACATGTAGTTGTTTGTTAAAAACACAGGAGCTCACTGTGCAATCTTGAGCACAACTAGATACATATCTTAGAAGTCTCCCAAATCCTGGGCAACCATGGCTTCAGGAATTTCATTCCATTCTTGCTCCTCTCTCTCTAAGTAATGAGTCCTTTTTGCATCTCTGCCTGAGCTGGGGTCTCAGGAGGCAGTCTGGGTTTGGGGTGGGCAAGAATAACTGTGGGGAGGCAACGTCATGGGACTTCACGGATGGTGAGAGCTTTAGAATTAGTGGAGTCTAGAAGTCCTTGAGGAGGACTATTATTTCTAAGGGTGAGATATCTATACACCTTCCAGAAACAGTGGAGATGGTGATTTCTCTATACTGTATCAAATGCAAGCAGTAGCCAGAGAGAAAAAATTACTATGGCTTTGTTGTTATCCCTGGGCTGACATGACCTGGAGAATACACGTTACCTTCAATAAGATGCAGTGAGCAAACCCCCAAAGTCACTTCTAAGTTTAAATATCCAATTATTTTCCTAAAGTTAATTATGTCGCTTTCCTTCCATTGCCTTTCTAACACCATTATCTATCTACGCATGTAATCTATCTATCTATCTACCCATCTTCATCATCTATCAAGCAATCCTCTATTTTTTGTATTCTGACTGCAAAAAGAATCCAGACATTATATGCTAACTCTTATGGAGGGAGTTAAAGCATGACTGCTCCACAGTCCATTCTCTTAAAGTTTCGAATGATCCCATGTTTTATGGATTAGGATTCAAGGTTATTACTTTCTCAGTGGCTCTTTCTGATAATCTATTTACAGAGTTGCTAGAATGAAGAGTAGATTCTAGTTATGGATAGGAACACCAGCTTCTGGCGCCAGCCTCCTCACCCTTCCTTAGTTGTGTGAGCAGACCTGCCTTCTCAATTTCTTCACCTTTCACTTTCTTACTTGTAAACAATAAGTAATAGTGAAAAATAATATCAATTTTATAATATTAAAGTGAGGAACAGCTGTATGTAAAGAATGTATCACAATGCCTAACACATGTTTTTATTTGTATTTATTTTAACTGTAAGTTTCTTCCTCTCCCACTACAAACAAGTTAAAATGTATATTGGAAATTTCGTAACTTTTGCACAAGAGCAGATCATTAG
Organism: Furipterus horrens; assembly: GCF_987537825.1. Classification (NCBI taxonomy): domain Eukaryota; kingdom Metazoa; phylum Chordata; class Mammalia; order Chiroptera; family Furipteridae; genus Furipterus; species Furipterus horrens. The sequence goes on along the minus strand of NW_028327176.1, from coordinate 103,983,763 downwards.
GTTTTCCCTTCCTGACCATCCCACAAATCAGAGGCTGCAGTCTCTCACATTAGCTGCCATAGTTCCATGCAGTATGATATATTCTCAGTACATAGTTTGTGAATAAGTGGGCAAATAAAATGTAAAACATGTTGCAATATTAAAAATTGCAAGTTACAGAGTAAAACCAGCAGATCATAACACAGAACTGCTATACTGTTAGACTGCTTTTACCTTTTAAGAAGTTACCAAAAAACAAAAAAAACCCTCACAACCTTATTAGGAATGAGCTCTCTTGCTGGAACTATTATCCTACCACAGTAAACCACAGGAGGCTAGAAAGGCAGGAGGCTTGGAGTGCTACCTGGGATGGGCAGGTGGTGGTGTCTTTGGCCTGCTATGTGAACATTTAGGTCATAGGAGTGAATTTGCCCCAAATTGCCCTAATGGGCCGAAAGAACCATTCAGCTTCCTCAAGCACCTGGCTTATTCCCAGGGAAGAGCTTATGAGGCCAGCTAACCTGATTCACTATGTCATTAACCTCTCTGTAAGGGACTGCTTCTACCTGTGGCCATTTAATAGAATAGGATATTGACCTAATGATATCTGGAGTCACACCATAAGTTAGCGATAGTCTGGCCAACAAGCTCTGTAGGAGAGTTTCAGCTCCAGAAAAATTTCCAAAACTGTGGTAATTTACATTCAAGCTTTTATAAGTGGGTCATCATGGTGAGTATTCAATGCACAACCAGCTGTCAGAAGATATTCAATAGAAGCTATACAGTATAGTAATTTAGAATGTGACCCATAGAGTTAGACTTTCTGGGTCTGCAGCCAAGCATACCCTGTACTAGCTATGTGATCTTGCATTATATCATAGCTCCTTATGCCTCTGTTTCTTCAGTTGTAAAATCAGTATAATAAACGTACTGATCTTATATCATTGCTGTGGCAACTAAATAGATAAAACGTCAGAGATAGGTAGCTTGTAGAAATCATTTACTACCGCATATACGAAAGCATGCTTTTTTTTCACTCTCCTGTAGCTCTATAGCATAGTAACCTGTGTTATGGAAAAACAACCCTAGGCTCAAAATAATTTGATGAGCAATACACTAAATTAATACCCATAATCCACAGATGAAATAAATGTTAGTAGTCATACAATCACAAATTTCAGGTGCAGTTTCTAAACTCCCTGTCTGATAATTACACTTGTCAGGACATATTCTCGAGTAGGTGTTTAGGGACTACAGTTGCCATACTCTTAGCCTCAGAGTCTTATGAAGTAGCCCCTTTACAAGATTTGGGAAAAATGGCTCTAGGTAATAGCATCATGTTCATAAAAAGGGACCCCCAAATTGTCTTGTGCCAGTTGTAAACTACTTTTAGTGAACAACTGAGTCAGAAGGCAAGAGAAAGAGATGAGCCTATCAAACTTTGGTGTCCTCAACTGTCCCCAATATACAAGATTTCTGTGAGTGCCCAGGAACTCCCATTGTTAATAAATGGCATTCATCATTTAAGCCAGAAGAATATACATCCCACTATCTCACAGGTGGTGGATATCAACTTTATCAGCAACACATGTAACATTTTTTTTTCTGTGTAATTTATCACACATCACAGGTCTAATAAAGGTATTCCTTAATATAAAAGGCTAGCTCTAAGTGAGATTTAAAAAAATCAATGAAAGAGTTGTTCAAAAAATTATAGAAGAAATATTTAGATCAGTTTTGAAAATTATTATACTTGGATAATCTAGCAAAATGTATTCAGTGGAAAACTCAAATCTACAAGTAACTTTCCATTGTAAAGGAACCTAGTATCTCGTAATATAAATCATAATATCCATACAATCTTCACATCTTCATGGCTTAATCTATGCTAATATATAATTTAATGAAATAATATGCAAGTCAGCCTTGTCACTGATTTGTTAGGTATCTGTACACTTACTTTGATAGAATGCTTAATTCTATGTGATAATTTCATTTTGGATTGCATTTTAAAACCTAACTCACAGGGTTATTAATGAGAATCAAATAAAATCATTGGTTGAAAAGTGTCTACACCCCCCCCCCAAAAAAGATGACAGACTCTTCATTTATAAAGTTAGTTTCTAAACTATTATGATTTTAGGAAATACCATGGAGAGGTTTCTCCTCAAAATCATCCTCCCATTCCAGAAGCTTACTTAAACCTATATTCATTTGGAATCTGTAGCTGATATTTAACAGGAGGACTATATGCCTTCACCTGTATTGGTTGATGGCAGACATATGGTGGATCCTAGTATATCTGGATGCAGGACTGGTGTTTGGAATGAACTGAAAGGATGGAGCGTGTAGTGATGGTTGGAAGGGAGATTGGAGTGGGGTATGAAGGAGACATTGATAGTTAAAGGCACTACTGAAATAAACAAGTATTAGTCAAGACTAGTTAGTTTTAAGTGAAAGAAACTCGCCTTACCCTCCTTCAACAAAACAAAAGAAGTTGATGCATTTGTATGACTGGGCTCTTCAAGGGCCATTCTAACCAGAGCCTTAGTTCTCTCTCTATCACTTGGCATGTCTTCTCACTGTGTGTTGTCTGTGCTCTTGGCAAGCTCTCTGCACTGGAAGGGACAATGGTCACACCAGGAGTTCAAAGCTCAAGAAGAAGCATTAACTACTCTCTCCAATACAACATTTTGACAATTCTGGACAAGGACTCCCATTTGCTGAGCTTAGATTCCAATTCTATCCTTCAGGCCAGTCACTGCATCCTGGGAAATAAAGTATTTATAATTGGTCTATCATCAGCCAGTAGTGGGAATGGATGTCAGGGAGTGGAGATGATGGATGGTGATTGACAAATTCACCAGGGCCACATAGAGAGGAGAGGGATTCACCAAAAGATCGTGTACTAGGTGAAGAGTCCAGCTCCTGGCTAAAACCTGTGTGTGATTTCTTAGGCCTGACTAAAGGTTGTTACAAAGACTTTCCCTGGCACACCTCATGCTTCCCTCCCCTAAATCAGATGTGGTGCACAGTCAACATAATGCAATGTGAAGGGCATTATACTCAAGGACTCAGGCTCCCCTGGCTGGCTAGGCTCTTAGGCATATCTACATTCCTTTGTTCTGTCCTAAGTCCATAAAATTGCAAGAGCCTTCTATTTAAGGCTCCCTTGGCTATGAGACCACCCCATGTCTGTGCTGATCCACCTGATCTTCAACCAGTACCACTCAATGGAAGAAATGGAAGGTGGAGTCAGTATTTTGTCTAGTTTAGCTTCTTGCTTAAGCTATTGCAGTAAGTTATTAAAGGCTTCACTGACACTTCCATGTGACTTTTTGTGTTAAGTCAGCTACTCTGACACCTCTTTCAGTTCCACTGAGCTCCTGACAAATTGGCACAGTGAGCAGGATAGTTGACGAAGCACAATGTCATCTGGAAAAACAAAAAGCCTGAAGAGCCCACAGGGCACCTTTGAGAGGTTCTAGTGGAGTCCATTTGGCATCTGGAGGAGTATAGCAGATCATCTCTGAGAATATGAAGTCTGTGGCATACTCACTCCTGGGTCCCAGAAAGTGCTAGCAATCCTGCAGGACACTTGGCCAGCTATGCCCATGAATCTCACAAAGTGTTCTTGGAAGCTGCAGGGCATTCTTAGAGGTGCTTGTGGGTTGTACAGATAAACTTTTTAGTTCTGAGGGACACCATGGATGCTTCCTTTTCACCCCTGATGCCCTACCAGGACTCATTTGGTAGGTAGATTAGAAAGCCAGCAGAGGAGTTTGGAGGAAACTAGGGAAGTATATGATCAAGCTGGTGGAATGCAGAGTAAAGACTAAAAGACCTAGCCTCTGCTTAGGTATCACTGATAACAGGACCAAAGATGATCAGGGGGTCTCCTGTGAGCTAAGTTAACTCTAAGCAGGTCCAAGGCACCATCAATAAACACCCTGCAGTGTACCATGTGGTTGGAACATTAGAGGAAAAGAAAAAAATCAGTTATTTTGGATCACTTTAGCCAGAAGCCTTAAAGAAACCTTAGAGTTTTAGATTCACCTCCAGAGGTAATCTTGCTGAAATTAGTCAAGGAAGGAGGGACCAAGACATTAGACTAAAGCCTCCAGTGCAGATTCTCTTGACCTCAGATTCAACACACACACACACACACACACACAAAGTCGCCTTGCCAATTAACATTTTTTCCATTACTTAGAGAGAGAGAGAGAGAGACAGAGAGAGTCAGGGAGAAACAGTTGGATACATTGATTGGTTGCCTTCCTTACACATCCCGACCCAGGATGGAACCTATAACCTATGTGCCCTTACTTGGAATTGAACTCACAAACTTTCTATGCATGGATGATGTGTCAACCAACTGAGTCACCTGGCCAGGGCTCAACAGTAATATTTTACAGCTGACTATATGTTAGAAGACAGTTGATTGAGCTGGTGGAATGCAGAGTAAAGACTAAAAGACCTAGCTTTGAACAGTTTTCAAAAGATCCTATAAAAGATGCAAGTGAAAGAAGTATCTGCCCTTTTCTTAAAAAGAAAAATTTTCTCCAAAGGCTCATTTCTGGTATCTCCAAGTTCAGGTTTATACCAGGTCAATGGAAGCTACTAAGGGGTGTGAGCCTGTTCAAGAACCAGATGGTGTTTTGTCCGAAGCAAGCCCTCTTATACGTTTTTATTGCTCATGGAAACATCAGAGGAAATAAATACTTTAATTCCAAAGAGTAAAAAAAGGTTAGTCCTCTAGACCAAACACAAGTGTTTCCGATGTTTCTATTACTTTAATTAAACTATTTAGCTTTCTTGAAATATAAATAGGGTCTATAAAATATGAATAACTTGAAAAATGTTACTCTTCTTACTTGACATATCTAACACACATATGATTATGTTGTTCTTATAGAATGGATTGCAACTTCATAATTGATCAGTTAGTCATTCAATTGCAATGATTTGCTCTTTTTTCCTGAAGTGTGCTTGCTATTTGAAGGTAATAAAGGAGCTATAATGTAATCCCTTACTTCAAAATGCTTACAGTTTACAGTTTGGGGCTAACAAGATGGTGGTATGTATGGGAATAAAAACAAAAGGCCTTCAGTCTATAATTACCTGCAAACGAGGGTGATTAGGATTCTACCCTTCATAGAAATTCAAAGAGGAGAGGTCAAAGAGTGGAGGGATAATTAAGGAAAGCTTTCTATTCCTTGGGTCTCATTTTCCCCTGCTGGCTCTGACACTTTGCTTCATCTACATTCTCTCCTACATTTCAAACATCCACTTCCTCCCCCAACTGTAAATCTGTATCTCAGTGTAGAAATACTGAAGCCAAGGCTTCTGTTCTGTATCTCCCTCTAACTACTGTCCTATACAGCAAGAGTAGTCTTCAAAACATCTCCACTTATTAGGCTTTTATCAACATATTTTACAAACATAGAAAGCTATTTTTGTATCTAAGTATTACATTTAGCAATATGTCCCACATATTTCTCTGTTCCCCTTTATCTTCTGCTGTATAGAAATGTGTACAATGGTTAAGCATGTGTTTCCTAGAGCCAGTCTCCTGAGGTTCAAACCCCAAGTCTGACAATTCTTAGTTGCGGAAAAGTTATATATCTCTTTGTGACTTAGTTTTCTCAATTATAAAATAGGGATAATAATAGTACTTATATTATTGTATTTTTATAAGGATTAATTGAACTAAAATGTAATCAGTCAGAACTCTGCTCAGCAGAGAGTAAATATTCAGTAAGTATTCTTATTATCCCTTGCCTTCGTGATTAAGAACATCATATAATTGTGGTTTTAGTGAATTTGGGTAAACTCCTAATTTTGTATGTTTAAAATATTTTTCTTTTCTAGTGCTCAAGTTTAATAATAACATATCTGGATATAGAATTCTAGGTTGGTAGTTATTTTTCCTCAGTGAATTGAAGGTATTATTCTATTGGCTTTGGCATTTATTATTGCTTATAAGAAGTCTTTAGTCAACCTAATCTTTATTCATTTTAAAGCAATACATTTTTTCTCCTGACAGTTTTTGAGTTCTCCTTGTCTTTGACAGACCACAATTTTACTATGATGTGTCTAGATGTATATTTATTGCTATTTATCTTACTTGGTATTTTAGATTTTTTAAATTTTGGAATATTCTTTAGTATTTATCACTTCTCTGCTATTCTCAGCATTTTCTTCTAAGGAAAGTTTTATTAGACACTTGGTGGAGCCAGTCACTCTTTCCTGAGTAATCTGTTACTACTATTTTATACTTTTATCTTCTTACCTCTTGGTGCTGGGTTTTGTGTTAATACTCAGTATAGTTATCCTTTCTTTAACTATTCAAGTCCTGAGTTTATTTCTTTTATTAAATTTTATTTTTTATTGAAATGACAATATTTTTCTTTTGTAAAATTTTAGATATTTTTCTTTATATCTGTTTTGCTTTAATTTCTACCTATTTCTGTTTTAGTTCTTGTCTTTTTAAAGATAAACTTCTATTTATCTGTTTGAAAATCCCACACATACATATTTTGAAGCCTTTTTCAGAATACTATCTCAAATGAATTTATCTGGCTTTAATTTTTCTGTTTATTGTTACTTGATTTTTCATGTGTTGAAACTTTGGTTGTCAAAATTTTTTTGAGTGAGCCTTCTGTTGTTTTCTCTCTTTTCCCCTTTAACTTATTTCTTCTGCCAGCGTGTTTTTTTTTCCCCTAGGAACCTCCTCTTTGACCACTATATAAGTCAAATTTTATCAATATGTTTTGAAGCTCTCATCAATTACTACTTGGATTCTTACTCAAGTTAGTATAGCATCCCAGTTGTTTTCTGGCCTTCAGTTTCATCCTTTCCCATCAGCTTGTCTTCTTCCAAGTTTGACCCTTTCTGGTGTGCTCCATAATTTTATCAAAGTGAATTTTCTAAAAAAAGGAAATGTGATTATAATGCTTCCTTAATATCTTTCATTGGCTCCCCATTGTTTTCATATATTCAGAATAATATTTTATGTATGACTCACGAAGTATTTCATTATGGGTTTCCTGCCATCTTTGCCGGCTTCATCATTCACCATCTTTCTCTTTAATACCATAACTGCCTCATGAACTTCTTGCAATACCTTCAATGTGCTGTATTTTCTGAAAACGCCCATACATTTTTCCACTCTCATCTTTCTGATTACAACACTGTTCTCACATCTTCCCTTGCTTCACCCTTATTCTCTGTCTAGTTTATGCTTACTCAAGTATCAAAATACTCCTCAGTATAACTTCTTCCAGAAAACTTTGTAGACGTATCTTTTCATAAAAGGTTGTGCCCAGGTTATCCTCATCATATTTATTTGCTTGCTGCTTTTCTAATATTCTTTCAGTTTTTCAGTATCAGAAGCTATTTCTTTCTTTTATTTCTTTGACCTCTGTGTTCCCAGCACCTAGCATAGAACTTACCCTGAAACAAGTACTCAATATTTGTTGAAATAATATGTAAGTGAATGAATGAATGAATAAACTGAATTAGAGCCACCCTAGGTAACTGATGTCTGGTCCATTAAAGGTAAGAAAACAGGGGAGACCAGGTAGGGTCTGAGAAAGAATCCTGGAAGTTATGCACAGAGATCCTTTTAGGATTCCCAGACACCAACCTAACAGACAAGGGACTTGTCAGCAAGGGAGACTCAGCTTATCCCATGGAGTCCCAAATATCACCAGACAGATGGTATGTGCCAGGCTCCATAGTGAATTCTGAGACACAGCACGAATGAGAAGAGACGTCCCTCTGAGGGCACTCACATCTAGAGGGAGATATAGATGAATGTAATGATGATGTCAATGCAACATGGTAACTGTTGAAATAGGGGAATGAATGAGATGCAAACAGAATAGAGAGGGCAATTAAATGACTGCTTGTGGAAATCAGAAACGTCTTCACAGAGGCAGTGACATTTTAGAGTTTTCAAGAATGAGCAGAAGTTTGGGCAAATAAGTAGATGAAGACCTTGGGGATGAGGAAGGTAGCAGAATGGTGTATGGGAGTTCAATGTGCCATAAATGGATGGGACATTTTAAAATTATGAGATACAGGGCAATATACCACTGAGTCCCAGCCTTAGTTTTTGAAAACCTGGATTCAAGTCCTGGCTTCCTTCTTGACCAAGTTTACTACCTTATAATACAGGGATCCCCAACCTCTGGGCTGCAGACTGCTGCTAGTCCAGGCCTGTTAGGAACCACACCACACAGCAGGATGTGAGCTTGGATGTAATGCATTTGAATCATCCCCAAAAAACATCCCCTGCCCCTTTCTGTGGAAAAATTGTCTTCCCTGAAACCGGTCCCTGGTGACAAAATGGTTTGGGATTGCTGCTGTAATATTTCTGTTGAGCATGATGTCAACTTAGCAAGGCTTTTAATATTTCTGAGATCCAGTTTCCTCATTTTCAAAATGAGAACATCTACAAACTACAATCTAGAGTAATTAAGGACATCAAACTAGTTAATAGTTATAAGAGCTTTTTATAAATGATGACATTTTAATGTATTTTGAATAGGATAACAAATATTTAAGGTTAAATAAATGGTTAGGTCAGTATCTTTTGCCAGGATCCCTGATGATTAAATAGGCCACATACATTTTAATGTGCTCTAACCTAGAGCCAAAATAAAAACCAAAATAGTTTAAAAGCAAAATCTCTCAGACACTTTTCCTTCTCCCCAAGAGCTTAGCTTTTTACATGCTCAGATCTTCAACAGAACTAGCAGTGCTGCAAGGTCTAATTCAGGTGCTTCTGAGTTCCAAAGTCTCAACAGTTCTAAAAAAGTGTGAAATTTCCATTTTACAAGTCCCATTGTGCCACAAGGGGGTAGGGGTGCTCTGTGTAAGTCTTTGCCATGTGCTCTCCCTATCCAAACCTTTTGACTAAAACAATGCAATAAAAATTAAAACTTAATAGATATCTTCTATACCATATATATTATTGCTTTTCTTATAATTAACATCTATTCAGACACATCAGCAAAAATGTCAGATCCAACATATTGAAGATCTGTCTGTCTGTTTAATGTTCAGTAGGACAGCTCTAGAGGGCCAGAGACGGTGACCCTAGGGTTGGGAGATTTGGTTACAAAGGCCACCTTTCATTAATCTGAGCAGATAGCCACAGGGCAATGAGAATCCTCCACAACTGGATTTTATCACAGTGAATTCCCTTCAATGTACACACATTTTTTAAAAAATGCAGTAAAAACACTTTTTTTTTTCCTGTTCATTTCTTGAATGAAGAAAACAAAATGACTAGATGAAAGAGAAACTGACTAATCCCTGAAAGTATGCATTTAAAAAATTGTTCACAATGTGTTTGCCTCTAAAGCAACATGCCTTTAAAAAAAAATAACGAGTTGAAGCATGCAGCAGTAAGGCTATGACATCATTTCTGCATAAGGTGTCTTTCCTCAGTGATGAGGTTGTCCAGGGCAGGAATCCATAGAGGAACTCTGTGTGGTACAGGAAAACACAGCTGGGACATTGGAGAATTCCTCCCAGGATCCAGAGAGCAAGGCCGATTATTTACCTACAGTGTTATGAAGCTAATAGATTTCACCTGCAGCATGCTGGCTATGCTATTCCCCCTTTCCTTCCAGGTGCCTGAAATGCTGAACCCCTAGCTCCCGCCCTTTCTTTGTATTTCTTATTTCTTAGCTTGAGGTATTAACCCATCTGTACCCTGGGTTCAGATAGTTGCATTTGTTTGGTGGACTTCAGCATTATGTCATTAGGAATTCATATCATTGTTTTTGAAGTGCTCAGAGATGAAAAACAAAGCCCCGTGTAGTATATGAGAATGTGGGTGGGGAGGCGGGCGGTCACGGCGTATCCCCATCCGCTCCGCGGCGCACAGCCATTCGGGGTCCGCGAGCAGTCTCTCTGTAATAAGTGACAGATTCCGCCTGGTAGGAAGGAGAGGGCCAGAGGAGAGCAGCACAGTCCCAGTACAATGGCCAGGCAGGTGCTCCGGTCAGACTCCACTCTACCAGGAAACGCTTCTGGAATGCATGACCAATTTGGTTTCAGAACAGAATACTCCCTTTAACGGACAGAAAACACTAACCTTTTATTTTTCCTTTTTCCTTTCCCTCATCCCCCTGCCCTACACACTCCCCAGTTTCAACAAGCCCCCTTTTCACTTTAACCCTTTCAAAGGAGAAAAGGCCAAACTCCTATCTACACCCACCCACCTAACAATCAAGGAAGAGGAGAAAAATTCATGAGCCCGAGAACAAATTCCCTCCAGCTGAGGAGCACAGTGGAGTTGATGAGGGAAGCAGGGAAATTTACTAACTTTGTAAACCCAAACAACCAAAAATTCTTTTGCTTTTGCTTTTAGGTTATCAGTTGTAAACAACTTCAGGAAACATACTTTTAGAGAAAGGGCTGAAGCATGAAATTTCTGGAAATAAGTTGGGATCTGAAAGGAAAAAAAAATTGAAATGAGCAAAATTACACTAAAATTACGTATTTTAAAGATCAGGTACCATCTGAATGAAATGAAACATCTCACTTCAAGGAGTCTCTGAGTTGGGTCAAGTCTTCTGACAGTACTGATTGAATCAGATAGTAAATTATACTGTTATTATTATAACTTTGGGTTTTGCTCACACATATGTATAGGTAGTGTCACTGCATTGCATTTTATTCAATATACTCATTTTCCTACACCCAAAGAAAATAGCTGCAACTTGGGAAGTAATGTACCCAATTTTTCAATTAAATTTTATATTTGCATACCTTGACTCTATTGACAAAGGAAGAGGGAAGTGGTCTTATATGGTTTCTTTTCCATGCAACAGTATTTGAAATGCAATGATAAAGAGTAACATATATTAAAGGTAATAAGAGTTTCCCCTCTGAGAGTTATTATAACTTATCTTTGAAGTTGAGCTCATTTATCATGGGGAGAATAGACCCCAAAAAGTACAGCAGCCGCGGCATCCTGCCTGAGGCGGAGTTAGAGATTTCCAATAGCAGCTGTAAAGAAACATTTGAAAATGCATTCTCCACTGCACCAATAAATCTTAAGACAGAAGAGTTTTAATTACAGAGGAGGGCAAAGTCAAGATTTTTCAAATGATCCCAAAAGTATGACTTGAGAGAGCTTCTCCCCCGTGCCACCCAACCTTTGATAAATTTACGTTTTCTTCATCTGGGAATAATAATCTGCCTTCTAAGAAGGCCTCCTGGGGGGGTATCTTCATTTGTAACATAGGAGCAGGAGAAACAATGGAAATGAAATATAGTAAGCCAATCGATATGCATGTATGAGGAGCTAAGAATATGATAGGTGCCCCATGAATTCTTTGAGGGCATATTGCAGATTGTATATAGGAGAACGTGTTATGCATGTGTATGCAGCTTTCTTGTATGTATATATGGACACGTGCTCCCATATACAGGTTTGATCTGCCATAGCCTGCTTCTTTAAGAAAAGAAAAAAAAAATATTAGTGTCATTTGTGTCCTAGTACCAAAAATGAACTCTTTTATTTCTTGAAGAAGAAAAAAATTAAGGCTAATGAAATTAGGGGTTGTTTAAATCAGAAGCAATTAAAATGCACACATTTCTTTTCCCGAGATCTGCAATTGTATTCCTTTGCAGTACAACGCCTGCCTGTAGGATAAATAATTTAATGGGTTTTGTGATTTGGTACTAAAAGCATAACAAAATCCTACAGCTGTAGCCTCATTTTTCTCCTCACTCAAACTGTTTCCTTCTTAAATTGCATATTTTCCACAGTTTTTTTTTAAAGAACACAAAGTAGGTTCTACATCTTTGAGAACCAATTTCCGACATAATAGGTAATTGCACATAATTACAGGAGTTTCAGAAACTGAAACAAGACAACAAAACACAAAAAACATCTCACTCTAACCCTTCTTTCTTCTTAAAGATTAAAATTAAATCACCATCTGATTCTACTCAACTTTGCCTGCCCTTTATTATAGCAAATGATATATGCTGAGAATAACCCAAAGTGAAAACCACCCTAAATGCTTCTGTTTTCTAGTCAATCACTATTCATCTAGTATTTCGATTATACAAACTTGAGTTCAGGCTTTTATAAAATTTCTTCATTTTTATTTTTTTTTTCACATGGGCCACACTCCAAGGGAATGTGGTCAGTGTAAGGCTTTGAAATACTATGGGCTGCGTGTTTAATCACCTTGCTACTTTCTGCCTCCACCCTCTTCTGTGTGCTTCCTAACATTCGTTAACCCTCACGACTCAGAATGAGACTAAGGGCCAAAAGGAAAGGGCTTCCATGGCTCATGAAAGAGGAAATTGAACTTTCAAAAGAGGTAATAAGAAGGAAGTGTAGTAGTGAGTGAGCAATGTCTTTACCTCTCTTTTATATTTTTGGGGGGTTGTTGTGATGGCAGTGAGGTTGATATCTCAGGCAGAGGTGAGGTCTTGCCCAAGGCTTTTGTGGGAGTGAGATTCACAGCTGGAAACCAGAGCTTCTGGGTTTTCTGCCTATTTATGGTGATCTTTCCTGCAACTGCCTCTCCCTGACATGAGATTGCAGGTGGAAGTTTGGAAGAGAGGTTTTAGAACTTCATAGCATCTTTTCCTAACTTGCAAGCTAAAAGATAAACACGCCTTATTTAATTGGTAGGCAAAGTTAGCCAGATTGTCTTTTAGTTTATATTGTGGCTGTCAGGGATGCCTATACATTGGCCACTACTGAGATTCCAGGAGAAAAAAATGGGAAGGGGCTTAGTTTCAATACCCAGAAAGTGGACTGGTTATTACTCATAGCTAGCATCTTTTATGCCTTACTCCAACTTATTTCTTCTTTTCCTATGACATTAAAGTGTCACTCAATGGCACTAAAAATGAGTAAGGTGTAAATCAGAAGTGTGTGGATATATTTTTTCTTAAATTACAGGCTTAGAAATCAAACTAAGTGTGTGAAACAAATGTATATAACTGGTAATTTTTTGGTAGTTCAGGTCACTCTTTCTTCAGCCAATCTTAGGAACATTATGAATAGTGGCAATTCAATATTCATCTCTTTATGCAGGGTTGTAGGCAAGGAGACATCTGTGTGTTTGATCATGAGGACAAAATTTAGAGGTTCTGATCCCCATCCATTAGTAAATAATTTTACAATTTAAGATAACCCAATGGAAAGAACTCATAGACATGGACAACAGTGTGGTGATTATTGGGGAAGGGGATGTAGGTGGAGGTGGAGGAGGGCATATGGGAGATAAATGATAATGGAAAAAATACAATAAAAATAATCATAAATTTAAAGAATAAAATAACTCAACCAACAAAACAAAACAAAAATAAGAATAGCAAAAGAATCAGCTTTTCCAGAAAAACACCTTCTAATTTCAAAATGCATTACCGTACTCCCATTTGCAGGTCTGAGTGATGACAGCATAGATGAGAGTAGGTTGCAGATGGGCATGGAAGGATAATGCTTGAGAGAGGCAGTATGTGGGGAGGAAAATTGTCTTACTCCCCAAGGACCTAGAGTAACTTCCTTAAATAGGTGATTCTGCAAAATCTCTGAACTTCGCTTCTCTCAACTACAAAATGGGAATAATAATAAAAATAATGAGTCTAAAGGAAGGCAGGGACTGGACCATATTACACCTTTAGAATTTGTCATGTCATGCTTTGATGGTTGTCATGGCCATATTCTGCTACACTCTGAGACTATCATCCATATCTCCCTTCCCCCTGGCCCCCCTGCCAGGAGTGTCTGGTGCACAGCATTCCACAGTATTTGATAAATGACTAAATGAATGGAGAATTAACTCTCTTAAGGTCCCGAACCATTTTTAAGATCTATGATCTTATAACAGGCTATTTAGGAAAATGAAAATAAAATAAACTCTCTTGTTTTACATGTGATTTTACAATTGCTTCTTGCCTAATTCTTTCCCTAAGATATCATACCACATCCAAAAAATTATTAAATGTGGTAAAATTCTTACCTTTTTTTTATATTCCACACAATGCCTTACTTACTTCATACATGTTGAAATAAATGTCATAGTGAAACTGACTTAAGGCAAGGTCAGCAAACTAGCCCAAGATGGCCTACCACCTATTTTCGTGAAAAAAGAAAAGTTGTGTTGAAACACAGCCACAACAATTCATTTATGTATTGTCTGTAGCTATTTTTGCAGCATAATGGTGGAGTTGAATAGTTGCAATAGAGACCATATAGCCTGCCATACTGAAATATTTACTATTTGACCCACTACACAAACCATTTACAGACACCTGATTTAGAAGATTACCTCTTTTTCCATTCACACGTCGACTCAGTGACACTGTGCATTCTGCTCTTCCATCTCTGGTTAGAGAACTAGGATCACAGTAATGCGATCAACAGGAGTTGCAGCAACCATGAACAGACCCTTCGCTAAAAGTCTAGGTAATGTTATCATATGTTCTTCTAGGCTGTTGAGTAGTAACCCCTATCTTCCCACCCTCATCAAATAGTTTTCAGAAAAATCCTAACTGCCTCATACTTAATTTTGTGACATAGAAGTTGTGTGGTGAGATGCCCATATACAAACTAACATAAGATCAAATTATAAGTTTGTCTTTAGGACATCTTAGCCTTGATATGAATGATTCTAGAAGATGTGAAGAAAGGTTAGTTTGGGGAAACACAAAGGAGTTAATGATATATGCATATTATATGTACATAAGTTTGTTGATGGAATGAAATTAACTTTAATCATACTGAGATCATTTTTTTCCTTCAAATAATGTTTATTGTTGTCAGTCTTTTGAAAAGGGATATATGGAGATTTCAAAATAGAGAGTTATACCATACATAATTATGTTTACTACCATACAGAGGCATGTATGGTATAATTTTAGACTTTGCAGATTTTGGTTTATGTATCACAAGTAAAGCTGTATATATATTTGGTGGAAACCATAAGCTATGCTTGTATGATGTGGATTAAGGTTAAGTATTAAGATTGACATCCTAGCTAGTAGTACACAAAAGCTCTTATATCTATAGTATACTATTGTGAACCTATAAAATACAACCATTAGTATAGAAAAGAAGTAGGTGATAGTTTCATAATCCAAACACATACACTCAATATCTGAGGCTAAAAAGTACAGATATGTCTAGATTTTCATAAAAGGGGTTCATACAGCAAAAAAATATATAGCATGATAATTTCAGAATAGAGAGATCATGGCTGTGGGGTTAAAACTCATACATTCAGACACTGACCTTTAATCTTGGCTTCATCCTTTGGATTTTGTCTGACTTTTTACAAGTTAGTTATCTCTTCTGTTCCTCAGTTTCCTCATCAACAAGATGGGGATACTAATTGTGCCTCCTAGGAAGGTTGTCTGGGTAAGCACATGAGTTTCTACAGGTTAAGCTCTTAGTATAGTCTCAATAATATAGCCTGTCTCAATAAATGACAATTACTACTTCTATCCCCAACCTAGTGCTAGCCTGTTCTTTCTGAGCCTCATTTATGTTTTGTAAAGTGGAGTTTGGGGGAGGATAGTCAATCTACCTTACAGCTTTGGGTTTTTCTTATAATTTTGTGAGGGAAATGGAAAGAGTGTAAAGCATTAGAGAATGTTATAAAGAAACTTGTTTGGTCAAAAGTGATTACAAAGATAGCACACTTAGTCACAGATATTCACAGGCACCTGAGTGTTAACACACACACACACACACACACTCACATACACACTAATGTATACATTCCATGTTTGCCATCCTTAATGTTATGATAATCTGACACCAGCATTCAAAGAGCTGCTTCTGATAATAAATTGAGGTTTGTTTTATTTTCTCACATTAGTAAAAAAAAAATTTGAAAATGTAACAACCACAATTTTTCATACCAGTAGCTTTTAGAAAATGGTAGATTTTTAAGAAACTATTTCAGGGCAGAGGGTAAAAGAAAGAAGTGGATTTCAGCACATCTAACCTCGTTGGACACACAAAGAATTCAAATTTCTTTTATTTTCTGGGTTTCTGTAAAATTTTACCATACATAGAATCTCAAGCATTACCAGAAAAAGAGGCAAGATTTTGGATTGGACTTTCAAGGTTAAAAAGATTAACTATCAAACAAAACTAGAAAATATTTTGCACCAAGCTGCATTTATTGTCATTAGATTCACCCACCAGATGTTATTGAATGATTGGGTGACATATTTCCCACTAGTTTTGAAACGAAAGTTTACCACACCATTTGGGTTTTTTATAGAAATTACAGTTTAGTTCCCAAAATGGGTTTAATGGAGATGAGGACTTTTGGGGACCATAAAACTTTGCACTATGATAGTTTGTCTTAAGATAAATTACTTCAGTCCTGTTGGGGCACTGAAGTCATGATTGACCACACAATAACATAAAATCAGGAAAACAATTTGCTACAAATGTTACATTTTATAACCATGATACCTATTCCTAGTTATGTTACAAGCAGCACTGTGTTAGAGAGCAAAGTCGCATTTTTTGTTCTTTTTGTTGCTGTCAATATCTCAGATGTACCACTAAGTATATAATCTTGGGCAATCAACTAATACCTGCAAGCCTCAGTTTTCTCAACCAATAAAGTAGACATAATGATACTCACCACATAGTGTTATTATGAAATTTAACCAATATCCTCCATGTGCATTAGTTATCTGTCTAACAAATGACTCCTTTCCCTCAAATATAGTGTCATATAAACAATTATTACATAATTGTTTCTCTAAGTGAAGAATCCACATATGGCTTAGCTGTGTGTCCTCACTCAGAACCTCTGACAAGGCTGCAATCAAAGCGTTGACTGGGGCAGTGATCACCTCTAGACTCAACTGAAGAAGGATCTACTAAATTCACTCACATGGCTGTTGCATGGCAGGATTGTTGGACTGGGGACCTTAGTTACTCACAGGATGTTGGCCAGAAGCAACCTCCAGTTGCTTGCTTGGCTCTGGATCCCTCCATAGGGCTGTATACGACATGGCGTTCTTGCTTCAAGAGTGAGCAAGTGAAACACTGCAAGCAGATGGAATTCACAATCTGTGTGTGTGTGTGTGTGTGTATTGGCTGTTGTCATCTTTTATTTGACAATCTAAGGAAAAAGAGGTCAGTGTCCATGACTAAATAGTCAGGTATCACACGTTTTTTAATAAATATTTTATTGTTGTTCTATTACAGTTATCCCGATTTTTCCCCTGTTGCTCTCCTCTGCTCATGCCACATGCCTGCTTCCACACACAATCCCCACTCTGTTGTCCATGTCTACGGCTCATTTATACATGTTCCTTGACTAGTTCCTTTCCCTTCTTTCCATCCTTATCCTTATTCCCTTCACCCCTCTCCATTGGTTGCTGTCAGTCTCTTCCTTGTTTCTATGCCTCTGGTTCTATTTTGCTTATTTGTTTTGTTCATTAGGTTCCACTTATAGATGAAATCATATAGTATTTGTCTTTTGCTGCCTGACTTATTTCACTTTGCATAATACTCTCCAGCTCCATACATGCTGTCGCAAATGATAGGAATTCCTTCTTTCTTTCTATTTCATACTATTCCATTGTGTAAATGTACCACAGTTTTTTAATCCACTAATTTACTGATGGGCCTTAGGCTGCTTTCAGCACTTGGCTATTGTAAATAATGCTGCTATGAACATAGGGGTGCATAGGTTCTTTTGAATTGGTTTTTCAGGATTCTTTGGCTATAATCCCAGGAGTGGAATTGCTGGATGAAAAGGCAGTTCCATTTTTAGTTTTTTGAGGAAATTCGATACTGTTTTCCACTGTAGCTACACCAGTCTGCATTTCCACCAACAGTCCACATCCTCATCAGCACTTGTTTGTTGATTTGTTAATGATAGCCATTCTGACCAGTGTGATGTGGTATCTCATTGTGGTTTTAATTTGTATCTCTCTGATGGCTAGTGATATTGAGTATCCTTTCATATGTCAATGGGTCCTCTGTATGTCTTCCTTGGAAAAGTGTCTGTTCAGGTCCTTAGCTGATTTTTTAATTGGATTGTTTGTCTTCCTGGTGTTGAATCATATGAGTTTTTAATATATTATGGAGATCAAACCTTTGTCTGAGGTATTCTTGACAAAAGTGTCTTTCCATACAGTTAGATCCCTTTTTATTTTGATGACATTTTCATTAACTATGTAGAAGCTTTTTAATTTGATGTGGTTCCATTTGTTTCTTATCCCTCTATCTCCCTTGCCCTAGGAGATATGTTGGTGAAAATAATGTCTTTGTGGGATATCTGAAATTTTACTGCCTAGGTTTTCCTCTAGACTTGTATGGTGTCATGATTAATATTTAAGTTTTTTGTCCATCTTGAATTTATTCTGTTGTATGGTGTAAGTTGATGGTCTAGTTTCTTTTTCTTTTTTTTTTTTTTGCATATACCTGACCAGATCTCCTAACAGTATTTATTGAAGAGGTTATTTTTACTCAATTTTATGCTCTTTCCTCTTTTGTCAAATATAATTGACCATAGAGAGAGAGATGGGTTTATTTCTGGGCTCTCTACTTTGTTCCATTGATCTATGTGTCTGTTCTTATGCCAGTACCAGGTTGTTTTGATTATAGCAGCATTTTAGTATATTAGATATTGTAATTCCTCCTACTTTGTTCTTTCTCAAGATTGCTGAGGCTATTTGGGGTCAATTTTGTTTCCATATAAATTTTTAAAATATTTGTTCTAGATCTGTGAAATATGCCATTGATATTTTAATAGAGATTGCATTGAATCTATAGATTGCTTTGGGTAGTATGGACATATTAATGATGTTAATTCTTCCAGTCCATGAACTTGGTATATGCTTTCATTTACTTGTATCTTTCTTAGTTTCTCTCTTCAGTGTTCTGTTGTTCTCTGAGTACAGATCTTTTACATCCTTGGTTAAGTTTATTCCTAGGCACTTTATTTTTCTTGTTGCTATAGTAAATGGGATTCTTTTCCTAGTTCCTGTTTCTGATATTTCATTGTTGGTGTACCAAAATGTCATAAATTTCTGAATATTGACTTTGTATCTTGCTATTTCGCCAAATTCACTTATTAGGTGAAATAGTTTTGTGGAGCCCATAGGGTTTTCTATGTACACTACCATGTCATCTGCAAATAAAGACAGTTTTTCTTCCTCCTTTACAATTTGCTTGCCTTTTATTTCTTTCCCTTGTCTGATTGCTGTGGCTAGAACTTCCAATGCTATATTGAATAAAAGCAGTGAAAGCATTCCTCTCTTGTTTCTGATCTTAAGGGGAAAGCTTTTAGTTTTGCCCATTGAGTATGATATTGGCTGTTGGTTTCTTGTGTATGGCCTTTATTATGTTGAGGTATGCTCCCTCTATTCCAACTTTGCTGAGTGGTTTTATCATAAATGGGTGCTGTAAGTTATCAGATGCCTTTTTAGCACCTATTGATATGATTATTTGGTTTTTGTCTTTCATTTTGCTTATGTGACATATTACATTTATTGATTTGGGA
The DNA here is from genome assembly GCF_987537825.1 of Furipterus horrens. Classification (NCBI taxonomy): domain Eukaryota; kingdom Metazoa; phylum Chordata; class Mammalia; order Chiroptera; family Furipteridae; genus Furipterus; species Furipterus horrens. Next base: position 103,964,255 of record NW_028327176.1, on the reverse strand, counting down.
ATATTGTGCCATCTGCGCATCCCTGGGATGAATTACTATTTGATCATGATGTATGATCTTTTTAATGTATTATTGGATCCAGATTGCCAATATTTTGTGAAGATTTTAGCATCTATGTTCATCAGAGATATTGGTCTATCATTTTCTTTCTTTGTTGTGGTCTTTACCTTGTTTTAAAATTAGGATAATACTGGCCTTGTAAAAAGAGTTAGTGAGTCTCCCCTCTTCTTGCAAGTTTTAGAATATATTGAGAGAGATAACAGTTAGTTCTTCTTTAAAGATTTGGTAAAATTTGTCCCATAGTTTGTGGGCTGCTGTGTGTTCATTTTCATTTGTTTCCAGAAACTTTTTATTTCTTCTTTGGTCTCATTCTTAAGCCATTCATTATTTAATAGCATGTTATTCAGTCTCCATGTATTTGAGTGTTTCTGAGTGCTTTCCTTGAAGTTGGTTTCTCTTTTCAAGCCATTATGATCCAAGAAGATGCTTGATATGATTTCAATTTTATTGCATTTGTTGAGGCTTGTTTTGTGTACTACCATGTGGTCTATCTTTGAAAATGTTCCATGTCCATTTGAAAAGAATGTATATTTTGCTTCTTTGGAATAAAAGGTTCTGTATATATCAATTAAGTTCATTTGATGTAAAGTGTTGTTCAATGCCACAATATACTTTTGATTCTTTGCTTGGAATATCTATCCATTGTCGACACTGGGGTGCTAAAATCCACTATTATAAGTGTGTTTCTATTAATATCTTTCTTGAAGTCTTCCAAGATTTTCCTTATGTATTTGGGTGCCCTTATGTTGGGTGCATATATGTTTACAAGGATTATATTTTCTTGATGGATTATTCCTTGAAGTATTATGTGTGTCTTTCTCTGTCTCTCCTTATGGCCTTTGCTTTGTAATCTATTTTGTCTCATATAAGTATCATTATTTCAGCATTTATTTTTCATGCCCGCTTGCTTGAAATATTTTTTTTCCATTTCTTCACTTTCAGTCTGTGTAGATCTTTTGTCCTGAGGTTGCTCTCTTGTAGATAGCATAAATGCAAGTCATGTTTTCTTTTTTTTTTTTATTTTTATTTTTTTGGTTTTTCAATTACAGTTGTCCCATTTTTCCCCTATTGCTACCCACCACCCAGCCCACCCCTTCTCCCACAATCACATCCCTCCCTGTTGTCCATGTCCATGAGTCATTTATACACATTCCTTGACTAAACCCTTCCCTTACTTATCCCCCTTCTCTCCCTCCCCACTCCCCCCTCCATCCTATTGACTATTATTCTGCTCCTTGTCCTATTTAGTTCATTTGTTTATGTTGTTCTTTAGTTTCTTGTATTAGATGATATCATATGGCATTTTTCTTTCTTTGCCTGGCTTATTTCACTAAGCATAATTCTCTCTAGTTCCATCCATGTTGTCGCAAATGGCAGGAGTTCCTTCTTTCTCTCTGCTGCATAGTCATGTTTTCTTATCCATTCAGCTACCCTATGTATTTTGATTGGAGAATTTAATCCATTTACATTTAAAGTTATTATTGGTAGGTACTTATTCATTGCCACTTTTCCCCTTTGTACCCCACCCTTCTTTTTCTTCATCTTCTTAAAGCAATTCCTTTAGAATCTCTTGCAATGCTGGTTTGTTGGGGATGTATTCTTTTGACCTTTTTATTTTTTGGTCTGGGGAACGTCTTATTCCTCTTTCCTTTTTAAGTGAGAGCCTTGCTGGGTGAAGTAGTCTTGGTTGAAGGCTTTTGCTTTACATTACTTGAAATATTTCTTGCCATTTCCTCCTTGCTTGTGGTATTTCTGTTGAGAAATTGGCTGATAACCCTATCGGAGCTTCCTTGTATATTATTAGCTGTTTTTACCTTGCTGCCTTAAAGTTTTCTCATTGTCTTTAAATCTTTCCATTTTAATTATAATGTTTCTTGTAGTGAACCTTTTTGGGTTCTTCTTGATTGGGACCCTCTGTGCTTCCTGGATTTGTGTGACACTTTCCCTTATCAAGTGAGGGAAGTTTTTGTAATTAATTTTTTAAACACGTTTTCTATCCCTTGTTCCTCTTCTTTCTATTGTATCCCACCACATCTGTGTGCTGTTGTAAGGGGCTGCCAGAACAAAAGCAAACAACCCAGGAAACAAACCCACATCTGCAAAAATGTCCCCCACCCACAACCACACTATCAATAGAAAATGAGCAAATATTAAAAAATGGGGTAAAGATATTGAGACTATTATAAGAAAGGAAAAATGAATGTGAGATGACTAACTGAAATAAAAATGATTTTGAGGCTTGATGGAGGAGAAATAATAAGAGTAGGGAATAGAAACAAGGCAAAGAAAGAAAGAAATTTGCATTGTAGATTTAAAAATGGAAAAAAGGAAGAGTGGAGTAAGAAAAGGGAATAGTATAGTATTAAATTTAAATAAATTTTTGAAAAAATATAGTGAAAAGTATAGGAACCAAATTGGAGAAAACGATTTACTACAGTCATATCAACAACAAACGAGCAAATATTAATATAGGTGGAATAGAAATAAGAAGGAAGAATAAAGAAAGAAAACTTATGAGATGTCTAGAGGAAAGAAAAGTTATTTTGAGAGGTAGAGGGAGAAGGAATACTAAGAGTGAGAAATGAAAACTAGGCTAAGACCAGAAAAAATTCAAATTTAAAATGAAGAAAAGAGCGGGAGGAAGACGAAATAGAGTAGGAGAGGGAAATATTAAAATTTGAGATTTGAAATACAAAAATAATGAAGCTCTAGAAATAAAATTTAAGAAATGGAACAACAGCCACTATATCAATAACCTATGAACAAAGATTGATAAAAGTGGAGAGAGAATAAGGGTATTTTAAGAACAGATAAGAGAATGTGAGATGACTAATGACAAGAAAAATGGTTTTGAGTGGCTGGAGGGGGCAGAAATAGTAAGAGTGTGGAATAGAAACAAGTTGTAGTGAGAGAAACAATACATTTTATAACAAAAATAAGAGAAAGGAAGAAAGTAAAATGAAGTAAAAGAAAGGAGCAAAATATGAGATTTGAAATAAACTAAAATATAAAAACTAGTGAAAATTGATTGCTCTGCCCTGCTGGCTTTCCATTAGCCCTTGACCCAGTTGTGGTTCATTTAGTGACCTGAGAGGACTACCAGTAAGTTCTCCACCTATTTCCAGAGGGGACCTCTGGTGCCATCAGGAGGGAGCCACCCTCCTGATGGTGGGAGTGTTTTCCCGCCTTCTTGCCACATGTCCTGGTCTGTCCCAGATTCTTTCCTATTATGTATGGTTTCTGGTAAATTAGCCATCTGTTTCTTGTGAGGGGTCAATCTGTGTAAATGGGCAGCACATTCTTGCTTGGTGCAGACAACAGCTCTGTCTACGTGCCGAGGCTAGGCTGGGCCCTCAATACCCCTTGTTGTGCCTGTCTCTACTCTCCTGGTCCTGATCATAAGGAACAGTGTAGCTGGTAGTGTCTGGTGAAGGGCCCTTTTAGAGTTTTTATTCTTTTCCTTGTGGAAATACACCCAGCAGTAGGCTCCTGAGCCTGGCCTTACTTATCTGCAGAAACTGTAATTCTACAGGTGGGGGTTGGACTTGCCTGTCTGTGAGTGGTCCTGCCTGACTGCAGCCAATCTTAGGTGTTCAGCTTCTGGCCTTCTAGTTCCCAACCTGCTGCTCACTCGCTGGAGACTTGGGCCCAAACTCTCTACTCTGTAAGGTCCCCTGCTCATCAGCCATGCTGGATTGGGACACCACAATCCCTCTGAGGAACTCCACCCCTCTGAGTTGTTTGTTTGAAGGGCTGGTGGGCACAAGTGCACATGAGCACTAGGTCCCTGTTGAATCTTGAGTGTCTAGTCTTGCCTCAGCTCCTCCTTTTTTTTTTTTTAAAGATTTTATTTATTTATTTTTAGAGAGAGGGACGGGAAGGAGAAAGAGAGGGAGAGAATATCAATGTATGGTTGCCTCTCACACGCCTCCAACTGGGGACCTGGCCTGCAACCCAGGCGTGTGGCCTGACTGGGAATTGAACCGGTGACTCTACTCTTTGGTTTGCACGCTCAGCTCCTCTTTTAAAAGAATTTCTGTGTGGCCCCAGTGCTGCAGCACTGAGCCCTGGGGGACCTGTTCTCCACATGCTCCGCCTCGCCCCAAATCTCTAAGTCTCTCCCAGTCAGAGCTGGCCACAGCCTGTCAGAGCTTCCAAAAGTTTTAGACAGAGTTTCTCTCTGGAGATCTCCTGGATAGCACTGGGAAGATCCCCACGGTGATACTATAACTCGGGGCGGTGGCAGGGTGCACTTGCTGAGCTCACCGCACTCTCCACTCCCTCAAGTGGTTCTCAGCCTTGGGTGGGCCTGCTCCCATCTCTTTCCATTTCTGGGCTTGCGGCTCCTTAGTCGCTCTAACTGTGCAGCCAGAAATGGTGAGTTGGGCTGTGGCAACAGCAGTTGCTCTGCTAGGAGAGCCCAGGCCCTCTGCTCCCAAGTGCCCAGCAGGCAGGCAGGCTCCCACCCACTTGCACACACTCCCACACTCCCATCCACATACGCTCCCACTCACACATGCTCATACTCACTCTTTGCTGGATTTTCAAGTTGGCTGCTCTGTGGTGTTTAGCTGCAAGACTGGTCCCTAAGGCAGTCCTGCCTCCAATGCCCTGTCTCAGTGGGAAGCTCCCTGTCCAGCAGAGGTTTCAGGATCATGGATGAGAGAACAAGTTTACTCAGGACACTGTATTTTGTCTGGAGGGAGGAAAGGTGGCAAATCTCTCTAGTGGAGAAGTACATTGAACACTTTCTCCTGGTCCCTTTTATTGAGGAGAGGATTCAGGAGATAGAAGGTCAAGACTTATGAATCAGCAATAAGCTTTAGATGCTTGGGTTACAGTTAACAGTTACTGATTACAGATAACAACGTAAGGAACACAGTGACCAGTCAGTGTTAGGGTCTGTTAAACATCCTGATGCCACACTTGCATTAGGTGCAAGGATTCATACATTTTTAGTTACACACTATTTATAGTTAACTATGAGATAAGAAAAGAAAAGTAAGCTCTAAAGCATAATATGCATTCTTCAAATCCAATTCCCATGTGAACCTGCTGAGTGGCCTTCAAGTCATGTCTGCCTTTACTTTCCCAGTTTTCTGGTCAAGTCTTATAGGCCTCCAGGGGGCTTTGGGGCAGGGGGCACAGATAGTTTGTGACTGGGCTATGATTCCCGAAACCACACAGAACGGTCCCCTACAGGTTCCGGCCTGGGCACAAGTGGATGGAGCTCCCAGCTACTCTGCAGCCATGTTGGATCTGGAAGCCACAATATTTTGTAATTTAATCTCAGAAATATCATCTCATCACTTTTTCCATGTTGTATTTATTATAAGTGGACCTCTAGATCCAGCCAATTCTCAAGTCGAAGTTAAACATAACCATTAATACCAGGAGGTGGAGATCATTAGAAGCTGTCTCTCATACCATGTAAAGCCATTAGCACAGTTGTTAGTACAAAGAAAGTGCTCAACATTTTTATTTCTCTGTGTGTGTATGTATTGTATTTCTAAGAATTTTGCTATAATGATGGGTCCAGGAACAAAGAGGTATGGGGTCAGGTTTAAAACTGGGCTTAGAGTTCTTATAAAGGGATGCAGCTTTCTGTGGCATGTTCTTGTGTGTCTGAGTCTCTCCTATACTGGTGTCCCTGGCTATCCAAAAGTTGACACTCCTTTGAAATTGTTGGTAAACCAAAAGAGTATAAAGTAAGGAAGCAATGGTCTTGCTGAAGGTGGCACAAAATGGACTGAGCTGAGTACAGATGCTCAGAGACACAATTCAAAGTTCTGGTGGCCTGGTGCTGAGATGCTGACTGTGGTTGCTGGGAAGGAGCCTCACAGAGCTACTCTAGCTGTTTCAATAGCAGTTCCTGAGAAACAAACACTAAAAATTGTTTCCACTTCACCATATATTATTATTTTTATTTTTTTGTAAAAACAAAAATCCTCTTTGGATTTCTTTCAGTAAGCAGAGCAGATATAATGTAGGTCTTACATAAAAGTGAAATATTGTGAAGTCAATTTTTGAAGAGAGGGGAATACATACATATTCATGAAAAACAAAATGATCCAGTAAGTGGAAATGGTAGAATAGGTCACTAAGAATTTAATGATAGTAAAGAACAATATAAGTATGGGTTCTATTACTGTTTCCAATCTTTCTCATCTTCCCAATCTAATGATAGAATTCATGGAATAAAACTAGAAAAAGAAGAGTTTCATATAGTCAAGTTGCATCCCAAACCTACCTCAATGCCTGCTCCAAGCAAAAATAAGAGACCCTGACTTGTTGAATGCAAGAATAATGTCTAACCTACATCTCTAAATGTTTTGTGTAAATTTTTATTACATCACTTATATTGTCCTGACTTCAGCTTTCAAACTCAGAGATCTCATATTTTCCTCTGTTTCAGCAGTTGCTTGCCTGAATGTCTATGTTTCAGATATCACTTTGCAACTGCTCCACCAATGTGATTTTAATCTCTGAAATAGCTCTCTCTGAATATACCTGTTCCACTATCTCACTCCTATTTACTTTGCTCATCACCTTCCATAAAAACCAAACACAGGACATATTCACTCAATTTTGTCATTTCACCTTTCCTTGCTATTCTTTCATTTCACAACCTGGGATCAGCCATATAAACCAATTCGACCATTATATGTCTCAATTTCTGAACTTAAACCTTTTCTCAATGCTGGGTAAATGCCCTAATTACCTCCCCTGCTCTAGTTTCCTGGCTACTAAGAGTCATTGCAAAAAAATTTTAAAATACTGATTTGGTTCTCTGCAGTTTTTGTTGGTTAACTTTAGCAGGATCCTCAATATTACTCAAAGGTCCACACTTTGTAGTCAAATAGACATGTTTCAATTCTGGATCTGCCATTTTCTAGCAATTGGAACCTAAGTAAATTATTTGAACTCTACATCTGTTTCCTCATTTGTAAAAGGGTGGTGGAGTATAACAAAACAAACAAACAAACAAACAAAAACCTTTTATTTTCCTTCACTTTAAACTCCGAACCATTTAATTCTTTTGAACATAGGCTTCTCTATTGACTCTTCTTTTATTTTTCATGATTCTTTACTCTCCTGGTCTTTTCCCATCTATACATAAAACCCTTGTAAAGTTTTTGGGTAGTTTCCCATAACTTGCCTTATTATAATGACTGGTATGTGCTACTTGGACTCTACTCTTCACAAGTGCCCAATAACACAACTACACTGATTCACATTCGCCTGTGTTAGAGTAGGCATAGTGACTTGCATATGGTAAGCACTTAATAAATGGTGTTGAGCAGGGATGCATTTCATATTTAAGATGCTTGCCTGAATGCTTTTAAAATGTTGGCTACATTTATTGTATGAGGGGGATACCCCAAAAACTTGAATTTATTTATAAAAATTTGTATACTTATTCTTACATGTTTAAACTTCAGTCATCTTCATAGTACTCTCCATTAGTTGTAATACACCTATCAAGACATTTTTTCACTGCTCAACACGGTTTTTGAACTCATTGATTTTGATGCCTTTTAGTGCTTCTGCCCTTTTTTGTTTCATCTCTTCCACACTGGCAAAACGTTTCCCTTTGAGGACATTTTTTATCCAGGGAAACAAACAAAAAAAGTCACTCTGGGTGAGATCGGGTGAATAGGGAAAGTGGGGCATGGGTGTCATGCTGATTTTGGTCAAAACTGCTGAATACGCCATGCCGTGTGGGCAGGTGCACTTGTAAATCACCCATCATGAACCAGGCAAACATGTTGAAAGAGTCTTAAAAAAAATTCACTGAAGCTGAGTGCAGCCTCTCACAACATGCCAGCTGGTACACTGATATAGATGGGCTCCTAGAACACTCACCTAGCAGGGAAAGCCTGTAATACACAGGACCGCCCTCCAGACTGTAATTCTATATTTTGGGGTCCCCCTTTTACAAGTAACCAGTAGAGCAATTCTCTTCTTTAGTTTACTAAATATCATCCTCCAATCTGAAAAACAGGGGGACCATGCTTATTTTGATGTCCATCTCTATTTGGTAGATGTTGCTTTACATATGAAAAACGTATCAAGACACAGAGTGTAGCACCAGAGATTGGGCTCAATTCCTCAGGTAACACTGGCTTCAGCTGCCATACTGATTGATGATTTCAGCCCACGTGATCATAACATACAAAAAGATGTGGAAAAAACAAAACAAAACACAATTACTGCCTTTTGCCTCTCCCCGCCACAAAATGAGATTAAAGTAGATATCATTTAAAATGGGGAAATGACACAAAAGTAAAACTAGGAAAAAATGACTAGAAATGTTACATTATCTACTATCAAGATATTTCCTTGTTGGTAGATAAACAGAGAACATTTCAGCAAGCAAACTAGATATCTCATTTTGATATCTTACATTGCTGAAATTCCTTGCAGCCAGGTTCTAAAACCTAACATTTGATCATTTTAATTTTCAAATGTTCTGACACCTCTTCACACCTTTAGAGTCAGCTGTAAACTAATGAATCTGGAAATAATCAATTCATATTTCTTTTCTTAGTAACTTCTTATCAGAGCTTGCCTGAAGCAATGTTTCTTCCTCAGTGCATGTCCAGGAAAGTCTGAAGCATTTTCTCCTTTGTGACCCAGATTCTCTGATCTGTGTCTGTATCTAGCTTCCAATTATGTAGAGCATCTCCTTGTACATGCTGTATAGTCCTTATTAGTAACTTAGAAAAACAAGTAGTGAAAATATGATAGGCTGTATTCTCCAAAGGACACTTTAAGGAAACATTTAATTTATATGTCTTTTTGCCATTTAATACCTCTCTATAAAGTATGAGTAACCAATATATCTCTGGCTATTTCTCTCACCGTTCCATGTAGAACACCAGACTATTCCAAAGCCCCATTTTAAAAGTAAACTTGGGAGTTTAAGAGGGTGCTCTTGAACATTCAATCAGCTGTCACAGACTGCTTCTGCTGGGTATCAGTGCCAATTTTCTTGGCATGACCTTGTCCACTACACACTGTTGTTTTCCTCTGAACACCACAGATTCCTGCTTGGTATTTATGTCAAAGCAAGAGAACTCTAATGGTGTCAAAGCCACGAGAGAGCACCTGAGAGGAGGCAGGGAAAATGTCTCTTGTATCCTGTCTATGGCTTGCCCTGTTAAGAGGATGCCAGGGACCCACTGCTTTGCATAGAATTTTAATTAAACTAACATTTTTATTGCTCACTGTTATTTTTTCCTGCTTCCCCCATACCACTCAGGCTTCACAGGATTCAAATGTGACTCAGTTGCTATTCTGCACAAGAGGCAAAGTAAAAGGACAATAATGTGTTCAGATGATTAAAACTTTGTCTTGACAAATTCTTTTATTTCTGGGGCTGCGTTCTTTCCCAGATGTTTCCTCAGCTCTCCATGTCAATAGATATTTGGTGGGTTATCCCTGCCACCTCACCAAGCCTGCCTGGGCAGATCTAAAGTGGCACATTTAGGATCCCACTGCAGCCCCTGGCTTAGACAGACATGAAATGAAGTGACGTGGCACGTACGAATGTGTTTGGCCCAGAGCGGATGCTTAGTTTAGGCAATGTTCTAGCCTGGTGCAAATACTTTAATCACAAGGAATATCAAGCTCTTTAAGAAGCAACATTATTAAATGTGGATTGGTTTGTTCCCATTTATGGAGCCTTAGTAGAAGTGAGTACACTTGATTTTGGCCTGAGTCAGTGTGAATAAAGTACACATGATTAAATTGTTCAGTCATTAAGTTTAGGGGGTATTGGGGTACCATTTGTTGAATAAACTCAAAGAAAGTACAGAATTGTTCCCTGAGGCCCAATAGGAGTATGCCGCTGAGCTAGGGGTCTGTTTATATGCCGTGATTCCCTGGGAACATTTTATTTACTCAAGAGCTGTGTCTTTCAAACATTTTTGAATAAGACTTTGAGTAATAAGCAGATTTTTAAAGAATGATCCTGTACACCCCCAAATGCACATCTTCACATAAGTGTGTTTGTATGTCTATAAAACAAAAACAACTTTTATTAAACAATAGTCATATTCTTTACATGTAATATAGTCTGATATTTTTCCTGTTAACTGTGTTTTTCTTTTTCTCTTTCTTGCCTTCCCCTCTCTCCTTCTCCTCCTCCTTCTCCTTCCTTTTCTCCTTTTCATTTTTATTGCTAATCAGGACCCATTGGTGGGTTGCCACTGCTGTTTCCACAGCATGCCTAAAAAGATGTCGTAAAATTTCAAAATATCTCAGATCAGATTTAAATATTTGGGAATTCTGGGAAATTAATAATGACCTCTAAAAGTTTTCTTCAAGAACCTAGATAAGATAACCCACAAAAGACATGGCTTCTGTCTAACTCCAGCCCAATTTCAGAAGCTCAAGCATCAGGCCAGGCGGCACTGTGGCTTTTCAGAGGAGTCTCCTCATTTGGCAAAATGCTGTTGAGGGACAGCACAGGGACTGGAAGACGGAACTTATATTGGTGATAAATGCTACCTGACCTCTCAACCTTGTTAGTAATTTGTCATCCTCACCTCTGAAAGCATAGACATTGTCAACAATGAGGATGTTTCTCTACCTGAAAAATAAACAAAGAGGCTTATTAGTTGAATACTTCTCTCTCTAGGGTCATGGGTTGTTGGGGAAAAAAGATGGGAGAGACGGTCAATAAGGAAGATCTCTGGATAACTATCCCACCCATAAATTCCTGAGGCCCTACATTTCTCTTTTTTTTTAGCCCAGTCATGAGAAGAGAAGCAGTTAAAAGAGTCTCATCCTTGTGAAGCTCATATAATACAATAGTTTCCATCCTTTACCTCTCATCTTCTCAGTAACCTGAGCCAAGGTTTACACATTCTATGATCAGTGTGCTTTAGGGGTGAGGTTCTTATCCTCAGCCTGCTTATTCTCTTGGGGCACCTTGGAATGAACTTTTTGCCTACAGGGGAGAGGGTGGAGTTTGGCCCAGAAAGCCAGCGAGGTCCTAGTGCTGCCCTTCCTGAACCACTGGTGGGACAGACTGGGCTCAATTACCTTACAGGTGCCTATTGCCTTTATTTGAAATAGTCTCTGCAGCTCTCTACAGATACGTTATTCAGTCTTTCAGTTGTTTCCACAAGGACCCCCCTCTACAAACACACACTTCTCTCATCTAAAGGTAAAATAAGAGAGGCAGTGAAGCTGTTCAAGATCTTAGTGTAGATTTACTGTCCATGAAACAGATCTAAGAAGTTAGCTTTTATTCCCATGAAAACCACTAAAATTGTGGTTTTTGGAATAAAATGGGATGGTAATGTTGAAAAAAATGACCTCATGCAATGCGTTTGAAGATGTGTTTCTTTTTATTTTTTCATTTATTTTATTTTATTTTTGTTCCTTTATAGTTGTCTCAATTTTTCCCCCATTGCTCTCCCCTGCCTCACCTACTGATGCCACCCCCATTCCCACAGTCAATAATCCCTGCCCTGTTGTCCATATTCATGGGTCCTTTATACTTGTTCCTTGACTAAACCCTACCTCTTTTTCTCCCATTATTCTTCCTCTCCCGGCCCCTCTGGTCACTGTCAGTCTGTTCCTTATTTCCATGTCTCTGGTTCTATTTTGCTCATTTGTTTGTTTTGTTCATTAGGTTCCTCTTATAGGTGAGATAATATGGTATTTGTCTTTTGCTGCTTGGATTATTTCACTTGGTATAACACTCCCCAGTTCCATCCATGCTGTTGTGAAGGGCAGGAGTTCCTTCTTTCTTTCTGCTGTGTAGAATTCCACTGTGTAAATGTACCACAGTTTTTTGATCCACTCACCCACCGATGGGCACTCAGGCTGTTTCCAACACGTGGCTATTGTAAACAGTGCTGCTATGAACATCGGGGTGCATAGGTTCTTTTGAATTGGTGTTTCAGGATTCTTTGGGTATAATCCCAGCAGGGGGATCACTGAGTCAAAAGGCAGTTCCATTTTTATTTTTTGAGGAAATTCCATACTGTTTTCCACAGTGGCTGCACCAGTCTGCATTTCCACCAACAGTGCACTAGGGTTGCCATTTCTCCACATCCTCACCAGCACTTGTTGTTTGTTGATTTGTTGATGATGGCCAAAAAATAAAGAAAAGAAAAAAAAAGTAAATTCCTGTGATTGCTTTGCCTTGGTTGCAGAGCTGAGATACATATGTGACCTCACATCAGCACACACAAGGCAGGCAGTGTATCTGCAGTCTGTGCAGCCATCTCACACATAACCTTTGCACCTCCTTTTCCTGAAGTGTGATGCCTCATACTGGCAATGCGACACAAGGAAGAGTCAAAACTGAGATGCATGTTAAGGGGCTGAAGTATAAGTGTTAGGCACATTGACTTCACATGATGAGGTTTCCCTGTAGCAGGGGGACCCAGCACTGAGACCTCAGATTCCCAATGGCGTGCTGCTACTCACAGGCTTGCTCTATTTTCTATTCCAGAAAATGTAAAAGGGCTGTGGTAAGCATTGCACTCTGTTCAGCAATTCATACACCTTGTGTGTGCTGATTATAACTGTTGATACAGCCCTTTCCCTGGGAGACAAATGGATACCTCATGGAGACTGGGATCCTACAGGGCCACTGGAGAACCATTCCAGAAGTTGCTGCTTCAGTGTGCTAAATGGTAGCCTAGGGCCCAGCAGAGATTTCATGCTGCTTCCTAAAGTGCCTGATAAACACCCAGGGAGCAGCTTAGGTGAGAAGCAGCTTCATTAAACAGAAAAGCCATAGTTTGAAATAATAAGAAAATATATTTTTTATTTTGAATGGGCTGCCTATTTGTAAGTGCTTTACAAATAGCACCTCCATAACCCACACAACACCATCGTGAGAGGCTAGAGGGAAGTGTTTCTGTCTCATCTTAGAAATAGCAGATAGCTGGCAAATGAGTCTTTACATCAGTCACAGAACAAAATAAAGGTCTCTGGAACCCCCTGCCCCTACTCATATTTATAAATTTGCCACCAGCTCACCTCCTGCGCCGGTCAGTCACCTTAGCATAGCTACTGCCTAGTGAACCACACACTGCACTTTCACACAGTCCTGCCTTATTATTCCAGCAATTGTTCCCCTCTCCACTGTGTAAACCATGCCAGTCCTCCAGGGCTCACATCAAGTCCCACTTCCTCATTCAAGATTTTTCATGAGCTTGGACATTCTTCTTCCCTCCTCTGATGCTGTTACATTCAGTTGAAATTTCTAATTTACTTGTTTGTCATATTTTATCTCCCCGATTAGAATAGCAGCTCCTTAAAGGCAAAGCCTAAGTCTACAAAGTCTCTTCCAGGGCAACTTTTTAAAGACAAGGACATACTGTGGAATGTCTCCTTCTCTTATCCTTGCCAGGCACCTCGCCTAGCTTTGGCTATGGCAACCTTCCCATGGAGACATATCCACTTCTTCGAGTTACTGCAACATTTCACGCAGTTCATATATTCCAGATCCAGGTAGAAGCTCATGGTTAGGGAGCTCAGATACATCTAACACTCAGATACTGTGAGGCAGCCCTGCCTTTCTGAATTGTACTTACTGCTCACAAGCAGTGGTTCCACTCTGAGTACATATTATCTTCCTGGGGGGTGGGCCAGGCAGCCAAAAGGCAGAGGAATGTCTGAACAGGGCAGATTAATGAGCAATCAGAGGGGAGGCTGTGGATCTCCATTCAAGCTCTTGGAAAGTGTCCGTCTGTGGTGCGATGAAAGGGACCGGATTTGGGGCCAGAGGGTGAGAGTGGGTCCACATGTGCCCTGCCTCCTGCTGCTGGAGGCCTGAGAACAATGAGGAGCCAGCGAGGCACTGGCACGTGGGAGGCAGCTGACTCCAGCCGACTGAAAATAGGCCATTTGTCCTGTTCAATGTGAATGTGTTCAGGGGCCCGCAGAGTCTGTGCTGAGAAGTGGGACAGGGAGGCAGTTGCATTTATGTGTGCATGTGTTTTGAGACGAAGCCCTCTTTCTTTGTTTTCTTAATCAGCTCTCTCTACTCAATAAATCACCAATAAGAATAACCTATGATCTCACCAGTTTTACTAGCTGGTAAAGACTTAAGTGCTCTGGGGAAAAAGCCTTGGATGGGATACTAAAGATTGGGCCCCACCAGATATTTCTCAGCCCATGGAAAAAGGGTTGATCAAAAACAGTTAGCTCAAATGCTAATAAAGGTACAGCTGATTATTCTAATTAACTGGATAATTGTCCTCCAAAATATTGCTATATTAAGTGGGCATTTGTAAAGGTTGGAAATCTCTGGGCTATATGGTGATTTCTACTAAGGTGATAACTTGCAGCCAGTCCTGATATTCTGATCAGTAATATAAACTTTTAGGGGCCACACACCCAAAGTCAGCTGGTCACTGACTGCCATATGAGGCACCTAGGCAGGGTACAATATGCAGTAAGACTACTAAAGGACAAACCAGATTTCTTGTTCAAATGATGATGCTTATACATATATGTGGCATTTTTGTCCTTCATATAGATGTTATGAAGGGGCACAAACGTTTACTCTGGTACCATCAGAAATCATCCAGATGAAAGGGAATGTAGTCCAAACTCTTCATTTTTCATTAAGAAAGAACTGAGTCCCAGAAAAGTGAAATAGCTTATCCAATGGCATTTGTCCTTTTAGTCTGTGCCAGACCCTCTGCTAGGTCAAGGACAGAGCTCAGATCTCTTGGTCTCCAGGCTGGAACTTTGTTCCACAGTGCCACTCACTAAAGGTGTTGACATAAACCATGTGAGCTAAGCAGCTGAGAATCTGCCAAAGAGAAAAGGACTGTCCCTTTACAGGCAGGTGTCTCTTCCTCTGATACAAGGCTGGTGATTCTGACCCAAATGGCCAATTATCTGCTGGCTGCATTCTACAATTCATTGATCCCTGTCATTGGTCTGAAAGTTGAGAATTGGCTTATGTGTAGTGGGCTGTAAAGCCTCAACCGCTGCTGTGGAAGTGTGCTGCAGAGGCAGAAAGGAGGACTTTAAATTGCTTTCCAGGGCTTTGAGACAGTCACTGCTACTCCCAGAGTCCCCACAACGATGTTTTTTCCAGTTTTTCTTTTTGTTGTGGCATTTATAAAAACCTCATAGAGGTTATTTTTTAAAACTGTTCCCATGTTCTACTTTAAAAATTATCCTTAATAATTACTTTAAATTAAGGACAATAATTTTTTTTTTAACAGAATTACCTCTTTCACAAAATACTGTGCACTTTTCTTCTGTGATATTCCTTCAGGAAAGCCTGAAAGTTAGAGAGCAAAAAAAATGTCCAGTTTGTTTCATTTTCTTTTGCTTTTCATGACTTCAACTCAAGGTTACTACCAGGAGGGGATTTGGGGAATGCAAAAATGAGTATGACATGGACTCACGATTCAGGAAGCTTCTATTTTAGTATGGGGGAATACAAAAGCATACACATAACTGCCATTTAAGGTGGAAGAATATGAAAGACACTGAAGAAAAACTTATAATTTCCTCATGAAGTCTTCAGCCAAGGCTTTGAGCAAGAAGTAACATTTGAACTGAGTTTTGAAGAACTGATAAAATATAAACCTCCAGCCAGGTCAGAACTATCATTTCAGGCAAAGATGTTATGTCAGCTTCTTGGTTGCTTTTGCCATTATGAAACTCCTTTTCAGAAGATTGAACCTCTGGAGTCTTTATAATTTTCCAAAACACATTTCTGCATCTAATCTTGGATTTCGGATACCCAGCCTAAACTATTGTCAATAAAGCATACATTTAGATAGGATCCTAATTTATCACCACAAGATACAGGCATGGGCTATAGGAAGCACACCCTCTTGGTCGTTGGTGAAGTAATGATACAACAGCATTGTTTGGCACATAGAAATATTCAACACAGAATGATATTCCTACCTTCTCACTGCTCCGGGCCCTGTTTTAAGAGCTTGACCTCTATGAATGCCTTAACTCCAACAATAGGGAGGGAGGTAACTTCAAGATAAGTTATTATTTTTATCCTCATTTTACAAATGAGGAAACTGAACTGAGGCACAGAGTTTAAGTCACTTGGCAAAAATCAGTAATTAAGTGCTTGAGGAAGGATTTGAACCCAGGAATTCTGACTGGAGAGTTTACACACATGAACACTACATCAGACAGACACTTCTCACTATCAAAACAATTGCTTTTTGAATTTAATTATTTAATTTATTTTATTAATTTATTGAGTTGAATTACTTATTTTATTTATCTTGTAGGTATTATGTTATGAGCTAAGAATAAGAAAAAAATGAAGAAGTACTATCTCACCTTAAAGAGTCTATGTAAAAAACCTTGAAAAAGCAATTATTTAAAATGAGACCAATTGCTAGTAAAGAGAGGACTAGAATTAAAATCTTTGAACTTTGATCTTTTAGGTCATGCATTAGAAAGAAGTAGTACTAGGTAATTCCAGTGTGGCATCTACAAGTATTAGTAGCTTAGCATAATAAATTTTTTATCATTTGGTAATCTAAAAGGATGTTCCTATTTGGGCATCTCTCCAAGCAGGGATTCAAGAACTCAGGCTCATAGAAAATAAGAAAAGGAAAAAAAAAAAAAAAGAAAAAAGACATGAAGTATCACATATGTGAAGATTTTAAGGCCCAGGTCAATAAGTGTATGTACACATCATATACACTTACATTCCATTGAGTAGAACTCAGTCACATGGCCAAACCTGGATGCTATGGGACCTGGGAAATATAGTCTCACTATGGGCTCAGAAAAAAAAAAGAGGTTCGATGATTAGCTAGAGGTCTCTATGGCATATCTTGTACCACCAACTTTCTAATTAATTGAATTTCCAAATGATACCATTAGGTTGTTTAACTTTGAATATCTAGGAACATTTTATAGGTAATCCATCACATATGGAGATAGAATATGATAAGTGGATGGATGATCCTGCCTCTCAGTTGGCAGTATATAGGGAGGGACAGCATTTACTTAACAAGGCTCCCATTCTTTATTCTTTCATCCCAGTATTAGATATTGACTAATGTGCATAATGCTGAATAGAAAGTCAATTATAGAAAGTCAATTATTTTTGTATAATCTCATCTACTTTCAGTTACTCTAAAAATTTATGCTAGATATATATTATCAAAGTTATGGAGAAACGTGCAAAGAGGACTAACATTTATGGAGTGTTTAACTAGGTAGCAGCCACTGTTTCAGTTCCTTTACATGGTATTAGTTTTAGTTCTTATAAAGTATCATTACCCACTTAATAGATGGGGCTGATAGAGTTTAAATAATGTGCCAAATATCCCATACACACTAATGCCAAATCCAGGACTCAAAACTCATTATATATAGCCCCAAAATATTTATTCACTCTCAGTGATTAAATTTGCTCTGTCAGGACAGGCATATAAATGATTCAATGGGGAAAATAATTCAAAAGTTTTTTCAACTTATAAATGTGAAGTATCCAAGTAATTTCTACCACTCTCTGATTAACTCTATCTAGACAGACAATAAATGTTTATGATGCAAAGTCATCTGCAAGTAAACGGATCATAGTTAACTGTGTCTCAGGAGGCAATTCATTGCAGATTGTTCTCATTAATTCTATTAATATATACTGAGTGTGCATAATATCCTGGTAACTCCCAGGCTATAAAGTGATGATAAAAGCCATGATGTTACCTCCTCTACAAAGGCAGGATCAGATGTTTCTCCCAAAAAAGATCTATACTTACACTATTCTTATACCTATTTAGGGTGCTTTTGTAACTGTCCTTTAATTTGGCTATAGTCAACATTCTGTGATCACCTCAGCATCTTGACTCATTCTTGACACATGTGTGTTCAGAAAATGCACATTTCAATAAATGAATATATTTCAGGAGAAAATAACCAGTAAGAGCAAAGGCATTGAGACATGAATTACTACCATGATGTCAAGGTATTATCAACAGGGAAAATGAAATAAGACAAGATAGAAGCCAGCTCAGGACTAAGTATTGTGGGCTTAATTCAGATAAATACACCTCTGAAGGAAGGTGTTTTTAATATTCTTGTTTGTTTGAAGACAACAGCTGAAGTGCCAACTTGGTTGATGATACAGATTGCTTAAAAAGAGAAACATTAAAAAATACCATTTATGCACAGACCATGCTAGTTCCCATGAGATGTCATGGTTAAAGGCCAGGAGAAAGCTTTATTTTGTGAGCCTCAGATAAAAGCAATTATTTGAAAACTTAAAATCTTTCCAGTAAAGAGTTCCAGTGAATTTGCTAACCATTTGAAAGTGGATTAGGATACTGTTATAAAGTAAATATTCATGACCAATAAAAAATATATGGTTATTTAGCTCTTCATTATTGTCATTGCCTGGAGTACTGTTGGGTAAACACTTGAGTGTGTTTCCTGTTCAGATGTAAATCAGAGTTTACATGTGATGAGGGGTGAGGGGAGGAGGTAGGAGGAAAATCAAGTTAAAGATGGTAGGTTAGAAGACTAAGTACTGGGCTGGAATTTCTGGATTAAAGAAGTCAGGCTATCCTCAGAGTACTGGTGAAAACAAGTGTTTTATTTCACCAGATCTTTTAAAACTTCCAACTCAGGTTGAGTGAAGAGCAGATACACGCTCTGTACTCAGAATCAGGAAAATTTGTTGCAGATCTGGCTCTGCCACTAACTAGATGTGAGATCTTTGTCATTTAACCTCTCTGGGTCTGTTTCCCTCATCTGAAAGGTAAGGATTGGAAATGAGGCCATTAGACCAGATAATATGAGAAATCCTTTTTTGGCCTTAAATAGCTATTAAGTTTTCAAAGCATGTACAGTATTCCCTCTCTATATCGCAGTTCAATTATCGTGGCCTCACTGTATCACAGGATTTTTAAAAAGTATAATATTTAATTATTTATCATGGGTTTTTTGCTATATCATGGGATTTTGTGATACTGTATATGTATGTTGTTAAAGTTACTTAGGTTTAATAGTGTAGAATATGTTTAAGAACATAAGTAGTGTTTATAAAAGTGTGGAAAAGGTTAATAAGGGAGTGGGAAAGGTTAATAAGGGACTGGGAACAGTTTATAAGTGTGTGGGAAGGGTTTATAAAGCCTTAAAATATATATAAATACTAAAATAAATGTAAGGTTCCTACTTTACAGATTTTCACCTATCACGGGGGTGGGGGTGTCTAGAATGTAATACCTGCAATAAGTGAGGTAATACTGTAATTTAATTTTTAATCCACCTTAACTCACAATATATTCCTTAGAATGATGTAGCATTACATGTTTATGGGTCCTGCTATTGGCATTCCATTATCAAACATTAGACCCCTGGAAGTGATACCCAAAAGGAGAGTGGGTCCTAGGCTTGCCAGGCTAGGGTTCTGGAGTTGCCCATTTAGTGATTCAAGAGAAATGGTGTCCAGTGTTCTACCAATTTCAAGGCCCGAGGTGGAAGCTTATATGAGGCTAGACTGGAAGATGAAGCTGTAGGTTGGGTACAAAGCCAGTAGAGATGGATGAGGTGGGGGGGTCATTATACCAGCTGTATTTGTTTTCTATGGCTACTGTAACAAATTACCAAAAATTTAGTGGATTACTACAAATTTATTTCTGGAGGTCAGAAGTCCAAAATGCAGCTCATTAGGCTAAAATCAAGATGTTGGGAGGGTGTATGTCTTTTCTGGAAGCTCTAGAAAATAATCCATTTTCTTGCCTTTTCTAGCCTCTAAAGGCTACCCACATCCCTTAACTCATTGTCTTCTTTTTCTATCTTCACAGCAAGCCATGTGGCATCTGTCTGATTTCAATGAGCCCAATCAGATAATTCAGAAAAATCTCTCTATTGTAAAGTCAGCTGATGAGAAATCTTAATTCCATCTGCAACCTCAGTTCATCACAGCCATGCAACCTAACAGTCAGAGAGAGTTTCAGGGGATGAGGACTTGGGCATCTCTGGAGATCCATTAGCTTGCCTACCACACTGGCTCAACAGGAATTCAGGGGAGCACAAACAGCCGATTGTCACCTTCCTGCTTGGTGTGCTGCAAGGCTATGGCCTCTCTCCATCACAATGTGTGTGTGGTATAAAAAACATAAAATAAAAACTAGAATTTGGGTTTTGAAACAATTGGTTTGAATCATTGGGCAAACTACTTAATATTTTATATCTAAAAATGGGAATAATAATATGTAACTTACAGGATTGTTTTAAAGATTAAAATGAATCTAGTCCCCTCATATTTTTCTGTGTATAATAAATATGATACACATGTGGTGATTATTGATATTTGTATTTTGTTTTATCTATTTTGTTCATTTGTTTTTGTTATTCAAGACTAACACTTGTAAATTTTGCTTCAAGTGTTAATAATGCATATCTTGATTTTTAGAGAGCCACATCTAAGTTTGTTTTTTGATGCATGTAAGAAGAGAACCAACTTTTGATTATCCTTTTGAGGAAGAGCACCCTCTCCAGGCATATAATCCATCATAGTTTTTCAAAGAATATAAAGGTTTATTGGTTCAAGCAAGACCTAAATGTTTATATATGAAGCTTGAGTAAGTCTAAAATAAATCATGCTTTTGGCAAGAAGCAATTGTGTTGTACTAAATATGAAAGTTTCAACTTGAAATTTGAGCTGACTTCCAGGACTGGCACTAATTCTGGACCTGGGACAGGGATGGTGCATATATAGCTCAGCAGCTTTCAACTTTTCAGCATTTTCATCCAGGAGATCCAAGAACTTTTGTGATGCTCTTCATCCATCTTGTGATGAAGAGAATCACTATGTACAAAATTCAACACAGTGGGCAAACACTGAGAACTTTTCCAGCTCTCACTCTGAGGCATCTTGGCATTACTGAAATACGAATTGTTCTTATTTGGTTAGTCAGTCAATTTGTTTTGTCTCTGTGTTAAAAAAAAAAAAAAGTTACTAAGCAGGCAATTATACTGACGCCTTTACTTAAATGACGACACTTGTTGTTATTGCTGCATCAATCAGTGCAGGTTACCTTAGGCTGGCAGTGGCACAATGTCCTGTGGTGACAGCCAGTTCACAACCACCAAATCTGGAGAAAACAGGGCAATGTTTGTTCAAGGTCTAGAATAAGTAGCATGGTGGGGGGAGATGTGGGCCAAGTTGCGCATCTTTGGAGGACATTTTGGCTCTGGCTGCGCATGTTGAATGTTCTGTGCTTCACTCCTTTGGCTATGTTGAAGCTTCCTTGCTGGCAAGTTGTTGTCTGTTAGTTATAGCGTTATGTTGACACATCTTTCTGCACCTTCAGAAGGTAATAAGAGACAGTCATTTACTTTTCTCTTAATACTTGACCTAGCTATCTTCCTTCACCTGTTTTCCTGTGTAACATTAACAAATGCAAAAAAAAAAAAAAAAAAAAAAAAAAAAAGAGATGGCTTTACTCAAAACCACAAATCATTTTTTCTACTTTAATATTGCATTATTATTATGTTGCTCCCTATTGGGATTAAATTCTCACATAAATAGATATATTAAAAACCTACTGTGTGCAAGCATAGTAAAAAGGGCAATGTAAGATTACAATAAAAGTTAAGACAAATCTTTACCTTTAGGGAGACTACAAAATTCTTCTGTCATTTTACTTATATCAAAGGCATTTTTTAAAGAACTGTCGATGGGTTTGGAACAGTACACAATTAGGAACCTCAGATCTGAGAGTAATATCAAGCTGCTAAAGTCACTGTTACTCCTATTTGAGGAAGAAAAGGTTTCAGTTTGTAAAAATTTATTCTAAATGTCTGTAATGCTTAGGATGGCTGGAATTTTATCACATAGTTAATGCGTGTAGAGTGTATTTGGATGGGACTTTATCAATGTTCATAGAGACAGAACTGAATCATGAAGGATATTGCTCTAGAAAACTCATTTGTATTTATGTTTAAGGATTGGTTGGTTTATGGCATCTCTTCAAGGAATGATAAGGGCGACTTTGGTCTGTGTGTCAAAGTGATCTGTACAGTTGGGGATTTACCATAAAATATCTTTTATTCATCATTCAACAATGATGGGTGGCACATATAAAAATATTTTAAATAAATCAAACATCAGAAAAGTTCTTTGGTGAGACTCTGCCCAAGTCCTTGCTGACAACTGAAGGAATTGGTAGATCCCCTAAGGCCAATATAGTGAAGTAGAGAAACGTTTGCACTCTGCATTGTGAGACTTGCTCATCTTCACTCCTCCCCTTCATCTACTTCTACCAACTTTAAAACAGCTCCCTACAAAATTGATGATTTCCTCCTATTATTGTCTAACTTGTAAGAAGAAAAAGAAATTCTTCACATGGCACTGAGTAAAGAACAACCATGATTTTTAGAAATATTTTCATCTTAAAGAATAATCCCAGAGGGGGACCATGAGCATGGGGTATCTGACACCCTTAAAGAAGATATTTCAGTGTCAAGATACTCCTTTGGGAAACACTCCACAACTGAGGCCGTTCACTCATTACACATTCTCCTCTGGGAGGTTGTGGGCCCAGCTGAGGTGATTCATGAGATAAGATAAGCTGGACACCACACATGAATCATTTTCCTTTTATATTATCTTCTTTGATGATAACACTGACAACTAGTGAAAGACACTTTGTTGCTCTTATAATATTAATCAAATCGCAGAATCATTCTGTAAAAAATAATTCAGTGGCTATTTAGTTGTTTACTAAAGATCTTGGCTAGATCTTTCTCTATATCAATCACCTAGCTTTAGAGCCTCATGGTGAGTTCAGGTTTGGCATTGACTTTCAAAACTGCTTTTTCAGAATTTACTTCAATAATAACTTACAGTATCTTCAACTAAGAATTTATTTTTAGTTATTTCATTTGGTTTTAAAGGATATATTTATATGTAAATATTTTCTTAGCTGTCCAATTTCCTTTGAAATTTGGTCTCACTACACCGAATCCCAAATTCTTTGATTCTCTCAAAAGTATACATAAAAAAGGAAAGGTTAAAAAAAAAAAAGAAAGAAAATTCCAAATTGGGATTTTGTAAATATTAGACACCATTTCTCATTCTTTTAATAATTCAGCTGTCATCCATGTGTATGTGTTAGACACGGCCTTTGTCTCACTGGACTTGATGCTACTTTAACAAAATATGTCACTTGTGTTTGCTTTGATTTGCTACATATATTTATGTTCCTGGACTTCTCTGTATCAGGATGTATTCTTACGCACATATCTGGAATCGTGATCCAATACAGCAAGAAAAATCAACATCCCAGCCAAAATGGGTTTCTCAACCTGTGGCCCACATCCACTAAACTTCGGTGTCACGTTATATGAATAGGTGAACTACTTACTATTCCAAAGAGAATTAAAAAATATTATATGTGTTAGCATACTCTCACTTAACCCCCACACGTCCTCAATCTTGGAAATTTGGAAAGATTTAGTTGAGCTTGTTCTCTGATAGTGTACCAGGTGATGTAAACAGCAGTACACTCTGGCATGAACAGATGGATACATGCAAGTCCTGTTTGTTAAAGGAAAACATCATTTTGCTTATAGTAACTAGCCTGAAAATCCCTTTGCTTCTTCCTACTTCCCCATTTTGTAATCAAATGTTTTTAGTTTGATTTACTGCTGAGGATGTGGTTGAAAAATGGGAGCTGAGAGAAAACTTTTATCTGTGTTCGCCCCCCAAACATTTAATTATTGAAATTCCAAACTGCTCAATATATTTGCTATATATACCCAGACCAATGCAATTCTATAAGTGTTTTAAAACTCACTTGTGCCCATGTAAGGCAGTACAGTCGGACCAGACTCAGTTAATAGAAAGTCAAATGTTCACTTTATTTGCATCAGCTTACTCCAGGTTAATGTTGTTTTCCTTTGCCTAGTTTTATTGTCCCTTATTTCTCCACAAGAAAAGAGGTCACTATGCAGGAAGCTCTGTTCTCTAATGACTCGCAAAATATTCCAAAATAAAATTTTCCTTTCACAAGACTTTAGCAGAGTTCATTTTTAAGTGTGGAGTCATTGCTTTGTGAATTGCTAATACCAATTTGTCTTTCTTTCTTTCTTTCTTATTTTTTTCTTCACTGAACAATAAAGGAAATGGTTGGGGCTTTAACAACCAAGACATAAATAAGAAAAACAGCTAGAAAACAGAACATTGTGTGGCTGTTAAAAGATCAGCTCCTTTCAGGTCCTCTATAAGGATTAAGGACTAAATGAATCTTTTCACATATTGTTACTCAGACACAAGGCACAGAATCAACTTCATTCTTCTCCTTTGAACCAAAACAACAATCATACTGGGAAGCCTCCAATGTTCCCTGAGTCAATTAAAGATCCTGTTACTGGAGTTATTTTAAATGGGTATGTATAAAGCACTAGGGGACAGATTGTAGGATATAATCCTCAACTGACAGAGGGGAATGTACTAAAAGTCCCCCAGGAGATCACCCATCTTGACGTTTGTGAGACACATGGTAGCAGAGATGGACAAACCAATTTGAATGAGATAAGAAAAGCCAAGCTTTTCCTCCCCTTCCCCCAAATCCTCAGCCACCTCACAGGCTGAACCTTTCAAACACACTTAGTGCTGGGGCAATTTGACATGGGTGGTAGATTAACACACACACACAATACAAACAGGGGAGGGCCCCACCCTTATAGACACCAAATTCCCAGAATCAGCTGCTGCATAGTAGGCCAAAAGCCAGCATGAAAACACCAGGAACTGTACCTTTGACTCTGCCTGTCTTTATTTTAGGGCTCATGGGCCTCCAGGAGAAGAAAGTTCTCTAGGTGTTTGAAAAGTCCTGCGATTCACTCGTTTTCTCTTTGGAGAAGGGAAAAAGAAATCATCTTTAAAGTGTGCTTGCTTTCTTTTATTTGTAAATTGTGGTGGTATTCAGGGGCCATTGGTGAAGGGAAATAAAATGACTCAGGAGAGACTAGGATTCACCCAAATCCATATATAAAAGAAGAAACCTTGTATATTTTCATAATTTCCATATATCCTCTTTGTAGTGTTAGTTATGACCCTCATCATTCTTGTAC
The DNA here is from genome assembly GCF_987537825.1 of Furipterus horrens. Classification (NCBI taxonomy): domain Eukaryota; kingdom Metazoa; phylum Chordata; class Mammalia; order Chiroptera; family Furipteridae; genus Furipterus; species Furipterus horrens. Next base: position 103,939,130 of record NW_028327176.1, on the reverse strand, counting down.
CTTAACTCTGCTAGTTATGCCATAAAAATAACAGGAAGAAACAGAGACAAACTGATCTCCACAAGCACAGTCATGGGTGTTAGTCTCTGTGTAGCCCTGTCTGTGTGCTGCAGGAAGGGAGGTTCCCCCTTAGTTTCTGCTGAAAGGGAGACTGCATGGATCAGAGCAGAGGAGCTAATGCATCCACATGGTCTAACAAGGCTTTCTTGTTCTTCTTTTCACCCCCACCCCTAAAAACAATAGAGTTAGAAAACCATTTGAAAATACATCGCTTAGAGAACAGCTTCTCTTGTGCTAATAGAAGAATATGTGCATTTGTTTCCAAAGGTTTCATGTACTCTAAGCCTAAACACACACTAAATAAAGCCTGAATGCACAGCTCTGAAACCTACCCATCCCACTAAGGTTTATCTGACATTCCTTATTTCTGGAATATCTCCTATCCAATTATATAGCAAAATGAATCAGTGGGCAAAATTTGAGCATTATTATAGGATATAGTAAATAAAAATAAAAATAATTTTTCTTCCCCACCTTAGGTTGTATTATTTTTATTAATTTTAGCCCTATACATTTTTTGAAATCATGGTGTTAAAATTGGTGCTACATGACATTTAATTCATTCAACTTTACCACAGAGTATGTTGTTTTTCTTGATATAAGGCTTTTTGTTAGAACAGAGAATGCTTGTATCCAAATGCTTGATATAATTCAGAGAAGTAAAGATATATGATGTTGTCAAAATAATAAAAGCTGAATATGAATATTCAGTGTTTCATACTTAGTCGTTTCAAGTACAGTTAGAATAAGTTAAAAGTAGCCTCTCTCCAGTAACTATTCTCTGAAGACACAGAAATTCAATGTTGGTCAGGGTATTGGGTTGGTAAAGGCACTTTATGGAAAACCTAGATTTCGTGTGAGCAGGGATTTTCCCAGGAACTCATGAACATTTTTCAGTGATGACAAAACTCAAATCCAGAAACAGAAATGATAACCTGGAACTAATATACATACTTAAGTCACATAAGTCCCTTCAAAACATAGTGCAAAGCTACCATAAAAAAATTTTCAGCCTTCGGTTGGGGGCGGGGGGCTTGTGCAGTTTCTTTATGGAACTATTATGTTCTGTTTGTCTGCACTAACTCATGTGATTAGAGCACACTTCTCAGAGTTCCCAATTACTGCCTGATATCTCTTCCTATCATTTATTGCTTTTTTTTGGAGGAAAATCTAATTTTGCAGAATACTTTTTCAACACATTCTTTACCTTTTCTTTGCTTTTATTTTTTTGTGTGTGTGTGTATTGCTTATAACATATGTACACAAGAACATCTTGGAAATAATCATGTGTTTTCCCATGGCTTCTAAGCAATTATAAGTATTTTTGATGTATGAAAGAAGACAAGGATATCATTATTTTGTAACCTACTTATAAAGTATATATTAGCTTATAAATTGCTTGAAAACAATTAGAATTATTGGTGTAAAAAGTGCTTAGAGATGCTTTTCACCATTTATTTGCCTCAAAAAATGAGAACTAAGGAACTTATAATCCAAGTATACCTGTGCACTCACCTAAAGTGATAGCTCTAAATATAATTTCCACTATTAATGTATTCATTTAATACATGTCTCTGTAGAAAAATATTCTTGTGTCTTTACGGTTGGACATACGCGGTTTGTCCAGAAAAAGTCCAGCCATTGGTAATATAACAAGAACTGTTTGTCTGACATTGATGTAACCTGGCAACCAAGGAGATTGGACTGGAATGCACATGCGTGAATAATGAGGACTTCACTGTATTAGCTAGTGGGGGTGGAAAACACTGTTGAGTGAGCGTGTGTACTGTGTGGCCATCACATTCAAAATGACTGTGAGTAGAGCAATGAATCTGCATCAGATTTTGCATTAAGCTTGAGCATTTCTCCGTGGAAACTATTTGGATGATTCATAAGGCGGCAGCTTTGGGAAACTAGTGATTGGCAGCTTCATCAGGACAACACTCCCGCTCATGCATCAGGCATCGTGCAGAATTTTTTGGCAAAACATGAAATCACCCAGGTGACTCAGCTGCCCTACAGCCTGGATTTGGCTCTCTGTGGCTTCTGACTTTTCTAAAAACTAAAATCAACTTTGAAATGGAAGAGACTTTAGACTGTCTCTGAGATTTAGAAAAATACGATGGAGACTGGGAGAACCATGTGAGGTCCCAAGATGCCTGCTTTGAAGGAGACTGAGGTGTCATTGTCCTATGTACATTGTTTCTTGTATCTTGTATTTTCTTCAGTAAATGTCTCTATTTTATATTGCATGGATGGATACTTTCTGGACAGATCTCATATATGTGGCTCAAAAAATGATAAATTTTTCTGTAAAACTCTTGATTCCTTTCATGTCAACTGCATGTATTTATTAATTAATATTTGTTTTTCTCCCCTCATAGATTTATAAGATACCGGTCTGTTGGCCACTCTCTACCATTATCTTACCTGGTTTACACAATCTGGCAACATGTATAGCACAGTGCCTAGAGAAGAATTGATGCTAAATCAAGTCTGTTGAATCATGTCTCATTCCCTCCCCTTCTTTATTCACTCTTAAGGTCTGAGGGAGAGTTGAGAGAGTTAAAAGACCCATCCTCCATCTGCACTGAATGGGTCTCTTTTCCATGTTTGAAACCTCTGGGTAAATGAATCCCTGATATCGATGGTACAAAGTATGAAAGCACAGATTTCTAAGTATGGTCTTCGTCCTGTGCCTAATATCAAAAGAGATAGTAGAGAATCACCTTTTCTAAAATAGCAGTCAAGCTTTTGAAATGGTTTCCTGCTTGATGAGTAGAGTAGCAGACAGATTGTTTTCTGAACTACTAAAAACACAAAAAAATATTTAAAGTTCTGCTTATTTTGCTATTTCTTCCATTTCTAATTCCATTGAGTTAACTTCAGTGCATAGACCTTCCTTCACACCTTGGGCAGTCAATCATGCCACATGGAGCAGGAGCCCTCAAGCTGGGGATATTGGATACAGGGTAGAAATACTATAAACTGTAAATCAAAGATGATGTCTAGTTTGTGAGAATTTTGCCTGAAGACAAATTTTTATTCCCAAAAGCCTCTTTGCTAAAGCATTTATTATGGATCCTAATTCCTCTTGCAAGTTTAGCTGATACTCATGGATATCTTTTGCATACAGAGCAGGGCACATGCTGTCAGAACGGATGTGTCTGTCTGACAGGAGCAGAGCAGAATGGAGTTGATTACAGAGAGGAAGGTGGATGGCCGAACAGTATGCTGCCTAAACGAAACGTAGCACAATTGTTCCCTTGGTGGGCCACTCCTGACACCCTGTGCCTGAGGAACAACTCCTTAGGACCACCAACTGAAAAGTCCACACTTTGAGAAGTAATCCTCTTGTTCTCCAAAGCAACTTCATGACCAGTTTTGAAATAATTAAAGAATATTTGCTCTCTTCAAATAAGCTTCCTTCAAGCCAGGGTTTAGTTGCTTTGTATTTCTGAGGTTTCCTGGCTTGGTTTCACTTGAAGGTCAACGTTCTTGTCCTTCTCTCCTCATTCCAGCATGTTTAAAGTTGAGAATAGTGCACTCTCTTGCTTCTCTTAGCTCTTGCTAAGACACTGGGCATGTGTCTTTCATTCACTTTCTGGAAATCTCCAATAAATACAAGTCCTCATTCTTCCAACTAGTCAAAAATAAGAAGCTCACTTTTTTTACATGTGCACTGAATTATTTTTATTCACAAATGTACCTTATATAAGTGTTTTCCCAAATATTGGAAAAACCAGGCTACACAGACCCCTAAAAATGCCTTCCATCCCTCTTTATCACCAGATCCATATCGAGATATGGTTAACTAACCCCTAAGTCTAGTAGTTAGGTTCCCCCTTCTCTACCTGATTACCAGTCACATCTGTTCCATCAGAATTCTGTACACAGAGATTTCCACATCCTGACCCTACTTTTGGTTCACTGGTTTTAAATAAATTCTTATACAACCAATTTCTGAATTGATAGAGGTATATAGAGAGCTCCTCAAGAGATTCTCAAAATAAATTTTGACTGAAGTGAGAAAAAAAAAGTAAAAACAAGTTCTTTTTTGGAATGTGCAATACAAGGGGGCACACAAAACCCCCAGAGTTTATTTATAAAAAATTGTGTATTTTTTCTTACATGTTTAAACTTTAGTCACCTTTAAAGTACGCTCCATTCAACGTGATATCGAGACTTTTTCCACTGATTAAAACAGTTTTTGAATGTGTCAATTTTGATGCCTCTTAGTGCTTCTTTTATTTGATATTTCACCTCTTCCATGTTGGCAAAACACCACTTCCCTTTGAGGACCTTTTTCATCTGGGGAAACAAACAAACAAACAAAAAATGTCACTTGGTGGCAAGATCAGGTGACTAGAGAAGGTGGGGCATGGGAGTCATGCCGTTTTGGTCAAAAACAGCTCAACACTCAGCTCAATGCAGACAGGTATGCTCATAAATCACTCATTATGAAATGGGCAGACACATTAAAAGAGTCTTCAAAAAAATATTTGTGGAAGCTGAACACAGCCTCTCACAATAGTGCCAGATGGTGCACTGATACAGGTGGGTTCCTAGAAGGGTCACCTAGCAAGGGAAGCCTCTGCTACAAGGGGCCCGCCCTCCAGAAGATAATTCCTTTTTTGTGGGGGTGGTCTTCCTTCTATTTTCCCAAATCTCAGAAAAAGTATTTTTTATTGCATTTATTTAATTGCACCCCTCAAAAAACAGCTCTGGAACCCAAACTACCAAATCCACACTTCCATTCACCACCTCTCACCACACTTAGTATTTGCTTTGTTCATTTGGTAGTTGCTACATACTGCCACTTTATTGTTAATTTGTTTATTTTGTTTTTTGAGGGTTTTTTTTTTTTGGAGTGTAGTCCTTATTAACTCCAAGACCTTGAAGGGTCAGGAGTTATCTCTCTTCCACTAGTTTTCAGGATTCCCAGTGGAGGTTTGATTACAACAAGCTTACTTGGTGCTAGATATTGCCTCAATTCACATGACTGTGCTGCTGCTACACAGGCCTGGCAGGAAGCTCTGGCCTAAGATGCTGAAGTCACTCAGAAAAAAAAAACTGCCCCCTAACTTATTGTAAATAGTCCCTTAGGAACTCCATCCTGGAGGTGGTGCATCCAAGGGGGGAAACCACTCCCAACTTTGGGTAGGAGCCTTCCCCTGTGACCCCCAGCATGGTCTTCTCAAGCTGAGATGTCACGAAAAGCCCAGGACACTTCCCAATAGGGCACTCTGAAGTTTTCAGGAAAAACAGCTGAAAAAGTGGTATTTGCTAGGTCTGATTTACAGGGCTAAAAAAAGATACTCAATGTTATAGGCTGAAGAATGCCTGGAGTTTGAAGAGTTAATGTAGTTTCTTCAGTGTATCAAAGTTCTTTTGCTTTCCCTCTAGAGGGAAATGTTGGGTTTCAGAGTTCTGCTTTCTCACTTCCGCATCCTAAACATTTTCTCCTCTCAATGCAGCTCCTCTCAGGTTCTCTGTGTCCATATGCCTTCTTTATCCTGCACATTTTTTCCTTCCAATTCCAAAATCTTTTATTTAAATATTAGATATTAATTCATACTAAAAGATGAATGACTGATAATACCTGTGCATGGAGAACTCAGATTGAATAACATGATATTTAAGAATATGGGAAAAAAAGATTGACATTGTTACTGTGAGTTCCAGAAATTAACATAGGGAAATGTAGATTAGAGGGAGAGAGACTCCTAACATAATGCAAGGAAGGCAATACTCTACTTTGCCTATATAGTCTTTATGAGAAAATTGTTTCTAAGGTGTTTTTCCATGAAGGTAGCCCCAATGCCCTGCACAGTGTAAACCTTCTTGGGAATGACAAATATAGAAAATATATGATTAACTGTCTGAGAATCAGAGGCATTCTAATAGAATGATGTAATCCAAAGAACCATTTTATATTCCAACAATTCCACATTTATGTCAGGCTGGTGGTCTCATCCTCCAAAATTTTTTAAAATTTTAATACAGAATTCAAATTCGGTGATTCACAAACCACATAAGATTATATACCTGGCCTGTAACAAACACTTATTCATCTATTTTGTCAAGAAATTGAATGCTCTTTACTGGCTAGAAACTCTGACAGGTCATAGAGCAGTGTTTATCAACCATGGTGATCTACTACACTGAAGTATGTATTCATATATTTAGTAAATATCTACTGAGCAGGGAATTTATGCCAGGTGCTATTTTATTATTTTATTTAATTATTATTATTTTTAATCCTCACCTGAGGATATATTTATTGATTTTGAGAGAGAGAGAAAGGGAGAGTGTCTGTGAGAAAGCAAAAGAGAGAGAGACAGAGAGAGACATCAATGTGAGAGAGAAACATTGATTGGCTGCCTCCCAAACATGCCCCAACCAGGATCTGACCTGCAACCTAGGTATGTGCCCTGACTTGGAATTGAACCCACAACTTTTTTTAGTGTGCAGGACGACATTCCAACCAATTGAGTCAATTGAGTCACCCAGCCAGGAGAATTTCAGGTGCTATTTTAACCACTGTGAATACAGTGGTCAACGTGGCAAACTTCCTGTTTACATGTAGTAGGGCCTTTTTTAAAAATTAAGACTGCAAATTTTTTTGTCACAAAGAATTTTCAAAATCTTTCCCAGCAATAATGCACTCTCATGTATTTTCATCCCAATACATGTTTCTGAAGAGAAGAGGTTTGAGATATTTTTATATATTCTTCCATTAGAATATGAAAGAATACATACTCCATTAGAGTATGTCACACAGAAGAATATTAGAATAGCACTTAGTGCAGGAAATGTTTTTGGAAATTATTTTTTTTAATGAAACTAAGTAGGATTCAGAATTAACAACTCATTCAATTTATCACACTAAAGTCAGAAAATAACATTTTGGAATAATAGTAACTCCCATCAACACAAGACTCAATGATTCTCAGTTCTTGGTTGGATTCATAACATGCCCTTATCACTGGCTTCCATTTGGTTATCAGATGAAGCTTAAAGTTCTGCATGTATTTGCTACCATCCAATGACAGTGTGTATAGCTTTCTGGGGAAAACACTATCATTCCATAATTCTTATACTCCATCATCAAGGACATCACACTGCTATAATGAATGCCGAAAAATGAGTGCATGATCCAGAATCTGAATTGACACCTGTCTACATTACCATTCTAGGTTTTGTTTGAACATGGTGGAGATGGAAGGAGTTGATAATAATGTAATTAAAACTTCTATCATTTGCTAATCCTTGCTATCTTTTTTCTACATCTCAGGTTTATTTCTTTTGTCCTAGACTTGCAATCATTTGATTCCTCTTTGATAGAAGTTGATCATCAAATGCTTAAAATTTGTTAGCTTTCTAAGTTGGGTTCCTGGACCCAGTTCCCATGTGTGTGTGTATGTGTGTGTGTGTATGCTCACATGTGTAGGCTTCCCCACATCAACAAGCAATTATTGGATATCCATTGCTCTTATTGCTCAAGAAAATTCCAAGAGTTTTGGGAGCTGTAAGTCAGGAACTATGGATGAAGACCAAATATACAAGGTCCATCCAAAAAAAGTCCAACCATTGTTATTATAACGAGCACCATTTGCACACATCAGTGTAACCTGGCAGCTAAGTAGACTGGACTGGAAAGCACATGCGTGAACAATGACAACTTCACCGTACTAGCCAGTGGGGGCCGTAGATGCTATTGAGTGAGCATGTGTACTATGTGGTCATCACATTCAAAATGACTGAGCAAGTAGAGTAATCAATCTGCATCAAATTTTGCATTAAGCTTGAACATTTCTCTGCAGAAACTATTTGGGTTGCTCAGAAGACCACAGTTATGGGCAACTGGTGGTTGGCAGTTTCATCAGGACACATTCCCACTTATGCATCACATCTCATGGAGATTTCTTTTGTGAAGGAAATCACCCAGGTGACTCAACTCCACTACAACCCAGATTTGGTTTGCTGTAACTTCTGACTTATCCAAAACTAAAATCACCTTTGAAAAAAAACGATGGGGCAGCTGATGACGATTGGGAGAACTGACTACTTTGAAGGGGGCTGAGGTGTCATTGTTTTATGTACAATGTTTCTTGTATTTTATATCTTTCTGAATAGACCTTCATATATATAATAAATATATTTGGTCATATGAATTATCAAATATATGTATTTCTTATAAATCACAATATCTTACCTCTCTAACAAACCCATCTGGAACTACAGCATTAAAAAAGAAAATAAAATTAATACTTTCCATCCTTTGCTAGATCTTGTTTTCCTTACTGTGAAAATTTTTTTCCCCAAAACCAATGTCTCTGATCATCCCAAATCTACTCAACAAAGCACCTGCTAGGTGCTAAGTGACAGGTGATATAGACCGTGACCCAATCCCCCACTTGACTTTTGCCTTCCATCCTGCTTCATTCCTGCAGGTCCTCTCATCTTCGGCTCTCAATTCCCTTCTCCTATTTGTGTTTATATTTCCCAGATGCAGCCTGTCTTCAATGTGTGTCAAAACTTATTTGATTCCGTCAGCAGACATTTCAGAAATATACTAGTTAAATATGTTTTGTATACATGAACAAAATAGTCAACTGATGTGATTTTTAAAATTTCAACCAGAGGTGGTGTCTTCATGTTAACATGGAGTTGAAAAGATTAACACAGAGCAAGAGAGGTCCACCTCAGAGAATCTAATTTTAAGTTCCAAACTCTCACAAAATTGCAAATATTGCATTTTAGGGAAAATTCCCCTTAAGTTTAAGTTATGGGAAGAGAGTGGAAGAGAACGGGAATGCCTGGCAGCCCAAATTTCCTACATGGGAAATTGTTCAGCACATTGCTAATTAGAGCCATATTTTATTAGCAACAAATGTGGCCATCGACAGAGCAAGAGCATTTATGAACATCTTTCTGCTGGGAACTCATTGCTCAGTTAATATATATTTCACTGCCCTGATAACTTTGAAGACCACTGCAAGTAGCAAATAGTGATTAAAAAAGGAAACATGAGAGCTGAAACAATGTCAGAATTTTAACATAACACCTGTGAGTAAATTTGAGAATCCTAATATAAAAACAAGTTTCTCAATATTTCCAGGAATTAAACATAAAGTTCAGTAAAAATTGTGGGAACTCAGTGTAGTAATCAACCAAGGGGATTTAATGCATTTTAAGAGGTAAAAATACCATACACTGTCTAAAATTATTAGATTTTCAAGTGGTGAATTGTAGCTCTCTAGTTAATTTTCCTTTTCCAAGAAATTTACTCTGGTTTAAAGACTTCCTAACATTTTTCACTTGTTATATTCCTCACTTTACAGCACAGAATCCCATAGGACTCTTCCCTTGCTTGTAAATTGTGTCAGTTGTTGGCTGTGTTTGCGTCTCACTTCCTTTATCATGTTACAAACTAAGCAGCCACAAGTTTCCTTCTCACCCTGTGCCTCTCATCACATCCAGGGCTGAGCTGTGCGTGGTGTGCAGTCAGAAATGCCTATTGAATGAACTTCTTGTCTATGTTGATCCTATTAACCAGATAATTGCCTAATCTCCACTTGGCTTTGTGCTCTATAGGCACAACATAACAGGTGAAGTGAATAAAAGCTCTCTTCAAGCAAATACGCTCATGAATGGGGTCTTTTTCTGAGAGGGCATGGTCGCCTGTACCTCTGGAAGACAATATTCATCTCACACCAATGAGCAGATTAGACCCAGAGCAAAGTTGACCCAAAAGATCAGATTTAGTATAAACACAAACAAATCATTACAGAGAAGTCAGGGGGAGGCCGCACACCCAACAAGACTTTCTCCGTCCATCTCCACTTTTCTCTCAGTAAACATCTGAACCGCAGACATTCCAATCTCCATCAACACTGTTTACTTGGGCTGAGGCAAAACTCAATAAGATCGATTCCAAGTTACTTACAGAGCTAGATATACAGAAGAGGAGAACTGTGGTATGAATGTGGGGAAAGAATAGAGAGAGAGGAAAGGAAAATAAAAAAATGACATGTGCTAGCACATACAACAGTCAGGTTGCTACATATGTCATGAGATTGTGGGGAATGACCCACCTCTCCACAGATCCATTGCATTTCAGGCTATGAGTTAATCAGATTTAGTTAACCAGTATTTCAGGAGACATTCTACTATTCCTGAAGGTCAAGAATGTTCACTTGAAAAAAGTTATTTCAAGCAGCTACCTGTATGTCTTATAGCCCAACCCTCGATACATAATAATATAAATATGTGACCCATCACAATATGTTCATATTGGGTAACTACAGAGAATATTTTGGCAAGGGTGCTTAATCTAAAATGTTCAATTTTAATCAGTTTGAACTATGGTCTGTCTTTCTGTGAACTGAAAGCTACCAATCAATTTTCCTTTATCTTTTTTTTCTGTTTTTCTTACCCAAGGCAATGCCTTTTGTAAAAGGGTATTTATTTTTAATGGATTTTTTAATGAATTTTTCAGTCAAGCTATTAATAATGCCATTAATTATAGGCAGCTTGTATTAAAGTGCACGCTGGCCTCTTAATCCTGACCCCCAGCTATTGGCTCGCAGCTAATCCAGCCTGGTGCTTGGCAGAGAAGGGCAGGACTCAGCCAGCGGCTGCTAGGAAACGGGATAGGAAAGGCAGACGGTGGGATAAGAGGGAGGAGGGCCCGAATAGAACGTTTTGTCTCTTCTTTGCCACAGGGCCTGAAGTTTAAAGCCAGATGATGTGGGTGTGGGGTGGGATAATCCCGTGGATGTCATACAAGCACTTAGAAGAACTTCCCAGTGGAAGGGCTTTGCTCTGCCTTCAAGGCCTGGCTGGTTTGATAACCCCACAGGAGCATTGCGTTGCCTTACCTGAGGCGTTATGTGCGCCTGCCTGGGCTCCAATCTGCTGAAATTGACCAGACAGAAGCCTCGGCCGCATAATGGATTACAATCCGTAGCTTTCTTTCGTTCTCCACCCCAGCTTCCTCGCATTAAGAAAAGTGTTTAATTACCATTTGCTGTCAAGATAATGCAGGGTTCAGGATTTCATCCATTAGTGAAAACGCTGCTGTGGGTTCACGGCGATGGGCGTGTTGTGTATTTTTAAGAACGTTGCCAGGTAGCACGAGCAAACTATTAGGTTTCGGTGAGTAATAGCAAGCTTTGGGAAGTCTTTTGTTGATTGTTAAGTTTGACATAGGAGTTCCATTTGAAAGAGGTAAGCCACTTTAACGTGAAGTTGGCAGTAAAAAGGCTGCAAGGGACTGCAGCAGCGCAAACTGGAGAAAGGAAACGTCAAAAATAATACCTTGGAAATAGTGAAAGTAGACACTGAATGCATTTTTATCAAGATGAGGCAAAAAGGAAGGGAAATAGAAACTCATGGGTCTTCTTGACAGCAACTTTGTCTCTCAAGAGGAAGTGGTTGCATGTAATTGGTATGAGAGAAAATATTGTCTGTAATAACAAATCCATTCTAATCACAATAAACAATAATCCTCATGGCATTAGTTTATGAAGGATAGTGTTGCAGCTATTTTCAGGTGCAATGATTTTGACATAAGCCAAGGTGAAATCTCACTTTTAATTAATAGCTCAAATGAGTCTGGGTTCAATTCTCTGAAGAAATGAAAACAAGTTAAGGGGTTTATTTCACATTGGATTTTGTGTTGAAATGGAAGACTTTCATGGGGAGTTTATTTCAGAACCAATTGATTTATTAATGATACTTTAATTTTTTCAACTACAAACCAGTTTTTCATCTGTCTAAAAGGATTTCTGCCATTAAAAATAAAAAATGGTTCCTGGCTGCCGTGGCTCAGTGGATAGAGCGTCGGCCTGCGAGCCAAGTGTCGCTGGTTCGATTCCCAGTCAGGGCACATGACTAGGTTGCTCATCAGGTCCCCAGTTGGGGGCGCGAGTGAGAGGCAACCACACAGTGATCTTTCTCTCCCTCTCTTTCCCCTTTCCCCTCTCTCTAAAAATAAAATAAATAAATTAATTAATTAATTTTAAAAAGAGAATGCTTTAAAAAAATAAATAAAAATGGTTGTTTTTACTAGGACAAATTTGGATAATGACATCACATGAGGTTAAATTGGTTTTTCATGTAACCCACGTATACCACATGGCTTGCATAAGTCTGGGAATGTGCTACATTTTGAGAATGGAGTAGTGAACAAAGCGTAGTTCTACCTTTACCAAGCTTAAAGTTAGCCTGAGTGCCTTAGTAATGCCAACTTCTATCTTTGTCTCTAAAAGTTTAATTCACACCACACCCCTGCCCAGCCATATAGGAAATGAAAAGTAAATTAGGGTTTGATCATATACATGCCACGAATCACCACCAAAATGTTTCTAAAGAATACTGGAGATGTCCAATATCAAATACATGGGGGGAAAATTGTTTCCTTCATCACTTCTACCTTTGATGAGTATAGAATTTTTCTGATAAAGCTAAGAGCATGCATCTTTACCCATCGAAAATAATCTTCTCTGATGACATCCATGTGGAATTATCTTATGGAAGAGTTATATGTGCCATTAACTTCCTATGACTGGGAGCAGGGCTTGAAGATCTATTGCATCATTTGAGAGGCTGTGCTGGTCCGTTCATCACTCTCTGGCCTACATCCATGCTCTTTCAAGCTCTAGGTACTTGAAGGTCAAGCCATACCCTGAGCTCTGGACTGAGTAAGGAGAAATATTCTTCACATGCCCCAAACAATGACTCAATTTACCCTGTTTTCTTAGTATATGTAAGAATTTGGCTTATCATTTCAGAGGATAAGCAGAGTTCCTCTGTTTATTGCCAATAGTTTATATGCTTGACTTCCCACCAAACTGAAATCTTGGGGAGCAAAAATTGAACTTTTTTTCTTCTCAGTCTTCTCAGTCTACTGCAGTGAAAGAGAGTTAGCACTCAGAACACTTAAGGGAGTGAGCGTGAAAGGTGTAAAACTGAAATGAATGGAAAGTAAGATGCGAGGAAATTTTAATTTTGTTCTTGGGAAAGCTGGTTCCTATTAAATTGTCATTGAACACTTGATCCTTTTATCCTTATTTCAACCCTTCTATCCAAAGCTGGATAATCATGACCTGTTAGTTAACCTCTCTAGACCATTATTTCCTCATCTTTAAAATGGGAATAAAAATCCCTGCTTCTCAGTGTAATGGAACTTAAAGAATGCAAAATTCCCATAAAGGAACATGAGTGGAAGTTCAGTATAAGGCAATGAGCTTATTACACTATACTTGCTGTTTTCTGACACAGCACAAATTAAAACCATACCACATGGCATTCTTTTTGTTGAGCATGTCCTTTCCAGGACAAGAACTATGCCCATTCTTTGATTTAAGTCCTGTGCCTTATTGCATCTGCCTGATTTAGCTGGAGATTAGACCTCATTGGCCACTGCATAACTGTGATAGATTATAAACCTGGAAGCCAGCTTTATATAATCAGGAGATGCAAGAGCAAACAGAGTCCTCACTAAACATTACTGAGAACCTTCTGAGTCCCTTTGTGAATTTCTCCATGCTTAAAAAATATTTGGATTCATTTTTTTAATTTAAGGGGCTTAATGTTACTTATGGCTTATCAGAGTTCAAATTCAAAATCGGGACAAACCATTCCAATTGGGTTACTGTCATTCTGCTACTTAACTGGAGATGAGAAAGAATCCATGTACCTTTAGTTTTATGAGCACTTTGCATGAAACTCATTAAAAGAATAATCTATACTTACATGTGTGAGCTAGGCATTCTTCCTACTAGATTCGTGGATTTGTTAACTCTGTTTTAAAACAAGCAGTAGAATGAAATTAGACTGGTGGTGACAGACTCAGGATGTGTTAGAGGCCAAGATTATGTGGCTGTGGATGTGGTATCTCTCTTCAGAAGATGCCATAGTTGATGTGTCATTGCTAATTTAGTTGTCCTAACGTATTTGTGGTTTTCTATGCTTTAGGGTTTTGCATTAACTCAAAATTTCAACACTTTTCAGAACAAATGAAACTATAAATTTGCTAGTTGATTCCAAGTGTGTTGGTAGTTTCATCATGTATTTGAAGTTTTTCCCATTTTTTCCCTCAGAATCTTTCCTAGAAAGCTCGGCTTCCTGTTATGGTGAGGGAAACTTTACAGTCATCTCCAATTCCAACATTTGATGTTAACTTCATTATCAATCAGCGCCCTAGGAGGTTATCAGTTCATTTAAATGTTTATAGCACAGTGCTATGAACAAGATAGACAGTGGTTTTCTTGTCCAGCATTTATCTGAGAATCGTCGGCAGCTGTCCGTCTGGAGAGACGATGGTGTAGCTTCTTAAGAGTCTATCTGCACCGCCTAGAATGGCTGTGCAGTCCGACTCGGGAGTGACACGGTATCTGTCTCCTCCCGTGTTGAATCGACATCTTGCGATGACACTGGAGTGTCCTCTCCAGTGAAGCTGAAGCTACAGAGCCTGGGCAGGGTGATATGGAGGGTCTGCTGTTGCCCATGCAGCAGACCCTTATCTGAGAATACAATAGAAGATTCAAGGGTCTAATCCTCTGATCACAAAAGCTACATTCAGTTCATTGGGCAATGTGTGCCAGGCAATTTTTATGTCTCTATTCATGCCTGCTCTTTAGTGTCTTCTTTTAATTTTATCCTCAGCCTTCATGAATCTTACCTTTTTTATCAGTTATATATAAAGTCATTGTAATTTCTCAGAAATTTCTCTATAGAAAAGTTTTGTGAAAACAGTGGAATAATCTCTGAGTTCAGCTTAGTTTTATATGTCTGTCATTGACTATATTGTCTGTTTTCTGTGTGGGAGACACTGCAATTTTATACACTGTGGAACTATTTCAGAACATAAATTCTACACTTAAATATATTTAAAGTAAATCAGGCACACGAAAAGTTAAATTCTTCTGAGATAAGACTGAGAAGGATCTGATTATTTTCACGAGGGATGCAAAATAAAACACAGAATTTTTTGGCACATCAGTGTTGGAGTTATTAGACAAGGCCTTAAGGAACTTACATTTTATAATTCTTCCTACCCTCTCCCTTTCCCACACCCATTCCCAAGTAAATAACACAAAAGACTTAGTTTCTATCTGAAGGGAAAGCAGCCTGTGTTTATGAATGGTATTCCTCTTACAACTATGACTCGCTTTCCCCACTTCTGTGTTCAATATGCCACTTTAGAAGACCAAATGGAATAAGCCCTTGCTTTCACATAGCACCTCATCTTGATTTTACAACGCATTTTTACATTTATTTCTTCATAGTATCCATGTAATAACCTTATGCAGTAGATTTAAAAAAAGGGGGGGGGGTTGTTATCTCCATTTATAGATTAGAAAATTTAGGCTCAGAAATTCAAGTGATGCCCACCATCCTATAATGTTCAGTGGCAGGGTTAAGATTTGATTCCAGATCATCTAAGTCTCCATCCAGTGGGTTTCCCTTCATGCTAAGTTTCGTTCATTGCACTTAATGTTGACAGAAGTTAACCTGACTTCTTATAATGTGTGAACAAAGCTGTGACAGAAACTGGGTTGATAAGTTAAATTATACAAAGTTAAACTTTCCATTTAACCCCAGCATTCTAATTGTGTTTCTGGGCCACTCTGGAATGTTTAGTCTATGTAATAAAGATTAAGAGGATCCCAGCTAGCACCATCTACCCTTCCCAACTCCCCACCTTGTAAGCCTCAGAGATATTTCTCACAGGGCTTCCGGTTCCACATCTGATCAGAGTGAGGAGAGATGTGGTATCTTCAGTGGAAGACTATAAAAATTAAAACTAGATATTTAAGAACATTTAGCTCCTTAAAATCATATATTAGGTAATTAAGGAAAAATAGGTAATTTCCTCAAGATGTCTTAGAAAACTGAAATAGTAACTTAAGGAATCTGAAGGGGAAAAGATGCACTAACATAAGTTCTAAAATAATTCCAGGACTATTCGCCTCAGTCTCTCACTCAACTGAGTGTGGATGATGAGAGATGGAGGAGGCATAGAGAATGTTACAAGCCATCTCACAGTCTCCAGTTCCAGGTGAATGGTCTAGGAACATGAGTCCTGTGCGGACACAGTCAGGGAGAGAGAATTAGTCTTTCTGGAGTCCTCTTCCTTCCATCTTTCAATTAATTTGTTGGCAGGAAAAACTAGTCTTTTGCCAAACTCTTTGTTCTTAGTATATGGTCACACGGGTCCTTCTCTCTCTCTCTCTCTCTCTCTCTCTCTCTCTCTCTCTCTGTATTTTAATAACCTTCAAAGAAAAGGTACATGATATTAGGGTAGTGTTGCCAAAATGAACCTTCAGTTAATAAATCTATAACTATTTCAAGTCCTTGATCTGTTTGCTTGTTTCTCTTGTTCATTCTTGCCTTTTCTTTCTCTTCATTTCTGATGGCATGTCTTTAAAATGTCATCATTTAATTTTATTTATGTTTTTGAGATGATACAACTGTTTTTACTATATTTCCATGAGTCCCTTTTCCTTTTTGCTAGATACCCTCACCCCCAACCTCCCCATAGCTGTCATCCTGCTCTCTATCTATAAGTCTGTCTCTATTTTGCTTGTTAGTTCAGTTTGTTCATTAGATTCCACATATGAGTGAGATCATATGGAATTTGTCTTTCTCTGACTGGCTTATTGCACTTAGTATAATGTTCTCCTGGTCTGTCCATACTGTCACAAAGGGTAATTTTTTCTTCTTTTTTATAGTTGAGTAGTATTCCATTGTATAAATGTCTTATAGTTGTTTTATCCACTCATCTACTGATGGACACTTGAGCTGCTTCCATATCCTGGTGATAGTAAATAACACTGAAATGAACACAGGGGTGCTTATGTTCTTTCAAATTAGTGTTTTGGGTTTCTTCACATATATTCTCAGAAGTAAAATCAATGGGTCTTTTAAAAGGCAGGCCCATTTTTAATTTTTCTCAGGTTTCTTCATACTGCTTTCCTCAGTGGCTGCACCAATCTGTATTCCCACCAACAGTGTACAAGGGCTCTCCTTTCTCCACATTCTCTTCAGCACTTGTTTGTTAATTTATTAATGGTAGCCACTCTGGCAGGTGTGAGGTGATATTTCATTATGCTTTTAATTTGCATTTCTCTGGTGATTAGTGATGCTGAACGTCCTTTCATATGTTTATTGGCCGTCTATATGTCCTCTTTGGAGAAATGTCTATTCAGGTCCCTTGTCCAATTTTTAATTGGAGTGTGTGTGTGTTGAATTTTATAAGTTCTTTATAAATTTTGGATATTAACCTGTTATCATTTTAAATACTCTCTGGAAAATAATTTGATATTATTTCTAATCCCACTACTTTTCTTTTCTTTTCTTAGGGAAGTTCCAAATGGCTGATACTTTGTTGTGCCATGTCACTTGCTATTTAGTATTGACAGCTGGGTTATGGATTCAAGGGAAGGGAAGAGTCAAAGAACAAAAGGAACCCAATTCATGTTGGAGATTCTCTGTCTTCCCTGTGGGACTGTGTTTTTGTTTGTTCTTCAGAGGAATGCATACTGATCAGGCTAAATTTAAGATCCACAGGGAAGTTGTAAATATTATAAAATTATTTGTGTCCCAAACAGGGTAACACACTTTATGATTTCACAACGTACTGATGAATCTCAGTAAAGACAAAGGGTTTTTTTTGTTGTTGTTTTTGTTTTTGTTTTAAAGCAAAGTAAATAGAATGCCCAAGGGATTGGAGTTCCCTCTCATTTTTTACTTTCTCTATTTTCTCTTACTTCTTTATAGCCCCTACCCCTCCAACATTTCTCCTTGGGAGATACACAACTCCCAAGGTTATAGCAACAACAAAAATGACACTCATCTTTCAGAGTAAACAAAGGCTGTGCTTGCATACGGAATCTGCTTTATTGGCCCGATTCAGCAAACGCCTTTCACATATTCTGTAACAGCAGGGATCGGGACACAGCTTCTGGAATCCAAAACTGCCTAATGGAATTCTGACAAATAAGATCAATTCAGAATTTCAGTTCTATCTGATTTCACCACATGCATGTAGACAGTGTGGTATGATACATTTGTGGATAGCTGTGATATGAGGATTCCAAGATATCATAATATGCCTGTTCCTTTTACTTTATAGCTTAGCTCAATATGAAAAAATAAATTAAAAAACTAGAATATCTAACGATAAATGTCAATAGGTGTACGATATATCGTCGTCGGCGGCAGCCGTCCGTCTCGAGAGACGATCGTGTAGCTTCTTAAGAGTCTATCTGCACCGCCTAGAATGGCTGTGCAGTCCGACTCGGGAGTGACACAGTATCTGTCTCCTCCCGTGTTGAATCAACATCTTGCGATGACGCTGGAGTGTCCTCTCCAGTGAAGCTGAAGCTACAGAGCCTGGGCAGGGTGATATGGAGGGTCTGCTGTTGCCCATGCAGCAGACCCCCCCTCTCTTCGCAGCTGAAGGGTCCAAGGGAAAGACGGAGTCAATACAGCTTGGGTTCAGGTGCGCCGCAGGAGTTGCCGGTGTTGACTACAACGTCAAACCGCCTTAGGGACTCCGGCTCCGGATTTTCTGTCGGGGTTTACTCCCTTAGCCTTTCCCCTGAAGAGGTATGCCGCAAGGCAGCGGAGGTTTTTTGGAGTCAGAGTTTTCCTTCTCTGATGTGCCCTGACTGGAAGATCGAACCAGCGACACTTAGCTTGCAGGCCGACGCTCAATCCACTGAGCCAAACCAGCCAGGGGTGTGTATGGTATATATATGTATGTATATATATAGTATTATTTTATAGTCACATTTAAAGAACAATTTCATAAATATTAATCCTAACTCATTTTAATGAACCACAAAAAATAAAAAGCTAAAGTATAATTTCTTCACTTTCATTGTATTATCTTCCTCTTTGACATCAAGAAACCCATATAGTATAACATAATATAATATAACATAATATAGTAGAGTTGAATCTATTCAGTCTAGTTTATAACAGGAGTCAGAAAAGTTTTCTGGGAAAGGACAAGATAGTGAATATTTTAGGTTTTGTGGCTTATGTGATGTCTGAACTACTCAACTCTGCCATTATAATGAAAATGAAATCATAGATAGTAATGTGGTTGTGGGCCAATAAAACATTTTTTAAAGAACAGGTAGCAGCCTTCCCATGGATCATAATTAGCCCTATGAAGTATAGTGTGAGAAAGACCTCATCAGTTTTTGATACGAATACAAATTTTCCACAATGGTATAGTTAATATAATATTAAGTATAACCTTTCCGTTAATCTTTCCCTTGTAATATTGTTCCCTAGAAGTACTATTATTCAGCAAAATCTGAATTTATCTTTCCATTCATTGGTAAGTAAAGAAAGGTTATATTCAACATGTATATGAGTAAATCATTGTGCTCGATTTTGTAAGAAAATAAATGTATATATGAGATGGAATTCTAGATTCCCCAAGAATTTACAATATGGTTAGAATTGTAAGGGATTAACCATTAATTGAAATGCAAGATAGACTTGGAAAAGTGTCATATGAAAAGGTAATTTTTTTATTTAAATTTATTTATTTATTTTAAATTTTTATTTTCTTTAAATTTATTTTTCATTGTATTTTTTTCATTACCATTTGTCCCCCTTACACCCCACTCTCCACCCTGCAATCACCACAGTGTTGTCCATGTCCATGGGTCCTTTTTCCTTTTTTCTCAATTTCTCCATCCCCTAACCTCACCCAGAGCTGTCAGCCTGCTCTCCATCTGTGAATCTGTTTCTATTTTGCTTGTGAGTTCAGTTTGTTTATTAAATTCTACATATGATTGAAGTCATATGGTATTTGTTTTTCTCTGACTGGCTTATTTCACTTGGCATAAAATAACTATAGCACATATATATAATGGAACACTACTCAGCCATAAAAAAGAAGAAAAATCTACCCTTTGCAACAACATGGATGGACCTGGAAAGGTATTAAAAATATGTTATGTTGAAATCCAGAAAAAGCGAAGTGATTGTTAAGACAGGAAGAATACTAAAGTATCTCTTGGAGTCAGTCAGTATGCCAAGTGCTTTTGATTTATCGATTTCTCATCTAATCCTGAAAATTCACCTAAGATAATAGCATTATTCTTTTCACTTTTTTTCAAATTAGAAAACTAAGACTCAGAGGAGATAGATTAATTCAAAATATTCTTTATCCTTGTTTTCCTTTTGCTTTAAGGTCATGGTAGGAGGTGTGTTTACTTATTTCTGTTCAGCACAACTCAGAGAAGTACATGAAAACTTTTACTTTCTGTCAAAGGCAGAAGCAGAGAGAGGTAGAGTTGCCTCTGGGCTCACAGTAACTTAACTAAAAAGCTAGATTAGAATTTGCAGCCTGCCCTTTTTAAACCATATCTGAATGCACCACTGTACAAAAGGTCAAGATCTAAACCACACTGCATTGGTAAAAAAAAGAAAGTGAGGAATGGCCCGTGAGTTTAATCACACTTGGAACAATGGCATTAGACTATTTTGAATGAAATACCAAAACACATCAGTAAGTATATAAAGAGATGATAAAAACTATCACGAGTTGATACTTCTGAAAACTCTGCAAAGCTAAACTAAGGCAGAATAAATCTCAGATGCCATGAGGATACTTCTAACAGCTTTTGCCAGTGTTTACATATTAAAGTTCATTATACATATCTTTATTACCTCATTGAATGGTAAGTCATTTCAAATCCAGGACCCCAGTTTTCTCTTCTGGAGCAATAAAAAGCTGCAGCCATATTATTCACTCAGAAACTTGCTGTGATCTAAACCTATGAATTACATACATGTGGCTTTTCGGTATGAACCTTTCTATCAGACTTTAGAATTAAGTACTAAGCCAGAAAACACATGACCTAACACAGAGTAAAAACTAGAGACAAAACAAGTAATACTGACTTTAAACATATCTTTTGGAGTAAACAACTCTATTTAAAAAAAATTGAATTAAGATGTATGTGTAGTGTTCCACGGCTTTGGTATTTTTCATAAATCCTCCAAAGGCAGAGCTCTCAGGGTGTTGGATCTCATGAAAAGCCTTTGGGAAGAGAAAGTTCATTGTGCCTCTTCCTCCTGAGCACTGCTGAGTAGATCTGAGGCCCAAGAACAAGGGATCAGGTAATCAGGGGCTAATGGTTTTCCACTTTTTCTTTGAGATGATTAAGGTATGCCTGGTTTGTGCCTCATTCCTTTTTCTTGCATTACAAACATTATACATAACAGGAAACTCTGCCTCCACCAGCCAGAGACTTTGTTGGGCATCTCCACTATTAGTGCAGGCAACCTGATCAATTAGTCCATTTAACGAGAGCTTCCCAGCCAGCCTCCCTCTGGAAAATAGGTGAGAAATTCTTATATTCCTCTCAATATGTTAATCAGACAACTGGTATCACAGTTCTCTAACTGTGTAATACCAGTCCCCCTTGGCAGATATATTTTATTTGGATAATGATGTGAAATTTAAGATCTACGTTTCAATTGTGCAGAGCCATAGGCAGTTGTCAATTTTAGTGACAGACATAGACCTCGAGCTAAATTCCTGTGCACAAGCAAAAATTCCAACAAGCGTAGCACAATTCTGCTCCCTTAATAGAAATACATTTTCTCCCATCGAGGGGCAGTATTTTTAAACAGTTCATCACATCTCTTGGTACCAGCAAATCATTAATGCTCTCGAATATTGCCTTTAACATGGGCATTGGTGACTTGAGCCATCAACCAGCTTGACAGGAAAGCAGATGGTTATAACCTGAGAGACTACTTCTTCTCTAGGAAAACAGTGCTGAATATATATATTCTATATTATCTCTCTGCAGTTTTTCTATCAACGTTGCTAGTTAATAAGTCCAAACTCCAAGGTGAAAAAGAAGAGCTCTCAAATGCTGAATTTCTGAGACCTTACAATCTACATACTGGGGAGAATTCCCACTGCTGATCTTGCTGTTGGCAATTATATTAAAGAAACAGCTAGCAAGTGAACTTTGTGGGCTGGGGCATTGGTAATGTGATGAGCGGCCTCTCACCTCCAGGTCACAGGTTCAAATCCAACTGTGGCTAATGGGGGCTGAACAGTGTCTGGTATTCTAAGTAAAATTATTTGTTAGGTTTGTGAAAATACACATCAGAACCTCAGGCAAATGTACCAAAATAAACATCACAATTAATCCTAACCCACTGGTCTTGTGACTTAGCACTTAGTTTTAACCAGCCAAGTAGAGAAGAAAGAAGGGAAAACAACATCTGCAAATTATGTGCTCCTCTTGCAGAACTGCTTTGTACTGTATCCTAAAGGTAAATAAATTGGGGCTTTGTCTAAGTAGAGAGCAAAGGAATTCCAGAGACAAGACTCCGCTTCCATGAAATGCAAAGCAGGGACACCAGCAGAAGGAGCTGGCTGAGTTTTCCTGCTCCAGTGTGGACAGGGAAAGATGCTGTCTTTCCATCAACTTGCTTACATGATTCCAGGCACTAATCTGTGGCACAAATAGAAAAAGAAAGGATCCGGGGATGGTATAATACTCATCAGATTTCCTCTCTGAACCTTATGTTCTCATTTGTAACATGAAGGGTTTAGGGGAAAAAATCCCTGAAGCCCCAGCTAGCTTTGTGAGTCTGCAATTCTTATGCCTACAGCTCTGAGCTCTAGAATGTGAACAGCTCTTTATGTCCTGATTGAGCCAGTATCAGCACCTTCTCCATGCCCAGCAAAGACACACTGAAATCTTTGACATGTACCCACACGCAGGCTTGGAAGTCACCAGGGAAAGACCTAAAATCTGTCTCTGTTCCTCCAAGCTGTGTGTCCTGCAAGGAAATTCCTTTTATGGAGCCTCAGGTAGGTCCCTCACCCACAAAAAGAGGTAATATCTACATCCAAGTGTGTGCCTGGTACATAGTATGTGCCTAATAAATAGTATACATTTTATTAATAATTATCTTTTCACTACCCCATATCCTCACCCCAGAACCATTATAGGGTTGATATTTCTTATTCACTCACTCCGGGGACACTGAAATTTGAACTTATCTTTTTTTTTTTTTTTTTAATCTATATAATTAGAAAAAGTGAGCTACATGGTGCCAGCTCTTGACTATTACAACTTTACTTCTGAATAAAGTGAAGATGATTACTCTGCTTAAACTGAGGACTGCAGAGACTGATAGGGCAAAAAATGTACTTTGACTATTCTTGAAAAAACCTTTAGTAGGACAAAGAAAGAAGCTGAAAGTATATTCAAAACTGGATTCACTTATAAAGAGACATTGGGTGATAAATCAATTTCAAGCAGGTGATTGGAGATGGCTTTACAACTCACATTCAGTTCCTTTCTGGATTCAGTTTGGCAGTTTACCTCCAGCCCCCACGTATTTCCCCTGACTACATATGATGTCTGTTTGGAAAAAGTTCAGCCATTGTAAAGATAATAAGAACATTTTGCATGAAATTGATGTAACCTGGCAGCCACAGAGAGTGAACTGGAATGCACATGTGTGAACAAAGAGGACTTCACTGTACTAGTCAGTGGGGGCTGTAGACGCTGTTGAGTGAGCATGTGCGCTGTGTGGCCATCACATTCAAAATGGCTGAGCAAGTTGAGCAAAAAATCTGCACCAGATTTTGTGTTAGGCATGAGCACTCCTCCATGGAAACTATTCAGATGAGTCAGAAGGCCACAGTTATGGGCAACTGGTGACTGGCAGCTTCATGATGACAACACGCTTACTCATGTATCATGTCTTGTGCAGAGTTTTTTTGTGAAACATCAAATCACACAGGTTACTCAGCCCCACTACAGCCTAGATTTGGCACCATGCAATTTCTGGCTTTTCCTAAAACTAAGATTTCAGATCATTGATGAGATTTAGGAAAAAATGATGGGGCAGCTGATGGTGACTGGGAGAAGTGTGTGAGGTCTCAAGGTGCCTACTTTGAAGGGGACTGAGGGATCATTGTCCTATGTAGAGTGTTTCTTGTATCTTGTGTCTTCTTCAATAAATGCCTCTATTTTTCATATTACATGGCTCAATATCTTCTGGACAGTCCTCATTTACCCAAATTGACAATTGTTAACAGCAATGACTCATCAATTGATATTTCCTGATTAAAAGAGAAAATCTTATGGGAGATAAAGTTTTCTTTGACTACTTAAATTATTTTCATACTTACAAATATAGAACAGGTTTTCTCAACCTTGACATTATTGGCTGTTTACAAGGATAAATCTTTGTTATAGGGACTATTCTGTGCATCTTAGGGTGTTCAGTAGAATCTCTGGGCTCTACCCACCAGATACAAATAGCATATTCCTTGTTGTGACAACCAAAATGTCTCCAGATATTGTCAATTGTCCCCTAGGGTGTCAAAATCCATCTATTTGAGAACAACTGATCTAGAGGCTGCACCCTCCCCTCCTCAAGCCATCTAGGAAAATAATGCCAGTGGAAGGTAAGTAGATGGCATTCTCCCAAAAAGCAAAGGGGTGTAATTTGTATTGTGTTTACCCAACTTTCAAGTTAGAAGTAACCATTGTTTGTCTCTGCTCCCTAAGCCCCACGTAGAGCTGTGGAAATATATATATATACATATATATATATATATATATTGGGCTGTAGTGTTACCTTGGGATTTAGAAACAGAAACTGGAGGATTGGTGTTCGTTTTTATTTGACAGTTTTTGAGATTCTTTGTCTATTGATCTTTGATGTTTTCCAGATAGAACACACAACAACATACAGCTTAGTTGTTGATTAAATATTATATATATATATATATATATATATATATATATATATATATATATATATATAAATCCAGAAAAGAATTGGTAGAAATCCAACCACAAAGGGACACTACTGCAATAGAAAGTAGTTATTCAAGAGACAGAGCATGACAGAGCTGGAGCCATGGAGGAGGAAATCAGAGACCTAAAAGGATGCCAGCCTCACAACCAGAGCTGTGTGCTTTCAGAGCTCTAAGACAATAAATAGATTCAGTGTTCTCTTAAGACTGACTGACACTTAAACTTTATTATGAGCGAATATGTCAAGATAATAACAGAAAAGTGCTGAAAATATGCAAAGAAAATTATTACACAATAACCTTCATAACTCAGAGGGGAAAAAGAGATAACTGGACCAGCCACACCATCTAAGCAATAGTTTGAAACCAGTGAAACTGGATTGGACAGCTTCCTGGCACTCCAAATGCAGGCACTGTTCTGGACCATATGTATATAAGGATATAAATGTAACTGATGTCTTACAAAGATCCTTGATCACCAGGTAATTTTGTAGGGTACTTTGGCAGTTTGCCCAAGCCTCTTCAAATGTGTGTTGTTACATGTCAGTTACAGAAATATGTTACTAACAATTCTTTTTTTTCTGTTATGTGCTATGTACTGAAATAGCACAGTCCCAGTTGTTCTTACCATCTCACATTTGTTCTTAAGAACCAGACTCAGATGAGCCTGAAGAATAATATATTTGGGAATTTATGCCTTTAGACTCTCCCACTTTGTCCGTGCTAGGGGTCTGGGAAGAGGCAAGTAGAAATAGGATGGTAGAAAGAGGGGATGGAGGAGACAAGGAAAATGGGTAGAGTTAAATATTTTCCACCCATTTGTTGGAAGATCTTTGTAAACTTCCCTCCCTTCTTCTCATGTGCCAGTAGCCACATGAGAATGATGTTGATTATTTCAGAATCAATTAAAGGGCCACTTGTTGGTCCCACAGTAAGACTTGCTTCTGCAGGAACTTTTTTGGGGTTTGGAACTAATCTATTAGCTGTTCCATTCCAATGTCTTTTCCTTGATGCCTGTAAGGAATTTAGAAATACCCATTCCCCAACCTCCTCCCCACTCAAAACACCACCAGTGGTAGTGTGTGCATTTTACTGTTCACCAATGCAGAATAGTGTAAGCTCCCTTTCTGAAGCAAAGGCAGGCATGTTGAGCCTGCAAAAGGGTCCCCAGTGGATAGTGGGAGGTCTCTCTGTGCAGAGAGACAAGACTCAATTAGCATTTTCAGCCAAGTACAAGTTAAGAGTCATATTTTCTTCAAAAATAAAAAGACAGCAAAACATACATTATAAACACCTCAAGAATTCACAAAAATAGTTTTCACCTCTAATGATAGTTTTAACAACTAATAAAGGAATGTTCTTGGGACTTAAATGAGACAAGATGTTCAATCTCAAACTTCCTTTCCATTGAAATGTGTAGAAGATGAGCAATGTTCCCTTAGTTGGCACAGCAGCTAGAGAAATTGTGTGGGTGGTTTTTGAGTGATTTGTAAAACAGAATAATAGCAATTATCTTACAAAGTTACTTTGTATGACATCAAATATGATGGTCTATGAAAGCATTTTGAAAATAGAGGGAAGGTGGTTGAGGGCTGAGTGAAAAAGGTGAAGGGGTTATGCAAAGAAAAACAAACAAACAAAAAAAAACCTCATAGAGAGGGCAGTATGGTGATTACCAGTAGGAAAGGGGGTAGGGAAGGTAGAAGAGGGTAAATGGGGGGGGGGGGGCAAATGGTGATCGAAGGAGACTTTACTTAGGGTGATGAACACACAGTACAATATCCAGATGATGTGTTATAAAATTATATTACCTGAAACCTATGTAATCTTAACCAATGTCACCCCAGTAAATTCGATTTAAAAGAAAAAAGAAAAAAAGAAAGCACTATACATATTTTAAAATGGTAACCCATATTGAATTACTGCTAATAAACACAAAGTCTGCATAATAGTAAGGAGAACATCTGCTAATTTATAGGCATTTCATTAAAATGCTAAATATTAATACATTTCAGTTCTGCCTTCACTTAGTGCTGGTTGAATCATGAACCTCATCAAGGAACCATTAAAGGCTCAAGTTCGGCCCCTTACAAAAAGAACAACACAGACCTGTTTCTTGCTCCCTGGGGGCTCAGAAACCAATTTATAAAATAATAATGTGGGCAAAAAATTTACAGACAATAGGTAAAAAAAAAATGAAATCATCATCTTTACAGGCACTATTCTACATTGTGTACTTTCCCTGTCTGTAAATATTTTTAGAGAAAAGAAAGCAGTACACTCTACATAGTAGGTATTCGGTTAACATTCCCTAATTAGAATTAGGAATTATCCACGACTTTTATGGGCCAAGGCCACATTCTCAAATAGACTCACTACTTTGATAAAGACTTGTACAAGAAATTGGCATTTAGTCAGAAGCCAAAGACCCCATAGTCACTCTTCTAGGGATCCTTAAAACATCTCCACAGACTGCAGGAGGGTTATATGCCTGTAAGTGCTCCCCTCATAGAAATGCAGAGAACACCACCACTGTTCTACAGAGAAAGGGAAATGACAATAAGATTAAAAGCAAGGGGTTCTGATCATTACAGCCTGAGAAAAACTTTAGTTCTCCCCTCAACAGCTACCCACCCCTCAAACCTAATAAATATCAGAAACCGATGGTACCTCCTTTGCTGTTTGTTCTTGGATGCAGAATTCTTCATTAAAGTTGAGGGATTAAATATAGCACTTTAGCTAATTAATTATAGTTTGATCGTTTTGACACCTCCAAATGACTCAGCCAGTACCTTAAAGCTTTGTCAACTCAATTGCATCTTTATTTTTGTTGCCTTTAACCAACAATGAAGACGAATGCCACTCTTTCTAGTTTTCAATCACCTCTACAGAAGTGCTCCCCTGGCAATGTGCAAGGACAGACCTAATTAATCCCTCATCTGCCCTCCGTGGTGTCTATACATCACACTGGCAGTTGGAACTGCTGCTTGTTTTAAGGCTATTGCTGGAATGAAAAGCTCATCTGTTTTTCAATAATTTTACCACAGGTGGTGATTTGTAATTAGAGAGAGCAGAATCCAAATTTTGGTGTGTGCGTACTCGTGTGTGTGTGTGCATATGCAGGCGCCAGCGTGTGCTTTGTAATTCACAGTGGGCATTTATTGTAGAAGGGGGGGAAGGGATGAAACGCAGCACAGCAGGAGAAAAGCATAAACTCTTGCACCAAGCCGAAAAAACAAGACCTTAAAATAACTGATATTTTCTGGTATTGATTTTTATTTTCTCCTTTTTGAAAACTGATATGGTCACCTACTGGTCAGAGATTAAACACTCAGAGAAACAGGAAAAACCCTAAGATCCAGGAAACCTTAGGCCTCACTGGTGTTCCCTGGAAGGGGCATATGCTTATGGTGAATGTATGGAGGTACACGGAAAAGGGTCAAGGTGAAGGCCTCCTTTGGACATCAGTATCCCTTGGCCCTCTGGCCTCATGCTGCAGGGAGGCACTTGCATTCTCCTCTTCCTCCTAGGTGGAACTTGCTGTAAATGGAAAGATAGTTTAGCCTGAAGAAGCAAGTCTGGCTAGCTTCAGCAAAGCGGCTGAGAGAGATTTGCTTTCAGGTGGGTGGAAATGCCCTGATAAAGGCGACTTAATCCCAGGACTTGAGCAGTCATTACATTGCCATTACCCTATACTCACCTTGATTGCTTTCTTTTTTCTTCTTGGCCAAATCAGATTCTACTCTTTAGTAGAATCTTCCATGAAGCCTTGCTCAACCATTTCAGCCTGCCATTCATATTCTGCAAACCACACGGCTTTAGGCCTGAAAGATAGACAGCACAGGGCTTCCAAATATCAATTAAAGCAAAAATGTCACCGCTGTCCATCTAGACTTCAAACCTCTGGAGGCCAAAGGTATTTTTTGAGGTTTTCTTTTGTCCCAGAACCATGTGTAGAGCTAGTGTGTGTGTGTGTGTGTGTGTGCGTGTGTGCGAGTGTGTGTGTGTGTGTGTGTGTTTGTGTGTGTGTTTCTCAAACTGAATAAGTCTTTATGATTCCCAGTGTGAACTGTAAAATGGGGACCGAGAGAGTGAAAAAAAAATTAATGGTAATCTGTATTCTGATTAGACTGATATTCTTGCATTTAACATATATGAAAAACATTATCTTCTATGTTCAATTTTTTAAAAAAGTAAATACTATAAATGCAAAGAATAACATAGATCATTTCTTTTTAAAACTACATTTTTTGGTTGGGTTTTATAGTTTAGACCTTGCATTTTTTTCCCCTTATTTACCTATATTTCTTAAGTTTTAACTGCTTACCCTAGTGTTACTGCCTCTCCCTATTTTATATTAAACCTTTATTTTTATTCTGATTTCTCACTATTTCTGTACATGGATTTTCCTCTGTCATTAGGCTCCTGTTCTCACACACTGCAAACATGGGGTATATATTCTCACTTCAGGGCCTGTACATACACCATTCCCTTCACATGAAATACCTTTGCCACTGTCCTCATCACTTAAAAATCATACCTTTTCAACCAGACTATTCCATTTGACCATGATGCCTTCTTTTCTGTCTTCAATGCTCTTAGCATGTGTACCGTGTTGAAAGGTTCTATGCCCATTACCTCATGTTCTACCACAAGATGCTTCTGTATTTTTATATTTATTGTTATATTATTCTGGTGGCATCATGTTATACATCAATGCTTTATTTTAAATTAAGTTACAAGCATGTTACTTCTTTTGACTTTCACTATATTTAGCACACAGCAGTCAATAAATGTTCAATAATTTATGGAGTATTGTCCTTCCATTTCCTCCCACTTCCTGAATCTGTACTTCAGTGAAATAAGAGGAGAAATATAAGATAGTGAACATCTCTACAAAAGAATCAAGAAGCTAAGTCTCATGCCATAGAACCAAAGGTGGTGGAAAGAATTATGCTTCTGCAAAACTGAGAAAATATGTCATACTTAGATCTAGACTGAGATGGATGGAAGTTTAGAACTAATTTCCTCTAACTCCTTTTAGTAATTGAGAAAACTGAGACTCTACAATAAACAACTTGATTTTATTTCTTTTATGTTGTACCTGGACAAATATCTCATAATATTAGCACAATTTAATATACTTCATATTTCTCAAAGCATTTCATATACCTCTATTTGAATCCCATCATAGCATTATAAGAAAATTTTTGCTATCTCTTTTTGTTTCTTTTTTTTTTCATATTAGTAAGCTTTTAGAAGTTTATGTGCTCACTCCACAGCAGAATCAGGACTAAGACTTGCATCCTGGACTATCTCTCCATGGGTAATCTCTTCTACCCATTTTTTAAGGTCGAATGTATGTTTATATATATATAAACATACACACACACTCACAGGAGTAATCTTGTTGAATAGGAGTCATGGGAATAGGGAAGCATAAAGATTTTTAAAAAATGTTTCTAGGCAGAGGGAAGAATATGTTTAAACACTTGAGTTGAGGGGTTGCATGCCAACAGTAAAAGAGGAAATAAAGGCTGAAATACAGGGGTGGGAGGGAGAATGAGTGTATGTGTGTGTACAAGAGGGTCATCCTCTTCTCCACATTTCTACTCAGAAGTTACCAAAACACTCGAAACTTAATATTTTCTAAAGCCAAATGCATTATATTTGCCAAAGAGGCACACATCTGGTTCAGTTCGTGTTTCCTAGCATGACGAAGAATGTCCCCTTTTATCATCATTCAATCTGCAAGTCCAGCACTCATCCTGGGCATCTCTCTCACCCACTGTACCAACCCACCACCAAGGAGGCCTGGTAGTTCTACCATCAAAATATTTCCCCTCACTCTCTCTATATAAACCACCTCCACTTTAGTCCATGTTGCTGCTATCTCCTGTCATCTTGCACCAATCTCCTCCCTGGTCTGGGTGGTTTTATTCTGCCCACGCAGTTCAGTCTGTTCTTTCACAATCTATCCAGGGCAATCTTTCAAAAATATATAACTTTGACAATTTCATCAATCTACAAAATGTATGCTGACTTTTCATTGCTCTAAACATTAAGTCTAAAAACCTTCAATTAATTTTAATGCCTCTTAAACTTTCACATGTATACAAACCACCTAGAAATCTTTTTTAAATGTAACTTCTAATATGGTATATTAGGCTGGACCTGAGAGTCTGCACTAATTATAACAAGCTCCCTGGTGATATCAGTGGCGGTGTTGTACAGATGACACTTTGAGTAGCAAAGACCTAGATGGCCTTTACTGCTCTGGCCCCCCTCTTCCAGGTGTCACTCCTCTGTCACTGTTTTCTATCCACAGTAACCTTCTTTTCATTCCTTGAAATTAGCATAATCTGACTCAAGCCATTGAATATG
Source organism: Furipterus horrens (assembly GCF_987537825.1). Lineage (NCBI taxonomy): Eukaryota > Metazoa > Chordata > Mammalia > Chiroptera > Furipteridae > Furipterus > Furipterus horrens. The sequence continues at coordinate 103,907,842 of NW_028327176.1, read as the reverse complement.
GGCATTCCTTTACACAGAGTTTTCCTCATCTACCCCCATTTCCCCACACCCCCAACTCCCATGTACCTGGTCTATTCACATTCACCTCTTAGAGCTTTCCTTCAGACTCACTCTGCTGCCTACTTGAATTTTCCTTTATGGAACTTAACACAGTTGTACTCACATTTTTAAGTCCTATTATTATTTGGTTAATATATTTCCTTATTAGTCTCGAGACTCCATGAAGATTAAACTTAAGAGTAAAAACCAAGAATTGTGCTATTAGGGGTTCAAATATGCTTATGGATCCCTTTCCTGGTCCCTCGGAAAGAGCTGGATACTAGAAAATGACATTATTTTATTGCTGGCTAGAGTGAGAGGTGAGCACCAGACACCTGGATGCAGGCCAAAGGTAGCAGGTAGTAGAATTTTCTGCAGTAGCAGTCAAGAGAAGGAAACAGACTTGAGGCACTAGAGGCCAAATGTGAGTCACATGAAAACTGTTCTGTTTTGCTTATTATTCAATCCACATCTTGCCCAATGCTTGGCACATATAGAATTTTAATAAATATTATTTGAATGAATAAATACATATAAATAACCGAAATGCTTATCTCCTTATCTATTGGGCCTTCTAAGCCAGCACAATGTAGGTGCAATGTGACTAACAATACAAGCTATATATGTAATTTAAACTTTTCTGGAAGGATTAAAAATGTAAAAAGAAATGGGTGAAGTTAATGTTAATAATAAATTTCATTTGACACAAAATATTATCATTTTAGCATGTGATCAATATTTTACCTTTTTTTTTCTTTTCAAACTGTCTTAAAAATACAGTGTGTATTTTATGCCTATACCATATTTCAGTTCAGATTAGCCAAAATGTCAAGTGCTCAGTAGTCACATTTGGTTAGTGATTACCCATTGGACTGCATAGCTCTAAACTATTTGGCCTCACTCTACATCTCTTGAGTGAATATATGACCTGGCATATATGGTGACATGAACATCTAGAAAAGGGTAGAGCCAGCAGCTGCAAACCTGTTACATCCCTTATTCTATGCCCCTTAAAACAAAGTCATCTTCTTACCCACTGCTGTGTGCTGGGTGCACATATTCCTCTCAGTTGAAAGCCTATGGTGTGAACAACTCTCACTATTGAGAACATAAAGAAGAACTGGAAATAGAGTCTAAGTGCTTTTATTTCTGTACTAACATGCCTGAAGGGTAGAAACAGTTTTTAAAACATCTTGTAGTTGATTTGGAATCTTGAAGGAAGGTGATTGAAGGATTCCTGGTTTTACATCATTTGCATGCTCCTAATGAGCCACTGACAATTCTAGGTAATGCATGCAGTCTGTATATATTTACATGCATTAGCACTAGCTGATGACAAGGAACAGCTCCTCAATAAAACATTCAAGACAAATTCTCTGTGACTACTGGGAAAGTCATTCATAAACACGTGTGTAATTTTGAAATTAATTATATACATTCCTTGATCTGTGCTGCACAGTGTGAATAATATCACTTAACTTGTGTGCTGAACATTGTATATTTTTATTTGTAACTCTAGGGATCTTAATTCTGCATACAAGCTTTTTAATATAGGCTTTAGAGAGGCTTGGAAAATAGGTTGGTAATCAAATGTAGCAAGTGTTTTTGCCAGGCTTAGAGGTTCCTAAATACCAACAATATAAGCCAAATATCCTCTAGGCCCCACCCCCTAAATTCCAATGGGTCACTTTCACAGTTTGTCCACCGGTGTGCCTATCAACATTTTCATCAACCATGAGACAGAAACTGAGCAGTTTCCCCCAACATCACCTGTCCTCAATTTCTAGGCAATTAAGGGAAAGGAAGTGGGAGAGGAGAGAGGCCTCATACAGCATCAGAGCCCCGCTGCAGTTCTGTTGGAAGCCTTCATTGAAGCCATCTGACTATGGACTATTGAGGTTTAAAAGGCAACTTTTTCTGCTCACCAGTGGGATGGGTCCAAAGTAGGACTCTGATTTTTGCAATCTGCTTGCAGCATCATTCCTTTTTCTCACTTTCTCTTTCTCTAGGTTTCTCTACTGCCACTAGGGAGTTCTTTGCCATCTTTTGAATGCCTCTGAGACTCCAATGCACATTTGTTCTTTGGTCAAAAGGGAAACAATACCCTCTTCTAGTACTCAGCTCTTTCAGAAGAGACATCCACAACCAAAATGCGTCCCTAGCAATCAGTCCTTTCAGTTTATTTCAGTACATGGTCTTAGCAAGGTACACATTTCTTAGATAGGGGATAGATAAGGGAGGCTCAGAAGCAGTCCCTTGTCTGTTGCTACTCTGTTTCTGCTGCTAAATCTAACCCCTTGCAGCCACGTGATACAAAAGAAAAAAACTTTTTCTCTTAATTTCTCTATTACCCAACTTAACTCTGAATTCAAGCAAGCTCTCCCTCCACTTTCAGATGGGCTGACATATGAATGCATTTAAACTCCAGCAGTGGACAGATTCAAGTATTTTCCCTTAAGAGTTTGCTGGCCTCTGGTTAGACAGTCCAACTAAGTGTATTGGGACCTTGGAGTTAATAAAATTTAAGTAATCAGCCTTCTGGACAACAATATGGATTGCTGGGGGGAGGGGAGGATAAGGGGACTAAATGGTAATGGAAAAAAATACAATAAAGATTAAATTAGACTTCTGGCCAAGATGTGGGCATAGATAGACACGCTGCATCTCCCTCCACAATGAAGAAGGAATATGACTACCTCAAAACTAGAGACCAGAAGCTCCAGAAAATCAAACTGCATGGAAGTCCTACAAACAAAGATATAAAGAAGAAATACTCATCCAGACAGGTAGGAGGGGTAGAACTGGGGTGGAGAGGACACAGTATGGTGGTGGCAGCGGCAGGCTGGCAGAAAGCACAGTTACATGTTTTAAAAAGTCAGGAGGGACACCTGGGGAGCATTCCCAGCTCCTCACCAGACCACACAATTCATGGTCCCAGCACTGGGGAAAGTCAAGCCTCATTACTTCTGACTGTGCAAACCAGTGGGTGTTGGGGCAGAGGCAAAAACTGCCAGTCTCTCAGCAGAGTCCGCTTGTTTAAAGGGCCCTCACAGTCCTAGAACATTCACAGACCCATCCATTCTGGGAACGATGGCCAGGGCAACAGCTAGAGAGAGTCCATTCCCATATGGAAGTGGGAGAAGTGCCTGGAAAAGGGGCGAGTGCTGGGCAAGCAGCATTATTCCTTCTCAGATCCTTCCCCCACATAGAGCGCCACAACGTGATGAAGCAGGTCACCCTGTACTGACGAATCCCTAAGGCTCTGCCCCTTACAACATAACAGGAGTGACAGCTCTACCTAAGACACAGAGGCAAACACATGCAGAAGACTTCCAGCCAAGATGGATGCCTAGACTGACACGTTCCATCTCCCTCCACAGTTAAGAAGGAATACAACTACCGCAAATCCAGAAATAACCAGAAGTTCCAGAAAATAAATGGAAGTACAACATATGAAGTTATAAAGAAGTGGTGCTCATCCAGACGGGTAGGAGGGGTGAAGTCAGGGCGGAGAAGTCAAGCTGTACAGAAGGCAGCAGCAGCAGTGATGGCGGTGGGACAGCAGTAAGCACAGACACTCATATTTAAGGGGAGGTGAGAAATACCTGGGTAGGACCCTCAGCTGCAGACCAGACCCATCAGCTTGCGATTCCAATGCAGGGGAAAGCAGACCCCCATTGCCTTGGACTGTGAGGTCCAGAGGGGGCGGGGATGGAGGAGGAGGTACCGGGTCTCTCAACAGAGAGTGAACGGCAGGAATCCATCTTGGACACCTGCCCCCACAGAAAACACCACAGCAAGGTGAGAAGGGTCACCCAGTTGTGATGAATGCATGGGGCTCCACCCCCTATAGCATAGGAGATGTGACAACCTTGCCCAGGAAGCAAAGGTAAACACAAAACTCTCAGGACAGCACAGCTCATGATAGAGATCCTAGTGATGCAGCTGACCAGACAGCAAATATCTAATCTAACAAAACAGCAGATAGAAAGTCTTTCTGACACATAGTTCAAAGCTTTGGTTATAAAAATGCTTACAGACATAACACCAGATCTTAAACAAGACGGGGAAGGAATGAAGGCTAGTCCTGCTGAAATGAATGAAAATACATACAAAACTAGTGGTGAGGGAAAGAAAATCAGGGATCAAATCAACAAATCGGAACATAGGGAAGGAACAAACAGTCAACTGGTGGAGAAAAAGGAAACAGAAAGTGAAGAAAATGAGGAGATGCTCAGAAACCTCTGGGACAGCTATATGTGAGCCAACATCCGAATAATAGGGTTACCAGAAGGTGAAGAAGAAGAACAAGAAATTGAAAAATTATGTGAAAAAATAATGAAGCAGAACTTCCCTAATTTGAGGGAAGGAAATAGACTTACAGGTCCAAGAAGCACAGAGAGTTCCAAAAAAACTGGACCCAGGGAGAACCACATCAAGACACATTATAATCAAAATGTCAAAAATTAAGGCTAAAGAGAGGATCTTAAAAGCAGCAAGAGAGAAGAGAAGAATTATGTACAAAGGGGTCCCAATAAGACTCTCAGCTGATTTCTCAAAAGAAACTCTGCAGACAAGAAGGGACTGACAAGAAATATTCAAAGTAATGAAAAGCAAAACCATGATTACAACCACGATTACTCTATCCAGTGAAGCTGTCATTCAGAATAGAAGGGCAGATAAAGTGCTTCCAGGACAAAGTAAAACCGAAGAAGTTCATCAGATCCAATCTACTGTTATATGACATGTTAAAGGGACTTGTTTAGGAGAAAGATGATCAAAACTATGAACATTAAAATGAAAACTGCATCACAACAACCAACAACAGAAGCTAGGAAACTGAAACAAAGGCAAACTAAGTAGGCAGCAAGAGTGAGAAAAGAATTATAGGTATGGGGAACATTATCGGAGAGGTCAGCAGGGAGGGGGAAGGGGGGAAAGGGAGGGAGATAGTACAGGAACTAAGAAGCATAGTAGGAGGGAGTGGAGTAGACAGAAAGATGTTGAGAACTATATGCACAACCAACAGACATGAACCAAGGGGAGAGGACAACTGGAGGGAGGTGGTGGTCACTGGGTGGAGGGGAACAAAGGGAAAAGAAATTAGGACAACTGTAACAGCATAATCAATAAAGCATATTTGAAAAATAATAAATGAATAAACTCTTTAAAAATAGAGTTATAAAACAGTATACAGGAAAAAAAGATTAAATTAAAAAATAATCAGTCTCTACATTTTCAGTTTTCTATTATAATGGATATTTTAAATTTATGTAATATATATCCTCTCATAATAAGGAAATGTAACTTATGTATGTGCCATAGTAAGAGTACTTATTTAAGTCAACATTTTGTGCACAGTGTGTTGGAACATGCAGATTCTAGGATGACATCTCAACTTGTTTAGTTGAGAAAGGACTTTGCAAGTAGTAGGAAAATGGGAATTTTTATGTATGTGATCATTAAGCTAGTAACAAGATATTGGCCTATCCTTTAAAAATGAAACTACTTTTCTAGCAACTAATAAGTATTTATGAATTCAGTCTTTTATTTGGTTAACTTCTTTGAGATGGTAAATACATTCCTATAGAGATCATGATATTCAAGGTGTGTCTTTCCTGAAAATAAATGAGTGAAGAGTATATATCATATGCAGAATCACACATCCGTTATCTTTCATTCATTTTGGAGAAGTTTCCCCATATGGAAATTAATAAGGAAAAATATGATAAAATTTCCAACTTTCCATTCCAAATGCATTTTGATATATTAATATAAATGCCTGTGGCTGTTGTTTTCCTAATAAATTTTTTCAATAATTGGGCAGAGAAATGGATAATCCACATGAACTCAAGATATTCTTTCAGGAGTAGGCATGTATTACCATATCAGTGGAGATTCTATTGAATCAGTAGGTCTGACAATATTCAACTGAAAAAGTCTCTACTACCTCAGGTATTATAAAGTGTTACTGTCCCTCTCATTGTAGTTCACTGCTTTCTGTAAACGTTGGTAGGTATCAACTCTTGCTTCATTGATAAACTCTGGGATTGGATCTAAAAGATAATTTTATATTTGAGTGATTCAGGAGGATGGAATCTTGAGTGAATTATCTGCTATTACCCCCTCTAAGCTGTTAGGATGGGTGATTTGGGGTGACATGCTAAAAGAGACAACACTTAGCATCTTTCTTAAAGAGGGTTCCACACTCTGACTGGTGTGACTCAGTGGGTTGGGCAGAATTGTCCTGCAAAGTGAAAGATTGCTGGTCAGGGCACATGCCTGGGTTGCAGGCCACGTCCTCAGTTGAAGATGTGTGAGAGGCAACTGAGAGATGTTTCTCTCCCTCTCTTTCTCTCTCCCTCTCTCTCTAAAAATAGATAAATAAAATCTTTAAAAAATACTATTTTTTTTAAAAAGGGTTCCAGTCTTCCCCAAGTGATTTTATGCAAGATGAAATCATTTTCAAACAATTTAGAACATTAAACAATATCCTGATAGTATGTAAGTATCCCTTGTTTCACTTAATATCCACTTAAACTATGCAGAGTCATTGCTTACCTTTCTTCTACCCCTGCCACTCTTGTTACCCTCAATGGATGGAAAATAAGATTGAGAAAAGGATGCCAGTGTACATGCCTCTAGGCATGGCTTCTCCTCCAACCCTTGGACTCCTTCCCAAGTTCTAGTTTTACTACCTCTCTGGGAAAGAAAACATCCAAGTGACTTTCTGAACATTTCTGCAAGAGCGCCTTAACGATTCTCTATCAGCCTTTGTGTGCTTTATGCCTTGAAGGGGATTTTTCAGAACCAAGAAAGGCTTATAAATCACCTCTGGGTGACTGGGCCAGAAGTCCAACAGTGTCTCATCCCCCAAGTGATTTTCCATCTATTTTCAGTTCTAGTGTCTGATAGTGTGGTTGATAAGCCAAAATCCTAACCATCAAGTGACCATGGTCTGAAGTGGCAGTGGATTGAAGCCGATATATGCTGGGCCTGGTGACAGCCACTATGTGACAGAGTTTGTCAGAAGCACAGGCAGGGCCTCGGGTTATAAGTAGTCCTGACCCTTCCAGATGAATGAGAGCTGACAGGAGTGATCTTTGTGACATGGAATGGAATGATGACATGAAAGCAATGACATGTTTGGGACTGAAACATCAGACACAGATATGTCACTTGTAATGGTCAGAGCACTGACAAGGGACTCACACTAACTTTACTTGATTTAAGTTTAAAGATGTCCTTTGTGCTAAGAGCCAGAACTAGTTGGGAGTCATGTATTGGGAGGACCACTTCCTCCCAGCCATCTCCACCCCAATTTAATCTCAACTACAATGCAACTTGGCATTTTGTGCTTTTAGAACAGTGATCCTTAACCCTGGCTTCACATCAGAATCACCTGAGCATTCTTGGCCTGGCCTGGAGGTTCCAATTTAATTGGCCTGGAGCAAGACACAGACATTGCTGTGCCCTAACCCTCCCTCAGGCGATTCTGATCTACAGCAGTGATTGAGAACCACTGCATTAGAAAACAGAAAATGAAGAATAAATGCCCTGAAAAAATGGGTAAAATTTTATCTATAATAACACTATGAAGCTCAAATCCTTTCCTATTTTATTACTTCATTATTTTATTTTTAGATGTTGACATCTGAAGCTCGGCAAAGCTCAAAGTATTTGCTTGAGTCATCCTACAAGTCACTTGGTTCTGGGACCACACGGTTTTGCCCCTTCCCTCTAAAGCCTTCTCTTTGAGCTAGAAATTAATATTGATTGTGAACCACCCACAAATCAGTGTTATCTTGCCCATAGCCCAATTTGAACTTTGAGGATCAAAGGAAAAGGTGCATGAAAGTTCTTAATTAAAAAATAGAAACATGTTATCCATTTTTTTGTGGAAATGGATGTACAAATGTTAGAGAAGGGAGGCACTGTCTAATTCTCATTTTAGCTGAGGCAGTAGTTTCCACATTTTTTTTTTTTTTTTTTTTTGGCACTTATATAGTCTAACTTAGATGTGGGAAAGAATGAAAGTAAAGTGGGTCAAAATCATGACCAAGACCAAAGTGAGTTGATGCTATCTTCTTCCACTGTCTTGGTTTATTTGGGACATGTCAAACCCCAAAAGGGTACAAAAAATGTCATTTTCTTACCAAAACTTGGCCAATCTATATCTTTTCCTAGGGTTATTTACTTCTCAAACATTATCTCTAACATAGACTGAAAAGAATGCATACATAGAAAAATGGGTTAGAAATACAAATCAGTATGTAGATTAGATAGATATGATAGGTGGCAGATAGATTAATAAATTGAAAGATGATAAATAGATAAACTTTTCATTGCTTGGGATGCCCTGTGGAATGCCATAACTATCTTTGAGTAGCTCTGAATGTAATGGAATAGAAATGAAAACTAATCCTTTTATCTTTCTTCAGTGTGGCCTTACAGGCTAGGAGAGAAAATATGCATGCACAGGGTGGTGGTGGGGTTAAAGATTTCATATCACATCACTATAACTGACACTGTAAGTAACGTTTTTTTTTCCTTTTCAATTTTTTTAAATTGTCTCTCAATTACAATTGTCCCATTTCCCCCCATTTATCCCCCCCAGCCTACCCTTTCTCCCACAAGTCATGCCCCACCCTGAGTCCATGTTCATGTGTCATTTATACATGTTCTTTGACTAGACCTTTCCCCTACTTATCCCCCTTCTTTCCCTCCCTCCTCCCTCCTGATAACTGTTATTCTGTTCCTTGTTCAATTTTGTTCATTTGTGTTGTTCATTAGTCTTCTGTACCAGGTGATATCATATAGTAGTCTTCTTTCATTGCCTGGCTTATTTCACTAAGCATAATTCTCTCTAGTTCCATCCATGTTTTCACAATTGGCAGAAGTTCCTTCTTTCTTTCTGCTGCATAGTACTCCATTGTGTAAATGTACCACAGTTTTTTAATCCATTCATCTATAGATGGGCGCTTAGGCTGTTTCCAGCACTTGTCTATTGTAAACAGTGCTGCAATGAGCATAGGGGTGCATAAGTTCTTTTGAATTGGTGTTTCAGGATTCTTTGGGTATAATTCTAGTAGTGGAATTGCTGGTTCAAAAGGCAGTTCCATTTTTAGTTTTTTGAGGAAATTCCATACTGTTTTCCACAGTGGCTGTACTAGTCTGCATTTCCACCAACAGTGCAGTAGGGTTCCCATTTCTCCACATCCTCGCCAGCACTTGTTTGTTGATTCGTTGATGATGGCCATTCTGACAGGTGTTAAGTGGTATCTCATTGTGGTTTTAATTTGCATCTTTCTGATGGCTAGTGATGTTGAGCATTTTTTCATGTGTCTATGGATCCTTTGTATATCCTCCTTGGAGAAGTGTTTGTTCAGGTCCTTTGCCCATTTTTTTAATTGGGTTGTCTGTCTTCTTGGTGTTGAGATGTGTAAGTTCTTTATATATTTTGGAGATCAATCCCTTGTCTGAGGTATCATTGGCAAATATGTTTTCACATACAATTGGTTCCCTTTTCATCTTGCTAATGTTTTCTTTTGCTGAGCAGAAACTCCTTAGTTTGATGTAGTCCCATTTGTTTATTATTTCCTTTATTTCCCTTGCCTTAGGAGATGTATTGATGAAAATATTGCTACGTGGGATATCTGACATTTTCCTGCCTGTTTTCTTCTAGGACTTTTATGGTGTCATGGCTTACATTTAACTCTTTCATCCATCTTGAGTTTATTCTGGTGTGTGGCGTAAGTTGGTGGTCTAGTTTCATTTTTTTGCACATCCTTATCCAGTTCTCCCGGCACCATTTGTTGAAGAGGCTCTTCTCTCTCCATTTTATGCTCTTTCCCCCTTCATCAAATATTAGTTGCCAATATAGACCTGGGTTTATTTCTGAGCTCTCTGTTCTGTTCCATTGATCTATATGTCTGTTCTTATGCCAGTACCAGACTGTTTTGATCACAGTGGCTTTGTAGTATAGTTTAATATCTGGTATTGTGATTCCTCCTGCTGTGTTCTTCTGTCTCAAGATTGCTTTGGCTATTCGGGGTCTTTTTTGGTTCCATATAAATTTTTGAAGTCTTTGTTCCAGGTCTGTGAAATATGTCATTGGTATTTTAATAAGGATTGCATTGAATCTGTAAATTGCTTTGGATAGTATGGACATTTTAATGATGTTGATTCTTCCCATCCATGAACATGGTATTTGCTTCCATTTCTTTGTATCTTCCTTAATTTCTTTCTTCAGGGTTATGTAGTTTTCCGAGTACAGGTCTTTTATCTCTTTGGTTAAACTTATTCCTAGGTACTTTATTTTTCTTGTTGCTATAGTAAATGGGTTTTTTGTTTTTTTTTTTTAGTTTCTCTCTCTAATATTTTATTGTTGATGTACAGAAATGCCTTCAATTTTTGTATATTGACTTTGTACCCTGGTATTTTGCCAAATTTGCTTATTATGTCACGGAGTTTTTTAGTGTAGCCCATAGGGTTTTCTATGTACACTATCATGTCATCTCCAAATAATGACAGTTTTACTTCCTCTTTTCCAATTTGGATGCCTCTTATTTCTTTTTCTTGTCTGATTGCTATAGCTAGAACCTCCAACACTATGTTGAATAAGAGTGGAGAGAGTGGACATCCTTGTCTTGTTCCTGACCTCAGGGGGAATTCTTTCAGTTTTTGTCCACTGAGTATAATGTTGGCTTCAGGTTTCTCTATATAGCCTTAATTAAGTTGAGGTATGCTCCTTCTATTCCCATTTTGCTTAGTGTTTTCATCATAAATGGGTGTTGTATTTTTATCAAATACTTTTTCTGCATCTATTGATATGATCATGTGATTTTGTATTTCATTTTGTTGAGGTGGTGTATTATATTTATTAATTTGCAAATATTAAGCCATCCTTTCATCCCTGGGGTGAATCCCACTTGATCGTGGTGTATCATCTTTCTCATGTGTTGCTGGATCCTGTTTGTCAATATTTTGTTGGGGATTTTAGCATCTATGTTCATCAGTGATATTGGTCTCTAGTTTTGTTTCTTTGTTGTGTCTTGACCTGGAATTAGGGTAATACTGGCTTCATAGAAAGAGTTTGGGATTTTTCCCTCTTCTTGGATTTTTTGGAATCGTTTGAGAAGGGTAGAAGTTAGTTCTTCCCTAATTGTTTAGTAAATTCATCTGTGAAGCTATCTGGTCCAGGGCTTTTGTGTGTCGGGAGTTTTTTTATTACTGTTTCAATTTCACTCTTTGTTATCAGTGTGTTCAGGCCTTCTACTTCTTGATTCAGTTTTGGAAGATTATATGTTTCTAGAAATTTGTCCATTTCTTCTAGGTTGTCAAGTTTCTTGCCATCAGTTGTTTGTAGTAATTTCTTACAATCCTTTGTATTTCTGTGATGTTGGTCGTGGTTTCTCCTCTTTTGTTTCTGATTTTGTTTATTTGGGTCCTCTCTCTTTTTTTCTTGATGAGCCTCTCTAAAGGATTGTTGATTTTCTTTATTTTTTTAAAGAACCAGCTCCTACTCTTGTTGATCTTTTGAATTGTTTGTTTAGTCTCTATGTCGTTTAATTCTGCTCTGATCTTGATGATTTCCTTCCTTCTACTCACTCTGGGCTTTGTTTGTTGTTGTTGTTCTAGTTCTTGTAGCTGTAGGGTTAGATTTTTTATTTGAGATTCGTTTGTTCTTTTCAGCTAGGCCTGTATTGCTATGAACTTTCCTCTCAGGACTGCTTTTGCTGTGTCCCATAGGTTTTGGGCTGTCATGTGTTCATTATCATTAGTTTCCAGAAACTTCTTGATTTCTTCCTTGATGTCATTGTTAACCCATTTGTTATTTAATATCATGTTATTCATTCTCCATGAGTTTGAATGTCTTTGATTTTTTTTCCTTGAGATTGATTTTTACTTTCAAGCCATTGTGACCTGAGAAGATACTTGATATAATTTCAGTTTTCTTGAATTTATTGAGGCTTGTTTTGTGTCCTACCATGTGGTCTATCTTTGAAAATGTCCCATGTGCATTTGAAAAAAATTTACATTTTGCATCTTTGGGGTGAAAACTCTATTTATATTGGTTAAGTCCATTTGATCTAGTGTGTTGTTCAATTCCTCAATATCCTTGGTGTTTCTTTGCTTCGAAGATCTGTCCATTGTTGACAGTGGAGTGTTAAAGTTCCCTACTATGAGTGTGTTGCTGTTGATATCCTTCTTGTAGTCTTCTAATATTTTTCTTATATATTTGGGTGCTCCTATGTTGGGTGAATATATGTATACCAGGGTTATATCTTCTTGATGGATCATTCCCTTCAGTATTATGAAATGCCCCTCTTTGTCTTTTTTTATGGACTTTGCTGTGAAATCCGTTTTGTCTGATATAAGTATTGCTATCCCAGCTTTTTTTTCATTTCCATTTCCTTGGAATACTTTTTCTCATCCCTTCACTTTCAGTCTGTGTAAATCTTTTGTTTCGAGGTGTGTCTATTGTAGACAGCATACATGTGGGTCATGATTTCATATTCATTCCACTACACTATGTCTTTTGATTGGAGCATTTAATCCATTTACATTTAAGATTATTATTGACAGGTATTTATTCATTTCCTTTTGTACCTGTTCCTCTCCCTGTCTTTTTTTTCTTCTTAAAACATTTTATTTATTATTTATTTTTAGAAAGAGGGGGGAAAAGAGAGAAAGAGAGGGAAAGAAACATCAGTGTTTGGTTGCCTCTCATGAGCCCCCAACTGGGAATCTGGCCTATAACCCAGGCATGTGCCCTGACTGGGAACTGAAACAGTGACCCTTTCATTCTCAGGCCAGTGCTCAATCCACTGAGCCACACCAACGAGGGCTTCTTATTCTTAAAGCATTTCCTTTAGCATCTCTTGCAATGCTTGTTTGGTGGTGTTGTATTCTTTTAGTCTTCCTTTGTCTGAGAAACTCCTTATTTCACCTTTCATTTTGAAGAAGAGCCTTGCTGGATAGAGTATTCTTGGTTGTAGGCATTTGTTTTTCATTGCTTGAAATGTTTTTTGCCATTCCCTTCTGGCTTATAGTGTTTCTGTTGAGAAATCAGTTGATAGTCTTTTCGGAGCTCCATTTAATATTATTTGCTGTTTTTCTTTTGCTGCTTTTAGGATTCTTGCTTTGTCTTTGAATGTTGCCAGTTTGATTATGATGTGCCTTGGAGTGGACCTTTGTGGGTTCATCTTCATTGGGACCCTCGGTGCTTCCTGGACTTGCATGACTTTTTCTCTCTTCAAGTTAGGAAAGTTTTCTGTCCTTACTTTTTCAATCAGGTTTTCTATTCCATGTTCCTCTTCTTCACCTTCTTGTATCCCTATTATTTCAATATTTTTTTATTTCATGTTGTCCAGCAGTTCTCTTACACCCTCTTTATTCTGTTTTAGTCTTTTTCCACTTTGTTGTATTGTCTGGGAATTTTCTTCTACATTGTCCTCTAACTCACTGATCTGATTCTCTGCTTCATTTAGCCTGCTTTTGATTGATTCTACTGTGTTCTTCAGTTCAGAAATTGTATTCTTCATTTCTTCCTGGTTCTTATTGATAATTTCTATGTCCTTTTTTATGCTGGTGTAGTTCTCTGTAAGTTTCTTGTAGTTTCCCTGGAGTTCTTTGCAGTTTCCCTGGAGTTCTTTATAATTCCCCTGGAGTTCGATGCAGTTTTCTTTTAGTTTGTCAAGTTCATTGAGCTTCCTTATAACTATTCTTTTGAATTCCATATCTGATAGTTGGCTTACGTCTGTTCCATCTATCTCTCTTTCTGGGGACTTCTCTTTTCCTTTTATTGGGAGGTTGTTTCTGTGTCTCGCCGTGTTGGATGCTTCTTGTTTGTTTTTGTTTCTTACATTTGTCTGCTTTGATTTCCTGCCTTCATGGTATGAGATTCTGTATAGGAGACCTGGGGGATTCAGTGGTTCAGTCTCTTTGATCTCCTGAGCCTGATGCTCTTGTGATGCCCTTTATGCTGTTTGTTTAAGCTGTCTGGTTGTATTTCAGTTACTCTTTGGTGGATCCTTCCCTCTGGCTAGTTGATTGAGAATCACTCTGCCCACCTTGTCTTGAGTTCTTTTGTGGAGATGCCAGTACAACCTTTGGGCATTGTCTTCTTTTTCTGGATCTGCCCCTGGTCAAAATTCCATGGGTTTCAAATCTTTTCTGGCTGGCTGGCTGTAAGGAGATCTAGCTTGATTCTGGGGTTGCTAGTCTCTCACTCGTGGGCCTCCCGCTGCTCTGCTGAGCTGTACTTAGTTGAGTCCCATCACCCTGGTCCTGTGGCGCCCTCAGCCCTCCTCAGGCTTGTCTAGCAATGCTGTTCTGCTGGTGGGCCAGCGCACATGCCAATAGTCTCTGCGCAGCCTCAAGTCCTGTCTCTGCTCCTCCCAAAAAGTCTGTGTTGCCTTCAAGCTGCAACAACAGCCTGCATACCTGCCTGAATGCCTGCATTTACCACTTGACTAATGAGTCTGCAGCTCTGCTGCAGCTTTCCCGTATGGGCCCCTCTCCCCTGCTCAGTTCTGCTCTTTTGTTTGGTGGAGCCTTAGTGAGAGTACCCCGGGGTGCGGAGTTGTCAACCCAGGGTTGCCAGCCAAGGGAGTCCCCAACTAGGCTCAGTTCATACAGTTTCTCACAGTCTGGGCTGTTCACTGTCTTCCCATGCCTCTGGCTGTTTCAACCAAAGCTTCTTGCTGACTCCCTCTGGGACTTTGCTGGTTGGTGCGCCTATGGCAGGGGGAAGCTTCCAAGCAGATCCCAGCTAATGCGCCAGTCAGCAGCTGTCCCTTTCAGGTGTGGTGAGGCAGAGGCGCCAGGCTGGAAGGCCCAGCGACTCCTCTCGAAGAGCATGGGCTGAGCTTTCTGCCCTCTTTCACACCACTCCCACACTCCCTTCACTGTTCACGCTATCTGAAATCCACACTCACTCACTCCTCTCTGTGTTTGTACTCCAAGTCCTTCCATGATGGGAGCAAGCAGACAACACTGCTGCCTACTCTGTCGCCATCTTTTCTCCATCTCTGTAAGTAACTTTTCACCTTAAGTGACTTGCCCAGCAGTAACTGCTACTTGGAGATGAAAGTAAAATTAGGTGTTAATGTGACGGGAATTGAAAGCAAAATTATAACTCAAAAATTATTTTTTAAGCATTCCTTTAACCGTCAACAAACCATAATTTCTGATTAGTACTTTCTAATAAAAAAAATTAAGCAGCAAATAGTGAAATAAGCTATTTACACTAGGAAGAATGGCCATTTCATTTCTTAGTTGTGAGGACCAACAATTTGGATGGAGATATATGATTAACAATGAAATGTTGTTAACCAAATATAAAAGTTACTCTTGAAATAAACCCAAGGCATGATGGCAATTATAGATATTTACTTGATTCTTTTTCATCAATGCATAAAAAAACAAAAACAGCTAATATCTCAAAGCTTTTATCATATTGATTTTGTGGAAATACTACCCTCAACTACAGTATGGGTAGATGAACTAAAAAATCTTAGTCAACAACTCATCCCAGAGTAACTCAGCTAAAGAGCTAAAAAATGGTAAAAGATTAAACAAGCCCCGAATTATTTTCCCTACACTTGCCCCCACCCCCAAATTCTTTTATATCAGAGAACTTGGCTGCATCATCAAGCTAGGGGCTGATTCCACTAATTCAGGTGCTCAGAGCTGCCTGCTCCCTCCTTGAGTCCTCTGTTTTCAACCCCATCAAGACCTATGTTCTGGTCCCTCTTTGAGAGACTATAAAATCTAATCTGCAAAGGCCAGGAGTAAAAGGTCTTGAGTGCTCATATGCAGCATCCTGAAATGTGCATCCAGAGTTAAACGGGGCAGAGGCAAGAAGGGCAGTGGGAACACTCTGCAACACCCAGCAAAAAGAGACCACAGACTATTATCTAAATATCCTTGAATAAGAACCTTCTAAGAGTTAGAGTAAAATCACTGACCATGTTCAAAAACATATATTTTTATAAAAACTTTAACTTTTCTGGAACAAAGAAAAATATCAAAGTATCATAGAAAGGGGTAAGTTAATTTTATTTTTGTTTGTTTATCTAGCTTTATTGAAGTTTAACTGGCAAATTTTTTTTTTAATGAATTTAAGTTAATCTCAAATTTCTCTTTCTGATTAAAAAGTATACAATTTGAAGATATTCTACATTAATAGTAAACAGAGAGATAATATTGGTAGAGTTATTCTGCCAAAAGTGTTTTAAAAAAATAAAGCTTTCTAAAATTTTAAGGTGGTAGTAAGAGAGATGCTCGGTATTGTTGGGAGTGGCACAAATGGGTAGGAGTATTTTGAAAAACAATTTGGTTATATATGTGAATATGGTTAAAATTTAGATTTAACTTGTAGAAACTCCATCCTCAGGGTAGCAACAGGGTCAAAGACATAGAGTTCAGTATGAAGCAATTTAGCTCATCATTATTGGCTAAAGGAAAAAAAGTCTGATAACCAAAAATAAATAGATGGGTAAATTAACTATGGTGCTCTTTCCTATAAGATTGTTATGAGTTATTAAAGTTTCCAAATAATATTTCACAGAATTATAAAAGCACCCACACAATATCAATGGCAATGCAGAATATAAATATATACAAGTATATACACATATCACAATCCTAAATTTTTAAAAAGTTACATGGAATATGTATATAAATAACCTGAGCTTAATCTAAAAAAATTTTGGATGGAACTTAATTAATAATTATTGTGGTATTATAAAAGGTTCTTTACCTATGATAGAATCATAGGTGACTTAAATTTTTTATACTGTGCTATGTACTTAAATTTTTTATCATAAACTTGTAATATATTATGCTGAAAAATAGTTATATCTATTTTTATGTAATAAGAAAATATTTATCCGCTAAATCCAATTGCTAGTTTCCTTGATCTGAGAAGTAAGATAGCAAAACACTTAAATAGAGTCATAAAATGTCAAATAATTACTATAGTAAATGAGTCCTCTGGAAATTCAGAAGAGAAAAAGTTTCTTGGAGAAAATCTCATGAAACTTACCTAGAATAAGATTTAGAATGCCGTGAATGCCATACTAAGGAAGAGAAACTTTATTCTGATGCAAATAGAAATTTTCCAAGAGATTTTTGTGCCCCTACCTAATGAATGTCCTTTGTTCTTCTCCTTTAAAGCTGGTACTTGAAAATGTATATGCATATGTGTATTCATATCTGAGTGTATGTACTCTGGATATATTCACCCCTAGGCAGGAAATAATGTGTCTGCAAAGAAGAAACAGGAAGAATGATGAAGGTGTTCACTAATTAGGCTCCATTTACATTACTAGAGTCAGCTAAAATCATCCACTTATTCAAACGGAAATCTCCTCAATTTATTACAGTCATTATTTCTGGGTAGTAAGAGATAGTTTGAATTTGACAAGTAGAGAATATTGCGTAGTCTGTTGCTTCTCTCAGGGGTCGCTATTACTCAATGTTTGAATAAAATAAATTGCAGTTTATAGAAAATAAAGTTAACATTTATTGAGTATCAACTATGTTCACAACAGCTAGATAAATTCCATAGATATTCCCACTTACTCCTCAGAGCAACCCCTCAAGGTTGATATTTATAACCCACACTTGATAGTAAAGGAGTCTGTAGTTGGCCCATATGAGCCTAGATTCAACCTCAGAACTTTCTCTCGTTATAAGCCAATAGATGATAACTTATCATACTAGAGCACACCCATTAACTCATGAATTTTATATTATTATTGTTAATTGTATATTTTTGACATTATGTATATAGATATTTAACATGTACATGTGTTTATGTATAGTGTACATATATTGCTATTATGTACCTGGGTGTTTATGTATACATACATGACAGTAGAAATGTATATATAATTATAGCAACATATTAAATACTTATTGTGCTATGTTTTTATATGCACGTGTTATATATAACTATATATAAATATATTAAATAATATAAAAATATAAATTATACATAAACTCATATGGATATATGTTTACAGTATTCCCTCACTTATCACAGGTATTACATTCTAGACCCCCCTGCAATAGGTGAAAGTCCACGAAGTAGGAATCTTACATTTATTTTAGTATCCATATATATTTTAAGGCTTTATATACCTTTCCCACACACTTATAAACTGTTCCCAGTCCCTTATTAACCTTCTCTACACTTTTATAAACACTACTTATGTTCTTAAACATATTCTACACTCTTAAACCTACTTAACTTTAACAACATATGTATACAGTACTGCAAAATCCCCCGATATAGTGAAAAATCCATGATGAATAATTAAATACAATATTTTTAGAAATCCTGCGATACAGTGAGGCTGCAATAAGTGAACTGCGATATATAGAGGGACTACTATATATATATAATTATATAAGAAAACTGCTGGGCAACATTACTCCCCAATGCAAAATGAGTTCTGACTCTACTTGTAGGATTGCAGTTGATACTTAAGAGTCAAGAGACTGTGCTTCCCTAGCAATGACTTAGGAATCCCCAGATGGAAACGTGGAGGAATCCCCTTGTCCCTTTCTCCCATGCATGTGCCCCAACACACACGTCACCAACCCACTCCCAGTGAAAGTCCACAGTCGGACGAGTGGCAGATGCCCTCAGCCCTGACTCTAATTCTATTCTACATACTCAAAAGATCGGCTCTATGTCTGGTCCCAGCAGTGAAAGGACAATTCCCTAACAGTGGAATTCATTCAGCTTTTTATTTAAGAAAATGATGTACCATTTTCATCAGTGAACCAACTGAGCAATCAGCCATACAAAAAAGAAAGGGGCAAGTCGGAGAGAAAAGAGCCCTTGGTGGGAGTTTGCGGCTCTGCACAAAGGCTGCGGAGGCTGAGCTGTCGCTCCTTTTCTCCGTCCTGCTACCCCATGCATAGCACCAGCTCTAGCGTGAAGGGAGATTGAAAAGCAAGTAAATACATAGAAACATTTCTCATTCATTATCTGGGGTTTCTGCTACTGGGTGACATATCATTAGTCTTAGTGTAAGGCAAGCTTTAAAAACGTAATTACTTAATCATGCAGTTAGCTTCTCATCAATCCTAGCAGCATTTGTTCTTAACTAGCTTTTAAGAACAAAATTAGGAGTAATTTGTAAACAAAAGTAATTGAAGAAAGGCAGATATTGCCAAGGTGTTGACAGCATTAGCAGACATTATTGTTTCCCTAATACCACCACAGCACTGCAGTTAACAATAGGTAGCTAGTAAAAGGTAACACAAGGTAATCTGTAAGCTGCAAGCTGAGGAAGCCGAACACTAGGCCAAGTCATCCCTCCCCAGACCATTTAGGGTATCCAACTGCAACAAGTAGGTGAATCCCCTACTCTTAAATTGATTTGCATGATAATTCGATAACTTGGAGATTTATGGTATGGTTTAACACTTTTGCATGACCGTGAAAATAATTGCATCATATTCTTCATTCCTTCTTATTAGATTATTGAATTCAAGAATTTTCCCATGAAAGGTGCCATCCTATTCACATGAGCCACATATATACAGTGTCCATCTGGCAAGACCTTCTCAAGAAAGTCAGATCAGTGACAAAAAAGATGGGGGCCAGTACTTTCTCCAAAAAAAGGTTTGCCTGTGTTTACTTCTGGCTACTGGATACAAGTCCAGTAACTTTGTGCACATTGCTTCTGGGTGAGACAGTGTGCTGGACACTTGAGAAATAGCAGTGAACAAAAACTGGACCCCATTTTCAAGAAGCTCATTATTTAGTGTGAGAAAAATAGAAACAAAACATGATAAAAAATACTTACATTTGCAAAAACATAGATGGATCTTGAAAAGTATCATGCTAAATGAAATAAGTCAGATGAAAAAAGACAACCGTATGATTTCACTCGTAGGTGGAATATAAAACTGAAAGCAAGAAACAATCAAAACAAACAAACAAACAAAACCAAATTGATAGATACAGACAACAGAAGGGTGATTACCGGAGGGTTGGGGGAGGATGAAGAGGATAAAGGGAGACAAAGATATGTTGACTGAAGGAGACTACACTTCAGGTGGTGAGCACAGCTATTATATTTTAAGTTGTACAACTGAAATTTATATCATGTTATTAACCAATGTTACCCCAATAAATTTGATTAAAAAATAAATGGAAAAAAAAAAAGAAATACTTAAACTGCATTGGTAATAGCCTAATAGCTTCTGACTCTGCCTGTTGGTATTGAGACTTTATAGTATCTTCAACAGAAATCATGAAAAAATATAAGTCTTAGAGAACAAACAGGAGTGTCAGGTCCTGATATGGGACTATTACTATCTTTGTTTTATAGATGAAGTAACTGAGTCTGAAATTATTCAAGTTCAAACATTTATTTATTTTTGTTACTGTTGTTACAATGATGATGAATCCAACTCTCTTTCGAAGATCCCCTGGAATTCAAGAGAACTCCAGAACCTTGAATCAGAATACCCAGATTCAATTCTGTCTTGGAAAGCTTCTACCGTGTGACTTTAAGTTGTAAAAGTTCTCAGAGTTTCTGTGTTCCCATCAGTAAAAATTAGTGTCTTGGTACATTTACCTCAGTCTGTGGTTGTAAGGATCTCATGGACTAATGAAAGTAAAAATTCTCTGTAAAGTTTAAGTTCAGAAATAAAATATTAGTACTGTAAGATTCCATTTATATGAAGTCCAGGAACAGGCTAAAATGCCTGTCATAATAAAAATTAAAATAAAGTGGCCCTTGGAGAGTGAAAAATTGGATGGAAAAGGCACAGGGAACTTTCTAGGCTAATGAAAATGTTGCAAATCAATTGTAAATACTCATCAAGTGGAGCACTTAGAAATGTGCATTCTTTCGTGTGCAAACAATGCCTCAAATTTACATTGAAAAATAAGGTATGATTATTTCTATTCAAGTTTTTTGAAAATTAAATATAACTCTTCACATCAATTGTTACTATCTCAGAAGTGAGCTAAAGTCTAATTCCAAAATGGACAGTCCAAGAGAGTCGCCTCATGTACCATTAGAAATCTGTAGAGAGAGCACATATCATTATACTTCTAATTTAATTTGAAATAAATACCATCTCTTCTTTATATTCTTAAAAACCAAAGCATTAAGAATCATCATGACCTTCCAGGTTGCTGACTTTACCATATAAGAAAAAGGTGAAAATCATTGCTCTCTATAATTATCAATGTGAAAAAATTTTCAAAACTTAAATGTACTAACTAGAGAATGATAATAATATTATATATAGTTTGGAAATAAATATAAGAGAGAGAGAACTTTTAGTCCACTGACATATAGGACAACAGAAATTGCCACTGAAGCAAGTAAGGCATCTGTTCACATCATTTTGGGATGGGTAAATGCTGCCTTATTTAAAATTTTTTTCATGACTACAGCAATTTTTACTTTCTATAGGGCTTTATGATTCTAACACAAACAAAAGTATATACATATTTTTGAATGCTCAGAAATATTGGGTCAGCGTATATATATATATATATATATCGTCGTCGTCAGCAGCCGTCCATCTCGAGAGACGATATATATATATATATAATAAACATATACAAGATCTGTCTGGAAAAAGTCCAGCCATCATTGGTATAATGAGAATGGTTTGCACAACATTGGTATAACCTGGCAGCCAAGGAGAGTGGATTGGAATGTGCATGCATGAACAATGACAACCTCATTGTACTAGTCAGTGGGGGTGGTAGATGCTAGTGAGTGAGCATGTGTACTGTGTGGTCATTGCATTCAAAATGACTGAGGGAGTAGAGCAATGGAAACTATTCAGATGATTCAGAAAGCTTTCAGGGATGATGCAATGAGTGCAGTGCAAATAAAAGTGTGGCATAAATGCTTCAAAGATGGTCAAGAATGTGTTGAAAGTGATCTATGTTCTGGAAGGCTGACACAGGCAGAACGCTGAGAATGTCAAACTTGTGCAGGCTACAATCAACAAAGATTGGTGACTGACAGTGTGAGAACTAGAAGTTGATCCGGGGATTCCAAAAACTACTGTGTCTGAGATGTTGACACAGGATCTTGGCATGAAATGTGTCATGGCAAAATTAGTTCTGCAGTTTATGCTACCAGAGGGGAAGGGACATCATGCTGCAGTTGCTAATAACTTGATTCAAACTGCTACCAATGAACTAGACTTCCTCAAGTAGTTCATAACTGGAGATGAATTGTGGCTCTATGGCTATTGTCCAGAAACAAAGGCCCAGTTGTCCTGGTGGAATTGCCTGGCTCTCCACACTCAAGGAAGACATGGCAAAGTTGCAGCAAAATCAGGACCATGTTAACTGTGTTTTTTGATTGGCATGGTTTTATCTATCATGAGTATGCCCCTCAAGGTGAAAAGAAATTAATAAGGAGTACTACCTCAGTATTCTTCATCAGTTTAGAGATGCAATATGATGAAAAGGGCTGTAGCTATGGGCAACTGGTAATTGGCATCTTCATCATGGCAATGTGCCTGCTCATGCATCACAGTCTCCTGCAGAGTTTTTGGTGAAACATCACATCACACAGGTGACTCAGCCCCCTTAGAGCCCATATTTGGCACCATATGACTTCTAGCTTTCTCCAAAACTAAAATCACCTTTGAAATAGAGGAGATTCAGACCATTGATGAAATTCAGGGAAATATTGGGGCAGCTGATGGAGATTCCAATAAAGAATTTTTCAGAGTGTTTTGAACAGTGGAAGAGATGCTGGGGGAACTGTGTGAGGTCCCAAGGTGCCTACTTTGAAGGGGACTGTGGTGTTATTGTCCTATGTACAATGCTTTTTGTATCTTGTATCTTCTTTAATAAATGTCTCTTTTTTATAATATATGGTTGAATACTTTCTGGGCAGGCTTTGTATATACATATATACATGCATGCACAGTAGAATAGTATTCAGCCTTAAGAAAGGAATACTGCAATTGCAGCAACTGGGTGAACCTGGAAGGCATTATGTTAAGTGAAAGAAGCCAAATGTAGAAAGACAAATATTGCATGACATTACTTACAGGTGGAATCTAAAATAGCAAACTCACAGAAGCAAAGTTTAGAATTATGGTTACCAGGGACTTGGGAAAGGGGAAAATGGGAAGATGTTGGTTCAGTGATACAAAGTTTCAGTTATAGAAAATAATTAAGTTGTGGTAATCTAATGTATAATAATATGACTATAGTTAACAGTACTTTCTTGTACTGTATACTTAAAATTTGCTAAGGTAAATCTTGTGTTCTCACAGAGCACACACGTGCACAAATGATAACTACCTGAGGTGATTATTTCACAATGTATATCAAATCATCAAATTATGCACCTTAAATATATAAAATTTTGATTGTTAAATATCCTTCAGTTAAAAGAAAAATGAGACTGCAATTCAGATACAAAAGAAAAATTATTGGTTCAAATATTTATAGTTCAAAGTAAGTCAATCAACAAGTTTTCATTGAGCATCTATTATGAGCCCAGAACAACAGTTAAAAGAGTTGAGATAATTATCCAGATAACTATTGAGGCCCCAAGGTGAGTTTATTGGTTTACACAGATTATTTGGGTAGAAGAAGGCTCTTCCCTTTTACCTGTTAACTAAATCACTGTATTACAAGACTGATTTAGTTCTTTAAAAGATTAAGTAGAAATTACTTTAAAAAAATGCAAAAAATTCAGCTGGGGAATTCTTTTGACAAACCTTCAGAACTTGAAAAAATGCATCAGCTCATTTTTTTTCTTTTATTAAAATACATTTTATTGATTATGTTATTACCGTTGTTTCAATTTTCTTCCTTTGTCCCCCTCTGCCTGGTACCCCCATTCCCTCAAACAATCCCCTTCCTTAGTTCATGTTTATGGGTCATGCATATAAGTTCTTTGTCTACTCCATTTCCTATGTTGTTCTTAACACCTCCTATTTTGTACCTACCAACTTGTACTTAATCCCTGCACCTTTTCCCCAATACTCCCTGTTCACCATCCTAGCTGATAATCTTCTAAATGATCTCTATATCTATGATTCTGTTCCTGTTCTGCTTGTTTACTTAGTTTGGTTTTTAGATTCAGTTGTTAATAGCTGTGAATTTATTGCCATTTTAATGTTTATAGTTTCGATCTACTTTTACTTAAACATTTCATATAATAATAGCTTGGTGTTAATGAACTCCTCTGTCCCAAACTCTCCTTATTCTATTCTCATGTTTAAAAAATTCTTTGTTCTTCTTGCTGTTCTGATTTAATTATCTTTTTTCCTTGTTGGTTCCCTGTAGATTTTTCTTTATTTCACTTAATGTGAACTTCATTTCTGCTTGCATCTTTTTTATGCTCTTATAGTACCCAATGATTTATTTGAGCATCATGATAAACAGTGTATTAAACTTGGCATCTGATAGGTTGCTTATCTCCATTTCATTTATTTATTTTTCTGGAGTTTTGCTCTGTTCTTTTATTTGGGCTATACTTCTTTGTCTTCTCAACTTGGCAACCTACCTGTGTTTGTTCCTGTGTATTAGGTAGACCTGCTTTGACTCCCCGTGTTAGTAGTGTGATCTATTGTAGAAAAGGCACATGTAAATTGTGTGGGAGTAGAGTCTTAGGTAATTGTCAGGGTAGGACAAGCCATTTCACCCCTTTGTGGCTCTGTGTGTGTGGGGCGGGGGCGCTCAAAGAGGGGACAATGCCACTGCCTGGCTTCTGGAGATTACCTGGGAAGAAGCTGCCTCCTGGTACTTGCCCTGTTGCCTGTCCCTCCACTTTCCTCTCTTCTCCATATATGTCACTTGTGCCCTTCCAGCTGTTGTCCTGGTCC
The DNA here is from genome assembly GCF_987537825.1 of Furipterus horrens. Lineage (NCBI taxonomy): Eukaryota > Metazoa > Chordata > Mammalia > Chiroptera > Furipteridae > Furipterus > Furipterus horrens. Next base: position 103,882,948 of record NW_028327176.1, on the reverse strand, counting down.
TGAATCCAAGAGGGAGTGGGTCTGCATCAGTCCTAAATTCATTGCTGGCCCTTTAAGAGGAGTCTGTTGAGAATCCCTCAGTTTCTCCTGCCTCCCCAACTTTCATGGGGGAGGGGGGAGTTGGGGGGAAGGGTCTCATGAACAGAGTGTAACACTGTGTCCTTCATAAGGATGTCAGCCACACTCTACCTCCAAACTGGGATAGTCATTTGTTTGTGTAGTTTATGCCTAACTTACAAGGAATGAAATAGAAAGGAAAATAATTGAGCATTTATTATATGCGATGTATCAGACACACATTAGCATACTTAATTTTTAAAATAGCTCTATGAAGTAATTGCATTTAATAGTTAAGGAAATTCAGGTTTAGAGAAGCAAAGTGACAAGAACATGAACACACAGATATAAAAATAAGTGTCTCTGGAGTCCAGTCAGGTCATAACTGTATTTTATTTATCTGCTTGTATGCTTCCCTCACCAGACTTCATGCTCTTTGACAACAGAGGTTGAGTGTTCAAATTATCTGTACATTTCTAGGATCTATCATTACATTGCACAGAGAGATACACCTACACAGACCTGCATGTATCTTCAGTAAATTTTGGCCAAGTGGATTTAAAAAATGTATGAGATTCAATGTTCTTTCTAATATATTCTGTAACTTAATTGGGCTCCAAAACTAACTCTCAACACTGTGAATATAGGCAATAATGCAAAACTCCAAGAAACAGGTGGGAAAAGCTGCATCAGGATTAAGGATGGATGAACCTCTTGTGTTTCTGTGCAGGGGACACAGTGTTCATAAAATAAAAGTACTAGTTTCAAAAAAAAAGATTTATTCTCAAAAATGTAGAAGTGAGCAATTGGTACTAAATGTTCCAGGCTCTTAGCACATTTAGAAAACTTGCTTAAAACCAATCAATAAATTAATCCACTAGTATTTACTATGCTGAACCAGGAGCTGTGGAGAATACTAATGATTTACATTTGTGTGGGGTCTATATAAATGACTTAGGAGTATAGTCTACTTTACCTTTAATTCTCAGTCCAAACCTATGAGCTGTGCCTTATGCTCCCATTCTTGTTACAGAAAAGGAAATTGGGTGTCAAAAGTTATTTAGAGTTCACTGAATTGCACAGTTGGGTGGGTTATGACCTAGGTTTGAATTCACGTTTCAGATCTAAGCTTATGTTTAGATATCATCACAGCTGAGAAAAGAGTCTTAAGATACAGGCTCTGAATTCCAAGAGTCTGTGATCTACTTGTGATGAGACCACAATGCTTGGGAAATAGGTACTGAACACTAAAGAATAATGAATAAAGTAGAAGGAGAGACAGACTGAAGGAAGCAGACATTAAGAGATGAGTATATTGTCCCAGAAAGGATGTGCGCTGTGGTACTTGGCAGAACTTGGGGACTAGAAGAATGATGGATCCAAAATCTCATTTTGTGTGTGTCTTAGATAGTTACCAATATAGAGAATAATTCTAAAGAAAAGCAAACATTTGTATGATGCTTTGCTGTTACAAGATACACAGCAAATTCTTTTAGTCAAGGATAAAAGCTTCTTTAGACACATGATGAATTTAGATTTGACTGGGTTAAGTTTGAGAAGATGTTAGAATATATAAGTAAAAATAATCAGTTGAGCCTTGACTTTGGGTGAGAAGCCAGAACTTCAAGCTACAACAGTGACCCCTTACAGGGCAGGAACCATTTTTTAAAATGCATCTTATTTTCTCATTACATCTTTTATCTTGAGCTCTATTAATTTGCCTGGCATATGCTGGGACTAAATAAGTATGTGTCAATTGTTTGAATGAATAAGTGATTGATTTAATAATTATATCTGTCCTAACTACAATAAAAATTAAAACTAGAAAGGTGGCTAAAGCCAAGAGCAATAAATCCAAATAGCGAAAAGAAATATTATACAATTCATGGTGGTTTTACTCCCCTCTCATTTTATTTTCATGGGAAACTATATTTTCAGGCAAACTATTTGCTTCAAGTCAGACTTTCTGATTTTTTTATGGGAAGATGAGAGATGTAGAAAGAAGCACTAACATTCTAACACAGCTAAGGCCAAAGTAGATTAAATGCAGTTCCCTCGTGTGTAATGTTTTGTGTTTGTTGTTTTTGTGTTTGACTTCAGAAAATATCTGCAATTCCCTTCCACCCATCCCAAGACTCCAAAATGTCTTGCAACTTGCAGACCCTTCTGATCTCAGATGATGCCTCTTGTTTAACAACTGCACAATGTAAATGAAATCTGGTATTTAATGAAGTGCACTGCAATTGCTATATGGTGCCACAGATTCTTCCTACACTGCTGAACATGTCATGAGGCAACATTTTATAGGCATTGTAAAATCTTTTTACCACACACAGCTGCATTATCCAAAATTACTCAAATCTGCAGGGCATCTGAAACTCACTCTGTAACAGTAATAGGCTTTGCTGCTTAAAAAGTGATTATGACTAATGCACAAAAACAATTATCACTAGATTTCATTGCAAAGAATTAAGATTTTATATATATGTATGTATATATTCATTCTCACTAAAATTTGAGCAATCACTAGAAAAAAATGAAGTGATTTTTACAACTTACAGAATCATGAAGGAGATCTAGGAAAAATATTTTTAATATGTCAGTCTATACAAGGAGTATTTTATTAACATTATTTTTGTAAGTCCTAAAGTTTTACTGTTTTTAATATACCCTTGGGGTTAACTGAAGAAATTCTGAAAAATATTAATGAATGAATCTGATAACATGAGGTGTGGGAAAAAGACAGGAGTGAAGTCAAATGGACTTGATTTCCAGTCATGAATCTGCCCTAGGCAATTCATTTATCTCTATAGTCCTTACCTTCTTCCTCTATACAAAGAAATCTTTGGGCTAAGCATTCCTGGGGGCTTTTCCTACATTAATCTTCTATGATTTCATCTTAGATAATCTAAAGTAGAAAAAGTTTGCTGTCTACCTTTGGCCTCTTCTTGTGGAGAGAAAACATGAGAAAAGACTCAGTGAAACAGGTGATAATTGTGCTTTGCTTTGAATAATTTTGGTGCAGAAGAAAGTGATTTGGAAGTATTAGGTAGACTCGTCATCGTCGGCAGCCGTCCGTCTCGAGAGACGATGGTGTAGCTTCTTAAGAGTCTATCTGCACCGCCGAGAATGGCTGTGCAGTCCGACTCGGGAGTGACATGGTAGTATCTGTCTCCTCCCGTGTTGAATCGACATCTTGCGATGACGCTGAAGCTACAGAGCCTGGGCAGGGTAATATGGAGGGTCTGCTGTTGCCCATGCAGCAGACCCCCCCTCTCTTCGCAGCTGAAGGGTCCAAGGGAAAGATGGAGTCGATACAGCTTGGGTTCAGGTGCGCCGCAGGAGTTGCCGGTGTTGACTACAACGTCAAACCGCCTTAGGGACTCCGGCTCCGGATTTTCTGTCGGGGTTTACTCCCTTAGCCTTTCCCCTGAAGAGGTATGCCGCAAGGCAGCGGAGGTTTTTTGGAGTCAGAGTTTTCCTTCTCTGATGTACCCTGACTGGAAGATCGAACCAGCGACACTTAGCTCGCAGGCCGACGCTCAATCCACTGAGCTAAACCAGCCAGGGCAAATTAGGTAGACTAGTCTAACAGAAACAGTGTGGTGGGAAAGTATAGAAATGGTTGGAAAGGTACACTATCTAATATTAGAGAAACTTAAAGTTAATAATAGCTCTGACTTTCTTCAGTTGGTGCAGCAAAGAGTTTCTAACTGCTTAGGAAAGTCTACATTCTCTTTTCCTATCTGAACTTGCAATTTGTCTATGTGCTTTAAGAGTGGAATGTGGAATGGAGGTGATGCAGGTCACTTTGGACCTAGTCTATACAAATTTTCCTGGCACTCCCCCTTGCTCTTTTTTCTTGGCTGACCAAATAAAGATGACTCCGAGTGGAAACCCCAAGTGATGAAAGAAAGCCTGATCAACTTGGATTTCTAAACAAGTGTATTGAGCAGAGCAGCCCTGCTAACCCCAAACTGCTCAGCACTTTTAGATGAGCAAGAAATAAATCCAAAGTTTGAACATTGCATATTAGTCATGGACTATTCATCATCTAAAGAGTAATTGCTATGGTGTGGTGGTGACTAAGGGCAGAGTCCATTGTATTGTGAGATGAAAAAAAAAAAGTTCATAATAAAAATGAATTGAAATATACTATATTTTTATGAATTTCAACAGTGTAAGGACACATATTGAAGAGGTAGAAGAGTTAAGGAAGGGAGGTATATGAACAAGTTGAGATCGTTATTGAGAAGCTAATGGCTGTGAGTTCAGATGACCTGAATTTGTTTCCTGAAGCCAGCCTAATTAGACATGTGACCTTAAACAGTAATGCTTGAAGCACATTTTGTCATTTAATCCTCATGATGATTCTATTAGATGGATACTTTTATTAATTTCATTTTAGAGATGAGGAAACTATGACTTAGGGAAGCCAAGCATACTGTCCAAAATAATTTATGGTAAATACTGAAGCTGTAATTTAAACCCAGGTCTATCTGATCCAAAAGCATAGAGTACATGCTTAGATGAGGTTGAAATTGGTCAGTTACTGAAACAACTAACAAGGCAATTTCAAGATTCAGTACATACTGAGAGCTCAGCGATCCAATTGTTCTACAGTTGAGCTGGTCCGTGCTATCTGGGAACATTGACAGAAAGGAGAGATAGTCAGAAACCTCTGAGCACAAAGCGCCATTGGCACTTTGATCATTGGGCCCATCACTGCCCCACACCACATGGGGTGAAACTAATGTCCCTTGCTACAAAGAAATCTAGAAATAGCTGCAGGACACTAAAAGAACAGATCATCCCTAACTCACATCTCAGTCTCTAGAAGTCAACTGCAAATAAATTACTATTGCATTTTATTGCATTTTACTAATTTCTAGCTTAATGTAGAAATAAAAAGTCTCTATGTAGCCCCTACAGGCTATAACTGGATGGTCTTAATGGGCTCTGGTTGGACAATTCAATTAGGTCTTTTTTGTGGCTTCTGCTGCTCTTGTAATCCTTGTCAAGGTCAAAGGCATGTGATCTCATTAGAGGATTTATCTAATCAGATGTTAATTGAACATCTACTGTGAAATAGATAGTTTTATAGGAAAGTAAAATACAGGGGAAACTAAAACATGGCTTTTGTATTCAAGAAATTCCTAATCTAATACAAAAGGGAAAGAAGTAAAAGACCATTTAGCTATGGTGTAAAGGTTGAGAGCATGGAGCTTAGATAAGGTATTTAAGTTTGAGTCTTAACTCCCAGTTAGGAGCTGGTGAATGTGGGCAAATTATGTCACCTTTCAATGCCTCTTCCACCTATTTAAAGTTCTTTTGACTATAAAATGGGAAACTACCTCATAGGATTGTTAAATGATTAAATAGTAAAACATTAAGTGAGTTAATACACTTAAGATTAGCCAGGGTTAGGTTTTTATGACAGTCTGATGAACATATGAAAACAGAAATTAAATACATCAGACTAGTAGGCTTAGTCACTGTAGACTTTCCACTGGAGGTGAGCATTGAAGACTAAGTAGGCATCAATTAGTATTAATTAATTAATTAATTTAAAGTTGTGAAGGTATTCTAAGCAGGGATGACATGCATGTGGAAACTGTGAAAGAGGCTATTACAATACTAGGAAAACTCCAAGAAGTTCCATCAGATGGAGAATCATGTATCTGAGGTAGATGCTATAGACAAGGCTGGAAAGGAAGGTAAGAACCTTCTCATGAAAAGCCCATAAGTCAGGATCAGGTTTTAGACTCCTTCCCAGAGGCAGGGAGAGTCACAGATGATGGCCTTTATGCAGGTCAGGGAAAAAATGGATGCCAGTGAACTGACATTGGATTAACAGCCCTGGGAGTTGACCGAGGCAGGGCCATTTGACGAAGATAGGGACAAATGTGTGCTGACTCCCAAAGACTTGCTTTATGTGCCCTGTCAGTTTGTGCAGATATTAAAAACCAAAACTATTCACACCACACCTTAGGGAAGTGACAGCCTCTGTATCCTGCTAGCAACATGAGATTCTATGCTTTCTCCCAGCCTCATGTAAACTAAAGGCAGAAATGCGCTTCTGCCTCTGTCTGAATGGTACAATGAGGACCAAGCCCTGAATTCAGTGCAATAGATTTTTTTAAAAAGTAAAGGGCCAGGCTTTTGTCCTGATGATGTCATATTCTAAGAGGATGAGAGAAAAAATAATACATACATAGAAATGTGCTTGAAAACTTGTTCCTAAGGATGTGGACTCCACATCTGTAGCAGTGTCTCTTCAAAGCACAATCTGCAGGCACCAATATCAGAATGATTTGTTAAAAATGCAGCCACCTGAGCTCCATCCAAGCTCTGATGTACCAGAACCTGCATTTCTGACGAGCATTTCAGCCAACTTGCAACTTTATTACACCATTCCTTATCTTAAATATTCAAGTATGGTGCACATGCATCTGTAATCAAAGAAATAGAATTACTGTATCTGAGACTATTATGTTACCTTAGCCTTAGAGAGAAATGATTCTCATCTTTTTAGGAAACTCTTATGCTTCTCATAGGGCACTCAAACTTCTCAATTTTGTTAACCACTACAGATAAGAGAACCAAATCACTGGGTTGAAAGATAAGAAAGTTCAATATTTTCCTTGGATAACTGTAATGTTTGACAAGGAGCCCTGCTTTTTCTGAAATGGCCTCTATTTAGGGACAGCCTTTTGGTTTTTCACCAGCCAGTACCATCTTCTATTTTCTACACACTCCAGGTACCAAGCAGTAAGCACATGAATTATAATGAAGAATAAGATCTGATCTCCACGCTGAGGAAGCCATACTTCCTTTTTTCTTCTTTACTTCTCTCTCTCTCTCTTCCTGTCCCCCCCCCTTTATTTTTTTGGTTATAAAAAGGAGATAACATTGGGAAAATGTATGTATATAGTATCGATGAACACAGTATTAGAGATATGCTGCCAGGGCTCTGGGAGGTCAGTAGTAGAAGACCTCATCATATCAGGGAAGTTGTCACAGAGGAAATTTTGTAGCATTCTGAGCAGATGCAGACAAAGGGGAGGAATGTTGCTCCCTAAGGATGAATACAGGCAGAACAACTCACAAGAGTCAAGGCCTCAGGGAAACACAAGTGCCTGAATTTTCTATAAAGAATCCCACCACCCAGTCTCCTTCATACAACTTAGATGGTCTGACCAAAACAGTCTTAACCAATGTCAGACTCGCACCATCTATGTATGAATACAAATATCATTCATTCTAACATCAAAAATAAAAATTAACCCAAATAATTTTATCTGAAATCAATCAGCATCTTCATTTGCTTTGTTCTCATAAAGAAAAAACCTTCATTTTCTTCACAAAAAGACATTTCAAGACATTCTGCATAAATTACTAAAAAGAAATAAAACATTATATTGTAATTAGGTTAACTCTATTTTCTCACTTCTCCCTCTGGCCAGCTCCTTCCAAAATAGATCATTTTGTAAAAAGTAGCAGTTATTCAAACAAAATATGTTTGTATATCTTGCAGCCAAATTAGATGGATCAACATGGCACAATAGAAGCCAACCTCAAATTGATAAATTTGTCCAGTAAAAAAATATAGCTTGAGCAGCTTTGTTGATCATTTTAAATGTTAATGGTAATATGCTTCTTTACTATTGAGATATTTATGACTAATGGTTTGATGCTGTTTAAACTTACAGCACTCATTAATTTCAGTGGTTTTTCATCATTAGGAAAAATAATTCAAAAGAAACTTCAATATTTTCCAAGACCAACATATAAAACAACACCAGAGAGCTACCAAGCACAGAAGGCCCCTTCCGCGGGCTCGGTTCTGCCAAAACCAAACCCTAGAAAGACTTCCTCTGGGTAATTTCTGGGTTTCATCCAGATTTCCAAAGACTTTAAATGAAAAGAACTCTTCTAATTCCCTAATTTAACTTGGTATCAGAATATGATTAGTTCTATTGTGGTTATGATTAGTAATATATAAAGGCTACATTTATGCCCCATGTAAAGGAGGTCATATGACCAAAGTGATTTTTCCCCTTGAGTCCATGCGTGACTCAAGATTCATAATGTTCACATTTTATAACAGGAAATAGAAAATTAATTGACAGCTATTTAGAGCCTTAAAAAAAAACCTTAGACAATGAAGAGTTATTTTGTATAACATTTGAAAGATCTTAGAAAATAATTTATTAGGACTGACTTCCATATTGGTTGCTGAGCCAACAGACTACTGGCGCTAATTGTTTATTTTAAACTGCCATTGCAACTCCAAGTCAAAATGTGTTCTATAGTTCAAGATTGGCTTTAGCCTTTTACCTCTCAGAATTGCTGGACATGAAGTTTCCACAGTATTTCTGCTCTATTTTTCAACCTTTCTCTAAAAAGATCCTAATGTTATGTGAAGTCAGGAGTTTTGTTTTATTTTTGTTCTGTTCTACATAATCCTGGCTTTATCTATTTTTATGGATTTGAAAAGAGCTACATCATAGCCATGATTATCTATAAACTCATTGACTTATTCATTCAGGATAAGATTAAAGAATTACAATTTTTGTTACTAGATACTTAAACAGTAAGTAATATACTAATATTAAGTATACACTATTACCAAAATTAATATGTGCACAGCAAATGAGATCATCAGACTTGGGTCATCTTAGCATGTTAAGAGGAATAGCTCTCATACTGTGATAATCAATTAATCAATGAACTGTTATAGTTATGAATATCTAACTAACTCAGATGTAACATACATATCTACAGAATCACAGTGAGCGAAAGCAGTCACCAACTGCTTGCTGATAAGATGAACCTAACTTGCTTGATTAATAATAACAATAAATTACTGAAAGGAAGATGCCTAAAACTGAAAAAAGAAAGAGAGAGCAAATATCAACAGAGCCATAGAAGAAAATACTTGATCTGATATTCTTTGTGGTTCCTATGACAGATCATTGAGCTTAACTCTGGGACATGCAGAACTGTACTGCTGACTTATTCTTGAATTTGAACCAAGTATATGTCAGGGAAATGTATCTGTTTCTGTTTTGAAAAAAAAAAAAGGAAGAAAGGAAGGAAAGAAGGAAGGAAGAGAAGGAGGGAGGGAGGGAAGAAAAGGGAACCTCTGAAATTTAGAAAAAAAGCAAAAAATAAATAAAAGCAGAGAGTGAGGAATCAGTGATTCCTGATATACCTAATTTGCTATCAGGAAAATGGTTGGTATAGATAGTGAAGTTTTTAGCAAAAGGGACTGTTCTGGTCAACTGCTACTGCACTGTAAATCAACCCAAGCTTAATGACTTAAAACAACAGTTTGTTATCTCCCGCAGTTCTATGAATTGACTGTGTTCACCTTGAAGACTCTTTCTAGGGAAGTCTCATGAAATTGCAGTCAGATGTTGACTGCCACTACAATCATCTCAAGTCTTGACTAGACTAAACATCTAGGATGGCTCCCTCATGGCTGGCGGTTGAAGTTAGCTGTCAGCTGGGAACTCAGCTGAGCTGTCATCTGAGGTGCCCTACACATGACCCCACCATATGGCTTAGGGTTTATGTGTGGTGGCTGAGATTTAGAGGAAGCATTCCAAAAAGAAGCATTCCAAAAGATCCAGGTGAAAACTAAGAAATCTAATGACCTAGCATCTGAAGTCCCAGATGATCACTTTTATCACACTGCATTGGTCAGCCAAGTCACTAAGTCCAGCCTAAATTCAAGGGAAGAAAAAATAGGGCTCTACCTCATGCAATGCAATAGCATGGATGTATAGAGAGGAAAGGAATTGATGGTCGCCATCTTGGAGGAATCTCACAGATATTGTTTCTGTCTTGAACATGTTAAACACAGTCTGTAGATCCTTCATAATTAGTGTGAGTATTGTGCACATCAAAATGGCCACAAATATTGATAGCAAATGGGACACACAAATGAAATCATGTTACTGTTCCACTTGAAACCAACGAACAGTTCCCATTATACTGAGAATAAAATTCACATTTTTAACACATCCTGCAAAGCCCTATATAGTGCTCCATTGCAACTTCTCTGACTGCATTTCCTTCCACTCTTTCCCCTGCTCACTTTGCTCTAGACTTGATTTTTGTCCAACCATTCAAGCTCATTTCCACATTACAGCCTTGTCAATTTCTACTGTTTATTCCTGGAAAACTCCGCTCCCAAGTCTCTGTACATATTGTACCTTTACTTCAAAAATCTGTGTAAACATCTCTTTAGAGAGGACAACCCTTGACCACCCTTTAACTGTTCATCCATTATACTCCACTCACTCACCCTCATGTCATTGCTCTCTGAAACTACCTGTTTAGTTGTAGGCATGAGTCTCCACCATGACTAGAAGCCCCACTGAAGCAGCGATCTTACCTGTATTGCTCACTTTCATATCCCCAGAACTTGTAACAGTGTCTGGCACGTAGTGATATTCAGTACTTATTTATTTACTTATTTATTTATTGGTTGGTTTATTATTTATTTATTATTATCCTATTATAGTTGTCCTAGTTATCCCCTCTTTGCCTTTCTCTTCCCATCCCTATTTTTAAAATAGATGTATGAAGGTAGACCATGCTCAAGTTTTCTTTTTAATTTGCTAATATTAAAAATGACTTAAATATTCTTATGAATTATGTGAGCCTTAAGCATAATTCTTTCAACTTTCAATTTCATTTATGACTATCCATCTGCCATATAACTTAGAAAGAATAGAATAATGTTCCCTAACTTACCTTTACTACTATAATCTATCAGTTATGTAGACCTTTATTGCTGGCATACTTGGAAGGGTCTCTCTAGTAGCCTGCAACATTCTTTGTTTCTGTTATAGTACATGAAAGAAAACAATACAAAATAAAATATTTTTATGCCCTTCTCTTTTTCCAATCCAAGATGATCTTTAGAAAACTAAGGATGGTGGGATTAAGAGAGAAGACAGAAAAAGTAGCATTCACTATCATACAAAATGACTTTTTTCTATTCATTTCTTTGAATCCCATATTGTAATCTCTATTCATCATTTGATTTCTGTTGCCTTAAAATCTACATGACAATTTCACTGGACTACTTAAACTTCTGTTAGAAACCTGTATTCTCTCTCTAATTTATGCCTTTCTGGAATGTTGTTTTCTTCTTTATTGATCCAACTAAGTATATCTTTTATCCCTGAACACTTACTTTTTATATCTGCTCATTTGGAAAGACTTACTCTGACCACCATCCCCACTTCCCATTTGCCAACCTTTTCTGGATTACGTCTTGTGTTTTTAACTACAGTACAGTGAGGTGAGTGCTGCCTCCTCATCCAGCTATGAGTTCTTTCATGTCATGGGTGTCATTGTATTAATTTCTATAATCCTATTGCCAAGTCCAAGAACATAGTACATGCTAAGTACTTATTAAATTAGATAAAATTAAATTACAGCAAAGTGAAAGGAAGAAAATAGTAGGGAATCGGGATAGTAGTAGATAATGTCAAAAGGCTAAGGACACACTGGCCTCTTCCTTTTATACATATTAACTATTAGTTCACGTTCAATTATACTTGCTTTTCTAGAAATGTCATCATTCCCTAATATGTTAAGAAAAGAAATTGAAACTAGAATTATTTGGAGGGCAAGCAAAGAATCAGGCATTTTTTATACTCCTTTTCTGACACACCCATTACTCCTCCTCTTATTCATTTGCATTTTTCTTGATCAGTCCATAGGGTGCAGGTACAGAAAGCAGGCACCAGGTTCACTCTCTAGAATTCTATGCTATCTCTGACAAAAGAGACTTTCTATTCATGTCTTTTTTATAATTTTAAATTCTTTATTTTTTATATCTGTTTTGACACAGCTACATTTATGAAATTATATCTTTTATGTGTGCTTTTGGGTATGTTTTATAAGCATATAGAAATTAGATATGGTACTCACCTTCAATAATGGAGCTTATTGGCAAAAATAGTTTTAACTTTAAAGAAAATGAATGGTACTTTTTGAGGAATGAAGAGTATATATAAACACTTTTAAAAATTGATAACATGGTGTGTTTTCACTTTTCCTAAAGAAAATGAGAACAGTCTGCTAGCAAGCTAGTTAAGTTTTATTTTGTTCACTGCATATGGAGAGCAATTAGAAATTGCACTTAAGGAACCCTCAGTTCAGCACAGCCATTCATCACCTTGTTAATAGCCCTATTATGAGACCCCTTTGAAACACCCCTGTAATCAAAACTTTCCGGGTGGGAAAAATAGCAAAATAACAGATTTAGCTCTGACATAATGTTGCGATGCTTGTGAGTATTACCAAATACTTTACAATGTGGATTGATCAATAATTACAGAACAAGTTTTTCCTGAAAAATCTGAAAGATTTGGGTCAGCTGGTGGTTGGGGTGATGGATGAAGTAAGTTAATAAAAAGATAAATCTAATTAATAGTAGAAGTTATGACTTCTGTGGTGGCTTAGAAAATCAAGGATTATGTTTTCTGGTTCAAGATTTCCTATCAAAAAGAAATGGCTAATTAAAAAACACATCCATTTATCTGCATGTATGTGTCTTCATAGAAAGGATGGGGATAGTATTAAGTTTCTTAACTACCACAGTGATATGTTTTCATGTGTACTACAGAAGTATCAGACTGAATATGGCACCAGCCTTTTTACTTTCAGAAAGAGCACAGATACACTGTCTCCCCTCCAAATGCCCACCACTTCTATCAGCATGTGCCTATTAGAGGCCAAGACAAATGTACCACACTTAACTGCGTCTCAGCTATACGGCTTACTCTGTAATCTAATGCCAACTCCCATAAAATTCAAGTTGTAGCAAATAACCTTACACAATAGGTCATTCACACAGCTTTGTTTATGGGAACAGTACATACCCAGGCTTGGTGTAGACCATCAAACCACTCTCTTTGACTAATGATAGACTCTAGGTCATCATTTATGAAAGTCAGTTCTTAGGTCAGTCAGACAAAAAAAAAAAAAAAAGAAGTTTATAATAGGTTTTTTCATATTTATTTTCCCATACTTTGACACCCATGAGGAGTATTTTCTTTTTTTCTAAACATTTCCTTTGTGCTTCATTTTTTAATTTATCACATCTTGCCTCATATTCTAAGTATTCATGTAACTTCCTCATATCGCCCCTGTTAGACTGAAAGATCCCAAAGGGCAAAGTGTTTGTCTAATTTGGCTTTTATGTATCAAACAAATGAAAGGATACAATGCACAGTAGAGTTATTTTATACTCATTTAATCAATATGTTAATAGACAGATAATTTTGAGAGACTATATGGTATGGATTCAACTTTGGACAAAGGAAACCAATGTATAATTAACTCAGGACTCAAGTTATGTTGATAGGATTGATTAGCTCTATAGATCCATTCCTTTGGAATTTAAAATGATGAGATGGAGACCACAGTTCTAAATGATGTAGCAGCAACCAGCTTTTATCAAGGCTCCAATAAAGAGCTCAATTCCCAAGACCCTAGGAAGGACCCTAGTGGAGAAGAGTAATGAAGAAAAACCCACAGGAAGAAGTGAAATTCCTCATCCATTGCAGGAGAAAGCAAGCTTCCAATCTTGAGCCCTCATATGCCCAGACGTTCTATGGCTGTCGTACTTGATGGTATGGATGGAGAGTGAGACAAAAGTACTGAAGTGAAGGAGCAAGACTGACCCTAAAATGTCTGAGCCTCTCAACACCTACAAAGACTGCATTGGCATGAGTCAGCAAAGTAACCTCAGTGATCCCTCTCAATACCAGCATGTCTCCATGACCAGCTTCTTCTACAGGAGCATGGACAGCTGTCAGGAGCTCTCCCTGGTGCTGCCACAGCACAGACCCAACCCCTTCACTCAGCATATTTTGCTGATTTAGCTCTAACCTCTTTTTATAAGCCTAGTTGCTCAGAAACAGAACAAAACAAACCTCCTTTAAAAGTGTTTTATAATAAAAAAAATTTAAACAAGTTGAAAGTAGGGAGAATAGTTGATGAAATCTCTTGTACTCATCCTCCAGTGAAGGACTTTTCTCAATGTGCCTGATTGTGCCTCCCCAGTACATCTTAGCATTTTGCCATGTGCGATCAACCCCCCAGCTTCAGCTCAGACTGGTCCATAATTTAGTCTGCCTGACTTACCATGACCTTACTGAGACGGATCCCCACCTGAACCCAGGACCTGTAGGCCACAGCTCTCTCAAGTCTGCTCGTTCATTTATTTTTCTTTCTTGTTTCTCAAACTTTTATTTGGCACCTGTTAGATACTCAGACCCTATGCTGGGTATTAGAGATATACTAATTTATAACTCTCAGTTGCTATCCTGATGGAGATCATGTGTGATCCATTTGAGGTGTGTTACAAATACTATACAGTGTTAGAAAAGAGAATGAGCATCTTTTTTGCGATGGCTAAGATGAAAAAATAGTAGCAAAGTTAAGACGAAAACCTAAATCCCAAGGGGCTGCATTTCTATGATATCAGTTATCTACTGGGAAGCACATAATAACTTCTAATTAGATACTTGTTATTTACTAGCCTAACATGCAGTAGAGCCAATATTTTGAATAAGATAATTACTACTCTATTCAAGTAGCACTGCATATGCATATATGACTTCTTCCTTGGTAATTAGTCCTGGTAATAATTCCTGACTAAAATGGAATCAGGGAGAAGTGCTGGGGAATGAGATCACATAACTTCCAAGCAGAGAGAATGATACTGCAGAGGGAAACCACATGATGTACGATTGAGGGACATGAGTTCTAGTATTGCCTCTGCCTGTAATTAGCAAATAACTACTTTTCTCTGAAAGTTAGGTTTTTCTATTGTAAAATAAGAGTGTTATATTTAACAATCTGTACAATTTCCAGTATGTTGTATATCCATGATTTTCTCTGTCCTGATCTCAAGGCAGAGTAAATGGCTGCCATCACCTCACGTCTAGGATTATCTGTGTGTTGTGATGGCTCCACTGGACTCCAGTTTCTGGGAGCTAACACGAAACAATATTATAGGACTTTCTCTTAAGCATTGCTTTGTAACTACATCATGCATATGACTCAAATGCTCTCTCATGCATTGTATCTTTCCACTTCCTAGCCATCTGAAACACGTGTTAGTGTTCTCATGGTTTTTGAAGAAAAACTGAGGCTATGACACCACTTAATATCACTTGAAAGGCAACCGTCTTTTTCAGTGTTTCTCAAGGGCCTATGCATAAGCTACTTAAGAAATAGTTGCAATCCAACCACTTTTGCTTCCTTGTCTTTTCCTTCTTTTGAACTGTTTGTGAGATTTGATATTAGAATAGGGTTTGTCAATGGCATGGATAAGTACAGATGCATCCTACACTATGACAAAATGCATAGCTTGACTCGTTGTATATAAATACTTCTTTTAATCAATTTTCAATATGCTGAGGGCCACTTCAATGGAAAAAAATTTATACAGTGAATAATTACACCTCATGACAGCCACTGTTCCCAGTGATTTGTTCTGGAAACCTAAAATTTCTTCTATAATGTGCACTGAAGTAGAAGCATAGCTGAATTCTAATGAGGCCCACATGGGCTTCCCAGGGAGAACACCCCTTCTTTGGTGACATCCTGCAGAATATGGAGGTATAAAGCCTTAGGCCCCTTGCTTTGTTTAATGCTTCCTTCCATGTACAGCACCTTTTTGGAGGCCCTGTATTTCTTGGTAGCTGTAGCATTCTTATATCATTTTAAGTAAATTAAAATTATTAGTGTAGTTTTAATAGCCAGTGCTCCCTGAGGCCAAGTAACAAACGGTGCAATTTAATGAAAATTGGATAAATAAAATAAGGAAGAGACAAATGAAACAATAGTTCAGAAAAGGAATGAGAAAAAAATAGTCTATTAGAAAGGCCATCTACATTAGAAATTATAATAGTAATAATGAGTTACTTCAAACAAGAGCCAGCACACAGGGCAAAAGTGGTTCTGGCTGATAATGCTTTGACTTCAAGGACACCAGGAGGACCTCCATGCCCACCCCACCTTCACCAGCCTCTCTGGTATTTGAGAGGATGTGACTGATCCACTAACTCGCCCCTTAGGAGGTATGATATAGTATGCCTTATTTAACTTATACCTTATGGATAGGATGTTTCATTTATAAGTTTACCGCTTCCATTTCACTTGTAAATAAGGTAGTTGTACCAACCTGTTTGTGCAATCTCTCAAGTGTCCATAATGTCATGATCTCTGGTTCAAGAAAGGAGTTACCAGGGACATGAAAGATAAATATTTTTAAGACATAAAAAGAGGAAGAAAAAAGATTGGGGCAGTGAATGTATGTAGATTTAAGCAGATTTCAGTCATGCGGAGAATAATTAGGATTTGGGATAAGGGGTTTTACCAAATGCCACTTGAATTACTTTCTGGCTGCTAGACCTTGGACAAATGGTTTAGCTTCTGTGAACATCAGGCTTTTCATCCAAAACTAGTGTTAAATGAAGAATCTCTTTTAGAGAGATTGTGGGATGATTTAATGATATCACATATGCAAAGTACTTAACACAGGGCCTGAAGTAAAATAAATGAACAATAAAGTCAGTCATTATTTTCATTGTAGTTTTTTATTCAACAATGGGGAGAATTTGGAGGATTAAATAAAAATGTACAGAAGGGTGCGTCTAGCAATATTAACGGCCACAACAGCTACTTTGTGTTTTTGCTAAGGTCTAGGTTAACTTAGCACTCTGTGATGCATAAATAGTAACAGCCAACATTTAGTGAGAGCTTTCTTTGCACTGGGTACTATTTTATATACTTGCTATGAATTTTTTCAAAATGACTCTAATTAGAGGCTATTATTGCATAACCATTTCATAGGTAAGAAAACCAAGACATGGAGTATTTAAATATCTTGCCCAAGGTAACAGACTTGGACAGCTAACAAAGGGTAAACCCAAGACTTAAACTCCCAATGCAGTCTGGCAATGGGTGCCTTGCCTGCTGCCAGTATGCCACATTGTGACTCCTGGCGGCTGAAGTTCAATGGCTGACAGAGGTGCCATGGCCTACACAACCTGTCCCATATAGTTCTGCATTTATGCAGCAGGTGGACCGCAGTGTGGAGCTGCAGGCTGGAGAAGAGACATTTTTCCCTAATCCACTGGCCTAGGGTTTTTATATTCTCACAACAGCCTTGCCTGGGCCAAAGCAGGCCCTGGGCCTAAGCTAGTCCCTCTTCCTTGTCTTGCACACATTCTGCCTATGAAGCCAAACCCAGCTCTTCCTCTACAGCTAGTGTTCTGTTATCCAGGAGGGTGTGCCCAGGAAAAGACTAATCATCTGAAAGTGTTGGCCATGGGAACAGATGCCCTGGTGTCACTTGATCAAAGAAGTTAGAGCTGTTAATGTACCAGAGCATTCTCGCTGCAGGAAATGAGTCACACCACAGAGCCGGGCTGCTGCAGCATCATTCAGAAACTGTAGCAAAACTCAAGGGTCACTCTCAAGTGGAGGAGAGCTTGGCAGACGGCCAGGAAAAGGTGGGAGAGTGCCAGACTTCTAATGAAAGAGTAGCTTCACAGTCAGACCTCTTGCTATAATTCTCTCCTGCTTACTCTTTTTAAAGCTGGTTTTCCTATTGTAAATAAGCCCATCAAATGAAGACCATTGTTTCCCCTTTCACACAAGAGGCCCATTCAGAGTCTTGAGAGTAATGAAAGGGAAAAAAACACACAATCAAAAAGATGAGGGGTGTGGTGTGTTCAATCAGGAGGGAAGCAGGAGTGAAGGAGGGAGAGGAGGAGCTGGGTTGAGTGAGGAAAAGCTCAGTGTGTCCAACTTGCCCAGGCAGTTGGAAAATCTCTTGTGAAATCTCCCCACAGTTAATGCTGGTTCATGGGGAAGGACAGGCAACATAGAGAGGGGAGACGGATGCAGGGAACTATGCTCGTGACTCCTAATATCTGTGAGAGACAGAGAAATAAGGAGTATGATGATTGACGCAAACAGAAGAGCAGATCTGATGGCCAAAAGAACATATTTTCTGTAGCCTTTAGCATAAAGATATCACTTCAATTAACTTTAGTTTTCCTGGGGAGCATTCAAATGAGTTTCTCTGCGTTTATACAAAGTAGACGTCTCAGATGATGGGCAGTCAGCTGATGTTTAACAAAAAAATGTTTAAGGTTATTGAGAAAGTTTAGTCTTTTCAGGGATAAATTCTTAAAAATTCTTAGTTTTATTTTTATAACCAGGCATCAATACCAGATTGGCCAATCACCAAACTTTTCTTTTTAATTCTTAAAACATAGCCGATACATTTCAAGGAGAGGAAAGAATGAGCTAAGGAGACAGCAGGACATACTGGTTAAAACATAAGACTCTGGAGCAAGACTATGTGGTTACAAATTAACTCTATTATTCATTAATGTGTGAACACTGGGCAAGTTACTGAACCTCTCTGTGCCTCTGTTTCTCACATATAACTTGTCATGAGGAGTAAATGAGTTAGTATAGGTGAAGTACTTAGAAAATTGCCTTGCACATCCTAAGTGGTCTATAAATTCCTGTTATTATTGAGGAACCATTGTCAAACAGAGGACCAGTATCTCCCCTTATATTGTCACATAAGATAGTCCATGAGCATATATGACATGCAATGATTCTGACCTGAATTTTCTCCCACTGAAGTAAAACCCCATGAATGCTTAAGATTTTGTTCAGAACAAAATGAAAATCATACCTCTGTCTGCTTTATGGCCTTGAAGCATTTGAATGTAACTTGTCACCCAGGTTGGACAAAGAAGTGCCAGCCACAAAATCTTTATTTACTCTTTCTTTCATTTAGCTAGTTATCATAAGGTTACACTAAATCAAGATGGGCATCATAAGCGCCATTTTTGGAGGCTTTGGTAACACCTGCCCAATGACCGCAAAAGAAAGCGAGTCATAAGGAAAAGACTTTGAGTCAGACACCATTATTCTCTTTCACCCACCAAATCGCCAAGAAAAATAAAAAGACTGGTCTGTCCTTGAGCTTATGGATTAAGCTTTGGTGAAATTTTCCCCTTGAAAGTTATCCCTTTGTGTATTTTTAATGCCATTTCCCTTTGTAGAAATGTTCACCAGGCCATGGTGAATCTCATTAATAATGAGATTGAACTCTTCAAGGATGTTAATCATTGAGGTTGCTTTCCATGAGAAAAGAACTTCATGTACCACTGTGGCTCTGTCCTCATTGCTCAAGCAGTCTCACGGTGGTAGAGTGAACACGTTGCATCACTCATAGAGTTTTGAACTGCCTTGACTGCACCAAAAGTAACAAAGGTTTTAGACCCACCTAGAGTATTACACTTATGGGATGAAAACTAAAGGAGCCTCAACATATAGAAACGTATAAAATTGTTTTAAATGTAGAAAGAGAAAAAATTCTGAATCTCAAAGAAACAAGTTTTAAATAGTATAATATTACTCACTCAAACTAGTATTGGAGAGTGAAGATCTAGATAAAAGCGCTCTTTAGTCCACTCTGTGTAGTAGTGGCTTCCTTAAGAGAACTCCAGCCCCTGAGTGTACTTTGGAAGTTTTCAGAGGTAATTTTGGTTGCCTCAATGAACAAATGTGTTATTGGAATTCAGTGGATGAGATCTAGGGTTGCTAATGTCATGCAATGTGTGGATAGTCAGATACAATGGAAAGTTGTCCTACATCCCTCATGACTTTTTGTATCCCATGAACATTCACATGTGCAAAGATCTCGTCATATGCTTGGCATGTTATTCCTACGTCAGTCAGGGTTATTTTCCTCTTCCTCTCATAATATGCTAATAAATATAGTCTGTTATTATGTAGCCTAATGCTAGTTTTTAGTCTAGTGTCTGCTTCCACCTCTGTTCTTTCATTTTCCTGTATAGTTCGACTGGAATGCCTTCTGATCTTTTTATAGCTCTTCATCCAGGAGTAGTCATTTTAAGTGTATAAAAAATTTTAATTCATCATGATGACTTCTAATATAGTCATGCCTAAGATTTTCCAAATTGAAATATGTACTATTTTATTATTAATTGCTTTCTTGCTATTTCCCCTTTATAAAAGAATATATTATTAAATATTTAAATTACACATGAAGTTATATTTTAGACATGAATTTTCTATTTAAAATAGAATATATTTATAACACATCATACCTATATTATACAAATATCTTATAAACTATTATGGTGTGTATTACATATATGTTCTGAAATATGTTTTATATATTTTGTATCTACATATAAAAATGTCATGTATAAAAACAGTTAGTTTAGGTGCATATGTCATATATTATAAATATATGCTATATAGGTACACATATTACATGCATTTGTTTATTCTATGTGCTTATCTACTCACATCAATATGCTATATGTGTGTACATATGTGTATACCATGAACACAGCTTATAATGATGTGTGCTCGTGCATGTCACACGTTATGTCTATGACGCACATTTTGTATGTTTGCATGGCAAACTTTTGTGTGTGCACATGTGTGATAAGGAGATGCTCTATGAGAATAAAGTAGTTGGAGAGGCCTTGCTGTGATGATTATTTATTATAATCTTTTTTTTCAAACGGGCAGTGATGGGTTTACAGCTTTTAACATTTGAATACTATTTTCATGGTATATTTCAAATGAGATTCAAAAAGTTTAGAAATATATAAAAATAAAAGATAGCAGTTGTAAGAATGAGATAATTTATCACTTACTGATTTATCAGTGCTAACATGACTGGAGCCATATTGGAAACTAGAACATTCCTAGCACTTTGCTCACATCACCATCTTTTCCCATTTGTAGGTCTAAGCCAGAGGCAAAAAGGCCCAGAAATATCTAAGACTCTCATTTGCATTTTCATATTTACACATAATTCAATTTTCTTTCTCCAGCTAAGGTTACCATTAGAAGTTCCCAAAGACACAAAGAAAGAGCAAGAGTTAGAGAAAGAAGAGATATAAATTCATTAAAATATACCACAAGTAGAACAAACCTGGAAGCCCCCTTGGAAGTGCCAGCTTATATAGAGCCTGGCCCCCAATCACTTTATATAAATCTTTCACCTCCTTATCTTGGTATACAAGTCACTACATTATCATAGACAAGGACCTAACCCTTGTTTATAAGACTTGATGCTAAATATGACTCAGATTTTAGAACTTGCATTCAACAATTCTCTCCTCTGTGGTTAACCCTGAGATTGGCAGTGAATTGTCTTTATAGCCTTCATCTGGTAACAGTTTTAAAATGGGATTTCTTAGCAGATCACCAAGGCTATGGAAGTCTTTGACTGAATCTAGTTGTAGCCTACTCAAAGCTATAAGATATATTCAGGCCAATAACTTCTTTTGTGTTGACTTTCAGCCTTAATTAAGTAGCAATTTTGCTTCCTAAATACTTACTGAGAGCATGTGAGATGTATTTTGTTCTTTATTTGTTTCTGCCTAGAGACGACCATAGCAAGGACCATGAGGATAAAGACATTATTAAGAGCTGCTAAAGCCAGATCAATCATTAACCTTGGAATCGTCAAACCTTGGAAAGATGTCAGACCTTTAGATCACTCACATTTAGGATGAGAGGCAATCAAATAGGTAATGAGGGGCCCACATGAAAGGGATACAATAAAAGGTATCAATATGTTCTTTGATATTTTACCGTGAGCCTGAGATCCTGTCCTTATGAACAGAACATGACCATTTTAAAGTCCCAGATATGACCTGTGTAGTCCCAACTGACCCACTACTCTATTAGTCTAAATGCATTGCTAGGACTACTTTGCTCCATTAAAAGTGGCTGCCTGTTTCACTGGGCTAAGAAGCTGAGAAGGATTAGAAGGCTGAACCTAGATTCAGGCTGTGTGGAGGAGTGTGTGTGTGTGTCTGTGTGTGTGTGCATGCACACTCATGCATGTGCACTTGTGTGTATTCATGTGTGTTTTGAGAGGGTACACATACTGTATGATCCTTTAGGAACAGTTACATCCATGGGATGAAAAAGTCTGAGTCACAAAATTTGTTTCTCTCTATTCTTTAAAATTAGACTCCATTGAAAAGTTCACAAAATATCGTTCATTGTACCTTCTTTTCCTTTCCCTTCACTCAGAGAGAGGATATAAAGGCACTCAGTAGACACTCAATAAGTAGTTCTAGACTGAATGAACACATGAATAGGTAAATGTCACTGAGCCTCCATTTCCTCATCAGTAAAAAGGGGATATATGAACCTTTTATAAGACAATATACACAGCATATCAAACTCATAGAAGGTGCTCAATAAGTATTACTGCCCATTTTTTGCCTCATTCAACTCTGAAATTGGCTGGAACCAGGGAAATTGTTGCACCTGGTCAGAAAAATAGTGTGCACAAAGTATTCAGGTGGAGTGATTTCTATCTGCTGATATCATTAGGTTTATGCAGATTTCACCCCAGTATTCATTGACCTCCACTACTGTCTGTTATGACTTTATGTTTTTAAGGACTTGTCTCTCCTCTCTGAACCTGGGACAGATGGGCTTTAAGTGACTATGGTCACTGGTGTCAGAATAAGTCCTTACAAAGCTCTTTTTTAAAAAGACCAGGGAGATTATACATATATATATATAAAATACATATATATTTGCTTTGCCTCTGGATACCCTCATCTTTTCCTGTTATGCCTAAATGCTCCAAAATTATGCCCTATCTACCAAATGCATTAAACATCTTCCATTTTCCACTTCACATTCACTTCCCTCTCCTGTCTATCCCATTCTGCTCAAGGACTACATCAGTGGGTTACCCTGCGGGCTTTTGTAGGTCAGATTCAACCAACAGAGGTGGTCTGTGTGTGTGTGAGTGCTGTGGTAGGGGATAGTGGATTGGAATGGCACTTAGCAGTACATTGAAGAAGGAGGAGAGTAGAATGGTGTTTCGGTATTTGTTCCCCAAATTCCCCACTGAGTCATCCCAGGTTGACTACATATGTACCAAAAGCCACAATGTCTGTCAGGAAGCCCTTTATTCAGGATCTGGTGATTGCCTACTTCCCTTGCCCAATTCAGCTGAGGGTTGGTAATAGTATTTCATTGGGCTTGCACGGACATTGTCATGGGCTGGTAAGTTCATAATGGACTCAGAAGCCTGGGTTTCAAGAGATCACCTAGTCCCTTCTTTTTACAAAGCTGGAGCGAATGGGCAATTATCTATTTGTAAGAATGTAAATAACCATTAGATTATAACATAGAACATTGGCACCTTTCTCTTGCTGTTAACATGGCTTGAATTTGCTACAATATCTGTGTACTTTAAAAAAAATTTTATTTTCAATAACAGTTTGCATTCAACATTATTTTGTATTAGTTTCAGGCACCATGCATAGCTATTATAATGTTGTTGACTACATTCCCTGTGTTTCACTTTTGAAAACCACCAAATTTGAGGGTCAAATATCATCTAGTGAAAGAAGAGGAGGAGGAGGAGGAGGAGGAAGAGGATGGAGATAAAAGTTGATAAAAAAAATAGGAAACCAAAACAGAATGGGCAAAGTTATGACAAATCCTCAAAAATTTAATTTCTTTCTCTAATTTTCAGAGCTTCTAAACTCCTCAATATAAATGGAAATTAATATCTCCTCATTGTGTTATTGGAGAACACATATTTCTTTTCATTGAACTTCAGACTTTATTAATTATTCTGGTGCAATGTTATTATAAACTGTTGTTGATTATCTGACTCTTCTGGGCATGAGACTGATGCCAGAATGTCAGTTTTATATTAAAAGGATGTCGTTTGTGAAAACTAAATACAGAAATAGAGTATGTGTTTAATTATGGCTTTAATCTTCCCTGAGTTCATTTTTTAGAAAGGAGGGGGGAGCCCTGGATGCCTATGGGGTTGATAATATTTTCCTAAAATGATTTGTATTCCTATAATAAGTATTAGTAAACATCCGTTTGTGTTAGTAATTAACTTTAATGTCCTGATATTATTTTACCTCTCTTGATTATATGTTCCAGTCCAGATACTTATAAACTAATGGTGCCATCTATATATTTTGATGAATTTTAAAATAGCCAAATACAACCACCCACTGGGCAGAAATCTTCAAGAAAATAATCAGGCAGAGAAATGATGGGTAGGGGGTGAAGGAGATGAGGGATCAGGGGAAAGACTATATTGGGGAAGCTGGGAAGATAAGAGAAGAATTTAAAAAGTGAGAAAAAGAAATTGAAAAAGAAAAATAAAACAAACACAAAATCCATCATATTTAGGGAGCAGGAAAAGGAGAATAAAGCCATAGAGTGTTGGTTGGACCAAGGCCAGGTTTCCCTAACAATCTGCCCCCAAAATGCAGAAGGATCCCTGTCTCCCAGTAACTGACAGTCATAAGCAGAGTGGCTGGGCCACACTAATACTCAAAGCTGTTTTTTTATATGGAGCTGGTGAATGAGAAAGGAAATGTGAAAAAATTAAGCTCACTACTGATGGGTATGGTTGTTTTACTGGTTCCAAGGGAAGTTTTGTTTTCACTTAGCAGGGCCTTGTTAATAATGACAATATTTTCAAAGTTTCCTCTTTGGCCTTCAACAGCTCAGACCAGTGAGCAGTTCCGTTTTCTGTCTCTCTGCCATGTCTCACCTAGACATGTTACCTAGGTCAAGACAGGCCAAGCTTCTGACCCATAGATGGCAGACCACTGTTGCTAGCTGTGGATCCATTTCCCCTCCTGTTTTTAGAGGAAAGGGAAAGAGGGAGGGAAAAAAACAAAAAACAAAATAAAACAGAACAAAACAAATGGGTCCTAGTGACTTTGAAAGGCTGATTGTGGCTGGTTTCAGAAAAACAACTTCCTATATCTTTTTTTGAGAAATGTAAGTAGGTTTTTTTTTTTTTTTTTAAGCAGCTCTTCCAAAATAGGTCAAATGTTAAAACAGTATAAAAAGTCTATTTTATTCATTTTTTGTCTCATCCATGGCCTTGGAATGCTTGCTGACTTAGCCCCACTTAGTTTTCAGATTCTGAGAGTGCCCTTGAGTTCTAATGATAACAGTAATGATATTTTGTGGGTTCCCCACTGCTTAAACAAAGACAGAATTTATAATGCGCCTCAGAGCATCAGGAAGGGATGTTAGGAAGCATTAATATTACTATTTTTATCACCATTTAGTGAGCAGTGCTGGAAGATATTAATATTACCATGATCATTATTACCGTGAGATAAAGAAGAAGCGGAACTCCATGTGGCAAAGAGATTGTTGAGGGGGTATAAAATAGATGAGCCTATTTTTCTCTAAGTTCTTTAAATCAGCTTAACTAGAAAAATAATCACAGTGGCTATCAGAGTCAGGAGTCAGGGTAATTAAATGGGTAAATGAGGCCCATGTCATTTGAATTTATGCATTTTCCTTCATTCCTTTGTTTGCTCTGCCTTTCTCTTCACTGGGTCTCCACCACAACGTTGTTTATTCATGGAGGGCATGCCACAGTTTTTAATACTGGGGGGAAAATCCGAAACCCTTCATCTGACTGGCCAACATGTAGACTGGAGAGAACACAAGGGGATCAAAGTGATATGAAGACAACAGGGGTTTCATTAAAATGTTTCGTACTCTGCCTGAGGACAGAGCAGTGAAAAAAGGGTGAAAAAAATCATCTAACCCAAACAAGTTTAACTTAAAAAAAAAAAAAAAAAAGCAACGAACCACCTGTGGTCTCCTTGGAAACAGGCAAGCACACCCTCCAGCCACCTTTTAATGAAACCCCAGAGCCCCTTTATTAATTTATTAAAGAATCTATTTTCTGTAGACTCATAAACCCCATATAACTCATATTCTAACACATCTCTGCTATGCTAATGGCATGTGCTTCTATGAATAATTAATTATTTAATTAGTAATAATTAGAGGTTGTTGTATAGGTCAAACCATTGGACTGACAGCATGCTATTGTCAAAATGTCACTTGAATTAACAGAACAGCACTTAAACAGATTCGTCGTTTGGGGTGGTGACTTACCTACTCACTCCCTCCTCCTTCCCCAAATATCTTTCACAGCGTATGGCATTTCAAGATGTGTATAACATGAAAAATGGAACGTTTAATATTGAGCACTCCACAGAAAGTGTGTGGCCTTCAATACTTTGTTAGACACGCAGAACAGGGTGAGTTAAGTAACTGAATTTATGACATTCAGATGCTAAGCAATAGTACATGAGTTTATACCATTTACATATAATTTCTAAGACTCTTTTTATGTCACTGGACTTAAGTACTCATAAAGAACAAACATACTCAAAGGGAATAATTGTTCAAATACATTTAAATACACTTGTTGAGTGGCTCTGGTAAAATAATCTTTACGGATTATTATTCTAAAACAGTCTCATATTATTGTGTCATTGCTCTGGGCTATTAGGTCTTCACATTGTCTTTTGCATTCAGTCTATAATCTGTACCCAAACCCTGCTGATGGAGATACTTGATCTTCCCCAAACATGTAAAGGAACTGAGAATGGATCTCCATGAGCTGAGGAGCCAGGCTTTGTGCTGCAATGTCTTCATTTGTCACGTGACAGTAGCTGCCTTGTGAGGATTCAGTGAGATAAGCACCTGACTCATAATGAGCTCACAATAAATGAGAACTATGGTTACTTTATATGTCAAAATATCACTTTTCCATACACAAGAATATTTTAAGTTGGACATAATAAACATTTATGTCTCCATTAATTTGGATCAGGAAACTAAGGAAGACACACTATCTTTGATCCCCTAAGCCAAGGGTTGCAAACTTTCTGTAGAAGAAGAGCTAGTAAATATTTTCAACTTTGTGCAAAAGCAGCCACAGAGAATATGTAAAAGATTGGGCCTGACTGTGTTCCAATACAACTTTACATACAGAAGCAGGCAGCAGACTAGATTTGGTCATGGGCTCTTGTTTGCCAACCCCTGGTCTAAGTCATGTTGGCAACAGGTTGTACATAGTAAGTGCTCAATAAATACTAGTGGGATTAACATAATAATGAATGAATGAATACATCCAGGACAAAATGCTTGGTCTTAATCATAGTGATACGTATGGCCCAGCCAGCATCCCGTTTATTAAATTTATGATACTTAAAGAGAATAAAATTTACTTTTTGGTTTTTATATCTAAAAAAATTCACCTGTTAGTCTGCTGATTTAGATACTTTTAAAAACAATCCTATAATGAAAAGTTTTAATAAAGCTAACATACTTTTTTAAAAAGTATAAATGCATATTTAAAAATATGTACAGTATATTGTGCATATACTGGCTTCAGCTTAGAACTGATCGGTGGTAGAAAATAGAAGAATTTGCCTTCTATCTAAAAGGAGCACAACTTATTTTGTTCACCTCATCTTCTTCCTGGTTGTAGCAAACTATTCTAAGTACACTAGAACTAGACTCAGGGTTTTGTCTTTTTCTTCTCATCCTAGCTGAAGCGTCAAAGTTTCCTTTTTTGTTTTCCCTCCCCAGCTCCATAGTCCTACCTTCCTCATGGCTTCTTCATAGCCTCCAAGAGAAACATGCCATGAGGAACTCCTCATGTAGGAAAGGTCGCCAAAACATTGATCAAAGCCCTTATACTTCAGGTATTTGGTCAAAATGGACCTTTAAAATAATAACAGAGCACATAGGCAACGACCCATAATATTTTATGAAATTTTATAAACACAGAGATATTTATTAATGGGAGAACATTTCTGATTAGGAGGTCAAAATGAACTGGGCAACCGCATTAAGGAGACAGAATCATCGTCATCGGCAGCCGTCTGTCTCGAGAGACGATGGTGTAGCTTCTTAAGAGTCTATCTGCACCGCCGAGAATGGCTGTGCAGTCCGACTCGGGAGTGACACGGTATCTGTCTCCTCCCGTGTTGAATCGACATCTTGCGATGACGCTGGAGTGTCCTCTCCAGTGAAGCTGAAGCTACAGAGCCTGGGCAGGGTGATATGGAGGGTCTGCTGTTGCCCATGCAGCAGACCCCCCCTCTCTTCGCAGCTGAAGGGTCCAAGGGAAAGACGGAGTCAATACAGCTTGGCTTCAGGTGCGCCGCAGGAGTTGCCGGTGTTGACTACAACGTCAAACCGCCTTAGGGACTCCGGCTCCGGATTTCCTGTCGGGGTTTACTCCCTTAGCCTTTCCCCTGAAGAGGTATGCCGCAAGGCAGCGGAGGTTTTTTGGAGTCAGAGTTTTCCTTCTCTGATGTGCCCTGACTGGAAGAAGGAACCAGCGACACTTAGCTCGCAGGCCGACGCTCAATCCACTGAGCCAAACCAGCCAGGGTAAGGAGACAGAATATACCACCAATAATTTCCATGTGTTTGTTGGGAAGTTGAGCTAAGAAATTATAATAAAGATATATCCAATCATCCTTTACCTCTGTTGATGAAATATCAAATGCCAGTCTTATTAGAGATATGGCAACTAGAAAATCATTTTATATCTTTTGTAAATAAGTGGATGCAGAGAATACAGTTGTACATATGTGGGACCAGCAATGAAGTAATTGTCAGATCAGAGCTAATGGGGCCACAAAAAGCACTGTGTGCCTAATGTACATAAAAGTACAACTAAATGCAGCTGAAAGTTGAGAACCACAAATTTAGAATCTTACAGAAACACATATTTACTATTTCACAGTTTCTGTGGTTCAGCAGTCCAGACCAGCTTAGCTGTATCTTCTGCTTAGATTCATAAGGCTGTGTGAAGTCAAGGTGTAGACAAGGGGAGGTTCTCATCAGAAGCTCAACTGGAGTAAGACCCTCCTCCAAAACTCTTGAGATTATTGGCAGAGTCCATTTCTTAGTGCCTGTGGGATCCGTGGAAGTTTGCTTCTTCAAAGCCAGCAATGGGGAGAGACTCTCCACCAAGTCTGCTGACAAGACAGAGTCTATGTAGCATTAAGATGGGAGTGACTTTCTATCATTACTGCAATATTCTACTGGTTAGAAGTAAGTCACAAGTCTTGCCCGCACTCAAGGAAAAAGATTTATCCAAGAGTGTGAATCCCAAGGGTCAGGGATGATGGGAGATACCTTTAAGTCTGTCCTCACATTGTGTCATGTTTTGTAATAGAGCCTTGGGTCTACTGGCTTCATGACCCCAGAAAAGTTTTTTAACCTCTCTGGGACTCATTTTTCTCCTGTGAAAACTATAGACAATAACATTGAGTTAATAATGTTGTTGCATCTAATGTATAATAAATATGAATGTGCTTCATAAACACTAATTTCAGTTAACATTAATTGGCCAACCAGGTACCCCTCTGCTTTGCATTTCCCTCTGCACTAACTGTTGAATACCTACATGTACTTCCATTGTATATGAATTTCTATAAAAACTAGCTCATGAATCTGATATCTAAGGATTAAAACTTAAAAACCCTGGGAAGGTGTCTACAATCCATACTAAAATGTAAACAAGTAATTGTAAAGGACAAGGCTTTGCCTGAGAGAGTGATTCCAGGTAAGTAGAATCAGCCCCACCCCTCCCTATGTAGTCAGTTTTGGAACCCATAATGTGGCAAAACCTGAAAGCTAGTTGGTTGCTAAGGATTCCTGTTGCCCTCGTGTGCAGGAGAGTTGCTGCTGGGTAGCAGCTGCCAAGGCTGGGATTCTGTTGTGTAGCCCTCCCTTACATTGAGGCAAAACTGTGTGGCTGAGTTCTGACCAATGGAATGCGGGAGAAAAATGATATACACCGCTTCCAGGCCAAGACCAAGGAAAGCTCCCAGGAGAGCCTTCACTCTCTTACCACTTTTCCACCAGATGCTGATGCTGATGCATCCAGTGTCTGAGGGATTTTGGAAGCCCGGTTTGAAAATAGCACTCTCTCATCTCCAGGTCCTGACTGTGGAGAATACAGTTTCCTACTGCCAGTGATTAGAGTTCTAGTTAAACAAGAAATAAGTTGGCATTATATTAAGCCATAGATTTCTGAATTTATCTGTCACAGCAGCCAATATTGCCTTCATCAATACATCTTGTAAAAGGACCAGTGGAATTTTTAGAAATGCACGTATTTCTCTAACACAGTGCTTCTTAAACTTTAATATGCATAAAAATGACCATGGGTCTTTTTTAAAATGTTGGTTTTAATTTGTTAAGTCTTAAGTGGGGCCTAATTCTGCATTTCTAACAGGCTAGGACATGATATGAAGGTTGGAATCCCCTTTGAGGAATGAGGCTCCAACACAAGGGTTCTCAAACTTCAGTGGGTATCAGAATCCCCTGGAGGGTTTGTTAACATGTGGATTGCTCATCCCCATCCCCAGAATTCTGGGTCAGGCTCAAGAATTTGTATCTTTAACAAGTTCTGTACTGTTGGTCCAAGGACCACACTCTGAGAACTGCTGGATGGAGTGATCCTAATACAGACCTTTTCTTACTTTCTCTAACAACTCATTCGTCTT
The DNA here is from genome assembly GCF_987537825.1 of Furipterus horrens. Lineage (NCBI taxonomy): Eukaryota > Metazoa > Chordata > Mammalia > Chiroptera > Furipteridae > Furipterus > Furipterus horrens. The sequence continues at coordinate 103,852,421 of NW_028327176.1, read as the reverse complement.
CAGGTCAGTGTGTCATTTATCACTGGTGTGTTGGAGAAGAAAAGCACGCTCATGAACCAATCCCTTAAAGCAGTCATGATCACTCAGAGTAATATATATATTTTTTATTGCTTTTGTTTTATTTTTTTTTAATACTGATTCCCAAGTCCCAGAACAAACTAAACGAATCTGAATTTTGGGGTGGGAGCAAGGGTCAGGCATTACCATTTTTTTTAAGTGTCTCACATAAATTTATTAAGCAACTGGGTCTTAGAACCATTGCCTTAAAGAAATGCTAAGTGTCAGTAATCCGAGAAGCAAGAGTCTTGTTGATTATAAACTGTTTAACTATTGATATGAAGACCAGTCTTATTAAATTCTCTCTCTAATCAGTGGGAGAGAGCTCAACTTCTCTAGCATATGGTTTGTATCAAGGCTATTCAATTAGGTAAGTCTCCCCTAGCTTTTGACAGGAGGTAAAGTGAGGCCAAATGAATGCAAAAGAAACTCAAGAGGCCCACCACTGGGAAAAATAATGCAGGTGAATGCTAATCACAGGAAAGAGAGGAAGAAGGGAAAACAGGGAGATGAGAGGAGGGAGGGGGGAACAGAGAGGGAAGGGAGAGGAGAGGTAAGGAGAAGAGGGGAAGGGAGGAGAAGGAGGGGAGGAAAAAGAAGGGAAGGAAAGAAAAAAGAAAATAAAAGAACAGAAGAAAACCATAACAGTTTTTCCTGGGGAAATGGAAGTTATTCTATTCCAAGTTAAAAATAATTCTCTGGTTCCATCAGAATCATTCGGAATTATGTGCATTGATGACTACAGTTGGCCTTTGCAGTGCTTTACTGTTAACAAGAAACCCAGGCACGGGGAATGCAGCAGTGGATTCCTTGGGAACTGACAGCAAGGGGGATATTTACACCAGAGAAAACTATGCAGGTGATTAAAGTGCATTAACACTTTGACTTTATTATCAGTTGAAAAACTACTTATTTCCTGGTACAGACTAGCTACCAAAATTGTGCGGTGTTATAGAGAAACATACTCTTCAGAGAATTTCATAGTTTTCCCCTTACTGAGTGATTATACAATAATGCATGTGATTTGTCCCATCATATCCTTAGAGTCACTAGCTGGGCCCTTTCTGGTTAAGCAGGTGTAGTAATCAAATATTTATCTCAATTCCTCACCTCCAAACCCTAATGCTCACAAGACTTCATCTCCCCAGGAATGTCTCATGTAGCTGATAACAAGTCATATCGTGGCCCTTCCCAATACAGCTTTATGAAATGAAAAGAATGCGAGACAGGACAAAAGCATGGGCATCGAGTTCATTCAGGCCAGGCTTTCAATTTCAATTAAGTGACTTATCATCTGTGAGAGCTTTAGGCAGGTTCCTTACCAAACAAATATCTTACCTCTCTATCTTACCTCTCTTCATGCCTGTGTTCCCGGTGGCTAGATATTAAGTTATAAATTACTGAATAAAAATTTAAAGAGATAATTTATGCTGTTACTATGATGTGATATGATATCATATGATATATCACAATAATGATGTGAACAAAATTTTGAGAGAGTATAAACAAGGGAGCTCTAGGAAGACAGCAGAGAAAAGTTTGTTTGCTTCACAGAGTAGGGACACCCAGAAGTTGTCAAATTGTGATCCTCAAATCAGCAGCATCACCATTACCAGGAAACTTGTTAAAATGCAAATTCTCAGGCTTCACTTCAGATTTACTGAATCAGGAACTCTGGGATATAGCCTAGAAATCTGTTTCACAATCCCTCCATGAGATTCTGATACAACCTAAATATCAGAACTACTTGTATCAGTCAGGATAGGTTAGGTTAAGCTGTCATAAGAAACACCCGGAAGTAATTGACCTAAAACAACAAGATTAATTTTTTTGCTCATTGACAGGGCCCTCATGAGCCAGGACATGTATCACTTTTCACAGGCCAAAAAAGTTGCATGGTAACACCTAACCTGCATTAATCCTACCACATGCTAGAGAGGAGGGCAGACTCGTGATTACCACACCACTCCTCCCCACACCAACTTTCTCTGCCAGGGGGCAAAAGTCCTTCTGAGGCTACGTTTATGATTCTTGCAAAAAAGCCACTAGGCAGTGCTGTATCTGTGGAGGAGGGAGCTGCCAAAGAGGAAGCCTTGGCAATTAACTACACCCTGACCTGCTCTGCCCAGCTGGGTGCTGGAAAGGGCATATTCCATAAGAAGTGGTTGTTCTGGCTGATTTAAGTCAGAGACATTCCAGAAAGCTAGACCAACTTGTCATATAAAACAGTGCTATTTCCTTCTCAGAACTGTAAAATCATATGATTTCATTGTTTATGAGTCACTTCAGTTGGATATTCTAAAAAGAAAGTATCACTGTCTTTATTTAATATATGTTCACACTAAGACTAAAGGAAGAAGTATTAGCTAGGTTTTCCTCAGTTTGCTCATCTGACAAGTAGAACTAATCATAGCCATATCATTACTGTGAAGATGATAGATAATAGCATACATAAAAGTCCAAGCATGTTGTGAGTACTCAGCAGACATCCATTCCCTTTCCAGTTCAGAGATACAGATCAGCGATGGATTGGCCAGGGACTTCTTTACAAAATGAGGTGGGACGTGAACTAAAGGCACTTCAGTTAGTACGAAAAACCCTAACTTAAAATTGGCAACAGCAATGACAAAAATAATATACACAGTTATTAAAAGGGCATTGCTTATTTCAAAATACAAAATTTAAAAAACAAGATTACTATGTGTGAATCACTGTTCTAAGCTCTTTACAAATATTAACTCATTGAATCCATATGATAACTATATGAGGTAGGTGCCATAATTATCATGATTTATAGACAATAAACCTGGAGCACAGAGAGGCTAAGTTACTGGCCCAAGGCCACACAGGGATGGACCTGGGATTTGAACTCAGTCAATCTGGATCCAGAATTTATGTTCTCAGCCAAGAGAGTGGCATTCTGTTTTCTACTGCAGCAAACATGGTCCATGTAGAATTTGACTCTGCTTGAAAACTCTGTCTCCCACTGTAGTGGTGCATGGCACACCTGACCAAGCTGAGGTGTGGTGCACTCTGCCTTCTTCCATTCACCTCCTGGCAGTGTGGAAAGCATGCCTGGGCACATTGTGTTACTGGTGTCTGGTGAACTGGAAAGCAGCAGTACTGTTTCGAACCCATATGCCACTCTTCTTTTAACATCTAAGTTCCCACAGATTCTTATCTACAGATGGCTATAAAATTTACAGAGTTGTTTTCTTTTAGCACCTGTTAAGTATTTTATACCATCTTTAATACCTTGAATCACAATTAGATCTGATTTAGCAGACTAAGTGCACTCTAACAACTATGCTGGAATTTTAATTTATTTCACTATGTAGATATGACTTCAGTCTCCTTTTTAACTCTACATGCTAGACACACAGCTTGTAGACATCATTTCAATGGACTCCACAGTCAAGTAAGTGTAAGTTTAAAATAATTAATAATTATCTAGACTTGGGCCAGGTAATCCAGTGCCTCATTCTCTGTTTGGTCTTTGTTAAAGGCAAGGAGTCCTTTGTTCAATTCCTGTGTACTTGACTTCACTTCTGAGATAATTTCTAAATGTTTCTATATAGGTGTTTTGTGGAGTGATTGGGAAGCAAAACATCTAAACAACTTCTCAGAATCCCATAAAAACCAAGAGGTATTGACTGAGCTAAATTACCCGGGTAGAGAGGACTTCCAATGAGAATTTCTACCTAAGGAGATCACTAAATAAGTAGTCTGTGACATAGCTTATTTGCATAAGCACTTAACCCCAATGCAGGTGACTATTCCAAAATAAATTAAAAGTGTAAGAAATGTATGGGAAGAGAGCTAGAGGGTATTCGCCAGTGCCTAAAAAGGGCATATAAAATAAATAAAACACAGCCACCCCCTCCAAATGAAACAAAACTCAAAAAGTTCCTCCTTAAATGGCATGCAACCAATTACTTTTAATTAGATCACAAGCCCCTCCTGTTTACCACCCAGTGGTTGAGGGGTTAATGGAACTAGGGAGGGATACCAGGATAGCTGATGAGTGATTCTTGCATGAATAATAATTTGTGAGTGGGAGTGAAATGTGCCATCTCCCTCCCCATCTCAAGGTACTTCAGGCTCAACTGGATATAAAAATTAGACAGTGTTCTTTCTGCTTCATACATCACCCAGCAGAACACAGCTGGCTGTTTGGCTCCAGGGCAAACACATTTGAATAGACAAAAATACAGGCTGTGTTAGGGTAGCTCGACTGAATTGCCCTTCAACCTGGGTTTTGTCTTATTCATTTATTTATTCATTCATTTATTTATCTGACAAACTAGGAGGCCTTTGCAAATTTCCCCAAATCCCAGAACATCCTTTTTTTTTTTAATAAGGAGCATTTCTTCCCTAAAATCTTGTTTTATCATTGATCAGTATAATCACTATCAGCATCATTTCCACCTCTATGACCCTCAAAGTAATGAGGGAGCTGCTGAGGCTCTGAATTAAAGAAGGCCTGAAATCAAAATGGTAACAATCTAGGCATATTCAGTGTACCTCCTCATTCTTCCCTTCCAACATTTGGAAATCAGCATTGTTTTACAGGTGTATGTCAATCTAGAAAGTTATATTCTCCTGTAAGGTCTATGAAAATTGTGCCCTGTAATAGTCACTGCATCTACTGAGGGTGTAGTGAGCTACCTTGATCATTCAAGGGCAGCTTGGTCTGCCACCAAGCTGAAGATTTTACTGACTGATGATTGTTCATAAATTAAACAATGGGGTTTATAGAGGGAATGAAATGTGAATGTTGGATTATAGAGTATCAGGAGAAGTGGAGGCATAAAAAAAAGGAAGGTGGGCTTTAGAATTGGAATCTCAGAGCTCTTGCCTTTTCTGTTCTGTAACCAAGATGAATAAAGAAGCAAATCTCCCACTTTATAGAATTAACAACAAAGCCCAATGGAAAAAAAAAATTATCAACCCTGTTCCCAGGATTCTGCAGGAGAGGACATTTATGGATTAGCCTTGCAGACTTAACTGGGGTCATAGTAAAGAGATAAAAGAAATAAAAGGAAGATAGACACAACCAAAACAAAAAAAAAAATTATTTTCCCCCAGTCTAATGAAAAAATGTATTTGATAACAACATCTGATGCTTCAGAGCATGTGAACAATATCTAAGAGATAGAGAAATTGTGGATTCCTCCCACAAGAAGAAGAATGCTACTAGAGCTATGTAATTAGATTTAGACATATATTAAGATTATACTTTTAAATTTAAAAAATATTTTTCCTTTCTGAAAATAATCTATGCATGGGTATTCTTTAATGAATAGTTTCTGTGCACAAAAATAACATTATCTTTGCATAAAAGCATCTATAATTTTAATAAAATTACCAATGTAATGAAATCCACTTTTATTTTCTCTCTTCTTCCTCATTCTTTAAACTTTACTCTTAAATAAACCAACATTGACACCTCAGAATAAAGAGAAAATACCTCTCATGGGCCAATAAGTGTTCTGATTGCATAACTATTTAAGTTCTTTGGTCCTGAAAGTTGATTTAAAGGACTAAACTGTGTATTTACAACCATGATTGAGTTTTCTCAATACACAGGAGTATAGGGTTTGGGCCACAGAATATGTGGCAAATGTAAATAAGAGTATAACTCTAAATATATTGATAAGTAAGCCCTGAACAGTAAAGATTTTTAACCAAATGGGAAGAATCGTCTGGTGTTAGCCGAGTGAAGGTTTTAAGAAATGGAAGGTGGACAAGAGAATGGATCTCGGAAAATTGATGGGAAGTTCATGGACTCCTAAAAAGGAGATGACCTCTGTACAACTGAAGGATATGGAACTACTCAATAATTGGTAATGAAAATAGAGGGGGGAGGTTCTGAGTCCTTAAGAACTCAATCTATTGTGATTCTCAATGGGAGAAAAACAAGTGTGATGCTTTCAAAAATATACATACTTCTGTTCAGTTGATTCTAATATTCTTTCTTCAGGGGAACATGTCCCCAGATTGCAAAATCTTTAGAACCTTTGTCAGATAGAATGAGAATTGCAGACTATTCTGGTTAAAAAAGTAGTCAAGGAACCATGGACCCTAGACCTTTGGGATAGTCAATGTCATGAGGTTTTAGTAAGGATTATTTTTATCAACATTAACAGGCACTCTACTGAGCTATCTATAATGCTTAACCTTTTGCTTTCACTACTCCTTTGCTGCCAATGTCTACCTTGCCTTTGCCCTCCTTCTTTACCCCTCTGATCCTTCCATTCCACTTCACTCACTTGGTCTTCTTATGCCTAATCTTTCATTAAGACTAGGCTCACAGATCACCCGTTCTCTAACTCTCCAGGTCTGAATTAAAAGCATCCTGGATTTCTCTCTATGTATGTTAGCACTTGATTTTATTTACTTGCTTATGTTCTCATTAAACCTTTAGTTTTGTAAGGTCACAGAACATGCTTCATTTGCCTTTGAAGTCCTCCTCTTAATAGAGTTCAATGCAAAATAAATATCTGCTAAGAATTTGTTGAAAAAAACTAAATTACTAAATAGATTTTTAAAGACTCATTCAAAGTGACAATTTTAAAAGACAAAGGAGAGAGGGTAGAGGGATAAACTTTAATTACTCAATGATCTTAATAAGTAATGGCATCTAGGGAATGTCATAACTATGAGATATAAATTTTGTTAAAATCATACTTAAGCATGGAATACAGTTGACTACCAAACAAAGAATATTCAGATAAACATTAAAGGAAATTTTGATAACTACTGCTGAATTGGGAATTTTGCCTTTGGATACATTCAATTGGCATGAAATTCATGGTTTACACAGGTGCACTTTTCGCTGTCCTTTGCATCAGCACAGCCACGACAACCCGAGGGTGGGAAGATATCTGGACTCTCTTGTGATCCTCGGTCTTTCCATGCTCTTTTGTAGAAAGATGTATTGCGTGAGTCTGGAAGATAGAAAAACAAGAAGAAATAAAATAGCTGATATTCACTGAGTGCCTGCTATGTGTCAGAAATTTCAAAAGAATTTTACTTAAATGAACAAATGTAATTTTTACAACCACCATTCAAGATGAGTATTTGCCTTACCAGGTGAGGAAACTGAGTTCTACTGAGGTGAAGTCACTCTTATAAAACTGCACAGCAGCTGAAGAGAAGAGAAAGAATTGGGTTTGAGGTTTGTCTGATCCCACAAAGTTCATGTGTGATCCTCACAGCCCACAATTCACAGTCCCACCTGTGGCTGGTTCATGGAGAGCAAGATCCACCACTCAGGGCTGACACGGGGACACCTGCTATTGAGATACACACAGTAGAAATATTTAGCTACAGACACAAAAGGGGTTGTATGGCATAGTGGACATATTAATTAATCTGGGAGATAAACTTAAGAAACTGCCCATAAAAATGCATTTATTCAACAAAATATTTACGTTCTTGTCTTCATGCTAGGAGGTCAGTATTAACATTATTTGGTCACACTTCTTGCATGAGACTAAGTCAGTTTAGTCAATCTGCTGATTCAAGTCCTCTGAAATTAGGGAAGTTTTCTTCTATAATCTTTCTCTGTAGCCCTATTGATTGCATGTTAGTCTTAAATCTGCCCTCTAAGCCTCTTGCTTTCCCCTGTTGGTTTCTATATCTTTGCCTGTTCATGGCTCAGCTATTTCTTCTGTTGATGTTCTACCCACAACTTCTGTTTCCAACAGGGTCTATGTTCTTTTTCAGATTATCTATTGTATATCTTATTTTTAATTTTTAATTAAAATTAATGTTCATTACCACATTAGTTTCAGGAGTACAGTATAGTGGTAGGCATTTATATAACTTATGAAATGATCCCCCTGAAAATTCTAATACTCACCTGGCACCATACATAATTATTAAAATATTATTGACTATATTTTCTATGCTATAATTTACATCCCCATGAAATCCAAAACACTTATTCAAAAAGATATATGCATCCTTATGTTTATTGCAGCATAATTTACAATAGTCAAGATATGGAAGAAATATAAGTGTCCATTGATAGGCAAATAAATAAAGAAGAGGTGGTACATATATACAATGGAATACTACTCAGTCATAAAAAGAATAAAATCTTAACATTTACAACAACATGGATGGAACTGAAGGATATTATGCTAAGTGAAATAAGTCAAACAGAGAAAAACAAATCATCTATTCGGTTTTTAAAGTCATGGACCATGTTTCCTAAATTCAAAACAGAAGTCCTTTTTTGTGCTCCAATTTTACTCACTTGAGAGAACTAGTATTTTTCTTTTTTTTTAAGTGAAATACATCAATTGACATTTTCATTGTTTCTTCTTCAATGGGGGCTGCATGTTCTAAGCAATCAGATAGGTCTTCTCCTCTCAGATTGTTAGTGCCCTTGAGCTGTAACTTGTCTTTGCCACATTATGGAATAAAAGCCTTGGGCATTCCAGTTAAGCTGTAAGATCTTTTGAACAATAGAAGACCAGAAAATGAAGAAAGAAAAATGCCATCTCTATCATTATGAACTGTAGGAGAACAACTGGCAAATAGTTCACCCTCAGCTGAGGCTTTCTGCTCCTGGACCTCCTAGGAACATCTGGCAGTTCTCGCCTAATCTCAGGGATGGGGAGCAACTCAGCTCCCCACACAACTGCCCCATCCACGTCCTCCAGGGTCAACTGGACCAGGCAAGCATTAAGCATTCCCAGGAAAATTGGCTGATGCAACGTTTGTTGAAGGAAATCATGTCAGCTGATCACTCTGGCAGGTACAGAATTCAGGACTTCTCCTTAGTCCTCAAAGACAAACAAGACTTCTTTCCTACAAATGCTACCCTGGCTCCCTCTCATGTAGAACAAATTCATGGACTTGCTCTTGAAATACAATCTTAGACCCCTCCACTGTCTACCACCAGCCTGCCTCCTCTAGTTGGCACCTCATGCAGAGGAAGATGGGCAGACAGGAGAATGGGCCTAGACAATCTCTGAAGATTAAAAACACAGGAGGAGCAAAACTATAAACATTTTTATTTTGTGATACACAAAAACTTCAGTAATATGCAAAACTTGATTGATACTGAACATTTAAAAGACATAAATCAATCATTTGAGGACACTACAGAATAACTTTTTCTGCTTGGTAAGATATTAGAGCTAGATAGCAAATTCACTAATATCTCATAAATTCCTAATAGAACCCATGATAGAGATATTATTATCATTTTCATAATGCAGATGAGTCCACAGTTCAGGATGTGTTAAATGACTTGCCAAATAAATGAAGAGTGGAACTTAAATCTTCTTATATAAAAAGCCAACTCCAACATACCATGAAACTTTCTAACATTAACTAGTGATAGCATGGAGGAGTGCTAGCTTTAATTTCCTAAAGCAAAGGCTCAATTTCCAATGTAAAAAAATTTGACAGGTATACATTAGCCAAATAGGTATTAAATTTCTAGCTCAGAGATAGGCTTTTAAGAAGGTTCTTTTTTCTTCTGAAAAACTATGACTATAAACAAAGTTAGATAAGGTAAGTGCAGGAAATACACAGGCTTTAATGTCATCTTAAAGTTTCCAGGATCCAGTAGAGGAAGAATGAAGAGAGATCACTACCTTGGAAGGGAATTGGAAGTCACTGTCATTTGTCTTTCCAAGCAGGAAAGTGTACCTATAGGTGGCAGAGAAGGATACAGAGTTCTTCTGGAATCTTATGTGTCCTAAGGAATTGTATTGTTCTTTTCCAGTAAGGGCTTTCATTGGTAGGTATCAGCCACACAATATTAGCAGAAGAACAGGGTAAGGGTCCTGTTGACAGTAGATCATCTCTACCTATTGCACCACTGGCTGGAGAGCTGACATCTATCAAGAGGTGCTCAACACTCAAGTGCAAAGGGGCCCAAATATGAGTGATTCACCCATCCTTTAAGTATACATACCTAACTACCTATGTATGCATAGCTAACAATGCATGTGTATAGTAACCTATGAGTATACAGAGCCAATCAATCTTAAAGATGATGTCATAATAAAATTTCATCCATCTGTACTATTTTTAAGGCCAGTAAGCTTAGCCAATTAAAGGGACAATCCCCTTACACAGGTTACAGTACTATTTAATTGGGGGTCCCAATCCCCGAAAGGGTTTTCTTCAAAGAGCTTCATCAATACAAGTATACATAAATACATTCCTAGCCTTAGTTAGAATCCACAATACAGGGGTGTCTCCTTTATTGCATAGTTACTGCTTTTCTTTAACTCCTTCCTTCCTTACTCCATCAGTTCTATTTCCCTAGATACTTGCTTTCTTGTTCGAATGCTTCACTTCTAAAAGCATGTTAGTTTTTCACAACTCCAGTTATCCCATGTATAATAGATAGTTCTAACTTCTATTAAGTCTTTTTTAAATTTTACACTCACATTTTTAATTGTCTTAGCTTTGTTAAACAAAAAACTCCTTGCACACATCACACACATCTTATTTTACATGCGTCTCTCATTTCTGAGGAAACATCTCTGAAACACTCATAACACACAGGTACAGGGCCCCTGAGAGCCAGCGGGTTGAGAATAAGATGAGCTGGGTTAAATTGTTGCCCGTCTAATTACATCTAAGGGAATCATTGATTCCACATTTGATAATACACTGACCCTGCAATAAGAAACAGATTACAGTGGGGAAAATGGAAGTGGTTACTCATATTTTCTTGGTGAGGCAATTTTTCTACAGACTTAATAAAAGGGCCCAGGATCTACGGAAACAGTATTCCATAGATTGGTCAAGTTATTTCCCATATAGACTCACTACAGGAAGTTAAGTTAGCAAAGGAAACTTTTTTAAGCTGTCTGCTTTAAAACCTTAAAGTAAATACCGCATATGTGCTATAGGCTTCAGTTTCTTACAAAAAACATCATTTCATAGTCTAGGTTATTTTCACACATTATCTTTATATTTTTCAACATCCTGTTTCTTAATCTCTTATAAAACATTTTTATATTTTTTCTGTCAATTGGTAACAGTAATTTGTAGGGAAAGAGGAAACTGTCTGTGTATGCCTGTACTCATACATATGTATATATGCAGATAATGTGCATCTGTATAAAAATAGAAATATATGTGGTGATCAAATAGTCCTAAGTAAATAATATTAAGACTTTGAAGAATTTTTTATTATACCTTTTCTTACACTGATCTACATTTTATACTTTTCAAAGTCACTTCACATTTTTTAATATTGCAATAGTGAAGTAGGACAGATGTGAATCTTAATTCTTAAAGACTCAGAGTAATCAAATTCAAAGTCCCAAAGTTAGTGATAGAAATAGCACTTGAGTTCTTGTCTCTTAACCTTAACTTCCATGTACATAAAACACTGAATAAAGAAACACGCTGATAGTAATACATTACCCGAAGCCACTGCCCTTACAGACAGAGCTGACCAAAAGTAGAACTGAGAAACAGGAAAAGAGGTTCAGTTGTTCTTTGCGGTCTCCCTGTGTCAGTTATATCCTTGGCTCTCTTATAAACCCATCCCCTGTCTATTCTTTAACACCAGCCCCCACACCCCAACCATTATCTTGTTCCTTGGTCTGAAGGCTTTGTCCTATCACAGTCTCAGCTCCCTGCTTAGTTTTTCCTTGAGTCCATCAAGACAGCCCCAACCCCCCAGCCATGGACTCTTCCCTGGTCCCACGCTGCACGTCATGAAACTCATACATACTTATGGGGGTGGGAGGACCAAAAAAAAATCCAGAATTTATTTATTAAAAAATGTTTATTTATTCTTACATGTTTAAACTTCAGTCACATTCAAAGTACTCTCCAGCTGATGCAATACACTTGTTAAGACATTTTTCCTACTACTCCAGACAATTTTTAAAATTATCTATTTTTATGCCTTTCAGTGCTTCTACCATTTTTTGTTTGTTTGTTTCACCTCCTCCATATCAGCAAAATGTTTCCTTTTGAGGACTTTTTCATCTGGGGAAAGAAAAAAAAAGTTGCTCTGGATGAGATCAGGTGTATAGGGAGGGTGGGGCATGGTGGTCATGCCATTTTGGGTCAAAAACTGCTGAACACTCAGCTTGGTGTGGACAGGTGTGCTTGTAAATCACCTGGTTGAAAGAGTCTTCAAAAAAACTTCACTGCCGCTGAATGTAGCCTCTCACAACAATGCCAGCTTGTACACAGATGGGTTCTACAATACTCACCAAGTAGCAGAAGCCTGTACTATAAGGGGCCTGCCCACCAGAAGATAATTTGGGTTTTTTGGGGGTACCCCCTCATACATGCCACTGATCCACCTTTGTCTCCCAGGTAACATAATGTGCATTTTAGCAAGGGTCTTTCTGGAGACAATGCCTTGGCCTTTGTAAATTCCCAGAAGTGAGAATGCAGATAATGTGATAAGGCAACACCAAAACAGACCAGTAGGCCCCATGTCAGGGCCAAATGATTCCCCAGCATGATTGCCTCACCTTCCCCAGACAGGGGGTTTGCCTCAATCCATGCCCCTAAAAATATGTTAGGAACATGATTTGCTAGGAATGGGATGCCATGCTCCTGCCTTGGCCAGCATTGCTGGTTAAGATTATATCTTTCATAGATAGTCCATTTGCCTCCCAGACCATCTTAACATGAGTGATAAAAATAATTGTACATCACAGCCCCACTTCCCCAGTGCTGCCTTACCTTTACGTGTCATCACCAGAAGCCATCATATTTATCTCTGAACAAAGAACAGGGAAAAGGGACAGCCTTAACATGTCATTTTAGTAACACAGAAATCCTTTCTGTATAAACCTAAAATATGAATGGGGAGATGATAAAGGTCAATAGCTGTAGAAATATGGATTGGGTCAGCATGGAAACAGCTACCTCACAAAGTCAGTAACTCATTGAGGGCATTTTACATGCATAAGACTTATTTACCTAACCCCAGAACAGCAGATATATGAGGTTCTTAGTTTTAGGCAGCATGAAAAAATGTACATACGCCAAACTCAAGAGATGATTTAGTCTGAAAATCTAATAGTACATATTTTACCTGTTAACTGATTGACACCAAATATACTAAATTTAATGCATATTTTCACCTGTATCAGTTGACGGATCACCATTTTTAAGAACAAGCATGCCAGGGATCATTACCAACCTTTGAAGTTATTAGCCTATAGAACAAGCACAGATTGTAGTGCACAGAGTTCCTGAGGGATTTCTCTCTAAAACACAACCAGAGGTCAAGGTCACCCATGGGCTAATCATGGCCGCTCATATATGCCTCATAAAAAAACATTCTTCACTTTTCCCTAGCTTTGGTATCTTAACAGCTCTAAAGTCTATGCATGGTTCTGAGCTCTCTCAGGAAATATAAGGAGTTCAGAAACAAAATGAAGAAAGACATTATGTATCCACACACAGAGATGATAGATCATTAACTATCTTTCCAAGTTCACAGATATTCTAAGAACTTAATTCAACTCATTGGAGACCAGTATTCCTGTTGCAGTGCTACCCTGCCATTTACTGTCCTTTCCATAACCCAGATATGCTGGCCTATGGAGTCAAAAAAACCTGACTTTGTGGCTCAGCAGAATCATTTATTGGTTATAGAACCTTGAAAGTTTATTTAATCTCTACAAACCCTATTTTACTTATATGTAAAATGAAGCTAATACCTTATAGAGAGAGGATTAAATACATGTGCTTATTATAGTGTCTGGACAAATACAAATGTTAGCTATTATAATTATTATCAAATAGTTCAATTATCCAAACTCTACTCAGTTTCTCCATAGCGGTAGGTATTCCATCTTCCTTGGTGGTAGCACTATAATCCTCTTCTTAAATTTACAAAACTGAACATTAATAGGTAAGCTCATATCATTTATAGATTTCAACTCAAATAATCTTCCTTCCTTTTTTAACCAGCCCATTTTTTTGCTTCCATATTATGTTCCAAAATTCTGTCCTTTGGGGTTGAATTTTTCCATGCATGATCTCAGCCAAAAGGTGATTTAAAAAAAATAATGTTGAATCAAATTTACTCTGTCTACTTTTGAATTAGAAGCAGATGAAAGTAACATTTTATTTTTCTGCCTAAAAGAAACATAAGGTTGTTTCTGTGCCCAGATAATTCACTAATAACTGAAAGTATCCAAATATCTCCTCTTCACTCAGGAAGTCTCCTGGCTAATTATGAAAATATTAATTAAGTTAGGGGCAATTGAAAAAAGTTACTTTTGAACCTGCTCAATGTGAGCTTGTATTAAGTTACTACTGTATTTGTGTGGAGTCAAGTTTCAGAAACATCTGGGAACAGATTCCCATGAAATATAACTATGACTTTATGATCTTTTTCTAGGGGAAGAAATAGGTATTCTACTGTCAGTGAGCACACTTGACCTTTGGAAACTACTCAAAAATTAAGTTTGCCTAAAAACATTCAAAAACACAAGATGGGACAAGAGTAGGTTTGCAGTTGTGAGTGCATAAAACAGAGTTTATCCTTGTATTATTATTCATTAATTATTGTATTATTTTCCATATCCCCTGGCTGGTTTGGCTCAGTGGATTGAGCGTCGGCCTGCGAGCTAAGTGTCGCTGGTTCGATCTTCCAGTCAGGGCACATCAGAGAAGGAAAACTCTGACTCCAAAAAAAAAACAAAAAACCTCCGCTGCCTTGCGGCATACCTCTTCAGGGGAAAGGCTAAGGGAGTAAACCCCGACAGGAAATCCGGAGCCGGAGTCCCTAAGGCGGTTTGACGTTGTCGTCAACACCGGCAACTCCTGCGGCGCACCTGAAGCCAAGCTGTATTGACTCCGTCTTTCCCTTGGGCCCTTCAGCTGCGAAGAGAGGGGGGGTCTGCTGCATGGGCAACAGCAGACCCTCCATATCACCCTGCCCAGGCTCTGTAGCTTCAGCTTCACTGGAGAGGACACTCCAGCGTCATCGCAAGATGTCGATTCAACACGGGAGGAGACTGATACCGTGTCACTCCCGAGTCGGACTGCACAGCCATTCTCGGCGGTGCAGATAGACTCTTAAGAAGCTACACCATCGTCTCTCGAGACGGACGGCTGCCGACGACGATTTTCCATATGAATTGTAAACTTACTTTTGCCCCTCCCTGTATGCCCAAACTCTTTCATAATGTATTGGTTTTGTGTTCTTGAGCTTGTGCATTTGCCCTGCCAGATCCGCCGTTCACTATTCTCACCCTGCTCTGCCTACAAAGGCTGAACCTCATAGATGGCATCCATGGATTCATTCGCCCACGGGCTTCCAGCTGGTTTCAGACAACGGGCAGCATTGATACAAGCTTAGAACATGAGAAAAGAATAAATCTGGGGATGTATTCCCTGTCCCCCTTGTGCTAAGTTGTTGCAGGCTGGCTGCATCATTATAGCAGACTGCTATCTTGCTCCTGTTTCCATGTAGTTACTCTGTGAGGTGCTGGGTAGTTGCTTCCTCACCTCACCTCTTTAGATGAGAATGATTTCGTGATGTTACTAGCTCTGGGATACTATACATCACTTATTGGTTTCCTGAAATGTCACCCATGCTATTAAATTAGTCTTTATATTAAATTTTCTGAATTTACCCATTTTGAATGTGCTGTAGCATACTTAACATTAAAAGCTACTCAGGGCACATACCTACATACCTAGGTTGCGGGTTCACGTTGATGTTTTTCATATCAATGTTTCTCTCTCTTTCTCCACCACCCCCCATATCTCTCCAAACAATAAAAAAAATCTTTGGGTGAGAATTAAATAAATGAATGAATGAATGAATGAATAATAAAAGCTTTTAAGCCTGTTCAGATTCTGTTCCCTTTTCCTAGTCTACCATTCTCTGTTTTACTTGCCTGAAGAATAAATACCCATTCTTCCTTCCAAATAGAAAAACAAGGACAGCTCTTCTGCAAAGTCTTCCCCTCTGGTCATCCAGAGACTGAGTCGTGCTCTTCTCTGGTCTAAAGCCGTGAGCCAGGTTGGCTGGGTTCAAATCCTGGCCCCACCATTGACTGGTGATATCCAATGAGTAACTTCACTTTCCTGGGCCTCAAATTTCTCATTTGTAAAATAGAAACAATAAGAGTAATTCCCTCATAGGATTATTGTGAGAGTTAAATGAATACTTCTAATGTTCTCAAACACTGCCTGGAACATTTGAATCAATAAACATTACTATTGTAGCCATTGTTATTATTATTGTTCACTCTACATTATTAGACTGTTCATGCTACTCATCTTGGTCTCCCTGGCCTTGACCCAGTGCTAGTAAAATTTCAATAATTGTCTACTGAATATTGGAAACATGAGTCTTATTGTGAACATTACCTCCTCTGGGCTACTTTCTATTTCCAATGAGATACTGAAATTTATGTGAGATGTAAAATTCCATTTTCAGTTTTTTATGAGGTTGCATTTGAAGAGAAATTAATAGCTCAGACACTGAGATTACGTACAGTATGGATGCTCTGGTAAACTGATTAAAAAGTTACAACAAGCTAAACAACATTTAAAAAAGTACTTGCAGGATTTTTTTTTTTTTTTTTTTTTGTATCTGACTCTGTGCTTTAGAAACACATGCAGAACTGAAGAGAATTCAGTATGCACAACAGTTCAAAGTAACAAACATATGTGAGAAATTGAGAAGATGTTTACCTCATAAGACTGCTGATTCTCCTCAAAGGCCAAAGTTTTAGGAAAATGGCTGGTAACCTACTCAGTATGGTTGTTTTTTCCTAATGGCAAAAAAAAAACAAAAAAAAAAAAACCTGTTGTCTAAAATGACAAACTTTGAGAGTGATATCTACTCCTTGTAGTTACTGTTGTCCACAAGCTAGTCTGCAACAGATAAAACCTAATCATCCAAAGCTGATTTGCTGAACAATGTGACCAACTGATTATTAAAGTGAAAATTAAATGTTCAAGTAAGTTAAATATGCCCATAAATTAGGACCAAGTGTAATTCTCAAATGTATCCTAGAGACTGTATACCATTTCTGGAACACTTACATTCCCAAAATGACTTTCTGAGGCCCTTTGTTTCATGTCCAGACACATCCATTACAACAGCCCTGGTTGTCCAGCAATCAAGTCCAGCCTTTCCTGTGAAAGGAAACTTTAAATTTAGTAAAAGAAAGAAAGAAGAGAAGTTATTACTTATAATCTGTTTGTCTACTGTTCGTGAGGTGATTCACTAGGACCTTTATATACATTGTTACATTCATTAATTATAATTATAACAATGATCCTATGAGGTTTCTTATTATTATCCTCCTTACACAAATGAAGAAGCTGAGGCCCAGGAATAAATAGTTTGCTCTAGGCCACACAGCAATAATAAGCTCTACATTTTTTAAAATCAACATTTGTGTTATTTTTATCTTACCGTTTTCATCCACAGACTGTACCTCTTCTCCTGCCCCCAAGGAGAATTTGGAAATGTGTGGAACAGTTTTGTTTGTCACACTTTTGCTCCAGTCTTTCTGCTTTTAAGTGTGTGGCCAGGTGGCCACATATCCTGCAAAGCATGAGACAGCTCTACACAGGGAAAATTAGTCTTCCCGAGTGCCTACACACACCCTTTGAAAAACATTGTGCTTAAACTGTAGAGGTTGGATGATTTCTAACAAATAAATTATTAATTAAGAAATAGTTCACTCATCTGAATTTTATCTAACCTAGTCATTAACTAGACAGACTATGCTTGCTGATCTCAGATGACAGTCCAATTTTCAATGGATTTTTTAAACAACTGAAAACAAGAAAATCTCTGAAAACCTTTAATATCCCTGCCAGAGTTGTTCCAATGAACCTGGTGAGCCTGGTAAGTTAACACACTTTCTAACTTTGTTAACAAATCTTTAACATTTAAATACAAACAACTGGTAAATTATCTTGCATACACCAGAACCAGAATAAATATATTAGAGAAAGCTGCCCTCCAAAGTCATCACTCTAAAGTTGATGTATGCATTACAATAACGTCTCCAACGCATTTGTCATTTCTCTCTGCAAATGTTTTCAAATGCACCAACTATGAAGAGTTGTCTGGAATCAACTCTTAGTCAATTATATTCAATTTGATTGCATCAGACAAAAATAGATTGTTCACATCATGTAACAGGATAGAGATGAGCAAGGCAGAAATCTACAAAAGGACAGATGACTCTTCTTGATAACAACTTTCCTTGTTAAAATTGAGGTGTGACTCAGACCAACTGAACAGAATTAAGAGCCCAGAAATAACCCCATATGTATATGGCCAAATAATTTTCAACAAAATAACCAAAAACATACAATAAAGAAAGCCTCTTCAATAAATGGTGCTGGGAAAATTGGAATGCCACGTGCAAAAGAATGAAACACGACAACTGTTTGTCCCTATGTACAAAAATGAACCCAAATGGATTAAAAATTGAAATATAAGATAATAAATTAAATAAATATGACAATAAATTACATAAAAGCAAACATAGGTACTAAACTTCTGGACTTTGGTCTTATAGAGAATTTTATTAATTTGACCTCAAAGACAAGGGAAGTAAAGGCAAGAATAAATAAATGGAACTAAATCAGACTAAGAAGCTTCTGTCCACATAAAATATTGTTACAAGCAATGTCCGAGATTTTATTGCCTATGTTTTTTCTAGGAGTTTTATGGTTTTGGGTCTAATATTTAAGTCTTTAATACATTTTGAATTTATTCTTATGTGTGGTGTAAGAAGGTGGTCTAGGTTCATTTTTCTGCACATATCTGTCCAATTTTCCCAACAGCATTTATTGAATAAGCTACCCTTAGCCCATTGTATGTGCTTGCTCTCTATTCTGTTCCATTGATCTGTGTGTCTGTCTTTATGCCAGTACAATGCTGTTTTGATTACTATGGCCTTATACTATAGTTTGATAATAGCATGATTTCTATAACTTTGTTCTTCTTTCTCAGGATTGCTGTTGCTATGTGGGGCTTTTTGTAGTTGCATATAAATTATTAAAGTATTTGTTTTAATTCTGTGAAGTACATCCTTGGAATCTTGATAGGAATTGTATTGAATGCATAGATAGCTTTGGGTAACATGGACATTTTAATAATGTTAATTCTTTCTATCCATTAACGTGATATATCTCCCCAGGCATGGGAAACCCAAGAAAAAATAAACAAACAGGACTACATCAAACTAAAAAGTTTTTGCACAGCAAAGAAACCATAAAAATAAAAATAAAAAGACAACCCACAGAGTGGGAGAACATATTTGCCAATACATCTAATAAGGAGTTAATATTCAAAATTTATAAAGAACTTACAAAACCCAACACCAAAACACCAAAAAGTCCAATTTAAAAAGGGGCAAAGGACCTGAACAGACACTTCTCCAAAGAGGACATACAGATGGCCAATAGACATAGTTCAACATAACTAATCATCAGAGGAATGCAAATTAAAACCACAATGAGGTACCATGTCATACCTGTCAGAATGGCCATCATCAATAAATCAACAAACAACAAGTGTTGGCAAGGATGTGGAGAAAGGGCAACCCTTTTGCACTGTTGGTGGGAATGCAGACCGGTGCAGCCACTGTGGAAGGCAATACGGTGATACCTCAGAAAATTTAAAATGGATCTGCCTTTCAACCCAGCTACCCCACTTATGGGAATATATCTGAGGAAATTCAAAACAAGAATTTGAAAGAAAATAAGCACTCCTCTGTTCATTGCAGCATTATTTACAATTGCCAAGATATGAAAGTCACTCAAGTGTCCATCAGTAAATGAGCAGATACAACAACTATGGGATATTTACACAATAGAATACTGGTTGGCCATAAAAAAGAAGAAAATTTTACCATTTGTGACAGTATGGATAGACCTGGAGAACATAATGCTAAGTTAAATAAGCCAGTCAGAGAAAGACAAATATCATATGATTTCATTCATATGTGGCATCTAATGAACAAACTGAACTAACAAACAAAATAGAGACAGACTCATAGATAGAGAGCAGGATGACAGCTACAGAAGGGGGTAAGGAGGTAGAGAGATCATGTAGAAAGGAAAAAGTACTCATGGACATGAACAACAGTGTGGTGATTGTGGTGGTAGGATATAAGGGAAATAAATGATAATGGAAGAAATACAATAAAATATACATTTAAAAATAAAAAGATATATTAAAAAATAAAAAGCTTCTGCCCAACAAAGCAATCAACAGAATAAAAAGGCAACCAACAAAATGGGAGAAGATAATTTACAAAAAGTTCCAACAAGGGGTTAATATTCAAAATATATAAAGAACTAATACAATTCAACACCAAACAAATAATTCAATTAAAAAAGACAGGCCGAGGACCTGAACAAATACTTCTCTCAAGAAGACATAAAAATGACCAACAGGGATATGTAAAGAATGCTCAGCTTCACTAGCTATTAGGAAAATGCAAATCAAAACTACAGTGAGATATCACCTCACACCTGTTATAATGGCTGTTATCAACAAGACAAATAATTGTAAGTGTTGAAAAGGTTGTGGAGAAAATGGAACCTTCATTCACTGCTGGTGGGAATGTAAACTGGTACAGCCACTAATGGAAAATACTATGGAGGTTCATCAATAAATTAAGAATAGAGTTACCATATGACCCAGCAACCCTTCTTCTGGTTATCTATCTGAAAAATTATAAAGTATATATATTTGCAAAGATATATGCACCTCCATGTTGATTGCAACATTATTCACGGTGTCCAACATATGCAAACAACCAAAATGTCCTTCAAAAGATGACTGGATAAAGAAGATGTGGTACATATATACAGTGGAATACTACTCAGTCATAAAAAAAGATAAAATATTGCCATCAGTGGCAATATGGATGGATCCTGAGAATATCGTACTAAGCAAATAAGTCAGATAAAGTCAAGAACCATATGATTTCACTCATATGTGTGATATAAAACTAAAAGCAACAAACGAACAAACAAAAAAACCCCAAACAAAAACTCATAGACACAGAACATTATGGTGGTTACCAGAGGGAAAAGCTGGGGGGGGGCGGTTTGGTAAAGGGCAAAGTGGGTCAAATATATGGTGATGAAAGAGATTTGACTTTGTTTCGTGGGCACACAATGCAATATACAGATCCCTACTGTATTTTTTCAGTCCATAAGATGCAATTCTTTTCCCCCCAAAAATGGAGGGAAATGTCTGTGTGTCTTACGTAGCAAATATTGTGTCACCGACCATGATGTGTATTACCTGACCTGCAGTGGCAACAAGCTATTAGAAGAAGAAGCAGTGGGCCTACGTGAAACCCCTGGGGATGTTTAAATGTCCCACTTTACTGCTGAATCTCAGGGCATCTGGTCAGTTGCCATCCGCCTTTGCCCATCACTGGGGACCTGGGAGAGTGCAGAGAGCCACCTGACACATCCAGCTACAACCGCTGACCTGTTGAATCAGCTGAAGCTAATAATGGGTATGAGGCACAGTGCCAATTGTCAATTGTCTTTGACAGTGGGTGGGGTCTGTGTCCGTAGAACCGCCTCCAATTACCAATCACTGTGTCTTAAGCTCTGTCAATCACGAGATGCAGATGGGTGGAGCTGAAGTAACATGTACTTGGCTGGCTACTGGCTCCATTAAATGCTACAGCTGTCATGTCTACTTCCGTACTGTTTCCAGTGCACATCAAATTTCTGTGTGAGGGGTCCAGCAATAACTGGGTGAGCAGCCATAAATGCTGAAGTTTTTAGTATATAAAGGGAGTTATGGTGGGGTCACTATTCTAGTAGTGACACAGGCATTGAGGGGATTAAGGGGTATCACTAGCCATAACAGCCACTGGGGTAGTCCGCCAGAACCTGTAAATAGAATAGTGATATTCTCAGTGACTGTTGCAACTAGCGATACCTCTTAACTTCCTCAATGCCTGTTATTAAAGGCCCCCATAAATTCTGACACTAGTGATGATGAGTTCTTGCAGTTCCCAGAAAACTAGAAGAGTACTTGAACCTTCGAGTCTCTCCTCATTTGTTAATGACAGTGATGATGGTTCTTAATACCGCTATTGACTGCTGTTCACTTTACATGGTTGAAATATTATTCGGTTATATTTTATTAAATATTTTAGTATACCATTTGGTTCAGAATATTTTTTTTCTTGTTTTCCTCCTCTAAACCTAGGTGCATCTTATAGTCAGGTGCATCTTATAGTGTGAAAAATACAGTATATAATTTTATTAACCAGAGTCACTCCAATAAATTTAATTTTTTTAAAATGCAAGTGTGACTATAATTTGCTAACTGACAGCCCCATGTGCCTCAAAAAAAATCTGAAACTAAGGATACTCCTAAAGTGAAACTTCAAAAATGTGTCAAACCTTATTAGAATGATACACAGAATAAAATTCATTTAACTATCCTCCTTCTGTTATATTTTTTAGAAATCAATTTTATTTATTTAATAGTCACACTTGGTATCTGTTCACACATTTTGCTCCATAGACTTATTTCCTTCTTATTTGCTGCTCACATTTTATTCCCTAAGGGTCCTGCAGAACAAAGTGGTTTCTTCACTCTGAGATTAAATGAAATGATGTGAACAACGGCAGAGACATCAAGAACCTGGCAGTCTAGAGACACAGAGCCATCAGGTTGAGCACCGCTGAGGACTCCAACCTAGAACAGGAAACATGCAGGGCCAGGTGGCTTCTCTTCTTCTGAGTTCACCAACCCGCGGGAAAAATACCTCCTACTTGTAGCAAATGAGACCACAGGAAAGGAACAAAGAGGTAAGAAGCTTATATTCTGGGCTACTCTGCAAATTCCCAATTGTGAAGCTTTGAGCAAATTCTTTGACGTTTCCAAGCCTAAGCACCCTCATTTATAAAATGAAGACATTCAGCTAGTTTATGCTGATCACTCTTTTTACTTAAGTGTTGTATTGTTTTAAAGAATCAGAAAGAAAATGAGCTCATAAAAAGACACAGAAGAGAAGAAATTCAGCAGCCTGAGTGAAAAAAGCTGGCTTAGAAATGACTCTCAGTTTTAGGATTCTAGTTCAAAACAGAAATTGATTTGTGACATCATAACCTTTACAAATGTGATCACTCTTTTCTCTTCCCATGAATATCTTATCCCTGTTTTACTACTCACCTTCCAAACTTTATCATTCATCACAACATGGGCCAGAACCACTCTCAAATCAGCCTAGCTATGCATTTCCTTCCAAGTTGCCACTCAAGAGAATTCTTCAACTTAAATTAGAAATAAATACCAGGATTCCCCAAATGTTAAAGCAAGCAGTCCTTCCTTTCGTCTAGTGTGGATGTCCTGCACCATGAGAGTAAGCCCTTTTCACGACTCAGTGTAAAAAGAAAACCATCAACATCTCAGTCATCCTCTCAGAGAGAGTTTATGATTCATTCTGCAGATAAGATTTCCTAGAGAGGAAACCAGAGGTCATTCTTCCTGTCAAACAAAATCTTTCTCTATATTGAAATGAGAACTAATTTGAGTTAACCTAAATTGACAGGGATAAAAAGAGCTCAGGGATTGGGAATCCACAATAACAAAAATACATCCATGGTCTGAGGGTAGTTTTAAAGCATTTGGTAACCGTGTAGAGTACCACAAAAGAAGTAACAGAAATAAGAATTCTCTGTAGTTGTTTTTTAATTATGACTGGATAGAACACCATTTCTTCAATGATTACATTACACAGGGTGGGGCAAAAGTAGGTTTACAGTTGTTAATATGGAAAATAATAATACAATAACTAATAAGTAATAACACAAGAATAAACTCTGTTTTGCATACTCATAACTGTAAGGCTACTTTTGCCCCACGCTGTATAATTAATTCCAATTAGGGTGGAAAAACAGTTTTCTGCTTGGGGATTAACAGAAGTGCACTTAAAGGACCTAACAAGTAAAAAACAAAAACAAATTATCACATCAGTTTATACATAATTCTATAAAGCTTATTTTTATGTGGTCCTTCTCCAAAATAAAAGCAACATCCCTGCATTGCATCGTGGGTGGTATATTATATTGTTGGCTTGGTTCCCATACTGTAAGTAAGGAAATGTTATTTAATGATAATTGACATTGTTATGGCAAATGTTTTGATTAGTATCATAATCAAGATCTTGGTTACACAATTATCATTATTATTTCTGTTTCATCTTGATAACAAGATGGATCACTTAGTGACCCCAGAGACCTGTTCATTTAACCATTGATTGCCTGGTAGTAAATCACAGTTGTGACAGTAGGTGTCAGAACTTAGGCAACATGATGAGGAGGGGACCAACTTACCCTATTTGTCTGTGGATTTCAGTTTTACACTGAACATTTCTTATGCTAGGAAATTTGTCAAACTCAGGCAAACTAGGACACTGGGTCACCTATGTGGCAAAGTAGGACCGGGTCTAGGAGTCAGAAAACCCAGATCTGATCTGACCCAGTTGCTCTCTGATGGCACCTATCTGAGCTTAGTTTTCCACCTGTAATAATTTGTTATTAAAAACATCACTATATAGTAACACACTTGAGTGTCCTTTGAAAACTAAAAAGTTATACAGTACACAGATATTAGATCTCTTCACTTTTATCTGACCAACCAGTAGCCTAAACAGATACTGCCATCCTCCTGAGAGCCATGGATTGTCATAACTTCTGCTTCACATCATTAGATAGTACAATTATCTGAGGTGATGCTTGGGGTGAACTTTTGGTTTCACAGTTGTTAAGCTTACTTTATGCCCGTGCAAGTTATCTTCTCTATTTAAATATGAGCAGTTGTATGAATTGGGGTAAGGAGTACCGAGTTAAGTGTCATCTCTGTTGTGTATTATCAGTGTGGCTTGGGATGAATTATCTAACTTTCTTAGCCTCAGTGTCTTCATTTAAAAAATAGACAACAATTGTTGAACAAAACATCTCAAAGGTTGTTTTGATTATAAAATAATATACGGTCTTAGATAAAAGAAGTTTTACAGTTGTTAGTATGATAGATAATACAATCGTCGTCGGCAGCCGTCTGTCTCGAGAGACGATGGTGTAGCTTCTTAAGAGTCTATCTGCACCGCCGAGAATGGCTGTGCAGTCCGACTCGGGAGTGGCACGGTATCTGTCTCCTCCCGTGTTGAATCGACATCTTGCGATGACGCTGGAGTGTCTTCTCCAGTGAAGCTGAAGCTACAGAGCCTGGGCAGGGTGATATGGAGGGTCTGCTGTTGCCCAAGCAGCAGACCCCCCCTCTCTTCGCAGCTGAAGGGTCCAAGGGAAAGACGGAGTCAATACAGCTTGGCTTCAGGTGCGCCGCAGGAGTTGCCGGTGTTGACTACAACGTCAAACCGCCTTAGGGACTCCGGCTCCGGATTTTCTGTCGGGGTTTACTCCCTTAGCCTTTCCCCTGAAGAGGTATGCCGCAAGGCAGCGGAGGTTTTTTGGAGTCAGAGTTTTCCTTCTCTGATAGATAATACAATAATTAACAAATAATAATACAATAAACTGTTCAATGTACTCACAACTGTAAACCTACTTTTGCTGTACCTTGTATGTAAAAGCAATAAATATATTGTTTATTATAATATATATTACATATTATAACACTATATATAAAATCATAGATGTCAATTCCATGATGCATACTAGGAATTTGTCCTTCAACCACCATACAGTCAAAGCCCAGAGTGGTCTAAGGACAAATCATGAACCTATATGAACACAGAATAATAAAGGCAGAAATAATCTTCGACTGCATTTGGTCCAACTCCTGAAGTTGGAAATTACACTGCATGACTGATGCCATGAAATTCAAAGTGAATTGGGTCCATTTCCACAGCTAATTCATGGGGGAGTCATGCTTGAACTCCAGGCTCCTGGCTCTGAAAGAAGTTTCTTTTACTATACCTCTTGGCATCCACTCCTAAGGTATTAACAGTTGGTATCTTTGATTTTGTTCTTAGAGGTAATTATTTTGCACATTTTTATTTCATTCTCCTAGAAAGATTGATAATTTTCAGGCTAAGAAACCACCAAGACAATTGTGAAAGACAATATACAGAAGGATTTGACATAAATCTTTAATGCCTGTAATGATCAGCATTTAGCCATCCTTTGCATATCCGTAATCACGCCTTAACTACCTTTCTTCATGTTAGACTGTGAAGACGGGAAGAGGAGGAGGGGGGAGAATGAGAGAGATTGACAGGTTAGAAATAGATATGGTCTAATTTGAATGCATAAGCAGGAGAGACAAGGCAGAGTCTCCATAGTATAAATATTTGAAATCTCACTCAGACTGGTTTATAATTGAGGATGGGTAACCACTCAAGGGAAACTGCATGAAATTACGAATGAGGTCTGGCAGGAAGTTGTGGTGAGGATCTGCAAGGAAGAAGAAACTCCAGGGTTTGGGGAAAACCTCTAGTAAACAGAGTCCTGAGAAGACTGGAGTTAAGTCAATGTAGGAAGCAATTTTCATACCCTCGTTGTATACAAATCATCCGATAGAGCCTTTCAAATAGAAACTCTGGAGTCCTCTCCCTTGAGTTTCTTATTAAGTAGGCAGAGGGGGCTGACCCACGAATCTGCGTTTTACCAAGTGATTTGGATATAGGAACTAAGGCCTATACTTTAAGCAGCAGGCTCTGTGAGAAATTTGTGTGTCTTTCAATGTCTCCTTCACCCAGCACCTCTAGCCTCCCTCTAAGACTAAACACCATTCCTAGAGCCAAGGCTCTAGACATGTTTCATTTGGAACCATGGAAGGGGAACCATGCTTTTCTGAAGACTTGGGATGAAGCCAGAACTTGCATCTCTGTTTGGATGATGATAATGACAGCAATGATGATGGTGGTGGCTGTCACATAAATGCTCACAACATACCAGGCACAATGCTAAAGGCTTCCCATGAGATACATCAGGTGAGCCTCACAAGAGCACTGTAAGTGAGAGAGCAGCAGCATTAGCTTCATTTTATGTCAGAGTGAACCTTGGTTTTCAAATGTAAGGCAACTTGCCCGTAGTCACACATCTATGAAGCAACAGGAACATGAGTCCGAACCAGATCTCTTTGACTGCAAATGCCATGTTATTAGTGCCTGTTTGAATTACTTTTTACCAGTCATCTTGTAGACAAGGCTTCTCCTCCCTTTACAACTCAAGTGTCTCCTCAATATTGCAGCTTTCATGGATTTCTGTCTTTCAGGAGCAATTTCTCCTCATCCATAACATTTTATATAGCTCAGTTGTATTTGCATTGTAAGTATCCATTTACACTCTGTCTCTCTGGCTCAATTGAGAGCTCCTGGAATACAGGAGCCACATCTTATTCTACTTTGTGTCTCCTTGCCCAGACACCAGTGTCAGCTCTATAGCTGCACTGAGCATTTAGATAATGCTATCTTTTAAGGCAAAGTTACTGTAAAGTATTGTTGTTATTTTTGTTTTCAATGCCAAGCTGACTTTGAAGATTATAAAGCTGCAATTTGAAAGTGATGGAAATTAAAGGGGATAATGATTTGAAACATTGTTTTCTTCACTATCCCATGAGAGCAAACTGAGAGAAACATTCTTGAAGTTTGAAAGGAAGTTCTTAACTGCAAATAAGGTAACATGTGGAATTTATTATGCCAATTATTTGTATGAGCTGAAAGTAAAAATAAGTGCAGGAAGGGTTTAGATAAATTCAAAGATGAGAGTTGCATAACAAATTGATAATAGCGAATTAGTCTGGTTCAGGGCATGTCCCTAATTTCTTCATGAAGAAAATTGTCCTCTTCCCCATAAAAGACCCTTTGGTCCTAACACTGAGAGTTGAGTGAGGGGTTAATAGAATTTATTCATATTTAATTTGGTACTTACCTTTATATATAATTTTCATTTTTTACTTTTGTACTTGCTTTTTATCCCCTTACATGCTGAGCAACACTTGGTGCTAGACTAAGACTTTGAGACTGCTACCACGGAATCAAGCCACATCTACCATACAACTAACACTCAACAGATATTACACAAAAATAAACTGGATGACAGAAAGCTTGGTTATTTCTCTCACAGGCCACAGAGAACACTTTCAAAAACCTATTGGTACTTATATGATTCAACACCAGTTCTATAAATCAGTGGAGCTCTTTGTTTAAAGTCTCTTGATCAACTATGGTACCCAAGGTAATATAAGAGAAAATGCTTATCTTAATAATCAAATTCAGTTAGTTTGTGAATATCATGGGAACAATCCCTGAAAATCTCCTAGTATTGATATGATTGGATCCAAGTCACTATGAAGACTCTAATATTCAAAGCGTCTACAAAAGTGTTTGAATGTCCCTTCTTTTTCCCTGCCCCAGTCTCTATGAACCCTTCCACCAAAGACACTCTAAAGGAATAGACACCATTTTCATTCAGAAGGAAGTAGAGACATAGCACATTCTCTCTGGATGGTCCTTACCAGTTACTTTGTTATCGACTATTGAAAATATTATTCTTAATACAAAGCTTATTTATTAGCATTATATATGTATATGTACTTAGCATTAGCTATTTCATCAAGGAAGGCTCTTGTGTTATATATCATATCCATTTCTCCAACAATCTTATTATTGCATGTAATTTCACTTTCCTCCAGAACTAGGAGTAAAGCTGGTTAAGTTGCATTTACCAATATAACTGCAATAGGAAATGAGATGTGTATTTCCACAGGCCCTTCTCATTTTGCCCAACTCTCTGTAGACATGGATAGTGAAAAGTTAAAATGCTTAAGATCAAGGTAATCAGATCACCACTAAGTAAGTAAAATGTAGTTGCCCGTACAAGGTAATACCATTTCCACCTGTGAAGAACGAAGAAACTGTAAGCAGAGCTACTGCCTGCCATCCCTGTTGAGTTATTAGTAGCAAATGTTAGAACCCTTGCTCTTGGCACATAAGCTATCACACTTGAAATAGATTTCTCCAAAAGTGCAATCCGATCATCCTTCTGAATGTCTGTAAACTCAGAATTACTGCTGAAGTACCAAGGTGGACTGAGATTTCTAGAAATAAAAGGCCCATGAGAATGGGTATACACACACACACACTCACACTAGGGATTTTCAGTGCATCCAGAGAAAGAGGCAGACTGCTTTAATTGGTGACTGATTATACACTATTTACAGAGCCTGGGCTATAACCTGCTCTGTCCCAGGCACTGTGGGAGGAGGCTGATAGAAAATAGGACAGCACCATCCCTAACCTAAAGGTGCACAGAATTTGTAAAGGAGACGAGAAAAGAAGCATTTACTAAGTAAAGTAATATTTGTAACAAATGCTGCATTGTGGGTCACATTCATACAAATTTAGTTTAGCAAACCTTCATTGAGTACCTCCTAAATACAAGGCCCTCTGCCAGGTGTTCCAGGGGATGAAAAGAGTTTTTATAAAGAAGAAAAACGTAAAGGAAACAATCTCACGGTAGACCTATGACTAGCCCTCTAACTGACTGAGCAGGCATAATGGTTCCCAAGACAAACAGCTGCATCTCCATTTTGCAGATGAGGAGCCTGAGGTCAGATTCCACCTGCCTCTGGGGTCAGGATCCCATCTGGAAAGGCCTATGAGGACTTTTGCCTCACACTAGACTGCCCCCTTTGAGGTCACTGGATCCTGTCATTCAGGCCAGGGTTACCACAGGCTGGTCCAGAGCTGGTGTGTGATGACCCATCGCTGGTTCCTTGGCAAAATGAAAAATACAAAGCCAATGTCATGAGTATTTCATAAAGCTAAATTGATTAAATTGAAGGCACTGCATTTATATGAAGATGTTTCCTTCCGTCTTTTGTGATATTAAACCTCCATTTAGGACATGGTGGTGTCAGTGGATGGCAGCTGTTTCTTTTCTTTTCTTTTTTTTTTTTTTTTTTAACTCTTTTTGTTTCCTAGAAAAGTAAACTGAAAAAAGTAAAAGTAAAATGAAATCTGTGTCAGTTTATCATGTGTTGTTTTAATTTTTTTTTCTTTCAATGGTGCTTGAAATCCAAACTCTGGAAAGTGCTGATTGAATAGACAATTTTGACATCAGTCTGTGTATAGAGTTAAGTGTTATGAAAAATTCTAGAAACTTCCAGTGGATTTTTAAAAGAACAAAAAATGCTGGGAGCCCTTGTTTTAACTCTATGACATTTTCCAACTTTCTTTCATCCACTTCTTTTTTTTTTTAATGAATTGCTCAAAGCACAAAAAATACCCTATTTTGCGCCCTCTCTGGAACGTTATCCTGCTTAGATATGCTGCATGATGTGAGAGATGAGAGCCACTTATAGGAAAACACAGCAAAACTGTTGACAAAGTGCACCAAGGGAAAGGACTGTTATTCCACTTCGTTTACTTTTCTATTTTAAAAGATAAACACAGTCCCGTCCACTTCAGTTTGCCTTTCCTAATGATAGGAGGTGACAGGGCAGCTGTCAACTGCCTCCCACCTCTATGTCAACATCTTGCTCAATTGTCATCTCTTCCAAGAACACATATCAGGCAAAAAATCTCATTTGAGAGGCATTCACCATGGGGTTCTGGCTAACACTAAAGACAGAATAGGGACAAGAATAGTGGTGACGAGTCACAGGTGAGAAAAACTTATTGCTAAGCTAGCAAAGTAAAAACCAGGACTTGTCTGCCTTAATGTCTTTTATGCCAATGATATGTTTCCCTCTCCCAAACTTAAAGCTTTGGAAAAATCCTAACAAGAGGGACAAAGAGTCACAAAATATCATGTGACTTACAGCTGTGTGCTGTCCAGGTAGTGCCAACCGAGTGGCTGAACTGGTGCTCCCAGGTCCCAGCCCTCCTGAAGATGAGGCAACACCAGGGCACTCAGTCCAACTTGTGTCAACATTTGCCCAGCGAGGTAAAGGCTCTGAGCTAGTTAGGCGAAGAGACCTTTTTCTTTAGCTTAATATTCCCCACTCCTGGCACAGTTATTGGCACCTAGTAAGTATGCAAGGGATTGTTGGTGAATAAGTAAATGGGCAGGGGCAATTATTAAGTAAGTGTTTAATAATATGCATGGAATAAAAAAAAACTGAAGGTATTTTGTCCAGTGTGTTATGTGAGGGTCAAGACTGAGTCATTGGAAGTGACCCTTTCCTTAGGAGAAATTATTGTGATGTTATGATTACTCAAGATTCATTTTTGTCTCTATGTCTGTCTCTGTTGAGCTCTCTCTCTTCTGTCCATGCATGTATATATGTATCTGTCTATCCATCTATCTCTAGGTCTCTCTCTCTCTCTCTCTTTTTTTTTTCTCTCTTTCAGCCCCCCTCTCTTACTCTACCTCCTCAGTGGCTTGAAGGATTCACACCAGAAAAGTTACAAGGAAAAAAAAAAAAAAAATCCACCTGGGTGCATTCTTTGTCAGACAAGGACTCAACCCATTTCGGTAACCTGACTTCTCTTTCTTCTTCCATTTCTTTTCTAGCGCTCAGCCCCAGCCCCCTTATTCCTCTGGCAGTGAACCATGCATGGCCTTGTGAGCTCTGAGAACTCTCTGTGATCCCTGTCATTTATTCTGTCCCCAAGGATCTCTGGGAGACCACCGGGAACAGAATACTTGGAAGATGGTAAGGGTTTACTCAGGAGGGCTTGTGAAATTGTCAGGCATAAAAGGAAAACTCTAGGCAAAAATCACCCACGTCTTGTACTAAATGAGGCTTGTCATCACATTCAAAGGACAAAGAGAGCCCTGTTTTATTTGCTACAGTGTCTTCAATTTGACTTTTTTTACGTGCAGTTTTTTAGGTTGTTGGTCAAGGTTGTTAAAGAAAAGAGGAGGTGCCACAGTTCAGCAACCTCTAATGCGAAAGTGAATGATTTTCTGATTTTCCCTTGCTATGTGACACTCCTTACTGACTCCCAGTAGCATACCCTGCGGAAGCCTGCTCACGCTCCTCACACCAGCCTCCCATTGACCTTTAACCATATCCATAAGCAACGGAAGCCGAGCATCCTAACCAGCAGCCTTACTGTGCACACGGGCAGTCACTGCCGCCCACTGTCAGCACGGGCAGGGCCGGGGCCAGGACCCTCGCCCGCGGGCCCTGTCCTCACTGCACGTGCCTTGGACCCACCCTGGCTTTATCACTTGCTCCCGGATGACTTCCTTCAGCTATAGATTCTGCTCCAGGAATAGTTCCTTTTTCAAAGCCTATGCTCCTCCACTGTCTCTGCAGAACCTGTCACCCCAAGGGAGTCCCACACTTTACTCACATCATGAACTCAGCTCCCCTCAAACATCTGACTCATTTTGCCCATATTTCAAGCCCTAGATCAAACACCAACACCTTTGTAAAGTCTTATTTAATTTATACCAAGTGCAAATTCTTTCTTATTTCCCATAGTATTATGTGCAGTGGACATCTGATAAACACGATTTGTGAGCACCCAACCTCAATTTTGTTATTTATTAAACAGGGCACATAATACATGCCAAAAAAATTAGACAATCAATAAATCTCCCTTATTTGATTTATATATCACACATTTTATTTTTTATTATAGCTATTTGTGTATATGTGCCTATATAATCATGTATTTTATATATATAATCTGCAATACATAAGCTCCCAGAGAGCAGACACCATCTTATTCATCTTTGTAACTTTCCTAGCATAGTTCTTTGCATATAACTTCTATAACATATATATATATATATATATATATTGAATGACTAAATTTAATTCTCTGCCTCAGTTTTTCATCTGTAAAATGGGAATGAAAATAGCTTAGTTATTTCAAAGCATTATCAGGATAAATTAAGATACTGCATGAAAAAACATTTTGAAAAATGAAAAGACCAAATACTAGGCAAGTATGAGCTATTATTTGTTAATTTTTTATACTATGTGGATAGGCGTGAAACAACATTACACAGTTTATCCAGTAGAGGGCAATGACACACACATGAATATTCAGTTTCTTTATAAGACTCCCAAAACATAAATTAAAAAGTGAGAAGAAACACTTTGGTATTATGTAAACAAAATAACACGATTTTTCTGAATTCAGCTGTTCTTTAATCTCTTTTAATATGTTGTCTATGTGATTTATGCATGTAGAACCGACCTTCAGCTCCATTGTGTGTTTCAAGTGTGGTTCAATTACCTGACTTCTAATTTCTCTATTCGAATTTCTACTTGCCCCTTAGCCCAGTGTGAGGAATGAGTCCAGCCTAGCCAATAGGGAAATAATGCTCTTTTCACTAGTTTTATTACCTCTATCTATAGTATTTCTTCCTGATCTGGAAAGCAGCATGGAAGGGTTTCCATGCTGAAGGAGGAACCAAAAAGAGACTTGGACAAACAATGCCAACCATTGTTTCCTCAGCCTGCTTTGGCTCCCCTCAGTCTGCTCTGTTAAGACACTGAACCCATTGAGTAAGCCATTGGCATTTTGTTAGGATGGGCTGAGTCTCTCGAGATACGAGAACATCACAGGGTGGCAGATGAGTGAGTACAGGCAGCAACGCAGTCACTGCACATGCTTCTACTCTCCGCTCATTTCTGAACTCACTATGTTTCAAAGAGAAAAATGGCTTGAAGAGGTGCATGAGTGTCTGACATCTGACTTCAAGGAATTCAAAATTTAATATGAAGCTGTCAAATATAATTTAAATTAACAAAATTTGAATAATACATCATGTACTCACTGTGGGTCAAGCACTGGGTTAGGGAGGGACAGATGATACAAAAATGAGATACAACTCTTACCTTCAAGAAATTCACAGTCTAGACCAGAGAGTAGAGGTACCCATGAAAACAACAACAACAAAAAAAAAGATGCAAATATGACCATAATAGAAATAACTACAGTCAGTTATACTACAATATTTGTTTTCAAAAACATTGATTTTTTGCAAAGATTGTTATGTTAGGGAAGAATTTGAGCATAACTTGAATTTTGCATCTGGTTATATATGATTTCAGATGTAAGAAACATTAGACAGAAAATTGTACCTAGGTGAACTGAGCAGTGAGAGAATATCCAAACACACACACACACACACACACACACACACACACACACACGTAGACACATGCACTCCTTTGGCTCACCAGTGGGTTCTGAGCCTCATGCACCTTGCTCTGGTGTTCCTACTTCCCCTCATCACTCACATAACCCTCCTTTCCCTCTTTACCAGGACTCACAAACTGAACCCTAGTGATGCCCACTGTAAGCAAATTACAGGTCTTTTTAAAGGTCAAGTGCTCTATTTATTGCAGTACTTCTGAATTTTAAACCATTTTATTTCTGTAAAATAGAGCTACTACTTTTCATTTGGTTTCTGTCTTTTTTATGTGCATGTGTCACTTAAGACTGTTTTTGCCCATTGAGTCCCTAACTCCATGTTTTCCAGGAGTCTTATTTCACTGCTTGATTTTGCACAGTTCACTGATTTTTAGGAGCACGTACATGGTATTATTGTATAAAGCAAGGAGCACCTGCCCTGGAGGAGTGAAGATGTCCAGGAATGGCCTCCCTGAGGAGGAATATGGAGAATCACAGTGATATGGAAGAGTATGAGTATCTTTTCTTCCATTTTTAAAAAACTTGCCTCATTATAAAATCAATAACAAACAAAAAAAGACTTAAAATAGCTTATAAAATGTAATTAATACAGCAAGTCAAAATACGTAAAAAAATTAGGCAGAGAGAAAATAAAAAGAGGCAAATAAGGTAAAACCTGGAGTTAGGAAGCTTATAAAGGGTATGCCTTAAGTTCCATACAAAAATATGCTAGAAAAAAACCACACATTTGGCTCTAAGCTTCCTAGCTATCAGTGTCTGGCTTCCTACTGGTCTGATTTGATCCAGAGAGGATTTTACAAAAATCTATGTCGAACTATACAATATGGTAGTCACTAGTCACATGCAACTATGACATTTGAAATGCAGTTATTTCAAAGTGTGATGCACTCAGTATAAAACACATACTAAAGTTCAAAGACACACAAAAATAAGGTAGAAATCTCACCAATAATTTTATAATGATTATATGATAAAATGATGTTTTGTCAGTGATTAAATAAAATATATTACTAATTTCCTTTTGTTTTTTGTTCCAATATTGCTGTTAGAAAACTTTTAATTATGTATGCACCTCACATCTATGGCTTTCATTATATTTCTTTTGACATTCCTGGTCCAGGAGGATGTATAGGCTATACGTGATTATAGAGCATCATCTATAATTTCTGAAAAATGGTGAGTTCAAATGGTGCCTCTTGACAAATGTCTGTGATGAGAAACTCTATGTGCTTGGTGAGGGAAATAGCCAGTTGTTTAGCAACCAGTTAATATGAGAGTAGTGTTAGGTGCTCTTGGGAAAAGAAAGAAACATGATTAGTTCATGAACCAAACAAAATACTATACCATCTTGCTGGAAGTAAGACCCAGGAAAGAACTAGGATGAATCTGTGTAAGATGAGTGTAAGGTGTATGTCCTTGAATATATGCTCATCTCTGTAAGTGAGTATGTGCATATGTCCTTGTATGTAGTCCCATGGTGTATGCATGTGTGTTCTTATATATGCAACTGTCTGTGAATATATGCCCATGTGTATGTCTGTGTGCATTTCTGGTGTGTCCATGTGTAAGTATGTTTCTGTGTTGTATACCCATATGTGTTGTGCCTGTGTGCACATTTGTGTACAAGGCCACTTCTATGTGTCTGTGGTCTCTTATATGTATGTTCGTGTATATCTTATGTTTTCCCATGTATACACATATGTCCTTATGTGTGTGTCCTTGGGTGGCGTATACATGATGCACTTGTATGTGAATGCCTTTGTACATGTGTGTATGTATTATTTGTACATGATGTAGGTAAGGAAATTGGGTGGGATGAAAAAGTAAGTGTAGAAAGATATACTCAGAGCCTAGCCCAGAGGGTAAAGAATTTTATACATCAGGCTTGGAACACATCCTATAGATATTGACAGGTTTTCAAACCAGAAAATACTATGAATAGATCTGCATTTTTAAAACAGATCATATTAGTTACAATTATGAACTAACAACTGGACAAAAAAGGAATATCTATACATTTTTTAAGTATATTTTATTGATTATATTGTTACAACAGTTCCAATTTTTTCCCCTTTGTCCCCCTCCGCCCAGCACCCCCCTCCCCTAACAACCCCCCCCAAGTCCATGCCCATGGGTCGTACATACAAGTTCTCCCACTTCACCCTTTCATATATTCTTCTTCATCTTTTTTAAAAAATTAATTAATTAATTAATTATTTTAACAATAAAAAATAACAGTCAAGGGTATGTAGGACGACGACCATATCTATACATTTTAATAACTTGTTAACAATTAGAAAACAATATTTAAACCTGACATTTTTATATACTCTATAGAATGCGTATTCTTTTGCTTTAGTGTCTAAAAACCTGAAATGAAAACTGGAACTATCTATTGACATGTCAGTCTCAGGGGAGAGTGATTTAATATGTCATGTACTTAATCGTTAAGTTTCGGTAGCATCATTTTATTTCTTCACTATATGCAAAGGCACCTCATAAGCTCTTTTGTGTCATCTTGTGAGAAAAACTTTAGGGTTTTCCTTCCTCTTGGACTGAAAAGCAAACAAGACTCTTATGTGGTTATGAGCCTTGTCCTCGGTTTGCTGGAGAGCAGAGGATGTGATCCAGAAATCTACCTCCTTCTCTGCTCTAAACACATGTAAAGACTTGAGGGCTGACTGTTTTCAGAGGATGAGAGGGATTTGCTGCCTCCCCTTCACTGACAATCACTTTACCTCTGACCCACTCTCTTCTTAATCTCCTTAACTTGGTCCATTTATACAAACACAAAGGGGTGATTTCACCATATGTGTAGTCAGGGTATCTGTGCCTTTTAGGACGGTTAACATCAAAGGACATACTTTTGCTATCCACAGTCTTAAAGAGTGACTAATTTTAACTGCTCAGGTTTTTCCATATTAACAGGTTTTACTACATCAGTGGAAGGAAAAAAAAAAGAAGACACAAGCTAAGTAAATGATCAGGAATTCTGATCAATCCTCTACCTGTCATGTCTTCACCTGGCTTTACCTTGGAATGTTATACAGGTTTTGTACAATATGAGTGACAAAAAGTTCCAGTCTTCAGAAACTTAAGCTTAAGTGAAGTCATTTAAGTGTTAAGCGTGCTACTGCGTATTTTAACTGTTAAAATGAAAATAAGCAATCGGAACTGTTGGTCAAAAACACACATGAAATACTGAGTGCAGCCCAGTAGATTGAGCCCTAGACTCAGGAATCTAGATGATGTGGAGCTGTGGGGCCCTGGACCTCGTGACATCCACATGCACACAAGCTGGAATAGAGGGGCGCCACACCAGGTGAGTCCCCAGGCAGCTCAGGAGTGCCTCGAGTTTAAAGTTTCTGTGGTAGAAAGTAAACAGTGGAAATGGTGAGTGAGGGACAACATTGGGGGCTGTCAAGGGTTTTATGTGACCTAGTCAATGTCATTTTAGTTATGTTATTTTTCCTGCAGCAGCTGGGATTAGCAGAGTGCCACTGTGGGTGAAGCAGGAAGCTGTGAAAATATTCCAGACAGAGGGCAGTCATGGTGAAGAAGATGAAAGAAAAAGTTAGAGCAAAGGTAAGACTTCTTAAGGGATTGAATGTGGGAAAGAAAACAAAAAGAGAGGATGACTGACTTAGAGTTTCCTAGCTTAGACAACTGGGTAGATGGTAAAGATACCTGGGATAGAGAATACAGAGGTAGTGGGGCCACAGCCCACAAGATGGGGAAGTGTTTGATTTTGAATATTTTTATCTGTAGTGGTTTAGAACACCTGTTGAAGATATATCCAGAAAGCTGTTGAATGTATGGTTCTGTAGCTTGAGACACAGGTCTGAGCCACATGTACAGACTAATGAGTCAGCAGGACACTGGAATAGAAGGAACCATGAATGTGGCTGAGCTTTACCAGGGGAGTGTAGCAGTTAAGAGTCATGGCTGAGACTCAGCCCAAGTCTGGGAATCTCAAGGTTCCAGGCACTAGTGGAAAAAAGGAGTCTATAGAAGAGACAAACAAAAAATCAAGAACAAAAAGGAAGAACAAATAGTGAAGAACCAGTGTCATGGAAGCCAATGGAGCAGAAGAACCACAGTGGACTTGGGGAAGCCCTTGAAGTCAACACTTCTGAGCCGAGTACTGAGTTCCAAAGAGGGATTATCCTAGACAAGAAGATGGGAAAGCGCATGTCTGAAAGGGAGACAGGCACTGTGAGATGTGAGATGTGAGCACCCTATGGATACTCACTACATGTCTACAGATTTCTCTTTTTAG
This sequence comes from Furipterus horrens, assembly GCF_987537825.1. Classification (NCBI taxonomy): domain Eukaryota; kingdom Metazoa; phylum Chordata; class Mammalia; order Chiroptera; family Furipteridae; genus Furipterus; species Furipterus horrens. The sequence continues at coordinate 103,814,006 of NW_028327176.1, read as the reverse complement.
AGCATCAGTGCATAGCATGATGCTTTGTGCTGGACAAGTGCTTAAATGACGTTAATCAGCACAAAGTGACTTCCATAAAGAAAACAAATTAAGTGACCAAACTAAGTGCTATTCAAATGAAAACCATAATAATCACTGGTAATGTTTATGCTCAATTTTCCATAAGGTTTTTTTTAATACACATCATCTCATTTAAACCTCACAGCAACCTGTGTCTTAGTAGATAGCATTATCATCCTTGCTTAAACGTGAAGAACTCGGTGTTTATGATTTACCTAAGGTCATATTGGTAGCACATGGCTGATGAGGGACTTGAACTTCAGTCTTCTGAATTCCAGCCCATGCTTTCACAGCTGTATCACACTGAGCTCATTTTCTTTCTTTTTTAAAGGTGAGAGAGAGAGAAAAAGAGAGAGAAGCATTGATTTGTTCCACATATCTATGAATTCATTGATTGCTTCTTGTATGTGCCCTGATGGGAGATCTTGGTGTATTGAGATGATGCTCTAAGCAACTGAGCTACCTGGACAGGGCTTGAGCCCATCTTATTTAGTGAATTTTTGTTTGTTTGTTTGTTTGTCTGTTTGTTTTAAATCTTGCACAGCAGACAAGAGAAACCTAGAGGCTTATAATACGCAGGTTTCAGGTAGGCTTTATGCCAGGGTTTGTGACTAGTGTGATGTAGCTAATATGACAACACTGACTTGCAGCTACAGAGAATGGGAACTTTCACTGAAATGCCTTGAGGCTACTTCTCTCTGCAAAGTGTTGCTGCTCCCATAGTTGTCTGTCCACCAATTATACTCCCCTTGTTCCTCACTAGCAGAGCCTCAGTTTTGTTTGGAATGGTGATGTATTCAGCACCAAAACTCACTTCTCCAATTTCCCCAGGTCCAGGGACAGACCTGGCTAGCATCTCTCTGTGATCTGTTTGCTCTTTGCCCTTCCTTCTTGGAAGATGAACACAATGGCTGGAGGGACAGCCATTATTTTCTGAACATAGGGACAGAAGCCATAGGCTAAGGATGGTGAAACAGGATGACAGAGGAGAGTGGCCTCTGATGACACATTTGAGCTATCCTATTAGCTGTGAATCTCCCACCCACACACTTCTTCTTAAGTGTGAAAATCAAAGTCCTTACTTATTTAAGACCCAGTCTTGCAGTTGTTCTGTTAGCTGTTCAGTGTGATCCCAGCTGATACCAACAGCATCTAGGCCAGTGTTTCATAGTTTCACAGCCCTTCAGTGTCTGGGTTTGTGTCTCACAGTTTAGAGGCACAGAAAGAGGAAGAGGAATTTTTTCACTAAAGGGAACACATAGACAGCTTGTGTGTAGGAAGGAGCTGAACTTCTTACAAAATAAGCTAGATATAAGCAAAATGGTAAGATACTTTACAGTCTAATAGAAATAACTTGCTACTACAAAATAGTAATTAAAAGCTTGGAATTTTAAAGTTAACAGATTATGGCATGCATTTCAACTCCATTATTTACTAGCTGTTTCACCTTGGACAAGTTACTTAACTTCTGAGCTCTGATACACTTATGTGTGAACTGATAATTATACCAATTTTATAAGATTGTTATAAGTATTAAGTGGGAAAATGTCAAGTACCTTGTATAGTGTTTGGCAAAATCAACATAACTTCCATTAATGCTAGATATAAATATTAATGGAGATTATCCATGCTACTTTCCACATAAGCCATTTTGGGTAAAATATATCCTTCCTCCCCTGCTCTTAGCGGGTCTCCAGGACGGAAATGTGGTGTGATGAGTGATTCTCAGTCCCATCCTAGTCTCCTTGAGACCAATGGAAGAGGATAGACACAAAGAAATTGTCACAAGGTAAAATCTGAAGCAAGAATTGAAAAAAGTTCAAGCTACTGGCCTCCTTAGCAACTATTAGAGAGGGGTCTAATGGAAGTGGGCGTGATTTTGAGAACGTAGGTCACCTTCAGGTTAAAATTATAGCCACTGTTGGATGATTTTCCTAGAGTCTAGGACAGAGCCAGAAAGCTCTTATACTCAGTCAGCACAAGAAAAGCAAACTAAACTCTTTAGTGGAGGCCAGAGAGCCAGGACCTGGGGCACCTCCTACTCCCTCACTTCCTGTTGGCTCCCAAGAGAGTGAGAGTCAACATCTCTCTTGCAAAATGCCAAGTTATTGTATGGTACCTTTGGAACTGTCTTATGCAACATGAGGATAAAACAGATAACGATCCTTATTTATAAGCCTAAGTGTACTGTTCCCTAATCCAGGGTTCTTAACCCTTTTGAAGTCTCAAAACTCTTTGAGCAGCCAATGACAGTGATACCTTCTTTTTATAAAAAGGAGTGTATGTACCCACTAAATTTTGCTTATAATGTTAGTCTTCAGAAACCACCCCCTGAAATCAATCCATATGTCTGCCATGGATTCACAGACTCAGGTAAATATTTCTGAATCTCAGCATTTTTTTTTCTTTCTGTATATTAACTGCCATCCATTAGAGCCCTAGCATTTCACATTTTATTTTTAATGGGATTGCAATGTTAGATAACAGTGAACTACCATTTCATTGTCTTATATGAGGGCCTGGTTTCTAGACTTTAGAGCTGTGGAGAAACAAATCTTGTTTTAGGTTTGTTTTTCAAGGAGTGAGAGTTGTTTTCATTTTGTTTCATTTTATTTGTTTATTTGGTTGGTTTTCTTATTTGGATTTTTCCCCCTGATTTGTAGTTGTTCACAATAGGCTCTCTGACAGTCTGGGCTTGTTTTCTTATGATAGTCACAGACTAGTCCAAGGGTTTACAGTTGAACCACTTTTTCTGTAGGAAAGGGGTAACCACTGCCTCTTGCCCCTGGCAGTGTCAGTGTGACCCATGTCACCAGCTGCCTCAGGGAAATGGGATAGTTCTCACTCATTGCTGCTTTTTGTACTGTGTCCTGCTGCTGAAAGTAATCTTAAGGCCAAATTTGTATACTTAAAGACAAAGGAAAAAATAAAAAAGGGATAAGAACTCTAAACTTTTATGTCCCAAAATGCAGTGTTTAAATAATCAAATAGCTAAAAGTTTAGCCCCTGACAAACTGATGATTGATTACTGCTTACTGCATGCCATGCACCTTTGCAAGCAACTAAAATGAATCATTTCATTTAATTTTCATAATAGTCCTATCCATAGATGTTATTATTCACATGTTACAGCTGAGAAAACTGAGTTACAGAATTTATCAAACAAAAAAAGAGAAAGAATAAAGAGGATTGACTACTTTCCTTACATTCATAAATTCAGTCATCAGTAAGAAGCATGTATTGTGAGGAAACTAGAACTCTCTTGATAGACTGGCATAGATAATATATTTAGGAGTTTATAATGCAGTGCCAATAACATAGTAGATCTTTAACCCTATCTTCAATGACAGACCATAAGTCACATAATTCCTACACTAGGCCTGGAACTCAGGTGTGCTGGCACCTTTCCATTATACCACTCTGACTCTCTAATTCAACCAGCTTCAGTATTATTCAGTACAGTGAATATAAAATGTGGAGAAGTCAAAAGATTATGCTACCTCTAATTATGTCAAATTAGACCCTAAAAAATAACTTAAATTTTATTGTTACATCTTTGTTTTCTTCTTGCTTCTCTATTTTTGGTTATTAGAACTGTTGAATTAATCTTCCCCAAATTTTCAGATCTATTGTATGTAAGCAGAAAACACAATCAAGACATAATGTTTATCTTTGGTTCCCCAGGTTACAACTTCCCTTGTAGTTCTCACATCTTTATTTTCTCCAGTATGAACACCTGCTCTCCGGATGGCATCAAATAGAAGTCCTTTACACCTTAGTGGGGATTTTGAAGCATAGTTACCCCTTTTAGGGACATTTGTGGTTCAACTTTAGCTCTTACAATGGCATGAAATGGGTATCTTCCTGTGAAAGGTATTTGAGATATTAACTCTCCTTACTTTGGGGGTCACGTGATTCTTCCCAGGGTTTCTGAAACAAACGAGAGTGCAAGCATCCAACTGCTCTCATTTCAGGTAAGAACTTCCTGAGAGGAGTTTTCACAGAGAGTGAAAATGTGATTGTCACCCTCCTCCCAGAAACACTGAATTCTTTTTAGGGCACGCTGAAATTTTCTGCCTGGAAGAAGCGGTAAAATGGATTCGATCACCAACGGTTACGCTTGAGCAGAGAGTCTGGAAGTGACAGGTACTTCTAACAACTATTTGGAAATTGTGTCTGCCTGGATTTATTTTCATTTATCAAATATTATTTTGCTACCGAACTTAAGGAGGTGTAACTAATGGCTCCAATTGCACTTCCCCACACCCTGGCCTTGTGCCCGCCAGCCCCGTGGGAGAAAGGCGTCAAGTGACATTGGCAAGACTGGTCTTTAACAGCCGACATTATTTTATTAAGGAAAATTTGTATTGCCCTTTTTCTTCCCCTCTCAAAGGTGCCAAATGGGCAGATTTGGATTTTTCTTGGCCGAGGGAATGAAAGACCAGGGAAGTGGCTTTGCTTCCCCTCTGGCGCTTCCACAGCGAGTTCAGGAGGCGCGGGCGGAATCCAATCATTTTGAGCAGCTAAAATTTCAGGTTTGAATTTCATCTCAGAAATGCACAAAGCCTGGGAGTTGGTGACAGTATCAGAGTGGGGTTTGTTGTCAGTTACCTGTTATTCTGTTGTGACTCACAGCTGGCCCAGGTGTATTCCCCCCAGGTAAGGCGGGAGGCCTGCTGAATGCCACATCTCTTTGTTGCATGTTATCTTGTTAGTTAAGCTGTCAAGAAAGTTGCCAGTGAGGAAAGAGGGGGTGGAGGAACACACAGAGTTTAATCCAATTAAAACTTCACTGGCTTGTCCACATTCCTGGTATCCTGGCTCAAACTAGGAAGAATCTTTGCAGCATGGGGATGGCAAGGGGTGTGCACAACAGATCACAACTGTTTGTGTGGCAACAGGCATCATGTAAAGTATAAGGCAACAGAGAAAGAATCTGCAGTATGGGAGATAAAAAGAGCTAACGTTTAACTATTTTCTCAACAGGCATTTAACCCAGCGCTGTTTTTGGTGCAAAAAGACTCACTGAGCTTGCCAAGTAAGGAAGTTCTGCATCCTATCTAAGAAAGTTTTCTTTTTTTTTTTTCCTGCAGATGTTTTGACCTGACTTCTAAGAAGGGATTCTGTGATCCCAGGAAGATCTTTCCTTTGAGGGCTAGAAGAAACAATGACTGCAGCACTAGATGCCTTGGAATTAAAACTAACAAATGTGCTCAGATTTAAATCGACACCATCACATTTTGACACAGATTGACACAGATGGTATATTTTAGTGCTAAACCTGTTTTTCTTTGCTCGCAATGGGAAACATGCCATACAAGCTCCCTTGACAGAATGGTTTCTGAATGAAATTTGTACTCGAAGGAAACTTATGCATGAGGCAACCACAGAGCCTTGCACATGTCTTCTGAAAGGATTGCACGGGGCAAGCAAGAAAGGGTTCTGTCCTCTTCTGGGGTGAGTGAAAGAGGTGGAGGGCTGAGGACTGTGGAGTAGATGCGGGTGAAGGAAGAGGAGGCCTGCTGGGATGAAAGCAGCTGACTTTGATATTCAAAGACTGCATTTCCACTTCAACTTTACAGAAAGGATGCTTGTGACCAGAGATCCTGATGCTTCAGCAAAGAACACTGTACATTCTTTCTAAGGCAATTTTGTAACCTAGAAATATGTCCAAGACATATTGTTAAGTGAAAAAAGAAAATGGAATTATATAGTTGCATGAATTAAAATTTACACACACACACAGAGTGTATGTATTTGTGTTTGTCAGATACGTATAACACTACAATAGTTTCTCCTTATCTCTGGGTTTTGCTTTCTGTCATTTCAGTTTCCCATGGTCAACCATGGTCCAAAATGTTAAATGGAAAATTCCAGAAGTAAGCATTTCATGTTTTAAACTGCATGCTATTCTGAGTAGTGTGATGAAATCTCATGCCATCCTGCTCTGTCTAGTGCTCCCCACCTGTTAGTCACATAGTAGCCCTCTAGGTTATCAGAGATAGAGATTCACCTAACTTCTAATACAGTGTATGGCTATAGTAATTGTTCTGTTTACTATTGGTTATTATTGTGAATCTATTACTATGCTTAATTTAATAATTAAATGGTATCATAGGTATATATGTATAAGAAAAACAGTGCATTTAGGGTTTTAACTATCCACAGTTAGGGTTTTAACTATCCACAGTCCAGGCATCTACTGGACATCTTGGAAAGTATTCTTCTCATATAAAGGGGGACAACTGTGTTCATATTGGCCATTTCTAAGGGGAGTAGGGGAAGTGGAAGATTACTTTACATTTTTTAATAATTTAAAATAATGAGGTGATTATGGCCCAATTGAAGTAAACTTGCAGTTTCTTACAGTTCTGAACATTTCCTAAAGACCAAGACAGCATGGGCCATAGAAAAATGAATGGTGAATGGTAGGTATCAATTAATGTTTAATAATTAAACTGAAGTAATCTTTAAAAAAAAAAAAAGTAAATTTCAAGTTTTATCTACCTAGAAAGTCATGGTAACCACAATAGGAGAAAGGTTTTATTTTTTTATGCAAAAAGTTTAAAAAATCTTCTAATAGAATTTATATTATTAGTATATTAAAATGACCCTTAAATAGAAGAAAAGTTACAGGCCTATTTGGCACTCCAATATTTTTCAAAAATCCACTTCTACACACAAGCAAAAGTCACAGGCTTAAAATGTTGTTTATCATTTGCAGGGAAGGTGTGGTTCATGGAAATCTTGAAATCCACCCATATATCCAGTTACCAGTGGGTGGTTAGAGCAGATAGCATTAATTGTGACACTTACCTGAATCTAAAGAAATTGAAATTGGATATAAAGGTATGGAAAGACGGTATTTTTAAAAATCTTTACAGATGAGTTTAACATGATCATATCTGAAACTTTGGCTAAGAACCTGCCCTTGCAGTTTTCCCTGTTTTTTCTTTTTGTTATTGTTGTGGTTGTTCTAATGAGTAGGGAGAAATAAGGAGCTCTGAGGAAAGGCAGCTGAAACCTATGGGGAGCGATTACACACACAAGCTGTAAAAGAGTACTCTCCCCGTGATTAGCTGAGAAGCACTTTGGGGATCTTGCAAGGATCAAGTCTTGAGGTGAGGCCACTCTAGTGTGGTGCAATCTGAGGATAACCCCAAATCTTCCCAGAAGATGTAGCTGACTGCTTCTCTATACACCACCCCTAGTGTCTCTATTGGTACCAGCTAGTCCAAGTTCTTCCCAATCTGTGAGGGAGGATAGACTTTATTCAGTAATTTAACAAAGGTTTAATAATTCCTTTACGTGGCGCTTCTCAAATTTGGCTGCACAATAGAATCACTTGGGGAGATTTAAAAAATCCTGATGCTTTGGCCATATCCCAGACCAGTAAATCAACATCTCTCTCGGGGGTGAGATGCAAGCACTTAGGCTTCAGAAAGTTCCCCAGGCGATTCAATGTGCAGCCACTGCTTTACAGCCCCTCTTGGTGCAGCTTTCCTCACAGCATGTCTGAAAACTCGTAGGCACTGGTAGCTTCACTTTCGTTCCACCTCTGGATTCAGTGTATACATTTCCCATGCCATGCATAAGCCTTTCAGTGAGCAGCTGAATAGTTAACATCCTCAAAGTTTATGGAATGAGAGCAGAATAAGGAAACCTTCTCAAGACGTCACCTCATTTCAGTCTGCTGCAGTCCTTCTTGCTTTCGTATCTGTCTAATTTGATATATGCACGGAAACTTCGACCCTGTGGTCCAAGAAACACAGTAAAGTTGTCTACAGAGTAACTACCTGATACTTCAGTACCCTCATTAGCACAAGTAATTATGAGTTAATTCTACCATTCCAAAATGTTGATCAAAATGCCAAAGCGCAGAAAGAAATGTAATAATTATATACTGTCAACGCTGGAAATATTTTAAATTGTGTTTGGAAATTAACCAGAAGTTTTTCCATTGTAAGTACAAGAAACTAAACTCAAAGTAGATCAAGCATCAACATCAAACAAAAAATAGCAATAATTTATTGACTCATCGAGTGGATTGAAGTATGGCTTGATTCAGGTGCTCAGAAATTATCACATTTCTTTTTCCAACAGTATTTACCTCTGTGTTCTTTATGATGCACTGCATTTTCAAGCCTCTTCTTGCAGAGGGGCAGGAAAATGGCCATTATGTGTTCAGTCCTCCCTGGTCCCCAAATTGTTTTTCTTGACATGTAGAAATAACTTTCCTTCTAACATCCTTACAACACATCTAACCGAAAGACTAGTCATGTTCTTGGATTTATCATTGTGGACAGAAAGGTAGGGTCCCATTTTGTCCAGGCCTGGGTAAATGACCACCTTGTGAAGGACAGGATGGCACTATGAATGGCAGCCCTGCCAGACACCTGAAAGGAAGCAAAGCTTATGCACAGAAGAAAAGCAGTGTGGGAAATATTCTCTATCTGCCACGGTATGTCAAGTGTGCCCCTATACCATGGTTTTCACTAAAAATATAATCATATAGAGGAACAAAACTACCTCAAATATTATAATTAGTCATTATCAAACAATAAATATTAGATAGTAAAATGTTATAAATAAGGCTGTTCAACCTGCAAATATAATTTCTCAATGCTATGCCATGAAACACCTGATTGAATTTGTTTGGTTTAGAAATAACATTTTTTGTGGAAAATGGAGTAATTCCCATGAGAGTACCTAATTCTTCAGTTATTAACCAAAGAAACTCCACATGATTATAGCATAGATATGATAGAAATGTGCCTTATTATTTTCTTACAGTCTTGCAAATTTGAAAGTGTATAAAACACAAATTAACAATGAATATATAAGTACAAAATAATTATTCATATATCCTGATATACCTACTACTCAGATCAAAACATAAGACCCCGCCGGCTCTCCGGGATTCCCCATGCACCCCCTTTATACATCACAACCCCTTCACCTTAGCTAGAGATGATCCTTATCCTGACTTTTATGGTTTCCACTTTATAGTTTTACCACTGATGTAGATATCCCTAAAAGTATGGTAGTTCTTTTTGAACTTTATATAGATAGGAAAATATATTTTTACTCTTTTATGTTTTATTTCTTATGTTCATTTTGTTTACAAATATCCATCCATATTATCATAGATAAAAGTTCTTGCTTGTTTTTATTGTTGTGTAGTATTCTGTTGTAAAAATCTATCATAATTTATTTAATCAATTTTTGATAAATGTTTGGATTTTTTCCAGTTTAAGTTGTTATGAACAATGCTGTTATGAGCAATCCTGCATGTATATCTTTATAATACTTGAACATATATCAGGATCACAGATTTCTGGGCCCCACCTCAGAGTTTCTGATTCAGTAGGCCTCTGGTAGGGCTTGAGCACTTACATTTCTTTTAAGTCCCCAGATGCTGCCAATAGCAGTAGTCTGGGAAACACTTTTGAGACCCATTGTGCTGGCCCTGCTTATTCAAAGTTGGTCCACAGACCAGCTTCATATGTATCACCTAGGAGTCAGCCAGAGATTCAGAATGTCAGACTCCACCCCAGACCTACAGAATCAGAATTTTAATTTTAACAAGATCCCCAGGTGATTTGAATGCACATTAAAGCTTGATAAAAATTGCTGTAGGTTAAATATATCTTGAAGTAAAATTTTTTTCTGGGTCATAGTAATATGGATTTTTAAAAACATTTCTAGATAATGTCAAACTGATTTTATAGCAAATTTACAATTTACAAATTAACCACTAGAAATATGTGTATTTCCAGATATTTTTCAAATTGCAAAGAAAAAAACATATGATCTAGAAGACATTTCTATTACCGAAAGTGGGTAAAAATAGTAAATAAACAGTGTAAACCCGCCCCTTAATTATTCCATATATTCACCCTTTTTAATTTATAGAAAATTATGAACTCTTAAAGATTTAGAAAACATAAAGATACAAAGGGTTCATAATAATTTTCAAATACAATTAAGTAACTTTTCTCAGACAGGTGATATTAATCAAAATGGTCATGACATAATTTTTTTTTAATTTGAAGTAATAACTCAAGTTTTAATCCTAAAAAAAATAGAAAGCTTTGGAGATAGTCTTGATTTTAATATGGAAACTTTCAAACAGAAGTGATGCAATCTTATCTTTTTTCTGTTTTCATGAGCCTTGTATGGTGAGTATTCAGTGGTTTTCAAGTACTATATTCTATGTCTTACTTCAGTCTTATTAACATTTGTGTTTATTTCAAATTTCCTTAATACAAGAATATAACCTTTCTAATGGTATTAAAAGCTTGGTGGAGCAGTCATATCTTTCTTTTTTTAATTCATGTTTTTAGTTTAGATATATGATACAGATCTAGCAATTGCCATAGGCTTTTGCCACTCTCTGTAAAAAATGTTATTATGATACCACACACTATGGTGGGAAAAACACCATTACAAAGAGAATGTGATCAGTAAGGAAATATAAATATGAACTACTTCTAATATATTTCTAAGTAAGCTTAAGTGTGCCCTGAAATATACTTCATGTAAAAAAAGGCAATATAAAAACCCCATTCAAAATATTTTGTGTATTTAAATGAAGACTTATTTAATGTCTCCTTAACTGTACTAATAATATTACAGTGGTTTCCAGCCTAATTAAAGGATAATTAAGTGCAACACAATAGTTAAAAAAGTATGACTCTCTTTTACAATATGATCACTTATGCTAATGCACTATAAAATGAAATGGCAATAATTTGGAGACAAAATGAAGCTTGCAAGGGAACTCTAATATCTTAATATCGCAATACCATTCCACATGATAGATATAACAGGAAAACTTTGTTAATAAGAGTTTCATTTCATTCTTTTGCTCATTCAAGTGTCACTTCACCACTTCCACCTCCCCATGGTAAAAAATATAGTCCATAAAAGAAGCTCATTGGTGTTGTCCATTAAGTTGATGGATTTTTTTTTTTTTTTTTTTGTATGTACAGTATGTCAGCTTCTCTGAGAGTAGGTTCCAGTCTGAATGAGGGCAGTGCAGTAACCACCAGTTGATCATTATTATGGTAATTGTGTGTCAAGGACTATGCTCTGGCCATCCCAAAGGGTGTGTTGTGACTTTACAGTAGGGTTGAACTGACTCGATAGACACACCAACATCCCTATCACATGTTCTGAAGAGTGAGTTATGTTACAGTCCCTCCATGGTTATTCAGCTTCACCTAAACTGAAGATACTCACTAAGCTGTGTTTTCTCCCCCTGACTTGCAGTACCCAGGTTACCACCAATAACCATTATCTACCTGACTCCAAATTCTTGCAAAACCTCTGTGTTTTACTGATTAGTGTTAGCAGCACAGTGACAACTCTAAGCTGGCTAACACTTGCTGTGTCCAATTTCTATTATCTACAAGAATGTGGCTGTCCCATCTGACTCTGTAGTACTGTCTGCTGCAAATGGCACTCATTCAGGACAGAATAGTGACTTTTACCAGGCCCCCTCCCAAACTCAGGTGCTCCATTAGTACATAGAGTGATAGGAGGCATAGCATAAGGCTCCTACTTCTCAAATACATCTCTTACCAGGCTCCTATGTTCATGAATCTTTTACCATGAGAGACATTTATTGCAGTTCAGGCACTGCCTCTAGAAAGTCCTTATGAAAAGGTACATTACAGGAAGCTGAACACCAGTGTGTAGCCTTCCCATATTTCTTTGTATGCATATGCTTATGCTAAGATATAATTAACTGCAAGATAAAGGTTGTGATCACCATAAGAAAGTATAAATTTGGGAACCAGTGGCACTCTTATAATAACTCGCACTGATTAAATTCCTAAAAAGGACCCTATCGCAATCAGTCCTTCTAAAATTCTTGCCAAACCTCTCTTACTACTGTGTTATTTTTGTCTTTTATTTTGAGTGCAGTGACAATTCCAGCCCAATTAACCCTAGTTAAAAACAATTACCATGAGAAGGAATTAAGAAGTATAAATTGGCAGTTACAAAATAGTCACAAGTATAGCACAGGGAATATATAGTCCATGATATTGTGATAACTATGTATGGTGCCAGGTGGAAACCAATACAAAATGATATTGAAAGTAAATTGTAATTAAAATTAAAAGTAAAAAAAAAAAAAAACACAAAATAAAAACAATTACCATGATCTAAGTGGAAGGGCATGCCCCACCTGTGCCCCACCTTTGTCCTCTGTTAGTACTTTCTGTTCCGAATGGCACTCATTCAAGACAGAATGGTGATTTTTCCCAGGCTGATTACTAAACTGTGGTGTTCCAGCCCACATGGTGTCTTGTGAGAACTACTGTGAGGATGAGCTGATCACTAGTTGTCTTTTACCAATGTTACAAGGGCCTTCCCCTTTGCCCTCATACAGTCCTTGTTAACATAGACATTATCAGGAAGAGGAGAAGGAGCAGCAGAGCTTCTTAATATCACTTTGGATGTGATTATGAATTTAGTCAATGGTAAAGTATGAGACACAAAGCAGACAGTTTGATGGAAATAAGAAATAGAAAAATCAGAACCAATATTACTGTCCAGACTAGCTTCCTTTCTAGGGAGATTCCCAATAATCATAAAGCACAGATGTATATGAAGCCTTGGAAAGTTTGGTGGGATAAGAAGGAGCCCCCCAAAGGGAAAGTAGAATACTAATTTACCCAACCTCACCACTCATTTACAGTCCTAAACATAGGAGTATTCTTACCTTACAAGATGAGATGCTCGAAGAACTAGACTGGGAAGTTTTGATAGATGGAAAAATCCTCTTCGTGGGTTGCCAGATCCTGGGAGGCTTCAAAGGCCAGAAAAACCTTCAATCCAGCTTTACCGTTGTGGAACCTTTGCCTAAAAGATTCCTAAAATAAAAAGTAATATGTAAATACATACATACATACATATATTTGTTTCTCACACTCTCATGTGGAACACCCTTTCTCCACCCTGAGGATCTGAACATTTTAGGTGACCAACCTGAGCAGATCTTGTAGCCCCAAAGTCATTAATAGTATTCCTATTACATGTGTGAGCATACGCAGGTATGGGGAGGAGAGAAGTTAGTTTGGTTTAATAACATCTGAATCATCTTATAGTGCATTGTGTTCAAATATATCAGACAAAGAGCAAATCAGACTAAATATTGTTCTCCCAAGAAGTGGCAGTTCCCATCCCAGCAACCAATAGACAACCAGGTTATAATTAAAGATTCATTTGTCTACAACCTCATTAACATAGTCAATTTGATAAGAAAACACTTAAAAGTTGGAAAATATGGAGAAAATTCAAACTTCAGAATCAGGAATGTTAAGTTATAAAAGATGCCAAACAAATGAAACAATTCATAAGTTCAAATAAAGTTCTATTTGTAATACAATATTATAGTCTATAATTAGCTCATTATTTCTTCAAACACAAAGACATGGGGCAATTTAATCCTAACTTTAGTAAAATCTGAAAGATAAATATTGGGTAAATTTTATGAATACATGAGAGATAACAACCAGCTAACAAATACTGGATGGCCATACTTGATGACAAACAAATGAAGTTTTAATGAATACCTTTGAATATTTATTTAAAAAACAAACAAACAGCAGTCCATACTGTCTTCATGCAGAATGAATTGTAACAAATTATTTTATGAAAGTACAATACAAAGGGAAAAGTCCTGACAACTAATAAATAATCTCATATGGTTCCTGAGAGATTTCTTTGCAAGGAGATAATATTATTGGCCCATATTAGAGTAGTCACTTGTGAAGTGTTCTTCTCATAAAGAATATTGACCTGGTTTGCCATTGGTAAAGGAAGCTCATAGAATATATATGTAGGTGGAAGGTCTAGCAAACTGGTGGAATGCTGAGCTGAGTTTGTTTCATCACCTTGTCTGTACTGCAGATGCACCCAGGTGGGAATGTCACTGCAGTCTGGTCACCATCTTTGCTCAGTATCAAACAGGCACTAAGTGATACAGCTTTTGTAGCAGGGCATTGTCAGTAGTGCTTTGTTTTTAATTAGTTAGGACATATAAGGATAAGTGCTAGAAATCAGACACAATATGTTTGGGGTAGTTACAAGTGTGGCAGGGATTGTCACTCCCGAGTCGGACTGCACAGCCATTCTCGGCGGTGCAGATAGACTCTCAAGAAGCTACGCCATCGTCTCTCGAGATGGACGGCTGCCGACGACGACGAGTTATTTGGGGTTATAAATCTAAGAAAAATTAGCTTACAAAGTGGGTAATCAATATCCTGGAATGCAAATTTTATGGTCTGAGTTTGGGGGTGCATCAGTAACTCAGTGAGGATGGTGATGTTAACCATTACTTGGTGCCTTGGTCTAAGGGACAATTTAGGCAAATTCAGACCAGACTACATAGGAAGATGCACTCCATCAGCAAATGCCCAACCCAACCCTCTGTGCCACGTGACCACAGGCTGGACGTGCTTTCTTTAGAATATCATTGCCTAACCTGTCTTTGTAGTCAGTGTACCTGATCAGCCCGTAATTGTAGGTACCTAAAACCCTCTCTGCTTCACTACCTACACATAATGAGGCGGATTAAGCAATGGAGACCTGACTCTTTACAAAGGCCCCTAAATGGATTAGAACATGTTATGTTCTTGTGCAGACAGCTTAGGCCACTTTGAACACATTGTACCTATAATGCCACAGACTTACCAGATCTTTCATACCTGACCTCAAAGCGCTCTGCAAACAAATTGCTTTCTCCATTTTGGAAAGATGGGAAAGGTGGAGCACAATATAGTAAAATGAAAGCTAGAGTTTACGGTTCTTTCAGGAGACCTCCTAATTGTTGTTTGTTTAATTCAACTTACAAAAAAATTAACAAAACAAACAAACAAATAAATAACAGCTGGGCTGAGGAAAATGAGTTTAAAGACTGAGTTATCTATATTAGTTGTCTGGTTGTATCAGATTCAAATAGTAACTCTTTAACTCTCCATTGTTTTGGTCTATGTATGTATAAGCCTGTTGTTTCATCGTTTATTTTATTCCATGTACAATTAGTTAAGCTCATATAGAAACAATTGCTGAGTCATCCTATCCAGGGAGCAATTATTAGATTCCAACATAGAAATAGCTCATAAATAGACAAAAGTCCAGAGACATATTAAAAGAAAATGTATGGAGCAGGAGAGAGTGTCATTACTCATTGCCACTTTTTCTAAGAAGCCAGATTTATATGTGTGTGTGTGTGTGTGTGTGTGTGTGTGTGCATACATATATATGTGTATATATATATCCATTTTACAAACATTTGTACTTACTATGTGACAAGTACTGTTTTATACATTGAGAAGAGAGCAGTGAAAGAAGAGACAAAGTTTCTGAGGAACTTGGAAAAAAAATGAAGGCCCTGATATAACCTGGAACACTCTAGTATTTATGTGAGTATAGGAGGAGAAATCATCAAAGGAATTGGAAAAGGAATAGCCACTGAGGCAGGAGCAAAACCAGAAAAGTGTGGTATCACAGAATCAAAGACTAGAGGGCATCAAAATGGAGGGATGTTAACTGATTAGAAAGCCTTTGAGAGGCAGTACAGTAAAAAGAGAAGAATCTATTTGATCTGGCAACACAGATGCCATTGGTGATTATGGTTGGTCCAGCCAAACCTACTTTGAAGAGTTTGAGGAGAAAATATGAGGTAAGGATGTGTGTATGGTGACTGCAGACAATTTGTTCCCATAGTTTTATAGTGAATGAGGAGTAAAGAAATGGAGACAAGTGGATGAGATGTAGGTGAATCGAGAACTTTTTAAAATTGGAATTAAAATAACAAGCTACTTGTTGATGAATAAGATGTAGTAGAGAGGGAGAAATGGATGATGGTTGTTAGAAGGAAGGCATTAAAAATGTAAGATGGGGGTAGGACCCTAAGCACTGGGAGAGTGTTAGCCTTTCATGGAAGCAGATACCTTATTTATAATAATGAAGAGGTAGCCTTTGGGTACAAATGTGAGCAGATGGGTAATTTCAAAAATGGAAAAATGTGGAACATGTTGGCTTTTATTTTTATTTTTTTTAAGAAATAAACTTTGAAGAAAAGTTTTCATCTAGGAATTGTAGTGTAGCATTTGAAAGAATTAAAGAGAGAAATAATGGCATGAAAAGCATAAGTTCAGTTTTGTAGTTCTGTGCTTTTCTCCAGCAATATTCAGCTGCAGAGTATAGAAGGTAAAGGTTTGGGTTTCAACAAGATTTCAGCTTTGCCAGGCACAAAAGTACTTATTCAAGGGAGTGGTTTTAAAGATGCACGTGGTATCCTACTGAGGTCAGGGAGTAAGTGAGACTCAGAAAACACATTTATGGGGGGAAAACACAAATGTCAATGGCTTTGATATCTAAGCACAAGCATTGCCATAGTTATAGAACAGGGTCTTGAAGATGAGACCTTGGAGGCGATGCATCAGTGTTTACAAGAGCAAGGAGGTGACCAAGACAAAGGGCACCTAAGATACAGTGAGGAAAAGATTGATGGTAACAATAAGGCAAAAGAACAGATTGCCGATGTATAAAACTGGGTAGAATGTACAAATGGATCTTATAGAATCTAAGGTTATTTATTACAGAATAATTTAAGCCTCTGTCATAAAGAGAACACAAAACACAGTGGTTTCAATAAGATAAAAGTTTATTTCCATCTCCCACAACAGTCCAGATATAGGCAAGAAGACCAAAGAAGTAGGTTGCTGGGCTCCATGAAGTCATTCAGAGATCCAGGGACTCTGCCTTCCTGCTCCAGTGCCTGGATGTAGCTCTCGTTCATGTGACCAAAGCTGGCTCATCATCATTGTAACCAGCGGGAAAGTTAAGGGCAAGCAGCTTGCTCTTGAGGAATTTGAACATGTCATTTCTGCTCCCACATAATTGACTCTATCTTAGCATTACAGTCACACCTCCATAGTCTGTGGTTGATTGGCCATGTGCCTAACCAAACCTCAAAGGTTTCTATTACTAAAGGGAAGAAGGAGAAAGGACGCTGTGGAATAATTAGCATTTCCTCTACAAATATTAAAGACGTCAAAAATATGGCAAAGGCCATATTTCCATGGAAATAAAATTTGTATTTCATAGAAAGTATGACATTTCTATATTTATTTACAAAACTTACTTATTGAGTTCTTGCTCTTCAGGTTGACATTAAAAGTAAAACCAGTTATTTTTACCATCAAAAGGAAGTTTATTCAGGAATAGCAGAGAACTGCAATTCAGGATAAGCATGCTATAGCAAAAACTATAGATAGGCAAGTCTCACAAACAAAGTAGAGGAACAGTGTAGAGAAAAAGGAGGGAGTTGGGAGGGGGTGCTTTAAACAAATGTCCATTGGTGGAAAGTGAGAGTTCAGTGTGGTGAAGGCTTCTCATTGGCTTAGTTGTGATGGTTCCCCTCGCAAGGAGAAAATCCTTATTCTTCCTGCTGGGGTAGTAAAGACACTTCTTATTGGGAATCCAAGGTAAGTCTCTTCCTGTTGGGGTCTGTAACTGACATTTCTTCCTGTCAGGTGGTCAATTGATGTTGAATGTTAGTGTGTGAAATTTAGTTTCACAGTACCAAATTCTGAACAGGGAACTATAATTCTAGCTTGGCCCTTAAAATCAAGGAGCTCAAATTCTTTGTCAGGGGAGCAAAACAAACAAAATTACTACTGCTATAAAGGGTTATAGACACTATGTCAGAAAATGTTTGTAATAAAGTGAATGCCAAAAAGCAAGAATGCATTCTCTTTGGATCAGATGATTGCAGGGAGGAGCTGAAGAAAGAATTAATGGAGATGGTGGGGCAAGAAGAGCTGTCAATGTAGTGATCTCTGTTGTGTTGTCACGTGACTTTATAGGGCTCTCGCATTAACAGGGCCTTCACATTCACTCTCTCATATACTCCTCCAACCATGCTTTGAGAAGTGCAGGCCCAGTGTAATGATTTACATTTTATAGACAAGTAAACTGAGGCTCAGTCACTTGCCCAAAGGTTCAGAGCTACTAAACAGCAAAGCTGGGCCTAGAGTCCAGCTTCACGACTTATAATAATGGGAATCTTTCCAAGATGTTATGCTTGGGCTTATGAAGAGCAGACTAGGAGGAATAAGACCTGGAGAAGTGTGTGTGTGTGTGTGTGTGTGTGTGTGTGTATTTCAATCATAAAAAAAATAACTTGAAAAGCAATTCTTTATTAACTGTAGAAATGGGTCAATACACAACAGACCACACAAGATGGAATTTTGAAGAAGAGAGGAAGCAGGCCAGCTCTTGCATTATTATTCTCATTATTCTCCCAATGGATGCAATTTACAATTATATAAGGCACCGTTCTCCTGAGGCATAGTATACCAAAATAGCTTAAAATGACATTACACAGCTTAAGCATTCACTTCATCCACCAATCTTGGCCCCCAAAAAGTTATAGCTATTTCCAGAAATCTAATTCAATCTTAAAAAACAAAGAATTGCCATGTGGAGGATATTGCAAAAGGCCTGGAAAAGCAATTTCGAAAAGAAGTTCCAAAACTCTTGTTTTGAGCAATGGCAGGAGCTTTAACTTTCCTAGATACCTATGTGGAAGCAATGTTCATTGGGGTGAATACCCTGTCACAAATGAAATTGCAACCTTGTTCATTTATTGCCAGATTTATAAACTGTTTCATTTATTGCTCTACCACCTTTAGAGGGTTCTGTTACTCCTCTTTACTAAGGCAAAGAGAAACAAGAAACAAAGAGCATCTAGGTTAAAAAATTTACTGGATCTTTGATGCAACAGAGTTGAGACTAAATTTCACTAACTTCATTCAGTAAGCTTTATTGTCTCCTCTCATGGGTTAGACACTCTATCTCTGGGTAAAGAAGAGACCTCTTGGTCTTGCTTTTCCTGTCTTCTTAGAAAACAGTTTGCTGCCCTCAGCATGGACAGGCCTGATGCATCAGACACATAAAGAAACTTGACTGAAAAATGTTAAAATTATAGGCTGTTAGTATGTGCGGAGAATTATAGGGGGACTAGAAAATGTATCCTTGGGATAAATCAAGAGAAGAAGTTTAAGTGGAAACTTGAAGGGTGAGTCATGTTCACTAGGCACATGGGAATTCGCAGTGATGGGAGGGAGAAAACCAGGGCACAGAATCAGTACGACGTTAAGTTTGCTGATTACCATGGTGGGCATTTTTTACACTCACCTCTAAAATATACTGTCAAAGTGACAGATAGTGTCCAAACACCATAGTTTTCATTTAACTGCCTAAAATATTTGTGAATATTGTCAAAATTCTACCCTAAACTACAATATTTATAAATTAGAAATGGTCAAATATTGACCCACCTTTTATGAAGAGGAGAAGTGTAATTCTGAAAAGTGAAATTTTCACATCAGTGTTGGCACATTTTGGGGCAACCAGCAAAAGAAACATGAGTAAACTGAGTTTCACAGAGAGCAGATCCTCCCTAACCACCCCCAACATCCTTGGTCATTTGTGGCCCCGGAGTTTATAGACTAGGTGAGCACTGTCAGACCAGAAAAATATGTGGGGCACTTTTAAATACCTTGTTAAAATAGGAAAAAACTACATTTTTTCTTTTATATTCTGAGGAGACACTAGAAACAGCTTAAAGTAAAGGCTTCAGATAGGTAGATTGCATGTAGATTAGTCATTTTTTCAGTTATTGGTAGTAATATGAGAAGCCTTTAGAGAGTCAAACATAGCAGTTCAGGATGCTTTTTACTTGAGATGTTGTGTTTATGAAGTGGAGGTTAGTTAGAACACTCAAACTTCCTGTGTACTAACTAATCCACCAAATCTTTATTGCTCTAAGCAAGAAAAAAATATGTCCCAAAGCTGAAAACTACACAGAGCACACAGAACCTCACAGACAATTCTCAGGAAGGAAAAATGCCCTGGGCTTGGTGCTGCTAACTCCTTTATGTTCAGCAGAGCACTTGCCTATAGGTCAATACATGACAGTAACAGTTGTTGTGACCGAAACAGAGATAAGAGGGCACATGTGTAAAAATATGATTCTCCACACAATTTAAAAACATCAGTGTTCTCGTGTCTTCTAAACTTATGGATGAAAATAACTAAATGCTTATCATATCTAATGAAAATTGCAAAACTTGGTCTCCAAACATTACCTATACTTTCCCTTGATTAGTATCTCATCAAAAAAATTTAGACAGTAATGCAGAATTAACATGTTCTTTTTGGATTTAAATGTCAACTTAGAAACAAACATACAAATCAATGGAACAGAATACAGAGCCCAGAAATAAAACCATGCTTATATGGCCAATTAATTTATGACAAAGGAGGCAATGATATATAATGTGGAGAAAACAGTGTCTTCAATAAATGTAGACATTTTTAGAAAAATGAAATCTGATCTCTTTCTTACATCATATACAAAAATAAATGTCTAGATTAAAGGCGTAAATGGAAGACTTGAAACTGTAAAACTCCTACAAGAAAATATGGGCAGTAAACTCTTTGGCATTGGTCTTAGCAATATATTTTTTAAACATATCTCCTCAGGCAAGGGCAACAAAAGCAAAAATAAAAAAGTGTGACTACATCCAATAAAAAACCTTTTGCACAGCAACGGAAATTATCAACAAAACAAAAAGCAACCTACTAAATGGGAGAAGGTATTCACCCATAATATATATGATAAGGAGTTAATATCTAAAATATATATAAAGAACTCATACAACTCAACATTTTTTAAAAATGGGCAGAAGACATAGACATTTCTCCAAAGAAGACATTCAATGGCCAACAGACACATGAAAAGAAGCTCCACATCACTAATCATCAGGGAATGCAAATCAAAACCAAAACAAGATGTTACGTCATACCTGTCAGAATGGCTATTACCAAAAAAGAGAACAAAATACAAGTGTTTGCAAGGATTTGGAGTAAAGAGAACCCTGGTATACTGCTGGTGAGATTGTAAACTTGTTCAGGCACTATGGAAAACAGAATGGAGGTTTCTTTAAAAAATAAAAATAGAACTGCCATACAACATAGCATTTTTACTTTTGGATATTTATCAAAGAAATAAAAAACAACAATTCAAAAAGATATATGCACCCTTATATCAACTACGGCATTATTTACAAAAGACAAGATATGGAAGCAACCTAGGTGTCCATTGACATTTATAATAGAATATGAGTCAGCCATAAAGAAGAATGAAATCTTGCCAGCTACAACAACATGGATGGACCTGGAGGGTATTATGCTAAGTGAAGTGTCAGACATAGAAAGGCAAATACTCTATGATTGCACTTATTTGTAGAATCCAAAAGACAAAACAAACAGACAAGCAGCACAAAACAAAAACAGATTTATAGATAGAGTAAATTCATGGTTGCCAGAGGGGAGGGGAGTGGGTGAAAAAAATGAAGGGGATTAAAAAGTACACATTTCCAGTTGTAAGATAAATAAGTCACAGGGATGCCATGTCTAATACAGGGAATATAGCCAATAATATCATAATAACTGTGTACAATGACTGAAGGTTACTAGGTTTGTTGTGATGATCACTTTGTGAGGTACAGAGATGTGGAATCATTATGTTATATACCTGAAACTAATATAATATTGTAAGTCAACTAAACTTTAACTAAAAAATAAATAAATAAATAAATAAATAAATAAATAAATAAATAAATAAACAGTGGCATCTGGTAAGCAGGGGAATCTCTGCTTGAGGAGGCATGGCATGGGCAGTATTACTTATGGTCTAGTTGTATTGGAGCAGCAGGGCTAATGCTGATACTGGATTCCACTGACAGGGGCAGTGCAGGCAGTGGTGTTTCAATGAACCCTAACATACTGTGGTTTAGCAACAATTCCCATCATCTCCCTTATCTCAGCTGCATTCAGTTGCTAAGTATCTTAGTCTTTCCTTCTATTCTAAGATCTACCCATTAGCCTTCTGAAAAACATCTTTTCTTCATACATTAGAGAAGAAAGGTTAGGTTAGGGATTTAAAAAATAAATAAAGGTCTGAGTGACCCTCTTACTGATTAGCTGACCAATGGACTCTATTTTATGAATTTTATCCTTTGCAAATGAACAGCCAACCTTTGCCCACAATGAAAGTCAAGCTATGCTGAAGAAACATGTCTATAGTTGCATGTGAAAGTAACCAGATAAGAAAGGTCAATAAAAGCTGAGTCACATCACTCATATGAACAGGAA
The DNA here is from genome assembly GCF_987537825.1 of Furipterus horrens. Taxonomy (NCBI): domain Eukaryota; kingdom Metazoa; phylum Chordata; class Mammalia; order Chiroptera; family Furipteridae; genus Furipterus; species Furipterus horrens. The sequence continues at coordinate 103,791,701 of NW_028327176.1, read as the reverse complement.
GCAAAAGGACTTGTGTTCTCAAAGCCTTCTCCACAGCATGACAGGAATCCTTGGTAACATATCTTGAAAGCAAGGTAAGAGGAACAAAAGTACTGCAAGGTATATATTGAGATTAAAGTTTCCATTGGGGAAATTACACATCACAAAGTTGACTAGTTTAATCTCCAATGCTCTGAAAAAAACATAGGAAGAAAGCAGCCACACACATAGGACCAGCCAAGCAGGGGGAATGTTGCAAGTCTTCAGAGTTCTTTTGTTCATGTTTTCTTTCTAACATGTGAGGATTTTTTTTTTTTTTAATATTTTGGAACTGATATCATCTTATGGTTTTATTTGTTTGTTTATTTATTTATTTTTAGAGAGACGGGAAAGGAGAAAGAGAGGGAGAGAAACATCACTGTGCGGTTGCCTCTCACGCGCCCCGAACTGGGGACCTGGCATGCAACCTAGTCATGTGCCCTGACTGGGAATCGAACCAGCGACACTTGGCTCGAAGGCCGATGCTCAATCCACTGAGCCACAGCAGCCAGAGCTAACATGTGAGGATTTTAATGAGCATTTAGTAACTTGCTGTGAACTTCAGGTACTTTATTTCATCTGGTAGAAAACTAAAAAAATCCTAGTGACATCTCTATAGATAGGTAGGTAGATAGATTGATCAATTGGCTAATTTTCATCATGAACACCCTCTGAGATTCTGAGTCTGGGCTTCAACCTGGGATCTGAGCCTTACTTTAGGAATTTATTCCTTCTCTTCTGTATCATGCCAGAGTTATTTTATGATAGATGCCTGTATATTGGCTTGTCATTAGAATTCCAAAATGCCTTGGAGCTCCTTTAGCTCAAGTGGAAATCAGAGAGATGGACTTTATCCAAGATCATACAACCAGTGACTGGTGGAGTCAGAACATTTTTCTTTGCCCATGTGAAACTTCTTTCAAACAAAATCAAATTCTTCTCTTATTTAGGAACCACACTGAGCCAAAGTACTAGGCACACAGTGTTTGGAAAGGCCAGTTGCAATGTCAGTTTCTCTTGATGACCTCTCTTTGCTCCAACCACTTTCCATATCAGTATTTCATAGACCTTTACTTGGTGTTTTATTCTGATGTTACCACTGCAGTGTGATTCCTTGAATGCAAATATTACATCTTTTTCTTTTTTTAATATCTATAGTGCCATGAACAAAAGAGAATAAATGAACACTACAGGCTTATGACTTGATGCAAACTTGATGCACATCATGTGTCATGCTCAACTTGTGTTAATAGTATTATTAATAAATATCTATTTGTATAAAGAATATGTTTTGCACTACACTGTGGATGTCTTTAGGGCAGAAGTCACATTTTTATTACTCTTTGTGTCTTCTCCAGTACCTAGCACAATGCCCAGTACCCAATATGTGTCTGTTCAACTAATGAATAAATGATGAGTTTTTCCCAGTTAAGTTCCAGGCACCCCAGAGACCCCAGATCATCTTTTATATTAGATGCACATCAGGGGTGTCTCATGTTGGTCTTAGCTTACATTGTTGGCAAGAAAATAGTAGCATTTTCTGAAAGGCCACACATCCTGTTCTTATAGTACCATGGACTTCAGCTTCTACACCTCTTTCTGTACTCAAGTGTTCAAAAATCACTTCTTAATGATTGTAAGAGGGAGCCCTGTTTAGTGATAATGCTCCTGCTATAACTCATTGGAGAAGAAGATACGAAACAGGAATGTTTACTTCCATGAAGTTGTGTGCTGCTGTATTTCCTAGAGCTCAAAGGGGATGATAAAGTCATTTAGGTTTCTCTTATCCACTCATACACATTTACTGAGCACCCACTATGTGCCAGGTGAGTGATGAGGAAACAGAGATGAATAATAAATGGACTTTGCTATCAAGGAGCTAGTCAGACTGGGAAGACAGGAATATAAATAGGTAATTCAATATAATTCTAATACTGCTTGCACAGAGTTGTGAACAAAGCACTTTTTGTCGGTCTCACCAGTTTAGTCTTTCTCCCAAAGCCTCTCAGCCTTTCCTAAAGAGGGAATCACTCTGCAGGGCTCTACATTTTTTAATATTCTGAATTCTAATTGGCCTTCAGCAATTCAAAGTTAACACTATGTTGGTGATCAGGAAATACACTTCTACAAATTGATCTGTGTTTCAGAGAGGAACAACAACAACAACAAGAACAACAAACTATTTCCCAGAAACAGGTCTCTGGGGGGTGGGGGGGCAGCAAGAATACACACAAATCCCTTTAAAATAAATGTGTCAGAAGCAGGACTCAATAAAGCATGGATGTAACATGAAACAAGTCACATAATGGAGCTGATTGTGTTGTTGGGCACAGGTTTTGAAATCCTTCTTCCAGCTCATGCTGTGGCCCCAGGTTAAAAATCTGCAATGTGTTAAGCAACAGTAACCTTTAAGGTAAGAGGGTCAACTTATTCAATATGGTTTTACTCTGGAGCAGAATCTGGGACTAACCAAATGTCAAGTGCCTGCTACCAAACACAAACCACGCTCCCTTACACTGAGTAATAGAAACGTCATTTTTCCCTTAGAAATTAAAAAACCTTATTTCAATACCCAAATTCCCATGAATCTATATAATACTGTTAATGTCACAATTTTTTTGAATGCATATGACTAGGCATTAATACCTTCATAAGATGATTTTCACTCTACTTAAGAATTTCTAAGTATTGAAGTACCTTCACTAAATTTCTCAGTCTGCCTTAAAATTCGACATGTTCAAGATTTTTTTTTGCCAGATTGTATAATAATCTATACAGACTGTATACTGGGGGTAGTAGGTTGCCCCAATTAATTTTAAAAATTGAAACAACTTGGTAAAATTGAAATACCAGATTGTTTATTTATTGATTACAAGGTAATGAATTTTTTGCTCCCTCACTTCTTTATATGGCACTATACTGAAATCCACATCGCTTTTCAGTATTATTTTTAAATCAGACATTTTATTTGTATCTTTGCTAAGTCCTTATTTTGGGGTAAGTAAATGAACTACATAAGCTTGCATTTGAATATTGGATTTAAAAAAAAAGGTCCTTTTTTTTTTAATGTATTAGTTTTTGGTATACAGCTTAGTGTTTAGACAATCATATACTTTACATAGTATTCCCCTTCGATATTTCCAAGACCTCAAATGGTACCACACATAGTTATCACAATATTATTGATTATATTTCCTATTCTTTACTTACTTCCCCATGACTGTTTTGTAATACCAGTCTGTGCTTCTTAGTCCCCTCACCTCTTTCACCCAGTTCCCCCACACTTCTCCCCTCTGGCAACCACCTGTTCTTCTCTGTATCTATGAGTCTGTCAATTTTATCTAAAACAAGGTCTTTTCAACTGATGACAACTCATTATCTCAGTCTCACTCCCTGCATTCGGAGTAGACAAGGCAAGAGAAGCCAGCATTTGGATTCAGGCCCTTGCTCCAAACACTGCATAGTTTTGTTTTTGTTTTTCTTTTTACCTCATGGGTATCATGCCCTATGTCTTGAAGTAAGAGCAATCAAAAGAAATTGGTTCCTATAGTTATTAGATTCCCCTAGATATTTCACAACTATTCAGCCATAGCGTTTTGGGGGGATATAAAATGCCATGTTTTTCATTGATTTTTTAGTCTTTACTTTTCTTTCTCTCTCTCATTAATCTATATGTTTCCTCTAGACTATTTTTAAAGTATCATGTTAAAACAGAAAAAAAAATTGCAAAAGCTGAAGGTAATGATCTTGGGAAGTACTTGACAAATCACATCATGGGAGATGGGCCAAAATGTCAATTTGGGGAAACTGTAAGACATTGAAATCTTATCTTTTTCTCTTAGCCTGGAGAAGAGAGGAATTGTGGCCAGGTATACAACTGTAAGGTTCATGCAGTACTCCAGACTGAACAAAAAAGGGTTGGAACTCAGTAAAAGCACGAGTAGAAAGCTGCATGCAAGAGGCATTATCATAGTGCCTATTATAATAATGGAGATGGATGGGTGGGTGGATAGATGAATAGATAGATAATAGATAATAGATAATAGATATAACAGGCTAGCTTAAAACAAGTCTGGTACTGTTTCAAACACATATGAGTGCTTTTTAATTTAATACAATATGTTTATGAAGCAAGTAATATTTAAGATTGACCACAGAGATCAACTGCGTAAGGTGAGGAGGAACAAAGATTGAATTAAGACTCCAAGCCTGTACGAATGAAACTGTTAGGATTAACATTATTTTTGAATCATTTTTGGGAGGGGTAATTGCTCAGAAGGCTGTGTACTTTATGTACCACTTCTTTCTATGGCATATTACATAATAAAGCCTCATCAATTTTACCTAATTAAGGGTAAATTATGTGTTGTGAGGCAAATCTGAATTAAAGAAAAGTCTCAATAGAGAAAAGCATTTTGAAGAAAATGTAGTTGAATTAATTCAAGTTCATACAGTAAAATAACTGGCAAGTAGTAGGCTCTTAATACAGAGAAGTATTGTCTGTATTAAGGATTTTTGTAAAATTACAGATCAGATAACCACTGATAGTTAACAAAAAGCAAACTCAACCAAACAACAGACATTTACCTAATAACTTGTTAACCCAACTCATTTATTCACGGTTTACATGCAAATATAGCCATTAAATAGCTTCACTTTAAATAAGCTTTTTTTGTTGTTTCATTTATTCTATTGTTTTCTTGATAAAAATACTGCTGACAGGTCCATAAAAGCCTTATAAAATTTCATCAAAACAACAACAAAAATATTCAGGTCTTCAGAAGATGACCTGTACAATAATTATATTTAGTTTTATTATAATACAGTCTCTACCACTAATATTCCTATAAACTGAGTAAAAGTTTTCTTTGCCTTTTTCTATATAGGATTACTTTACAGAAAGAACTCTTGATTTTGTTACACCCAGTGTAAGTGGAATGGAAGAACAGAGTTGCAATATTTCAGTGCTATTCTGTTACTTTTGTCATTTTTAAGTACAAAATTTTAAACTCTCTTGTTATTTCCCAACTCATTTATGCATCATCACTGACTTTATCTACTCTCCTGCATTTACATTGTGCCTGCTACCACATAATAAATGTATAATACTTTACATGGATAATCTCAATCTGCATAGGAATCCTATGAGATTGTAATTTTATTATGTCCATTTTAGAAAAGGAAAATTGAGGCATAGAGAAGATAGAAAATTTGCTAAAGTTGTGCAGATAAAGGAGTCAGGTATTAATCCTATGATCTTAACCACTTTGCTATAGAACTTTCAGCCCTAACTCTGTAGCTCTGCAACCTCCATTGGTGCACTGGAGTTGACTTAATATTAACTCTCAAGATTAGGCTGTGCATGTCTCTTCCCCAATTTTCATTAATTTACACCACATTGGTTGCTTGAAATTAGCCAAGGTGAAAGTATTTACAGTATGGAATTGGCAACACTATATATCAGGTCTTTATTTTTCCTTGGGGAGCTGGTTGCTAAGTATTTATCAGCACATTAGTGAGCACCATCTTTCTACTTTGAGATCCATGGAAGTAATGGAATTAAGATATCCGAGTCCTGTGTTGATGAACAAGAACATCCTAACTAACTGTAATGTGGGATTAAATTAATCCTTGGTTATTATGTTGACTAGGAGCAAGCCAACCCACTGTGGGTCACATAGTCATGAGAACTAGTTAACTCACAGGCCAACTATTGTCATTGGGCAAGACCTTTTGCACCACCTCCCACCCTCTCAGGCTCAACTTTGCACCCAGTCTTAACAAGTCAACGGTTTTGTGCAAACTTCTACTAGATACACTCTAACAGTGCCTGTCTCTAACATAAACAACATGACTCTCATTAATGTCCCAGTGTTTCTGGGCACCACCTATTGGAGCCTGCTTGGCATTTGTACATACACAATTCTAAATTACAGGACACTTAAACTTGGGGCAACTCCCCATCAACAGAGCATGGCAGGTAATGGATGCTTTTTCCTTTGAACCTGGCTAAGGAATGTGAAATGCATTATATATTACTTCTCAGAAGGTCCCAAGACAATGAGCACCAGATAGCCACAGCAGTGGTCAGCTCAACAATGCATCCTTATACAGGCTTTCCTTCTCTTCCTCACTCCACTCTTCCTCTGTCTTTCACTCCTATTCCTTGGTATCAGCCTGCATGTGAGCCTTTGCTTTGGGGACTAGGGTGTCCCTCTTTTAGAACCTCCCACAGCCAAGGCAAGGAGGCCTACATTTGAACCAAGAAAAAGATGTGGAATTTTTTTTTCCCTAAGTATTTGGATACATATGGCATTCTTAACAGGTGTTGGCCCTTTCAAGGAACTTGAAAATTTTAGCAAGAATAAATGACTGTTAAGCAAATACTTATATAAATATTGTTTTCTCTAATAGATATTACAAAATAACTAATTAATTTATTTTGGTTAATTTGAGAGTACGTAAAAGCCAACATTTTGTTTTCTTATTGGGCCCTGAAATGCTCCTCTCTAGAAGGGGGAATCCTAGCATTCTTTGCCCAAGGCAATAAGTAATCAGCATTAGAAATCATAATCACCATACTGGGGTGGCACAGGTCATCCCTTAAAAATCCAATCAGAGATCACAACAACCAATCCAAGGGGGGTAAAAAAAAAAAAAAAAAAAGCAATCCTTTCATAAAAGAGAAACTAACCTTACTACTCAGATAAATTTCCCCATGGAAAATACAAATCCCCAATTACTGCCCAACATGTGCAAGATATAAAGCCTCACTTGGAGCTAAGGATCTGCACGATATTTAACAAATTACCAGCATCACAGCATGTTCGATGGAGATTCAGTACCAGACCAGGCAGGGGAAAAAAAGAAGAAAAAGCCCCAAAGTGGTTACTCAAAATCCTGCAAGAAGTCAAGTGACTTTTTGAAAATCTCCATTTTCTTTCTAGATTTTCCCTTCTGACAGACTCCAAGGACCCAGCTAACAATGGAGTTGAAATAGGATAAATCTAATTATCTTGGATGTCTGGTTTTAAGTTTTAATCTTTCTTCATTCTTTTCTGTGGCTTTTTTTTTTTTTCTATGATAAAGGCATTTAGAAGACCAGAATGAGAAAAAAATGAAAAATATTGATCTTCTAAACTCTTATATTGGTTTCAGTCACCACTATTTGGGGTAACAGAGAACAATGATGTTACAATTTGAGTATACCTTGCTGTTGCTATGCAAAAGGTCTCCATTCCACATATAAATTGAGTACCTGCCTTAATTACTTCCACAAACATTACTGAGTACCTAAAATTACCAGGCACAGTGCTAGAGTTTTGGAACACAACAATGTCAACACTCATTTTTTGAATGTCCACCACATTCAAGTCACAATAAACAGTACATCAATGGTGACTGTAAAATTTAGTCTTGAATCTGACCTATTTTTCACAGACACATGAGTCTGAACTTGTATTTGTGACCAATGTCTCAGGAAGAATTTTCAACAGAAGAAATCACAGTCTCACAGAATGTTAGAATCATATCAGTTCTCAGAAAATAATCCAGTCCACTTGCTAATTTCACAAGTGAGGAAACAGATTTCTAAAGACATAAAGTGACTTGCTCAAAGACACATAACAATTAAGCAGCTGTAACTGGAGAACAAATTATTGATAACTGGTTCTTCTTAAATCATCCATAGTGATTCTTGTTTTTCCCAACTGAATTCATTCATTGAACGGTTGAGGGATAAAATGATGAACATAACTGAAAAGGTTGCTGTTTACCTTTGGGACCTTAAAACCTAGTCCTTGAGACATATACTAATCAAATATTCTACCAAATGAACATAAATAGATAGATACACGTCGGTCTGTGAGCCAAGTGTCATTGGTCCAATTCCCAGTCAGGGCACATGACTAGGTTGCACATCAGGTCCCCAGTCGGGGGCGCGAGTGAGAGGCAAGCACACAGTGATGTTTCTCTCCCTCTCTTTCTCCTTTTCCCTCTCTCTAAAAATAAAATAAACAAACAAACAAATAAATTATAAAAATAAATAAAAATTAAATAGATAGATAGATTCATACATACATGTCCCTTTGTAATTTTGCTTCAAGTGGGGAATCTGAAAATGCTTCTCTAAAGAAGTGAGTAGAGAAATGAAGGATGTGGAACAATAACTGAGAAGAGAGGGGAGAGGGGCTGATGGAAAGAATAGGGGAGGCTTGGAGAGTGTATTAGTTTCCTAAGGCCACAAACTTGTTGGCTTGAAACAACAGAAATTTATTTTCACAGTTCTGGAGGCCAAAAGTCTAAAGCCAAGGTGTAAACATGATGGAGGCCTTCTTGGAGGTTCAGAGGGTAAACCATTTCAATGCCTATGAGTCTGCTTGGGTTACCATAACAAAACACCACAGATTGAGTGGCCTTAACAACACAGGTTAAGTGTGGAGGCTGAAAGTCTAAGATCAAGATGCCAGTAGGGTTGGTTTCTGTTAAAGCTTCTCTTCCTGGTTTATAGACAGCTGCCTTCTGGTTGTATCATTATATGACTTCTTTGTTTAATGGTCAGGGGATGGGGGCAGACCCTGAGGTGTTTCTTTTCTTATAAGGACCCAGTCTTATTGATTAGAACTCCACCCTAATGATCTCATTGAACCTTAATTACCTCCTTAACGCTCTATTTTCAAATATAGTCACATTAGGGATTCAGGTTACAATGTATTAATTGAGAGACACAATTCAGTTCATAACAATGCTTCTCTCCTAGTTTCTGGTCATTGCCCACAATCCTTGACATCTCTTACTTTGTGGTAGCAAAGCTCCAATTTCTGCTTCCATTATCTTATATCATTCTCCCCATGTCTCTGTGTTTAATTTCCCCCCTTCTTGTAAAGACACCAGTCATTAGATTTAAGGCTCATCCTGATCTATTAAGACCGCATCTTCACTTGATTACATCTTCAAAAACTTTTTCTAGATAAAGACATGTTTATAGGTTTGAGGTGGACATGAACTTTTGAAGGGCACTCAACCCAGTACACAGGGTAAGGAGAGTTCCTGGAATGAGCATGTGCAAAGCCCCTGAAGACATATGGAAGGGGACTTTCCGCAAGTGGGAACTCCAGCTGTGTGCTGGAGTGCAGAGGAAGCCATCTGGGCCAGGTCAATAAGCTCTGTCACCCATGTTGAGCATTTGGTCTCACTCTGAGAGTAGTGGGCAGACTGAAGTAATAGATTAAAAAAGGAAATAATATAGCTAAGTTAGTGTGTTAAAAATGGCTTTCAGGCTTCAATGTAGAGGTAAAAGGGTCTACAAGAAGAACTGCATGAGGCAAAGCAATGATCATGATGAGTGAGGATGGTGGGGTGGGAGACATATGTACTGGAAAAAAAGATACTGGGAGGATGGGATTGACCTTATGGTGGAGAAGTCATGGATTAATGACATAGAAGCCTAAAACCTACAGCTCACAGAAGCCAGATGTGTTTTGTCCTTTGTTTGCTTTTTGTTTTTGGCCCACAGTCCTTGTTGTAAAAATTCAGGTTCAAGAAACTATCCATGAAACACAGTATTTTCCCCACGATTAATATTAGGCTTCCACTTGTAACAAAACATGTGTCCAGCTGCCTGCCGCTTGAAAGCCAATGCTTGAGAGGCAGGTGCTGATGTAAAGAAAATGGTTTATGTGCAGATATCAGCCATCTGGAAGATGGGGGACTCAGGTCTCAAAAACCGTCTCCACCTCTCAGTGGAGGCAGAGGTTTTTGTGAGGGTGAGGAGAACAAAACAAAGAGATCAAGGGAGGGGGTTGAAAAGGTCCAGTGTGCTGATGGGTACAGTTCATTCTGATAAGGCAGGTGATAGTTCAGTGTGCGTCATCCTGGTTTAGTCATCCTGGCTTCATGTCATCCTGGCTTCACGTCATCCTGGTTTCATATCATCCCAGCTTCATGTCATCCTGGCTCCATGGTTGAAAGTCAGAAAATCTCCCAGAGCTGGAATGTTTAAAGGTCAGGGTCTGTATCTTTTGAAGTTAGTTCCTAGGATTCTTAAACAAACATGCTGCTCATCTATAAGCCACATGTTAGTCAGAGTCAAGACTTACAGAAAAAAAATGTTAAAAGAATGTGGGGGTGGGTTATAATTTCCTACCATTATAATTTTCCATTGTTACATGCTGACTTTCATGAGAAGTTTATTTAGTTTATTTCTAGGTAGTGTAGGCTAACAAAAATGTAATATATATCATTTTTTTTTAAATAAAGACTTTTTTCAGAAAATATAGTCATAGGATATGATGGTTAATACTCAGAGCATGGATTGTATTTCCTCAGCAGTCTAAAATAATTATATATAAAAAATCTATTTGATTCCCTTTTTTCTGTTTGATTTTCCCCAATAACCAATCACTGAGTTATTTCATTAAATATTACCTTGATCTATTAATTAATATGATTAAATAAAAGGAATTGGAAGTGGCTAATCTAGTTATTTCAATAATTAATAGCATTTTGTATGCTCAATGATAAAAGAGTTGATTTGCTCAGTTTTTCTTTTGCATACAATTGAGTCAATGATCAGAGAGACATCTCAGACCATCTGAAACCCATTTAGGTTTATAGTGTGAAAGATACAGTACAGCATCCCAGAAATACAAGTATTCACTGTATAATATTCTCATTTGTCTTCATTTCTTTCCTTTCCCCATTTCAACTAGTTACAAAAATTCTATAGATCTGGACTAGAAAGGAAAAATCTATTAAATAAAAGAAGTACATAAGTTAATGGTAATGTATTGGACATGCAATTTAAATTGGAAAACCAACTGAAATGCAAAGCAATTACTGACACTCTTAATATTAGCCAGACTAATCAAGCAGCAATTAGATCTCATTATATAGCTATAAAATTGGTTTGTAATAGATTGATTGCACCAAATGTTGCTGCTGATTTTTGATGGCCTTATGGACAACAGTACTATTTTTTTATTTTATTTTAAGGGAAAAATTCTAACAGTTACAATCTATTTGAACTCTTCTTTTTATGTGTGCATCAAAGATAAGGCAAACAAACAGACAAAAAGAAAACAGGGGAATAAAGAAGGAAAGATATAAAACTCTCCATACACCCCAGTATATTTATTTTTCCCAAGGGATCATCAGTTGTTTTGGAATCTTCTTGCCAGAAGCAGTTTTTAGAACTCTTACGGCAGACTGTTCGTTTGTTCATCCTCAAGGTAAGTGTGTGAAGATGTTACACTAAATAGAATTTTTGTCTAAGTTATATAATTAAATAACTCAGTGATCTCAAATTCTTGATACCATAATTATATACATATTTACATGTATATAATTCTAAAGAAAAAAAAAAAACACCCACTCGTTTACACCCTACCCTCCAATCTTCCTGTTTCTGCTCCTCTACAGCACCACCAAATGTGGGAAACCCAATCAATTTGTTATTAAAGGGGGTGGGGAGAATGAGCAGTGGTCCATGGCTATTGAATGACTACAATAGAATTCCAAAAGGGCCCTTTCCTTGTCTTAGGTGGGGCCGATTTGTGATCATGTTTTGCTGCAGAACTCTCTGCATGATCACTGAAGTGAAACGACATTCTTTAATAGCTTTTTTCCCTTCCTGTCCTGTTCATCATTTACTTATTTCTTATCTGTTTCTTCTGCGAGCATTCACTTTATTAATTATATGCTCATGGACACTAGATTGTCCTGGTGTGTTTTTCCCCCCATAATATTAGATTTTTACCTGGATAAATGGCCTCCTAGAATAAAACGTTACATTTCCTAGTCTCCCTTTCAGCTTCATGGGGCTATGAGACTAAGTTTTATTTAGTGGGAAATAAAAAGAAGTGTCTTCGATAGTTTCAGGGAATAAACTTCCTTTTCAGAAGTAATTTCTGTGCATTGTTTGACAGTTGTTCTTCATTCTTTTACTTATCCTGCTGTATAAAATGAAGACATCACCCTTTTAGCCCAGAAGGATGAAAGCCACACCTTAGGGAAGACAGAGGCTGAGATGGACAGAATCCAAGTCTCTGAAGACTTTGTGAAACAGATTATCAGCCTTGGATGGTACACCTCTGGAATTACACATGAGAAAGAAATTACATTCTGTTTTTGTTTAAACCTCTGTGATTTTGGGTTTCCTAATACTGTGCAACTTAACCCTAACAAATATATATATGAAAGGTCAAGAACAGTCACATGCAAAATTTTGTCAGCACTTATGGGTCCAAAATATCTAACATAATTGAAACAACAGCCAAAAAGAGAGGAAGCCATGGAAGAAGAAACAACACATGTTGCAGATAATTCAGAACCCAAGATGGTAGTATCTAGCATTCACTGGCTAAAAGAGTAATTTATCAATCTTGATGTTAGAGTTATATGTTCTAAATTGGCCAACTTTTATTGGGTTGGCTTGAACTTACAACATGGATCACTGAATAGTGTTCTGTAATGTGTTGTGCATGTGTGTGTGTTTACCGTACAAGTAATTTTTAAAAAATACCTTAGCTTTTTTCTCCAGGAAACAAAATGACAGATGACACTGGTGCTGTGGGAAACCCCAGAGGCCCCAAAGGCCCTGGAATGGGAGGCTGTGGCTTCCGTGGAGGATTTGGCAGTGGCCCTCAGGCAAGGTTGCAGCCAGAGTTGGGGCCGAGGCCATGGATCTTGCAGAGGTAAGGACAAGGACAAGGAGTGGATCCTCATCATCAAGCTGGGCCATCTGGCCAAGGATATGAAGATCAAGACCCTGGAGGAGATCTATCTATTTTTTTCTGCCCGTCAAGGAATCTGAGATCATTGACATTTTCTTGGGGGCATCCCTCAAGGACAAGATTTTGAAGATTATGCCCATGGAAAAGCAGACACCTGCAGGTCAGAGAGCCTGGTTCAAGGTATTTGTCACCATTGGGGACTGTAATGGGCATGTTGATCGGAGTATTAAGTGCTCAAAAGAAGTAGCCACTGTAATTTGTGGGGCCAGTATCCTGGCCAAGCTCTCTATTGTTCTTGTGCAGTGAGGCTACTGGGAGAACAAGATTGGCAAGCCCTACCCTGCCCCTATTCTGGTGCACCTCATTCTTGTTCCCAGTTACACTGACATCATCTTAGCCCCTGTGCCCAAGAAGCTGCTGCTGTTGATGGCTGGTATCAACAACTGCTATACCTCAGCCAGGGGCTGCACTGATACCCTGGGCAAGTTTGCTAAGACCACTTTCTATGCCATCTCTAAAACCAACAGCTATCTCACTGCTGACCTCTGGAAAGAGACTGTGTTCACCAAGTGTCCCTACAGGAATTCACTGACCATCTTGTGAAGACCCACACCAGATTTTCTGCGCAGAGAACCCAGGCTCCAGCTGTGGCCACCACATAATTTTATACAGGAAAAAAAAAAGTTAATTAAGCCTATTAATAATAATGACACCTTAAATGAGATATTAATATACACCAATGTTAAAGTAACAACTTCATAATTATTTTCCTACTTTTTAAACCATTTATTTCTTCCTAATCTAAATGGCTAAACCATCCCTCAAGTTTTAATTTTTCTAAACTATAGATAACTAAGATAGTTAGTTGTGATACCCTAAACTATGAATAACTAGAAATGACTTTATAATGATCTGGTATTGAGGGTGGGTGTCTTCTCTAAAATGCAGTTGGTTCATATTTAATGATGATCAGCAAATTCATTCTATTACATAGGAATATTTTTGTAATTAATTCATCCTGTATAGAAGTAGAAAGCTGTGCAATCCAAAGCTAGTATTATAAAGGGAAATTATTGACTTGGAGGGCAACAGTTAACACCATCCCAAAAATAGTCCCCTAAATCAAATCATGTTTCTGTTCCATTTTGTGTACTTCCAGAGATGTAATCAACTATTTGTTCATGTTGGGAAGAAAAGAGACTTCAATACACACATGAGAAGAATTGAGAGAAGTAAGTGAATGTGACTCAAGTAATAAAAAAAATATATCTTTAATTCAGTGGAAATTTTAAAATTTCTAGTGATATTTAGTGTCTGAAATATGTTCTAATCAGCAGTCTATTGAACTATATTTCCCTTACAAAACTAATCAAAATGAAAATATTGAGCATCTATTGCATTCATATAGTCTATTATATAGGAATTTTCCAATTTATATTCACTTAACATTTCCCATGTTTGTTAATATTTACAGAATGCAATGTAAATATCACCAATATATTAAGTGACTATCTTTATTACATTTATTTATTTAGTGCATTTTTTTCTGATTTTCATATTTTCTTTAAATTTAACATCTTTTTTAAACTATGGGAATCTTTATGAATGGATATATCTTCAAATAGACTATCAAAAGTTTAAAGTTTTTCATTTCTTTTGAGTTGCTTCTTATGAAAGGATTATTACCTTTTCAAAAGTCAATAAAATGATCCATGGCCTGTACTTTTTTTGTGTTACATCACATAGCTGGTTTTTAGTTCAAACAAGTAACAAATGTTTACTAATTTTTATTATAAAACTAATTTAATACTACTTCTTACAATTTATAGTTAATTTACTTAATTTATTTTTCTAAGTTATATATTATACTAGTGAACAAGTGAGGACAAATTGCAGTTTCACATTTCAAATGAAGACAAATATAAAAATATTGTATGAAAAGGAAGCAGTATTCTGACACTCAATAAAATGAGTTATCAAAAAACAAATCAGAACAGCAAACATCTACTTTAGTTAAATTAAAAAGTTAGCACACACTTGCAAGTTTTGAGAATAAGAAAACTAAATTTTCAGAAATGCATGTTTCATAAAAAATTGTGTGAACTCAATTATGTAGAAAATAAATAGAAAAATTACCAGAAAAAAATACTCCAAAATTAAGTGGTTATATTAAAATGTATTTAGTAGAATGTATTTTTATTTTCTTCTTTAGTTTTCTATAGTTTCCAATTTCTTTACAATATGCTCATCAAATTTTTTCCACTCTGTGTCTTGCATATAAGAAAGCAGACATAGAAAGAAGAAATTAACAAAAAGGAAGTGTTGGAGGTGGTGAGTTGGAGGTGTCACCAAACCTACATCTTTAGGAAAAGCTGTGTTTAAAGAGTAGATGATCAGAGATTTGTGCATCATATACAAGGAGGGAAGGGTCCCAGACTGCAGAGTGCTTCCTGCAGAGCCTGACCCTGAGGCGCATCCTACTTGTCCCAGGAACAAGTTTAGCCTAAAGGAGGAAAGGATAGTGTCCACAAAAACTTAAAAGGGAATGAGCAGCTCTCCAGCTGCCACTCGGCCCACCAGGCACTAACACGCTCCTGTGTGTCACCACGTCCTTTTCCTTCGTCACCTGCAGAGCCTTGGCTTTGGAGAGGAAAGATTCTTATTAAAACTCTTCAAAAGGCAGAAAACGCCTGGAACAAAGTAACTGTAACTGTAAAATGTCCTGAAAGGCCAATTAGAAATTGCAATACTGGGAGTTTTATTACAACTAACTCCTCCTTAATTATCAATCAATGGATTCTGTTAAAAAAAAAAAACCCTCATATTCTCTGCTGGGGAAATGATGCTAATTATTTTCTGTTAATTAAGGCTGTTCTGGGATTCAGATGTGCCATCCTTCAACTAAAAGATTGACACATCAATGCTAACATAATGTTCAGTGCACCCTTCTAAAGTCTTTATAACCAGTGATAATAAATTAGAGCATGTTATTTTAAACCTCCTGAATAATCATGGCTTTGTCAGGGAATGAAAAATGTACACATATGCAATAATACATGTACTTTAATATGTTACTTAATACAGTCTTGCAAATATTTAAAAAGAACTTCACTGAGATACTGTAGCTCACTTGCACATTTTTTATTAAGCAAAAATTGAATACAGTATTTATAAAGGTATCTACTCATACCTCAGACAGCAGAGGATGAGTTTAAAATAATTTAATTCACTAGGTTCTCTGTTATCAAAGGTAGTACACGTCAGGAAACCTGTGTGTCAAAGCAACTAGGTACTTGTCAATTATTTAATCAGATTATAGCCTAACTAGGATACTGCACTTATCCATGTTAAAATTTAATATATAAAAATATAAATTTAGGTTCTTGAGGATTTCTCTTATTCTTTCCCTGAGCGAACAAAATTGAACATGAAATGGTTCTCAAGAGGAATCAGCCAGGTTGGCGTCAGCCTCATCACCCAGAATGTAAAAGTCCCAGAAGCTCTGTGACTCAGGTGATAAGCAGAGTAAAACGTTTGTTGTTAAGGTTATAAGACCTTATTTTCCCTATGTGCTCTGGCTGCTGTCAGGTGTGGGCATGCATGCACACACACACAGCTCCCACTTGCTCTTGTATCAGGAATATGGAAACTGTTGCTGATATCTTATCAATAATTTTAAAGAATTTGGTCAATAAAATAAGATCCCTTTCTTCTCTGTCTTAACATTAGCTGTACTTTCCCACACGTGAAAAACAAAATGAGAGAAGTGAAGTGATGAATGGTGGCAGTTACGTCTCACTAGTACCGTGCTTCTTACCTCTTTCAGTGGATTTTCCTGTTATAAGCTGAATGGAAAGTTCAGATGAATAACTACAGGTGAACTGATTGAGACACAGTGATATAAAGAGACTTACTCAAATAAGCCTCCCAGCAGTGAATCTAAACATGTTATTCCATTACATAATTCATCCTACAGTGAGCGCCACCAAATGGCTGAATGTCCTGAAACACTAAGCCATTGCAAGGAAATCACCACATTCACAATTTCCAACCATTTGTATTCTAGTTCAACATAATTTATCTCAGGGCCATCAATAAGCTGACAAATGTTTATTTAGAGCAGAAAAAGGCAATACTTACTGAGCACATAAAATTTGTTTAATTACTGTTTGTCTAAGTCTTGAAATAGAACTGTAGGATAGATATTATTTTTTAAGTATATTTTATTGATTATGTTGTTACAGTATTTACAATTTCTTTCCCCTTTGCTCCCCTCTGCCCAGTAACCCCCTTCCCTCCAGCAATCCCACTCCCCTTAGTTCATGTCCATGGGTTGTGCATATAAGTTCTTCGGCTTCACTCTTTCCTATATTATTCTTAACTTCCCCCTGTCTGTTTTGTACCAACTGATTATGCTTCTTAGTCCCTGCACTATATCCCCATGTATCCCCCTTCCCCTCCCAGCTGATAACCCTCCAAATGGTCCCAATACCTATGATTCTGTTCCTATTCTGGTTTGCTTAGTTGGCTTTTGTTTTTATTTTTTTTAATTCAGTTGTTGATAGTTGTGAGTTTGTTGTCATTTTAATGTACATAATTTTGATTTTCTTTTTCTTAAGCAAGTCCCTTTGACATTTCATATAATAATGGCTTGGTGATGATGAACTCCTTTACCTTTACCTTGTCTGGGAAGCACTTTATCTGCCCTTCCATTCCAAATGATAGTTTTGCTGGATAGAGTAATCCTGGTTGCAGGTTGCCTTTCATCACATTGAATA
The DNA here is from genome assembly GCF_987537825.1 of Furipterus horrens. Lineage (NCBI taxonomy): Eukaryota > Metazoa > Chordata > Mammalia > Chiroptera > Furipteridae > Furipterus > Furipterus horrens. The sequence goes on along the minus strand of NW_028327176.1, from coordinate 103,774,174 downwards.
TTGCTTGCCAGTCCATTCCTGCCTCAAAGTGTCTTCTGAGAAATCAGCTGATAGTCCTATAGGCACCCCCATGTAGGCAACTCTCTGCTTCTCTCTTGCTGCCCCCAGGACTCTGTCTTTATCTTTCACCTTTGGCATCTCAATCATGATGCGTTGTGGTGTGGTCCCCTCTGGGTCCAGCTCGCCTGGGACCTTCTGTGCTTCCCAGACCTGTATATCCATCTCTTTCACAAAATTTGGGAAGTTCTTCTCATTTTTTTCAATTCTTGCTTCCTTGTTCTGCACTGGTTGACTGTTTTCTTTGCTTCCTTATGTTCCAAATCATTGATTTGAATCCAGGTTTCCTTCCCTTTACCATTGGTTTTGTGTGGATTTTCCTTCATTTTACTTAGCATAGCCTTCACTTCTCTTATGCATTTGCCATACTCAAGCATATCTGTCAAGCTTGTGAGCATCTTTATCACCAGTGTTTTGAATTCTGTATCTGTTAGGTTGGTTATCTCCTCGTCACAAAGTTCTCATACTGGAACCATGATCCGTTTCCCCTTCTGGGCCATACTTCTCTGTCTCCTCATTCTGACAGGCTCCTGTGTTTGTTTGCCTCTGTGTCCCAGGTAGAGCTGTCACTCCTGTTACATTGTAAGGGGTGGAGCCTTAGGGATTCATCAGTACAGGGCGACCTGTTTCATCATGTTGTGGTGCTGTATGTGGGGGAGGGGTCTGAGAGGGAACAATGCCATTTGCTCAACACTTGCCCCTTTTCCAGGCACTTCTCCCAGTTCTCTATGGGACTGGTGCCTCTCTAGCTGTGCCCTGGCCATTGTTCCCAAAGTGGATGGGTCTGTGGACATTCTAGGACTGTGGGGACCCTTTAAACAAGTGGACTCTGCTGAGAGACTGGCAGTTTATTCCTCCATCCCAACCCCCACTGGTTTTCACAATCAGAAGCAATAAGACTTCATTTCACCCTGGCGCTGGAACTGTGAGCTTCTAGGTCTGGTGAGGAGCTGGGAACGCTCTCCAGGTATCCCTCCTGACTTTAAAATGTTTGACTATGCTTTCTGCCAGCCTGTCACTGCCACCACATTGCATCCCTCCACCCCGGCTCTGCCCCTCCTACCTGTCTGAATGAGTATTTCTTCTTTATATCTTTGTTTGCTGGACTTCCATGCAGTTTTATTTTCTGGAACTTCTAGTTGTTTCTAGTTTTGAGGTAGTTGTATTCCTTCTTAGTTGTGGAGGGAGACGCAGCGTGTCTGTCTATGCCTCCATCTTGGCCAGAAGTCAGAATAGATATTATTTTATAGACTAAAAGCTAATGTTCAGAAAGCTTTAACAAATGTTTAACAATGACCTTGAGGTCACAAGTCAGTACGTAGCAAGATTGATATTCAATTCTAAGTAACTTAAGTCATGTTCCAGTCTGTCTACAATCATCATAATGTCCTATTAAGTAACTACCTAGCTATAACAAGCTCTATGCTAGTTAATGAAGAAGTTAGAAAGATGTAGATGATATGAGTGATGATTTTTGGGGTGATAGAATCTGTAAACGAACTGATAACTAACAATACAAGGCCAAATATTGTGTGCCTACAGTTACTAAGTGATATATGCTGAACTGGTCATTTCTTCTTCTTCTTACCAACTTTCTATCCAGCCCATGCTATTTTAATATAATTTTTTTAGATTAGATTATGATTAATCACTCAGTTAAATTCCCTACTAAGATGAAGGCCCCTCTAGGGCAAGCAATGTGATTCATTTATACCAAAATGACTAAATCAATGCCTGCCCATAGGATCAACACAATATTGTTTGTGGAATGAATGGATATATCAAATGCCTTAACACATACGGAGTGAATGCACTTCTTTATTTGATTAATTTATTTACAGAGCATCTGCCATGTGCCAGGCATTATGCTAGGCTACAACCCCAAATAAGACAGATGCAGTTCCTCTTCTCAACTTACCATCCAAAGAAAAGATGCATTCAGTCAACTAACTGTGGGAGCAGGGTGCACCAAGTACCATGTTTAGGGAAATAGACACTGTTATGGAGGACATGGTCCAGACAGAGAGGAGGAACTATAACTTACACAACTTAATTCATTACCCCCAAATTTGTTTAATGTACTTAAGAAGGAAGAGAAATGAACGCAAACTTCCTGTACCTACAGGTGAATAGCCCCTGGGAGAGGCACCAGAACAGCCACTGCCATTATGCTCAGCTACAGAGGAAGGAAGGAATGTAGCAATCAGAAGACAAGACAGGGCATGTTATTGAGTATATAGCCTGAGCAGAACTGAGTTAACTGAATACTCTGTGACTATCTGGCCACATTACTCTCTGCAGGTGCACAGACAACCTTATCCTTCTGGGAACATAAGTCATCACTTTACTGTCTGCTGAAAACATATTTCTATGAAGGAAAGGTCAAGAAGAAAAATCATCTTCTTTGTGCATATGGCAGGGCCTGTTGAGTTCATAGAGAGCATTGTCCAACATTCAGCACCTCAGCTTCTGGGTCTAATCCCAAATTGGCAGAAATGCCCTAACTGGATTTTACCATCCTTCTCCCCTGCAATAAACAGAATTTTTTTTTTAACCTATGATAGGTAATTATGTGGCTTTCATTCAGCTCTTGTGATTCATTTGTACCTCCTGGCATTCATGAGTCATGGGTCTTTTACACTTGTCACAGAAACGTAATCCTTACCCTTCATGGGCCAGTTATCCTAAAGATAGCTGAACATGTAAATTGCCTTGAAATGTAACATATTTCCCACATTACTTATTATTGCCCTACTAGCACCTCTGTGGTTAAGGTTGTATCAGCATTTTCACTATAAGCCCCTATTTCCATCAGTAAAAATGTGCTTCAGGCTTTAACTGGCATATGGAATGTAGTCTAGAGGGGAATTTTCTACTACTTTTTAAAATATATATATAAATAAACTGATTGGGGCATTTTTAAACTTCTATGACTGAAAGGGGGAAATGCAATAAAATGAACTTTTACAAGTTTCCCTTTTGTGGTCCTGAGTTTTAAGATTAAGAAGAGGGTATGGTAACAAAAGTCTTCACTACTGACATAGCAAGCCAACTCCACTCCTTTTTCTCTGTTCTTGAGAAGCCAAAGGAAGGAAATGGAGTCATGTCCAATCCAAAATTTAAAATCCACTAAAGGAATAAGAAAATAGATTTGATTCAGAGAAAATTAAATGGTCTCAAATTTGGGAGTAGGCCATCCCCTAGTATTGGGACAAACATGGTTAGATCTGGGTAGGATAAGGTTAATGGCACTCAGCTGCCGATAGGTTAGAATTAGTTTTAGTAAAATGGAAAAAGAATGGGATTTTACATCAATACACCCACACCCTGGTTCTGCCATTTATTGGGCATGTGATTTTATGAAAGCCATTTAAGACTTCCCATTGCAGGGGCTAAGGACCTGGGAGAAGCACCATGACTGGAATGAAGACAACTTGGCTCGATAAGCTGGGTTTTGGCAAACCTGGTTTCCATTTCTGGGGTGGGTGGGTGATGATGCAGTAGGTGTGATGGTCAATTCTGTCCACTTGTTCTTGGATTTGTGGTCATACACAATTTTTTTTCATAAGTTAGCTAATGTATTTACTACAATTTAGCAAGAAGTAACTCCCCATTATGTGTTCAGTACTGTACAAGACACCACAAAGGTATGACTCTCTATCATCTAGAAATTTACATTCTTGTAGGAAATACAGACTTACCCACAGGAAAGAGTATCAGTTCCTGAATGTGGTGTGGTTGGTAAAAAAATGGTCCCCTGATGTGTTCATGTTAAATCCCTTATTTAAAAAAAAAAAGTCTTTTCAGGTGTGATTAAGTTAGTGATCTTGAAATGAGATAATCCTGGATTATCACAGATGGGCCTTACATGCTATCACAAGCATTCTTATGAAACAAAAGGAAAGGATGGACAACATGGGAAGACACGGAAGAAGAAAATGGAGACAGAGATTGGAGTGATGCAGCCTCAAGACAAGGAATGCCAGCAACCACCAGAAGCTGGAAGAAGCAAGGGAAGAAATTTCTTTTAGAGCCTTCAGAAGGAGTGTGGGGCTGTCGACACTTTGATTTCAAACTTTTGGTCTTCAGAAGAGTGGGGAGTAGGTTTGTGTTATTTTAATTCTCCAGATTTGTAATAATTTGTTACTGTAGTCACAAGAAACTATAGTGGGGAAAGAGAGCCCCTCCTTCTTTACATTAGCTCTTGTAAAGTTTATTTATTTATTTATTTATTTATTTATTTATTTTCCCCATCACCATTTATACCCCCCTATACCCTTTCCACCTCTGCCATCCATCTGCTCAATAGTCACCACACTGTTGTTCATATCCATGAGTTCTTCCTCTTTTTATCTTCTTTGCTCAATCTCTCTAGCTCTCCAACCTAATCATCTCCTACCAAGTTGTCAGCCTGCTCTCTATAGATGAGTCTATCTCTATTTTGCTTGCTAGTTCAGTTTATTCATTAGATTTTACATATGAGTGAAATCATATGGTATTTGTCTTCCTCTGACTGGCTTATTTCACTTAGCATTATGTTCCCTAGGTCCATCCATGCTGTCACAAAGGGTAAATTTTTCTTCTTCCTTACTGCCAAGTAAGATTCCATTGTGTAAATGTACTAGAGCTATTTTATCCACTCATCACCAGGGCTGCTTCCAAATCTTGCCTATTGCAGATAACACTGCAATTAACATATAGGAGCTTTTTTTTTTTTTTTTCCTAATTGGAGGTTTATATTTCTTAAATATTCCGCCACACAAAACAAACAAACAAACAAGCAAAACTACTAGAACCGGAGGTGAAGAATAGGTGGAAACTGAGTCCACTTGCTCTTGCCCCCAACTCAAATTCACAGCTGATCTTCTGACAAATAACCTGAACAATCAATGGCATTTGAGATGATATGGAACTTTGAAGCCAGAAAACACTTCACAATGGGTGGTAAGGAGAGTTTTTAAGTTGAAGGAGAAATACAGCATGCATGGCACCTGCAGTAGCAGAGAGACCAGTCAGAAATTGCAGCTTTGTGGCTCCCTCCCCTCCCATGGCAGGGGACCCCAGTCCTGCACAGGGAACACCCAGACCCTGGTTTGGGAGGATATACAGAGTCCAGGAGATACAGGCTACACACACACACACACATCATGCATAGCCACAGCACTAACTGAGAGAGAGACAGAGGGATTCTATCTCCCAATATGATCAGGAGCCACACCTGGGTTGGGCGGGAGCAGACTGTGGCCAGCAGTGACCAAAAAGGACTTTTGTTTTTTTGGAGAGGACATGTGCAGAGAAAACCAGACAGTGCCTCAGTACTTCAGTGGGCATGCCACAGAGAGACTTTTTGAAAGAAGAGCTGAAGCATGCTGAGCAGGGACCCTGTACGCATCTGTCCTGCCAGCAACGGAACAAGATTGAAAGTGCAATTTGCTCCTACTGAATACAGCTGTGCAGGTAGATCAGAACGTTGCACAGCAAAGGGATTTTTGAACCCTAGCCCAGTGAGGCTAGCAAGGGCTGCAAGCACTTCATCCAGCTAGAAGCTCTGCAGAACAGTCGGGCCAGGTACAGGAACCCCCTGCAGGGTGCATATCTGCAGGAGAAAAATAGGAAGAGAAACTCTAAAAGGGCCCATTTAGAACTTCTCTCAGGAAGACAACATGCTCTGCTTTCTAGAGCCTTATTCCACTGAGGCAAGCAAGGCAAGGAGATCAGAAATCAGTGTAGCAAGGGGTTAGTTAGGCCCCACCCAGCCTTGGCTCTCACATCGCACAGCCATCAGCATGAAGCAGGATAAGAGCTGACCTTCTTACACAGATTGCCCCTCCCTTGAAATGGACAGCTAGTTCATCAGAAACTATACATTATTGGAAATAAGCTGGGAGAGACCAAGATGGTTGGCGCAGGGGTAGGGGAATACACCCACAGTTTTCCCAGAAGACTGAACAGCTCCTTCCAGGGAAGACCCAGGGGTCCACCCTCTCAATTGTAATAGAAGCCCCCTCTAGAGGCAGGTGAGGTGGTACATATGGTGCTGCCAGAAGTTGGATGACCCACCCCTGGACCTTGAGCTGATAAAAATCCAGAGACAGATTTAGAAGGAGAAGTCAGAAGGCAAACACCAAACTCTGCTAAGACAAATTCCACAATATTTGCAATATGTTTCTCTTGCATAGCCTTTTAATATTTTTCTTTTTCTTCAATTGTAGTTCAACTAGTTCACTATTTTTGTATTTTATTTTTATTCTTTTTATTTATATATATATATTTGTATTTATATATATTTTATCATTATGTCAATTCTCACGATGTACTCTTCCTTTGTCTTACTCCAATTTACCTTCTTCCTTCCCTTTCTTGTTTTGTTTTAAATTTTATTTTCTGCCTTTTTATGCCTTGTTCCTATTCCTTATTTTCACTATTTCTACTCCCTCTATCCTCTCAAAATCATTTTTCTTTCCTTCAGTCAGCTCACATTTTTTTTGCTTTCTTATAATATTCTTATTTTCTTTTCACCTTTATTAATGGTTGCTTGTTAGCATGGTTATTGTGGTTATTACTTTATTACTTTTTCTCTTCAACTTTATTTTTATTTTTTAAATTTCAAATCTCATAGGTTACTCTTTCCCTGTCTTGCTTTATTTTGCCTTCCTCCTGTCCTTGCTTATTTGAGTTTGAAATTTTATTTTTTCCCCTTCTTAGCCTGGATTCTATTCCTTACTCTTATTATCCCCCCCACCCTCTCAAAATAATTTTTCTTTACTGTAGATATCTCATATTCTCTTTTCTCTTTCTTGTAATATTCTTATTCTCTTTCCACCTTTATTAATCTTTGTTCATCTGTCATTGTTATTGACCCTGTGTATGTAGTTTTTCTTCAACTTTGTTCCTATTGGTTCACCCTTTTTAAATTTTATTTCGAACCTCATATTATAACCTTGCTTTTTCTTATTCCATTTTGCCATGTCCCTTCTCTTTTTATTTATATTTAAATTTTTATTTTCTCCCTTTCTTTGCCTTATTTACATTTCCTACTCTTATTATTCTCCTCTCTCCCTCTCAAAATATTTTTTCTTCCCTTTAATCACCTCATATTCTTTTTTGCTATCTTATAATATTCTTAATCTCTTTTCACTTTTATTAATCTTTGATCACTTGCTGTTGATATTACTGATGTGATAGGGGGTATTTTTATGGTATCGGTGTGGTTTTCCAGGTAGTTTTGCTTTTATCTGCCAGCACCTGTACAACAGCACACAGGACATGGTGGAGGTTGTGACTCTCAGGCAGTTGGAGGTGAGAACCCAGCAATAAATGAGTCATCAATAATTAAAGCCCAAGTACAACAAGAAAGCTCACATAAATTGAATAAGGAGCATCCGTAGAACATCCAGCTCAGGAGATCAAAGAGATTGAACTCAATACCACAGAACTGATACCACAAAAGGCCATCCACAAAGACAGGGAGTTAAAATAGAGCAATCTGAGATGCAGTAACAGCCAAAAAGAGTCACCTAAAAAGGGGAGGCAAAGAAATAACCCTCAATCAAAAGAAAAAAGGAATCACAAGGAAAAGAGATAAATAAAATTGAGGCAAGCAATCTATGAGACATAGAGTTCAAAATAATGGTTACAAGGATGCTTAAAAAACTCAGTGAGAACCACAAGGAACTTTATGGCAGCTACAAGGAACTTAGTAGGAACTACATCAGCATGAAAAGGGACATAGAAACTATGAATAATAAACAGAAGAAAATGAAAAACGTGGTATTTGAATGAAGAATATACTAGAAGAAATTAAAAGCAGGCTAGATGAAGCAAAGGCCCAAATCAGCAAGCTGGAGGACAAAGTAAAAAAAAAAAAAAAAAAAAAAAAAATCCAATCAGAGAACCAAAATTAAAAAAGACTCAAAAAGAAGGGGAATAGTTTAAGGGAGCTTCAGGACAACATGAAACATAACAACATCCACATCACAGGAATATCAGAAGGAAAAGAAAAGTAGCAAAGGATAAAAACTGCTTGAAGAAATAATGACAGAAAACTTCCCTAACTTGGTGAGAAAAAAAGCCATACAAGGGAGATCTAAGATGGCAGAGGAGTAAGTGGAAGTTAAACTAACCTTTTCCCAGGACCAATCTGGAATTACAACTTAATTGTGGAGAAACCATCTGGAATAAGCAACTGAACACTAGCTGGAGAGAAGTCTTATAACCACGAAGAGACAGAAAAGGCCACTTGATCAAAACATGACTGGCAGGAAGTATTGAGACCTGAAAGGGCTGGCTGGGCTCCCGTGGGTGGCAGATGAAGGGACTGAGAAACAGCTCAGGAGCCAGGAATTCCCCTGAAAAGGGCAGGGTTTAAACCCTCAGATGGGCTTTCCAGCCTACAGCAACAGAGTGGAAAGGAAAATAGCATCCAGCTGTGAAAAGCAAAAAGTCACAGGGTTTTCTACTGGCCTGAAAGAACCATCTGAAGACGAAGAACTCTTAAATGGGTCATGCATAAAAATATTTTGGAACCCACTTACCCTGGGCTCAAGCAGAGGGAGAGCAGGAAGACTAGAGATGCTTGGGGAGAATTTGGGGAGGTGGCTTTGAGGAGAGAACTCTGCGAGCAACCAACCAGGTCCCAGTGCTGACTCATTCTCCACACTGCAGGCAGACCATTCCCCTCCAAGTGGCATCAACCTGAGGGGAAGCAAAAGCCCCACCCACAGGAATTAATCTGCCCACCCTTGGTGCTGAAGCCTGACAGCTGATCACAGATTGAATAGATTAACAACTAAAGGAGACAGACAAAGGCAGTAGATCTCTGGTAGTCTCCTACGGGCTGCCTAGGCCTAGAATGGTAAATAACCTGACGCCACCAGGGGCACATCCAGGAAGTGCAGATCAATCTAAGAAGCAGCAACAAACGAGAAGAGTCACAAAAATGGGGAGAAATAAAAACAACTCTCCATCAAAAGAAAAGGAGGAATCCCTTAAAAGAGTGCTAAATGAAATAGAGGGAAGCAAACTATCAGACATGGAATTTAAAACATGGATTATAGGAAGCTCAATGAGCTCAGTAAGCTCAAAGAAAACTACAAAGAACTCCAGGGAAACTACAAGAAACTTACTGAAAATTACACCAACGTGAAAAAGGACATAGAAGCTATCAATAAGAACCAGGAGGAAATGAAGAATACAATTTCTGAACTGAAGAACACAGTAGAAGGAATTTAAAGCAGGCTAGAGGAGCAGAAGATTGGAACAGTGAGCTGGAGGACAACGTAGAAAAAAATTCCGAGACAGTGCAACAAAATGAAAAAAGACTGAACAAGACTGAAGAGGTTTTAAGAGAGCTTCAGGACAACAGGAAATGTAATAATATCCTTATCAGAGGAATAACAGAAGGAGAATAAGAGGAACAAGGGGTAGAAAACCTGTTTGAAAAACTAACAACAGAAAACTTTCCTAACTTGATGAGAGAAAAAGTCACGCAAGTCCAGAAAGCACAGAGGGTCCCAATATGATGAATCCCAACAGGCCCATTTCAAGACACATCATAATTAAAATGGCAACATTCAAAGACAAAGAGAGAATCCTGAAAGCAGCAAGAGAGAAACAGCTAATAACATACATGAAAACTTCAATAAGGCTAGCATCAGATTTCTCAACAGAAATACTACAAGCCAGAAGGGAATGGCAAAAAATATTCCAAGCAATGATAAAAAAAGGTCTACAACCAAGAATACGCTACCCAGCAAAGCTCTCATTCAAAATGGAAGGTGAAATAAAGAGTTTCCCAGATAAAAGAAGGCTAAAAAAGTACATCTCACCTAAACCAGCATTGCAAGAGATGCTAAAGGGTCTGCTTTAAGAAGGTGAAGAAGCAGAGAGAGACAGAGAGAAACACAAGTATAAAGGGGAAAAATGACAATGAATATGTACCTATCAATAATAACCATAAATGTAAATGGATTAAATGCACCAATCAAAAGACATAGGGTAGCTGAATAGATTAGAAGCATGACCCACAAATATGCTGTCTACAAGCGACTCACCTCAGAACAGGAGATCTATAACACAGACTAAAAGTGAAGGGATGAAAAAAAATATTTCATGCAAACGGTTATGAAAAAAAGCTGGGGTAACAATACTTATATTAGACAAAACAGGTTTCACAGAAAAGGACATAAAAATAGACAAAGAAGGGCATTTCATAATACTTAAGGGAAAAGTCCATCAAGATAATATAAATCTTATAAACATATATGCACCCAACATAGGAGCATGCAAATATGAGAAAAATTCTGGAAGACTTCAGGAAGAATATAGACAGCAACATACTCATAGTAGGGGACTTTAACACCCAATTGTCAACAATGGACAGATCTTCAAAGCAAAGAAACACCAAAGATGTTGAGGCATTGAACAACACTCTAAATTAAATGGACTTAGTTGATGTATATAGAACTTTTCACCCCAAAGAATCAAAATATGCATTCTTTTCAAGTGCACATGGAACATTTTCAAAGACAGACCACATGATAGGACACAAAACAAGTTCAACAAATTCAAGAAAATTGAAATTATATCAAGCATCTTCTCAGATCACAATGGCTTGAAACTGGAAATCAACCTCAAGGAAAAAATTGAAAAACATTCAAACTCATGGAGAATGGATAACATGCTATTAAATAATGATGGATTAACAATGAAATCAAGGAAGAAATCAAGAAGTTTCTGGAAACAAATGATAATGAACACACAATAACGCAAAACCTATGGGATACAGTAACAGCAGTTCTGAGAGGAAAGTTCATAGCAATAAAGGCCTGCCTAAAAGGGATAGAAGAATCTCAAATAAAAAATTTAACACTACAGCTACGAGAACTAGAGGAACAACAACAAACAAAGCCTAAAGTGAGTAGAAGGAAGGAAATCATCAAGATCAGAGCAGAATTAAATGACATAGAGACTAAACAAACAATTCAAAAAGTTAATAAAACCAGGAGCTGGTTTTTTTAAAAGATAAACAAAATCAACAAGCCTGTAGCCAGGCTCATCAAGAAAAAAAGAGAGAGGATACAAGTAAATAAAATGAGAAATAAAGAGAAATCACAACCAATACCACAGAAATAAAAAGGGTTGGAAGAAGTTACTACAAATAACTGTATCACAAGAAATTTGACAACATAGATGAAATGGAGAAATTTCTGGAAACATATAATCTTCAAAAACTGAATTAAGAAGAAGCAGAAAGCCTAAAAAGACCAATATCAACTAGTGAAATTGAAGCAGTATTCAAAAATCTCCTGGCACATGAAAGCTCTGAACTGATGACTTCACATGTGAATTTTACAAAACATTGAGGAAAGAACTATCTCTTATCTTTCTCAAACTATTCCAAAATTCCAAGAAGAGGAAAGCTCCCAAACTCATTCTATGAAGCCAGTATTACCCTAATTCCAAAACCAGGTCAAGACACAGCAAAAAAAAAAAAAAAAAAAAAAGAACAATAGGCCAATATTGCGAATGAATATAGAAGTTAAAATCCTCAACAAAATATTGGCAAACTGGATCCAGCAACACATTAGAAAGATCATACACGACGATCAAGTGGGATTCATCCCAGGGATGCAAGGATGGTTTAATAGTTGCAAATCAATAAAAGTAATACACCACTTAAACAAAATGAAAGACAAAAATTATATGATCTTATTAATAGATGCCGAGAAAGCATTTGATAAAGTACAACACCCATTTATGATGAAAACACTCAGCAAAATGGGAATAGAGGGAGCATACCTCAACATAATTAAGGCCATATATGAGAAACCTGAAGCCAAGATCATATTCAATAGGCAAAAACTGAAAGCATTCCCCCTGAGGTCAGGTACAAGACAAGGATGTCCACTCTCTCTACTCCTATTTAACATAGTCTTGGAAGTTCTAGCCACAGCAATCAGATAAGAAATAGAAATAAAAGGCATCCAAATTAGGAAAGAATAAATAAAATTGTCATTATTTGCAGATGACATGATAGTGTACATAGGAAACCCTATAGACTCCACTAAAAAATGACTTAAAATAATAAGTGAATTTGGCAAAATAGCAGAGTACAAAATCAATATTCAGAAATTGAAGGCATTTCTGTACACCAACAATAAAATATCAGAAATAGAAATTAGAAAAAAAATCACATTTACTATAGCAACAAGAAAAATAATATACCTAGGAATAAACTCAACAAAGGATGTAAAAGATCTGTACTCAGAATCTAACTACATAACACTGAAGAAAGTAATTAAGGAAGATACAAATAATGGAAGCATATACCATGTTCATGGATGGGAAGAATCAACATTATTAAAATGTCCATACTACCCAAAGCAATTTATAGATTCAATGCAATCTTTATTAAAATACCAATGACATATTTCACAGACCTAGAACAACTTCAAAAATTTATATAGAACCAAAAAAGACCTTAAATAGCCACAGAAATCTTGAGGAAGAACACAATAGGAGGAATCACAACACCAGATATCAAACTACACTACAAGGCCATGGTAATCAAAACAGTCTGGTATTGGCATAAGAACAGACATATAGATCAATGGAACAAAATAGAGAGCCCAGAAATAAACCCAGATCTTTATGGTCAACTAATATTTGACAAAGGAAGAAAGAACATAAAATGGAGTGAAAAGAGCCTCTTCAGCAAATGGTGCTGGGAGACCTGGATAGGGACATGCAAAAAAATGAATCCAGGCCACCAACTTACACCATACACCAGAATAAACTCAAGATGGATCAAAGACTTAAATGTAAGCCATGACACCATAGAAGTCTGGAGGAAAACATAGGTAGAAAAATTTCAGATATCTCAAATAGCAATATTTTCACTGATATATCTCCTATGGCAAGGGAAATAAAGGAAAGAATAAACAAAGAGACTACATCAAACTAAAGAGTTTCTGTTCAGCAAAAGAAAATATCAGCAAGATAAAAAAGGAACCAACCGTATGGAAAAATATATTTGCCAATGATACTTCAAACAAGAGATTGATCTCCAAAATATATAAAGAACTTACATGTCTCAACACCAGGAAGACAGACAACCCAATTTAAAAATGGACAAAGAACTTGAACAAACACTTCTCCAGAGAGGACATACAGAGGGTCCATAGGCATATGAAAGAATGCTCAATATCATTAGCCATCAGAGAGGTGCAAATAAAACCACAATGAGACACCACTTCATACCAGTCAGAATGGCCATCATCAATAAATAAACAAACAACAAGTGCTGGCAAGGATGTAGAGAAAAGGGAACCCTAGTGCATTTTTGGTGGGAATACAGACTGGTGCAGATATTGTGGAAAACGGTATGGAATTTCCTCAGAAAACTAAAAATGGAACTGCTTTTTGAACCAGCAATTCCCTAGCTAGGATTATATCCGAAGAATCCTGAAATACCAATTCAAAAAAACCTATGCACCCTTATGTTCATAGCAGCACTATTTACAATAGCCAAGTGCTGGAAACAACCTAAGTGCCCATCTGTAGACGAGTGGATCAAAAAACTGTGGTATATTTACACAATGGAGTACTATGTAGCAAAGAGAAAGAAGGAACTTTTACCATTTGCAACAACATAGATGGAACTAGAGAGAATTATGCTTAGAGAAATAAACCAGGCAATAAAAGAAAAATATCATATGGTATCATCTAATACAGAAGACTAATGAACAACAGAAACAAATAAGCAATATTGAACCAGAGGAATGTAAACTAGTAGACTAACAGTGACTAACAGTGACAAGTGGGGAGGGGGGAAGGAGAGAAGAGGGTAAGAAGAGAAAGGGTCTAGTCAAAGTACATGTATAAATGATCCATGGACATGGACAATGAGGTGGGAACTGACTGGGGGAGAAGAAGTAGGCAGGGTGCAGGGAAGCAATGGCAGAAAAAATGGGACAACTGTAATAGAAAAACAAAGAAACAAAAATTTTTAGTGGCAGAAAGAAAAGTGAAAGGAAAATAAATTAATAAATGAGCCAACAAATGCCCCCCCAAAACCCTCACATGTATGAAAGTGAACAAAAGAAAACGTAAAGTATGGAAATGCAATTTTAGTGAATATTAGTAGGACAAGGATTTCCTTCACACTGTGTATTTTTCTCCCTACCTGATCCCTCTGGAATTTGGCATTCTGATGAAGTAAGTAATGACATAAGGTTCTTTGCATAAAACTAATAATACCAGTTGTTAATAGAGGTTCTGTTGACCAAGACTTTGACTGGAATGTCATGCCTAAAGGAGGTATGCTTGGGCTCTGGTTGTTACCAAAAAGCCCCGAGGAACTGGGATTGACTTTCAAAGGTAATAAAAGTCCACGAGAAAAAAGGCCTGGTACCTTGGTTGGTTGTGAGGTTCATGGCAATCTTTCCAGGGAAGGAACAAACGTTGCTTTCCTGAAAGAAGGCTAGAAGGAATCTTAAGGCACAATGGAAAACTTGAAGGACTTGGAAAAATCAGGTGTTTACAGGCAAGGCTTAATGGCAGGTATGTGGCTTAGCTTCTCTGCCCTTAAGGGCAGACTGAAAGTCACCCTAAATGTTCCTTGTATAAGTTCCAGCAAAGCAGACTTAAAGATTATATGTGATAATTTCCTGCTTTTGTATTTATGCAAATGAACAGGATAAATTAAAACCAGACTTAATGCAGTCCCTTTAAAGAAAAGGAAGGTAATCTTGAGAAAAATTGCAATTCAAGAAAAATCACAATGCTCAGTGATAGACTATAAAGTAGTGCAGCTAACTGTCTTTAAAGTTTATCTTCATTTGAAGTTTGTTTTCATTTGAAAGTTAAACTAGGTCTGTGACATCATCAAAGATGTTTAATTTACAGGCAAGAAGAATGTCAAATGCTTTGTTTGCAACTGGATGTCTTCCCAATAAAACAGTCTCACAGATTTAGAGACTGGTTTGTGAGTTATGTTGCATAAATTAACATATGTGTTTGGTTTTCATAGGGCATAAACCTATGATCTGATTACCTGAGTGATTTTCTGTATGTATAGGCCTCACTTAATACTGTCTGCAGTGCTGCCTCCTGAGACTCAACGGTTTGGCAGAACTAAGTGGTTGGGTTGGTGAAGTACGGGGTGGTCTGTGGGCTTCACTTTAAAATTGGTTTCTCTCCTCTATACTAATGGCTTGGGCAGAAAGGGCCCAGAGGTCTGAGAGAGGGGAAACCTAAAATATTCCCCTCAGCCCAAACTAAGCATAGTGGGCAAAAGGATTTTGGACAGGTATGGTGTGCCTTGCACACCTTCCCCCAAAGGAGCCTTCTTTTTCCTAATGTGGAACATTGAAAAATTAATCCTTGCCTTTTGTCATCTAGTGCTTATGGATTTAATGATGCCTTTTAACTCTGTTGCCAAAGCTATAGCCCCCACAATACAACAAAATGCCAGCCTGTTAAACTAAGCATGCTGTTTTCTGGGGACAACCAGCTGACCTGGGATCTGCAAGATCCTTCCCATGTGGGAAAGCCACCCTCCCCTCCACACCCCCACTCTTATTAGGGATTTCTGGACCCAATGGTAGGTGGAATGATGACCATGTTAGGCTTGAAGCAGCTAGAGAAGCATATACCTTCGCCCATTGTCCTTTATAAGATAATAAAGGGTCTTAAGTCTGGGAGGGAGGAACTGTTACAGAGCGGGGTCCCCCCCAAACAAACAAATAAATAAAGTTTTTAAAATACAATAAAAAATATTTAAATTAAAAAGAAAAAGTCATACAAGTTCAGGAAGTACAGAGGGTCCCAATCGAGATGAACCCAAAAGATCCCACTCCAAGAAAAATCATAATTAAAATGGCAAAATTTAAAGACAATGAAATAATATTCAAAACAGAAAGGGAGAAACAGCTAGTAACATGCAAGTCACCTCTGATAAGTCTATCAGCTGATTCCTCAACAGAAAGAGTACAAGTCAGAAGGCAATAGCAAAAATTTCTCCAAGTAATGAAAATCAAAGACCTGCAACCAAGATTATACTATCAACCAAGGCTAGCATTTAAAATGGGGGGTGAAATAAAGAGCTTCCTAGACAAAAAAAAGTTAAAAGAGTACACCTTCACTAAACCAGCATTGCAAGAAATGCTAAAAGGACTGTTGAAGAAGGAGAGGAAGAAGTAAAAAGAGGAAGAAGAAGAAGAAGAAGAAGAAGAAGAAGAAGAAGAAGAAGAAGAAGAAGAAGAAGAAGAAGAAGAATGAGAAGAAACAAAAGTTCAAAGGGAAAAAATAACAATGAACAAGTACCTATCAATAGTAACATGAAATGTAAATGGATTAAATTAAAAATGAAGCTGGGGTAGCACTACTTATATCAGACAAAATAAACTTCAAAACAAAGGCCATAACAAGAGTCAGAGAAGGTCACTACACAATACTTAAGAGAGTTGTCCAACAAGAGGATATAACCATTGTAAACATATATGCACCTGACAAAAGAGCACCTAACTACATAAGGAAAATCATGGAGGACTTTAAGAAAGAGATCAACAGCATATAGGCATTGTAGGATATTTTAACACTCTACTGTCAACAATGGATAGATCTTTTAACCAAGAATCAACAAGGATATTGTGGCATTGAATGACATTCTAGGTCAAATAAACTTAATTGATATTTACAGAACATTTCACCCCAAAGAAGAAAAGTATACATTCTTTTCAAATGCACATGGATTATTTTCAAGGATAGACCACATGGTAGGACACATAACAAACCTTAACAAATTCAAGAAAATGGAAATCATATCAAGCATCTTCTCAGATCACAATGGTTTAAAACTAGATACCAACCTCAAGGAAAAAAACTCAAAAACATCCAAATTTGTGGAGACTGACTAACATACTATAAATTAGTGAATGGCTTAACAATGAGATAAGGAAGAAATTAAAAAATATCTGGAAACAAATGAAAATGAACACACATAACCCAAAAACCTATGGGACACAGAGAAAGCAGTCCTGAGAGGGAAGTTTACAGCAATCAGGCCTACTTAAAAAAGATAGGAATATCTCAAATAAACCACTTAGCCCTACCTCTATAAGAACTAGAGGAATAACAACAAACAAAGCCCAGAGTGAGGAGAAAAAATAAAGTAATCAAGATCAGAGCAGGATGAAATGACATAGAGGCTAAAAAAACAATTTAAACAATCAATGAATCCAGGAGCTGGTTCTTTAAAAAGATAAACAAAATTGACAAACCTTAAACCAGGCTCAGAAAAAGAGAGAGAACTCAAATAAATAAAATAAGAAATGAAAGAGGAAAAACTACAACCAATCCCACAGAAACACAAAAGATTGTAAGAAATTCCTATGAAACTATATGCTAAGAAACTGGACAAACTGGGTGAAATAGACATATTTCTAGAAACACACAACTTACCAAAACTGAATCAGAAGCAGGAAGCTGAACTGAATGATAATAACCAGTGAAATTGAAGCAGCAATTTAAAAAACTCCCAGCACACAGAAGCCGTGGACTGGATGGCTTCACAGGCGAATTTTACTAACCATTCAGAAAGAACTAATACCCATCTTTCTCAAACTATTCAAAAAAATTCAAGAAGAGAAAAGACTACCAAACCTCTTTATGAGGCCAGTATTACCCAAAGTCTAAAACCCAGTGAAGACACAACAAAAAAAAG
This sequence comes from Furipterus horrens, assembly GCF_987537825.1. Taxonomy (NCBI): domain Eukaryota; kingdom Metazoa; phylum Chordata; class Mammalia; order Chiroptera; family Furipteridae; genus Furipterus; species Furipterus horrens. The sequence continues at coordinate 103,756,392 of NW_028327176.1, read as the reverse complement.
AAAACTATATGCCAATATCTCTGATGAACATAGATGCTAAAATCTTCAACAAAATACTGGCAACCTGAATCCAGCAATACATTCAAAAAATCATACACCACAATCAAGTGGGATTTATCTCAGGATGAAAAGATGGTATAACATTTGCAAATTAATAAATGTAATACATCACATAAACAAATGACAGACAAAAATCACATGATTGTATCAATAGATGCTAAAAAAGCACTTGATATAATCCAGAGCATATTTATGATAAAAACACTCAGCAAAGTGGGAATAGAGGAAGCACACCTCAACATAATAAAGATCATATATGAGAAACCTACTGCCAACATCATACTCAACGGACAAGAACTAAGTGTTTCCCTTAAGATTGAGAACAAGACAAGGGTGCCTAATTTAACCACTCTTATTCAACATAGTGCTGGAAGTTCTAGCCATAGCAATTAGACAATAAAAAGAAATAGTATGCATGCAAATTGAAAAAGAGGAAATAAAACTGTCATTATTCACAGATGACATGATAGTGTACATAGAAAACCCTACATATAGTCTCCACTGTAAAACCTACTCAACCTATTAAGTGATATCAGTGAAGTAGTGGAATAAAAAGTCAATATTCATAAACTGATGGCATTCTTGTACACCGAAAATTAATTACCAGAAAGAGAAATGAAGAAAAAAAATCCCTTTCCTATAGCAACAAGAAAAATAAAGTACCTAGGAATAAATTTAACCAAGGTTGTAAAAGACCTCTATTCAGAAAACTAGAGAACACTGAAGAAAGAAATTGAGGAAGCTACAAATAAATGGCAGCTTATACCATGTTCATGGGCTGGAAGAATTAACATCTTTAAAATGTCCATACTACCCAAATGCAATCTATAGATTCAATGCAATCCCTATTAAAATACCAATAGCATACTTCCCAGATCTAGAACAAATATTCCAAAATTTATATGGAACCAAAAAAGACCCTGAATAACCCTGAGAAAGAAGAACAAAGTTGGAAGGATAATAAACTACACTACTAGACCACTGTAATCAAAATACTCTGGTACTGGCATAAGAACAGACACATAGATCAATGGAACGGAATAGAGAGCCCAGAAATAAACCAAGGTCTCTACGGTCAGATAATATTTGACAAAGAAGGCATGAGCATATGATGCAATAAAAACAGTTTCTTCAAAAAATGGTGTTGGGAGAACTGGACTGACACATGTCAAAAAATGAAACTAGATCACCAACTTACACCATACATCAGAATAAACTCAAGATGGATCAGTGACTTAAATGTAAGCCATGACACCATAAAAGTCCTGGAGGAAAACATAGGCAGTAAAATTTCAGATATCCCACATAGCAATATTTTTGCTGATATATCTCCTAGGGCAAGGTAAATGAAGGAAAAAATAAACAAATGGGACTATCATGAAAATGAAAAGGGAGCCAACTGACTGTATGGGAGAACATATTTGCCAATGATACATTGGACAAGGGTTTAATCTCCAAAATATATAAAGAACTCATGTGACTCAACACCAGGAAGACAAACAATCCAATTAAAAATTGGGCAAAGGACATGTATAGATACTTATCCAAGGAAGACATACAGAGGGCCCATAGACATCACTAGCCATCAGAGAGATGTAAATTAAAACCACAATGAGCTATAACCTCACACCTTTCAGAATGGCCATCTTTAACAAATTCAACGACAAGTGCTGGAGAGGATGTGGACAAAAGGGAACCCTAATGCACTGTTGGTGGGAATGCAGACTAGTACAGCCACTGTGGAAAACAGTATGGAATTTCCTCAAAAAACCAAAAATGGAAATGCTTTTTGAACCAGTGATTCTACTGCTAGGATTATACCCAAAGAATCATGAAACCCCAATTCAAAAGAACTTATGCACCCCTATGTTCATAGCAGTACTATTTACAATATCCAAGTACTGGAAACAACCTAAGTGCCCATCTGTAGACGAGTGGATCAAAAAACTGTGGTACATTTCCACAATGGAATACTATGCCACAGAAAGAAAGAAGGAACTCTTGCTATTTGCGACAGCATGGATGGAACTAGAGAGAATTATGCTTAGCAAAATAAGCCAGGCAATGAAAGAAAAATACCGTATGATATCACCTAATACAGGAAACTAATGAACAACACAAACAAATGAGCAAAATTGAACCAGAGGCATGTAAACAAGGAACAGAAACAAGAAACAGAATAACAGTTACCAGGGAGGAAGGGGGAGGGAGAGAAGGGGGAAAGTAGGGGAAGGGTTTAGAAAAGGAACTAGTATAAATAACTCATGGACATGTACAAAAGGTGGGGATTGACTGTGGGAGAAGGGGTGGGCTGTGTGTGTGTGGGAGCAATGGGGGAAAAAGTGGGACAACTGTAATAGAAAAACAATAAATAAATCAAAAATTAAAAAACAATAAATGGAAGCATATACTGAGTTCAAGGACAGAAGAATTAACATCATTAAAATATTCCTACTACCTAAAGCAATCTATAATTTCAATGCAATTCCTTTCAAGATACCAATGGTGTATTTTACAGAATTAAAACAAATATTGCAAAATTTTATAAGGAATCACAAGAGACCTCAACTAGCAACAGAGTTTCCCCTTTTTAGTGCCTAAGTAAGTGGAGTTCATTATGAATGAGTGGATAGAGTGAAGAGAAGGAATACCAAAGATGACATAGACCCATTGAATTGTTCATTTTGTTTCCAAATTATGGTTTATGGGATCAAAGTCATAAGAGGTGTGCCTCAGGGCAACAGCCAATTTTAATACTGTCTTCACCCCCTCCTTTATCCATGGTTTTACTGTTCTTGGCTTTAGTTACCCAAAATCTACTGCAGTCTAAAAATATTAAATGGGAAATCCCAGAAACAAACAATTCTTAAGTTTTAAATTGCACATCATTCTGAGTAGCGTGATGAAATCTCTCACAGTCCTGCTCCATTCCACCCGAGATGTGAATTATCTTGTGTCCACCGTAACCACACTGTATATGCTAACTGCCCATTGATCACTCAGTAGCCTTCTCTGTTATCAGACTGGTTATTAGAGAGATTGACCACATTCACACCTGTTATTACAGTATTTTTTTATCATTGTTTTATTTTATTATCTTATCATTGTTAATGTTATTGCATTTAATTTATAAATTAAACATTATCAGAGGTATATATGTATAGGAAAAAGACAATATCTATACTTGAAAAGAGGAGATAATCCTGGTTCAGTATAATCTGCAGTTTCAGGCATCCACTGGGGATTTTAGAACATATTCCCTGCAGATAAGTGAGAAATTTACTTTAGTATTTGCATTGTCCTCTATAACTTATCCCCAAAACTTAAAAAAAAAAAAAAAACTATGAGTTTTGTAATGCTAAATCTTTCAACTAACCTTTAAATTTAGTCAGCTAAAATTATACTTTAGTAACAAATAAAACCTTTCCTCAAATTGCTATATTGTCTCAGTAACGATATAGCCCTGTTATAAAGGAAGAAGCAACACTTTCATGTTCTCAGTGATGATATTCACAGGCAATGTTCAAAACTAGAGCTTGAATAATGAATCCTTCCTGGTCATTTTCACAAATACCCTCATGTCAACAGATTATTAATTTCATAGACAAAGAATCACATTTGTAAAAACCTTTAATTTCTTATTTTAAAAAATTATTAAATTTTAAATAAAAGGTCTTCTTTCCTTAACACTGAAATTGCTCAGTCACCATTTACATTCTCTAAAGAACCAATACCTTAAACTCTTCAGCCAAAATGAATCAAAATTTTGCAATGTATAAAGCCCAATTGCTTTTTTGTTGTTGTTAATTAAAAATTTCAATTAATTTATTTGACCAGAAACCCTTTTCTGTTGTAACCCTTGTTGTCAGCAGTTTTCTGAAAGCACATTAGCTATGTTTCATCCTTATTAAGTGTAGACATTTAGGTGAAGGGCTCATTAACCTGTTTGCTGCAACGTGGAGGTTGGTTCCCAAGGAAGGTAGCATAGCCACTTCCCCAAAGGCCCTGTAGGAGCCCTGTAATTGTTACTTGCTATTGTCTCTGCACAGTGAGTGGTTCCCTCTTTTAAGGACCAGTTCACAAGCATGTTTATGAGATTGAGGCATGAAATCAGAACACCCACTTAGTTACATTTACAAATTAACTCTCCTGAATATGGACTAAGATTCTAGGGTTGTTGCCAGTAAAGCATTCTCTTCATTTTTACAAACTTCATTAAAGCTCTCTATTCCTCTAAAACACTTATCAAATTTATGAGTAAACAGTTCATTGCTAAATGTCTTATTCTCTGATAGAATGTAAGCTCCTAGAGAAAGAGATACTGCAAGTTTTGCTCTATCTTCAGCAAATACATATAGACACACCAAATATACATATATAAATGTGCTTGCAAGTAGGATATTGACTTATGCTAGTTATTAACAGCAGTGAGATAATTGATGTATAAAGCCCAACTGCTCTTTAATCAAAGAAAGAGCCATAGAAAAGTGAGGTTTGAGGCATATGCGTTTAATGAAGAATGGATTCCTAATTCTCCCATTAGCATCTGGAAGATTATACAGGAATTGGTATCCTTCCTCCTCCTACATGCTGGATGCCTAGGTTATTGTCCTGTAGTCAGGATCCCAGAGTCTTGGGAAAGCTGTTTTCTTGCTCTACATTAGGATATTCTTATGGAGGCAAGATTGATGACTAATGACCAACTGCCCAAATGGGATGATTGCTTTCTGCATCTGTCCCTTACAAAGGCCTGGACAGAGGTGGTGTCTATGTGAGAGAGTCTTCTTCCTGGAGCAAAAGGTCAAGGTTTGAGCAGAGAAAGTTAAAAAATGGTTTGCCTACGCAAAGTGTTACCTTTGTTTAAATAACCAGAGAACAACTGGTTTATGTGTTGTTCCCAATCATAAAACTGTATTTTTTAAAAAAGACTTGAAGGATTTTTTTGCATATTTTATTGATTATGTTTTTACACTAGTTCCAAGTTTTCCCCTCTTTGCTCCCCCCCACCCAGTGCCCTCCTTCCCCCAGCAATCTCACCCCCCTTAGTTCATGTCCATGAGTTGTGCATACAAGTTCTTTGGCTTCACCCTTTCCTATCTTCTTATTCTTTTTAAAATTAATTAATTAACTTTTTATAACAATAAAAAATAACAATCCCCTCTCTCACACTTAAGACATTTTATAATCTTATAAAGGACAATGGGTGAAGGTGTCGTGCTCCTCTAGCTGCTTCAAGCTGGATATGATCATCGTTCTACCCACCCTTGGGTCCAAAAATCCCTAATAAGAGTGGGGGTGTGGAGGGGAGAGTGGCCTTTCCACATGGGGAAGGATCTTGCAGACTCCAGGTCAGTTGGCTGTCCCCGGACCATGGCATGCTTGGGTTAACAAGCCGGCATCCTTGTTGTATTCTGGGGGCAACAGATTGGCAACAGAGTTAAAAGGGATCATTCAATCCATAACCACTGGATGACAAAAGGCAGGGATTAATTTTTCAATGTCCCATATTAGGGGGGAAAAAAGGCTTCTTTGGAGGAAGGTGTGCAAGGCACGTCACACCTGTCCAAAATCCTTTTGCCAACTATTCTTAGTTTGGGCTGGGGGGAAAATTTTAGGTTTGCCCTCTCTCAGACCTCTGGGTCCTTTCTGTCCAAGCCTTTAGAATAGGAAAGAGAAACTAGTTTTAAAGTGAAGCCCACAGACCACCCCATGTTTCACCAACCCAGAATAGTTTTCTCCCATGAAACCTGCCCATCTTAATTTCTCTCAGCATGCTTACAGTCCAGGCTGGTCTCTGTTGCCTTCAAACAAAGAAACACATCAAGCTTATTTTGTCTCTGTGTTTTATCTCTTTGCCTGGCATTCTCTTTTCTTGGCCAAAATATGTCTATCATTCACTTTTATAACAATTTTATCTTTCACTCATCTCCTTTCCAGTGAACTCCTTCAATACTTTCCATCACACAATTTAGCTTAAAAAAAAAAAAGAAAAAAATTCTAACAAGGATTACTCTTATTGATGTATGTTAATTCTATATTCTCAACATAATTTATAAGACAAAAATATAAGCACCTTGATAAAATAATCAATATCTAATACATTTTCTCTAGCCTCCACCTCTACTCAGACAGAATAAGGTGAAATGAATAGTAGTGGTCCATAAACATCTATAGGTAATGGATTTATAGCTACTAGATTTAAATACAGTCCCCATCTCCCCCTGGAGTGAGGAGAGCCACAGTTCAGAGAAAAATGAGACTCTTAACTGATCATTAATTTAAAGAAACATTTCATACATACCTCCATGAGATCAAATTGAAATGTTTAATCCATCTACTCAGTCATCTCTCAAAAATAAAGAAGTATTTGCTTATGCATTTCATTCTGCTCTTTCTCCATTTTATAAAGGAATAACTTTATGTCACATGTGTCTGAGTCCTGAATTAGGATTTTAACATCTCTTTGTTTCTAATGTGTAGCTAAGGTTAAAAAACCCTTTCTTAGAAAAACACTTGAGCAACCGAGAAAATTTCTGGAAAAGAATCCTGCCCTATATAAGTACCTGGGAACACTGGTGGTTATTGTAAAGATATAAAAGTTAATATACAGAGTGTTTGACATTAAAGAACTCACAGACCCAGGAGAAAAGTGTTATGGTTAATTATGTATAGTTGCATAACAAAACATCCCAAAATATAGTGGCTGAAAACAAAACAACCACTTTCTCATTTCTCATAAATTTATTTATCATGAATTCAGATAGATTTCAGATGGGGAATTTTTTGTTTCATGTGGTGTTGACCAAGGTCTCTCAGCAGTATTCATATGGTGGATGGGCTGGGGTGTCCACATATCTGGAGTTTTGGAAGGGATGGCTGGAAGACAGAGTTGAGCTTGGGCCATCAGCTTGAGAGCCTATGTGTTCTCTCCAGCACAGTGGCCACAAGATAAGATGTTTTACATGGTATTTAGCTTCCCAGAACAAGAAGGAGATAAGAAGCTACCAGGCTCCTAAGGCCCAAATCCAAAAACTGGCACAGGATTATGGATCACTTCCAACATATTCTGTGGCCCTAACTATAATGCTAGGTACAAAACAACTACTTTCAAATAAATACCAGGAAATTTTTATTATAAAAAATAAAATTATTTCCATATGGGAGAGTCAAAAATGTTTTCCTAAATGAGTTTATATTTGGATGGAGCCTTGAATGATGGATAGAAGATACTTTGAGATATGAGTTAAGGAGAAGACAGAAGGGACCATGGAAGTAAAGTTCAAGTATCAGGTGTCCCACAACACATATAAGAAAGAGGAGACAAGGCTGTGTGAACAGAAGTGATTGGAAACTAGGTTGGAAAGTTTAGGTAGGTCTGGATTTCAAAGGTTTTTTAATGTGTTGCTAAGGAGTTTGGGCTTTATTCTATAGGCAGTAAAATTTTATAATTTTTTAAACCAAGTGCTGAGAGCAGGAAGGAAAAGAGTGGGTTCTTCAGATGGAGTTCTTCAGAATTTAGGAAATTGTGCAAGAACCATGTATTTATAAAGTTAGAAATCCATTCCTCTATATGAGAAAATGAGGCTTTAAAAATTAGTAATTTAAAGGAACTAAATAGAACAAAGAGCAGAATAGCAGTCAATAGGGGGGAGGGGGGAGGGAGAGAAGGGGGATAAGTAAGGGAAGGGATTAGTCAAAGAACCAGTATAAATGACTCATGGACATGGACAACGGGGAGGGATATGATTGCGGGAGAGGGGGTGGGTTGGGTGGGGGAGAGAAATTAGGGGAAAAGGGGACAACTGTAATTGAAAAACCAAAATAAAAAAAATTAGTAATTATTAAAGTAAAAACAACAACAATAATAGACATTTATTGATAGTTTACTCCTTTTCAGACTCCATGCTAAGACTTTGCATGTAGTGGCTAGTTAATCCTTCCAACAACCCTATACTATTAGGGTTATAAATATACTACTATAATAGTATCCAAGGTAGATACTATTATTTTTATCTTTTTTTACACATTTGGAAACTAAGGCACAGAGGCATGAAATAATTTGCCTATGGTCATAGTTATGGTGAGACCACAGACCTAAATGACTTGTCTAAGGTCATGCAGTTGGTCAGGGAAAATAATAGGACAGGAAGTCAAATTTTTCCATTCTAATTCCACTTCTTTCCCTGCCACCCAGCAAGTACTGAAGAACAAAGAAATTGTTCTCCCTTTATCCTATTTTGTACCCTCAGACTTTTATTATTCTTCACCTTCAAATTCTTTCCTGCATCTGTTAAAATGTGTCATAGAAGAATATGTCATATTTGTCGCCATCTCTATTCTCCAACCCATGCTCTCCAGCCCCCTTAATAACCTTTCCAGATTTTCATTCCAAGGAATGGATTCAAGTTGCCATCAAAGAAAAAGCTTGAGACGCTTGAGATATTTTTCTAAATAACATTCGAATCAATAAGAAACACACGCACAGGCATACATAGTAAATTCTGTTTTCTCCCTGAAAATATAAAGTGGGGGAACCTTGTGGGATAAGGCCCCTTGTTGCTGTCCTTGTAGAGGCTTCTGTAAGTGCAATCATCTGCACTGACAGGACTGACTGGCAGGAGCATGGATGAGCCCCAAAAGGGATCAAAGGAATGGCTGTAGGTGAAGCCGGCATGCCTGATTGACCATAAAACCCCCCTATCAGAATAATGTGCTGAAGCTACATGTCTATTAGGTTAAATCAATACAAAAATTCTGTCTGTTGAGCGCCCAGGTCATGGACCCTAGATCAATAATCAAATAGGAAACAGGTGGGGAGAAATGCACAAGGAAAAAGAAAGAAAATAACAGTTTCACAGCCTGAAACTTGATCTTGGGACACAGCACAAAAATTCAATTTGCTTGATCTTCCCAGTCCTTCCTGGGAAGAGTAAGGATTGAGGCGAATGAGATTTCATAAACAATATCTAGATGTCTTATTTATTTAATATATTATGTACATTTCCTTTCTATAAGCAGGAGTATGTGGGGGAAGAGAGGATAAGTAAAATAAAACCTGTTTAAAGGCCAATAGAATAGCTGAGTGCAGCAGTGGGTTCAAATCCCAGTTGTAACATTTACTGGCCATGTAAACTTAGCTGGGTAACCCTTAGCACATAAGTGAACTTCTCTTTGTCACATCATTAGTATCAGGATAACAGTAGCACACACTCATAGAAACATTAAAATTAAATGTTAATATCTAGGAAATTCTTCCAATAGTACCTGGAATACGTTGATCACCATATAAATTTGATCCATGATTTTTAAATCCTTAATATTGTCTTCCCACCCCATCGTGCTTCTGTCATCCTCCCCCTCGTGTCTCTGCACTGCTCATTCCTCTCCGGGTCTAACACAGTCCTAGCCCAAGATATTTATGTAGTAGAGCCTCAAATAACTTTTTTTTTAATTCTCCAACATTCTTTCATTATAAGGTTGATGAGAAAAACAAAATGATGCCTGGCCAGGGCCACTGTCTGTGTGAGTTTGCACATTCTCCCTATGTCTGCATGGATTTCCTTGGGAGAATCCAGTTTCCTCCTAGTCCCAAAGATGTGCACGTGAGGTGAATTGGCCTCTCTGTATTGTCCTAGTCTGAGTGAGTGTGGGTGTGTGAGTGGCTCTGCAATGGAAGGGTGTCCAGTCCAGGGTGGGTTCCCTCCTGGCACCCTGAGCTGTTGGGACAGGCTCTGGTCTCTTATGGCCCTGAACTTATTCCTGCAATGTGGAATAAGCAAGTTGGAAAATAACTATCTTAGTCATTTTTGTCTTTCTTAAATATATGTATAGCTCACAGTTATTTTAATGTTTAATATTAGAAGTGTCTGAGGTCTTTCTTTAGAAGTTTTGTGATGTTTTCATGACCAGAAATATGCCATAGGAACTTAACTTCTGTTTACATCAATCAGACATTGTAAAATCGGTTTCCTGATACATCCTTTCATTTAAAGTCACAGTTTCCATAAGAACGTATTGATGATGTTAAGTGAAGACTTACTGTACTTCTGTGGTTTCTGTCAGGTTGCTCTTCCCAGGAACCCTCATGGCTGCCCATCCCCACTCACTCAGATGTTTGATTGCAGAGGTCTTCCTGGCTCACTCATCTAAAATAACCCTCCCTGCTCACTCTGCCTCCTTACCTTGCTTTTCATTCCTCAGTGCACTGCCATGCTCTAATTTGGCTATTTATTTACTGTCTATCTCACCCAGTAGAGTGTGATAAGCTCCATGAGAACAAGTACTTTTTCTCTAGGTTATTTCAAGTATTTTTTAAAAATATTATTGCTATATCCATAGTGCCTAAAAATATGTCTGGAGCATAACAGTTGCTCAACAAATATGTGCTGAGTGAATGAAAACTGAAGAGAGCACAGAGTATTATAAATCTTTTCCAGGGTGAGATGCACTAATAATAATACTGTCTTCTACCTGAACAAACATGCAAAAACCATGGAAAGAGGTCTGTGCATGATTGCAGAATTGCCTAGGGTAATAGGTCAATCTAGTCAGAGCATCTGGATAATATGGGGAAAACACACTTCCAAACATGTCTTTTTTTTTTTTTCTCCCAGGAGAAGATTCATGGATTGACTCACTGGCAAAATGGTTTCAGTCTCTGACTTTGAAAATCTCCTTTACTAGTTCATTCTAAGAATCTGCCCACCCTGCTCCTACATTATTCATATGAAGATTTTCGCATTGAATATGTAAAAACATCAGGAAGCAACGTAGTTCTTATGGCACTGAATTTATAAGGAACCTCCATTATGGACAAATATTGATATGATGAATATAGGTTTCTAAAAGATGAAACTTACTAATCAACTTGCTTTTATTATGGACTTGAATTTTAGCATGACATTACCATTGTCCTACAGAATATAAAAGAAATATAAGGCACAATTGATGCCCAAGCAATATATAATTGTTGGGTAAACAAAACCTAAAATAATTAATTAGTAAAAAAAACAACTTAATAATATGACTTCATGTGTCAATACAATGTTTTTCAAATTTACCCAATCATGAGAAATATGTGGGTTTCTTTTACAAAAATACACATTTCCAGGCCCAGTCACAGAAGATTCCAGCTCAACTACATTAAGGTGTATCCTTGGAATCTATATCTTTTATAAGTGTCTAGTGAACCTTATGATCAGGAAAACTTGGAAATGGTTTCTAAAATAATAAAGTATTGCTTCAATTAGTGCAAAAGGATTGGGAGAAAGTCAAGTTCAATGTCGGGAGAGAGCACCAATAAAGACTTAATATGTCATTCTTTTTCTCATCTCAGCCACCCCATCAAGTTTTCTAATGAATGTAGCTGTCTGCAGTCTGACCATCTTCTCTGTTTTAACCTTTGATGATCTGGCTTTGTCCTCCCTATCCCACACATCAATTTCTATTCCTTACTCTTTAATTTCAGAAAGGTCTTTTCTCGTTGTTAGCTTCTCAGAAGCACCTGATGAAGAAATTCTCTACTCTTTTTTTTTCCCTCTGACCCCACACTGCCCTGATTTCCCTGCCAGTCCTCTTTTTTATATGATTCCTGAAGCTCCTATGCTTTCTTTCTAAACTCTTTTCAAAGATACCAGTTTACCTAGCTTTAATATCACTTCTTCACAAATGTGTATAACATGTTACTTACTAATCTTTGTATACTCTATATTGCATGGTATTTTTAAAGATTTTGGTTTTTCCCAACTTGATTGTGCATTCATGGAGTAAACATCTATCTTGAATTAAACAAATCATTAGCTTTGGCAAATAAGATGGACGTTAGGGTGTCTGTTGTTCTATTGCTGTAGACATATTGCTGTAGTTAGGTCAATAGTCTTGAAATATGCACATACTATACTTAATAAAACATGGAAGTATTAAACATCTTATTATACAAACCATGCTAATGCACATATTCAATGGTTATTATTATTGAATGTGATCTATGGCCTATTGGTAAGATTCTCCTGACTTTTAAAACTGCAATTCTTGAATAATTTTTGCTGACAATTTAATTACACAGATTTTAATTTTTACATTTAATTCAAGGAGAATTGTTAGTGATGTAACCTATTAAGTAAGCTAGCAAGTGTTAAAATTTACTCTTCAAAAACTTGAATTAACCAGAGTTCATGAAGTCCCTCATACAGTCTTCTGCCTAAAACATCTGACTACCAACAATTGTTCAACTAAATGATTCACTGCTCTATTCATGGCAAGGACACAACATTTGAGAGAACAATTTGTTACCGGCCAATCATCAATGAAATCTTGAGCAGACATAGATTTCAATTGTAACTATTAATAACATAGTTAAACACACACACACACATACACACACACACACACACACAGACTTACTGTTAGATTTCAGCTTTGTTTGTCATTTTGCTTCTGAATAACTTCTATGTCGCTACCATATCCTTTATTTTAATTGGTTGCCCCCAAGTCTATAATTATGGGAAAGTAGAGTAAGTGGGTCCTGGTCAAATACATTTGGGATCTTGTGCCTAAGTGGACAGTGAGGAGGAGACTTAGAGTCAGAGAACTGTGTCTGCAACTTCTAGGGCTGGCTCAGTGTTCACATTTCTCAGTCCCTGGACAGTTTTAATAACTTCCACAAATAGTAAGATATGTAGCATTGCTGACTCTGGGAAGAGCACTGGGATTTGTGGTGAAGAGTGGAGGTTACAACTCTTTTCTGAATCATGCCACAGGAGGTGCTTATAGTTTCATGGAGCACTTCTCTGTGGAAAACAACCCTTGGGAAAATAAAAAACATTTTGGTTTCTTGTTCCATGTTTGTTTGGGTTGTTTTCTTTTTTAAATGTCTTTTATCTTTCAAGATAAATGATAAAAAAACAATTTTAAAATGAAGTATTTCTGAGTCTTCCTAGCACTGACTTTTTGTGTCCGCTTAAAGCAATTCCTTCTGTGAACTGACGTGCTCTGATACCATGCAGAAGTGACCTGCTCTTGGGCCTCCACACTCAAAGAAACCTCTGCAGAAACTCCTTGCCCAATAAGAACTTTCAAAAAAAGTTAAAGCTGAAACATAAATGTTGAGGGGAGAGAGGTAATCTGTGACAACCAAAAAACATGGGTGAAGCTATTTTTAAAAATACATTCATATATTAACTATTTCTTATGCTCACTCTTGTGAAAAGAGAAAGCCTTCATTGGAAGTTCAAAAATATCTCTTCCTGCTTGAATACTCTATAGTCTGTGACTAAACAGTTCTTAGTTTAACACCTATCTACTTGCCCACTTAAAAGTAGAAGAGTCCTAAAGTATAATCAATTCCACACCCCAGCTGGGTGATACTGGATAAGTAAGAGAACTAGAATTTATTGAACACCTTCTGTATTATCTGATACTTGGCCTTCTTTATCTCACTTATTTGCACTATAATGCCATATGGTAGAGACCTGTATTCCACATTTTACAAATGAAAAAAATGTAAAATCCAAGAAGCTTAAATAAATTGCCCGAAGTCCCTAATTACTAAGTTCTATATAAATAACAAATCCATGATTTTCTAACTTTTCCATTTACTTTAAAGAGTCTGATACATATATTTGCTAATTTACATGTTCTTTTTAAAAGTAAAAGGAAATTACATATGTAAAAATACTTCGGTAGGTTAGGAGAATTTTGGAAATGTAGACTTGTTAATTATTTATAGTAAATTTCCTATCTTCCCTTCCTTCTGTTTTCTTCCTTCCTTTTTGCTCATGCATACCCAATAACTTAGAAACCAGATATACTTTCAACAACAACATATTGTCAAAACACTTTTTTCTTTTAGAGTCTTACATAACCTATATTAGTTTTGAATTTTTCCACATCAGTCATCCATGTTTTCCATACATCCACATTTTCCCAAAAGACATCTGTCATGGAACCCAATGCTGATTTTTTTGTCCAGCACTGGGAAGAATATGCAAGGCAGGGTTGGAGTCTTTGACAGTTCCTTTATTGCAGGCATTACAGTATTCATGCATGCATGGCCCACCGTTTGCTCTCCGCAGCTCGGTGCCTGCTGGCACTCACCAGTGCTCCTCCATTCACTCGCTGCCCACTGCCCAAACATGAACACTCCTGTGGGGGTTCTGCTTCTTTTATATTGTGCATTGACAAAGCCGGCTACTAGCCAAAATATGACATTAATGCTCATATAACTGAGAGTGGGCTGCGCATGAGAATCTAATTGTTATCTCTAAGCATTCCACACCTGGGCATCTGGGGTGACGGAACCTGACAGGACTCCATTGTCCTCACAATATCAAATAAAAGAAGGAGTCATAGCTACAGTTATGAGAGATCACCACTTGAAAATCTAGCTAAGAAAATGAATTTGCTTTAACTCAACAACTTTACTTTTCTGAATGTTGCCAGCCTTTCCAAATATTCCTGAGACCCATGAAATTATAAGCACCTTCAGAGGCATTATTCAGAAATGGTTGTAACCTTCACTCTTCACCACAAATCCCAGTGCTCTTCTCAGAGCCAGCAATGCTACATATCTTACTATTTGTGGAGGTTATTAAAACTGTCCAGGGACTGAGAAATGTGAACACTGAGCCAGCCGTAAAAGTTGCAGACACTGCTCTTTGATGCTAAGTCTCCTCCTCACTGCCCACTTAGGCACAAGATCCCAAAAAGGCTAATATATGTCTAGTTGATTTGATCAACAAATAGCTATAGTGAACAATGCAATGCTATTGTTCTTTCTGTATTATTATAGGCATGTTGATGGTGTCCAGAGAGCTTTGGGTCTGGATCATAGTAGCACTACTGTAATCTGCACATGACAGAGAATAAAAAACACAGTTTCTATCACTCTAGAGAATGATCAGGGAGTCATGATGAATCATAAAATTTCAAACTCCTCAAGAGGTGAAAAATGTAGTGAAAATATATCTGCACTGGAGTCAAACAACCATGGATTGGAGGCCCAACTCTACCTCTTCCGGCTACTTGACTTTGGAAAGTGACTTAATTTTAAATGAAATAATGCACTAATACATTTAATACAGCAACTATCATTGTTGCTGTTTGTTTGCTTTTGAATTTTTAAAGATCTCAATAATGCATTGAAGTTGATAGCTTTCATAAGTATTTTTTGGTCATTTTACTTTATTAATCAAATTGGCACATAGGTTCTCTAGTCACATGAATCTTTGGCACTTTTGGGGGGGGTGTGAAAGACAGAGAATGTGTCCCCCACCACATCTGAGTATTCGTGATGTATTTCAACTAAGTTTCAAAGCATCCTCACCAAAGTTA